>NW_024429191.1:59524002-60724002 GCF_017639785.1 Mesocricetus auratus
ACTACACACCTTAAGTCGCACATTTAGATGCATGGACCACATGTTGTGAAAATTTCTATCTCAACAATCATGTTTTTCAAAAACAAAACATTTGCTCTGGTGAGTTTTCTGTCTCCCCTGGCTCAGGCCTGCCTCCTGCTTATAGTGACATAATGGACCAGTGGTGCTCTGTGATTGACTCAACACTCTGTATGTCTCTTATGGGAGCATCTCCGGCAAACTATCATCCAATAAAACCACAGAGTAGCTGTGTTTATTCATTCGTGTTTATTCATTCGCTCCTACACCACACTTTTCCTAACTACCTATTCTTTACTAGATGACATCAGGAAGCCAGGTTCACACCAGGAAGCCAGGTTCTCACAGGGATGCTGCAGATGCTGGGTTCACACCAGGGTGTCAGGTTCTTACTGGGGAGCCAGGTTCTCACTGGGGGGCGAGGAGGGGGGCACAATCACGCAGGTTCTCCTGAGAAAGGCTGGCTCAGAAAAGCACTTTGATGTGCTGCACGCCCTAATTAGCCCCGTTTTAGAGCCTGCCTCTTCCTGAGATGAACCAAACACACAGACCCATCTCCTTCCCTCCTTCCAAATGTGTGTCTTCTAATGGCAGACTTCTTTGAAAGAGGAAAGTAAACAAACCTCTAAACATGGGAGGTTTTCAAATAAAGTAATTAGTGTATTTTATGAAGATTTCTGACACAGCTTCCAAGCACGGTTCTGCAGGTGCATCTGAATGCCACCTTCCTTGGAATCAGACAGGAGGAGACCGGACCGCTTTAAGGTGCAAAAGCCCAGAAGGGAACTGTTTCAGGCAACTCCAACTGCAGCTCTCTTAGGAACAGGGAGAAGCGTGTGCATGCAGAGGCCTAAATCCTACCATGGATTCCAGGGCAGATGCTGTGCTACGACCCTAGATGGGGCTGGATAACAGATGACAGAGGCTCCAACTCTACATCACAGGCACAAAGTTTGCAGGGAGGAAGATAAGTCAAAGGTGGGGAAGGTTCTGGGCTTGACTGTACGTCGTAGAAGAGACAGAAGATTGTGTGCCCTCTGTTCAGTTTATTTTCTCTGGTTTCACTGACAGGTTTGCTTCTGGGAAAGGGCTGCACGGTGGACCCTGTGTGGCTGGGACACATCGTCTCAGCATGGAGAGCAGTACCAAGCACAAGCCAAGAACATGGGGTCAGGTGCTGCGCATTCAAGTTTGGCCAAATCTATAATAAAAGCAGTAGGGCTGTGTTAGAATTGGTGTTTCCCTCTCTGGCTTGCCTTAATTGTTATGCACTTGCTTTCTGGGCCTTGAATTATTCATGAGGCTAATTATGAAATGGGATGCTGATTGGTAATCTCCAGCTGTGGTACCTGAGTGTGTGCAGGGATGCCTCATCTCTTTCCGGGAAACACAAGGCTGGGCTAAGCAGCTTGTGGGATGCAGGACTTTGGGGGAGCAGGAGGTGACAGAGAGGAGAGAGGTCAGAGTAGTAAAGTCACTGGAGAAACAGGGCAATATATTCAAAGGAGGTGGAAGTGGGGTGGTCAACCAGTGGGCTAAGATAGTGGGAATAAAAGAGATGAATCCATTCAAAGTAAGAGGTGGATGAACATCCAGTGAATGAATGAATGGATGGATGGATGAATGTGAAGTGTCTGCATGTAAGGAGGAGGGAAGGACACTGGGTTTCAATAGCTGCCATCAATTTCCCTGTTGTTCAAAGAGGCAGGACAGGACACAGACTGTCCTTGTTTTGTTTAACTCATGATCCTGTAATGTCACTGCTTCATAGTGCTTGAAGCTGAGCGGCCTCAGAGGCCTGCGGTCTCTCCATTAGTAGAAACCTAACCCACTCCCAATGGCCAGGCATGAGTAGGATGGTAGGTGGCATTAATCTTATTAACTCGATGGGATCTGGAATCACCTAAGAATCCTGTCTCTGGGCAGGTCTATGACCGGGCTTCCATGAAGGAGTAACTGAGCAGGACAACCTAGCAGAGTGGGAAACACCTTCCAATGGGTGGCCCAGATACAAGGAAGCCCAAGGATGGCGAGTGCATCTAACACATTGTTGCTGTTGCCCCAACTTTACTGACATCAGACTCCAGCTTCTTGGGACTTTCAACATACACTGAAGACCAGTGACTCTTCAGGAAATCTTCCAGCACTTCAGTGCCAGATTGGGACTGTTGATGCATTCGGCTTTGTGGACTATGCGGCTGTCAGAATATAAGTGTCTCCAATGTGCAAGTGGCCATTGCAGGACTCTTCAGTCCTCATGGTGTAGGCCATTCCAGTCAATCCCCTTTTATAATATGAATGCATTCTGTTCGTTCTGTGCCTCCAGGGAACTGTGCCTAATACAGGCAGCAAGACAATGTGCACCAGGCACTGTTGAATCGGTAAAGGAAATACCTAGAATTTTGCTTCCCCAGGTGGAGGAGGGAACTCTGTGGGGGACCCAGGTAGGCTCAGTGACTAGAACCTCAGCCTGAGTCAGAAAAGGAATGGATGGACTTTTCTAGTGGATTGATGAGCATTTCTGGCCTCTGCCTCCCCCTTCTCTGTGGCTTCCAGTGTGCAGAAGGTAGGATGTGAACAGGGCAGCCTTTATGAGATCAACTGGACTCTCTAATAAAATGGAAAGCGATTGTTACTTTGGGCTCAGCAATCCTTGCTGAGCCTCCCCCTCCCACCTGCCCCCCCACAAAAAATTGTGTATATTCAGAACTAAGGAAGTAGTGTGGGAATGCTTGCTAGAGCAAAACAAAACAAACCCGGAGAGCTTCCACCCAGGTGGCTAAGTCCTATGCTCCCAGTGTGGTTGAAGGCAGAGAATCAATTCTAGCTGTGCCATCTATGGGCTTTGTAATTTGATCAACTTACAACCTTTCTGAGGCTCAGCTTTCCTTTCAGTAAAATGGGGAGAGTAATGGCTCCTTCCTCACAGAGCTCCTTCAGGGATTGTTGCATCTAAGTACTTAGAACAGGGCCCTGGCCAAGAGTTCCTAACAATGTGTAATTAGTGGTAGTCCATGAATACTGTCCTTGGTAACACCCTCTCCCATCCCCCAGTCTTATGGCCAGGTGGGCAGTCTGTCAGTCCTTGTTCCAGGGGGAAGCTGGCCCCATGGAGCTGAGATGCTGGACCCGTGCAGCAGCAGTCCTACAGCTCAGAAGGTTATGGGTTGTTAGTTAAAGGCAGCTTTCCCTGCCCAGCTAGGGCTTGGGCAGAAGCCACACTGTGGCAAGGCATCCCTGGCCACACTCACTGGGCATAGCAATGAGCAGCCAGGGGAGAAACAGTGGCTTGGTTTTTCCTGGCACCATGGGGATCATAGATTGCCTTAGCCCAGTCACTGAGAAAAATCATTTAACAGCTTTCAGATCTCTTCACTTCAGGTATTTGCTCTCCTCCCTCATTTTCTTCTTTCATTGATTAAGAATTTACAATTTGTTATGTGCCAGGCAGCATCAGGAGGATCCAGGCTCAGTGTGCCAGGCGGCTTCAGGAGGATGTAGGCTCAAAGACAAAGAAGACTCCATGTATCTCCCAAAGACCAGCAAATGAATAATCACAAGGCATTTGTGAGTTCCACATGTCAGGGACTTCATCTGCTTCTTCTGCCGCTGATTTTCAGCCTTACCAAAGTGCCTGGTGTAGGTGCTAGCATAGTGTGGTCAGGTCAGACTGACAGCTATGGAGTGTATATGCACCATAACACAGACCATTGGGGCGTGGAGGTAACACACACTGAATCTGTTATGAGGTGAGAAAGCCTTAGGAAGTGATACCTAAACAAGGTTTTGGAAGATGAATAGGAGTTTGCTGCTATGCAGTTTAAGAAGCTTATAACTTAGCAGCAATCTTACGTTTTTAAGGCCATGGAAAATCAATAGAATACTGTTCTCAAGACAATGAGGGCAGAAGCAAACAGAGCAAAAGGAAGTAGACAGCTCTCTGCTCCTTGGCTGCCAATCATGCTGATCATTCTCTTATTGCCTATTTTCTCCCAGTTATATATAACCCACTAGCTTGTTTATGTGCTGTCTGGGTCCCTGTCTACCTAGCTCATGTTTATTACTCCATGAATATTCATTGAGTAAATTAATAAATGAGAGGAAAGGGAGAAGGGAGATGCATGGAAGAACTTAAGACACCCACTGACAGGAGACTGTGAGGTCTAACAGATGCTCATTGGTGATTTCAAATTCCCCAGGAGCCATCCTTAAAGTAACCTGAAATTAATATAATTTAAATTCTACTTTATCATTACATCTTAAGTAGTATTACTTTAACATTGATCAGTATACAATACAATGGAATTCTTTTTTATTTCCAACTAAGCCTTTGGGAAGTATGTATTTTGCACTTGAGGCACCTCTTGGCCTGTTTAGTCATATTTCAAGTTCTTGACTGCCCTGCATGGCCAATGATGGCCTTGGGAAAGTTATACCCTGAGGCCTCACCTCTGTCATCCACTGGGGACAGTCAGAAGGAAAGCCTTGGCCCAGCACTGAATGTCACCCTAGCTAGAAACATGCAAGTTTCATGTCTTCCCTATGTCTACCATGGTAGACAATTCATTGTCACAGGAATATGGAGACAGTCATGTAAAAAGGATGGAAAATAAGTAAAGATCTGGTCTGACTGGGGAGGAGTGGTGGCAGGATGCTGGGGCCCACTCAACCCTCTTCAAAGCTCTTGTGGCCAGGAGAGTGCTCAGAACTCGAAGACGGGATGCACCATGGACTAAGCACCTACCATGTGCCAGCCACTCTCTCTGAAGAGCTCTGGACACAGTGGCTCCTGGGAGGCCAACAGTGTCCGTGTAGCAGATGCTACTGTTGACCCATTTTATAGGTAAAGAAACACATGCAGAGATGAATGGGGTCTTGTTCGCAAAGACTCACAGTCAGTGAGGGGCTGGTTCAGGGTTTGAGGCAATGGTATTTTGCTTTGGGAGCGGTTCCTTCTCCTGCTGAGCTTTGGAACATGAATGGGATATGTTATGAAAGAGAGGCAGAGATCATTATTTGCTTGGGATAAGAGATGGTGTTGTGTGCCAGGGGGCACGCAGATAGGTCCCAGAGTGTTTGTTCTGTGTTAAATAGAGTCTTGAAGAAGCAAGTGGACTTGAATTGTAGAGATGGCAAGGTTGTATTTCTGTCCTTGTTCTCCTGTGAGGCACTCACATGATGCAAATACAGGAGTACAACCAGGAAGCTTCCTATGTTGTCCTGGCACCCAGTAATTATTTAAAGGGTTAGGGGTGGGGAACGAGACCTTGATGGCACAGGCTTCCTTTTGGAGGGATGACAATGCTCTGTAACTCTAAGAGGAGATGGCTACAGCACATGGGACTATCCTAAGGGCTACAGAACTAAACACTCACGAAAGGTTAAATTTAGTTTCACACTATGGGAATGTTGTCACAGTAGCAAAGCAGGGCAAGGAAAATTCATCTTTGTTGAGGCAGGAGGAAGGAAGGGAAGCCCAGGAGAGAACCAGGTTATAGATCCTCTCAAATTGGCATTGAACATGTGCCCCATCCATGTGACAATGAGAGTTGATGTTCACACATACCCAGGAGTGTGAGACATGGACAAGTGTGTCTTACCCATGTGATACTTACCACACTTAGGAAAGTGGCATATGTACTGTATCAATGAGGGCTCAGATATTTCCAGAAGCCTCTAATAGATGGTGGCAATTGTGTATGGCGCAAGAGAGGTTATGGGTGAGGACTCAGCAAAACTGTGTCACTTAAAAATGAGCTAGAGTCAATTATATCAGTCTCCTGTCAGTTACAATCTATAGCCACTATAGCAGATACAGTTACAATCTATAACCCCGAGGTGGCTACAGTTCTGATCTATATTTGCTTGAGTGGATACATTTACAATCTAGCCACTGCACTGGATACAGCTTCAATCTATAGGCCAGAATAGATGCAGTTAACAGTCTGTAACTACTGGAGTGGATAGTTAAGAGTCACACCAATCCTGACACTGGACACAAAGGTCCATCACCCTCTCTTTCCACTTTCATCCTTTTGGGAGAAAACAAGACACCAAGTGACATCTGGATGGCCCATGCTGTTTTCTCATATCTTCTGGGAGCTCAAGCTCAGATTCACTAAGGCAAAACCTGAGAGACTCGTCGGGAGACTGCTGTTCAAGGTTGAAAGAGAGAAAGGTACCCAGGATGGGCTCACTGGTTACACAAAGAGTGAGAGTATTCCACAAGAAGGGAAGCCACTCAAGAGGAGAGCAATGGGGCCGTGATAATACCCTGGAAACTGGAAATCTAAGAGTTACAAGAAACTGCACACACCTGGGTAGTTTGGGCAAATCCACCAGCACCATCTAATCTGTCTGTCTGTCTGTCTGTCTACCTATACTGTACATGGGTCCAAGAGCCTTGCACACGCTAAGCACATACTCTTCCACTGAGCTATACCTGAGCCACTGGAAAGGAATGAGATATATCAAATAAGACAAAGACTGTGATGGATAAAGCAACTCCAAAGGAGTGAAAGAGAGAGATGTAAAAACTCAGAGACTACAGACAGCGTTTCTAGTTGAGCGAGCACTCATTCAGTCAACCTCTCATTTGTGGCTTTATTTGACAAACCACCCCATGCCAAGAGCTGGGGAAGGCTCAGGAGCAGAGGTGTGAGAATGAGGTCCCTGCTCTCAAGGGAATTCCGAGAAAGTCAAGGGTGGGAGGAAGTCCTCAAGCAAGGCTGCATGCAAGGAGGGACAATGCCTGCAAAAAACCTTGAAAAACGGGGGTATGCTTGGGCAGATGGAGAAGGAGCGGCAGTGTGAAGGGCAGTCTAGAAGGGAAAGGGGCGGGCACAGATCTGGAGATGTGCCATGGTAGGGATCAATTCAGGAACTGAAATATGGCCAGTATACAGGACATGCCACAGACAACAATCAGACATCTCCCTCTGACTGACCTCACAGGCTCATCTTGGGACAAGTTGTCTTTCCAGTTTTGGCAATGTCTCCATCTGCACAATGAAGGCATTGAGATAATTCTCAGGGGATTTCATAAACCTGGCTGTCATAGGAGGGAGTAAATATCTTGGCACCCAAGCTTTTCAAGCAGGGGGTAGGCACCCACTGGGAGGGATGCAAGCCTGTGAATACTTTTGGACTAGATGAACTTGTGGGTCCCATCCAGTCCTGAGTGGCTGTTGTTGTGAGAGCCAGTCATATCAACCCCATGGTACTATCCTAGGCTAGTTACATAGAGCGTCTGCTCCTTCCCCACAGCCTAGATGGAGCCTTTGCTGGTTTAATAAACCTGTGATATACAGACACAGGCAGACTATGGAATAACCCACTCTCCCACCTCTGTCTAATAGATGCCCAGAGTCCCCATGGGGCTGGTGGCTGGCAACTGGTCACTCTCAGATGATGGTGGCCAACTGTAGGTTCTAGTTTATGCTATACCAACTCAGTACAGAGCCACCCCTTCATTTGCTGGGACTTTCTGTCTGTGCTGAAAGGCAATGCTAGCTCATGGACAGCCAGGTGAAGGAGACCTGGCCACCAGTCTAGAAACTGTGATCATCAGTAGGAACACCTGTGGCCCTCTCATGTCACCATCACCTACTCCAGTGACAGAACTGGAGGCTGGACATATGAAAACACAGAGCAGGAGTGTCAGCTCAGGAGCCCAGGCCTCCAACTTGGCTTTGTCACTTCCTCATCTGGTTGGACTGGGAAAAGCCATAACTTATCCCTAAGCCTCTGTTTTCCCTGCTGCGAAATGGGGACAATGATGTCCACATGTGTCAGACACATCATCCGGCCTGGAGGCAGTATTGAGTCATCACACACAGAGTGCATGATGTGGTTAAGGCTAAAGTGGGAGAAAAATAGATCCAAAAGATAAGGAGATGGTTTGGGATGCATCTCAATCAGGACTCTAAGGAAAATACTCGTTACGTCAAGCACAAGCAAGGACAAGGCTTAGATTCGGTCTGATTCATCCATTTTTGCACAGCTGTTTGTAGGTGTCTGATCTATGCTCTAGGGAGATGCAGAAACAAAGAAGCTAGCCTCTGGGTAACCCAGTAAGGAGTACAAACTGTCTTCTTGGATTTTAGAAATGCTCCCCCACATCAGTCCTGGAAGCCATGGTTGCATTGGCAAAGAATTTGGCGTCAGGCGGGCCCAGGGACCCATTCCAGCTCTGCCATTTACTTCAAGCCATCCCACTGTTTGAGATACACTTTCCTCATCAGTCCATTGGAAGTCATGTTGCCAGCTCGGTAGTGCTGGGAGAATTACGGATGCTGATGTAAAGTACCTTAATGGGATATTACAATGAACAACCAGAATCATCAACCCAGCCTGCCACATGTTCTAGACACTCCCACTCACTGCCTGTGTGGGCTCAGGCAATGTACTGTCTCAAAATTAGGATGATGAAATATTTATCAAATGCCTGCCTGCCATGAACTCAATACTAGATACTCTGTGCCCTGGGAGGCTGGAAAATTCTCTCTGCTAAATGAAGGAAGATGCAGAGGCTTTGGAGTGTCTTGAGACAGGGTCTCATGTAGCCCAGGGAGACCTCAAAACAGTTTGTAGCTGAGGCTGGCCTTAGACTCTAACTGCCCCCCTCACCTCCACCTTCCTGTTGTTGGGAGAGCAGGTGTGTGCTAACCCCATCTGGAACTACAATCTTACTGCCTTCTGAGTACGTTCTGAGTATTTCTACAAGTATCTGTTGTCTACAGCATGTCCAGCCATGTAAGGGATGTGGCTAGTGTTCTTCATAATCTGGTTTACAAGATCAAGGGTTCAGGTCCTGGCACCTAAAAGAAGATCAAGGGAGGGGAAGGAGGAAGGGGAGGAGGAATAAGCCCTCCTTCCTCAATAACCAAAGTAGCTAGTGTTTTCCTCTTGGGATTCCCAGCTTCCAGAACTGCAAGAACTAAAATTCTGTGGTTTACGCCTCCCAGTCTGTGCCATTTTATCACAGTAGCTCTAGCAGGACATGCCTCAAGCATCCACAGGCAGCATCCTAATAGAGTTCAGTTTGCATTTGTGTTTTACATCTATTTTATCTTAGAATCTCAATCTACAATTTTTTACTTGTATCTATTGCCAGTCAATCAGCCGGTGCAGATTTCCTCTCACCCAAAAAAGTAAGACATTACATTTCAATTCCAATGAACCTACTATGTATCTCCATGGAAATTCTAGACTCTCTGGGAGCTGAAATAGACGTGGGGAGGGGAGAGGTGAAGGCTCACTTGATTTTTTTTTTTTGGTTTTTCGAGACAGGGTTTCTCTGTATTGTTTTGGAGGCTGTCCTGGAACTCGCTTTGTAGGCCAGGCTGGCCTTGAACTCACAGAGATCCACCTGCCTCTGCCTCCCAAGTGCTGGGATTAAAGGCATGAGCCACCAATGCCTAGCGATTCTTTATTTCTTACAGGCATTTGTCTTTGGAGAAGGAGGGGTCTTCTTCCTCTAGAGCAGTCCGTTCTTGAATGCTTCCACTTGCTGGTACCAGGAAACTCTCAATACCCTACCCCCAGAGTGATGAAGTCTGCCCCTGTAATTTGTAAAGTGGAAGGAGGTAGTCATGGATCCAGAAGAGGAAGAGTGAGTTTCTAGGAATTTGGCTAAGCCACATGGAAGTTGGGGATCTGGAAATCAATTCTTTTTACCACTTTCTTGGCCTGTGCCTCCTGGGGAATGTGATCACATTCCCTAGTGATTTGGGGCCTGATATGAAGATAGCTGCTCTAGATGACCCTCAAGGGTCCCTTCCAACACTGTAGGATTTGGTGTTTAAGTTTTCATCCAAAATCCCATATTTTCTTTTTTCAATGTCTTCAAAGCCTGATTGCCCAGAGGATGGAGGGAGGGAGGAAGGGAGAGAGAGAGAGAGAGAAGGAGGGAGGGAGGGAGGGAGGGAGGGAGGGAGGACACTGCCTAAAACAGTTCCTAGGACGTTTTGTTCTAGAGACACACTGCACAGCACCTTGCTTGCTGGGCATGCTGTTTTCTTCTGAGTTGACTTCTCCTACTGACCCAGCTCACATGTACACATGTTCTTTCCAGAATTTCACAATGGGAATGGCACTAGAATAAAAAATTAAACCCCACATAAATACACAGAGCCTTGTGACCCCAGTTCTCCAGCAGCTGGACCAGTCCTCCAGGTGCTCTCTGCACAAGCCAGTAGTACTTCGTCCTATTCACTTGCTTTCATGCTTCCCTGGGCACCTCTACCTGGGTGGATGCAGACTGAGGCTGCTTTACACAGAATCCATTGGAAAGCTTGGCACCGCAAGTTTAACTCACTGATAAATGACTCGGGGAACTAGTTTGGATTTTTTTCGTGTGTGCATATTTTGCACATATGTGGGTGCAGCGTATATGTGTGCTCCTATGCATGTAGGCACATGTGTGTATATGCCAGTATGTAAGAGTATAGGTGAAGGTCCAAAGCTGACATTGGGTGTCTACCTTGATCACCCTTTGCTTTATTTATGGAAGCAAAGTTTCAATGAACTGAAAGCTTGCCACTTCTGGTTCTACTAGCTAGCCTGCTTGCCCTGAGGAACCCCTTATGACTTCCTAAGTACTGGGATTAGAGATGGTTGTCATACCTGTCAGGTTTCTACACAGGTTCTAGAGATTCAAACTCTACTACTCATGCTTGAGTGACAACCTCTTAATTCATTGAGCTGTCTACCCACCTATTCAGCCACAACACACACACACACACACACACACACACACACTTTTTTGATAAATCATATTTATCAAGAGATACCTTGGTATCTATATATCCCAGGCCAGCATCTGAACTTGGTTTATTTTTTTAAGTGAGGCACCCCTACTAAGTTCTGGATACCGTCCTGTAAAAGGAAAGTAGGACAGGGCCATGGGCACACAGTTTTCAGAATACATCAGTTGAAGGGAAATAAAACCTGTCACCAACAAGGCAGCTGGTCCATGGGCACACATGTGACCACTCCTTGTCTGAGGCCAAAACAGCCTGAGCTTCTGGGGAATGTATTTTATTACAACCACCGAAAGGCCTGGAGTGATCTTTTTCCTTTGAAGTTAGCAGCTTTTTAAAAGGGAGGAGAAGTTCGTAAAAAGCCATGGGTGTTATACAACCACACCATCCATTTTTTACGAGGTTTGGGAAGGAAGAGTACCTCCCTGCAATTTTCTAAAAATGGGGGCCCCAGAGGTTGCCAGCTCTGGCTGGGGTTCTTCTGACCTCTGCAGAGGCTTGGCTCTTGAGCATCTTCGATTTGTGGGTGGGTTGCTGACCCTGAGCAAAGACTTCTGTGCTATGGAGTGAGTGATGTCAGAGGGGTCTTGTGTCTGTGGCCCAGAGTCTTAGGTCACCCATATCTATGGTGGGAGCATCATAGCTTCTCTCTCTCTCTCTCTCTCTCTCTCTCTCTCTCTCTCTCTCTCTCTCTCTCTCATTCTCTCTCTCATTCTCTCTCTCCCTCCCTCTCTCTCTCTCTCTCTCTCATTCTCTCTCTCATTCTCTCTCTCTCATTCTCTCTCTCCCTCCCTCCCTCTCTCTCTCTCTCTCTCTCTCTCTCTCTCTCTCTCTCTCTCTCTCTCTCTCTCTCTCTCTCTCTCTCCACTGATATGACACCAGTACCCCAGTTTCAATGGCTCAGTCAGCATTTAGTGTTCATGGGCAAGAAGGTGGGAAGTCTAAGAAGATTTGCTTTCTTGCTGTTCTTACAAGGTGGTGATGGGGAAATAATCCCCGGGGGGCCTCTTATATTAGAGCACTAATCCCAGTTAGGAGAGTTCCATCCTCATAACCTAATTGTCTCTCTGAGGCACCCACATTCTAATATATTATGTAGGCAGGCATGTCCAACAAGCAGCACCTGGGCTGTGTGCACTCCAGGATAGCCATGAATGTGACTCAATACAAAATTGTAAACTTACTTAAACATTATGGGTTTTGATTGTTTTATGGGTCTTTTGTGATTTTTAATTTTTTTCTAACTCTATTGAGTGGCTCTCAAGCATAAACTTCATAGATAACAATGCTATGCTGTCCTGTCAAAAAGTCATGCCTAAAGGGGGTCAGGCTGTCAATACGTGAATTCTTGGAAGGGAGGGAGATCAGGGCATACTCATTCAATCTCAGCCTTGAGGGCTCCGGTGGGTTCTGACTGAGACAGAGCTTCCATCACTTCCTTTCTACCCTCTCCTGGTTCCTTCTGGTTCCCTGTCCTGAGGACACACGGCTCTGGTACTTCTCTCTATCATATTGCCTGCCTTGCAGTCCTGTCATCTGAAAGCGAGGGTCACTTTGAAACACCAAAGCATAAGACCTAAGACACACATATCCACAGACAGGGAGACACCACCACCCCACATAATAACTATGCACCTAGGCAAAGCCTTCCTGGACCAGGGTGCCTTCCCCTTCCTCTTTGCCAGGACCCTGGCTCATCTAGGCCCAGGTGAGCTGCATGGAGGCTCCTGCACCCATTCTGGCTGGCTGGAGAGGGAGTTCCCTCTGTTGGCAGTGTTCTAAGGCTGGCCAGAGCAGAGGCAGGCGGGATGACTCATGTGTGGTGTGGGAAGTGGTTCTCTCCAGTCCTGAGAAATCCTGCTCTATTTCTACCACAAATCATTTTTAGAATGAGTCAAGGCATAAGTAAATTCTATAAGTGTAGGAGGTATGGGAGGAGGGGCTTAGAGGCCAGGGAAGCCCGTGGGTGACCTGAGCTCAGCTCTTGCTGGCCTTCTTCCCAAGGTATACTCCGTTGTTTCTTGTATTGAGCCCCAGCATGGATCTGCAGAGGACAAGGACCCACTCTATTCAGCGAAGCTGACCTTGGTGAATGATTTTTTTCCTCGTTGCTGAGGAGCCCTGAACTCTTCCTTGAAGTCAGCTATACAGGAAATTTGCCAGAGATTGCATCAGCCCCAGAGTTATACCTCCATTTCATTTGTTTGATAAATACATGATGAAATTTGGGGTTTTCTGAGTTGATGATACATAGAACTTTGGAGGTAATGCTGGGGTTCATTAAGATTTGGGGAGGATATTGGGATAGGATGAATGTATTTTACACATGAGACTGATGGAGGCTTTTGAGAGATCAGAGAATTAACTGACAGATTCAACAGCGTACACTCCAAGACCACACCCACCTGGAACCTAAGAGTACACCTTATTTGGAAATAGGGCCCTTGTAAATGTGGTTAGTTGAGAGTCCTGAGATAAGGTCAGTGTTGCTTGCCTGCCATGACTTCGCTTTATGTACAGTCAGGGAGATCTGAACTCCAAAAGACACAGAGAGAAGAAATGACCATGGAGGCGAGCTGGGAGAGGTAGGAGGAGTGCCCCCTGGGAAGTCTTCAAGACAAGTGTCCCACCAAAACCTGCACTGTGACATTGTGAGAGGACATGTCTCTGTTTTCTATGCAATCCTGTTGTAGCAGCCCTAGGACCCTGACATATTTCAGTAAGGGGGCATGCAGAGTTCAGCTATGTCAAACATGGTGCTATCGACCTGACACCTCCGCAAGCAGATGTTACCATTAGAGACGAGGGAAGTTCTGGTTGGCTTCTAACCCACCTCCTCCCACCCAGGGGAGTTGGCTGGGCTTCACGAGATGCTGGATGCCTGCAAGGCCGGGCTTGAAGTTGCTAGAGTTGGAAATACACATAGCAGGGTTTGAATGACAGAAGGCATTGATTTCTGGAATGAAGCAGACCTGATGTCGCCACTTAAATGCTTGACCTTGTGCATGTTCTTTGATGGCCTCAGGCTTCAGCTGGCCCATGTTGTCAATGAATGCAATAGACACTGGTGGGTGTTATGAGTGGGGCTAAGGAGAATTAAAGGAAATGTATACTGGGCACCCAGTGGGGATCCCATTTTTTGTCCAGAAGCTGTCCTCCCTGTCCCCTTCCAGGGGCTGGAGGGTACTCTCTCTGGGGTCAGGTCTCCTCCTCCTATCACCATTGCTCTCCCAACAGTCGCCACTGGGTACCTTCCCCATACCACGTGCTGTGTCAGAAGCTTCTCATCGGTCAGCTCACTGAATCCTCCCCACTGCCCTGGAAGCTATTATTATCTCATTTTACAAATGAGGAAACTGGGACACAGAATGTCGAAGTCATTAGGATTCAGATCCAGCCGGCTGATGAGATTCCAAAGTTGGAGCTACTCAGCACAATCGTAAAGGCTTCAGGAGTTTTCATGGTCTCGGGATTTCTTTTGCTTTTGTTGTTCTTTGATTGGAGTGCGCTGTCCCGGAGGACTTGCGTTGTCCCGGAGGACTTGAACTGGGGCCTGAAGTGGTGTGCCGGCAGGTCTGGTTACAAAGAATCCCACAGGCTACAAAGGCAGAGCTGGTACAGGACAGGGCTTGCAGGAACCACACTACATACTGACAGCCTTGTGGACTCTGAGGCTGCCCTGGGATCCATCACTCACCCTGAGAGATGCTGAGGCCTTGGAGACTGTGGTAAGGCTGATGGCATGGCTGTGGGCAATGCTGAGGGTCTGACTGCAGAAATATGCCTCCTCCTTGCCCCTCCCGTTTCCTCTGCTGCCTCCCTTGAGCTATTCTTGACACTGGAGTGACACATTGGCCACTGATTCTTTGCTTGAACCTTGCCAGGTTCTCCTCATTTTACTCCCCCTAGGCACATTATCTAGTAGCTTGCTGTCCCTGTGGAATCTGGTTTCACATCTTCTGTTTCTCATGCCCACACAGCTCTGGCCTCTTTGTCTTTTTGTAGCTGGACAGCCTAGCCCACACTGGTCTTAGTTATTCTGATCTGTTGTTCCTCTACCTGGGATATCCACATCTTAATCCAGATCCTACTATCCTCCAAGATCACTGATTCCCTTTATTCAAATTGCTGTGCAATTCCAAGGCCTTTCTTGAACACTTGAGTTAAAATTTTGACTCTCATCCCTAGCAGGAAGAAGAACTTTGCCGGTCTTGGACTTCCTGTCTGCTTTGCCCACTGCTAATCAATGTGTGCCTAGAGTACTACCTGGCACACAGTATGTGTTCAATAAATATTTGCTACACGGATGAACAATGAAAGGGATCTTGAAGATGTCTCTATGTCATTGTGACTGGTATGACACATGGGGTCTTAGTAAATGCTTCCCTTATACATGAAAAAAGGTGATTTTAAGATTTGAACATGTACACTGATGTCAGAGACAAGGTCATAGAGCTGTGTCCAGATACCTCAAATCTGAGGAGTGAATAATGTTTGGTACCCACTTAGTGCTATGCCAGCTTCTTCTACAAGCTCTCCTAAGTTTCTCTAGCTTCAGAGCTTGGCACATGCTGTTCTGGAAATGTCCCTTCCCCTAGAAGCCATGCTTAGATCTCATTTACTGGCACTCCCTTAACACAGCACTTACCAGAGTTTCTCATCTCCCAGCTTATTTGATGATGGGCCCATGAGACTGCAGGGTAGCAGCAGGGTCTGCGGAGTGAGGAACACCTGAAGCTGTCTTAAATAGCAGTAGATAAATGTCACAGAACAACAGCTTCCTCTACCTCTCTTCCAAGATAGGGGTTCAGGTCAGGTCAGGTTCCCATATCAGGCCTAGAGCCCTGCAGCCCTTTCTTTGGACCCGACTCACTGGAAAGAATTCTTTTGTGCCCTCTATCACTGTGGATGCTCCTCCTTCCAAAACCTCCACCTGAGTGGATGCCCTTTGTTGTGGCTGAATACAGAAAGGTTTCTTGCACACAAAAAGATGCCTGCCAGGCAGATGGGAAAGGTTTGGGAGCTGGGCAACTGGTCAGAAAGCAAATACTGAGCTCACCCTAGATACTCTACCGGACCCTGTGCAATTTAGATCTGGAGTTCTAGTCTGGAGGAGGGTCTCTTATTGAATCAGGCTCCCTGTCTGAAATGTTTTTGGGAATGAAAGAGGTGGCCAGAGGCTGGTAGGGACCAGAATAGAAAGAGGTATAGGACCTAGAGTTGGGTACTTCTCACCTTCCATTGAGTCTTTAAATTAGTTCATGCATCCTCCTCCAAAGGCAAGATGCTCTCATAACTGTGCTCTCTGTCCCTTTCATGACTAGCTCTCCCAAGAAAAACATCAAAAGCAGGACACTGGACCAGCATCTGTGTCCTTAGCTTTCAGATAACTCTACCATTCTGAAGGGCTTCCCCTGCACTAGTCACAAGGCAGCAACACATGTGTGATCACATTGACTATTGAGACAACCCTGTGAAGTGGAGATCAAGGATCCTTTATTATAGCTCGAAAACATGGAAACATGTGTAGTCAAGGGTTAAAGGCTGCATGGCTAGTGTGCAGCAGAACTGTATTTAAATGTCGGTTTTCACCCAGATTCCTCCTGCTTTAAGCATGCTGTCTCTCAAGGGTTATGCTTGCTTGATGAATGGGTTAACTGGCTATTGGGTGCCTAATTAATAAGATTAGCAGAATATTGGTTCTTGGACAGAAGAAATAACAGAAGAGAAACCTAATTAAGGGAAAGCATCTTTTCCTCTGTTGCTCCCTTCCCATAGTGAGAGCTTCATTCATGCAGCATTCACTGTTTCTCCCACAACTCTCTGTTCTCTCACCATAAGGAGACACTGTCCCAGTCTGCTACCCACCATTGTGAAGTGAGTCGACAGAGTTCAGAATTAAATGTGGGGGGTTTCATTTCCCACATTTCATCCCTCCTTTAGACTTCATCGATCATCAAGTCAACATTTTGGCTTTGCATTTTTCTGTTTTATTTTTCTAGTGGTCCCTAACCTTAGCAGGAATCAGGGATGCATTGTTAGATGTCCCTAAAGATCCTAACAATCTTTGAATTTAAATCCATTCCCTGTGACCCAGGACACTTGCTCTATTAGTCCACCATGCTCATGGGTTGTGCCCACACTGGGAGTACATGTGAGGGAGCTATGATCCTGTCCTCCTGGACCTTACAACGGAACTGGAGAGACTGTCAAGCCACATGACACCTCTAGCAATTGTAAGGCAGTGTCCTGGAACAGTATGATGAATTGGGCAATCACAGGGTGATCCTTTAGAATCAATATACCACTGGATAGTTGCCACACATAAATGGAAAAACCAGTCTCGAAATATTGGAGTTCAGGAACAAATACTATCCACATTAACCCTGAACTTGTACATGCTAGAGTTCATTCTTTCTTCAATGAATCAGGAAGTCTTTTTGTGAGTTCAAGGAAACCACAACTGCTTATGCTTTACAGTGTTGTGCTTGAACTTTTCTTAGTTAATCTTGAATGCAACCCTGGACAGAAGGTACTATTATCCCCATTTCACAGATTTGAAAAACGATGCTCACAGAACATAAGTCCTTTCTCAAGATGACTTAAGTTGGATTTATACCAGCCTGTGTAGTTGGGAAGCCAGGTTCATCTCCACATGGCTCACTGCCTCCCAATAAACTCAAGAGCATTAAATCCTTGACATTCACTACAGCGGTCCCGAGTGGTATGAGAGCTCCCAATTTACAAATTCTACTTTAGCATATAATCTCCTCCATACATCTGTTTTCTAGCTGAGACTCAGCCCTTTCCTGTCCTCTTCATGTTCTTCCCACTTCCACCACGGCTAATGTTGGCTAATGCTCTTTTAAACCAGGACAGTTTGTTCATTTCCCGAGCATTGTGGTGCAAGGGAGGTGAGAGGGAACGAGAGAGCTGCACTGAGAGATGCCCCTGACTGTCTGGTTCATCTGCATGCCATATGCTCCTTCTTCCTCATGCAAGTCAGGCTTCCTGGAACATAGGGCAGAGCAGAAGGATACGGCACGTCAGGTATAGTCAGGTATACTGGCCAAGAGGACATGTTCAATCACAGAGAACACGCTGGTACACACACATTGCACACACATTGTGTATGTGCACGTGCACACACACCTGCTTTCTGGGAAGAGATATAAAGCAAGGTTTCCCAGGAGAACATCCGCTAATGACAATGTTTCCCAAAGCGTGGTTTAAATTGCGATCTTTCAGTTGTACATTCACAAACACTTTTCTTCTATGAGTTTCATAATGGCTGTTAGAGTAAGTGTAACGAGGACACTAAATACCAGTTCCCTAGATTCTATGCCTAATTTTCCATCCACAGTAATGACGTATAGTTTCCTCTGAAAACATACGGAAGCAAATGAAATGAGTCAGCTCAAAGAAAAATATTTAGTAAATAATGGCACTGCAGTACCCAGTAATGGATAAGTTGGGGACACCTTGACCTTGAGGAGAGCAGAATCTGGGGAGAATAAAATGGAAAAGCTTGAGGCTGACTTCCAAGGAAGCTTAGAGCTTCAAAGAAGGGATGTCTTATGCACTGGCTGGTAGACAAAAGAGAAGGGAAAAACCCCAGCCCTGTTCCATCGTTAGTAATTATGTGCGGGACAGGCTATGTGCCACGTGGAGGAATTCAATGTACAGGCAAGATTCCTCTGGGAAGAATTAAACACATTTTCTTTGAAGAGGTGAATGTAAAAACAGGACCCACTGCTGCTATAATCAAACATTCTTCCAGGGCCTTTTTTTCCTACTTAAAAAGAAACTTTTTAGTATGGAAAATTTCAAACAAGTAGAAGAGAGAACAGCATTAAAAATTCTACCTACCTATCCCAGGTCCCATATATCACTTTACTTTACTTTTTAAACAAATTATATGTGGTGTGTGTGTGTGTGTGTGTGTGTGTGTGTGTGTGTGTGTGTGCTCATCTATATGTGCACACATTGAGTCCAGAGGGTGGGTATCTTCCTTTATTGTTCTCTGCCTTAATTTTTAAGACAAAGTTTCTCATTGAACCTGGAGCTAGTCAGTTGACTGTGCTCTATGAGCTCTATGTATCTGGCAGTCTGCATTCCCTGTCTCCCTGCTGCTGGGATTAAAGAAGTGTGCCCCACACCTGGCTCTTACATAGATTCTGGGGATCTGAAATCTAGTCCTCATGCTTCCATGACAAGTATTGTACCCACTAAGTCAGTGATCCCAATGATCCCCTGCCCCTCGATCGTTTTTTAATCCTCTAATGGAAGGACCACCCAACCAAGAGTCAGAAGAGCTGGGTTCTCATTAAAGCTCCACCATAGATGTGGTGTATGGCTTCAGAGAAGTCAAACTCTAACCTCTATGACTTGTCTCTTCTTGTGTAATATAAAAGGGGTGGATAGGATGATCTCCTAGGAACCCCTGTCACACTAGTATGCATACTGCATACTGCTGGGCTAAACAGAGTGCCAAGTGCATCAAACCATCTTTATGTTCTCTGTGTCAACTGTCCTGTAGGGATGACCTGGAAAAGTGTGCAGACACCAGTGATTTCCTCAGGGAATGTGCTTGCATGAGATCCAAGACCTGGAGTCCTGTCCTCTCCAGGAATGAGAAACCGGAGTACTGGCTTTGTACTATCCCTATGTAAAAGCAACTGTGTACTATCTACAATTTACACTGGAAAGGCAAGACAGATGTCCAGCATTGACTTGAGAAACCTATGTGGTCAACCAGAGTAGAAAGGGGGGCTCATGGGAAGCCCATGGAATCATGATTTACTCATCGGGAGGTCTTTTTTAGTTAAGTTAATGAGATCATTGTTTACATGAATAAATGCATAAAATGTTTAGCCCAGTGCCTGGTATAACAGGCTTTAGATATGATTTTCATTATTTCTGTTTTCCAGGAAGATACCCCACTAAAAGGTTCAATGTGCATGTGCACGTGTGCTCACACACACAAGAACCTACAAGGAATCACTGTTTTGTCAATAGAATCTATGTTCCCCAATGGCACACAAGGAGTCAGCAACTCTCATTCTCAAGGAGTTGCTTATCTTGGCCACACCCCCACCCCGGGACACACTCAGCTACACAGTGACTCTTGAGTCTGAGACTCTGTGCTTCCTGTACATGATTTTTCAGAGTCCTACCGCTCACCCTGTCTTCCTCACTGTCTCAGCCTCTTTGCTCCTGTGAGGACATGGGGTGGGGGAGAAGCAAGGTGATGCCTGGTGAGCAGAAAGTGAACAAGACAGGAAGTAGATGGCTTTGAATTCCGGTCTTGATTCTGTCACTATGTGGTCTTGAGTAAAACCCTCCTTGGAACAGTCTGGGTCTCAGGCTCATGACAAATGCATTATGTGCATCGTGGGAGTATGATATTAATTTAGTTTATCCTATGATGACAATAACACCATAATTACACTAATAAAGTTCATAATCCTACTCATATGGCACAGTCACAGGCATCATGAGGACTCCCAGTCAGACCCCACCTGGATTCCTGCTCTGATCTTAGTCCTATTGATCCCTTGAACGTTTCATGAGACTAGATGCCAGCACACATGGCGTCTGCATTTGAGAGGCTCATAATCTAAAGGGAAAGACAAGGAAAAGATCAATTAAAGCAGAGTATGAGCTATTGCGGAAAGGGAACAGGTGCGTAGGGAGTCCAGAGGAGGCCGCTAAGATCCTAAAGGGCCAGGACTGCAGCTCATTATCAGGAGAACATCTGCTTCCATACTGAGCCAATATGAAGCTGTCCTTCATTCGCCAACTGCTGCCTGCTGGACTCGCCGTGAGCCCCGGGCACTGTGTGGTTTATCTGGGTGGACACACAACAGTAGACTCCGCCCTCTCGCTGGGACAGCACCTCAGCAATGGCACAGGACATGAATGCAACAAAACAGGTACAGTGCTCTGCAGGAAGATCAGAGCTGAGTCCTAAGAATGGCAGGGCGGGGGTGTGTTAGAAATTATCTGGGAGCCTTCCCGAGGAGGTGGCTGTGGGGCTGGGAGCCAAAGCTGAAGTCTATTCTGTGTGAGAAGGAGAGTGCTGGAGGGTGATATGGGCAAAGGTATAAAGAAACTAGGAGGAGCTGAGGGGGAGAGGGCTATAGAGCCAAGATGGACTCTGGGTCATGAAAGGTGCAAGGAGGCTGGGAAGATACACATCAGCATGAAGGCAGGGGCACAAACTCATCTGATTTAACACTTTTAATAAATGCCCTGGCTGCGAAAGGTGTTGGACAATGGTAATCTAGGCACTTGGAAGGTGGAGGCAGAAGGACCAAAGTTCAAGACTAGCCTTAGCTACAAAGCTATTTGAGGTCAGCCTAGGTTATGTGAGACTGTCTTTAACAAAATAAAGTCAGGCCATGCAAAAGTGATAATAAGAATCACCCTGAGTCTCTAGTAAAGGATAGAATGGAGAGGAAACCCTTGAATATAAAAAGGTGGGTTTATAGATGTGCCATCCAGGCAAGAGGACACAGTAGTCATGAAGGTGGAGGGAAAATCCTTGAGGGTGTAATTGGTCAAACAGCTCATGGGTATGATAAGGAGCCAGAAGAGTGAGCAGGATGAATAGCAACTCATGATCCCTGGCTGAGGTTACAGCAGGAGAAGGTGAAAACAGAGAGACCTGGGTACGTAGGCTTCTGTGAAGCGATTAGCATGATTTGCTAAGAACACCTAGGAAACAGTAGGTGCTTGTGAATTTTGGCCTTGACATCTTTTCATGTATTTAACATGAGGGTCAAAGTACTGGCCAGACTGACTCAAACCCAGGCAACCAGTGAACAGAACATGTTAGAGAGCCGTTGGGAAAACACAGGGCTGTGTGTCTGAGAGCCATGCAGGGCGTGCTGGGCTCCCTCTGCTTCAGAAGGAAATGAGAAACATTTTACATATGTTACTCTGTTGGAGTCCTACCATCATCTGGATGCAGAGCCATAAGGCCCACTTTAGGGATAGGGTGATTCAGGGTTAGCTAGGCAGAGACTTGTTAAAGACCCCAACAGTGCCCTTCTGGCAGGACCCAGCCTTTCTGTTCCCCATTAAATGTTCCCAGGATAGCTAGTTTATCTATCAGCCACCACCAATGTAGGTCATGGGACCAAGAAGGTTTTTGAAAACCTACAATAAAGTAAATGTGTTGAGCGGTGGTGGTGCATGCCTTTAATCCTAGCACTTGGGAGGCAGAGGCAGGCAGATCTCTGTGAGTTTGGGACCAGCTTGGTCTACAGAGTGAGTTTTCAGAACAGGCTCCAAAGCAACAGAGAACCCTGTCTTGAAAAACCAAAAAAAAGTAAATGTATACATACATAAAAATACATACATACATACACACATACATACATACAAAATAGGACCTGAAAATATATTGGTCCCAAAATATAAAAAGAAAAAGAAAGATATAGAATGAATGTTTATTTGCATGTCTATAAAAAATGTCAACTTCATGTCACACCAACTTCATTAACAGTTCCATAGAATATTTTTATAAAGATTTCTTCACAATAAAAATAAGGTATGGGCTGGAATCTTTCTGCAGGAATGCTAACAGATAGTAGTTGGTGAATCACAGTCAATGGGAGGGGGTTGATAAACTGTAGTCAGATAGCTGTAAACATGGACTTTTAAAAACATCCTTTCTCAGAATTTCACCCCAAGATGTTAGATTTCACATGGGGTGAGTTACATTTAATGTGGGTAAAGTTTTATTTTGCAGGGGTATGTGTGTGTGTTTGACAGATGATTAGGAACTGAGAAGATTTTTGCGTCTAGCTCCTAGCTCCCCTCTTCTCTCTTTTATAAGTTTATTTGTAAAGAATATTTCCAGGAAGCAGAAACCAAGTAAATGAAGAACAGGGTGCCTTCCAGAAAACTACTCGTCTGTGTCATGTGGCTTCCTGGAGGCCTTGGGGACCCCTGTGGCCCCCTGGGGCAGCAGGAGTGAGCCTGCTCAGTTATGAGTGGGTGCCTGGGTGCTAAGCAAATGGAGAGTGAATATTCCATAATAGAAAAGGCAAATATGTTTGAATAGCATGGTCCATGTATTTGCTCATCCATCCATTTGTCCATCCATCCATCCATCCATCCATCCATCCATCCATCCATCCATCAATCCATCCTACAAATGGGCATCTATCCTGTATCATGCATACATTAGACATTTATAACACCTATTTTTCGAGAGGATCTCTAGTCTTAGAAGATCTTGAACTTCTATGTAGCGATCTGTGATCTTGATCTTTTGATCTTCCTGCCTCCACCTTCCCAGTGCTGTGATTACAGGAATGGGCCACCACACCAGTTTGTGCACTACTGTGGATAGAACCTATGACTTTGTGCATACTAGATAAGTAGTATACCAACTGAACCACATTCAAAGTCCTGACATTTGCAATACATTTGTGAACAAAAGAGACAAAGGTCTTCAAGCTTCAAGGAATTTAAATCATGGGATTTATGCACATGCAGCTGTGGGGGGTATGAGAAGAACACAATAAACCCAATAAATAAGAAAATGATATACTCATAAGGTGATAGAAAACTATTAAAAAAAACAGTAGAGGTGAGCAAACAGAACCAAGGTGTCAGGGATGAAGGGGTGTGGTTTGTAGCTAAAACAGAATGGCCAAGGGTAGCTTTCCTGAGAATGGGAGACCAAACTTTTACCTCTACATTCAGACTACAGTGCAACAATAGAGTCAGCCATCTGGAAATCTTGGAGATGGGTGCTGGAAACAGCAATTGCCAAGGCACTGGGTTGGTGGTATTCCTGAACAGCAAGTGCCTGTTCAAGATGTATCAGGGGGTCACTGTGGCAAGATTAGTCACATGAACAGGTCTAAGCAAAGAGGACAAACACAAGCAGTGCTATGACGATGGCTTTTCTCTAATGGCCAAGTGTAATGTTACACACAGGTCATGAAATAACTAACTCTTTACCCAATAGGTTGTGGAAGAAGCTGGCACCCCTCCCCAGCATCTCAGACGTGATTGATGAGCCATAGAGTGGAACCTCATGAGCTGTTAGCCAGTAAGATAATTGAGGGGGGTCAGAAAATAGGGAGAATGCTCATTGGCCAGTCAATTCAGTTGACATGGCGAGCTCCAGGCTTAGTGAGAGACCCAGTCTCACAATGTGGAGGGCAATAGAGGGAAAAACCCATCATTGACTTCTGACCTCCATTTGTGCATTCATGGGCAAGTGCACATGTACACACACACACACACACACACACACACACACACACACTTACATGCAACACAAAGATGCTCTTGTTAGAGGAGAGAACCCTAGTCCCATCTTGCAGTCCCAGGATCCTTCGATGGAACCTTGGACATAGAATAGATCCAAGAAACCAGTTGAAAAATCTTGGTGAAAGGCAAAAATTATAAGTGCCCAAGTATCAATTTGTGTGGTTATGTGTATTGGTGTTGATGGATATGTATGTCCAGTGGTTATATGCAGCACTGTGTCTGGCCATATACTTTACCTGCTGAGAGTACAGCAGTCTATTAATGTTTTATGCCCCATATGCTATTCCTCATGCCAGATTTGTTGCATGGTATATGTTGAGGGAGGGGTCGACTTAGTATTTGTAGTAAGTTAAAAATGCCTTGACTGTGCAAGAAACAGCGCTTGGGGTAAATGTTTCTAAATTTTTCTTGCAGCTCATAAAATAACCTCCAAATGATATTATTTTATTGCCATTAGTCTCTATGATTTAATGAAGCAGCTTCTGGTTTACTAAGAAATTAAGGTGAATGCTGCTTATGTTTAAAAGTTGGGGCAGGAAAGAAGTTGAAATCACTGCTAGTTATTATGTGCCAGGAACCAGCTGGTAGCCTATTTAATCCATTGACTGATTCTGTGCCATTCAAGGACCATTGTCCCCATCTGACTTATGGCAAACTAAGGCTCAGAGAAGTCAAGTGACATGCTCAAGACCACACAGCTCATGGGTGACAGGATCAGGACTCTACTTCAGACCTCTCCACATGACTACTGAACATTTTACTCATATTGTCCCTCAGGGGAACAAGCTTTCCTCCAATTTCAGTAACAGTCATTGAAATATGCTGAAAAGAAACTAGCCTTATTGATCCCTGAGGTACTTTTCTTGGTTGAGCTTCAGTTTTCTTATCTATATGACAAGAGCCAATCTCCCATGTGTACTTCACGGCAAGCAAGTCAGGTCCCATAATGCCCCACTGCAATGGCTAATCTTAGTTGTCAACTTGACACCACTACTAAGAGGGAACCTCAACCAAAGAATTGTCTCCATCAGACTGGCCCGTGGACATGTCAGTAGGGGCGTATTTCTTGACTTCTAGTTGATGTAGGAAGATGGAGCCCACTGTGGGTGGTATCATCCCTAGGTAGGTAGACTTGAGCCGTATAAGAATGGTGGCTGAACATGAGCCTGGGAGAAAGCCAGTAGGAAGCATTTCTCTGTGGTCTCTGCTTCAGTTCCTGACTTCACTTCCATCAAAGATGGATTATAACCTGTGATTTATATAGCAACAGAAAGCAAACTAGGATACCCACTGTTCAGACAGGGAAACTGAGGCTTGGAGAGATTGAGCCACCTGGTTATGCTCACACAGAAGTGGGAAGAATTTGGGCTTGGCTGTTCCCTTCTGCACTTTCTCCCCATGGAAAGTAAGAGCTGCACAGCACGGGGCTCCCTCACCCTGCAGTCTGTTGTCCTCTCTTAGACAGAGCTCACTGTGTTCTCCAGCTGTACCCAGCCCTTTCATCACTGCCGCCTAGACATTTGTTAGGCGTCCCATTTCCCTTCCCTTCATCATTTATTTGCTCCTGCTTTTCATTTTTTAAGAGGTGAAGGAAATGCAAATTAGCAAATGAATGTCATGCATAATACAGTGGCCGCACTACAAACAGCCTCTGATAGCCTGCTCTGTTCTAGGACAAATCAGTCTACAAGGACCTGACACACCTCTTGTGTCTCCTGTTGTGTTGTCGAAGCCCAGACTGGAGACTGGGCTTTCTGTCCATGACATTCCTGCCAGGAAAGAACGATGCCAGTGGTCAATGAGAAGGCTTAGTGGGTAAAAGTGCTTGCCACAAAACCTGACCATCTGAGTATGATGCCTGGGGCCCACGTGGTGGATGGACAGACTTGACTCCTCTGGCCTCCCCATGTCCCTGGTGGCACTTACATGTGTGCATGCACACACAATAAATAAGGTGTAATAAAATTTTTTAAAAGAACAATGGAAAAGTCTGTTCTTATTTAGTCACCAAATCAAGGTTAATACTCGGATAGAGGTCTTCAGTGTCCTCAGAGCCACATGAGAGCATTCTGCCAAGCCTTGTGACATTGCAGAAGCCCCCACAGGGTTCACATAGCACTGCCTGAAGCAGCCTCTTCATTCCAAGCCTTGGCTGTGGGGACTGCCTTACCTCATCTGCCTGCTCTTACTCAGCCTTCTAGCTATAGAGTCTTACCACTCATATCCTCAGGCCTCACCCAGCAGTTTGGCTCTGTTATGCTCTTCCTTCATCTTGACCATGGGCTGGGCTATCCCTACATCTCTCTCCATTCTAACAGTCCTCTCACAGATTGGATTTTCAGTGCTCTCTCAGTCC
This sequence comes from Mesocricetus auratus, assembly GCF_017639785.1. Taxonomy (NCBI): domain Eukaryota; kingdom Metazoa; phylum Chordata; class Mammalia; order Rodentia; family Cricetidae; genus Mesocricetus; species Mesocricetus auratus. The sequence goes on from NW_024429191.1 coordinate 59,550,436, forward strand.
TTGGATTTCCAGAAGGTTCTTTCTCACCTCTTGTATCAGCTCTGATTTGTCTTTGTGGGTGGATCCAGACATACCAAGATCCATCAAGGTGAAATATGAGCATGCTTGTTATGCCCAAGCAGCTCTTCTCCTTAGCCACAACAGAAGTGACAGTTGCCATTAATTGCACTAAGTGTCTGTTGGCTAGGCACCATCTCAGCAAGTCCTCACACCCATGGGAGACAGGTAAGGCCAGCTGAAAAACCAGATTTTAGAGAAAGCATCCAGCCTTCCATTATCACACATCTCACAGGATGGAGGGCTGGGGATCACAGGAACATGTGGGTATTTTCGACACCTAGGCATCTAGAGGCCAACCTCCTGGCCACTACAAGCCTGAGAACTTGACTGATCAGGGGCAATGTTTACTGTATTTCTAACCAAGTGTCAGTCATGAGAGATCACAAACACAAAACACACACACGCACACATTTTCAGGATTTTTCTGAAGTAGACCTGAATGGCAAGTGAAAAACCACCACCAGGTCAACATTATTAATGCTGTATGAAACACAATCCATTTCTGAGCACTTAAGTTGATGGATTTTTCTTGCATCTCTTGCATGTGTGAATGTAGGTGGTTACAAAAGGCAACAGAGGCCCTGATCCGAGGAGCATTGATTAGCATGGGTTGCAGATATAACAAGTTTGGATGACCCAGCAGGTCATGGCCCTCAGGGACGCGACTCAGGTTGAAAGAGCCTCTGGGATCCGAAGACCATTTGACCCTGGACACCGATTTTCAAGGGAAGAATGTGTTGATATGATTTTTAGAAGCACACAGACCATCTTGTTTCTTCTGAGTCCCTTGGCTTCTCCAGCTGTACAGGTGGAAGGTAGCTGGTCTCCAAGAAGATGCTGAGACTACTGACCTGGGGATAATTAGGCTTGGAAGCCCCTCTACCCCATCTGTGGTCTGCATAATGACACCACCTGCTGGCATCTGATATTATGTGGGTTCACGGGATTTTATCCAGTAATTTCTCTTTTTCTTTAAACAGGCTGTGGGAAGAAGGTGCAGGTTTTTCTAATGCAAGTTTTCCAAAATCATTCCCATCAAATTGTTAATGGTCCTATTAGCAGGATCTCTGGGGCCTGGAGGCCACACCCAAGGAGGTCACATTCAGCAGCTGAGATCCTCACAACTGCCAAAACGACTCAGATGACCATTCCAGAAGTAGCTCTGGGTTGCCAGGGAGATCTGTGCAGGAATTTCAGGGTGTCTAGCAAAGGGTCAGGTCAGGTCAGGGGACATTGGTCTTCTGCTGCCTCTCCCATCACTCCCACAACTGTCACCTCCAAAAATGCAATTCTCAGATATAACTGTACCATCCCCCTTTTCTTGAGGGATTGAATTCTTCCAAGTGTTTCCTCTATTTTCAGGCCAAACCCCCAAGTCCCTTACATCCCTCTAAGAGCTCTCTACCTCCCTTATCCCAAATCCTTGTTCCATCGAACCTCACTCAGGCTTTGTAACCCAGGAGTACTCTAACCTCTAGCTACAAAGGAAGTACAGCAGAGCACTGGTGACTTGACCAGGGGTCGGAGGGGGCTACAGGTGACTTTTATGCCCTTCTCTTTTGTTATAGATTATCTACAATTTGCATGATAAACTGGATTACTTTAGTTAATAAGACTTATTATTTGAAAGAGAAATATTTGTGATGAACTTGAGGGGCATAGGTAAAGAAACCAGAAAGAAAGGGCTTTGTCGGTCTGCTGATGGAGGGGGTCTGTGGCATTTCAGACTAGTTCAAAATAAGGCTGAGGCAGGAGGATTGCTGAGAGTTAGAGGTCAGCTTGCACAACATAGAAGACCCTATCTCAAAAAAGAAAACCCATATAAATACATACATACCAGGAAGAATCTATAGCTATTTTCATACTGGGCTGATAATATTAGTTGCCTTGGAGCACAGGAGGAGCCAGTGGGAAAAGGCAGCAGATAATTCACTTGCTTAAATCTTTATCCCATGAGTCTGTAACATTGTTATCATTTCTAAAGGTTTATTTTTATATGTGTGCATGTGAGTACAGTACCCACAGAGGCTAGGCAAGGGCATCAAATTAGCTGGAGTTACTGCAGTTGTGAGCAATAGTGTGGGTGCTGAGAACAGAACTCAGGTCCTCTGCAAGAGCAGCAAGCTCTCTTAACTACTGAGCCATCTCTCCAGCCCTATAATTAAAAACAAAACTATAGCATAAAAGACTTTAAATAGTAGGATCGACTATACTATAATTAATAATATAAAATTTCAAGTAAGCCACAATGTTAACCCCAAATTTGATTTTCTGGCTGCTTTATTAAAATAATTAGTTAACACTTTAGATCTGGAAAGTATTTTAAATGTAGAGAAAAGCTACACGAATGCTACGAAGAATGGTACAAAGAACACTAATACACTTTTCACTCAGTTACCTCTTATTAGTATTCAGCTCCATCTGGTTCCTGCCCAATGATATTTAATTCATACTAGGAAAAAGACATCTTAGGTTTATGTATCACTGTTCATATCTCCATTGATTTCAGTGATTTTTTAAATGCACATACTATTTCTTTCCTTTGTTTTAAATTTATTTTTGCTACAGTTGCTTATTTATTTGTGAGAGTGCATGGGGTGCATGCTTGTGCCACCGAGTAGGAGTGGAGGTCAGAGGACAGCATGGAGGAGTTGTATTCTCTCCTTCTAAAACGTGGGTCCCCATGACTGAACCTGGAGCTTAGTCTTAGCACTAAGTCCCTTCATCAGTGCATAGTTTTGCTTTTTGAGACAGAGTCGCGTGTATCTCAGGCTGGCCTCAAATTCACCGTGTAGCCATGGATGACCTTGAACTCCTTATCCTCTCACCGCTTCCTCCTAAGTTCTAGGATTACGGGTGTGTACCACCTCACCCAATTTCCTAAGCTCTGGGCATGCAGGTATTTTAAAAAATGCCACACAGACAGGGATATTCTGTGCAGCAATAGCTGTAAAATAAAAATCTGGGTATTCGCAAAGAGTCTGGTCATGGGGATTGGTAAAATAAATAGCAGTAAATCCATAAAATAGCTTGCTATGGGGCAGTAAAAGACGAAGAGATGGATCTGTGTGAGGTGATATGAAAATATGTCTGAGACACATTAAATAAAAATACAGAATAAAACGTGCAGAATGTGAGCTGAGGGTGCTGAGGAAGGCAGGTGTGTGCTAGAGGCCACGGGAAACTGCCTGCTTACTTCTAGAAAGAAGACGGGTCTTTCCTTCCTATATATTTTCAGCTGCATACATCTTACACTGTTCGTGTTTAAGTGTTATTTACATGACAATAAAACAATAAACCGATGTAAGAAGAAAACTTACTGTAGAAGTGTGACATAGCTCCACGGTAGTAGAGTGCTTGCCTAGCAAGTGTGGGGCCCTAAGTTCTAATCCCAGCATAGAAAAAAGGAAAAGGAAAGAAAGGAATAAACAAATAAATAAATAAATGTAATAGGAAGGTGTATCCCCCAGCCCCTGTTCCTGAGCATCCCGAGTGGCTGTGGGACAAGAAAAGAGTGGTGCCAGTCCTCAGGATTTGCAGACGATGTGGATGGCAGACTCAAGCTCCTCCCCTGGACCTCTCCAGAGAAGCAGCTTTCCGCACAGTGGTTTGGATGCAGAGATGGTGGACTTGGCCCAATCCAGCCGACAGGTGTGCTTCCTATGATCACATCACTGAGTGCTCTAGGAAAACAACGGAGGAACTTCACATGAAAAATTCATTCACAAAGCTCTGGATTCCAGGCTGAAAAAGAAATGCAGGCTCCTGGCTTATTGAGAGACATCTGGCAAAGTGGGGCTGCCTCTGTGAGCACCTTGGTGTTCAGTAGCCAGGTGCGAGCTGTGTTCAGCAGGTGTGTACCCTGCACAGGCTCAGTCACCTGCCTCTTGCAGTTGAGAACTTTGCAGCCTCTGCTCGGATGTCATTTCAGTGCCATACGTGGGGGGAGTTGGAGTTGAACACCTCTCTCTTCGTCTCTCACGCCAACGGTACTTCCCACAGAGGCCCATCCGAGTATACCCTAAGGACCTCTGCAACAATAGGATGAGGGCTGAAAAGTCCGATTTGTGGTACACAGATGGAAAAGGCTGCAACTCAGACAGGACAGGAGAGATCACTTTACCATGGTCACGAAGCAAGTGAGTCTAGGGAGTAGGGTAAGAGCACAGAACATCAAATTCCTCTCCAGTGACATTTGCTACTCTAGGCTGTGTGTCTCATAGGCTAGATGATGGGACAACTATCACCTCCTGGGTGAGGCGGGCATAGTGGCACTTATAATTCAGAGGATCATATGTCTCAGGATTTGTTAGAGGGTAAGACTAGACGTATACCTTTCAATAGTGGTTTTAGTCCTTACTAGTTGAGTGTCTGTCTCTTTGTTTCTTTGCATAAGCGGATCCTATAACAACAGTATCTCCATCAGAGAATTGTTTTGAAGATCAAGTGAATTAATATGGGCAAAGTGCTTAATCCACGTCTGGCACTTACTATGTGTTCATTAAATGTAAGTGCCTGTGAGTCCACTTGGCAAGAGCTACGCTAAATGTCTTGTACACTTTATCTCAGTCAATCCTCTCAACTAGAATACCCTTTCAGACAGTCAGATTATCCATTCCCTTGGCAACTCTTTACCGAGGCACCTGGCACTGTCCATGGGTCTCAGGGCAGAGTACTGAACACCCAAGGCAGGCACTTGCATCTTCATGAAGACTGCATCCTAACTGTGTGCGGAACATGGGTAGTTAGTAAGGAGTGGTGCTTGCTGGGTAGAAAACTAGCATGAAGTAGGGCCGAGGAAGAGCACTTGCTGGCAGGATGGTTTCAGGTGAAGCACAACCAGAGAAGCGATCTGCAGGGAGGGAAGGAGGGAGCTGGCAAGTGGAAACAAGGAATGCTCTCCTGGCAGAAGAACCGGGAAGTGTGGAGATTCTGAAGCAGAAGCAAGAGGCTGATGGGCTGTTGGGTGTGTCTGAGGGAGCTCTTAGTATTTGGAGTCACGAACAAGGGGGAAAGGCTAGTCCAAGGGTGAGAAGGTCAAAGATCAAGCCATACTATGCCTTCTGCTTGCTCAGGGATGTTCAGTAACTTTCCTAAGGTGGCTCAGCTGCTGTTAAGTGGTAGAATTGGAGATTTGAACCCAAGACCATCTGGCTTCAAGGAATGTCCTGTTAACGAATAGCATGCAGGGATATGAATAACTAGTCTAAACTGTTGGTCTAGCCAGCTGCCACAGCTCAAACTCTCTCTTTAGATACTGGGCACATTGCTAAGGAGTTTTGTGTGTGTGTATCTGTGTGTATGTCTCAATATCTGTGTGTATTTTGTATGTGTGTGTCTATATGTATCTCTGTGTATGTTTCTGTGTGTCTGTATGTCTCTCTCTGTCTCAGTCTCTGTCTCTCTGCATGTGTTCTCTCTCTCTCTCTCTGTGTGTGTGTGTGTGTGTGTGTGTGTGTGTGTAGGGAGAGGAAACAGAACAGAATGGAAGGGTTCCTTTTTTTCCAGACACACCCATTTCCACCTCGGCAGGTTCAGTCACCTACTCCTGCTGATAGTGAAGGATTGGGGTTTATATGACAAATGGTATTTGTTCTAAACCTGTCACTTCTTGGGAGCCTCAGAGATGACAGTTTTAAAACACCAGAAGCACTTAAAAATAAAAATTTCCCATTTCTAGATGCTGCATACTCTTTGGTTGTGATCTATGGGACCTCCAATGCTGGAGGCATTATCTTCTTAGGGATATATGGCGCTGTTACAATTCATGCCATCCATCTGCAAAATCAGTGTCATAAAACCCATAATTTATAAGAGAATCTTGCAAAACTATGTATTATACACGTGTGGATATCATTGCCTGACATTTCACAGGCAGTAACCGCTGGTTCAGAAGTCTCAAGCCCAAAGTGGTTCCACCCAGTCCCCAAGTGGAGAAATGGAAGACAAGATGAGGCAGACACGTGGCAGCAGACTGCATGGCTGAGCAAGTACGTTAAGCCACCAGCTCTGGCTCGTGGCAGAGGAAGGCAATGACACCAAATAGCAATGTTTTAGTAGAAAGAGGAAAGAACTGCAGCCTGAAACCTTGGCTATTTTCCTGGTCAGATGACCCGCTGGCCTCTAGTAGACTGTCAGGCACTGGGTTGAACCAGGCTCCCGTCCTCCTTTTAGGCCTGTTTCTTTTGCTTTATGTCTAGATGAATCTCCTGGGGACCCTGGGCCACTGTCTTAGTTAGGGTTTCTATTGCTGTGAACAGGCACCCTGACCAAGGCAACTCTTATAAAGAAAACATTTAATTGGGGTGGCTCCCTTACAGTTTCAGGGGTTCAGTCCATGATCATCACGGCAGGGAGCATGGCACCATGCAGGCAGACATGGTGCTGGAGTAGCTGAAAGTCCTACGCCTTTCAGGCAACAGGAAATCAAGTCGTCTGTCACACTGAGCAAGGCTGGGACAAAGAGACCTCAAAGCCTGCCCACAAAGTGACACACTTCCTCCAAGGCCATACCCACTCCAACAAAGCCACGCTTCTTAATAGTGTCACTCCCTATGAGACTATGAGGGCCAATTTCATTCAAACCACCACAGCCACTGACACTGGGGGTGCACCCCAGAGTTTCTGATTTGAAATTCTACAAAGGTTTAAACTGAGGCCAATGCTATTATGGGGATCCTGCTTTGAGTCATTCATTTCAAAGGAACTTTGAGAGATCCCATGTAAAAGTTGCAGGGGAATATTGACCAGCCACTGAACACAGAAAGACAAACATCTCTACGTCTGGTGTTCTGGACACCAGGCCTGGGTATCCCTCTACTGGGCTGTATTGTCTGTCTCCTGGCTTCATCCCCAAGTGTCTTCCAGATCCTAGAGCAGCTATAGCATGGACAGGCTCCAAGGATGATGCCTACACTCCACGGACTATGGTACATCAATTCTAGCAGTGGCTGCTCTGAGCATCCCTCCCCATTTGAGGTCAGAAGGAATCATCTAGTGAGTGAAAATGATGTGATGGTGATGGGCTTCAGATGGGCTTCCTTTCTGAAGCCCATCACTGCCAACATCAGTACAATAGGTGGTGACCACTATGAAACTGAGGAATACAGGTCTGTGTTGCCTATTCTATTAGCCAGCTTAGATAACTTACAGAGTTGATGTTTGGAGAGACCGAGCCACCGAGACAGCAAGCAAGATTCCAGACATGCCTGCTTCTCTCTCTCCATCCCACTGGGGCCTCTGTGCCTGTTTCCTCTAGGATATCCCCAGTCCTTTTTCAGAAGGACTTCCTCACCCGACCACTCCCTGACAGGGTCTATGCTTCTTCTGCATGCAAATGAGCCTGGGTCTACTCAAGGCTGGCCTCCTGCTGCCACCAATATGATTACAAAGAGGCTTTTTTGCCACTAGATTGCTCGTCCATGGGAATTGCCTCTTCAGAACCTTCTTAATCCTCCGACAAACATTTTGACTTCACTCCTTACTTCCCGGCACTGACTTCAGTTCCTTGTGTACTTGGTTTGACTGTAGACTTAAAAATAAATATCCCAGTATGCCTACTCTAACCAAAGGACCATTTACAAGGAGTGAAAAAAATATGTGATCCAAATAGAATTCTGGTCCTTATTGCTAATTTCAGTGCCACGGTCCCTGATATTACATTCTCTAAACTAACTCTTGGTGTTCCTTTCACGAGAATGGTGACTGAGATGACCACATGCCTTTTAGAGCTAAGCAGAGCCTTAAGAAAGGGCTTGTCCTCTGTTTTCCTACATCTCCCAAGCCACCGTATCAATAATTCTAACCCTTCTGTGGTTTACTTCCCTAACAATCCCCTAGTTGCTACTAAATGTTGGTGCTGGGTGCTTGGTCCCTATCCTCTGGGAGCTTCCAGATTAATGGGGGAAACCTTGAGGAAATGGCAACAAGCTTTCCTACAAACCTCTGGTGACCAGTAGGAAGTCAGTTAATATGCTGAGAGCATCTCTGTGTCCTGCCTAGAGTTCCCACATGAGACTCGGGCACCCAGTTCACTACAGTAATCCTACAAGCTGCAGGGCAAGCATCAGGACCATGTCCATCCATTTTACACATGGCAGTTCATATGGTAGTCCAGTCCTGAAAGGTAAGGACAGCCAGCCATTCCTTCAGCATCCCCAGGGGACCAACTGATGGCAGAACACTCATGGACACAAAAATCCGTGAGTACTTAGGATCTTCATATAAAATGATGTAGTGTTTGCATGTAACCTCCACACATCCTCTGGCACACAGAATCATCTCTGCTCCTTATAGTATATATCACAGCTGGAAACAACTGTTATAGCCCATTGGCTAGGCGATAACAACACCAAAGAAACACCTGCACACATGCTCTTTCCACTAGTTGAATCTATAGATATGGACCCCTGGATGGAGAAGTTCAACTGCACTAAGATCATGTAACCCATTAGCACTTGCAAATGGGGAAACTGAGGCACAGACATGTGACTTGCAAGCAGCAGGCTCAGGGATTGAACTGGGAAAGTGTACCTTGTTGTCTAAGCTGTCCACATAGCTACCCAAGTCGCCATGTGAGTGTGGGAGCTGGGAGATGCCATCACTCCAGAAAGACCCAGAGGAAGCCAGCTGCCCTGCTCAGACCCTCTGCAGAGTGCTGGTGGCCTCTCGTGGCCACTGGAGTGTGACTTTCGGGCTGAGAGAAATATTTGCCAGGCTGGGGCCCTCTCTAGAGCAATGTCTGGAGACAAAAGTAATGAAAGGGAGCTGGTGCGTGACGGGGTTGTCAGGCTGGGGACTGAAGGTGATCCCTTGGAACAGTCAGTGCTGGTCATGGACCCAGCAGATTCTGCTGAGCCACAGAAACCTCTGGAATCCTAGTGTCTGCTTTGAAAGGCTGAGCCCCAGGCACCTCATTAATAAAACCCACCTGGTCCAAAGTACCATGCGAGCACAGCCCGTCTTACCCACGGTCTCAGTCCTAGTGTCCTTTCTTCTCTTTTTATGCATGGAGGAAGAGAAAGAGGAGGAGGGAATGTGTGGGGTGAGAGAGGAAAGGAGAGAAGGGGAAAGACAGGGAGGAAGAGGGAAGGGAGAAGGGAAAGACATACAAAAGTGGAAGAAAGGAGGAAAGATGAGGGAGAGGGAAGAAAATAAAGGACAGGAAAGAATAGAGAAGGATGGGGATGGGAAGAAGGCGTAAAGAGAGGAAGGAAGGAGGGAAGGGGAGAGGGAGGGATAGTCTACGGTTGCTCCAATGGTTAAAAACCTCTCAACTTGTGGTTCAAGGCTCCCCCAGTCTGAGCCTTAATCTCTTTCCAAGCTCACCTGCGAAAATCTTCTAGTGGGTTCTTTCTTCATGTAAAATATCTGCGTTTCCAGTGTGGGGCGGACCCTCTGCTGGACTCAGGTCACACAGCACTAAGCCCAGCCCACGGGAATGGCAGGCGCTAAGCAACTAGAAGCCCGAAGAACTTTAATTCCACACTGCTTGGAGTGCTGGGAGGGAAAGGGATGTGGTTGGACAGGGGAGCACAGGGTTACGGTAGGGTGAGCATGCTTGTATCACAGCAGTGGAGGAAGTGGAGAAGGGAAGGCTGTGGTGAGAGCTGCGGACAGGGAGGGAGGAGGGAGAGACACACTGTGTCTGGCGCTGGAAGGTGATGGCAAAGGGCGTGAAAAGACCATGAAGACTCTGCAGAGGCTGCTGCCATCTCAATGAGCCATTCTGAGAGACAGGGTGTAAGCATTTTCTTCACTAGCTGGACTCGATGCTCCCTGAGGGAAAGGTGGCTGTTTGTTTGATATTCACGGTGTGTTTCCAGATCCAGGCTAAGGGCACGGTATTTATTTATTCATATCCTCACCCACCTGGCTATGCAGTGGTACCCAGGTGACTCTATAGCAGCAGGTGTGAATGGGGGTGTTTTCTCTTTTCATTCTACCACTGTCCCTCTGGCCCACACAGATAATGGGCTTCAGCGAGGACTGTGGCCTGGCTCTCGTGGTGGATCAGGTCTCAGAGGCCCAGATGCAACTGTAGGCTTTTTGAATAGGAGTGAGTGAACATTTTCCTCTCAACACCGTCTTTGGTGTAAATCCACCAATCAAGGCAGAGTTGCAGCTGAACTGATAGTAGGGTCTGGAGCCCTGTCCATACACAGGCTGGAACCCTGTGCTCCTTCCAGAAGGCATGGTGGGAAACCTGCCCTGGATGTCCTGTGAGAGTGCAGAGTGGGGCCTTCCTTCTCTGGTCCACGCTCCCTGGCCACTGCTTGCTCTTGTTCTGCCAAGGCTCTGGGCCAGGGAAGGACTACACCAGAGTCAAGTCCTGTCTCAGCAGGGGTAATGTGCTTGAGTAGCAGGCTGCTGGACTGTGAATGTGGGGCCTGCCTACCGTGGAGCCCTGGCTTTCCGTCTTCTGCTTCCAAAGGATTTTAAAAACACCACGAAGACTTCCTCTCCAGCTTCATTGCCTTCGTGGGACAGAGGATGGGGACTGGTGACCCTCTAGTCAAGGTGTCTGGGAAAGGATTGGTGAAGAAGGGGACGAAAGGTAGGAGACCTGCACTAGCATGCTGCTCTGCCTCCTGCCAGCTGTGCTGCCTCAAGCAAATGACTCAGCCACTCTGGGCCTGTCTCTCTGCATTTGTAATGCTATTGTGCCAGCTGAAGGTGGTGATATGAATGGGATCAACCAAACGGGGGCAGAATGGTGGCTGGCACACAGAAGGGGCTTCTGTGCCAGCTCTTGCTGACCCCTGAAGACAAATGCCAGGATGCTACGGGCTGAACACTTGCTCTGTGCTTAGCACCGTGGCTTCACCAGTTCCTCCCAAAGACTGTATGAAGCAAGCATGGCTGTGCACATTCTATAGACAAGGAAACTCATGCCATGCACAGAGAGGTAAAGTGATTTGCCCAAGTTTCACAACCAGTAAAAACTGGAGATGACATCAAATGGAAGCTCCACTTCATTGTTACTAGGGCCAGGAGAAGGTGGCTTCCTTCTCAACACCTGTCTGCTCCCATCTTTTGTCCCTAGGTCCATTTCCCAGGACTGAGGCAGACCAAGAGTCAGGAGATGGGGGATTAGGCCCCAGTGTTTCTGCCTAAAACTCTGTGGCTTGACATTAACTCACCTGTCTTCTTGAGGTCCTGGGCTCTCCAATTAGAACATTGCTAGCAGGGTGAGGCTGTTGCTAGCATGCAATCTGGGCCAGCGTGGGCTAGAGGTCTGAATCTGCTGGGAAGGGTAACTTGGAAAAGCAAGAGCCAATTTTGTAGAAGCCATCGCTCTCAGAGCAGTTGCCAGCATCGAGCAGCAGCATACCTGAGAATGGAGTAGCAGCCTGTCACATCATAGGGTCTGGCCCCTGGATGCCAGTCAATTTTCCTACCGAGGATAAAGGGGTAAACACGAGGAGCTGTCTGCTGAGTGGCTTGCAGTGCACTTCTTGACCTCTCTGGGTAACATGACTCCAGTCCTGCCAGAGTCCCGTATTTCCAGGAGTGCCGTTTCCTCTCAGAGCTCTTCTGCTCCGGCTGTGCGTTCTACCTGCCATGTGTTTTTTCTGCCCTTCTTCAAGATCGAGTGTGTGGGCTGCCTCTTTCTAGAAGTCTTCCCGGCTTTGTTGCAGCCCACACAGTCCTGGGTTTACCTCAACCCCAGATGTGTCTCATGAGGTGCCCACTGTCTATGCTTCTGTCTGTTCTGTGCAGCAGGGACTTTGGGAGGAAGCTCCCATCTACTGTGCCCAGTTAGCCGTGGGTGAGGAAGGGAGTTGGGAGAAGGAAGGATAGATCATCCCTTTACATAGCCCATCTCTGTTTGTTCTCTGAGACAGAGTCTGATTATGTAGCGCAGACTAGGCTGGAACTTAGGACCCACCTCCTACAGTACTGACATTACAGGCATGTGACACTGTACCCGGCCACACATGAGAGCTGTGTTCAGAGCCTATCCTCCCTCTGCTCAGCCACATGCTGAGCTTCCTGGCCCAGCTGCCTCTCCCTCACCTGGTCTGATGCTCCCTCCTCATGACCTTTGCCACGGCCACCACAGTCTTCTAATATGTCCAGTTCTTCTCACACAGAGCCCTTTGCAATGTTCTTCATGTTCTTCAAGGGAAGCTCCTGACCTTTCAGAACTCTCCTCCAAAGCCAAGAGGTCCCAAACATATCACTCAGCCAGCCATGCCTATGCTCCACTCCATTTCAGAACAACATGTAGCACACGCGCATCCATCTAGAACACATGGCCCCTAGCCCATCTTCATTCCCACAACTATACCACAGGGAGGCCTAATTTAGAGCAGGCTCCAGTAAACACCTGCCTTAGTTCCCTCCATAACATGTGTGCTGTGATGAGTGAGAAATGCCAACTTCTCATTTAAAAATTATTTAAGAGAAAGTTGACTTCTAGATTGCATTAAAAAAGCAAAGAGGACTAGAGGACTTCTGTTGTCTTCTTTTCCATTGATAGTGTTTGGTGGGGTCAGACACTGGGTCCCCGCAGCCCTGTGGTCTCAGTGGGGTTGGTGGGGTCAGGCATTGGCTTCCTGCAGCCTTGTGCTCTTGGTAGGCTTGGTGGGGTCAGGTACTGGGCACCTGCAGGCATTATGTCTTGGTGGAATTCGTGGGGTCAGGCACTGGCCTCCTGCAGCCCTGTGGTCTCAGTGGGGTTGATGGGATCAGGCACTGGCCCCCTGCAGCCCTGTGGTCTCAGTGGGGTTGGTGGGGTCAGGCACTGGCCTCCTGCAGCCCTGTGGCCTTGGTGGGGTCAGATACTAGCCCCCTGCAGCCTGGTAGTTTCAGTGGTGATGCAGGTTTGAACACATCCTCCATCTGTACCTCATGGCTTCCCCCTTGAAAGCAGCTTCCTTGGCATCTGCAAGCAGATGCTAAGTGGATGAGCACTACGATTAAACTGCCTTTTAATTATTCAATGTGATGTCAATGGCACGCATAGTTGTGACATTATAATGGACTCTGACTCCCTCGCAAATGTCGAGAAAGGCAGGGGCCCATTACCTTGTCAAAATGTTCATTCCCTGTGACTTTATTGCCAGTACACCACCTGATTCTGCAAGCAGCCCTGAACAGAGAAGTGTGGTGGGAGGGTAGTGGGGTGGCAGAGATTTGGGTGACCCTCTGTAGACTTTGCAAATACTCCACTCTGTAAAATCCACTGACTCTCAATAGAAACAAAGTGTTAGGGAGGAATCAACCAACACTGCTGGTATTGGGGCTTACAATGGGCAAACACTTGGGCAAGGATGCAGCAACAAGGTGGAGAACACAATGGTGTCATCCAGGAGGGGTTTATTTAATTAACTGAACAACCACTGATTGAGGGCTTAGTTTGTCAGCCATGGTAATTGGCTAGAATCTACTTAGTGAAGTAGAATATCCCTCTGCCACACAACATGCACACTCATGTATGCGCATGTGAGCACACACACACACACTCTCATACATTCAAACGCACATACACACATGCACTCCACGGCAAGGAGAATTCGTTCAGTTGGCAATAGTAAGAGCTAGATTCTAGGATTAGAATTGCCTGTAACTAGTGATGCGGCTTTGAATAAGTCAGCTCTTTGGTCCCAGTTGACTCAACCCTCAAGAACATTAGGCCTGAATCATTTCTAGCATGTGATGAGGCAGCTGGTGACACTGTGCCACACACGCACATTGAACCTTCATCAGCATGCATGCAGCCGTCACTGACTGATTCAACAATGTGCAAGGACAGTGGGGAACAGAAGCCACACTGGGAGAGAACATAGGACAGAGCCAAGCCCCAGAAAGAAACAGTTCAGGACAACTGCAGCTGCAGCTGTGCTGATGACCAGCGCTGCTGGAGTTTGGGGAAAGGCACAGCCACTGTGGGCCTGGATGGTTGCAAAGGCTCCTGGGAAAAGGTAGAGAGTGACATGTTTGGGGGAGCAGTAGGATCTCTGAAGTGGAAAGAGAGGAGAAAGATCTGGTAAGGAGAATAGGAAGAATGAGCAGATTATGAAGGAGGTGACAAGAGACAAACTAAAGCAGAGTCACAAATGCCACCTCTGGGAACTAAGGATTCATTCATTCTCTCTGTAGGAGGCAGTGACAAGATTTGGAGTAGTCACTAGACAGTCTCTCCTCTGTTGCCCAGTGCTTTAATTTCTTTTGAGGGAAATTATCTGAGCTCATCGTGCTGCCAGAGGACTTATGAATCAGTGAACATGTGGCCCAACTCACTTTTGTTGCATTCTCTCTCCCAGGACTTTGATTCTTTACTGCCATCAGGCCTGGGTGTGAAAACCGGCCAGTGTTAATTCATTCCATGGATACAGCCCTGACCTGACAGAAAGGTAATTATTGTACTTTCTATCCCTGTAGCTCATTGGTTCCTGCCTTTTACTCAACCTGCTTTCCCAGTCTTATTCTGTGAGCAAACTGATACTCCTTTCCTTAATTTTTCAAAGATCAACTTCAAGTGTTTACAAAAAACAAACCCTAGTAGGTAGTCAAGCACATACCTAACAATCCATTCATCCATCCAGTAACTTGTCTGTTCATACATCCACCATCTAACAGCTGACCCATCCACCTATCCTCATTCACTCATTCATTCATCTGTCAACTCATCTATCCAATCCATATAGGCAACTATCCATTCATTCATCTGTCTATCTATCCATCCATCAACTTATTCATCTACTTATCTATCCAATCATCTGTTCATAAACTAACCCTTATAATTCTCCATCATTCACCTAAGCATCTATCAATTCATCCATCCTTACTTCCATTCCTCAACTCACTTACCTACCCACCCATTCACTTGTTATTCATCAGTCATCCATCCATTCATTCATTCATCCATCCATCCATCCTTCCAACAATTCATCCATCCATCTATCCATCCATCCATCCACTCACCCATCCATTCACCTGCTATCCAACCATCCATTTATCCACAAACTCATCCATCTATCCATAAACTAATCTATCCATCAACTCAGTCACCCATCCATTCATCTACCCATCCATATCCATCCATCCATCCATCCTCCATCCATTAGGCATCATCTAATTATCTATATACTCATCCACTTAGCCATCATTCATTCCATAGCTGATTGTTGCAAGCCTGAATGGGAAATAAATGAAGACAAAGAAAACAAATGAAAGGGAACTGCATAAGCCAGGAACTGGGATGAAAATATTGCTTTTATAACAGTAAGCAATTTAGTACAAAGCATCAGAATCCAGGTAGCCCAACAGGTAAAGATGTCACTAGCCCAGTCAGAGCTTACAGTGAAGTTATTTTGGAGGGTATCTTTAAAGAGCAAAGATTAAAGAAAACAAAGGTATATGGAACAGCTAGCACCACACCCAGGACTTTTATCAGAGTGACACCCCCATTTCTCCAATTATCCTCCAAGGCAGCTGTCAACAACCCTACATTTTTTGACAGGGAAGCCGAGGCACAGACAGTTTAAGCAACTTGATCTTGTACATATTTAATAAATGGCAGAACCCAGATTCAAATTCAGATCTCCCACCTCTAAATCCCTGATTCTTTCTTCTGTATAACAATACTGCACTACCACACTACCATACATCCCTAGACCTAGGTTTCCATTCTGCAGAGTTGAATGAGACAAGTGTATGCTAGTACTGTCTTTAGTGAGTACAGGTGTAATGTTATGATTTGTTTTTTACTTCAATTACCGTATACCCTGCATTGTGTGCAGTGTCATACCAGGGTGATTAGCTGCTTGCTTGTCTTGGGCCCCTCCCATGTCTATAGTTCAGTTTCATGCTGTTGTCAACTTGAGAGTTTTATGTTATGTAAATAGTTTACATTCAGACCATACTGCACACATGGTGCAGGCACAGACACCTAGCTCTTGTAGGAGATTTGTGGGCCTCACTCACCAGGAGCCTGCAGCAGGCCCTGCCCTCCTTGAGCTTCTAGATGGAGTTTCTAGTCTTCCTTTGGTAGGAGAGACAGCTCTAAATGTATCTTTTATGCCAGGACCAATCTCAAGTCTCTGGTGTAATTCACTCTCCCCCGACCCAACACAGGTCACTCCCTTTGTTCTGAGTCTGTCTGACCTTGTTTAATAGACTTTCAGTACAATACCCCTGGTTTTAAGGTCCTTCATAGGCCTAAGGAGTCCTACCTTCCTCCTTCCCTGCTAATTTGTAAATTTAAATATTTTGAGAATATAGATTGAACTATTTTACATTTGGTCTGTTTGTCAAGTTTCAACCACTTGCTAAGCCTCTTGGGAGAGGAGAGGCAAGTCTCACATCTAAGCTTACTTACTCCAGCCAGTTTCAGCTATCCCAACAGACCCTGTGGTCCAGGGCAAATGGCCTGCTCCCCGCTCTCCATCTATGTGACTCAAAGCCTTCCCTGGGTCTTAACAAGGGAAGCCTTCTGGGTTCCATTGCTCAGCCTTCACTCCAACCAGACATGACTCTAATTTACACCTTTTACTGTCTACGATGAGTGATTTCTTAATCAATAACTAATTTGTTATAAAAATCAATTGGTTAAAAATTAATACCTTATCTTTTAATGCAGTCGGCCAACTCCAAACCCCAGGTTGGTAAGTTATTTCCATTAACAGGGGTGAAAAATCTTTAGCCATGCAATCATCTTTACATTTTGAAATGATAAGTTTCCATACAGATTATAGAGCTAATTATGTTACAATGAGCCCATTTCTTCATCTTTGCCCCCTCTCACCCAAGTGGGGTTTCCTGACTTCTCTCTCTGCTGTGGATGAGATCAACACTGCTCTCATCCTTTGCCCATAGCAACAGTGGACTCCCTGAAATGCAGATCTGACTGACCTTGCCAATCTCATTTATCCTATTTAAATTCTTTTCTGGGCCTCCATCACCTAACAGGGGTCTCAAACCCAGCTGAGCATCTTTGTGTCTGTGAAGGGGTTTCATGTGATCCACATGGGGGCTTTCAAGACTTTTAACTGGGATGTTTCTAGGAAAGGCTAGGACTGTGCTTCTATTTGTCAAGGGATCTTACAGTCTTCATCCACCTTGCCTTTATATCATCTATCAGAGTCTTAAAGACCTTGGGAAAAGGCTGGGTTGCCTCAGTGAAACCTGAAGTATGTCTGAGCATGTGTCTAACCACTAGAGCCCTTTCAGGAAGAGTACAAATAGCTTCTGTTTATTAAGTCCCTGCTGTGTGCCAGGCCCAGTGCTAATCACCTCACAGACATTATCTCATACAAACTGCACAAGAATGCCAAGCAGAGGAGGGAGCTAAGAAGTTGGATGCTAGGACATGGTCACAAGCCAAAAGATAAGCAACGGTAGCACAAGGGCCTGGGCTCAAGTGCATCTGGTTGCACAACCTTAGCTGGCAAGCTCTACACTGCAGAGCCTTCCGGTTCCGACGGGGATGGCCTGCCTTTTGTTCGGTTCATTGCACAGAGCTAGACCCATGCAGCATCCCTCTTCTAAGAGCTTTGCCTTTCAGTGCTCTCTGGGATTCCCTCCCATCTCCAGAACTTCCCTTCTAACCTCTGTTCAGGTTCTCTTACATCCTGCTCTGACCGTTGGTGGATCCAGGTCTTGGTACACAGCCTGTCACGTTCTCTGTACACAGTCCCTATCACTAAATCCCACCATTCCAGTTATGATTCCAACCACTACATCTTATCCTGACCTACCCTGGAGCTCAAGTTCACATGTCCAAATACATCTAGGATGCTCAGTTGTTCTTTCAACTTCAATGTGCCCCAAATGGGGAGTTTCCCACCAGATCTGTTCTCCTGCTTTATACTTGGACCATATTACCAGTATCATCAGCACAGTGCCCATGCCTGGGAGTTTTCTTTGATCCTCTTCTACTCATACTCCATCCCCAACCTGCAGGTGTGCTATCACGCCCCCACCATCACCACCACCACCATCATTACTACCACCACTACCACCACCATCATCGCCATCATCATCCCACCTCTATCCCATAAGTCTCATTGGATTCATCTCCCAAAGTGGACCACACTCACCACATCTACTGTCAAACTGCTATTCAAGTCTGCTAACATCTCTCTTCCTAACTACCGAGTCTGCACCCTAATGTGTCCTCTTGCTTCCTTCATACACATTGTTACTTAGACTCTGAAGCCATCATGGTTGCAGAAGAAGTATCGCTCGGTGGTGTTCCTGCACCTAAGCCCCCTGAGAAGAACCGGCAAATACAGCCCAGATTATAAGGCTTGCTCCAGTTCTTTCTACATTTGCCTTTCCAGTGTCAGTTTAGACTCCTCTCTCCTTCCATTCTGCTCAAGGAATATGATCCTTTCTTTCATCCACCTCTGAGATGAGACAAGTTCATTCCCGACTTAGAGCCTTTGTGTGTGTCTGGGGAGCTGCTTCTGAGGCTTCTCCTGGTTGTGTTCCATCATCATTCAGGTCTTACTCCAAGGTCAGACAGAGACCCTGACCACATAAGACAAAACATCTTGCACACATTGCTTCCATTGCTCTCTCAGCTTTTGACCTAGTTCATGGTCATTGCAGTCCCTGTTGCCTTTTGAAAGAGCATGTCTCCACCTGCCTTCACTGGCCCACTTAACTAACTCTCTAGACCAGTCGTTCTCAACCTTCCTCATGTTTCAACCCTTTATGACTCCCACAACCATAAAGTTATTTTCATTGATACTTCACAATTGTAATTTTGCTCCTGGTATGCATCATAATGCAAGTATCTGTGATTTCTCATGGTCTTAGTTGACCCCAGTGAAAGGATCATTCCCCTAATGGGTTGGGACCCACAGGTTATGAACCACTGCTTTAGACTATAAGTGCTGTGAGGGCAGGCCTTTATCTCTCTGTGTCCATTCACTGTGGTCCAGGGCTCAAGAGGTCTGGTATGCAGTCAGCACTTAATTGGCAATTATTGTTGAATGACTGAAACCTCTAAGGGGAAGACAAGGGATGAAAACAGAATTTAAACAATTCTTTACTGAGTACATTTTTGTCAGTACTGCAGATTAAACCCAGTGCCTTGAGCAGCCTAGGTAAACACTCTGCCAAAGAGATATAGCCCCAGCTCGAGTTATCTATTTATTTGTACACAGAGAGGCATAAAGTATAAGAAAATCCTTTTCTTAGGACACAAATCCATGGTCCTTGCTGCCATCATTGTTATCATCACCACCGTCTCCATGTTCATCATCCCCACCATCTTTACCATCCCCATGCCCACATTTATCACCAGCCCCCATCAGCAGCAGCAGCATCCCTATTATTCCCATCACCATCCTCATGGGTGGTAACAGCAATCTGCAACACATTCACTGTGCTTTGTGCTGAACAGTACACTTTTTCTGAATCTCTCTCTTTGGATTTTAAGAACATATCAGTGATGGAGGTTAGTCATTAATTTGTATCTACATTTTACAAACGAGGAAACTGAGAATCAGCACAGAAGTCACTTGCCCCAGATCACCCAGCTTCCAGTTGAAAGAAGTTGACAGCATCTTCTTTGTGGCGAAACCACCTCCCTTCATGCCAGCCTCCTGTGCTGGCAAGTCAGGCAAAGCAAGCAGAGCCCAGGACTCTTGTTTAACGCCTGGTTAAGAAATTGCCCTTGAGCCTGTATTTCATGCTGGCAATGTAGAAGAGGTGCTGGCTTTAATTTCATGACTGCTTCAGGTGGGTTTAAGAGAACTTTTTTGGTTGGTTAAGGAAAAAGAAATTACAAAATTAAAAGAGTGGAATCAATAAATTACTAGTTACTGTTTTTACTGCCTTTGCTTACAAGCTGGAGTGGAGAATTAAAAAGTTATATAGCTCAGGTTTCTGTCCACGACTTATCGCAGATGAATCCTCCATATTTATAGCATTTTCCCTTTCTGCCACCTCGAGACAATAAGCAACCCCCTGATATAGGTTGGTGCTCTCTGTCCTGGAGCCCCATGGGCGCTGCAAACTCAGCAGAACTGTCACTGCAGAGAAGATATGAGGACCAGGGAGACAAGCTTTATTTACCATTCTTCTGCTTGGAGAACAAGTGCCTTATTCATTCAACAACTACTGCAAGGGGTGAGTGGCAGTGGAGAGGGTCACACTATCATTGCCAAAGCTCCATGACAGAAGCTGTTCTTAATATTATTAGCATCCCCACTTCTCAGATGGGGAAATAGAGGCTCAAAGAGATGAGATGGCCTGACCAAGGTCATTAACAGAGAATTGCTTTCCTTGACTCCAATCCTTGATGAGTTTAAAGGCTAGTGGGAGAGGAGTTAGGGGAGAGAGAAAGGTAGGATTGACAGAGGGAGGAGAAAGGACATAAACATACAGATCTGACGCCCACAAAGGACTCTAACTGGTTCTCATTATCCTGAAGACTACTCTGAAAATGGCTGATGATTTTTTCCATTACACAAATAAACAAATGGAGACACAGGAAAATGAATAAACTAGTCTAAGAGAGTTTGGAAGCGGCATTGCTGGGATTTGAATTGACATTTTTCTGGATCTCACTAACTGGGTGACCGGTGACCTGATCGTGCTGAACCTCCATCACCTCATGTATCCTGGGTGGATCAGATTCATGGAAACGAGCATTCTCTCATTCTTGGACATCAAAGCAAACTGCAGCCTTTCTAATTGGAATCAAGTGGGGGACCAGAGAAAGGAGCTGAATTCCCTTATCCTAAGCACTGATGGGAGGTGCTTTGTAACCTAAACCACAATGCACAGCATGCTGGATCCCATCTGCTTGCAAGCAGGCAGGCTTGAGTGTTTTCCTTAATGTCCAACGATGAAGACATGGGAGTCCAGGATCCCAAGGTGACTTTGCCAAGGAACAGAGGTAATATTCACAGTACTGGAAGCAAAGCCTCTGCTTTTGGTGCTGTAACCCTCCAGTGCTCATTAAGAATTGACCTCATGGGGAGGGTGAGCCTCAGGTGGATTCTAATTACAACAAAATTCTAAACCTAGAAACAATGGCTGGAGGATCCCAAGGTCACTGACATCTTGTCAGCCCCTGGCTTCTAAAATGTCCACCCAAGGCTGCAGAGGTCAGTGGAGCCAGTGAACTCCAGCTACAACATAGATATCTGGGATTCACTCCAAGCCAATGTGATTACAACCTTTGGGGCTGAACTTGGGACTTTGATTTTTTTCAATTTCCCCATGTGATTCTAATATATAACCAAATTGAGAAATGCTGGTACACCATCCCTATTTTCCAGATGGGCACCAGAGGCAAGGGTGCACAGCAGTAGAATGCATCTCTTTGTCTGGCCTCCATCTTGGGACTCCTCCATTCCTTAGCTGTGCAGTTATGGTTGCAGGGACAGTGGTCCTGCCTGTTGTCAAAGAGAGGAACATACCCCTCATTTCTTACCACCAGTATCTCATGACCTGAGAGAGCACTGGGAGGCCCAGGCTGAATCATGTCCTGCAAGATTACCCCAGCTGGCTACATGCTTCAGAGGAGAGTGGAGAACTGAGGCAATTACCTAATGTGTTAGCAAACCTGTCCCTGCGGCACTCCTGTGAGCCAAAGTCATAAATACGAAATGGTAATTTCTCTCTGGAAACCTGTCTCCTGCCTCCCATACCATCCCCTCCCACTCAGAAATCACCCACCACTGCCTGGTTGTCCTGCCCCGGCTGGGGCGGTAGTAACTCTGAGTTATTTAAACATCTCGGGCTAAACTTTCGTCTTGAGATCTGAATCATCACGCCTAACCTCGGCTCCCCTCTGCAGCCTACTGCCTGGCCAGAGCAGATTCCTCTAGCCTTCCAGAGATAGCAATAAAAATGCCCCAGCAAGTATTAATTAATTGCTCCCAGTGGCTCCCATCTTTGTGCACAGTGTAGACTTGCATCAGCTCCGAAGAAGGGCTGAGATGAGCTAAGCTGTCCCAGAGACTTGGCCTCCAACTGGCCTTGTGACCTTGAGCAAGTCATTGCACTTGTCTAGGATCTGAAACTCTCCTACTACTCTTAGCTTTGTGAAGAGCCATCCAACTGCTTACATGTATTGGAATAAAATCTTTCATTGGGGAAGTCTAGAGTGGAGCTCATAGCCCATTCTTCCCTGCTCCATGGAGAGTCTCGAAGTGCAGCACAGGGAAATATGGGATTGTAGGATTTCAGGTGGAAGGAATAGCATCTGTGAAGGTTTCCATGGTAGCCCATGCAGATTCCAAGACCCAAAGCAGTCTCTGGCAACCAAAGGCATGATGGGTGGAAACCAGAGCCTAGAGATTTGGTCTTATCTTGAAGGCAATAGAAAATCACATGACACCGTTAGACAAGATGGACTCTTGGACTAAAGATTTAAAAAATGGTTATCTTGGTGCCCTTTTCAGCACTGACCTGGAAAAGCTACTGAGGAGGACTTGCCTGTTGCTTGGCTACAGGATCCCACAGGGATGAAGAGATTGAATTGGTGCCTTGGAGTTGATTCACTTTGACATCCTTGGAATCTAGCACAGTGCCTGATCTACAGAATGCATTAGATAAATGTATGAATGAGTAAATGAATCTCTGAATAGTTGAATATGCAAAAAAAGAACAAAAGAATAAGTGGCCAAAACACCCAAGGAGGGTATGAATGAGTGAATGGAAAGAATGAGTCCAAAAGCAGGGTTTGCAGGTTGCCTTGGTGATTCCAAGGGCGGTTGGCAACAAAACCACAGGCTTCTAGCTGCCCTGCCTTGGACTGGCCTGTCACAGCACAGCTCCCTCAGCACCACACTGCTCAAAGACAACCACTGGCTACTGTGATCATGGACTTCCTCCTCCTATTCCCACCACCTGACCACCGATAATCCACACAGTCAGAGGAGGAAGCAGAAGTGCCTGGTGGCTCATCTTTGCAGGGGACTGGGATATGTGACTCTATTTGCCATTTCTCCATTCACATGGCCTCTGAGCTAGTCATTTCATAGCAGACAAAGACAAAGAAAGAGTTACTCTTCACAAAGACTTCACAGTTTCTGGGGATGGGGGGCAGGGGCACATCTCTAAGCAACAGGAGCCCAGAGCTGGAGCTTCAGCTTGGTGAAGGAACTGAGCCTCTTAGGGTGCGACTCAGCACAAGAGGGTCCTTCCTTGAACCCTGTCCAAGAGGGGTGATTCACCACTGCACAGCATACGGTGGCGGGTTGAAATGTAGCCAGGGCTGTACCAGTCAGAGGCCTGGCATTCCCTCTTAGTCTAAGGTGACCTTTTCCCTGGCCTTGGAGATCCTTGCCACATAAATTGCAGCCCATGCGCTAGGCTGATGCCAAATAGCACAGACAGCACTTGAGAGCTCGTCAGTCATGCAGTACATCAGACCTCACTTGCTGAACCAGAATCCATAGTTCTGCAACACTCTTGGGTCACTCTCAGGGACACAGAAATCACTGAAGTTCAGGGAACGCTGCTTGGCTAACCTGGGTACCCAGTGGAACCTCTCAGCCAAGGATTCAAGGATTCAAACCCTAACTAGATTTCTCAAACTCTCTGCTGGGACAAAAAAAAATACCTCCTAAGAGGTGACACTAATTTTGACACCTGAAGAAGGGTACACATTTAGACTCCTGACAACAAATCACCACCTGCTACACTATAGCCCAACATTGTCTTGGCCTTGGCACTAGCTGGATAACCTTGGTCAAGTCAAACCTTGATTTCCCCCATCTGTGAAATGGGAATGCTATGGTGAAAGTGAATGGAAATGAAAGATTTGCAAGTTCTTTGTGAAACACAAAGCCTGTGAAAGAGGACTGGAACAGCTTGCCATCCACAGCCAAGCTTTTCAGGGGCTGGATGAGAAAACATACCTACATGTCAAAGACCTTTGACCTCAGGAAGACTAGCCAACCTAGGAGGAGGTACTAACTGGCTAGGATGTCAAATTCCCAAGAAAGGACCCAACTAAGCCAGTCCTGCTCACCAACTGCCCCCACAGGGAGTTGGTGATTGAATTCTTAGGGTTGCATTTTTCTATTTGAAAGGAGAACTGCCTAAAGACTTAAGGCTCCATTCCCATTAGCATTCTAGGGGGTCAATGTTTCCAGACTGCTAGAGTCAGGTTGTTCCTGCTCACTGTGTGGGTGAGGGAGGCAGCTACACTTTCAAGGACCCAGATGTACCCACAGCACAAAGAACAAGGGATGGAGCTATGGAAGCTGAATTTTCTAATGGTGGAAGGCAGGAGGCAGATGCTTCCCCCATGATGCCTTTGGTTTGCCAGTTGCATGCAGAATGGAATTCTCCTCCCATCCCCATCCCTGTGTGGCTTCCCCTTCTCAACTTCCAGGTCTCAGCACAGATGTCCCCTCCCCAGATACCGATCCTATCCTGCTCCTTGTCTCCAAGAACCCTCTCCCTACCCCACTGATACATCTTTGGCCCTGAAACTTTTCACAGTATTTAGGATTATTTGTTTGCTTGAGATGTTAATGGCCCCACCCACCCCTCAGCCTACAATGTTTCTTTAAAATCCTTCATCCTATGTTAAAAACACATCATTGGGCCTGATCTGGGTGGCATTTATCTGTAGTCCCAGGAGCTCAGGAAGCTGAAACAGGAGAATCACAAGGTCCTGGTCTGCCTGGGCTGCAAAGTCAATTCAACACATCCCAGTTCATTTAGTGAGACTCCTGAATCTCTGGAGATGCAGCTCAGTGGTAGAGCACTTGCCCAGCATGTATGAGGCCCTGAGTTTGATTACCAGCATAATGTATAAATACATAAATAAAAGCTAGATCATTCCTCTATAAATTCTGATTCAGTGTCTGTGAGCTGGAGCCTTGGCCTCCTTCCTTCCTTTCTTCTTTTTTCTTTCTTTCTTTCTTTCTTTCTTTCTTTCTTTCTTTCTTTCTTTCTTTCTGATTATTTGTTTTGGAGACAAGGCATCACTCTGTAGAGCAGGTTGGGCTTGAACTTGAGAAGATCCTCCTGTCTCAGCCTCCAAAAGTGATGGGATCGCAGGCATAAGCCACCACACTCAGCTGGCCATGGATTTTTAACTAAGCACGCCTGATGCTTCTGTTCTTCAGGGAGTCTGGGGGAGCCTGCCTCCCAAAGAAGCACTCTGTGAGGGATGGATGAACTCATGCTTTTGGGCTGCCAAACCATGCCAGGCCTACATGGACTCCCGGTAACTCTGTGCAGAATGAATAAATGAAACACTAAGTCCACATGTAAGGTTGTAGCACTTTTGGCTTAATCAGAGGAAGCAGGTCATTAGAAGTTGGGTTTTGGAAGGATGAATCTAGCCCCTACTACCTCCAGCCTTTTCTGCTGCCTGTTTTGCTAAAATGTGAACAGCCTTGGCCTCCTGCTTTAACTGCCATGAAGTCAGTCATGCCTTCTCCATATTGTTGGATTGCAACTCTCTGAAACCAGGAACCAACTTCTGTCTTTCCTTTATGAATTTGTTTCTCTCAGGATTGTGGTGACAGTGATGTAAAGTAGACGGTGAGCCTGGGGCACTCAGCCTCGTGCATAGTAGGTCTTTCTCTCTCTCGTGCATAGTAGGTCTTTCTCTCTCTCTTGCTTTCTCTCACTGTCCCACCTCCTAACATCAATTCATCTCGTCTGAATTGACTTTACAGAACCCATCAATAGTATCTCTTATCAATGTCACTTTTGCCAAGTTGATTCCCTCACTCCTGGCACACAGGGGTGCCTGATCATTTCCAACCACTTCCTGCTTTCCTGGGCACCACGACTCTCCTGAGTTCTTTGGCTGTGGCAGACAACAGGGCATAGCTAAAGTCGCGGTAAAGAGTAAAGGCTGAGACTCTGTCCTCGGTCGGATCTTTGAAATGAAACTCTTTGGATGTGAAAAATGTAGTTCGGTTTCCATGCCTGGCTTAGATATCGGATGCTCATAGAATATGCAGCAACAACAACCCAAAAAAAGGCTCTCGCTCCATGTACCGTCAGAAATGTAATGTAATTATTACGATGCTAAATATCCCCAGCTGTTCTGAGATATTTGAATCTTAAATCAAGCCTGCCTGCCTGTGCCCCGCACTTGCAGCTGGGTGTGTTACACACAAGCACAGAGCTGGGAAACTTCAGGCAGAAACTTCAGGCTCACATCTGCCCCTTGCCAGCTCTAAGGCCAGATTTTGTCCCAGCACTGTAATGAGGATCCCCCAAGTCTGAGCTATTGGCAGTCTCAGCAAAGAGAACTGTGTGCCTTGACAGGGCCATGCAATCTGGCAGGCCGTAAGCATCTATCCAAATAGTCTTTCAAATCCATGTGCAGGAAGCATAAAGAGATAGTGTAAAATAAATGGTAATAAAGTGAATAAACACGCGTCTCACTCCAGAGCCTTTGAGGTGCTTCCATAAATCAAATTCTTTCCATAATTTGCTCTGTGAGACTGTGCTGAGACATGGAATCAAACCTCATCTACTTTCCTGGGCAGTAGGCTCAGATTTATGGATGTGAGTTCAGAGTGGATGCCCGTACCACTTCAAAGTGGGAAAATAATTTTTGTTGGGAGGGGTTCCAAGAGAAGATTAAACCCTTCACTTTCAGAGATCAGAGTATCAACAACTTTCAGATCAAATATGCCATCAGAATCGGAAGGGGGTAGCCAGAATACAGATGTGGGAAGGAGAGAGTTCACACAGGGAGAACCTGACTCTTTGGGGGTAGAAACCATGGAAGCTGAGAATGTATGTCCAGTGCCTCTGTGACAGATTGGTGTCCCTCTCAGATCCCCATTTATTTTTTATATACTTTATTTTTAAGTGTGTGTGTGTGTGTGTGTGTGTGTGTGTGTGTGTGTGTGCAGGCACACAGGATGGCCACCTAGGTCCAGGGATCCTCCCCAGTGCTAGCTTTACAATTACTCTCACCACATGGGGTTTTAGGTGAGTGTTGGGAATGTAAACTCAGTTCCTCGTGCTTTCTTGACAAGCACATCACCAACTGAGTCATCTCCTTATCCTTCCCCCCCGAATTTTAATTTTGAACACGACGCTAAAGGCACCAGCCTCCCCAGCAAAATGTGATGCAAAAATTGTACAATCATTCCTAGTCTTGTAACACAGAAGGAGACTGTTCCCCCAAAGCCTTGGAGGACCTTCTTGGAAAAAGTGAGATTATCATCTATTGAGGAGGGCACTAGCACTTACACATCTCTGTGATGCATTTATATACCCAAGCAGGCACACTTTCTGTATTGACACTCAACTTTTACCGCTAGTACATGATTGACTCTTGATAAACAATTGTAATAGATCAACACAACACAACAACCACGGATGGGGGGTATGATCTGAGCTTTGCAAATGAGGTAAGCAGTTCCCACAAGCTACCCACTTAGCACCTGGAAGAGCTGGGATTTGAATTTGAGTCTGTTTGATTCTTTCCTCAAAATCCATTTTGCACCAATGCCTTTTTCCAAGTTTCTGGAGCATAAATTTTCAAGCATGCATGGCTGTAAGTGTGATTAAATTATTCCCATGCTGCTCTGGAAAACAGATGTGTGTTTGCTATGAACTCTTTCGTTTTTTAAGGAAGACCCTGCTCGTTAGTTACCCAGCCTGACTCATTACTGTGGACGATGACCTGTACTAGAACACATTTTATACATCTGAAACCAGTTTGGCTAGTACAAGTTTCTCATTTCTCTGTAAAATATCACTACAAATTGTAGTCACTTCAAACACCACACATGTTTTAGCATGATGGTGAAAAGTCTGCTGTAATTCTCACTGGCTCCCATCAAGTCTCTACAAGTTTCTGCTTCACCTCGAGTCTCAGAGTGAATCGAATCCTTTTCTTTCTTGCCTTTTCCAGCTTTTATGGGCTGCTGTCATGGCCACCTCTTGTGTCTCCAAAACCATCACTTCAAATCTCTCTCTTTGACTAAGCTCTGCTTCAGGAGTTAAATCTCACATTTTGACTATCCAGTCCTTTTTCCCTGAATTCCTTCCTCCCTTCCCTCTGTCCTTTCTCCCTCTCTTTCCCTCCTTGGTACCAAAGCTCATAACCAGAGGCTCAAACATGCAAGGCAAGCACTCTATCAACAAGCTATATTTCTAGTCATCTTTTTTTCCATTTTATTTAGAGACACACTCTTACTAAGTTGTCCAGGCTAGACTTGAACTTTTTCTGTAGTCTAAGTAGTCCTCAAATTTATGACCCTTCTGCTTCAGCCTCCAGAGTATCTGGGATTATGGGCTTGCACCACCAAGACAACCTTGTGTTTCACACTTACTGATGATGATCAAGGACCTATGATCATAATGGACTCACTCAGATAATCCAGTATGATCTCATACCAAATTCTTATTTCATCTAATTTGTATAGGTAACACAGTCACAGGCTCTAGGGAGGAGGTCACAGGCAACTTCATGGAGCCATTGCTTAGGGCATTTTGAACTTGAATTTTATGGGGCTTGCATCCTGAAGTGAAGGGAAGATGGGAGTCAGGGAGGAGTGTATGTCAAGCTCCCAGGGAACTCAGCGGCAGGTGCAGCAGGGGAAGCAGCATTGCTTGGGGCAACTTCTGCTACACCAATGCTGCTACACCCATGCTGCTACACCAATGCTGGTACACACCAATGCTGCTACACCAATGCTGGTACCTTTGCACTTTGGTTTGGTGGATGCTCTGGCTGGACTCATAGCCCTATGTTGACCCAGATTTTCTATAGCAGAGGCCACAGCAGAGTTTCCTAATGAGCCCAGCATTCTTCCCAGACCTTCCACCTTTTCTTCACAATAGAATGCTGGTCCCAATAGACTTTCACAGAACCAGGGAACTGGCATGACCCAGAGCTGCACCGGTGACTTCCCCTTGACTTTCTGGGGCTTCAAGAAATTCACAACCTTGCATCTCAAAGAGCAGATCATGAACTAGCACCATCCACATCATGCAGAGCTTGTGGAAAATACTTGCCAGGCCCTGTCCCTACCTATTGAATCAGAATGTCTGTGTGGAGGCTCTAGAATTCTTGCTGTGTAATCATTAGCTCAATCTATAATGTTCCTTAGGGAAACTGAACTCAAGTTCTACCTATTCTTCTGTTCCCTGTTTGTGATGCTGGGCAAGACATTTTTTTTCTCTTTCCATAAGAGAGACACAGGTATCCTCCATCACTACAGGAGTAAAGCCAGATTAGTTAGATTCCTCTCTAGACTGGGAAAATAGATACAGGTTTGTTTGGTCAAAGGGAAATGGTTATGATGTAGTAAAAAGAATGCTGACTTTGGGACCCTGACATTAGCATTTCTTTTCTATGGTCCTGGGTGAGGTACTGACCTATCTACTATACCTCAGTTTTAATGAGTG
This sequence comes from Mesocricetus auratus, assembly GCF_017639785.1. Lineage (NCBI taxonomy): Eukaryota > Metazoa > Chordata > Mammalia > Rodentia > Cricetidae > Mesocricetus > Mesocricetus auratus. Next base: position 59,579,815 of record NW_024429191.1, read on the forward strand.
GGAATCAAGATTCACTAGACTCAGTCCAGGTTAAGTAAAGTTTGTTTGGGGAAGAAATAAACAAGAAACAGATGACTGCCACCCGTTCTCGCTCCAAGTATGCCGACCCTGTCACCCGGATGCTCCCCGCGACCTGACCAGCAAGCAGGAGTCACCTGTCCTGACCCCAGACCTAAACTCAACTCTCCATCACGTCCGCACCTGTGACCATGCCCAAACGGTGGTAGACATCTCACTACAATCCCCCTTTTAGTCTAGATTTAGCTCAATACAATACTATATACAAAGATGGCAAATATCAAGTGTGTTCTAGGGGAAGGAAAAGTAAGAACAAACACACTTAGGACCTATCTCCAGTGAAGCAACTGGAGCAAATGGTAAGAACTCCACAGTTTCCTTATCTGTAACAGGGAGAAAGGCACACAGCTCTTGTGTGGTCCATTGCCAGACTGAAACAAAACAACGAATGTAAAAGTGCCAGGCAGACAGTAGGAACTCAAGAGGTGTGTGGGAATCAGAGGAAACAATTTAATAAGCAAATTAACAGTGTAATCAATGGTGTCCAGGAGACTTTTGACATGCCCAGGGAAGCTAACTTCCCCAGCCCATCCTCAGTCTCTGTTTGTTTTACCAACAATTCATGTCCTAATTATGAGTGAGTCATCTATTTGTTAGAACCAGCCTGAGTGGGATCTCACTTTGGCAACATGTAGGTTTTCAAGTTATCGGTGTCCTTGAAAGAAAGAGAAGGGCCATTCAGAGCAGACAAGGGTACCATGAAAGTGTCCTACTCCTGAGCACAGTCCCTCCCACAAAGCTGCTGCTGTGTGTGTGGCTGCTAGTGCAGGAAGATGGCAAGGTCACACTGGACCCTCACTCTGCAGAGCCATCTCTCCCTCTAGGAGTGTAGGTCACGCTATCCAGCCCGACTCCTGTAAGAGCTTCCAATGAAGACTTTGGGAACTGAGCCATCCCCTTCCAGGAAGGTTTATCCTCATCAACACATGAGATCTGGAAGCTTTAGAACTGGATCAGTCTCTGGTTAAAATGTGACTGGGCTGCCTCCCAGTTGTGTGATCTGTGATTCCTCTGAGCCTTGATTTCCTTATCTGAGAAATGGGTTCAACAGTGCTCATTAGATTCTGATAAAGGTGAATGTGGGTCATGGAACAGGTGCCTGACACAGACCCCGGTCCTACTCTTGGTATGGCAGGGACTTCCTTTCACAGCCAACAATGTGGATTAAAGCACCTTGTCTTTGTGAATCTCTTTGTCAGGAGCAGATTAGATTTATGGTCATCTTGGTAGGTCAGTGACTGGCATACAGTAAGTATTTATTGAGCCCTGGTTGATGGGATCTGAGTATCTACCCAAGCAAATCAGTGGGGTCAAAGCTATGCATGAACAGAGCAAATGGCCTGGTTATTGCTCCAGCCCTTCTCAATTGGGAAGACATCTGATTGATGCCTTCATGACCAGTCACAGTGGCCCCCAAATAGCCACTATCGGAATTAGCCTGATGTGGGTCAATTTGGATATCTGCAGTCCTGGATAGAGTTTATGTTTGATTCCCTAAACTAATTTCCCTGAAGTCAAATAACTGGTAGAGGTCTTTTCATGTTCCTTGTATAAATGTCTATTTAATCACCGTCCTGTCTCCAGCTCTTCAATAATGTCTATGTTTCCTCCATAATCACTGTTTCAGCTCTGCAAAGAAAAGAAATGGATGGCTGAGAAGCTCCAGCCATCTGCAGCATTTGAGGCCTCCCCCCCCCCGCGCCCGACTGCCCACTTGAATGGAGAACTCTGCTGCTAAGTCCCACTGGCCATTTGGCTCATATCCTATTATTGCAGAAGAGAGCCCTGAAGCCAAAGGCACACAGCTGGCCAGAGCCTAGTTGAGGCTGGACTGGTCTTCCTACAGGGTGCCCCGATCCCTCCCCAATGCTGCTCCCTTCTCATCCTGCTGCAGAAAGAGCATGTACTCCTGCAGTCATGGCAACTTGGGTTTGATTTGGCCTTACTACCCGCTGGCTCCTGACTTTAAACACATTGCGCATCCTCTCGCGGTGACATTTCCTCCATTTACAAAACATGGACTATCACAAACTGTCCAGGGTTACTATGAAGATAACATGAAACAAGCCAGCCAGGGTCTGGCCTGTCATAGATGCCCGATGCTATCTGCCTTTGCCCTTCACTGTAAATGCTCATCCAAGTAATAAAAATGGAAGCAGCTCCCATTTATTGAAACTGGTCTAAGCACTTTACATGTAGTAGCTCATTTATTCCTCTTTCTATAAAGACAGAAGTATTTTTTTTCTTGACTCCCTAAAGCTATCTATCCTCACAGCCACTAGACTGCCTGGTCTAGCATCATTTCAACAGAATTTGCTGATTTCAAACAATATGTTACTGAAATCATTTCTTGTTTTCGATTGCTGGCTCATAGCAGACCGTTGGCTTGATATGGTAAAATGTGTTTTAAAAAACTAAATGTTGTTTCCTTGGCTTTTAGCATGTATGAGTGTGATCCAAAACTGAACTGAAGGTTAACTCCTGCAGAGAAGGGGATAAGATGTAAGTGGGTACAGATGGGAATGGCCCCAGTGGACTTAGAAATGAGGGTGGAAGAAGCTAGTATTGGGATACAGGTACAACAGCATAACAGTCAGAAGTAAAACACATCAGAATTTTGCTGCAAATTTCAAAACTTTAGTTGGTACCAATCACACAATTGTCTTGGGACCTCTCACCACCACCTCACCCCCGGCTACCCTGAAGTTGTCCCAGGGCCCAGAAGGCACCTGTCCAATCTCACGGTTTCCTGCTCCCTCCTCTACTCTTTTGTTTGCTCTCCCTTGGAACTCCTACTGAGTCTCCAAGAGTCATCTCAAATGTCACCTCCTCCAAGAAGCCATCAGAGGTCCCCACTGTGATCGGGATACTCCTGAGCCCACACTGTATGCTCTTGGCTATAGTTCACATATCTCTGCAAGTTCCTGAAGGGCATTCTCCAAGTCCCTAACATGTGTATACCTCTAATATCTAGTAAAGACCTCAGCATGGAGTTGGCATATAACAGGTACTGGTTGATTCAATGACTAAGCTAAGAATGAGCATGCCTGTCTCCCTCAGGTAAGTAGCCATGGTAAGATGTAATAATTTATCTTACCACCAGATACCAGTACATGGTTCCTGGCTTCTTTTATATATTGTAACATTTTCTATATTGTCTCCTGAATATTAAGCATCCACTGCCATTCAGGCAAAATTCAGCCATTGCACCTACATATCTCTCTCCTAGTTCTCTAAAGGAGAACTTAGGTCTGTCCAGGGAACACTGCTTGGAAGGGACAGACCTAAAGTCTAAGGCGAGGTCTGCCTGACACTTCTGCTTGAAGCATGCTGTTTTCCAGAAAGGGCAATCGCCCCTAGTTCTTGAAGCAGAGCCTCCCCTGCATTTTGGCCTGTCTGCTCCTCTTTTAAGCCCCTGGAGCGATCAGAGCTCACAGCTCTGCTTCCTGCCCAGACTTCTGTCTCCACTGCCAGGAGCTACGGTGGAGCCAGAGTGTGCAGAGCCGAGGTTCAGGGCTGATGCCAGGGCAACTGCACAGGCTTTCAGGAAGCGGGCCCTGCTCTGTCTGATTGCTGAGTGATGAAACCCTGCCCAGCTTTAACAAATCCAGAGCCACTAGTGAACATGCCCAGCATGGTCCTGGAGAATGAACCCTGGACAATAAATATCTCTCCCATTGGTGTTCGTTTTCAGAGCACAGGACTAACTAGAGACAGCTGCCACATTCCCTGAAAGTCTCCTGTACAAGTTCCACCCTTCACTTGTTGCTCTGTCATCTCAGAACATGGGACTCCTGGGTGCCTACTAAGTGCTTAGCAGCCTGCTCCTCATGCCACAGGAAATCCTGCTACAGTTACCACTGGAAATGCTAGAGGAAGCCAACCTAGACCCAAGAAGATAGGCAATCCTGCAGATATCTCCCCTTCCCCAAGTCTCTCCCGGGCATCTACTATGTGTTAGGTTCTGTGCTGGGAGCTGGAGACAGCAGTAAATATGTGTTAGGTTCTGTGCTGGGAGCTGGAGACAGCAGTAAAACTAGACAATTCGACAATTCTTTCCCTTGTCTAAGGAGGAGGTAAGCACAGATTAAGCAGGTACAATGACACGCACTGCGGAGTAGAGACAAAAGGGGAGAAACCTGGTTATTGTTGTTGTTGTTATTGTGATACTCAATGGAGTGGTCAGGAAAGGCTCCAAGCCAAAGAAACCTCCCTCTCTGTCTGTCTGTCTGTCTGTCTGTCTGTCTGTCTGTCTGTCTGTCTCTCTCTCTCTCTTTGTCTCTCTCTGTCTCTCTCTCTGTCTGTGTCTGTGCCTCTCTGTCTCTCTGTCTCTCTCTCTCATACACACACACACACACACACACACACACACACACACACAAACACACACACACTGATAGTCTCGGGGTCTGAGCAGCCAACCATGTGACACGAGAATTCCTGTCCCCAGCTTCTGCATTACAGGGCCACTCCATCAAGGATGGTGAAGGCTTCTCCACAGATCAGGCGGTTAGAGGAAAGCCTTTCTGATGGACTGCTTGGTGTCACGAACTCCCCAGAAGTAGCTTCTCAAGTCTACAGGTAGAAAAACAGCCCACTGCACACCTTGTTACAGGGCCAGAAAGGCCCAGGCCACAACCAAAATCACAATCCACCTGGGGTCACTTTGAGTCCCTAGGGCACAAGTCTTCGGTGGGCGTGACTGGCAAAACCTGACATGGAGAAACAGTATGCTCCAGTGGGAAGACCCTGTTGTCCCTGCCCCACAAAACTCATGCCCATGCCTGCCGTGGAGGTTGCAGCCAGGTGGTGTGTCCTCAGCATGCAGAATCAGGTTAAACCTTATCTACCTGAACCATCTGGGAAGGCTCCTCTTCCACTCTCCCAGCTTCTAGGAGACATAGAACTTGGGGGGGGGCGGGGTTCAGGGTAGGAGATAAGATTCTTACTCAGATTTTTTTCTGGTAGGAGCTTGGCCCAGAATCAGAGAGGAAGGGTTCCCCATGGCTTCATGCTCACTTAGACTTTGAAATTGCTGACTTCCAGCATGAGACTGCTCTTTACAGTTCACTCCTCATTTTAAATATAGGAATGAAAGCCATTGCTAGCTCAGGTCTGCTGTGATAGCGGAAGGGAATCCTGGCTGTCAGATGGCAATTCAACGTGCTTTGAAAACCAATCGTCCAATGCAGAGTTGCATTGGAGAGGCTGTGCGTCATGCGACTTAGCGCTGATACTTAGATGTAACCTTGAACTTCAGTCTAGCACTGGAAGTTGTTCATCAGTGATCAGCCAAACAAACAAACAAACAAAAAACCAACTGACCATCGGAGTTGCTGCCTGAATCCTCTGGCCTCTGTGGACTATGCTTGAGGTTCTGAAAAGGCCTTGTAGAAGCATATGTTAACAACATTCTGCACTTGCCTCAAGTGGGAGACAGTCTGAAGGACAGCTGAAAAGCCCCCACCCCCAATATGGAATGTGTTAGAGAGGAATAATTCAGAATTACATGATAGCAAACATCAGCAGAGTAAGACTGAGGCGAGGGTGGCATCTCAGACAAGAAACCACTAGAGTAGCCAATCAGAGATCTAGGCAGACCAGCATCAAGCCAACACCTGTTGAAACCGTGGCAACTCTGCCATCCCGGGAAAAGCTTTGTCAGCAACAAAATCATTATTTTGAGATTACTGCCCATGAGCGCACACCAGCCTTCCCTGCGTGGGTAGGGAAGCCTGAGCCCACCGGAGGGGCATTTACACAGAAAATGCTGGACAGGCTTGCACCACGCTGAGGTCTGGCACCAGAGCTCTTCTGAGACAGACTGCACAAGGCAGCTACCTTCTGCCTGGCATCTGTGTTCTCCAGACCCACAGTGTGGGGGAAGCAGCACAGCAAATGGCTTACAAATCCCTAGCACGGCTTTTCTTGGCCCTGGCTGTTGCACTCGTGACATTCCCCCGCCCCCCCCCGCAAACTTTCGCACCTGCAGGGTATTCCTCCAACCAACTAGAGCCACACTAATGCCTTACAGGAGCGGGGTAGGTGGGGGAGTCCCAGCTCATAGAGCATTTTTTCCAAAACAGCAGAAGGATGCCACTGCCTCAAAGGGGGCCCACAACTTTGGTGTTCGCCAATGTCCCAGGAGTTTTCTCCTGGATTTTGTGTCGAACTCCGAAACCATAAGCTGCTTGGGATTTTAAACTGTCTGAAGAACTCCTCAGGGTTCTCCTGTTCGGACATTGTTTAAGGATTTTGTATTGGTTCCTCTCAAAGACAACAAGCATCCACTTAAACAACTCTAAAACCCAGACAGAGAGCAGTAGTAGCTTTGAGTCCCATGAACCTCGGATGAGGTTAGGGGGAGAGGAACCACTATTCAGAGATGGGAGCTGACACTGGAAGGAACTGTAAGAGGAGAACCCAATAGTATTAAGGTGACTTCCTAGACAGAGCTAAGCCCAAGTTTCTTACCACCTAAAGACTCAGGGAACTCAAGAGTGGCTCTGCCTGGGCACTGAGGAGCAGTGGCACCCAGTTAGGAAGTGGTGACACTCACAGGGACCTGGTGTCCAGTCCCTAGGGGCCCAGCTAAGAGCCTCAGGACTCTTAGGAAGCGCGGGGTCAGAAAGGGCGGGTTCGCGCGGAAAGCAACTCACTGAGGAGAAGTTGTGCGGGCCACAGAGCTCGCCCCGGTACTTGCAGGAGAGCAGCATGTCCTCCAGCTGGTGGCCCAGGCGGTCCATGAAGGCAGCGCTGATACCCTCGAAGTGGCGCGGCGGCAGGAAGAGGCGGAAGTCGGCCAGCTTGCGGAACCACTGGCGGCGCGGCTCGTCGCCCCTCAAAAGCTCGCTGACCAGCGGGCGCGCGGTACGGTTGGGCAGCAACAGCCCCAGCCAGTGGCCGGCGTAGTAGAGGTCCCCCTTGGAGAGGCGCGGGAAGCGCAGCGGGTTGTTGTTGCACACGGTAACGGCAGGGAACGGCAGCTGGCGGCTCCACTCGCGGTGCACTCGAGTGTGTGACGGGAAGCTGAGCCAGTAGAGCAGGCGGTTCGAAGACCAGGACAGCAGCAAGCCCAGGGACGTGCAGAAGGCCAGCACCCACAGCGCTCGCCGCTGGAAGGAGCCTCCCGCCGCCGTGCGCCCCGCGCACATGTGCCGCAGCCCGTGCAATTTAGTGCGACTCAGTGACGGCCGCCCCCTGCGGGCGACCCCTGGCCCCTGCAGTGCCCGATCGCCACTCCGGTCGCCCCCGGGCTGCCTGGCTGCCGCCACCGCCGCGGGCGCCGGCTGCTCGCGGGCCATACGGAAGCGTCCCGGGCCGGTGAGCGCGGTCGCGGGCAGCTGGGCTCCGCCGCTCCGGCTCATTCATTCAAACCGAGTCTGGCGACAGCGGTGGCGGCCCCGACCGGGCGGAGCCGCCATGGGAGTCCGCAGCAGCAGTGGGAGTAGCAGTAGCCGCGCGCAGCCTGCGCCAGGGAAGCCTGCGCCCGACAAGATCCCCGGTGGCGCGGCATGCCCTCCCGGCGTTGCCGCCGCCGCCTCCGCGGGCGCTCGCCCGGGACTGAGTGCAATCTCGGCCCGCCGCCCCTGGCTCTGGCCTCTCCCGAGCACCTCCCAGGCTCTGCTGTCTCCGAGTCTTCCAGGAGGATGCGAGTCACCGGGCACTACCTCCAGAGGGGTCCCAGTGGGAGTCGCCTTTCCAATCCCTTGGCACTGTGCCCGCCGACCTCCCCTCGTCCTGGACCTCGGGGGACCCTGAGCTGAGTCCCCACTGCACCGACTAACCCCAGTTTTTACGCTGATCCCGAAAGAGGGTCTACAGGACCATCGTGCCTGGTTTGGACAGTCCCGGAGAACCCACCAGTCTGGCCCGTAGCTCAGCGGCACTGGGACATGCGAGAGAAGGCGCCAAGGAACGAGCGCCCCCAGAGGCGCTCCAAGGCTCCAGGCACGGCGGGTGGGGTGGGTGTGTACTGGGGTGAGTGGTCGCCGAGTGGCGACTTCCTCCTTCCCTTTCCTCCAGTACCCTTCTTTCTTACGGTTGCTGGGGCTGCCTTCCGCCAAGACGTTTCCAGGCTTCCCCAAGTACAGTTCTTGAGTCCCGCGAGGTGTCTACAGTCGTCTGGGGCTGGGGGGCTTCTTTGGGCGTCCTGCAGAAAGGCACTCGCCGCCGGGCCCCTCCAAGGTTGCTGGTCCTGGGGAACTATCCTTTTTCCCCTTCGCACGGACCGTCTCCAGAAATGCCCAGCTATGCTGTTCCTTGCCTCTTCTCCGCCCTGGGTGCCAGGAGCTGGAAACTGCCGAGCCCAGGCAACATCTCCTGGGGCTAATCGGGACTCACTGCTGATCGAGCTCTGCTCCGTGGGCCGGTCTCGTCTCGAGACTCCAAGTCCTCGATGGCGGTGGTATTGACAGCGTCGGCGGCTGCGCTTCTCTATCGGTGGCCCGGCCCTCTTTGGGCCCCGGGCGAACTTGGGCAGCAGCCGCTCGAGGCTGGCGCGGCTGGGTGCTGAGCACCTGCTACTGCGCTCGCTGGCCTGGCGGCTCCGGGCGGGAGGGGCGGCGGCGGCCGCCGCGAGTGCTGTGCGCTCCTGGAGAGGCGGTGCTGACGCTCCCAGCTCCTCCTTGCTGCATTTTAATTCCTGGCCACTGTGGCCGCTGCACACCGAGCGGGAAGCATCTTTCTGGAGTTGCGGGGAAGAGGTGGGGGAGAGCAGATGTGGCCGGTTGTGCCGGCTTGTGGAAGAGAGTGAAAGTAGTAAAAACATTGTCTATGTGCTGCCTTGTGCAAAGAAGTGAGGGACGCCTGGGCGTGTGAGATGGACTAGAGAGAGAAGGGACTGTGCAGCGTGGGCACTTGAGCAAGTGTGAGTGCAGTGTCGTGCAGGAGCTGTGTAGGATGTGAACTGTTTATATGTGAACGGGCATTTGTGCCAAACTCCCGAATTCATGAAACTGCCTGTGGGTGAAGTACTGCAGCTGCTGGAATGTGTCATATGTGGAAAAGTGCCTAGAATGAGCTGTATGTTCTGCATATGCATATCCTTGTGGTAGGTATGAATGAGTGTAGTTTCTGATTTACATGTGTATGAATTTTCAGAAAGGGCTATGTGCCCAGTTGTTGGGAGGAGTTACAGGACTTCTGGCAGGTTGGGCTCAAGGGGACAGCCACTCTCCTCTGCCTCTAGAAACTACTCAAGTGCTCCAGCCCCTTCTCTGAAGGTTTCAGTCAAGCTAAAGTAGCTTTCACTGGGGGTGGAGGGAAGGGAAGGGTGGGGAAGGGGATGGCTTCCCTAGGCAAGAGGCTTTATTATTTCCACCTATTCTCCCTCTCAGCAGCACCCAAGTCTTTCACTAACCCCTGGACACTTTGATGCTGCCTTTTAAATACTCTGCCTTAACTTTCTGACTCCATTTCCCAAGTGATGTGAGAGAGGCCAGGGCTTGCCCAAGGCAGCACAACTGGGCAGTGGTTAGTTGGATGTCCACGGGGTCTTGCACTTTTCAGCCTTGTTTCAAGAGGTCTGTCCTGGCTGGTTTTGTGTGTCAATGTGTCACAAGCTAGAATCATAAAAGAGGAAGGAGCCCCTGCTGAGGAAATGCCTCCATGAGATCCAGCTGTAAGGCATTTTCTCAATTAGTGGTCTATAGTGGAGAGCCAGCCAATGGTGAGTGGTACCATCCCTGGGTTGGGGGTCCCGGGTTCTATAAGAAAGCAGGTTGAGCAAGCTATGTGAAACAAGCCAGTAAGCAGCTCCCCTCCATGGCCTCTGCATCAGCTCCTGCCTCCCGCTTCCTGCCCTGTTGTGTTCCTGTTCTGACCTCCTTTGGTGATGAACAGCAAGCAATGTGGGAGCATACACTGAAAACCCCTTTCCTCCCCAGCTTCATATTTAGGTCATGGTGCTTTGGTGTAACAATAGAAACCCTAACTAAGACAGGTCTTTTTCAAGACCCTGACATAGGGCTGGGGTCCTGCTCCTGTGGCTGCCTGGACTTGCAGGATATGTCATCCATGAGGAGCCTTATAAAATAATCAGATCTTCCTCTCATATCTAGGAACCCCAGCTACTCTACAGAATCAGAGTCCTTCAATGCTGAAGAGATCCTTGCATCCAGGTGCCTGAAGAAGTCCTCCAGTGACCCTTGTCTTCTCCAGGTTCTTTCAGCTGGTTTTTTTTTTCAGAGTTCTACTGTGAGAATGGGGTTCCTGAGTGCGGGTCTCCTTATGCTGAGGTCTCTAGCCTTGCACTGTGTGGTCATATGAATCCTACCCTGGATCTTGCCTTTCTCATCCCTGGTCTTTGTTCCAGGTATCTTGAGATCTATTGGCTTTCTTATGTCTGGGATTTTGTGGAAGTGATATGGATGGCAAGGCAGTCCAAGGACAATGGCTTCTTGGTGTCCTGGCCTAAAACACTAAGTGTGCTTTCCTTTGGAATAGTACCGCAGAATTATCTTGCTTTGCTTTGAGCATGGACAATGGGGCATCAGGGTTTTGTGGCTCTACTGCAAACTTACACCCCTCTTCTTTTTCTGAGTTTCTCCACTGTGCCTATCAGTGATTCTGCCCTCCTGTCATCCCTCTTCTTTCCTACTTCTCTCTTCTTTTGCTCTCCCCAGCCTGGGCCCAAAGCCTCACATCGCTCTTACACTTCCCTATTCCATGCTGTAGGTGGAATCCTGGAGCCCTGGAGGTGTCTACAGTGTCACAGGACCTGAGCAAATGACCAGCAGTTGCAATGGAGTTTATTTCACTGGTGTGAGGAGACTGAGAAAGGCTTCTTTGTGACCATAGCTCACCATGTACACTCATTTAACAACCCCTCACTCTGATGGCCTGACACTGTGACTGGCTCCATCCTTTGAACTTTGTCATTGTCACTGTGTGTACATACCTAACCAATTGGTGCTCTCTTCTTATGGTCTCTTCCTCACACTCCCCAACTGAATTATTTTATCCTATCCATCACTCATGGAGGCCTATGACTCCCAGAAGGAAGAGCATAGTTGCTGCAGTCTGCACAGGGCCAGAAGCTGTTAGCTACAGCACTGCAGTCCCCAAAGCTGAGAATTGGAGATGCACAGAAAACCAAATTCTTTCCTTTTGTTTCAGTGGAAGAAGCGTAGGAAATTGGGGTCTTTCTATAAAAGCAGGACCAAATGCAGGCTTGATGTTATGACTCATCCTCCATTCATCCTCTCAGACAGATTACTGTTTTTAAAATCCATTTGAAATGTTAGGGGGTAGCTTATTGATAAGAGTGTTTCCCTAGCATGTGTAAGGACCTGGGTTCAATCTCCAGCAATACACACACACACACACACACACACACACACACACACACACACACACTTCATTTTGAAATGAATACTGTATCTATTCTCTGAAAAACAAAGGGAGCTTCTGCAGTAATGTCTCTCCACATATGGAACCATTAATGTTTCCTTCCTGAAAGAACTGATGTGGTCAGTTTCTAGTGGGAGCTATAAATACACTATGTAGGTACAATCTTCATGTGACCCTCACTTTTTACCTGAAAGGTTGTGTTCAGTGAACACCATTGACCAGAGTAATTGCATTTCCTGTTTTCACATCTTTTTTTTTCTCTTCTGAATTTTCAGTGGTTTTATGGTTGCCTTTCTCTGGCACCTCATTCTAACTTCTGTTATTTTACCCAGTTTCTTATTTTGCATTATTCTGCTCACCCATCCACAAAGGGCAACAGGTTCTGTGACAAGGAGCTAAGCAGAGCAGGCCATTTTATTATCAGATTTTTCTTTTAACTCTTTGCCAGGTATGTTAACAGCTCATGTGGTTAATCTCAAACAGCAAGACAGGTGAAGATATTGTGTCTCTTAAGTTCATTATATTATGTATTTGCATAGAACTTAACTTTCTAGTTATGTTTTCTTTTGGCTAATCATAACTCTTTCTCTCTTACACACACACACACAGAGAGAGGGAGAGAGAGAGAGAGAGAGAGAGAGAGAGAGAGAGAGAGAGAGAGAGAGAGAGAGAGAGAGAGAGAGAGAGAGGTGACTGGTAGAGAAAACTACTTGGGACTTAGAAGTATCTGTAACCAATATACAGAGTGAGTAAGGCAGAACAGAGATCCAAAGAAGCCAAGGTCAAATACAATCTTAATGAGCAAGCAATTGAACTTAAACGAGGAAACTGAGGGTAAAGTATAGCAACTAGCTCAGATGGTAGCTGTGACAATGGTGATGGTGAAGCTGATGCTGATTAAACACTATGAATCTGTAACTAACATGACTCTCACGGGGCCATCATTGTAGCACAGGCAAGCTAAGTAGTATGACATCAGTGGCTGGGATAGGACCCAAGTAGCCTGGTCTACAGTACATGGTCTTAAATACATTGGTTGTAATTTGCTAAAAGTAATGATGGAAGTGAATGTATTTTGAACATCTGAAGGATCAGGTGCCGTCTTTGGCACTGGAAATGTATCTGCTCAGATGATGTCTCTGCCTTAGTGGGGGTCTAGGGTAAGAAGATCAGGGAAGTACTAACAAGAACTACTAATCAGTAATGTAACAAAGACTATTCTGCTAGACCGGAGGACAGCTTATTGGGAGGGCTTTGATTATATTCTACCAACTTGTGGAGAGTTGGATGACTTCTGCCCAAACTGCATATACTTTCAGCCAAGATGTGAGACAGACAAAGGCATGACCCCACGCTGAGGGTTAATCTGCCTGGATTTGCTTTATGGAGAACATTCATCTTCACTACATCTAGAACCTATTTTGAGTGGGTTTTAGCCTCTTGTGGTGTCCTGTTGATGTAGTTTCTAAGCACTAATTAATTTGTCTTGCCCTCCCAGTATCCCTAACACTTTATTCTGTGCTGAGTATGTCTTGCAAGCTTGGTCGTGGTCATAAAGTTAGCAGAGAAATGGAGCCTTGCACACTTTCCTAGCCAATTTACTCTCCCTTACATGTAACAAAACTCTTGTTAAAACAGTTAAGCATAATAACCCTCTCCAACAGCAACCACCCACTCATGATGAAAAGCCATGCAGTTAAAATAGAATTTAATGAAATATAAAACCCCAGGTACAATTAGGCGTTTTATCCACAGCTCCTTGACTGTCCCTATATTCTTTCTAATCATGAAAATCTTGCCCTGGCTCTCACCTCTACTTTGGGGAGCGCCAGCTCACCGGTCCTGAATCTGTCTTTCCGACAGACTCTCTGCTGGGGCTCTGAGATAGAAGGCCAGGTTGATTCATCAAAAGCTGCTTTCAGACTGCTTTCCTGGGTCACTGGGGCTTTCCTGTGTGTCAGCCACCAATGGTTTGTTTATTCTCCTTGATTTACAAAAGCCTTGGCCAAGCCATTGCCTTGGGGTCCACTACATCTAGTTTATCCTCTTGTCCACCCCAAGGAGAGGCCTTGAGGGAGAGATTTACTATCTCTTTCTGCAGTGGGATAGTTGTGTTATTATCCAAAGGGAAGAAAGGAAGGGGGTGGGGTAAAAAGTAGCCACCCAGAACTGTTATGTGTATCTCTAAGGGGGCTTACAAACACTCCCTCTGTGGTAATATCCATGTCAAAGGAAGAAGACATGGGACATTTCATTGTTCTAGTTTCATTCTCTCTATTGTTGGCTTAGGCACAGCTTAGACCATACTGACTGCAATCATCACAGAACCTGTGCTAGTGCCAAGCATAGAGTTATGCCTTATTTTTCCAGAGAAAGAAACAGAGCCCAGAGAGGGAAGTTAGTTGCCATGTAGGTGGCACAGGTTAGATTTCAACCCACTTCGGACTCAAATGTGTTAATAATGACTAGAAAGGCAGAATTCTGGGAGCCAAGAATGAAAAGTGACAAAGCAGATATCGGTGTGACTCAGTTCTACAGAAACCCCTGGGTGGGGAGGCAGAAATGACTGGAGACTGAAATGGGGCTCTGAGGATTTGCTGTGGCAAGAGGGGTTGTTCCTCTTTCAGCTTTGGTGAGATGCCATCAGAGCAAAGCTCAAATGACAGAAGCCAATTGGTTAGGAAGAGGTATAGGTATAGGGAGGTCTCCAAGGCCATAAATGTCAAGCTGTGTTCAGTAAGTTAGAGTCACACAAAATACTTTCCCTGTCAACATTCGGACAGCATTACACCCCGAGAGCCACCATGTGGTCACGAAATAGGAACTCATGTCTACAAACCATGGTCTTTCATCCTAGGCTCCGTTGTTTTCTCCCTTCCCACCACCTGCCTTTCCTTTCCCTACCCTTGGGCTTGCTTTCTCCTTAATACCTCCTTGTCCCATGCATACTTACACTTACTCACTCCATGTCTCTTCATAGCTTACAGCACTAACATATAGCAACAGTTTTCTGGAAAATCTTGTAGTGATAAAACCAAGCTCATAGCTTTGTGAGTCACAGGAGCCATGAATAAAGCTCCTAGCCCCTGAACTGGCGAGTCCACTCACTATCTAGAAGCTTCTCCAAGGAAACGAACTCCCAAATAACGATGGAGCTGAGAAGGTATTCACAGTAAGGCTCTTCATAGAAAAGAATGAAAGTATTGCCATGACCAACAATAGAGGAGTCATCAGACAAATGATGGAGAGACACAATCTCACTAGGAAACCTTGCTGTTTTATAGAGAACACGATGAAGGTGCTCATACTTTGTTTGCATCGGATATGAAAAATGCAGAATAAACATAACCAGAGACCAAAGAACACACCCACCCTGCCACAGCCATACAGAAATGTAACTTTGAACATGAAGGATGGTCATAAATAGGCTATTTAATAAAGTTTTTTCATTTGGGAGCAAACAAAACCCATGCCCACCAGTGTGTGTGGAGGCATGTTCTGATAAGAAGTGTCCCCATAAAGTGACAATGCTAGTGTTTTATGTCATGACACCTCTGTCCTTTCGGCCAACCTGACCACCCTCCCCAGCTACTACTGTAGTAAAAGCCAGTACTAACAAGTAAAAGTGATCACAGAAGTCATCTTGATGTGGATGACAATGCTCACCCTGTGTAAATGGAGTTCGTCATCTTGATGTGGATGACAATGCTCACCCTGTGTAAATGGAGTTCTTCATTAGTCTAATGAATAAAATCCTGGAGTCAAATGCTTAGAGATCAGAGATAAGAAGAAGCAAGCCACAGCCACACCTTACCTCCTTAGTGTCTCAGCAGACCAGAGCGAGTTCCGGTTTCTCCCTTCTTATATCCTGTTTCGGCCCGGCTGTCTCACTTCCTGTCTATCTGTACAGACCTCCAGACCTCTACAGTTAGCTAGTGTCAAGCTCCACTCTCTGACCTTCAGACAGGCTTTATTTGTATAAGCAAGATATTACCACAACCCTGACCTTTGTGTGTTCTACAATGTTCCTTTTTGGCTTGCAACTCTTGAGCCTGCCTTCATTATCAGTGTCTACTAAGACCTTCACCTGTCTCAAACCCCTTTCAACACAAACCTTAGTGATGAGTGGCATAATGAATACTTTGTGACCAAAGAATGATCATAATAAAATCTTACTGTTAATGTGCATGTACCTGTACACACACATGTGGACATGCCTACTCGTGAACATACACTGTAATTAAAGTGACTTTTATGTCACTGTGACAGAATGCCTGACAGAAGCAACTTGAGGGAGGAAAGATTCATTTGGTTTAAGAGGGCTTCAGTCCACCGTGACTGGGATGGCATGGTGAGGCAGCTCAGATCATGACAGTGAGGGAGTGTGGTGAAGGCTCTTCACATCACAGTGATTAGAAAGCAAGATGAGAACCAGAGACAGGTATAATCTTCCAAGGCCTGCTTAGAGTAGCTTCCTTCTGCCAATGGGACTCACTTCCCTAGGTTTCTAGAATAGCACTATTAGCTGCGGGGTGGGGTAACTATTTAAATAAGAGCCTCTGAGGGGCATTTTAGATTCATATCATGACATTGAACCTGGTACCAAACTCTCCCCCCAAAAGAAGAGTTTGGGTGAGAATGATCTCCAAGGAGGGACTTTCCAAGGGTCCTTTCTATTTGCTGTGTCCCTGTCACCTGTTTCTGGTTTCTTTACAGTGACTTCCTGACTACTGATTGAAATTTTGGCTAGATCACCTGATCTAGTGTCCTTGATCCTGGATGGACATTGATCATCATAAAGGGATGTATATTTTTCAACCACAACTACACTCCACACTTCACTATGGTTTGAATGTTCTTTAGCCTACTTTTTCCAGCTTAGAGGCAGTGTGAGAAGGTAAGAGAAATTGCCATTTGAGCAGTTGACGCATATGCCACAAAATCTGTAATAATTATTATTAATAATAATTACAATGATAATAAATTTAACTTGTAGAGGATAGGAATGTGACAGACGTGGTATTTGGAACTCTGCACATATTATCTCATTTAACCCCCTCAGTAAATATAATGAAGTAGACACCACTATTTCTATTATATTATGGAAGATTCCAAGACTGAGAAATGTAAAGTGATTTATTACAGTCAAACTCGGGCTTGGCTGATGTCAACTCCTCCCCAGCTCTTGCCTAACGCAGTACAGTTTTTCAGGTGCTGAAGTCGCCATATGATAGTTATGGATGAAGAAGCCTCTGCTTTTCTTGGTGCCTGCTCACTATTTATGTAACAATCCTGTTAACAGTTATTTGTGTTTTTTTTAATTTGGTTGGTTGGGTTTTTTGTTTGTTTGTTTTTCCTTTGGAACTTCTGTAGAAGAGAAATGACATTTATTTTGGAAAATAAAAGATAGGCTTAAGATTCAAGAGGACCTGGTAGTCTGAGTGTGTGACCAAAGCCTGACCAAAAAGGGAAACACAAAACAGCCACATACTCACACACACAAATAAAAGTACTAAAAAAGGTGCCATTCCATGTTGGGTCAAACTCTGTATGTTTCATATAATCCTGAGTATTTTAGCTCAAAATAATAGCAGGGACTCAGCGAGGACTCCAAGCCTGTAGGATCCTAATTTGTTCTGTAAAATCCACACAGGGACAGAGGAAAGGACATGCTGTATTTTAGGTTTAGCCAGTGGCTGTGCTGAGGGAAGATGAAGACCTCTCCTGGTGCTCACCAGACAAGCAAACCATTCACTCTTAGAAACATGGGCGGCTTTGACAAATGATGTCTCCTGGTGCAAAAGGGTCCGAGGAGCAGAGGTTTCACTCTCTCATTGGCATTGCTTCAGCCACCATCTCCAGCCAAAGTTGCTCGGCTGACCTAGTTCTGATAGCTGAATGGTTACTCATTGGATAATTTAATGTTCTGAATTGGTTACATGGCTGTCAGGTGAGCTATGCCGTGGGTGTTTAGTCTTTTGACAATAGGGAGTTTCGTGGTACTTAAGTGTTTCTATTTCTTTTTTTGTTTTTTTAAGCGAAAAAACAATGACAGGCCAATTTTGCCACATCTTTTTTTTCCCCCTGCAGGAAGGAACAATAAAGGAGAGATAGAATTCTATTAGCGAAAACACATCTGCCTCTCCTTTTTTCCTTCAGTAACATTTTAGGGCTTTGTTCTCTAGGAGGAGTGCATCTTCCGCAGTGGGTGACAGCAGAATTCTGACATGTGGAAGGTGTCAGATATCAGATCACAATAAATATGCTTTATCCACTAGCTTCCTGTGTGCAAACTTCCCATGCAGAGTGTTTTAATCTATTTGTTTATTTTTTGGACTTTTTTCCTTTCTCAAATCTAGTCATTGAGGGATTGAACGACGTGAAGTGTCCACTCTAGCTTGTGAACCATTGGCACTATAGTCTCTTAAGTGTGGAGCTGGAATCCAACCCACAGGAAGAGATACTTTGGCAATAAATTCTACGTCTCACTTTTCTTCACAAATCTTGAAACATTCCTCAGCTTAGTACTCACTCTCACCACACTCCAACTGTCACCACGGGCTCTCAGTGCTACCCACCAAATCCCTCTCGAGCTTACGTGTGCTCTGTGCTCCCAGGGAGCACTCCCTGAGCCCATTCTTCTAGCTCTTCTTTTTGTCTTGGTTTCTTCCCCTCCTGCCCATTTCCCAATCAGCCATTTCTGATGAGATCCTCATCCTGCTTGAAAACTCCTAATGCATCCTCATTGCTTATTGCGGAACGCCACAGCCTGTGTGTTAAGACACAATGAAGCCGGACGTGGTGGCACCTTTAATCCCAGCTCTGGGGAGGCAGAGGCAGGTGGATCTCTGTGAGTTTGAGGCCAGCAGGGTCTACAAAGTGAGTGCCAGGAGAGCCAGGGTTGTTAAACAGACAAACCATGTCTTGAAAACCCAAAAAGAAAAAAACGATTCACAGTTGTGCAGCGTGTAGACACTGATTGTCACAGCTTTGGGGAAAGCAAGCTCAAGCTTCAGCCTTGGCCACTTGTCCCAGCGTGCTATGTATGGGTCATCTACTTACTCTTTCAAAAAATAAGTAACAGGAAACTGTGAGCACATCTAGCCAGGAAGACCTTTCTGCTCCAGTAGCCTTTCATACAACTTCCTACCCTACAGGCCTCTTGCCCAGCTGTTTAAGACTCTTGCTTTCCCAGCAGAAGTCCACAGCTTTTAAATATTATGGCACTGACCTGGTCCAGATGAGAACTTTATTCTTTCCCAGTTCAACAGTCTCCTGTTTAAAGCTCCCCCTTACTTCTAACCAACAGGATGAGTCACATTCCTCACTGCGCTGCTCCATCACAAGCTGGCAGGGGAACTTGTGAAAGTTACTAAAACTCTGAGTGGTAATTTTCTTGTTTGAAAAATGGAGATAATAATACCTGTTTTGCAGGGTTAGCATAAAGATCAAATAAGATAACATATGGAAACCACTGAACACAGAACTTTGGCATTTAGTAAGCACTTGGTTCATATTTATTGAGTAATAAATGGAGGTTGTAGCAATCAACTACCCAGCTTTGCCTGTGTTTCTCCTGTAATTGTGCACTGGTTGGGAGCTTCCCCATGTGAAGATTTTCCTCTGCATCCCAACACAATAGACTCACTCTTCTAGGATACTAGTTCTATGTAGGAAGGGACTCCTGGAATGGTCATATAGAAGAACTTCCTGATGTCTGTTGACACTTCAGTCATGGGGCTCTTGTGGGGGTCAAGTGTGACAGTACATGTGGACTGTTTTGTAATCTTAAGCATTGCATGGGCATCCTGTGGATCTGTACATGCCTTGTCCTTCCCCTCAAAGGTGTAGTCTCAAAGCTAATGCTGAGGTTGAGATTCCTGCATGTGAACCTGCTTGCATACTCCTACTCCCTGACATAACCCTCAGGTTCTAAGGAAATGAGAGCCATGTAGGATGCTAGGATTTTTATTTGTTGGGCAGAGATACCTGAGGTCAGCTTTTTAGTTTACTTCATTATCTTCAGAAGTAGGTATCTGAGCAGGAGTCTTATATAGATTGCATTTCTTATACAAATGGAGTTTTGGATATTTTTGAACAATGAATCCAGTCATCCATTGTGAGCATCATCATCAAGGCAATCACCTAAGGAAGGACAAGGTAGGGGACTTTTGAGTGGGCTTTGCCTGGTCCAGTTTATAAATGAGGAAATTAAGGGATAGAGAAAATCATAGATGTTTTTAAAAGGTTATTTCATTTTATTTGTTTATTTGTTTTGGGGGACAGGGTGCACCTGTACACATGCATGGAAGCCAGAGGAGGATACTGGGTATCTTACCAGTCTTCACCATATTCCCCTGAAATAGGGTCGCTTGCTCAATCTGGAGCTATGATGACAGTCACCAAGTCCCAGCAATCATCCTGTCTCTGCCTTCATTCTGATAGTGTTAGGGTTACAGGAATGCATGTGGCCACAATTTTACATGGGGTGGGGATTTGAACTCAGATCTTCATGCTTGAACAGCAAACAGTCTTGCCCTTGAACCATCTCAGCAGCATCTGCTCCTCAAGCAGGAATCTTTCCAAGGCCATCTGGCTCTGGGTTTCTCCCTCTCACTGACCTATGAGGTTTTATCACAATGCCTTCCATGGAAATAACTGCAAAGATGTTAGAGAGTCCAAAGGCATGTGCTCAGTAGCTCAGGCCTGAGACTAGATCTCAAGAATGAGACCTTTCTAAGTGTAAAGGAGAGTGACCACAGTAAAGCAGAAAGGGTTCGAGACCAGGTTGGTGGGGTGTGAGCATGTGTGCATGTACAGAAGGGTTAGCTCACTTTTATTACATTGGTGGTCGGACTGTGTTTACTTTATGCTTTGTCTTACTTGTGGGAAATTTAGCTGGAGGAATAGAATGAACAGGAAGCTTTTAGACATTTAAAACAAACAGGTAGTAGAATGGATTGCAGCAGGTGAAAAAAGGAAACAGAGACAAGAGCAGCCTAAGCTGCTTCAGTGGTCAAGGACCTGGACACAGCAGCAACCGTAGGAGAAAGGGGCGGGGCATAGGTAAAGGATTAGGTGGAAGAATCTGCACAAAATGCCTTAATGAAGAAGTGATAACGATTAGTCAGGTGCCAAAGTGATTAAGTGAAACTCAGCTAGGTAAACAAGGCTGCTGCACTCATCCCTTAAAATGCTAAAAAGGCCCCAAAGACAAGAAATCTTATTTAAATAAACAGCTTCGCTTGAATAAGAGGGATTTCTCACCCGGGATAGAGAACTAAGCTAATTAAGGAAAATGACTCACTGGCCTTCAGCTTATTATTTAAGGAAGCTCCAAATGTGTGTGCTCTTACCCTGAGATGTTTACTTAGATCTTAATAACTACGTAAGATCCCTCTAAGCTACTGCATTTACCTGGTCTCTCCTCCCCCACACTGCTTCTAGAGTGCCATCTCTAAAGGGAAGCAGACCTTCCAAGAAGTTCAAGGCCCAAGTTCTGTGGTCCTGGGCTCCCTGTACTTCCTGTTTTTAGCTTCTCATTCTTTTCTTCTGAATGGATTCTCACCTCAATCAACTTATCTGGACTTGAACTTGAACTCTCCTTCCTTTTGGATTCCTAACTCCCCATCTTGTTTAAACAGCTCCCGGTATCTCCAGTAGCCAGCTCAGCCAGCAATCTAGCTCCAGGTCTAGGTAGCCCACTTATTAAGGAACTCTGTGCTGTTGAATGAATGAATAATGAATGAAGAGTGAGAAAAGGGGAAAACAAGGTAGGAGGGTAGAAGAAATCAAAGGAACAATTTTATTTCCGTAAATGAATTTAACCTAGATGACACCCCAAGTTGAGTTGGTTTATTTCTGGAAAAGGCACACCACCTACATATCAACATTATGACTCATTTTCATAAAGTAGATAAAGATGATTTTTAGCAGGAAAAAAAGATTGAGCAGATAGCATTATTGAATGCACAGTCTTTACTGTGATGACTGTCTGTCTCGTTTGTGAAGTAGACTCTGTTGGAACTGGACCAGTCAGGAGTCCAGCACTGAAGGAGCCACAAGCTACACATTCTGTTTGACTGGATGCCCTACTCCCATCCCCAGAGGGTCCTGATTCTGTGACATCATCTTGGGGCTTCTCTCAGTTCTTCATCTGCCCCTACCTCATCTTCCCTCTTCCTCTTTCCCCATTCTCTCCTCTTCACTCTCCTTTACTAACACTGAAGCTCCTGGGGTATGAGGAGCTGGGAAGTCGTGGATTCTAGACTGAGCAAGGGTCAGTGCCAGGCCCTGTGTCAGGACCAGTGTGTTCTAGGAGTGATGTGAGACATGTGCAGGCCCTTTCTGTGCCCTCAGTTTGTTTACATGTGCTCCCCCTTAGTGTCTGAGACACTAAGGCCTGGTTGCTCCTGCAGGTGACCTTCAGCAACATCCCCTTGAGTTTGGACATAAGAGCCACTTGTCTGACATTACCTTCTGAAACACTTGGTTGGATGTGATGGACTGTCTACAGACATGTCTCTCTCTTGGTGCCATGAGAAAAAGGGAAATTCATTGAAAGGCAAAAAGAAGACACAAGTGGGTCCCAAATCGGAGTCTACTATCTCCACCCTTAGCACACTCCTTTAACCTCTATTACCCAAATGTGCCCTCCTCACCTGTGGTGCTTATCCTAAAGGTTGGCAGCATCATGCCCACCAAAAACCAAAACACACTCCCCATGTCCATCCCTTAAACTATGGTGCACATTTCTGTGATGACAGACATCATTTCATGGGGCTGTGTATTCCTATATCTGCTCCTCACCACACCAGGAGGTCTTACAGGCCATTTCATTTGTGACAGTGACCTTAATATTGAAATGGTGTGTGGCACATGAAGGCATTAAATAAAGATTGGGCAGAAAAGCTCCCACCTCTGAAGGATATTTTTTGTACCTATAAATCGATCATCACTCTTCCTTAATCAAACATGATGATGTTTTTACCAAAGTGGTTTCAAGACTGAGTAATACAATAGTATTACCACAGGGTACTATATTGTCACAGCACAGAATGTTGATTGATACTATTACTGTAATACCAATGTTATATGCTTGTCAATGGAAACTTAGGGTTGTTTTTAATATATATGTTTGTTTGTTTAGTGTGTAGGTGTGTGCGAGAACTCATGCCATGTCACACATGTGGCAGTAATGGAAAACTTTCAAGAGTCAGCTGGTTTTCTCCTTCCACCTTGTGGGACCTGGGAATCGAAAAATTGAAACCAGGTCATCAGATTTTTTGGCAACCTCCTTTACCTAATGAGTCACCTTGCAAGCCCTACCTTGTTTTTTGAAACAAAGTCTCTCATTGAACTGGATCTTGTCAACTAAATTACCGTTGGTTGGCCACGGAGACCCAGGAGTCTGCCTATCTCTTCCTCCCTAGGGTAAGGTTATAAGTAAACATCACCCCTGAGTGTTTGGTTTAGTGTTGGGTCTGAGGCTTGAACTCAGACCCTTATCTTGTGTAACAAGCACTTTACTGACTCAAATGCCTCTTCAGCTACCTATGACAACTCTTAATCTTTTAAAAAATTTTTAATTTTGATTATGATTATGTGTGTATGATGTGCATGGAGAGGGCTCATGCACCCTATGTCTGGAGGTCAGAAGCCAACCTTTGTGGAGTCTGCTCTCTATCTGCCTTTGTATGGGTTCCAGAGATGAGGCCCATCAGGCCTACGGGACAGTGTTTCACTTGCTTATCCATCTCACCTGCCCAGTCTGTGTGCAAGAGATGACACTGGGTGGTACTTAGAAGCTCATTTAACCTGAGCAACAGTATCTCTGGGTTGATACCCCCGTTTACCTGCTAACTGCAGAAGGTTCATTTCCGTCTCCAAGGCAGGTCTGACTAGACTACTCAGACTAGATGTCCTCCAGGATGTGTGTTTCTCTAAGGATGTGTGCATCTAAGTTGATCATTAACCTCAAACTAGAACAGGCACAGCCTGGTCTTCAGAGACACCCTGAGCACCAGATTTGCCTCCTTAATGTAGGTGATGAATGTGCACCAACAAGGACAGAGGTTAGGGACTGTGGGATGATCTGAGGGAGCAGCCTCACTTTGATCCTCAGGCTCAGAACCTATGTAAAAAATACCTCTGAAGAAGCTGGACGCTAACTGTGCCAGGGTTTGATCCTTCCCTTGTATCTTACTCTGTTCTGTCTTTTTATGTTTTTCTAGAAGAAACAAATTACTCAAATAGAGTCCAGAGTCCATTTTCTCTTAGAATGCACACCTGCTGGTTCCAACTGATGCTTGTTGTACATGAGATTGCTTGAGGCCTGGGAAGAAAATTTCTCTTAGTGATATATATGTGTGTGTGTGTATTATTTTGTTTTGCCATGAGTCACCAGGTCCAATGACAATGACTAGGGCTATCTCAGGGCATGATGGAACCTTATTTGCAGTCTCAAGTTAGAAATGATGACTTGAGAAAGCACAGACCCACCGTGGAGGGCCACCCCCATGAGTGGATTCAATTTGTGGAGGTTTTGCTCAGTTCTGACACTATCCCAGATTATGGAGAGAAAGTGAGGAGAGATGTAGGGGTCTCTTCCTACACCTTCTGTGGGGTCAGATGTAGTTAGGGTGCCTCTCTACCTCACCTGGACCATTCAGTTGTACTTCTGTGTTTCCAGGTATGAATAGGACAGCTCATAGATGGTGAAATTGATACTTACAGTGTTGAAATTCTTTGCTTGAGGTTCCACATCCAGTGTGGAATTTGAACCCATGTATTTCTAATTCCAAAGGCTATATTCTTTCTACTAGATAATGCAATGGTTCTCAACCTTCCTAAGTGTCATTTTGCTTTTGTTATGAATCATAATGTAAATATCTGATTCGTAGAATATCTGATATGTGACCCCTATGAAAGGGTCATTCACCCCCAAAAGGGTCTTGACCCACAGGTTGAGAACCACTGAGATAATGTACTTAACATTTTATATGTACCCTGACATTCTGAACTAGTGTGTGCACAATGGTTAGTCTTGGTCAACATGACACAAACTAAAGTCATCTAGGAAGAACACCCCTGTGACTTTGTCTGTGGGAATATTTTCTTGATTGTTGAACTGATATAGAAGTGCACAGGCCACTATGGGTGGTACTATCCTTAGGAATGTAGGTCTGGGCTGTATAAGAAAGGTAGCTGAGCTGGAGAAGGGAAGCACCAATAAGTAGTGTAACTCCATGGCCTCTCCTTTGGCTCCTTCTGTAGGTTCCTGCCTTGAGTTCCTGCAATGCCTGATTTGGACTGCAATTTATAACTTGTAAGTCAAACAGAGGCTTTCCTTTCCTAAGTTGCTTTTGGTCAGTGTTTTATCACACCAATAGAAACCTAACTAAAACAGTGTGTGTGTGTGTGTGTGTGTGTGTGTGTGTGTGTGTGTGTGTGTGTGTATGTTCAGCGTACCAGTGGCAAAAGTCAGCCTGTGCTTGCCCTTTCTCACAGGCAGGAAACTGGGTTCCATGAGTACCTGTTGGCTTTGCTAGAAGAAGAACAGCTCAGGATTTCTTTTCTGTGCTTGGAGAACTCTATTAGCACCCTGGGTGGTGTGGCAAGTATCCCAGAGCTCAGAGAAAACAGGAAGTTTTTTTTTTCATTTGGGCATGGACAAGACAATTTCCTGTCATCAGCTACATCTTAATAACACTTCTTATTTTATACTTCCATTGCAGAATCATTTGTCTCCTTGGTTTCAAGTCTCACGAATGAACTTATGTCCACTAGGCCCAGGTCTTCTGCTAAATCTTTCTCCTGAGTTTAGTGCCATATTATGCAACTCTTTTTGTATGTTTCACTGATGTCCCTCAGACACCTGGACTTCAGATGGGCCAGTGATGTTCTATTCATCTTTTTTTCCTAACAATCTCCCTCTTGAGTTTCTTACTCCAGCAAATGGCTCCACCACCAACACAACCACATCATAATCTCTGGTTCCATCTTGGACTTTTTTCTTTGCCTACCCCTAAGTACCATTGTTCCAGACTCTTTGTCTCTCTAGGACACCTTCCTTTCTCTCACTGTCTCAGTTCTCAGAAGTGTCACCAGGATTGTGTCACCTGGACTGCCACTGGCCCTCACCTCCATCCACACCTACCCATGCTGCTGTCAAATTGAAACCCTTCACTCATCTCCTATAGGGCCCTTGGGTTCCCTTTGGCCTTCAGAATAAAGTTCAAACTCCACAATGGTCTTTGGGATTGCTGTCAAGCGCATAAGGACCTAGGTTTGAATACCAACTCTGTAACTTATTACAAATGTGACCTTGACCAAGCCATGAAACCTCTGCAATTCTGCCTCCTTATCTTTAATGTGGAGCTAATAACACTGACATTGTAGATCTTGTGAACATTGAATCAAATGAGAGTAGTAAATGCAACCTATTAAACTAGTGCCTGGTGTATCATAAACAAGCTTTGAATGGTAGCCATCCTAAAATGGCAGCACCCCAAAGTGTTACTACAAATTTTAATGGTGAGACACAAGAAGTCTCATGATGTCCAGATTTCTCCTTAATGGAGTCCTTATGAACTCCAAGTTATGAAGTCATTATTTTTACAAATATAGTATGCTGCTGTTTTGCCAGTGTACAGTACAGATGACTTATGGAACCAATATGGCAGACATCAGAGATATCTCAGAGATGTCCTCAAAGTCAGCAAGATCAAGTGCATTAAAACTACCTAGTCATCTTATGTGCAAGGGCAGTGTCCTAGTTTCATTTCTGTTGCTGTGATGAAATGCTATAACCAAGAACAACTTAGGGGAGAATGGAATTTATTTCATCTTACTGTTCCAGATCACACTCCATCATTGTGAACAAACTAAGGCAGGACTTCAGCTAGTCATAACACATCCACAGTCAAGGGCAGAGAGAAATGTATGCATTCATACTGGTTTGCTTGATCAATTTCTCCACTCTTATTCAGGACCTACTGCCTAGGAAATGGTGCTGACCACCCTGGGCTGGGTCATTCCACATTCATTAGGTTAAGTTAATGTAGATAATCCTCAACAGACATCTCCACAGGTCAATCCAGTGTAGACAATGCTTCATTTAGAGTCTCTCCTTGGGTGATTCCATGTTATGTCAAGTTGATAATTGAAGTCAACCATCACAGGCAGTAAGTGGCAAGGGTTGTCTGTTCTTGGCACTTTATAAAGATATAACCATATGTGTAAGGACCAGTAAGAAGCAATTAGTGACAATGAATGTGGATTTTCCATTATTGGTAAACAAAGACTTGTGCAGGAGGAGAAGCACTGAGTAGGAATAGCCCTGCCATCCTTTCTAGAATTCTGTTCAAAATGATCTCTGAAACACCATGGCTCCCAGGGCTTCTTATTCTGAAGCATGATAACTTTTCTGGTACCTGGTGCCATAATCACTGTGAAGTTTATTATATATATATATATATATATATATATATATATATATGTGTGTGTGTGTGTGTGTAGTTCTTATAAGTGTATGTTATTTTCATCACATTATCTGAAAATATCTGTATTTTCTTTACAAGAAAACAAAGCTAAAAACCATTCTGGTTACTAAGACATACAGATACCCATAGGGAAAGGTGCGATGTGACATTTGTTAAGAAATCCCTCTTCGGCAAAGCTGATTGGCTCTCTGCCCTCATATCTTGTGCCTTGTCCTTGTCTATTACAAATGCTGTTTGAAGTTTTTCCATTGTTTCCTGGATGATTCTAGGGATGGAGAGAGGGAAGGAGGAATCGAGAGAGAAAGAGACAGAGAGAGAGAGAGAGAGAGAGAGAGAGAGAGACAGACAGAGACAGAGACAGAGACAGAGACAGAGACAGAGAGACAGACTGGACTGGAACAGCTAAGCCAGGAAGCCACAGGTGATGATGATGGCAGAGCTGACTGTGGCCCGGGGTCTCTTGTGAGGCATGGCTGCTGGAATATGGGCTATAAATGGGCAAGTTCAGGCAAGAAGAAGATAAGGACAACTGTTAGAGGGGCTGACCCCTTCCTTCCTGGAGTTCTTTCCAGGAAGGTCCTTGGTAGATGCCAAGTGGGTGAGCGAAGAGCTAGAGAGACAGGGACTGACTTCAGGCCCCGACACCAATCACACTGCCATGCAGGCCCTTTATTTATCCACTGGAGCCATGCTAAAAGGCTACTGGGAGAATTAAGAGAGCTGGCAGAGAGAAAACATTTAGTGGCACCATTCTTTAAAAAAGATAAGGTTTATTTTAGCTTTATTTATGTGCATATGTCTGCGTGTTCACATGCATGTAAGTACCTTAGAGGCCAGAAGAGGGCAGAAGACACCTTCGAGCTGTAGTTACAGGTGGTTGTGAGTCACCCAGTGTGGGCCCTTGGAACCAAATGCCTGTCCTCTGCAAGAACAGCAAGTGCAGAGTCATCTCTCCATCCCCAGCAACACTACTATTAAGACAATAATGCCCATTTCCTTCCTTCCTTCCTTCCTTCCTTCCTTCCTTCCTTCCTCCTTCCCTTGCACCCCAGACCAGGAAGAGAGGACTCTCTGTACACGATTCTGTTAGGACTGTCTGGGGACACAAGCTCTTCTTGGGTGCACATGTGTATTTACAGGAACATGGCCATTCTGAGATGTAGATTCCAGTGTGAGAAGCCACTATTCTGCCTCTAGCTGAAAAGGACAGAAAGAAGAAGCCCATCACCATGCAAATGAGTCTCCAGCTCCCCCTGAAGTCTGCCCTTCTAGAGAGCCTGGGTGGGCAGGAGTTTGTTATGTAACTTGGATTTCTTGTTAGGATCTGCACACCCAGCTTTCATTACCAGCCTGCAGAAGAGCTCAGTGCAGAAGGTTTAAATGCATTTTTTTATAAAGATAGACAAGTCGGGGGGTCTGACATATTCTTTACTCTGTGATTCTCAAGAACAAAGATAAATGGAAAAGAAAGATTCTATTTTTATACCTTGGAAGCACTTGCTTTAGGCCAGAAAAATAGCCAGTCAGGATGTTTAGTCCTGTCAATACAGCTTAGACCAGGCCTTTCTTTTTTTTTTTCTGCTTTAAAAAAATTAATTGGGTAGCTGAGCAGGTAGGGAGAAAGGAGGTTGCAAGAGGTACAGAAGCTTGTCTGACTATAAAGGGATCATGAATGTGGGACTCCTAAGGCAACGAAAAAAGCAAACAGGCCTCCAGATCAGAGAAAGCTCCGTCCAAACCTCACCTCACTTCTTGCCTTCTGCAGGACTCTGAGCAAGGGATGTAAGTGCCCCCAAGCCTTTTGTTTTCCCATCTGTGTAATGGGGATAATAGAAGCTACCTCATGTGTTTGAACAATTCAGTGCCATCCAGTCCCTGATGCAAAAAACAAGCCATCCCATACTGAATGGACACAAATTGTGTGATTAAACCAACACCTGGAACACACATAGAAAATGTTCAAAGGGAAAGCAACCAATACCACTGTCCAAGAACACAGTTCAAGTAGGACCCAGAAGGCAGAAACCAAGCCTGCCCCCCCTTAGCAGTTATACTGAGATTTGTTCAGATTAATGATGGAAAGACGATCCAGAAAAGAGTGAAAAGCACTTTGTTCTTATTAAATATATTCCTATTTCTATGCCAAGAGCTTTGAATTAGCTTAAATCACATATATGGATAAAATAAGAAACGAACTTTTGAGAGATGATCAGAAAGGCGAGGAAAGCATGCACTAAATTGTTCAAGCTAACATGGTTATGGAGTCAAAGGGCTGAGTTAAGGTCCATGGCAAGCAAGCCCAGGGGGAGAGGAAGGGGTTAAATGACACTGCTCTCCTGAAAGAGCCCTCTGTTGCATTCACAAAGGGATCCATCACAAACCACTAAGGAGTCGATGGCATTGACCTACCACCTGCCACAGAGGGCAGCATAAGGAAGAATGAAATGGCTTCTACAGTTACTCTTTTACAACCATCTAAGTGTCATTTGGCTTACACCTACCTATTAAGCCTCTGTAAAGAAACACAAAAGGTACAGCCATCATGGTGAGATACTTGCTTTGATGCCAAAAGATGTGAACTTTCTGGGTCTGGCTCATTTCACTTAACCTCATGAACCCAAGCTCCATCCATTTCTCTGTCAATGTCAAGATTTTATTCTTTGCAGTCAAATACAATTCCACTGTAGCACATTTTCTTTATTTATCTATCTGTTGATAGATATCTAGGCTAGGCTCACAACTTAATTATTGTGAGAGTTCAGCAATAATCGTGGTACGTCAACTTGAAAAGTTATATATACATATACATATGCATGTAATACACACATATATATTACATATATATATGACTTGACCTTGTACTCCACTTTAAATGCTCTCTGATAGCATGAAGTTTTGAGTCAACATACTCACATTGGATTCTTCCTCCTATCCCATGGTTTGAAATCATGCTGTTTGCAAAAGGACATATCCATCCAGCCTGGAGCTGGTGCTGAGTAGACCATTCATAAGTTGGATCAGATTCATTCTCCTTCCATTAACAGAGTGTAACTTCATGTGGGTTTTCTAGAAGAATGTATGCCAATGAGCTAATTCAGTTTTTTCAGACCATCTGGTGTTTAGTTCCATATTTATTAATCCTTGGAAGGCCCCAAGGAGATAGTTCTGGAACATAGATGTGATCGTGCCTTTCCATGTCTTTTAACTATGTACAAAATGAAGCAAGAGTCTTTGGCTGGTTGAGTGGCTTAGATGAGAAATATCCCCTATAGGTTCATGTATTTAAATCCTTGGTCTCTAGGCTGTTTGGGGTGATTACAGACCCTGTAGGAGGTAGACTCTGGTTGGAGGAAGTATGTCACTGGGGGGATGGGCTAGGAGAGTTTATAGGCTTGTCCCACTTCCTGTTCCCGTTCTTAATCTTGAATGTGGATGCTTCTGTTGAAGATAAGAGGATGCTTGGAACTCCTGGCTGTGCATAGCTGCAGCCACCCTGCAAGCAGACTCCCCTCCCTTCATGCAGACTTCCCCTTCATGCACACAGGCTTTCCCAGGCAAGTCTGTAGGATGCAACACTCTGTTTATTCAAGAACTAATGGTTTTCAGAATTTACAGAAACACTTAATTCAAAAATTACACTTCTATAAAAGAACTCAGATGACAATATTGCAGTATTCAAAATAGAAATCAGTCTCTCTTCCCCTCTCCCCTACCTCCAATCCTGCTTTCCCAGGGTAAGCAGTTTGTATAATTGTTATATGTCCTGCCATATATTTTGAACATACCTTTGGATGTACACAGACACTCACATAGTGGCTTCTAGAAAATCATATGTAAAAAATGTTACTGTCATCTACATTTTGTTAGGCCTTATTTTCCCCCAAACCCAGTAATATATAACAACATCTTTTGCACTCTTAGCTCTTCTCTTGGATATTTCTCAGAGTGAAGACAGCCCATTAAAGTATTATGTAGTGGGTTGACTACTAAGAAATCTTCACATCTGTAGAGCTCTGTTCTTCTATCCCCTCAGTTTGTCCGCCTCAGTGAACCAGAAATTAAAGATTTATGTAACTAATTATTATTTTTTAAATAAAATTTTAAGGGCAAAGCTTTGCTAGGAATATTATACATGGTAATTGTGTTTACTGATTGTCTCCACTCCTGAACAGCAATTTACCGTATAAAACTCAAGTAATTAGAACAATAAGCCCAGGTTAATTAAAATACTGGGTAACATTTGGGTGAGAATAAAATCCACTTTGGAGATTTTCCAGATGCAAATTATTTTGTGGATACTTAATTCTCCCAGGGAGATGTGCGACAAGCTAGGAAGCTGGACGCTAATCAGCACTGGTCTGCCTAGGACCATGCCCCGTACATTCCTCTTCTCTGGCTTCAACACCAGCTTTAGAGACTTGGGTTTGGTCACTAGAAGAATGACACTGCAGTTGCTGAAGCCTAATCTTGGGTCCTATTCTTGTGCTATAACTGTCCATGCCATTTGCCTTAATGGCTACAGGCCGGGTAATTAAAGCAATTAATCAAGCTCCCAAGAAGTTTGGATGTTGCCTGGAGTTGCTAATTTTTTCCTGCCTCTGCCATCCACCTACTGCAGAAGGCTTGTGTCTCTTTCTTTGGAGTGCTGTGTCTCCATACTTGGCCGATGTATTGAGTACAAGATGAACAGTCCCTTCTGTTGCCACACAGGGCTCCTGTGAGCTTCAAGAGTGGACCATAAAGGTCACCCCTCTGTGCCCCCAGGTTAGGTGAGCCATCCTTCTGTCATTCTTTGCATCATCGATATGCCAACCTAGTATGTCTCCCTATCCATTGGATCAGTTCCAGGACCTCTGTAGACAGCAAAATCCACAGATACTCAATTCTCTCATGCAAATGATGCGATATTTGCTTACAGTCTACACATCGGTTAACGCTCTACCTTGCTTACAATACTGGAGGTGAACAAAAAGCTGGGTGATAAATGTTGTACTGTATTTCTTGGAGAATAATGGCAAGAAAAAGTCTGTGCCAGCTCAGGACAGCGCTAGTGTTTTTCCAAATATTTCCAACCTGTATTTGGTTGGTTGACTGAATCACTCATGGTTGCAGGTGGACAATTATCTAGGTCTTTGAGCTGCATAAAGACAATCCTATGCTTTGCACTTTGGCTTAGGAAGATAATTAAGTCTACATATAAGGGACATCCTAAAAAAGTCCCCTCACCTTCTCTACCATTCCTTCCCACTCATAGGGTTTGAGCTTAAGCAGATAATTGCATCCCTAGATATTTTGGAGTGATGTCTTTTGGTAGGTACTATGCTTGACACTATGAATGATCTGGGATAGTGGAGTTTTGGCTCTTGTATGCACCCTTACAGTCCAGATGACCGTCCTTAAGGAAGATGTCAAGGGAGATGCCACATCTTCTAAGTCCAAGAGAATGTGATAGACATAGGATGTGTTTATTCAAGTTCTTGTATGTGGGGAAAATAGAAGAACTCTAGATGCTTCTAGAAAATGAAACCTCTATAGCAGAGACCCAGCTGTCATCTTTGTGTGCAGTCTTATGTTCATCACAGACTGAGTC
This sequence comes from Mesocricetus auratus, assembly GCF_017639785.1. NCBI lineage: Eukaryota > Metazoa > Chordata > Mammalia > Rodentia > Cricetidae > Mesocricetus > Mesocricetus auratus. The sequence continues at coordinate 59,612,338 of NW_024429191.1, forward strand.
CTGGTGATGCGTCCTCCTCAGGACTGCAGGGTTGGGAATTGAACGCCCCACTCTTCTTGTTTCTTTCTAGGGCACACGCTCCCTCCCCCCCCACGCCCTCCCGGTGGGTGGTATCTTCATTTCTTTAACAAAGCTTCTTTGGGAAGAGATGGAAACCTCTCCATTGGGTATGATGCTGGGTTCTGGGCTACCTGATGCTGGTTAGTTAGCCTGACCATAGAACTAATTTAAGTTCCAGGGAAACTGGGAGGAGAGTTGGGTACCAAAATGAGGTCTTCTTCTGCTCCCAACTTCCTCTGGCTTTAGGAATTGATGACAGGAGATCCTGCTGCTTCTTCATTCGGGCTATATATCACATCCACACCTCACAACCAACTGCTTTTCTAGAGGAGAAACCCCAGCTCCTTCCTCCTGAGCAGCAGGTTTTGTTTCTCATTACTTTAATTAATGGAGTAAATAAATATAGCAGGGTGCCTGGCTGCCATTCTAACTTGTTTTCATTTCCTCCCTTTGTTCCAGCATGAATGTCTGTGATTCTTTTTGGAAGGCAAATGACCTCCAAGGCCCCAGGTGTATGTGTGGGGGAGGCCCATGTAGCAAGCATGCCAGAGAGAAACACCCTGACTTCCCATTGCTTGGAATGGTGGGGAGAACAGTGTTCTGAGCAGAAGATGAGCCACAGCATGGCTTTGTAGCTTGAACGGGGAAAAACGATGCTAGTGGGGTATGTTTTGTTTTGTTTGGTTTGGTTTGGTTTGGTTTAGTTAGGTAGGAGCTGATCTCTGTGGATATAACATGACATAGATTCATTAAGAATAGTCTCATGGACAAGTCTGAGGGAAACAGAAATTTGGAGAAAGTTTATGGAAGGATTGATAATGTCTGGGCAATTAAAAACTACAACCCTAGAGCTGATGAGATGAGTTAGTAGGTAAAAATGCACCTGGATGACTGGAATTTTGGAACCAATGTACGCTCACATGCTTGCAGGTACCTGCAGAGGCCAGAGGACAGCAGATCCAGTGGAGCTGGATTTGCAGGCCATTGTGATCCATCTCGAATAGAGCCTGGGAACTGAACTTGGGTTCTCTGGAAGAGCACCAGAGCTCTTAACCTCTGACCCGTCCAGCCCCTCTCTCTTTATGGTAGTTCTTTGCATGTGGTTGTTGTAGATCTAGTGTGTGTGATCAGTACAGATCTGAGTGTGTGGTCACTCTAGACCTAGTGTGTGATTACTACAGCCCTTAGGATGACCACCACAATCCTCTTATTTTGCAGAGGAACTTGCTGGGATCCAGGAAACATGGTGGCAGTGTTCATAGGAAGGCAGCTGGAGTCAATGCTAGGTCAGTACCAAATCCAACTTGACAGGAAATTGTTTTTGTTTTGTTATTGTTGGTTGAAAACATCACTTTAGGGACTAAGTTTATTGGATTCCAGGAAAAATGTGTTTTCCAGGTAAGGACCATAGCTTAGTAGCAGAGGACTCACCTAGTAAGCCCTGGGTTGAATCTTAGCATTGAAAAAAAAGGAAGGAAGGCAAGCAGGCAGACAGGAAGGAATTAATTTGTTTTCACATATAGAACCCTTAAATCATGATGTATCTGTTTTCTGCAGTATGAACATGCATCTTTTCTCCTTTTTCTTCCTGGCAAGTCTCCCCCCACCCCTACCCCCAGAAACTCAAAGCTCCTTTTCTTGAAATCCTTCACTGGGAATTGAACCCAGGGCCTTATTCATACTAGGCGATTACTTTACCACCAAGCTACATCCTCAACCCCCTTTAAATTCTTAACAGCAGGTCTGTGTCTGTCCATGTCAACACCTAGCACAAGGTGGGTACAAAATAAATACTAGTCAGATGAACACATACACATTATTTATACAGAAAATATTTTGCATTTAATAAAAGACCATTCATTTCTGTTATGGAGTTACAAGAATTCAGACCATAGATTAAGGAGCTACTTAAATCCTTATGTTCATTTTTACCAATATGAAACCTGAAGCCCAGAAAGGGGATCGACTTACTCAAGAAAGGATATATAGCATATCTGTGCCAGAATTAAAAACTGGAAACTAAGCCTCTGTTAAAAACACAAACAAAACCCTACTTACTGCTCCTGCACCATAGTTTAAAATATTTATCATTTAACCATATTAAAATAAATATATATTGCTATAGGAGTCCTTTGGGCACACACTAACAGAATTAATGTATCTCTCGGTGTGTTTTCTATTGTTGTAACAAAATACCTGGGGCTGGGTAATTTATAAAGAAAATGGGTTTGTTTTGGCTCACATTCTGTTCTGGAAGTCCAAGAGTGAAGAGCTACTTTGGCTTAGTTTCTGGTAGGGGCCTTGTGCTGCTTCATCTCCTGGAGGAAAGTGGAAGGTGGATGGGGTTGTCCAAATGAGAACACAGGTGCAGAGGGAGAAGAAACAGCTGAATCTTATGAACTTGCTCCCTAATAACCAGGTTTCTAGGTGATTAATCAGGTCCTATATCAGAGTGAGAACTCACTCCTGTGGGGCAGGCATTAGTCCTTCTTAATGATCATATCACTTCTTTTGAAACTTTTATATACTCTGTGGCTGGAGAGATGGCTCATTAGCTAAGAGGGCTTGCTGCTCTTACAGAGAACTCAAGTTTGGTTCCCAACACCCACTCAGGGAAGTTCACAATTGACTGTTACTCCAGCTCCGGGGGACCTGCCACCTTCTTCTGGTTCCATGGGTACGTGCACTCACTTGTGAACATGCATTTATTTAGTTTAATAATCTCTTGAAGGTCCTGCGCTTATCAACAGGCTATATTGGGAATAGCTATGGTTTTGTAGACTGTCACCCAAAGGCCCATGTCACCCAAGTCTGGTCCACAGCCTGCAACATTAGTAGGAGGTGATAAGACCTTTAATTGCTGAGGCTTAAAGGAAGGTCTTTCAGTTATAGGGAGTGTGCCCTCAGTGAAGATTTTGACTTTCCTCTCTGTCTTTTTCATGCCCAGCAATGATTTTCCTCTGCTACATCCTCCCAACCATGCACTGTTTCCCCACAGTTCTGAAGGCAAAGACCAACTGGCTGCCAACAGAAAGTTCCAGAACTGTGAGCTGAAATATGCCTTTCCTTTCTGTAAGCTGGTTGTCTCAGCTCTTCCTTACAGTAACAGAAAACTGACCAACACAGCTGCCAAACTTCAACTCTAAATCATAAAAGTATGCTCCCGGAATCCTATTATTATTGCTATTTTATTTCTTCCTAAGGGGAACCCCCTTGACTCTTCATGGAGATAAGTCTCAGAAACAGCCCTGTATCAGGCCCTGGGGAAAGTGGGTTACAGACACTCTTCATCGAATATTGAACAAAAATGAATTCTTTCATGGGGAAAAAGATATGTATGGAGATTTCTTTATGTATTTTTCTTTTGGCTGAGTTTATAGCCCCTGTATGGTCAGTGCGATGTCAGCCTAAGTAGAGTGTCCTGTCCTACAGGCCATCAGATGTCAGACACTTCACAGCTCTGAAAGTTAAATAATAGTGGGGACAGTGGGGACGGCACTGGATTGCAGTCTACCCAAGACACCTTGATTTTTCTGTCCTGTTTGGAAACTGGAAAGCATCCTCCAAGGACCCCTGTCTCTGGCTTCTCCCTCTCAGAGGTAGAACAGCCAGTCACAGCACGTTAGAATTAACCCTCTCTTGAGACTATGTTGTCACGAGCTTGGGTGAGGGTAGAGGAGGTGGGGTTGTCTTCATTTCCATCCCCAACACTCCAGCTCTGAACTTAAGATCTCGGAGATCAGAGCCTGTGGCAAGCTGAAAGTGGGGCAAAGACAGCTCTGCGTGAGGGTGAGAAATACGTCTGAATCACCCCACTTTGCCTCCCAAGTGGAAAACGCCAGTGGGAAATAAGATCCAGATATTACTGGAATCCAGTCAAGATGACAGACTTGTCCCCCCAACCCTAATCTGGGGCTTGTGGCAAGAGGTTTCCCTAAAATAATGGAAGAAATTCATTTGTGATCTGTGCCGATTTGCTGCAGCAAGCCTCTATTAGGCACTTGCTGAATGCACAGTGTATGGAGTGGTTTGACCCAAGAGAATCACAAGTCTTGACCCTCTCTCTCAATGAACTTACCAACTCATACAATGGCCTTGCTACTTGTTCTCTGAGAGCCTGGGTCTCAGTCTGGGCGTCATGGTCTCTACATTGCTAAGCATAGAGGGCACAACACCTGAGACACAACACCTCCATTCAAGAATGTCACTGTCCCACAGGCTGATTAGGGGAGACGAATGAGAGGGTTGGGGGACCTGCCGTGGTGAGCAGAGAGGAAGGCTAGATCAGACTTCTCAGAGGAAGCGATTTCTTGTGTAGCAAGCATCAGGACAGCAAGAGTTAGCAAGGCAGCTGCATGACGTCCGAACTCTGTAAGCTTGGAAGTCACAAGTATAGCTACTATAGCAGCTGATTTACTATAAAGTAGAAGCTGGACCAATGAGTCGCAAGAAAAAGTTCTGGAGGACTGTAAACTCTGTCTCTTAGACTTCCTGAACAGATCCACAAATAATTGGAGAACTATTTAATGAACAAGGCGACTCCTGTGTGCTGGTGGGGGTGCAAATGAATGTAATTGTTTTATAAAATGGTAGCGTTTTCTAGGGCTAACAGTATGGCTACCCTTTGAGATGGCCTTCCTACTCCCAGATTGTTGCTTAGCAGAAACATGCCTCATATAAACTCACCACTGAACCATATCCCCAGACCTTTTTGAGTTGAGGTGTCACTATGTTGCTAGTCTTGAACTTACTCGGTAGCCTGGGCAGGTCCTGAATTTGTGACTCTCTTGCCTTAGTCTCTTGAGTAGCTGGAATTATCTGCCTGTACCACTAGGCCTGTATAGGCAAATATGTTTTTTATTTTAGTTGAAAAGATACTGTGTGTGGAGGAGGGGTCAGAGGACCACTTTATGGAGTCACTCCTCTTCCTCCACCTTTACATGAGACCCAGGGATTGAATTCATGTCCCTATGCTTGCATAGCAATCTCCTTCTCATCGTCTTACCAGCCTCAAAGGAAGCTATTATTATTATTAAATGTAGTGTGCTTTGTCTTTTCCTGGTTATGTTCTTACTGTACATTACTGGATGACTTAGTTAGGGCTCCATTGCTGTGATGAAACCAAAGAGTAAGTTGGGAAGAAAAGGGCTTATTTGTCTTCCACTTTCACATCACTGCTCATCATCAAAGGAAGTCAGGACAGGATCTCACACAGGGCAGCAGCTCAGAGGCAGGCGCTTAGGCAAAGGCTATGAAGGGGTGCTGCTTACTGGCTCATTTTCCATGGCTCTCTCAACCACCCACCTTCTATAGAACTTAGGGCCACCATCTCAGGAATGGTGCCACTAAACTGGGGAGGGATCTCCATCAATCATTAATTAAGAAAATGCCTTGCAGGCTTGCCTGCAGCCCAATCTTAGGGAGGCACTTTCTTAATTGAAGTGCCCTCCTCTCAGATGACTCTAGCTTGTGTCAAGTTGACAGGAAGCTATCTAGCACACAGGGATGACTTGACTCTATGCCTTATCCTTCTCCATCCAGTGAGGAGAGTGACAGGATGTTCTCACAAAGCTGCAGCTCTGATTTGCTCCTAACCACATTAATCCCCAGGGCCCTGCCTGCCAGGCTGTGACAGGACAGAACATGGCACAACCATAAATATGAAAGGGGGTTACTGTGTCTGACCAAGTGGGAGGGGGTTGCTTTGCTGTGTTCAACCTACAAGAAGAGGGGCCAGCTGTGCTCTTACCTAGGGGAAGGAAAGCAAGTGTTTGCCAGGTCCTTTGGATAGATATGGACAGAACCAGGACACCACACCTGATACCTCTACTTGCTGAGGAAGCCATCTGTTAAGATATTCTCTTGTGTCATCATTGTATATGTCCTGTGACATGGTCAAATCACCGAACCTATCTTCATACTCTTTTCCCCAGGAAAAGCTTACAAAAACTATTTCTTTTTATACCTTGTGGGCAAGAAAACTAGAGAGAAGAGAGGAGAGCTAAAGCCCCTTAGTCCTGGGCTCTACCAGCTCCCTGCACTCCTCACACCAACTACTAGGAAACTTAGAATAAAACCATGCTGAAAAAAGATGTGACCCTGACCCTGATAGCCTGAGATCCCAGCTTGGCCTGGAGTCGCCATGGAGAGAGAAGAGGAGAAGGAGGAGAAAGAAGAGGAAGAGAAGGAGGAGAAAGGAAAATGCTGGCTTCAGGTTCTGTGCTAGAGACTTTTCCTCTGACCACTCTGACCATCATTTGGCAGTCATGTATTGACTGTATTAAGGCCATGGTAAACAAACAAACTAGGCCCTGGCCCCATGGAGCTCACAACACAGAGGGAGAACAGCTATTAGTAGATGTTCACACAAAAGATTAAATAAAGGAATCTGTGATGGTGACATAGGGGACAGACAGTAAGAATGTCTGAGAGCATGTCATCGGCTGCCCTAAACTAGTTCAGGAAGCAGAGGAAAGCATTGTGGGGGAGGGATGTGATTTCAACCTGGAACCTGAAGGCTGAGCAGAGTTCCTGGGTGAAGAACATGAGAGAGGGAAGAGTACACACTGGGGCCTAGAGGCAGGAAGGACACAGTGTTGAGTGGCTGAAGAGTGTAAAAGAATGGATGGAGACCAACCCAAGGGCCAGCCAGGGATGCTGTCAGCACCCAGATCCCAGAGGGCCTTGTGAGTTACAGGAAGAACTTGGAAACAGATCATAAGTGCAGTGGGTAGCTATTGGAGGACTTGGCACAGGACAGTGCCATGCTAACTGTTGTGGATTTGAACTGACTTCTTCCCTGTGGAGAGAGGACAAGAGCCGATGTCATAAGCCGGGTGTTTTAGTTACTTTCTCGCTACTGTAACCAAACACCCTGACAAAGGCAACTTAAGGGAGAAAGGGCTTATTATGGCTTAGAGTTCCAGAAAGATACTGTTTGTCCAGGTGGAGAAGACAGTGTGGGATGGCGTGGCAGCAGGAGCAGGAGTCTGGCTGGTTAGGTTACATTTGAATTAAAGGAAACAAAAAGCAAACAGAAAGTAATGATGGAACAAAAAGCCTCAAGGCCCGCCCCCAATGATTCACTTCTTCCAAGGATGTTCCGCCTCTTAAAGCTTCCACATTCTTCCTGAGCAGCACCATCTGGGGACCAATGTTCCAACATGTGAGTCTCTGGGAATTATTACATACTATGACGCTATCAGGCAAAGAGTATGGAGGGCTGGAGCAGAGGATACAGAGGTGATGGAGAGAAACAAGAGGTGTCTGGAAGACAGAGTGCACAAGATCTGATGGACCTCTCAGAATGATAACCAGAATGTGATCATTGCAATCTAGGGGATGGCGATGTCAATATTGCTGAAGCCATGCATGGCTGAGATGGAGAAAACAAAGAGTAAGAGATGTATCCATCAGTTCATAACTTCTGGTTTTGCTCTTTACTTAGAACCTCAGAAAAGCCTTTTTTTGCAGGTAAGAAATGGAGATCCAGAGTGGTCAAGGAACCTGCCTTAGGCCACAGAGCATTTTGTTGGAATCTTGGCAGAATGGTCCCTTTCGCTTCAGAGATTTGTGTCTGCTGTGCCTTACTCATGTCACAAGGGATAGGTTGATTTCAAATATGCCATCTCATTTTATTTTATAGAAGCAAGGTTCTATGATGTAGAGTGAGCTGTTATTTTTTTAAGAGATTGACATGTTGAGGTCATTATCTTGACCAACAGCATATTGCTACACCTAGTGTGAATAGGGTTGGAACTTGGAGCTATACATCTCTCATTCATGCTTTCCACCATCCCTTGCTGCTGAATTTCAAAATACTGGGGCAGATAAATTGCTTAGCTGGTTATCATTGGAAAATGTGCCTAACCCCTCTGAACCTCAACTACTTCGCTTATAGATTAGAGGAAATGATGCCCATCTCAACAGAGTTCCGGGAATGCTGTTTGTTGAGCTGTTTAACACAGCACTCAACCCAAAACCTGAACTGGGTTCTCACTAGATGGGAAGCTGATGTGGAGTGTGCATTTCTCAACCCAAGCACCCTATTTCCTGGAGAAAAAGCAGCAACTCCCAGAGCTGAGGCAGACTTGGAGAACTGCAGACCAGGGTCCTCCAAAGAACCCTGTCATCCCTAAGAACATCCCACAGGGACCTTCAACAGTTTTCTTGCCTCACCCACAGTGCCTCAGCCAACCCTGGAGTCCTGGCAACTGTCACCCCAATCCCAACACCACCCAGGGGAAGATCCCATTCCTTACACCTAAAACATGACAGTGACTTTCAACCTTTCCCTGGTCTCCCAAGTACTTGCACAAGCTTGAACACACTACTCACTGTCTATATGACAAAGCCATCACCTATGATTGCCAAGTCAATCATCTTAGCATCTCCAGCCATCTCTTTCAGATTTATGCTCCAATGCTATTCACCAGGCCTTCCCTCTAGCCAAAAGGTCAACAGATCATCTCCCCAGGTGTTACCCACAATCCCTCTACTATCCTGCCTATTATTACATGCTTCCTTCCTCACATGACCCCTCTTCCTTTCCATCAATCTTTTAATTTCTCTATGTGTGTTCTCTATGGAGGCCAGAAGAGGGGATTTGATTCCTCAGAGCTGGAGTTACAGGAAGTTAGGAGGCACCTGACATTGGTGTTGGGAACTGAACCTGGGTCCTCTGGAAGAGCAGCATGTTCCCTTAATCTCTGAGTCATATTGTCAGTCCCAGAAGTGTTTTTTACCACAAATCCAGCAGCCTTAGCATATGCCAGTTTTTTCTTTCCTTATAAAATCAAGAACTTTCACTTAAATTGACCTTATGGTTTTCTTTGCCATATTGAAGTTCCCAGCATCACTACGCTCCCAGTTTGGAGTTATTATTGAGTGAAGTAGAGGTCACTGGAACACCACAGCTCTAGGATTCTGTGATAATATGCCTGCTGACTAAGGTGTGAACAGACAAGTGGGAAGGTAGTTTATCTATCACACATGCATTGTAGATTGACAACCAGGTCAGAATGGAGCTGGGAGGCATGAGATTTCAAGCATGTCACTCATAATTGTGCATAATTAAATGTTCACTTCTGAAATTATTCTGAATTATTCACTTCTGGAATTTTCCATTTACTATGTTCAGAATCAGAAAGTAATATTACCGGTAAGAGAGAATAGTTGCTATATCACAATTCAGTCCTCATACAGTGACACCCTCACCAAAGCCTCAGGAAATGGGTCCCTTGCAACAAATTTGTAGTTCACATGCTTCTAGTGCAGCACAATTTGTACTGAGGGTAATTGTCTTTTTTTTTTTTTTTTTTTTTTTGCCATGTCAGTACTCCACGGAGCTCCTGGAGGGCTGGGCACCAGTCCCATTTATTTGAAGGCATTCAGCTTATGCTACTTTGCTAGAGCAGGTTTACATAGTGTATGCAGGAGGCAATGGAAGATGATCCAGGAGTTGAAGGACAACCCTCCTGAAATGGCATTTGCCCTGCTTCAAAGGGCATCTGGTTGCTCTAGGCACAGTGAACCAGGAAGGTGGGAAATCTGTTTCCAACAGCTAGAGGGACGCTGGCCATGGTGCTGACGGGGCCACAGCCGGTTGGTGAAGGAGCCTGTACTGCATTGAGGACCAGGAATCAAAGGAAACCTCCCAGTATCCTAAGTGTAGATCTTGTATTTTCACCTTCCCTTGCCATTTCTTTCTTCTCATCTCTATCGTCTTGTTCCTTTTTCTGGAATCATCAGGATGCTGTAGGTCTTGGGACCCAGTCCCCACCACCTGCAATACCACTGCAATACCACTGCTTCTAGTGAGCACGTTTCCATGTTGAGACATGGTCTCTCAGGAGGCACACAAGACCCCTAACTTTCTCTCCTACCCATATTCTCTCTTGGGATTCCCTCTCAACCACTCTCATTTGCCTGCCAGTTTTCTCTTCCTCTTCTTGTGAAGAAAAAAAAAAACAAAAAACAAAAACAAAAAACAGGCTGGAGAGCTGAAAAAAACTCTTGCCTTTGCTTTTCTTCAGAGCAGTTGTTATTTATGAAGTTTTAAAAATAGAAATTCAGTGAACCCTGTGATACTAACCAGTGGATATATATATGTGTGTGTGTGTGTGTGTGTGTGTGTATGTGTGTGTGTGTGTGTAATTAGCCTTTAGCATGATTCAGTTATCAGCTTCTCCTTGGCTGAGAGGGTCATTGTGTGTGTGTGTGTGTGTGTGTGTGTGCGCGCGCGCGCGCGCGCGCACGCGCGTGCACACACGCACGCATGTGTTTTCCTGAAGATGCCCTGCTAATGACAGAGATGGTATGGATCTGAGTGTTTCAGACCTACAGTTGGGTTCATCAGCCTCCTAACCCACCATTCAGATAGTCTTCCCTTAAATTCTAGGCTTCCTCCATGCCTCTTATGACAGTATATTTTTCAATGAGGAAAGCTTTAGGAAATGAGCAGGCCTAAGTGAGCAGGTATGAGACCTGGACTCCCAGTCACAACTGCTTGCACCTAGAAGCAATCTCAGTAGTCTTTTGGAGAAAACTTATATTTTACCAATGTGATAGATAAGACCCAAATTTATGAGGTAGCATGGCCAAGAGGGAAAAGCTCATCACACAACCAATGGATACAGGTCCATATTTTTAGCCAAGTTGCTACGTTTCTTTTGGGGAGTATTTGATTTTTATTAACAAACCCAGTACAAGAGAACTTGAGGTTAAATCTTGACTATGTCTTTAACTGTCCTTCAACCTGGGACAATCTGGATAATCTAATCAGGTTCCTAAGGACCCAGTGTTTCCACAGTCACATTGCAGGATATCACCATGGCATTGCAGGCCTATGGAGACATAGATACTCAGTGTATAGAACTACCTACAAGTACAGTATGGACACAGTTGAACTATCCACTCCTCCTGGGAAGAAACTGACCCCAACAATGAGGAAGCATGTTCTAGGAGGGAAGAAGACACCAGCTCTCATTCTCTGCTCCAGGGACTTGTGTGCTCTTAAGAAGCTGACCCATATTATGGCTTTCACTCATGGCTCTCACCTCAGCTCTGCCAGAGGGTTGCTCTGTGGCCTAAGGTCTGTTACTTTCTATTCCTCTAGTGTGTGTGTGTGTGTGTGTGTGTGTGTGTGTGTGTATTCATGCTAATTTTGACAAAAGGAACTTTGCCTCTACAGGACTAAGGGGTCCAAGCCTGCTGAAGGAGCCTTGGGTCTGACCTGGTACCACAACTCACTCTGCATTCACGTTTCTGAATATCTGGCCTCTGGCAGGGCTGAAGACAGACCTCAGAGACCAGCATTTGGGCTCTTGAGAACAGAGTCTACATGTACTGGACCAGGCTTCATACACTGGCACTCCTCACAGGTGAGTTTTCATGACACCCTGGGACTCAGATGTATTGGTTCCATGCAATTTCATCATTGGGACAGACCACATGGCATCTAACATGGCATGCAGGCCTTCTCTGGGATTCTGAGCACGTTCTCTTCTCGTCCTTTCTGCCCATCTGTACTGTGGTCCTTCCCTGTACCATGCATCCTTGATGTTTCTATCCCCTTTCCTGAGTTGACACTCCATTCTATTCTGGTGTGTGGGCATCTGCATCTTTTTTTCCTATAAATGCTGGGCTATAGGGACAGACCCACAGGAGACCTGTGGGTTCAACTGCTTCACATTATCACCAAAGATTCTGGGATTCATGAGCATCCATGACGTGCTCATCATCCAGGGGCAAAAGTCTGAGCTTTCTTGGATGTGATACTAACATTATTTTGTCCCTTTACATCCAAGTAATACACTGGGTGGGTTTTCTCCTGTATTCCTTTTGAAGATACTATAAAAATAGAAATTTCTATTGTCTTTGTTGTCCATATAAGGCTCAGAGAGGTGAAGCTATCCATTCAAAGTGATGGAGCAGATGGAGTTAGTCTTCAGTCTGTGACTTTGCTTCTAAAATTGGAGCTCTCTCATGCCTTTAGATCCACAGTTATCTCATATTTACTCAGCTGGGTGCTGCCTTAGTTTCTTCTGAATAATTAATTTGTGAAACACTAAAGGGTCTGAACTGAAGGAAAGATGTAGAAAAGGCACATTTTTTTACTTTGCTACCTTTAGGGGTCTACATTCCCACTCAAGTCATGTTGACTAATGGGCCCCAAAGAGCCCTTTGTCATGCCAGGCAGGAGCAATTCACAACCCATAACATAGAACAGTGGTATTTATCATGCAATTCCTGTGGACTAGATAACCTGTGAGATACTTTTCCACAGATAATATTATTTGGTCCTCAAACTAGTCTCTTGATGGGAAAATGGAGATTGGAGAAGGCAGATATTCATTCAGGGTCTTTGTGTGAACAGGCAGTAGAACCAGGACTGAAGCAGATTCCTCCTTTGGACAGTCAGTTCCAACTTTGCCTATGCATCATATTGAGATTACCTGTAGAGTTTCAGGAAAAAGAGTGGGCCATCTGAATGAGGATCCTGTGCTCCCAGACCATAGCACATGGGTGCCTCTGAAAGTCCATCACCTGGAAGCTGGGCAGATGGCTCAGTTGGAAGAGCGCTTATCTTGCAAGAATGAGGACCTGACTGCCATCCACTGAGCCCAGGTTATAAACTTTTAACAAGTGCCATCATTCCCTGAGTATACTCAGTGCTGGGGTGCTGAGACCAGCAGGTAGATCCCTGCCACTCAGAAGCCACTCATCTAGCTAAAATGAGGAACCATGAACCAAACCCAACAAGACACCTTGTTGGAGAGTCACTGAGGAACCACATTGAAGTTGATCTCTGGCACTCACACACATGAACCCATCTACACATTGCATCCCCTCCACAAAACTAAAGCCCACCATGTGATGCTGGCATACAATGAGAGTTAAAATTGTGCATGTTCTGGCAGATGGTCTTATTACCCCCAAGGTGGTCCTCTGTGACTAAGTGGTAGTCTGCTTGTCCAAGCCCTTGGTGACCTGAGGTTCACCTTGCCCCTGACTCCATCCTTGGTGTGAGGGAGGCATATGCCACAGTAGCTTTCCATAGATGCTGTCAGAGGAAATAGAATGCAAGACTGAGGTACCACAACTTCCAGCCACCTTACTTTTTTAAGGAGTAAGAGAAAATAAATGAAATTAATTTTCAAGATGTATTTATCCAACCCAATATAGATAAAGTATTATCCATTGTGTAATAAACATATGTGTAATTCACCAGGCATTCCTGTTGTTTTATTTATCCTTGTTGTTGTGTCTTTGGAATGTGATATGCCTCTTATGCTCACAGAGCATCCATCACAATTTGGACCAGTCACATTACAAGTGCTTGGTGGCCACACAGGGCTGTTGACTGCTGAGACTGAACAGCCCAGGCTGAATCACATCCTCTGGCTGTTCCTCTTCCCAAAACTTCATCTTGGTAGAGGAATTACAACACCATGCCCAGGAAAGATTTTCCTCTTACTGAATTTTTGTGACCTTCTAGGCACCAATCTATCTTATTGAATATGTATTCTCTGTTCTGTCGCCAATGATCAATCCTTGGGGCTAGGGAGATGGCTCAGGGAGTAGGGTGTTTACCATGAAAGCACAAGAATCTGAGTTTGATCCCCAGAACTGGTGTGAAAGCAGGGTACTGCACTGTGTCTGGAGTCCCTGAACCGGGAGGTAGAGATAGGGGGATACCTGGGGCTTGCTAGCCAGTCACTCCCACTTAATCAGCAAGCTCTGGGTTCAGTGAGGGATCCTATCTCAAAATATAAGACAGAGAGCAATTTATACACAACACTGGTCTCCAGTTTCTACATGCATATGCTTATCATGCATATATACCCACACACAGTGTTCATGCATACACACACACACACACTCAAGTCAATATTGGGTCTCTCAAATTCCAATTGTCTCCTTTTGAAGCGATGGATTAGATTGTAAAGAAGTTTTTAGGATTCTGCCTTTCCAGGGTGCTAGAATGCTGCTCCTCTGTCTTCATGCTCCCTCTTTTGTTCACTTGTTTTTAAGATGAAAAATGTCTTGAAGAAACTATATGATGATATGGATTAGGCAAAATAAGAAACTATTCATTTCTTTTGACCAGGTAATTTTCTAAGCAAACAACCTCAAATGTGGAGAAGGTTTCATACCCAGAGATGCTTATCAGTGTTTTTATTTCTACTATGAAATAATTGGACACAGCCCAGGCATTCTGTGCTCCTGCAGCAATTACAGGGGTTGAGCCCAGTCCAGGGAGTGGGGGAATCATATAGTTGGTTAAAAGAATATCAGAGAGTCACCGGGCAGGGGACGTTTTATATTAAAATGTGAAAGGGAAAATGATAGAATCAAAATTGCGGATGCAGAATTATAACTAGGCGAAGATACCTCAGCACAACAAAATGACAGCAAGAAAATTTGCAAAGAAGTTTAAAGTACCACCGTTATTTTCTGGTGACTTGATGATGTGAATTTTCTCTTTCTTTCTTGAGCTCACACTACTTTTACAATAAAATAAGCCTCATTCAAGTAAATAATGTTAAGGACTAGAAATCATACAAAGCAATTAAAAAGTTTTGCATGTTGTTAGAAACACCATTCCATGATGCCCATAGGCTCTTGGAGGCAGGGAGCTGAGGAGGATTGTGGGTAGGAAGGCTCCTCTCCTGCCAGGGGCAGATTTGCATTTTACTCGCTGATGCTTCCTTTCTGACAATTTGGAGAGTCCTTTCCTAGAGCCTTTGGGCTGGGGAAGCCCCTTAAACAAAAGGAGGGTTTGTGAGGAAGACCCTTCTTCATTGGTGTTGGCACAACAAACCCTTTCTTCAGCCTGGACTTGCAAAATGAAGGCATTCAATGCCCCAGGAAGGAACCAGACAAGGACACTGCTCAGTTGCTCTAAGTCTAAAATTAAGTCACAAACGCAATTATATCCAGGTCCCCTTGGCACGAGGACCCTTGTTTCAGGGTTTGAAACTGAGTTGAAACCCTAAGGACTTCCAGAGCCTACAGACTCTTAAAGGGGAATTTGTGTCTTTTCCTCATCCTAAAATAAACTCAGAGGGAGGAACATTATCTAAGGCACTTTATGGGAGAGGTACTAATATACCCATTTTGTAGGTGATAAAACTGAGGATCAGAAGTGAAGAATGACACTAAGGGAGTGAAAGGCACCTGTGGGGTTCAAATGTGGGTCTTCCTGGCTCCAAAACTGGTGCCCTTCCCCTGTGTGACTCAGTTTACATCTTTCCTGCTCTGTCTGTAGGAACAACAAATGTGAAGTTGTCCTGGAAGACAGAATCATACTGTTGGGTTGGGTCCCAATTCTGACCCATGATCACAGTCACACAACTTGTCCCAAAAAGACCCCACTGGTCATTTAACTAAAGGGGATTTCCACATACAGGGGATGTTTAGCTCTCTTCAGAAAAGGCAAGGTGGCCAGTGTGTTCCAAAAGGGTTATTAGAATGCAAACATTGGCTTCTCCACTCAAGAGGAGCACCCGAACCCAGGCTCGTGGTGGCTCATGTGTCATCCTCTCTGACAACGACCCACAAAGGGTCCTGTGTATTCAGCAGGTGATGGGGGTTGCCTT
This sequence comes from Mesocricetus auratus, assembly GCF_017639785.1. Lineage (NCBI taxonomy): Eukaryota > Metazoa > Chordata > Mammalia > Rodentia > Cricetidae > Mesocricetus > Mesocricetus auratus. Next base: position 59,628,000 of record NW_024429191.1, read on the forward strand.
CCCGGGGTAAGTGGAAGAGTAATGGCGTTCTCAGCGGAAGATGGAAGAAGAAGGCGGGAGAGCTACAAACACAGGAGCTGTCAGCTTGATTCACGAACTAATTATGGAATAATACAGTGTAAACTATTAGGAGATAATAATAAGTCAGGGTTGACTCATCACTTGGAGAACTGATGAGCCTGCTGGTTATTTGCTAGTCCCCAAAGTCTGTAAACCAGTGTAATGTGAGCCAAGCTTGGCATCTGGATTCAAAGGAGATAGGTCTATTATCCCCTTTTACATTAAACTGTGAGAACCCGCTGATGGAAAAATATAAATGGAAGCAGTTAGGCTAATATCAGTACTAACACCCAGGTAAAATGATAATTGCCAGACGTCTAAAACCTCCAGAAATGAGATGCATTCAAACCACTAAAAGCTGAAAACAAACCCAGGGTGAAATTATGACTGCATCATCCTAACTGGAGGACACAGAGTGGATAATAGTAGTGGAGGCCAAGACGGCTGGAAAGCCTCCTGTGGGTGAGGCAACAACATAGGATCCATTCAAGCTAATTCTCATAAAGTAGCAGCAAGGAGGCCTCGGTCTACTGCTGGGTGGAAAAGACTGGTTTATATGATCCAAGCAGCCCAGGGGATTACTGAGATCAAGTTTGGATGACAAGTTTCAAACCCTTACGATGGACTTCAGAGTCTGGGTGTTTTCTAGTGCTCCAGGCTAGATATTAAGATGTTCTAGAGTGGTTGATAAACCTGTAACATCTAGGAGAGCCTAAACTTCTGAAGGACTGTGAAGGAAAAAGGGTATTCCCCATGGTTGTCACCACAGAGGACAAGCAGGTAGCAGATACAGGTCCAAACAAAAGCACTACAGAGGTTGAGATGATACTGCCCATGTGCACCAATGTGAGGATGCCCAGTCCCTTACTCAGAGACCAGAGATGAGTGAGACTTACTTCCGAGGGACCCCACAGTTTATCCTCTGGTTCCCAAGACACACAAGGCTATACAGAAATTAGAAATTTACAAAATAGAGAGCTGTTAAGTCACAGAAAATGCTTTGAATAGAGGTGACATTTGCATGATGTCTAGGGATGATCAACAAATACCCAGGAAGAGAACAGGGAGTAGGTAGAGAGAGCAGCCTAGGTAGATACAGAGGAGCACAGTGCTGTGAACTCTAGGACCTTTGATTGTGCCAGGCTTGGGAGAGACACAAGGATCAGAAAAGACTACGGTAAGATGTTGATAAACCGTGCTTGCCACATCCACGTGTGAACTTACATTAGGAGCAGTGGGGTCAGGTGGCCTGGTCGTGATCATGGGAAAAGACCCTCGGGGTCTGAAAAGAGTTGGCAGGCAGGAAACAAGACACAAGGGAAGGACCCAGAACCCAGGCTGGAGGGAACTGAAAGTCAGCAGGCTGTACACAGGAGGGAAGGGGCAGAGGGAAAAGGGGAGATTCCCTTGAAAGCCAGAGGTGAAAGTCAGGGCTGAGTTCAGCAGTGCAAGATAGAGACACCGTAGCAATAAATTGCCTTCTACTAGATCAGAGTGAGCCTGGGAACCCCACTGGCAGGTATCAAGCCCCAAACAGTAGCTTCTTTCTGGAAGACTGCCCCGGCATTCCTCTTGTTCCAGTCCACCCAAGCCTTAGGACTCGTCTGCATGCTCACACCTCTTCCAATATAGGCTCACAGAAGGGATGGAGATCATTTTCCTCCGTTCATTACTCCATCCCACAGAGTGTGGGACAGGGCAGGAGCATCCTGGAGAGTCCCAGGCCTGGCTCAGCCTCCCAAGGCTGTTTCACACTGTTCTTGGGGTCACCTGGGACCTCTGGATAGTTTTGAACATAGCATATAGTCACTGTTCCCTAGTGGGTCACTGGTTCTGCAGAATCTTCATCAGAAGCAGGAGAGGGGTCATGCTAAGCCATATGGGAGTCTGAAGATGCTAGTCCAGACCACAGATTCTGTCTTTATCTCGGTAGTTTTTGAGCATCACTGATTTCCTTTTAACATGGATTTTTATTTTTAAAATCATCATTTTATATATTCACTGTACATGGTACTATGTTGCATAAAACCATTTAGGAAAATACACATTGTACATTGAATATGTTCCCTCTGCTCCGGTCCTTACCATTTCTTTCCCCATCCTCCCATTAGTTCCGTTTGTTTCCCTAGGCAGTTTCACTTATTCCTTTATGTCTTACACAAACACACCATTTTATATGTCTCTATAAATTCTCAGAATTACAAATGAGAGAAAACATATATTTGTCTTTCTGAGACTGACTTAATTTGCTGAATATCATCATCTCCAGTTGTTTCAAAGTTTTATTAATTAAGACAGGGTCTAATGTAGCCTAAACTGACCTTGAATTTACTGTGTTGGTGAGGATGGCCTTGAACTTCTTATCCTTTTTCCTTTACCCTCTGAGTGCTAGGATAACAGGTATGCTCCAATATGGCCAGTTTTATGAGGTGTTGGTGATCAAACCTCGGGCTCGGTTTATCTCAGGCCTGCATTTAATCAACTCTGCTATACCCCCAGTCATAATTTTGATTCTTTTTTGAAAAATTATTAATTAAATTGTTCCTCATCTTGGCTTCTGAAAGCTTTGTCTCACTTTAAACTTTGCACCTGGGAGAGCTGTTTTTTTTTTTTAATTTTACTAATCCTGAAGGAGAGGATGACATGAGGGAATCATTACTGTATACCAGGGAGTTTGAGATCTCCTTAGTGGTCCAGGTGGGTGATCCTCCTGAAGACTGTGTTTGAGATGTCATGGGTACCTCTCACAAGTGGGCACAGAGAAGTGTAGAGAAGAAACTGGCTTTCCTAGCAAGCAGACAACATTTCCCAGGGGCAATGCCAGGTCCATTTGATGAGACAGAAGGTAGCAGGGCCTCAGTCGACTGATACAGACAGGAACTGGGCGGTCAGATTTGTCACAGTGCTCCAGCCCCAGAGGAACAGGGAAGGCTCTCAATCCACACAAATGGCCTTGGTCTTGAGACAGAAATATTCCTAGAGCACAGGAGGGTGATTCATCAGGCTCCCAGGACTGGATGGAAATATCTCCTGAGAGTTTCCAGCCTCCTGTCTTCTAATCTGGGTTCCTGGCTGTGTGCTTCTGAGAAGCCTTGCCTGCTCTTGGAGACCTGGGTGAAAAGTGGTCTCATGGATCTGGGGGTCTGACTCCATTCCAGTGCATGTGAGCACCACCATGGCACCAGACAATGTAGCCCAAATGGAGCTATCTAGTTTAGGAGCTCCATTTGCAAGCCCAGCTCCATTGTTAATGAGATTAGCATGGCAGCAGGGGAGGGGAGCAGCTCTCAATTTGCATGCACAGGGGCCTGACTTTGATCCCCAGAACCCATGTAAAAATGCTAGGTATGCTTTTAACTACAGTACTGGGAAAGCAGAAAGACCCCTGGGACTCACAGCTCACTAGCCTAATTGGTAAGCTCCAGTCCAATAAGAGACCTTGTCTAAAAGAAGGTAGATGGTGTTCCTGAAGATGAAAGGTGAGGTTCCACCAGCTTCCACATGCACCTCTCTCTCTCTCTCTCTCTCTCTCTCTCTCTCTCTCTCTCTCTCTCTCTCTCTCTCACACACACACACACACACACACACACACACACACACACACGCACAGACACAGATACACACGAACAGGTAGATGGATGGATGGATAGATAGATAGATAGATAGATAGATAGATAGATAGATTAGAAATGCCTGCTATTTTTGACCAACCCACTCATGGGTCCCTCCCCATGGCTCTATGTTGTAGAGGTGTGGGAACTGAGGCAATCTATTGCTCAAAGGCTCTCAGTAGCTAATGGCTGGATCCAGATTGGTCTTGACTGGTTTCACTCCAAAGAGCTTGCTACACATGCTTCTTTTGAATCACGTGTCCTGGGACAGAAATTCCGAAAACCTGTGGACTTTCCAGAGCCTCATTTTCTCACTTGGTCACAGAAGCTAAGCATGCCCTCAGCATTCCCGTGAGGTAAGCTTTCCTGGGGGAACTGTTGCTTCTGGCACCACATAGAGTGAAGAGAACCATGATGAGATGCTCTGGAAACTTGAGATGCTCTGGAAAGGCGAAGAGAGCCTTCCCTCAGGCTCTAATGGCATTTTGTGTGAGATAGAAGAAGTCAGCATCCTGTGATATGGATATGACAGAAGTGGAGCCCAGGGGACAGGGCATAACCAGGAGAATCTGTGATGGCTTCCCAGAAGAGGTGATATCTGGGGTGCAGTAGGAAGACATGAGGGGAAAGGGATTCTGGGAAGATGTAACAGTATGCAAATCCCAGGGGTAAGAAGGAACAAGGTACTGTATGAGGGCATGGCCACAGATGAGTGTTGCTCAAGCATCCTCAATGGAAGGCAAAGCATGGCTCTTGGGTGAGGGGGAGAAAACATTTTAAATATTGCAGTGGTGGAGAGATGGATCCAGTTGGTAAAATACTTGTCCTGCAAGCATGGGGACCTGATTTCAGTCCCTCGAACTCATGTAAGAAAGCCAGACACTGTGGAGATTGTGACCACAGTACTAGGGCAAGAGAGAAGAGAGAGAAACCCAACATATCCTGGGCCATAGCTGGGCACAGCAAGGTAGGCTCAGTGAGAGACACTGTCTCAAAAAGTAAGATTGAGGGTGATGGAGGAGACGCCCAGTGTTAACTTCTGGTTAGTACATGGGCTTGCATGGGATAGTGTAGCTGCACAACACACTTGTGCGTACCTGTACACACACACACACACACACACACACACACACACACACACACACTGCTAAGTAGTTCACTTAGGAGCCAGTCACAAAAGCCCAGTGTGATTTCCTGATGTGAAGCCTCTAGAGTCATCAAATCCACAGAAACAGAACACAAATGGCAGTGCCAGGGCCTAGAGGGAGAGCTGTTGTTTAATGGATGGAGAGCGTTAGTTTGGTTGATTAAAAGGTTCTCAGAATTGGTTATGTAACACATGAATATATTTAGCATCACTCAAATGTGCACATACAAATGGTCAAGATGGAAAATTTTACATTGTGGGTTTTTTCTTCCCAAAACACTTCTGAAAATTAAAGTAAAAACCCATACAAACCTTTTCTCTAGTGGGGAACAGTGATAAAAAGGTTAAGAGACTCTGGGCTGGGGTACAGCATTGTAGGATGAGATGTGGCAGCAAGGCCAGGCCCTCCAAGGTCTTTGAGTTCAGGCTGATAGGCTAGAGTTCTATTCTTATGGACTGTGGTTAGCGATAGTTTTGGAAGTATTCTGGCTGTGTGGTGCACATGATCTAGTCAGTTTTGCTTCCTTGAAACCCCTTATTAAGATGTGATAGCTCCTAGGTATAATTCCAGATCTTGTGAGACACTGATATAGAAGAATTACTATGAGTTTGAGGTGTGAGACCAGCCTGGGCTACATAGTAAGTATTGGACTAGCCTGAGCTACAGAGTGTGGCACTGTCTTTAAGTTCCAAAGATAAAAGAAACAAAACAACTTAAAGGCAGAGGTGGGCAATGAACAAATGAATGGGAAAGGCTGCATTCCAGTCAAGCTTTATTCACCAAGATAAACACAGCTGTGTTCGACCTATGAACTGTATTTTGCAGACTTCTGCAGTATCCCTGGGAAATTTGTCAGGGATCATTTGTATTTTAAAAAGCCATTTTAACATCTGTGCAAATATTGTACTGGTGGGAGTAGTGAAGAGAAAAAGCTGACTTTAGTGTTGGGCCCTGAGAAAATTAAGCCCCCCTTCCCCCCCCCAGCAGGACTGAACCTCTTTGACATGGTTTTAGCTGTAGGAGGAAGAGACAGAGTCAGACTTGGCAGTGGTGACACTTGGATGGGTATCTGGTATTTTGCTGGAGGTCATTTGTTAGCAAAGCCCTCCCTCCCCTGCCACCTCCCACTCATCTCTGCATTTCAGAGCTTTGATTCATTAACTTCTAGAATTGCAGGTAACATTCATAGTTGCATTTTAAGCAGGCAAGGATGACTGCTTTAAAAGTGGCCCCTCTAAAAAGGTTAATATTATAAATGCATCTTAAATGCCTAATACATAACCAAATGGCACAAATATGGAAATGTCAGCAATGCTAAAAAATCAGAGCAAGATAAAAAAAATACAGGTCACCTTTGCTCCCAGTATGCTGTGCTTTATGGAGGGAAGTCTATGCTGCTAAATCAATTGCCAGAGAGATGCCTTAGCTTCCCTGGAGACCATCAGGCAATGCCTGGAAGCTAGTGTGGATGAGAAAGGGAAAGACCCCAGGAAACTGGGAATGGTCTCAATCTGTCAGAGTAGTGGTTTTCTCTAGTGCATAGCAAGAATGGTAATTGTTTTTTCCAGGAAGTTCTTAATTAACTGGGAATCCACCATACCTGTTGGACACTTTCCTCCCCACCACTTAGATTAATGAACAACATATAGGAAGCACTCTCCTTAGACTCTAACCTCACCTTCTTTTTCTTTCTTTGGGTCTTGGAGTTGGTTAGTCTTCCATTAAACAAATGCTACTGTTTTAGGTTTGACTTCCCTGAAATGCTCTTGGGTTTTGTGGGAGTCGATGTCAGAGTGAAACCTTCTAAGACTTGGAGGTATTAATGCCTTCAGACCTCAGTGCTCAATGATGCTGTGGAGGGAGGCATTCATGATGCTTCAAGTAGACTACCAAGGGGACCCTGCCTCGAGCCGGCTCTGCAGACCTGGGTGTATATGCTGGCATGGTAAGATGTAAGAAGGGCTTGTGCCTGAGTGAATGTGCCATGTATGTGTGATTGTCTGAATATGTCTGGCCTAAGACCAGACAGGGCTCATGAGGTGCCTAGGATGCATTACTAAAGGGAGAACCCACTAGTGGGTCGCAGTCTGATTTCACAACCTTGAAACTGTAACAAGTGTGTCTTAAGTCCTGTGTGTCTCTTATCCCAGTCTCAGCCTTTGGGTAGACAGGTGTGTGAAGAAAAAGGCAAGGTTAAAAACCTAGGTCAAAATGGAGAACTGAGACCCTTGTCTTAAAAGACCTTTCAAGAGGCTGGAGAGATGACTTGGTGGTTACAGAATGTACTAAGTCCTCAGAGGACTTCAGTTTGGTTCCCAGTGCCCAAGAGGAAGCTTGCAACCATATGTAATAATGCAGTCCCAGCTCCAGAGAATCTAATGCCCTCTTCTGGCCTCTGTGAGCACCTGCACCCATGAGCACAAACCTGCATAGAGACAGACACATGTGCAGATACATAATTAAAAATAAAAACAATCTCTAAAGGCACTTTCAGAACGAACATGGATTTCCTCAAGTTTGGGAAGTTCTGACGTCTTCGAGGTCATCCAGTCTAGTGACAATCAATTAGCACTGTGTATCTGATTCCCTGGAAGGGTTTGTTAAACCTTGGGAATCCAGGGCACCATTTCCCACACTCTGTCAGTGTCTGGAGGCAGCACTGGAAACCTGTATGTATAATACGTATACACTCTCTTCCCCTCGGTTATTCTGATGAGACTTGTACAGAACCATTCACCGAGAAACTCTAGGAATGATCGTGTAATCCATTATCTAAACCAGGTCACTTTGTAGAGTGACTAGCATACTGAGCCTGTTTTGGTCAATGTCATGCCCACTTGTTTACCTATTGCTTACAAATGCTTGCATAGTCTAGTGGTAGAACTGAGTAATTATGACAGAGACCTTATGGTCTGCAAAGCACAAGGCATTTATTATGTGGCTCTTTGTTTAAAGAGTTTCCTGAGTCTACTGACCCTGGTTTGTGTTATTGTTTAGCAAATATTTGTCACTCATCTCGTCCTGTGGTGAATTAGAATATACTTCTCTGTGTCATTGATGCTGGGATTAGCTGTGACTCTCACCTCGAGCGATGGGCTATTGGGGGACATAAGGTGAACCTGCACTGTGAAGCCTGATCTCTTGTTATTTTCTTAAGTCAATGATAAAAACATGTCTAGTCAGCCTGCTAGTTCAAGGAGAATGAGAAACTCATGAAGCAGCAGCAGACTTGTGATTTGTGAAAAAAAAATTTTTTCTGAGTAAAGCTAAGCCAACAGAGCCCTTTTGGAGAGTTGATCCCAACCTGCCCATAGTCTTAAGAGCAAGTAGACTGTTGTTGTTTCCTTTTTTTCAAGGCATGGTTTCTCTGTGTTGCTCTAGCCATCCAGAACTCACTCTGTAGGCTAGTCTGGCCTCAAACTCACAAAGATGCACCTGTCTCTGCCTCCTGAGTTCTGGGATTAAAGGTGTGTGACACCACTGCCCAGCTAAGTAGACTGATTGTTAATGAACTATGGAGTTTTTCAAGTTACTAATTAATCAGTGATAACTCCCTAGTATAGTATGCTATTAATAATTAGTCACATGTACAAGCATAAGCTGGGTTTGATTACCTTAGCTCCAACCTAGCCCTCCTTTTTCAATTGCAGGTAGGTATTTGACCAAGTAGCTAGGTATATGATTGAATTGCCTAATTCTTATCTGAATGATGAGTACAAAACTGAGCATGAGAGGGAGGGGTGGGGTTTAGTGGTTTTTGAGAGAAACTGGAGAGGGTTCAAGGGAACTGGGGTCTAAACTGAAGTTTGCCTTAGCTGATGAGGCCCCCTTCCGGATGCCCTCTGTTGTGATAAATGGTCCCCATCTACTGAGTAAACAGCAAGACAAAGGAAGTGAGGGGAAGTAGCATTGAGAATAATCGCATAGTCCTCACATATTTTGACTCCAATTTAATGTTGCTTAGCAAAAGAAAATGTGTTGTGAATAAACAAAGATCAATCCTGCCACCATCAAGTGGCAGATGACATTAGCAGAAGAAGGCCTTAAATCTTTCGAGAGCCTCCACGATACCACTCACACAGCACAGAAGGAAAGGGAGCCCTCCCCTCAGGTGCTTCATATGGAAGTTTGCAAAGCAAAGGGGTCACTAGTGGCATAATCACTTTGTGCTGGGAATTTAAAGTGCAAGTTAGCTTTCATGGGCATATGTGAACTTGTGTGTGTGTGTGTGTGTGTGTGTGTGTGTGTGTGCGTGTGCTGCATATTATTGAACACATTTGTGTGTTTGCTGTATTTTATAGCTACATGGCTTTGAGTGCCTATTGCTCCCTGTACATGTTTACATGTATGTATACAGATTTATGGGTATTTTTAAATGTGTATGTTTCCTAATAATGTTGGGGTCCCCCTTCCAGTCTGTTAATCTCCTGAGAGTGTGGCCAACCCTGGAGGGATGTGGTGCCTATTGTGCTCTCTACAGCCAGTTAAGGCTACATTTTGACCATGAGTGACCATAAATTTCTGTTCAGTCTGCTTACGCCAGAAAGGTCACAGCTCTGTTTGGGGCTATGGAGATGACTCTTTCTGATGTGACTCTGTGTGATTTCTTTTGAATATTGCAGACAGCAGAGCTTTTGAGCAAAGCCCTGATCTCTCCCATAGCTCCTCTCCATATCTCATCAGTGCCAGGTTGAGCCTATTTTGATGGGTCACCCCAGGGAACTCTATCACAGGGGGTTAAGAGACAGCCAGGAGGGCCATGCAAGGCAGGGTTACAGAACTGAGCTAGACCATCTTGAGACGCTGTTGGGGCAGGGGGGGGTGGTAGAAACTCATCTACCAAAGACACATGCAGAAATCCTGACCCAAGAGGTTGGCCAAGGTCAGTGCTCAGAAGTATCTTTAAGCAACGGGTCTGGGGAGGAAAAAGAGATGCTGAGACCAGCCAGTGATCCCGAGTAAGACATCTAAATCATGGTTGAATATTGTCTATGAGCACCCAAGGGGCCCAAGGCTCTGACCTTTCCTATCCAAATGGTTCAGGACTATTTGGGTGGGCTTACATGCCCAGGGATAGACCAAGCAGGGAGCAAGGGCCCTCAAACAGGAAATACTTGCTAACAGAGACAGCTTATCCTTCAACAGCTCAGAGCAGCTCCGGTCTGTCCCCTCTTCCTGATTCTCTCCACTCTAATCCTGGAATTCTTGGCTGATTCCACCAGCGTCTCCAAGAGCCTGTTGAGCTTCCCTGGATGTTTAATTTCTCCCTGGACATTAGTGGCCTAGAAGCCACTCCAGCTGACATTTGTCACTGACTGCCTCCCATTGTGAATGAGTGTTGCATGTGTCTGGGCCTTGCCTCCCGGCCAGCCTGCCGGTTCCCTGGATGTAGGAGGAAGCTGCAGCAGCTTTGCATCCTTCCCAAGCTGCCAATTTAGAAGGTGCTTCGGCCAGCTCCTCTCACTGACACATGGCTTCTGAGATTCTACAACTGCCATACAAGAGAAATTCAGCTCAGGCTCCACATTCTCTGATCTCAAAATTCTGTGTGATCATTCCTCCCATGGGGCCAGCCCTACCTCATTCTGCAGCCTCCTCACCACCACCAACTCTGCCTTTGCATGTGCTCATCCAGATGTGACCCCGTATCTTCTTTGTGGACAAAGTGTGGCTAGGCCCTTTGGAAACCCCAAAAGGCCATGAGAGGCCTTCACCTGTACTTCCCTGCTTATGCCAAAGTTGGCCTTTGCCTTTCCATGTATTAGAAATGGCTCCCCCTCTTCAAGAGCTTGAGGTACCTTACACCTCTTTGAAGACTCCCCAGGTTCTTCCACGATGAGTGTAGATGCCCTGTGGAATTTGCTCATGCCTCATAGAGAACTTAGTATATCACAGGGACAAAATTGTTTGGCATAAAGCGAGGTATGGTGACTCATGTCTGTTAATCAAAGCATTTTGGAGGCTAAGGCAGCAGGTTCACCTGGAGTTCAAGGTCAGCCTTTACTACATAGTGAATTCAGGATAGCCTGTTCTATGGAGTGAGAACTTCTCCCAGATAACAGAGGTTTTGCTGATGTCTAATTTCCCCCAGCTACATATTTCAACTTCCCTTACAGATGGTCACTTCCTCTGGAGCTGGGGCATGTCTTAGTCTCCATCCCCCACTACCCAAGCCCAATATGGAGTGCGTTTTCACTGAAACACTTGAATCAGTCTTTGCACCAGTTGCTAGAGAAGGGGGGTCCTTCCATGAAGCAGGAGATACTGATGGCAGAGAAGAGGAAGAACTGGTTGCATGGTCCTCAGGGGTAGGCATGTCACGGCCAGGCAGTGAGACTCCTCCTGCAGTAGCATCCAAGCACATGAAGTCAGATGTGGGCAGTCACTGTGACCTGGTAGGCAAGTGGCACCAGAAAGGCATGTCCCAGATCATAAGTCCCTGGCATCCAGCTGTGGGAGGCAGATGCTAGTGGGGAACAGTCTGTGGAGAAGAACTGACTGTAAAACCCTTCTCCTCACTGCATAACCTGAGTCATGGGTTTAGTTTCTCTGGTCTCAGTGTCCTTGTCTATATGTCCCTGTCTGTTAGGTTTGGGATAAGGGCCAGATGAGATGATACTGGATCTTTCCGTGGTTTCTCTTTGCACTGAACACTGGTTACAAAGATTAACATGTAATGAGTAGGTGACTTCAAGAATGCACTTATTTATATCTAATTAGTAGACAGGGTTCTCCTTGAGGACAGACCTCATGTCTCATCTTTATGTTCTCCTATACATTGCTGTATAGCTGCCAACACAAGTTTGTTGATGAATGAATGAATGACCATGAATTATTACTCTGAAGGATCCATGCCATGATATATAGCAAAAACTTGTCTATTTAGCATGAAGGACAGAAGCAAACTGAAAAAAAGGTTTTAAAAGGAAAACTTAAAGATTAACTTCACACAGAACTTTCCAAGTTAGGAACCACTGAACTCCACCAGTAAAGGTTCTGACCAGGGAGGCTGTCTTGTACAGATAAGGCTAACTTGTAATTAGCAAACGGCCATTTGCATTCAAATGCAGCAAGGCTTTGTTCTCCAGAGTGGACAACACATCACCCCTGCGGTGTTGGAGATTAGCATTTTTTTATAGTAATGTTCTTTCATGTTTCCTTCCATAGTTTTTGAGTTCTTCTGGGAGCTATGCTAAACACAGTGTAGATTGAGGCAAGGTCTCTTGTTCTCTCATGCCTTCTGATCTAGTGAGGGACGATGGTCAGTGAATAAGAAAACCATGGATGGAAAGTATGGAACAGAGACTTTCTATAGTGGGGACGGCTCCAGACCTTATTGCCTTGGCTACTTTTGACAAGGCAGTCACATCATAAGCACAACAAAGCTCAGAGAAGGAAGAAATGCTTCAGAGGTCCCAAAGAGGAAAAGATGTATGTTCAATCACATAGTGGATGGGGTGGGAGTGGAGGTGACATGACTGAAGGTGGAGAAGGAAGAGGAGAATGAGCTGTGGTAAGTGATTTTACTCACGCTATAAAAGGAATGTAAGCAGGGACATGGCATGATCTGATACGCATCTATAGCAAATATCTCTGGCTCTTGTGTAGGGCCCAGGGGTGGAATGATGCAAGAATGGAAGCCAGAGAACACTGGATTAGTGATTCCACTGTCTAACTGTCTCTGTTGCTTCTACTTGGGTCAGGCCTCTACTCATCTACCCCATCATGTCCTAATAGGTCCACCATCTCTCGGTGACTTCCAACTCCTTGTGGATGGTTTGTCAATGCATGGACCTCATTTTCTCTAATAATCCCATCCTCACCGATCACTTCAGCTACCCAGCTCCATACTCATCATCCCTCATCGTATTATTTTTGATGGCTATTTGACCTTTGAAGACTCTTGACTTTACGTATCTGCTCTAAAACTAAGTTCTCATCCTAGCAGACCACAGAAAGGGTAGTGGCTTAGAGTAAAGTACTCACAGCAAGGTAGGAAACATGGAGTCACCAATGACATTTTCCAATGTATTTTTGGAGTAGAATCAGCAACAACCTTAATTGATCAACTGACTGGGGGAGAGGGCAGACACTCAAAAGAAGAAACCAAGGAAGACTCTCAGGCATTTGGTTTAGCATAATAAACAGTGATAACACTTTCTAAAATAGAAAGAATGGAGCAGGGGAACAATTTGAGATTTTTGTCAGTGAAGATAGTGTGCACATACATTCTTATGTGTCTCTTCATGTGTCTATGTGTGTGTGCACATACACATGAATTAGGAACAGAACATTTCAACATCAAGAACTTTGTTCTGACCATGCCAAATTTGAGATCCTCACTAGACATCCATGCAGAGATGTCAAGGCAGTCATTGCATATTGCAACTTGGGCTCTGAGAAGTGATTAAAGCTGGAAATATAGATCTAGGAGTCATTTGCATATAGATTACCGAGGGTGAGAGAAGTAGATGAAGAAGAGAAAGAGGCCCAGGTGGAACTTTGAGGCACTTGATTGAATATTTGATTTCAGCAAATATGGAGGAACCTGCAAAGAGCTGGACATAGGGCCAGTGACTTGGAAGTGGCCCAGAGAGTGCATTTTCAAAGCCAAGAGAAGAGAGCGCTCGAAAAGAATGAACAGTGTCCACTTCTGAGGGGAAGTCAGCAGTGTGAGAATGGAGAGGTGGCCACCAACAGCCTTGGTAGGAGGTCTGTGCGGTGTTGGGTTGGGAAGATGAGGTAGTGTAGAAATATGGGCATGTGGAGATACCTTTTATTTGAAGTCAGTTTTGCTGGGAAAGGGATCAGAAAAAAATGGAACCATGGCTGCAGAGAGAAATGTCTGAGTGTGCAGCAGGCAGCAGGTCTGAGAACAAGCGGGTCTGTCCAAGGTGATGATTCTGGAGAAAGAGAGGAACAAGAGGCACACAGTAGGCAGGACTGCAGAAGCAGCTTCTTCTAAAGGGATGAATGGGATGAATGGGGCTAGAGAGATGAATGAGATCCAGGACACACAAAGGGAGGCAGCTTTAGAAATGGGCAGAGAACTTGATCCACAGAAACAATTGGAAAATCAGAGATGGAAGTCTCAGAGCGTTTGTCTAATTGCATTCAAGTATGCAGTGAGGACTGTGGGCTGTTGTGTATGAAAATGGAAGTATTGTGGGGGGAAGGGTGTAGGAGTTTGAGTACACAGTAGAAGGTGTGAAACAGTCACTTTGAAGACTAGGCGAGTGAACTTGCTGTGAGAGTGTGGTGGGATTGCCAGGCAACACCGAGTGCCTCTTTCAGATTCCTGGCTAGCAATTTAAAGTTAGACCCGTTCTCCTGTGCATGTATAATTTCTCCCACCCCTGGCAACTCAGAGCATGTGACAAATCAGATCTGACTGAGCTCAGGGCTTTCCCTGTGAGTCAAAAGGAGGCAGAAGTGGCAAAGAAATTAAGAAACATTCGGTAGAGAGTGATTATGGTGACAGCACTTGCCATCAAAGAACGGTAGGGAGTGCTGTGGCTAAGAAGTGTAGGGGCCTTTGGTTTAAACAGCTTAAGGATTGCTGGTGTGATTCTTCCTGGAATGAGTGGGCTGGTAGGATAAGAAGTTGGTTTTAGAGTAGATACTTAAAGTTAAGAGTCTTCAAAAGTGAAGCAGTCATCAGCAACAATAAAGTTGGGTAGCTGAAGTGATCGATGAGGATGGGATTACTGGAGAAGATGAGGCCCAGGCATTGACAAACCATCCATGAGGAGCTGGAAGTCACTGAGAGATGGTGGACCTGCTAGGAGATGATGAGGCAGGGATGGTTAGACAGTGGAGAAAGTTGGAGACATTGATCTCTAATCTCTCTCTCTCTCTCTCTCTCTCTCTCTCTCTCTCTCTCCCCCTCCACTCAGTGTGTGTGTGTGTGTGTGTGTGTGTGTGTGTGTGTCTGTGTGTGTGTGTGTCTGTGTGTGTGTGTGTCTGTATGTATGCACAGGAGTGCCAAGGGTGCAGGTGTATGCATAGATTTAGAAGTAAGGGAGATGTATAGCCTGGAAGCAATGACTGGGAACATAGACAAGAGCTGCCTTACATCAGCCCTGGCTTATGGGGAAATCGAAGGAACAAAGCCTGTACTCAAGCAGTGCCTGTGATAGCTGGAACAGGCTTCAGTTAAGGCAACAGGAGGAAGGGCACTTTAGGGATAACTGAAGGTGTTGGGGTGTTTTCTGCTCATATTATTCCAGAGGGCACAATAGAAGGCCAGGAGGTTTCAGAAATTGAATGACATCTACTGAGCAGATGGGAATAGGGCTCTGTGATGACGGTCCCCAAGGGTGCTTGGGTTCTGCAGGTGAGCTCAAGTGGGTAGTAGAGTTGTGAGCGTGCTGTAATTCGGCACAGTAGTCTCTTGGGGAAAGCTGGTTCAAGATGGACTCTTATTTGAAGTAGAGGATGCACAAGGCATCAGGGCTGAAGGTGTATGTTCTGCAATAGTGGACTAGGCCTAAGGCAGGGAGCCAGAGTGGGCTCTCAGATGTTGCTAGAGTCCACCAGTAAGACAAGTAATTAGCAGGCTGGGCTGAGACTGAGGAAGCCAGTCATGGCCTCTAGATCACCCATAGATAAACAAATACTACAGGGGCTGCACACATGCAGATTCTGATGCCTGAGAAATTGCTTGTCTGATATTTCTCCCAGTGATAATCTTGTTGCTGGTCTGCACCACACTTTCAGTAACAAGGACTGGAGAACCCATGGGAAAGGCAATACTTTGAACCATGAAGAACTCAATTACTATCTGCTCTCATGACAGAAGGAAGACTTAAGATTACCTTCTCTCCCGATTGCTAAAGAGAATCCAGAACTCTGGTCATTATGGAAAAGCATCCCATTTAAGATATGGATAATGGAAACAGTATAAAGGGGAGTGAAGGAAAGCAGACAGAAACAGGAGTTGCATTCCAGAAAGGCATCAACTAGAGATTTGTGATGGAGAATAAAGGGGGTCTTGTAGGGAATTGGGGCACTGGACAGAGGACTAGCATTGTGGGCTATGGAGCTATATGGGCTACCTGGAACTAGATAGAGGCTAGTAGTCAACTCGCCACTAAGGAGTTTTCTGAGGTTCCAGAAACTGCACCACGAGACTTCACTCCTACCTCTACAAGAGTGATTTCTCACATCAGGAATGTCCCTTTCCCTCCCTCCCTCCCTGCCACTGGCTCTTAAAGTAACCTAGACAGCAGAGCATGTGGTCTCCTCTACTTGTTTTGTGAAATACCATGAAATCTTGATATATTTAATTTGATCATTCATACGGTGAATGTGTTTTCTAGATGGAAATAAGGCCAAATTACACACACATGGGTGGCTGTAACACAAATAGAAAATGATCAGGATGTAAAATATTTTGAAGGAAACACATTCCTGTTCTTCCCATTAACATTTATTCCCACTTGTTTTGTTTTCTGTATCCCTACAGCACTTACTGGCAGATGCGTGACAACAAGCACCCACTGTTTAGGAAATATATATATATATATATACACACATACCCTCAATATAGGGGAAAATTCTCTCCATTAAGCTAATGTGTTCTGGGAACTGAAACATTGATGGTTCTATTTTCATGGTGGAAACTGACTTCTAGTATACCAGTGTTTCAGGAAAACTGGACTGAATTTTCACCTAAATATCATCCTTTTCTCAGAGTCTTGGTGGAGACTTAACCACCTCTGTTGAGTCTAAATTTATACAAGCATTTTATTGTATCTATTTACTATTTGGTTGTTTGAGACTGTCCTGGTTGGTGGGGTTGTTGTTGTTTTGCTTTTGTCAACTTGATAAATGCCAGAGTTACCTGGAAAGAGCAACCACAATTGAGAATGCTTCCACCTAGACTGCCTGTGGGCAAGTCTGTAGGGCATTTTCTTGATTGATGATTAATGTGTTAGGGTACAGTGCATGCCCAGGATTTGAAACCTAACACTATTTCCATTGCCCTGCAGGAAAAAAAAGTGTCAGAAAACCCTGGATTTAAGCCTTGGTCCTGTTACTCATAACCTTTGTGACAAAGGTCCTTAAAGTCTCTAAGCTTCAGTACTTATTTCAGGCAAATGAAGATAACATGAAGTTCTACGTCACAGAGTTTGCACTAAGGGTTCAGCTCAGACCGCCTTCAACTGACCACTCACGCCATCCTTTCTCAACTGAGCCCTTCTGCAAGCATTAGTTCCCAGGTGGAGATGTTTCCCCACAGGTCTAATGCTTTGCCTTCATCAGCTCCTATTTATATGGTGCCTCAGGAATGGGATGGCATCCACTGGATACTTTTCTCTACTGGAGCCTCTCTCAGAGTGGACTCCTGCCTCTTAGCGCGTTCTCTCCTTTTACAGACTGTACTCAGGCCTTTCACCTTCCCCCTCCTCCAATCTACTCCCGATATTATGAAATGCTCCACTGTCGAAATGTGCTCATAATGCCACATTATTTCTCAGATAACGTTTTCAAGGGACATTAAAGTCTCAGGGGGACTGGCACCCTGTATTATGACTCTGGGGCACTGAAAAGCTTCGTGAAGATTTCCCTCTCTTTATATTTTCCACTCAGAACAGGGAGGGAAAGAAAGAACAGCAGTAACAGGACACAGAAGGGGGATGTCAGAGGTGCTGGTGTACCTGGTCCTCAGCCTGCTACCTAGCAGCCCATGTGACCTCAGAGACCATGCGACCACGTGCAAGCTTGATGACAGTTCAGTGTTTAGATCTTCCCTCCTTCTGCCAGGCCCAAACTTTCTCTACCTTCCTGATGCTTTCTCTTGTGTCACCTGTGTGGCCTTTCCCTTTGGAGTTTTGTTCTGTGCTTATCACTTCACTCTCCACTCCCTGGCTACTGGTCCCAGTTCAGTGACCTCTCTCAGGATGGATCCTCATCAAACTTAGCCATGGCTGAAGCCTTCATCGTCGTACATCTGCATCTCTAACTACGCATTGTGGTCCTTTGAATGGGCATGATCTCCACGGACTCATGAATTTAGATACTTGACCCATAGATAGCGTCACTATTGCGTAGTGTGGCCTTATTGGAGGAAGCGTGTCACAGTGAGGGCAGGCTTTGAGGTCTCATGTACGCTCAATTCATGCCCAGTGGAAGGTCTCCATCTGCTGCCTGTGGGTCAAGATGTAGAACCCTCAGCTCCTCCTCCAGCACCATGTCTGTAGTCATGCCACCATTCTCCCCGCCAGGTCAATAATGGGCTAAACCTCTGAAACTGTAGGCCAGCCGCAATTAAATGTTTTCCTTTATAAAGGTTGCCATGGTCATGGTGTCTCTTCACAGCAATAAAACCCTAACTGAGACAGGCATCTTGCAGTGACTTCAAAATTCACTCACCCAGACCTAAGTAGGCAGTCTCCTCTGGCAGTCGATGCTTCCTCCCAGGCTTTCTATCTTGGTCACCATCTCCCAACTCTCTGTAGGACTGACAGGCCAGAAAATTTACCTAATGGAGGCATCCACCTAGCTCCTTCTGTTGCCGCTACCCTGGGTGGAAACTGGAAACTGCCTCACCTGCTGCTCCTCCAGCCTCACCCTGTGCTTTTTCCCTCCTAGCTCTGCCGATTTCTCCCCGTCTCTCGCTTTCCTGTTCTCCCCAATCTTTGCCCTTCTCTCCTCTTTCCCAGGCTGTTTTCCTCCTCATCCAAGAATATATTCAGACTCATTCTTCCCTCTGCCACTTTTCTTCCCTTTCCACCAGACACCCCCTCCCCACAGGGCGTTAGCTGCATTCCTTAGAGCATCCTTCCCTTCAGCAGACTGCACCCAAATGTCCACAAGTGTGGACTGACCACACTCCTCACCACTGTGGACTTCTGATGCCACCCCTCTGTCTCATGCCTGTGAATCTGTACTTGGTGCATTCTTGCGGAACTATAATCTGTGTGCCTTAAAGGCACAGACTAATACTACTTGTCACTTTGCTGCTCTGGGGCTCAGGATGACCCCTTCTTCCTGGGAGTCCCATGTAACTTTGAGCCAGTCTTTGGCTCTGGGCTTCATTACAGAGGTGTTTGGTCAACAGGCCACATGAAACACTTGCCTGGGCCACTCTGGCCAGGAGCAGGGTCCCATCAAGGCTGTTCCGAGCATGTGCATGCTGCTTCCCTTCAAGCTTTCTCCCAGTGACAACAGCCCATGGGTATCTTTAAATTCACTTATTCACATCCTCTCCATCTGTACTACCACCAGGGCTATTTCTTTCCTGTGAACCCCAGCAAATGGCTCTTCACTGCTCAACTTGCTTCCATTGCAGACAGTGCGATTTTTTTCTACAAAACATAGAAGCAAGCCCCCTCCCTGCTTACAGTTAATCAGTGATTTCTTGTTGTTCTGGAGACAAAGACTCAAACCTCATCAGGGTGTATCCCACCCTGCCTGCCCCTTACCCTTACCCCACTAGTTTCTTCTTGCCGCGTGCTATCCTGAAGTGAAGCCCTTCTCTGTGCTCTGGGATCCTCCTTATTCATGACCAAGCCCAGGCTTTTCCTCTGCTGGGACCAACTCCTTTCTCCAGTTTTCTCATGAGCCCCCTGGACCCAGCTTGATCTCAACTGTGGCCTCCTTCCTCCTGATTCTATTGCTCCTAAGCAGCTCTGAGTCTATAGTCAGCATTTACCTTCATTTTCCAGCATTGTCAGATGGGGGACATCTGCCACTGTCCTCTCCTCTGCCTTCCTCCCCACATACAAGAAGGTGCTCAGCACACCACACCTCTGTGGCGCAGATGCTGTCACACATGTATTGCCTGTTACAGCCCGGGAGTAGCCTCCAGGCGAGAGATACATCTCCTTCATCTTGGTTGGGAGTATTACATCATTCATCTTTCTTAGGTATGTGTGCATCATTCATGAGTTATGCTTGGGCGTCAGATAAAGCCAAAAGCCTGTGAGCAGACACCAGAGAAGCACAGAGCAGTTTGGGGCCAAAGCCTTCCTGAGGAAGCAACAATAAGGCAGAGCTTCAGTTTCTGTGGTTCATTTCCCTGAGATTTCTTGGAGCAGGATTGATTGGGACGATGGTGAGGGTGTTGGGGGGGCTTTAAAGCCCTGGCCTTTTGCTTCCTGGGAAATAACTTTGCATTTCTTAAAGGCACAACTTTTGGGATAGTAAATTATTTGAATGTAGGGAGCATATTTTGTCTATCTTGTGTTCCTTTGGCAAATAGTAGAAAGTTTTGTAAATGTTTGCTGAATTGGATTGAATTTATCCCAATGATAACCTGAACCTTGGTAAAAATTCATTTATTCATTCAAAATTTCCCGAATGCCTATTGTTCATTCATTAATTCACTCATTTAGCATTTACTCCCTATCTGCTAATTACAAGCCAATGGAACTACAATTATGAAGCAGGCAGACAGTTTGGTTTGCGGGTTTGCGGGGAGCTTCCTATGTAATTGAAAATTGGGAACCAAGGCAGAATAATCAATGCTGAGTTAGGAAAGATCAGGGAGTGAGGAGATGTCAGAGAAGGAAATATGGATCTAGACCTGGGAAGTGATTTGCAAGGACTACACCCCCTAACACACACACACACACACACACACACACACACACACACACTAGTGAGTGCATGTCAACTAGGCATAGGGACAAGTTCAGCATATTAAAAACCAAAACAAAAGAAAAACCCTGAAAACAGCATGTAGACCCACCACACCCACCCACAGAGAAAGAAGCAGTGAGGTGGTGCAAAATAAAACTGGCCCCTGTGATTCCCAGCCTGCTCACAGCAGTGTGGGGCAAAGCACTTTATTGAGTCTTTTCTATTGAGGCTCCAGACCAACCCTATGAAGCAAGAATAAGCTCTTGCTTTTCTTGAATAAAATTTAAAAAAATCAGTGACCCAAGGAATCTTGCCCTGGTCAGCAGAGGGGCCAGGTTTCAGATCCATGCTGCAGGGCATAATCCTCCCAGAGACACCTCCAGATTCTGGGATGTTGACGAGGCAAGGTGTCCACACTGCGCAGCACACTCCCAATGATGTGAACATGGTCTACTGCCCTGGGTGCTCTGGCTGGCCTCAGCTGAGATTGAGATCTGCTGTTGCAACCCCATTAGGGAGGCAAGAGGCCTGGAAAGGCCACCTCTACAGGTTGCAATCTGGCTGCAAGAGTGTGTTAACCTCTTGTTTTAATGGTATTCAAAAGAGGCCTCCAAATGTTGAGCTCAGGGCCAACACCTGGATGTGCTATTTAGAAGTTCCATGGTCCTGTAGAGCATGAAGACCTCATTATATAATTAGGTTTTTGGAAAATGAGTGATTATTCTTCAACACTGCAATCAGAAGGCTGGGTACAGCTTAGGGGTTGGAGTCTTCTTCCTGATGCTAGTGCCACTGCATGAAGGCTGTCACAGCAAGACATTCCCTAGGGAGGCCCAGTCTGTGCAGGGAGGGACTGGAGCCTCTGTATCTCCCAACAACCTTGGGGCTCTGGGACAATGCAGAGCAATGTCTTTAGACATGAGTGGGCATCAGGTTCTCCTGGGAAATAAGAAAATTCATTGCTGGGCCCTAGCTCCAGAGATTCAGATTCCACGGGTCCTTGGCAAGGCTTGAGGATGCACATTTCTAGTGAGTTCCCTGGTGATGCTGCTGCCACTCACTGAAGGCTGCCCTTTGGGAGTCACTCTCCAGAGTGAATTCACACAGGGAATCATCAGCCTCCATGAAATCCCATGAGCAAAGCTGAAACCCTCACTCCCCGTAGACACATAGAGGTACATGGTGTAGTGAGGGCAGGGACCATAGGTGATGCTAGTCTTATCTCCCTCCTCCACCTCACCCCCCCAACACACACCTTCCCTGCCTAAAATATGGAATCTGAAGCTCAAGGACTCAGTGTCTTTCGTTCATTTCAAGCACCAGGTTTAATCTCACACGACAAAAGACCTGCCATGGTTCTTTACCCTAGCCCAGAGGAGTAACTACCTCTAATTAGGCACTCAAATCTATATCCCTACTTTCTTCCTCAGTACCCAGGTAGACTGTGTCCACAAGCTCTCTGAGTTGTCATCTGGTCCATCCAGGATCCATACAGAACCCTTCCAATCCTGGCTCATCTACCCATTGCCACCATGTTTCACTTCCCTCCTGTGTATGAAATGTCACTTTCAGGATGATCTAGGAACGCACAAGGACTTGGGAGTCAGAGTATAACTTTGGAGAAATCACCTGTGAGCTTAACGTTGACCTAGAACTTTGTGTTATCTCACTGCCATTTGAGGGTCTGTCATCCCAACACGCACTCCTGACTGTAAGGAATTTCTTAAAATCTAAGCGAGGTTTTAAGCTGTCTTTCATCAGAATTGCTTGATTCCTAAAAATGCAAATTTCTTCCTCTTCCACTCACCCCTACTGGAAGAGTCTGGCAACGTGTTTTAGTCAGTATCCCAGGTAGCTTGTCAACCATTCACATTTTAGATCTGGGGTCAGTAAACTATGGGCTGCAGCCAAATGTGGCTCACCACCTGCTTCCGTACAGTCTGTGAGCGGAACGGATTTTACATTTTTTTAAACGGTTTAGAAACCCAAAAAAGGGCACAGTATTTTCTGACATGTGAGAAGTTTACTGGAGTACAGCCATTCTTGTCCGTTCATATTGTCTTTGGCTGCTTTTGGCTTCCTGCAAAAAGAGTGAAATCATTGTGACAAGCCATATGGCCTGGAGTCTAAAATATTTTCTCACCATCCCTTTATAGGAAAGGTGGGTGACCACATTAGCAGGGGTGGCTGATGAATGTTGATATGTAGTTTTGTCCTCAAGACCTGTGGACAGAGTATTCTGTGGCATGAACTTGGGACAACAAATACTGTATCTCCCTCCTTCGTTCTTTTAGTGTTTATTAGCTCTACACAAAGTGCTGGGTGTTGAGTTACAAAAGAGAATGTAATAGGTGAGTTGTGCATAAGTTTGGCAATTATGCTTTCCCATCACAGTGGAGTTCATTATTAAATAAAAGACTGGCCATTAGCTGATCCATAATTACCAGACAACAACGCTACATGGTATTACACGGAGTGTTTGTAGAAGGCATCAACAGGAAGTGCTTATGCTTGGAGACAAGAGCACCCACTGAAGACTCTTCATTTTATAAGACTAGAAAGCAATAAAGACTGAATTCAAAGATGTTCCAATCAGACAGCTAGTGAATGCTTCATATTTTACTTTTTAACATGGAGCAGTGTAAGTCAGTTGGAGAGGAAGAAATGTCTCAAAGGATAACAGGAAGGAGAGGAAAGCCTGAAGCTCATTGGTCATTGTGCTATGGCGCTGGGAACTGAACTCAAGGCTTGGCTGTGTTAGGCAAATGCTCTACACCTGGGCTATGTCGCCAGCCCTTTCTGGAACCAGTCTGGATCTGAGAGAGAGAGGATCTGGGTATATTTCAACAGCATGACCTTGGCCACGTTACTAGAACAGGGGACACAGCCAGAGAAGCTGGGGGAGATGCTAAGTGGCTGCCCGGGGACACAGGGAACTCTAATAGGAAATCAAGTGACATTGATTCCTGAGAGGCTGAACCTAGGATAGCATGTAGGTTACCTAGGGTTAGGGAGGAGCCAGATTTAAATTCAAGTGCAGTAGGGTTCTGAATCAGGAGTCCATCTTAAATGTAAGGAGAGAGTAGAACTAGCTACCTACTTTTTCTGAGATTCTGTCTTTGGAGAAGATAGTTAAAAATCAATATCAAAATCATGGCAAGTTCAGACAAAAATGGAGGCCAAATGGGGTTATGCTCAGGGTTCAAGAACTACCTAAAATTTAATTCTCCTCATGTTCGGAAACCTGTTCCCTTGAAGGCAGGTATAGACAGCCATCTGATAAATTTCTAGCCAAAAGGATAGAAAAAAACTCAGAAGTTCCTTAAAGAGAGCTGATTTAATTGGGCATCACTGTTCTTTTTGCCTTCCTGAGGCCTCACAGAACATAGATGATATGGGTGATACTTGCTTGGCCTATGAAGCAACTTAGTGAGTAGAAGAGCAGGAAATTTCTAGCCAAAAGGATAGAAAAAAAACTCAGAAATTCCTTAAAGAGAGCTGATTTAATTGGGCATCACTGTTCTTTTTGCCTTCCTGATGCCTCACAGAACATAGATGATATGGGTGATACTTGCTTGGCCCATGAAGCAACTTAGTGAGTAGAAGAGCAGGTTGGGATGATGGCACTGCAAAATAGGAGCCTGACCCTCTATTAACCCAAAGCAGCCACTCAAGGCTTTGAGCTTTCCTATCTCTTTCTTTCATCTTATTGAGTCACTTAGTTGAGGGGTTTTCTGTCATACAAAGCTGTGCTTTGTCCAAATAGACACACTTCCTCATGCAAGAGCATTTCCCAGCATGCAATGTGTGTGTTGCTAATTGCAAGCAAGTGAACTTCACCTAGCATAAACTCAAACATTTATGGGGCCATAGTTATGTATTTATTAAAATATATAGCCAAGAAAACATAGTCAGTAGCTTTCAACCTGTGAATGCATGGCTAAAACTCAGGTTGGTTTTTCTGTTTAAAAAGTAAGTCAGTTGAAAATAAATGCTGGGGTACATATAGGATAGCTGTATAACAGGAGTGCCAGTGATGGTGAAGGCCAGAATTGAATGACTGGATGGCATTTAAGCAGTGCCGGGGGAACGATGGGAAACCAGACCCACCTCATTTCATCCCCAGTATGCACGCCATAAGTGTCTATGGTGTTAATGACAACACACACAGCCATCTCCCTGCAGAATGCCCCTTGCCCCTGCCTATACTACCTTTCATCTTTGGACAGCAGCAGCAAGAACAACAGGAACAGGTCCCTAAACCCTTTTGAGTTCCCTTAAATTTTCTAGTATGCATTTTTCTTTTTCAAAAACACACACACATGGCACTAACACACTTTTAGTACTTTTGCTTTTCAGGCTTTGTCAAATGAAGCTTTTAGCCTCAGTCATTTTACAATTCTGCCTTGGTCTCTTTCTCACACTGGCTCATTGGTTGGGTTCTGTTTGGTGTAGTCTGAAATGGAAGGAAGCTGCTTCCCGCACAGAAGCTCTATGGCTGCTTGTTTCTCCTGAGCAGAAATATATCACATGTGATCAGATGGAGCCTTACCAGAATTTGCTTCCTAGGCATGGGAAGAAAGAATTCCCTGTGCTGAACTGTCAAGGCTCACTCCGGGGACTTCCCACTGCCGGTGCCACCTTGGTCTCAGTTTTGCCATGATGCAAGTAAAATATGGTGATCTTGCCTATTTTCAGTAGAGGGTTCTGAGTGCTATGCCTCACAAGGAAACCTGAGACACTCTAAAATCTTCCATCGCTTGAGCTTAAAAGGGACTTTTTGTTTTCTGTCTGTTTTCTGTTCACCAGCAATGATTGCAGACATTGGGGAAATGATGGAGGAATAAGCACACAAGTTTTAGATAGAGGATGAGTGGAAGGTACAAGAGCAATAGTGACAGGTCCCAGTCTCATTCAGATAAAGAGTGGGGTTTTTTTGAGGGGGAGGGACCTGGGTTGAACAAGTGGGAAAGTCTAATCGGAGATGGTGGTGAGGAGAAAGAGAGGGAGAGAGAGAGACTCACAGAGAGAGGGGGCAGGACAGGAGGGAGAAAGGGAGTGGGAGAGAGAGAGAGAGAGAGAGAGAGAGAGAGAGAGAGAGAGAGAGAGAGAGAGAGAGAGAGAGAGAAGATATTAAAGAGCAAATCCAAGTTTGCCTCGATGTGCATGGGTTTTTACAAAGCGGTCCTGAGGATGAGAGGTTGGGTTTGGGTTTGGGTATAACAGCCAAATTATTTAGCATACCTGTGGTCTCAGGTTAGTTCTATTGACACCCAAGGGTCACAAATATTAACAATGAGCTGTAAGACTGGCTTTTAAATGGATGGAATCTGCCGGTGAAACCTCTGTCTGTGGTCATCATCTTATTCATTATAGCCCCCAGTGTCATACCTGAGCCTTGTGATAATAACAGTGGAAGTGAGGTCAGGCTAACACCTCACTTATAAGTGAAATAACTGAGGACTGAAGAGTCTTTCCTAAGGTCATACTGATGATAAGTAATAGAATGCGGCGTAGATGCCTGGCTCCCAATTTCTGAGTCAAGGGCTCTTTTTATCAGCCCAGTGCTTCTGCAGTGTGTAATTGACAGGATAAAGCATCCGGAGTCCTTGCTGGCCTCACTAAGGCAAGCCCACCCCTTTCCTTCTTACTGCCACTCTTCACTTCCCATTGTGTACTTGGCATCCCCCTCAGGTCTGTATGTACTTGAGTCGTAGCATCTCCTTGACTTTCGCTTGCCTTTGCTACCCTCCATTTGCTACTTTAATTCTCTCCTTCGCCCCTAGGTGAATTTTATTGAGCAGAGATGTGCAGGTTGGTGCTATTCAGCACATGTCATACGCCACGTAGCAGAACGAGGTGGGAGTGGTGGCCACGCTCACTTTCCTCCTGCATATATTGGCTGGATTCCAGCTTCTGTGGCGGACACAAGGTGAAACAAGAACACCTAAGAGGGCCCAGCACAATAATTCCCAATTGTGGTGGCTTGAATGAGAAACGAATTTGAACGTTGGTTTCCAGTTCGTGGTGCTGTTTGGGGAGGCAGTGCTGCCTTAGCTAGAGGAAGTGTGTCATTGAGGGCAGGCTTTTAGAGTTCATTGTCTTTCCCTACTTCCTGTTTCATATCTCTTCTTTGAGTTTTTGGCTGCAGATGTAATTTCTTACTTCTGCTGCCAGCAAACCCCGCCCCCCACCTCCCATCATTAGGGACTCTCCCTCCAGAATCCTTAACCAAAATAAACTCTGTCTTCTACAGGCTGACTTCTTCATAATATTTTATTCCAGCAACAGAAAAAAAATCAATGACTCCTTGAAGATGGGAATGAATGAGATGATCTAGCTTCCTTGTTCAGTGTAGTCCACTTCACCAAAATTTTGCATGAAATTCTGAGGACTTTGAAGCCCCTGAGACCTATCTGTAAATACCTAGTCTTCCATGGTCTGTTAAGAAGTAGAGATGGGGTTGTGGCAGTGAAATAGTTAAATATGAATATAAGGTAGGAAGTTGAAGGACACCTGGTTGCTGCCAGTTTAAAACCAAGATGGGAAGGTTGGAGTGACATTCAGGGAATTCAGCTTGGAGGAAATGCCCACAGGCAGGGACTGGTGAGCAAGAGGGTCCTTTATCTCAAGAGTGATGGGTCTGTACTCCTGCAATGGTCCTGCTCATACCATCCTCAGAGTCATAGAAAGCTGCAAAGATGAAGGATGGAGGGTCCTGTCCACCTCTGTGGGTTCTCCTGCCCCTCTGGGGAGGGATTCTACTTGCTGACAGAGCAGGACATCTTGAAACATGTTTGTTTAGTAATCCCCAGAGTTAGCCCCAGCTTCTCCTGAAGAAACAGATGGGAGAGGCAGGAGGCAGTGGTTTGACAGCACCCTAAAGGTGGAATATCATCCAGCTTTGAAATCCCTCACCTTATGTAAATAGGCGTCTTAAATTTTATCTCTGGGAAAATTGAAGACTGGTAAGAAAAATCCTCTATGCCTAATGGCTTTTATACTACTCTTAGAGAGGCATGGCTCCTATTTCCCCTTGATTTAAAATCAACAGTTGCCTAATGTATTGTTCCCTAAAGCATTTTGTCCTTTGAAGAAAGAAATGTCCAGAAAATCAGCTTTTTGGAGTTACCATAACAGTATGGAAATAAAATGAGATTGCTAGAAACCTCTACACTTTAAAAAGACTCCATTTCCCAAATGGAGACTCTTCAAATGCCCCTACTGACTCACATACACAGCCAGCAACTGAGGCAGGAGGAGCAAGCACATGGGTTCTCAGGACAGAATTGCTAGGTGGCTCTTGCAGTTGGAAACCATAGTCTGGAGATGTTAAGCCACCCACCCAATCTCACTGCAGAACAGGTGACTGTGAACTTAAATTTGTTTCTGTAAGTGAAAGCTAAGGAGAACTAATATTCTGTGAAATCAGGGTGGCTTATGGTGTAAAGATCCTCTCCTCTCCCCACCATCTTTATCCCTGCTGTGCTGTGAGGCAGTGTCTGTAGACACATCTGTATCTAAATTAGATTCTGGGATTCTGAACTACACAGCCCCATCTCTCCAGTCCCTCTCCCCACGTCATCTGGTCTCTGCTGGTAAGTCAGTTGGGTGCTGCTCTGGGATCTGAGTTTTCCAACATGAGAGAAATTCAGAGACAAGTTGTCACGACAACAGGGGAGTAGTGGCTGCTCTCAAGTGCTCTGTGATTCCACATGTATCAGAGGGTTTGCATGTTTGCTGCCCATCTGGGCTCTGCCAGCTTCCAGGCATGCACTAGGAGAATGTTAATGCCACTCCCTTCTTCCTTCTGCCTTCTCCTGCAGCAGCCACCTGGGGCTGGCACCACCTGCAGCTAGCTGTCAGCTCCCTTAGCAAATGGCCACAGGCAGTCTGCAAAGCTACTTTCATTTGCAGCTTTCCTGTCTCATTAGATAGAAGACACAGCATGTTTCAAAGATGGAAGTAATCACAGATGTTTCTGACTCAATACTCTTGTTTGACTTGTGGGGAAACTGAGGCTCAAAGAGAGACAGTGACTTCTTGAATATCACGATATGGTTAAAGGGATTGAAAAGCTAGAACAAAGATTCCTGATCAGTTCTCTTTGAAGCATTTTGCTTTTTCAGTCAAGGCAGAAAGGCTAAGTGGCCTTGGATGAGCCATTGTTGTCTCTGGGCCTCCTGTTAAGTCAAGGTTTAGACTTCATAATCTAGGATTCTCTGTAATGTTTACAGAAATGACATCACATTCTTATGTCTCAAAAAGGATCAGGATGAGATTTCTAAATCAAATCATATACTCTCACTAGTTTGTGTTAGTGTTTTTATAACAGCAATGGAGATTTTCAGGAGCCCATCAAAGGCTTGGCTGTGACAACCCTTTGCATTATCATGTCCTAGTCACTCTGTAGCCCTCCTCATGAGTTCCTTGCCGCCATCCTAAATCCCCAGACAAGTGTTTAGGTTTATCTACTTAAATCACATGATCCTCTATACTCTTCTTGCTCAAAACTCAGCCACAGGTATTTAGGACTGATGCTAAACCCTTCCGAGAGATATTAGGCCCTTTGCCCAAACAGGAGTGTCCAGCACCCTTCATCACCACCCTTCCCATTCTAGCTTGGTTTCTGTAGTTGTAATAAATAGATTGACCAAAAGAAGCTTGGGAGGGAAAGAGTTTATTTGGTTTGCACTTGTAGGTCATAGTCCAGTTGAGAGAAGTCAGAGAAGGAACTCAAGCAGAAACCTGAAGCAGACGTTATAGAGGAAGGCTGCTTGCTGGCTTGCTCACAGACTCATTCTTAGTTAGCATTCTTATACAACTCAGGGTCACCTGCCTGGGGAATAGTGTTGCCCACAGTGGGCTGATCCCTTGTATATCAATTAGCAAGCAAGATAGTCCTCCATCTACATGCTCACTAACCAATGTGATCTGGGCATTATTTCAGTCGAGAGTCCCTTGTCGGGTGACTCTGGGCTATATTACTTGACAAGCTAACTAGGACACTTCCACTTCCACAGATATCTGTGATCACAGTGTTTCTCCAGCCTGCTTGGACGTCCCGGTCTTCATACACATGAAAGACTTTTCTCTTTGTCCAGTCCTCTTACTCCTTCCCACGTTCCCTAGCTTATTGCCCCATTCTGAGTCTCACTGGATACTTCCTGAATGCTGACGGAGGTCTCCCTATTCTTCATCACAGCCACTAGACTGTGTTAGAGCTATTTTCAATGTATATCTTCATGTTTATTTCCTGCCTCTGTTGTTGGGATGCAGACTCCTCAACTTGGGTATTGTTTTCCTTTGCCTCCTATGTAGTTGGAATATGGCTGATCCTCTGTGCAGCTCAGGTTGAAGTGCAGTCCCCAGTGTGATAGTGTTAAGAGGTGGTGGGACACACAAGAGATGAGTGGGCTTTTGAGAGGGACTCATAGAGTCCATAGGAGACTGGGTTAGTTACCTCCTGTGAGTCAGGTTCTGTAAAGCGAGACTGCTCCAGGATTTTGACTCTCTTCTGCACATCCCCATTTGCTTCTCAGCTCTTGTCATGAACTCATGCAGCATAAAGGCCCCAGAAACTGAGCAGAGGCAGAGCAGTTCTTGAACTTTCCAGCTTCCAGACACAGGAGCTGAGGAAGTTTCCTCTCTTTATCCAGAACCCATTCTCAGGCATTCTATTGTAGCAGCAGAGATGGATTAAGACAGCTCTCAAGTGTCTCCTATGGAGTCTGACATGGAGGAGGCACCCAGGTACTATCTGTTGAATGCCTGGATAATGAATATTGACTACTGGGTGTTTGTTAGGAGAGCCTGATGATTACGGACCTCTTGGGAGCTGTTGAGAAATGATTCCATGTTCAAGTCATGAGTGTCTGTTAATCGCTGGCTTTGCCAGGCTGTTTACAACAGAAGCCATTCCTAAGATGCTCAGTGGCTGGAGAGTCAGAAGATCCTCCTCTGAGTCTTGATTCCCAGGAAAGCCACTTTCTGTCTCTGAATTTTAGTTATAATGACAGGCTGCAGTTGATGACTTCTAAAAAGCCTTGCTTGTACTTTTCATTTAAATTTTAATTACAGACAAACGGTGAGAACACAGGCTTGGCAAGACACCCGAGAGGGACTCAAGAGAACCTCCTGCTAAACCATACCCAACAAAATACCTTTTATTTTGATTGCTTTCCAGGAACAGTCTGGATCAGCCAGGAGGAATGGGCAGATGCCAGAGGTCATGCTCAGGATGGTGAGTCAAGGCAGGTTGTGGGGTGGGAGGGGCGGCTGAGGGCTGAGTCAGTGAGCAGGTTGGCAAGGCTGATCTTCCAGCAAAGGCTGTCTTCTGGATCACTGGCCTTCCTGTAGGTGTCGTGGAGACATCAAACACCAGCTGTGGAGCCCTGTCCTTGAGTGGTGCTGGGAGAAGCTCACTGCTGTTCATTCTTGGAGGGTGTCTCAGTGACTCCTTCACAAGCCCTCCTTTCTGCTGAGTCTGTGCTAGGCCACTCCCTTGGAGGCGCCATGATCTGTCATGCCTCACCTGTGCTACATTCTCCTTATTTTTTCATATCTTGCTGGTCTTTTCCTACTCAGGACTCAGCTGTCACCTCCTCCAGGAAGCCTTCTGACATCACCACCTTCGGATCAAGATCAGTGACAGTTTCTTTGCTTTTTTCTTTGCATGTGTGCACATGTGTTTGTGCGTGTATGCGCATGTGTGCACATATGTGCGTGCACATCCATGCTTGTACATGCGGCATTTGTAGAGAGCAGAGCTCAATTTGGAACCCACTGACTTGGCGGTCATGCCTAACCAGTAAGCCTTGGGAATCCTCCTGTCTCCATCTCCGCGGGACTGGGAGTACAAGCCTGCACCACTCTGCCCCACTTTTTAATGCTATTTCCAGAGACCCAGCTAAGTTTTCACGATTGCACAGCAAGTACTTTCCTGGCTGAGCTATCTCCCCAATTCCCAGGGTTCTTTTCTTATGTTCCCATAGTTCTGGGTGTTCTCTCAAAACACCCACTACAATGTTTCTAGATTTGATTGCTTCCCTACCAGGAACCTGAGTTGCTTGTGAGCAGGGACTCTGTGTGTTAGGTTCTGAAGTGAATAAATGAGCGACAGTTAAGAAAGGGACATACAACGTTAGAGGTCCACTTATCCTGATTCTATCAGCACTGGGTAAGAATGGAATAGGGCTGAAAGGCCTTCCCCTCCATTCATGAACAGTAAGGAGAGCGCAAATGCTGGGAGTGGCAGGTGTGTTCATTTTCAGAGTCTTCCAGCCCAAGCCTGCTCCATGCTTATAAAACCCAGTATATGCTATGCATACCCTATGTACTGAATACTATGAGAAACCCTGGAATCATCAAGCTGGAGGGTGCTGCCCTGACCCTGCTGAATTAGCACCTTTGTCTGGCAATGAAATGTAAAGAATAACCTTTTGCTGTCTCTGTGTGACTCCACAGGACTCCGTGTGCTCCTTCATGCTGGGGCTTATATAATAGTTCATTCAGGGAAATCTATAGGAAACATCTCACTTGGCAGGTGTGTCATGCGTGGAGCAGGCCAGAGGCTCAGAAGCAAGTGTGTAGGTGGGGCACGGAGAGGTACAGAGAACGAGGCCTGTACGGCACACAGCACCAGGAGCTCCCTTGAGGCATGTCTGGACTGAGGAGGAAGCACATCCCTCAAAAGGCCTCCCCCTCTGGCATTTCACCTCTCCCTTGAGGTGCTCCTCCTTTGATCCCTCAGCACATTTCACTGAAGCAAAACACAAAATACCCCAGGGGCTGAGCCAATTCAAGTTCCCTCGACAGAGAGCTCTGGTACAAGGGGCCTGCTGGCTTTTCTGCCTTGCCTTTGCTTCCCCATAGGGAATAGACTCAGCCTCCTTCATGCCTGTCCTTAGAAGTGCCACTTCTTCCTCGTCTCTGGTTCAGCACAGCAAAATC
Organism: Mesocricetus auratus; assembly: GCF_017639785.1. Lineage (NCBI taxonomy): Eukaryota > Metazoa > Chordata > Mammalia > Rodentia > Cricetidae > Mesocricetus > Mesocricetus auratus. The sequence continues at coordinate 59,660,359 of NW_024429191.1, forward strand.
AGCACATACTTTTGTTTTTCTTCCTCCTCGCTGACAAGGTATCCATTTCCAGAAGGATCTTTAGGATAACTATGGGAACTGGACAGGCTGTCCCCACTGCCCACAAGAGACACAGACAACACAGCTGAGGTAGAAGGGTGCCTGTTATAGCCTGGCGCCTGGAACTTGATCTGTTTCTCTCTAACTTGATCTGTTTCTCTCAAGCACCCACTTGGTCTGTGTCTGGATATTTTCTTCTCTATTCTCTACCTCCCTTCTTTTCAGTGAGAGGAACAGAGTCTGAGCCTTTACACACCCACCCAGAATGATGCTCTGTCATAAGGTGGCACCATTGAGAAGCTGTGATGCTTAGCTTTTGTCAACTTGATACAGACTAGTCTTTTGGAAAGAGGGAGCCTTAGCTGAGAAGATGCCTCCATCAGATTGCCTGTAAGCAATGATGGGGGAGGGCCCAGACCACTGTGGGTGATGCTATGGTGGTGGTCCTGGGTGCTATAAGAAGGCAAGTTGAACAAACCAAAGGAAACACACCAGCACGCAGCCTTCTCTATGTTTCAGCTTCAGTGTCTGCCTCCAGCCTTCTGTCTTGAGCTTCTCCCGTGACTTATTTTCCTGTTGGATGGTAAGCTGTAAGCCGGGACAAGCCTCTTTCTCTCCATGTTCTTGTTGGTCATGCTGCCCACTTGCTGTTGACCATGGTGTTTAGCACAGCTACAGAAAAGTGACAATCCAGGAGGAAACCTGGACAAGGTGCAGGGCATATGTTCTGGGACGGCTCCATGGATAGGCCCTTTCCTTCTCTTCATTTTTCCTTTAAGAAAGTCCCATTGTGTATCCCAGGCTGACTTTTGACTCCTGATCTACCTGCCTCTGTCTCTTAAGTACTAGGATTATAGATACATGCCACCATGCCCACCCACATTCTTCTTATATGAAATAACTCCATCAAGAAATTAGATCACAATCTATTTTCTTGACCCCTGTCCTAGTTGGTTTTATCACTGTGAGGGAGCATGTGAGGTAGCTTAAATTAATAAAAGTAGATTAATTTAGTTCATAGTTTAGGGGGTTCAAATCTCAAGATCCAGTGGTATGGTGGTTTGACCTCTGATGAGGATAAATGGTAATATATGGCAGTGGTATGTAGTACTGAGTGATTGCAACTTAAGCCAGGAAGTGAGAAGAGGGTTAGGGATAGACTTGCTCCTTTTATTTTTATTTATTTTAGTGTGTGTGTACACATTCACACATGCTCACAGGTGCCTATGAGTACCAGATTTCTTGGAGCTGAGTTACGGGCATTTATGGGTTCTGGGATTTAAACTTCAGTCTTTGCTAAAGAACAGCTTCCATGTTCTGACTACCTTGATTTTCCTGCTCTGATGAGTGTAACTTAGAACTGTAGCTCGAGCAAAACTTTCTCCCTTAAGTTGCTTTTGTCAGAGTATTTCACCACAGCAACAGGCAAAGAAACAGTAACATCCTTTTCATCCTTAACCTCTGGACCCTCAACTACAACAAGAGCTTCTCTCTCAAAGGCTCTTGAGAGGAACTCAGGCTCCAGTACCTAACAATTTGGGGAGATGGCATCCTCTTTGGTGGTGCTCACCTAGGCCCACACTACCTAGACACAATTGGAAACCTTCCTGCTCCTCAAATAGAGAGTGTGATGTCATCCAATGCACAGGTGACCTATGTCTTGTGCACCCCATGATAATGGCAAGAAAACACAGGGTTGTAAATGCAAAAAGACCCCGAGGATCTAAAATATCAGAGTAGTCAGCACCACAGCCAAGGTTCTAGATCTCAGAGAGGGTATCCAGGATGGCCAGTTAGAACCTGCAACAGGTGCCACTTCCCCAGAATTGGTTGACTGTGATACATGGAAGACAAGTGGGAGTTAAAAGATGATTGCTTCTATAGTACCCAAATCCACTTTGCCAGTGGGCTAGATGCACTGGGAATGTGATTCATGGAGTTGAATCACCAAATTGGAGAGAATCCAGAGGTAGCAATTAGACAATGTCAAGTCCTTGCTCTTCTCTTGTTTGATCTCTGTGACAGCAAACAAATCCCTTTACCTCCTCAATCTTTTTTTGCTGTTGTTGGAAATGGGAGCAACTCCAGCCTGAACTGTCTCCTCTGGGGACTGTTGTAAGATCAGAATGGCCCAGTGCAAAGGAGGTCCCTGTCACTGTAGCTAAGCAGTTACCGTATACCACACTGTGTGCTTGGCCTTCTCCTAGCATGCCACTCATCCCTCATCACAGTCCGTCAATGGGGGCCTCATCACCTCTTCTTGCAGATGGAGACAGCGGCAGAGGACCACATAACTCACCCAAGTTCCCATACACTACTAATTAGTGCCAGGCGTCCCAGCTCAGTGCTGCCTGGCACTGAAGCCGATGTTCTTTGCGTAAAATCATGGTTTCTATTGTTGCTGTTGTTATTGATTCCATCTTGAGAGCATGTTCTGAACACAAAACATCTAGGGTACTTGGGTACTCTGGTGATTGAAACAGATTGCCAAACTGACAGAGTCCAGAATTATGTGTGGGACAAACTTGTGGGCATGTCTGTGAGTAAGTTCCCAGACTGGCCTGACTGAAACAAAAAGGCCCACTCTGCACAAGGTGGTGCCACTCCATGGGTTCTTTACTGAGAAAAGGAAGAATGTAAGCTGGACACCATCGTTCATCTCTGTCTGCTTTCTGGCCTCAGATAAAATGTGACTGACTGCCTCACACTCCTGCTGCCAGAATTTCCCCACCACGATGACTGCCAGTCAAATCATCAGGCATTTTGTCCCAGCAATGAACAGAGTCACTAATACGGGTACCATAGACAGACAGGGCATTTGATTAGGATGTTATTCTCTAGCTTTTGATTAGGATCTTATTCTCTTGCTTTTGAATGAGCCACATTCCAACAGGATTTTTTCTAAGAGCAAGGTCCTTAGAAATGTGAGACCAGCGATGATGCCACTAGTGACACCGGTGAGACCATTCCCAGCCTCTGCTGTTGGAGAAAAGGAGGCAAAGCTTCAGCTCCAGGGGATGGTTGATGTCACATGCCATCCCTCCAACCTACAAAGGAAAACAAACAAACAAACAAAAAGAACCACAAAAACCCAAAACCCAACCACAATGCCTGGAGATCTAGCCCAAGCTGTTTGGACTGCAGCAAGCAGGGAAATTTCAACACATTCTCCTTCTCACAAGGCTCCACACATGCCTTTTCTGTGGAAGAAAAAAATCACAAAATGGGCCACCTAACAGCACTGGAAAAATGAGCAGTTAGGCACACAGACGCCACTCTCTGCTTTCTGACAAATGGAACTCGTGGGTTTTGACGACAGCAGATCGACAGAAGGTGGAATGTAAACGCAAGCACAAGTCCATCCTTAAGGATGACAGTCCCATCTGGTGGGGGCTGCGGAAGAGGGACCTGTTTCCTTTGCAATCGAAACCAAGGCAAATCAGGCCTGGGTAGCACCCCTGAGTTCAATTCCCAGCACTACCAAATCAGCAACAAAGTCAAGGCGAGTCAGTCTCTTAGAGGCTGTGGTCCTGGCCTAGAACCAAGATGGAGGGAACCAGGGTGGAGAAAGGTGGGGGGGGGGGAGAAAGGATATATCTTCCGGTGACCTAGGAAGTGCAGAATGGATTCTAGGGTTGGCATTGGAAAATCCACAGCCAGGAAATAGTTGTTTTGGAAACCCCACTGGGAGCTTTTCTGATGCACAGCAGGAGAGAGCAGAGGAGGTGTTGAGAGAGGCGTTGAGCCCACATTTGGGCTAGTCTCCCACCCCCAGTGTGTGTGTGTGTGTGTGTGTGTGTGTGTGTGTGTGTGTGTGTGTGTGTGTGTGTGTACATGGCTAGGAAGCAATCATTGCTAAAAGCAAGAGACTCTCAGAGGAGGCTTGCAGTACACATGTTACTCAACAAAAATACAACAAAAAGCTTTCTTTTCTGTTTTGAGAACCTTACTAGCCCTGTCCCTCCTAGACCTGCTTTTCACACCATAATGCTTACATTCACTCATCTGTATGATGTGGTCATGTTTTCTTTCTCTGCACATTGGCTTCTTCACCTGTAAAATGGGCGAAGTCATGAGTTCCTTGGGGCCAACGGGGAGAATGGGAAGATGTAACAGGCACTAAGAACTCTTGGAAATTAAATGGACTGTAGAATTTGCTTTGGGCATGTGCATGGAGACAGATGATAGGGGAATGCACATTTTGCAACAGTGTGTGCTTGCTCTTCTTGGGAATGAGCTCCGATGGGACTTTAATCCTCAGAGCTTGTACATCGGGGCTTTGGGAAGATTGTTTCCAGAGCCTCTGAAATGATTCAGAAATTGAAAAGAGAAAGTGATTGTGTGTGTTTATTTGTGAGGGATACAGGGGCAGATGTGAGGAGGGGTGCCATGTGGGGGAGCAGAAAAAGGGAGCACAGAGGCCCCAGGTGAAGGTCAACTTCAGGAGAAATGGGGCCAGGAGGAGAACTTCTGGAGAGGCCCTACCACCTGTCTCTGACCACCCTGCTGCTCTAGCTGAAATGGGGGGGGGGGGCTGTGAGGTCCGAGGCAGTTCAGAAACCTGCCTGGAGAAGCTGTGCTTTGGAGGACTGTAGCTGGCCTGCGTGCTCGCTGGGACCAGGGTTCTGGGCTGGCACTGCCAAGGATTGTGAATGTTGATGTGAAAGGCAGCTGGCATTTGGACAGAAGCACAGTGTGGCTTCCAGCTCTGTTGTCCTCTGCAGGAGGGCCCCTCCTCTTCTCTCCCCTTGAGTTTTTCTCTGATCTCACATCTTGTTTGGGTTAGAGCCTGGAGCCAGCTTCTATTAGCGGAGTCCCTGGGGCTCTGGGGCTCACAGGACTGGGTAGGAGTGGGGGTTCTGGATCAACAGAGGGGAACAAGCTTTGAAGATGTGAAGGCAGACAGAGCTGGGCTCACAGCAAGCCAAGTGCTTCATGCTGAGAGGGAGACAAGGAGGAGGACATTATGTCTCTAGATCCAGGGAACAAGATTTGAAACAGGGTCCGTAGGGTGTGCATTAGAGATGGCCAGAAATGCTAAGGACTAACGTTCCACATGCTGGGGAAAAAGTAGAGGCGGGGTAGGGTCTTTTCTCTGAGCTTGAAGTTCCACGGCTCAGAGCCGAACAGGTCCTTCTGGACATCCCCGTTCATATGCTTTCTTGTGTGGCCCTGAAACCTATCTTTTATTAATAAATGGATTTCCCAGTCATTAGGTATCTTCAGCATGCTTGACAGGGCACCAAGCACATTCATATAGAAACCTTCTTAGTTGCTTTCAGACACAGCCCTCAGGGCTGTGAAATTTTTTCTCTATTTTACATCTGAGAAACCTGGAACCCAGAAACGATAGAATCTGGGGGATTTTGTCTCACTGGGCTGTTAAGAATCCAGGAGCCACGAACCAGGAACTTAAAAAAATGTTATATATGCATGCATTTTAAAACATTCCTTAGATCATTCTAAGACCACATGATTAATTAAATATTGACTCATGCAACTGTTTATTATGTCGATTTTCTCTGGTGTCTTCCATGTCCTGGGCACCATAGAGATTGTAGCTACAAAGCAGTGACCACAACAATTGGACTTTCCAATCCACTGAGGGAATATGATGTAAGATGTGAGTGAACATATAACACGTCAGACCATGCCACATGATCTGTTAGAGAACAGTGCAAACTGAGGGGTTGAGTGCGGTGTTGGGAGCCCTTGCTCTTTCATAGGCTTGATATGAGAAGGCCCACTGATACGGTGACACCTGCATCCTTGTGTGAGCCAGGATGTGAGCTGTGTGACTGAGAGAAGGGCAGGACCAGCTGTACAAGTTCTCAGACTAGGAGAGGGTAGCAGGAGATGAGGTCTGGGCTGGGAGATCATAAAGAGACTTGCATGCCTTTGTAGAGATTTTTGCTTTCACTACACATGAAGCTTCCAAACCAATTAAAGGCCAGAAGCTCCTGGTTGCTGCTTTACAAGTGGACTCTAGGGGGAGCAAGAGAGGAAGTAGAAAATCAGTTAGGAGGGGCTGAAACAATTCAGCTGGAAGTGATGGTGGCTTGAATAGGCTGGAGGCATAGCAGGTGGTGGGAGGCCTGTGGATTCTGCAGTGCTTTTGAGTAAAACCATTTGTTAGCGTAGAATACAAGCTGGGGAAGAGGAGAGGAATTGGAGACAAATAGAAGGATTCTGTTGAGGAACTAGCTCAGTGTTGCATAGCAGTTTACTGACATGGGGAAGATGGAAGGAGAAGCAGATTTGGTTGTGAGGGGTGGGGTCAGAATGTGGCCTTGCGTCTATTAGATGTCCAGACAGAGGCTGAGTGTGCAGCTTGCTCTAGGGGTCTACACTTCAGCTGATGTCCCAGCTAAAGACATAACCTTGGAGGCCGTTAATGTATGGGTGGTACTGAAGGCCAATAGACCAGATAAGATTCACTAAGAATAGAGAAAGATGAGGGAGGATAATAGGTGGTGATGGGGTCTTTGGAGAGTCTGGTGTTTTGGATATGGGGTCATTCAGTGAAAGGAGGGAAAGGGAAAAAAAGACTTCGATAGTAGGGTGGAGAAGACATTTCCAAAGGAAGAAGCAGTCTACTACGGTGAGTGCTTTTGGTGAAGTTATTTTGGAGAATTGAGCATCAACATTGGTCTCTTTGGCCAGATATGCTTTAATAAACTGGGGGAGTTGTTGCTGAGATTATAAAACAATCGGAAGAGGAAAATGGTGCAGCGCAAAGTCTGAGAATCTTTGCACCGAAGATGCTCAGACAAATGGAACAATAGGCAGAGAGGTAGCAGAACCAGGTTATGTACTTTTAAATTTCATTGCCATTAATTTCTTAATGGGAGAAAGTGTAGAGGTGAGGAATGGCGGGGTTGACTCGGTAGCTAGAACGAAAATGATGACCCAGGGCAGAGAGAGTTTAGTTCCTGGGGTGGAATGTTCAGTTGTGAGATCTGCTATCAACCCTGGACCACTTCCACTCACCATGCAGAGGTGGGGTGGTGCTGAACGAGAAAGTGAAAGTGAAGGCACAGGCCACTATTTATAAGATGACCATTAACAGACCTCCTAGCAGGAAGGAAAACACCTTGCAAGGAGCAGTGGCAGTGACGTTGGTGGGGGGGGGGCTAGCAGATGGAAGCAGGAATTTCCTTTCTAGACAGGAAAGTGATTCAAGCTCAGGCTATTAGTGAGTGGCATAGGGGGAACCCAGATTCTGCACCAAATATTAAAACCAAAACCAAATAAAACAATCAAACAAACACTCTAAAGGCACTGCTTCAAAAGCCAGAAGAAACTGCATAGGAGTCTAATTTTGAAATAAAGGAATTTTTATTTTTAAGCTCTGTGTGTATGTGTGTGTGTATGTGTGTGTGTGTCTGTCTGTCTGTCTGTCTGTCTGCCTGCCTGCCTGCCTGTCTGTCCATCTGTGTAACCTGGTATGCATGCCAAAATAGAACCTCAGGTTGCGTATCATAGCTGAGGAACTTTCCAGCTTGTGTTTTGAGACAGAGTTTCTCACTGGTTTGGAAATCACCAAATAGACATGGCTGACTGATGAGCCCACGGATCTCGCCTGTCTCTGCCTCTTGGGGATTATAGGGTTTTGGTATCATGCCTAGTTGTGGTATTTATTTATTTGTTTGTTTATTTATTTACTGACTTACTTACTTATTGGTAGCTTCCTAAGAATCAGTCTTAGGTTTTCATGTTTGCATGTCAAGCATTTTACCTACTAAGCCATCTCCCTTGCTCAATTTTTACATGTTATTGTTGTTGTTGTTGTGTGTGGTGTGAAAGCATGAATGACACAGCTCATGTGCTAAGGTCAGAGGACATATTTTGAAAATCACTTCTCTTCCTTCATGGTGCCTTCGAGAAACTGAACTCAGGTTATGAGGCTTAGTAAGCTCTTACCTACTATGCTATCCTTTTAGTCCAAGTTTTTCCATTTTTATGCCTTTCTCCCACCCCTGCTGTCTTAGAGTTACCATTGCTGTGATGAAACTCCATGACCAAAAGCAACTTTGAGAGGAAGGGGTTTATTTTGCTTCCACATCACGGTTCACCATCTGAGGAAGTTGGGGCAGGAATTCAAACAGGGCAGGAACCTGGAGGCAGGCTCTGATGCAGAGGCTATGAAGGAGGCTGCTTACTGACTTGCTCCCTAAGGTTTGCTAAGTCTGCTTTCTTATAGAACCCAGCACCACCAAGCCCAGGGGTTGCCTTAAACACAATGGTGTTGGTCCTTTCACATCAACCACTAATTAAGAAACGCCCTCAGGCTTGCCTGCAGCTCTAACTTACAGAGGCATTTTCTCAATTGTTGTGTCAAGTTGACATAAAACTAACCTGCTAATGGCAAGATCTAGTTAGCAATGCTGCATGAGTGATTAACACATATCTACAAAACCCTTAGTTTTTCTAGCTTGAAGGATCAGAACAGAGGCTTCAGGGTGGAAACTGTACCCAGGAAGAGGAAGAAGTACGGAAGAGCTCCACAGAATGACATCTCTAAATGTGTTACATAAACTTTTAAAAAATACTAAATTTTAGCATGGCTCAAAAATCAAACAACAACTTACAATTATAACATCAGCAATGAAAAGAACAATTCAGTTCTTTGGCTCTAAAACTATACATGTGCAAGACAGACTTCAAGAAACTTAGCAAAGGAAAAAATGACAGAGCTGAGTTTTTAACTGCTCCTCTACACAGCACAGAGGAGACAAGCACTGAGATTTGAGTTATTCCAAGTGACTGTTCTTTAGAGGAAAAACTAAAACAGTATCATTAAGGGGAACATACCAGAATCTAGAATTTCTACTGCACAACAAACTGATGGGCAAAGAAGTTAAGACTGGGCTAGTTAACCCACAGAAACAGTTGACCTGAACAAGGGGGAGCTCTTGGATCCCAGATTGATGACTGTGTGGAAAGCATGGGACTGACCCAGACTCCCTGAATGTGGGTATCAGTGAGGAGGCTTAGGTAATCTATGGGGCCTTGGTTTGTATTTATCCCTGGTGTACAAATAGATTTTGAGTGCCCATCCCACAATGAGGGATGCCTCACCCTCCATGGGAATTGGAGTGTAGATTGGGTGGGGGACTGGGGGGCCTGGTAAGGAGGGATGGGGAGGAGAGGAGGGAGAGGGAGCTGGGATTGACATGTGGAACAAACTTGTTTCTAACTTAAATAAAAAAAGGAAGAGAAAAAACAAACAACAACAAAAAACAGTTAAACTAAGAGAAAAGATAGTCAGTGAAAATTGAACTTGAGATGAACCAGGTGTGTGTGTGTGTGCGTCAGAGAGAGAGAGAGAGAGAGAGAGAGAGAGAGAGAGAGAGAGAGAGAGAGAGAGAGAGACTCTGAAGGCTGTAGGTTCAGCCTTCATGCTAAGCAAGTGCTCTTCCATTGTACTATATTCCAAGCCCTGAGGGGGGGGACTTTATAAGGTATTGTAACTATGCTGATAGACACAAGGTATGCTTATAATGATAAACAAAGACCCAAACAAATGACCAACAACAACAATAGAATGAAAAAGATCAACAGAGAAACAGTTTCCACAGAGGAAAACCAAATGGAAAATTCTAGAATTAATTCAAAGCCAAAATAAGATCTGAAAACTTGACTAGGTGGTTTTCATAGCTGACTGGAAGTGACAGAAGAAGAACTGGCAAACTAGAAAGTAGACTAGTGGGAAATTTCCTAATCTAATAACAGAGAGAAAATTATTAGAAAAAAAGTGAATGGAACACTATAAAAACAATGGCTAAAACAGTAACAAAGTGAATTGTAACCCCAGAAGGAGGTGATAGTGAATAGGGCAGAGGAAAGCATTTGAAGAGATAATGATTAGAAATGTTTAAAAAGTAGTAAAGATACATATTTTCAGAGACAAGAAATTCATCAAATTTCATAGAGAAGAAGCACGATGAAAACTAGACATCCTAGATATTATAATCAAGTTGCTAAAACAAGACAAAATTGCTTTGTCTGAATGTGGTCATAGTTGTAAGTTTTGTGAGTACAGAAATGGGGAAAACTGAAAAGTTCTTGCCTTTATAGACTGGATTTTAAGGAGGAATTCAGAAAATGAGTTAATTCATGGATATAAAATATAATATCAGAAATAATAAAAGTATAAGGAAAAATACAGGCAGGGGAGAGATGAGCTAACTTATGTAAGTCATTCAAAAACTGCCCATGGTAGGCTGTTCTTCCGATAGACAAGTTGTAAGAACTTACCCTGGACTGGGCACTCTTCAGGCATCCTATACAATTATTCACATACATACATTCAAGGAAACATTCATATACATAATATAAAAACAAGTCCTGTGTACTTGTCAATAAAGCACTGTTGGCCAATAGGGAAGCAAAATAGGTGGGACTAGGAATCGAGCATGATTATGGGGAGGAGAAACATAGGGAGTCATGATGTAGCCGCCATAGGGCTAAGAAGTCCCCATCATCTCCTCTTTTCTGTCTAAACAAAAAGAAAGGTCTTAGCTTTAACATTGTCAAATTATATATAACAGAACAGCTATCAAGCAAGAACACAGTTACAACATTTTGTCTATCAGCATTTAGTAAGATTTAAAGCAAATATCATCCATCCCATCCTTGCGAGTCTAAAGTTCAATATGTAGCTTATCTTTCATCATAACTAAGGAAAACTATAACTATCTGTCTTCAACTCCATCAAAGACACAGAAGGATAATATATAAACACTAGGATTGACAGAGACATCTCGTTTCCTGGACAGTCACCCGAAGTTCCTTTGTAATGTTGGGGCATCCATCTTCAGCCCATAGGCCACATTGTGATTGGAAGACTTTTCAGCAAAGCAGGAAATTTTAAACTGTCCATCTGGAATGGCAGTCTGTCATTCATTTTTCTGTGTCCTGTAGAAAGTCTCGAGACTCGTCCATGAATCAGGAACCCTGAAGAACTGTTTGAGTTCAGCAGTCACTTTCCTGTGTGTCCTGCATGTCCAGTTTATACAGCAACAGTCAAGCAGTCTAGGCAAGAGCAGTTTCTTGCCCAAATGGCTAATCTTGCCATGTTGAAAGCAAACTCCATAATGAGTTTCTTCGATGCCCATCTTCCTCTCAGACATAATTGATATGCCAGGAGCAGACATTTCTCATTGTCAAGAAAAACCCTAAACCATTTTAAATGCCATTTTCTGAAGGTCTTTGAAAGGTTTGAAGACTATCTATCTATCTCAAATATATTTCTGTATAGCTAGAAAACCTAACCTACCTAACTATAAATTGTGACTATTATAAGTAACTATCTATAGTCTATATTCAATTATGTTTTAAAAGATCAGTATAAGCACAATACTTAATCAAGAGGAGAAATATACACATCACAAAACTGACCTTGAATTTGTATCAATAAATAAAAAACCATACCAATACAAAGTATTCATTTCCATTCCATAATTCTCCTTTTACCTTCAAAAAGAGATTGGTTGTGATCATTAACCAATTATAAACAACCCCATTCAAATGAAAACAAAGATTTATAAACAATATGGAGATTTGGCCTGGGCAGCAACATTAAGGGAACCCCCTTCCCCTTGCTAGTCAGTGAATTTTTAGACAGGCTGACTTATGATCCACTAGGACTACTCAGAAGGCTCAGAGCTGGCAACTGCTGTCTCCCTGGTGAATTATGGGCTTATCTGCTAACCCAGATGAAGGACAGGGCTGTCCCTTTGGGGTACTCCCTCTGTCTTACTCTTCCTTCCCTGGTTCTACTGTGGCAGGCTCAGACTCTTACTCCCATTACATTCTAGCTCCCCACATACACCAGCAGAGCTTTCTCAAGGGGCAGAGCAGTCAAAGTGACCGTGCATCTAACACATTAAAGGCCCCAGTGATGACTGGAGATGAATTGGCAGAAGACAGTTAAGCTCAAAGAGAAGGCTTGGAGATTCTTCCTGTCAGTGGGTACTCTTCTTCACCGGGAACTGTGCAACCACTCCATCTTGGGGGTCTTATATCTCCCATCTAAGAAATGACATTGGCCTCATTTGAACTTGGGTGGGAAAAGCAGGTAAGGAAGGAATTTAGAAGAATGTTTGGACATCTCGGATAGACTGGAATTGGAAGCATAAGTCATTTTATTTTTGAGTAATGATTTCTCTTGGTAAAACAGGCTGCCTTAGAATTAATTAAGTAGTCCAAGCTGGCCTCGAACTGGAGGGTCTCCTGTCTCATCCTTCCAAGTTCTGGGATTACAAGTGTGTACCATTAAATCTGGGTTCCCCGGGCCCCATTTTTCATTTTGCTAGAGTAGATATCACAAAAAGTGATCAATAAGGATTCATTGTATCTGAAATATTCCCACAGACACTAGTTTCTGAGGGTTATTGAACATTACATGACATAATATATGCAAAGCCTTGAGCCACTGTAACTAGATCAGAGCAAAGGTACCATCTTTGGTCTTGTCATCTGTGATGGTGGTAATAGTTTAAGAAAGTGGGACTTTGGCTAGCCATACTTGGGATTAGTGGCCTTGCCTTGGGGTGTGGGCCCTGTCACTTAACTAGAAAGCAGACAAGTTACTCATTCCTGCTAAGACTTGTTTTTTCCCACTTGTGAAATGGAGCTGAAGGCATTTTGTATACGTTAGATTGTGAGGCTCAGTTAAGTTTAGTGAGCAGACTATGACCAAGGACCTAAGCATTCTCCATCAATGACTTTTGAGCATTGCCAGAGTGAGAAGACTGTTTGGTTTTCATTTAAGCACTTCATCCACAATTGAGCTCCAAGACTTCCAGATTCTGTAAGAATGGCTCCTAGAATGTGCAGCCTTTGAAGCTTTAGGCATTCCTGGGGATGCTCCTATACTCTGCCCAACTGGCTGCCTGATAATACTTCAGACCTCACACTGTTGGCTTCCCCAGTGTTCCCCTGTTGCTCCCTTGGCATGGTCTATAAAATGGAGCCAATCAAATCAGGTCTATTCTCTTTCTAAGAGCAGTGCAGGGGACTGCCAGAATGATCAATCTATATCCCGCAACTGTGGTCCACACATCAGCTCCAGCCCATGTTTAGTAGAGGGAGCTGGCAGTAAGGAGAGAGCTGTGTAGCTCTTAAGCTGAAGGTGGATCTGCAGGAGAACCATCGAGCTCATGTACTCTATGAATGCTTCCTCTTTGCTGCTTGACCTTGAGTCTCCTGTTTGGCTAAAGAGTAGGAACCAGCTACACTTATTTTCAGCAGGGACACGGTGATGACAATGATGTCCTGAGCACTGATGAACTGCCTAGTCTCCAAGAGGCACTCTAAGGGTGACTGTTCGTGTTCCATCCTCAAGGTAGGTATACTTGCCTTCATCTTACCCACCAGTGGAAGTAGCAGGCTCAGACTTTACCCACCTCCCTCCCAACACATTATTGTCTGTGAAGGAGACCCAGCTCTGCCCAGTTTCTGTTGAAGCTATGAGTAAGCCTTCCTACAAGATCTAAGCCAAGGACCATTTTTAAACCTGTTTAGTGACCAGTACCCTGCACTGGAAAGTGGTCATTAGCTTTGCAAAGCCATGTCCTTTTGTAGCCTTGGATGGTGCAGCCACAAGCTGGGATGCCAGCTCCTTTATCCCTGACTGAGAATCAGTAAATATGTCCCCAGGAGCCCCTGCACTGCGGGAGACTAATCTGGGACTGCAGTTTTTAAAGGTGAAGGGGTCCTCCCCAAGTGCTTCATAATTGCTACTGTTTGGCAGATTGCCAGCCATGGCTGTCCCTTTGGCCTTTGAAATATCCAGTGCCTTTTAACAAATAGATGGAGTGCCACCAGGGGTGGCGAACACCCCTCCTCTGCCTCCAGATGACCTGTCTACCATGTACTCTCAATACACACTTGTCTAGAATTACTTCAGTGAGGAAAAAGAAAAATGAGCAGAGGCAGGCTCTTGGAGGGTTTGAAAGAAATGGGAGAGTTGTGTACAAGATGGCAGGGTTCTGGCTAGGAGAAGACCCATGGCTTTTCCCAGCAGGGAGCTTGTAACACTTGGCAGGTAGCTGTGCTTTCTCTGTACATGGAGAACAAACTAAAGTATTCTCACTCATCTCTTGCAGTCACAAGACTTGTTCAGACCAGATTTATTAGCTCTGAAACCAAAGCCTGCTGTGTTTCTTACGGGAATTGTTGACAGGAGCGTTTTTTTCACGGACCCAAAGGAGAGCTGGCTTAAACACATCTGCCCCAGGGTTATAGCACCAGAAATGTGGTGGGTGGACCCCTGCTTGGCTCAGCTGCTGTCACCTCTGCTTTTTACAGCTGGAACCAGCTTCTCTGGCTCCCCATAGTTCCAGCCCTGCTCAGCTATAGCTTTCTCCGCGAAGGCTTCTGGGCTGGACGTCTGGTAGCATTTGATTCCCAGCTCTTGTTTCTGCTGACCATGGAAGAGGAGGCAAAAGGTGGTCTGGAGAGTGGTGATGGTGCATGCTTTTAATTCCAGCTCTCAGGAGGCAGAGGCAGGCAGATCTCTGTTGAGTTCAAAATCAGCCTGGTCTACAGAATGTGTTCTAGGACAGCCAAGGCTACACACACACACACACACACACACACCATTACTCGAAAAAAGTCCAAAGAAAGGGGGGGGGGCTGGAATCAGATAGTTACAACTGAAACTCAATTCTGGGGTAGAGGTCATTGGCATTCTGACTTTAAAATAGGACTAGTGATGGCAACAATTATTTTGGAAGTTCATTCTAGGAATAACAGATAAATCATAGAAAGTATTGATTGCAATTCCTCTACTTGGCAGATATTTCCATGACCAAAAAGATATTAAAACATAGGTCATCCCCTTAGGCAGATTTAATGGTCTGCTTGACAGAGCCTAGAGACAAGTGTTCACATAGTCATCTGAGAGTTCACATAGTCAACTCCTTAGGAATTGTCCTGATCAGGCAGACATGTCTGCGTATCGGTAGAGGACTGCCTTGCTAATGAATTGATGAAGGAAGTATCAGCCCACTATGGGTAGCACTATCCCTAGGCAGGTGGTTCTAGGCTATGTAAGAGAGCAAATTAGTGAACAAGTCAAAGAACAAGCCAGTCAGCAGCGTTCTTTGCTGGATTCTGTTTCAAGTTCCTGCTCTGACTTCTCTCAGTGATGGCCTGTGAACTGGAAGAGAAAGCCAAATAAACCCCTTACTCCCCACATTGATTTGGTCAGAGGGTTTTATCACAACAACAGGGTGAAATTAAACAGTCATGACAATGTCAGGCCCTGTGTCAAATCTCAATTCCCCTGTACAATAGCTAAGTGGCCATTAGCAAATTCCATAAACTTCTGAGTCAGGGTTATGTTATGAAAGGAGGAACTGTACTCAGTCCTGTGGGTAGTGTAAGGACACCTAAGTACATTTGCATAAACTATTTGTATTTTCTCTGATCACATGAATGCAAAGAGTGTTTTGTAATACACACTTTAATCGTCACACTTCAGATACTCAGAGCCCCTTATTTGCTTGCTTGGAGCCTCATGTCAGACTTTCATTGGATCTCTTTTGTGCTGAATTTGCATACTGTGCTCATGCTGCTGTGGGTCTCCCTTCTGTGCCAGCCACTCAGTTCTGTCTCTGTCCTGGACTCCCTCCCAGGACTATATCCTTTGTGGACTGAGTTAATTCCTGTTCCAGGACATTCCAGGGTTGACCTTAGCCTGAGGTAGGAATCTAGGCTGTCTAACTTTTGCCCCAAAGAAGATGAAGAGATAGGAATTGGAAAGTTCTGAGGGAAGGAAGACTCTATGATGCATACATTTTAGATGGCATTTGAACTTTCCCAAGGAAGCTTTAATGTGGCTTAGGTTGGATACATCTCTATCAGAAAGCTGGTTAAAAGCTGTATTTCTGCTGTCACAGAATGGAATGATGGAGCCATGGGAATTCAGTCTTGTACCATGGGACTACATATGAGGAAACAGGAGGGCTCTGCTATGTTTCAAAGCAGTTTCCCTTCAAAAGTCATGTTGAAACATAATCCTCACTGTGGTAGGTGTTGACAGGCAGATAGAAAGGTTAGAAGGGTTCCACCACACCAATGGACACAGTGTCCTTAAAAAGGAAGCCCTTGTGTCATATTAGTACATAGTGAGAAGGAGAAGATGTCATCTGGGGCCAGAGAGATTATCAGTAGTTAAGAGCACTTGCTCCTCTTTCAGAGGACATGGAGTCTGTTCCTACCACACATCCAGCAGTCCACAACTATCTGCACTTCCAGATCCAGGAGCCCTGATACCTTCTTCTGTACTCTGAGGGTACCAGACAGGCAGGATATGCACATTAAATATATGCAGATGAAACAAAAATCTTTAACACAACAAGTGTCATCTTTGAAAGAGACAGCAAATCTTCACCAGACACCAAATCTTCTGAAACCTTGATATTGGGCTTCTAAGCATCCAGAACTTACTATAAACAGCGTGTTTCTGTTCTTAAGTCACTCAGTCTGAGGTATTTTATTATAGCATTCTAAATGGATTTAGAAAGGCTCCTGCTACAGGTTTGCCAGGCAGGTGTGTGGTGTACTGCACTGGGTATTCTATAACCCTTCAGTCCCCTATAGCATGAGCTTTGATCACCATCTCTGCCTTTTAGAGGACACTGGGCCTCAGAGAGGCTAAGTAACTCATGCAGATCTGTCTTCGTCTTCAAGGCAGGATCTACATAAGTTTCATCCAAAGACTGCCAAGAAGAAGATGCAGTATGGAGTGCATAGTAGGAGCCTGAGAAGTGCTGCAGTGAGGAGAAGAAGCTGTTTCTATGCCCCATGGCCTATGTGCTCTCATTCCCAGATGTGCCACATCTCTGCTTCTTGTTTTCCTGCCTGTACCAAGCGTATCTCTCCCCTTCTCTTCACCTACCAAATCCTCATTCGTCTTCTGATGGAGGATGCCCTTCTGTATATATGTTTCTCTTATTGAGTGGTGAACAAAACACTGTTTGGCCAATAGAAGAAGGAAGGTAGGCAGGACTAGGAGACAAGGAGAATTCTGGGAAAGGTAGGTAGAAAGAGACCATAAAGGGACACCATGTAGAGACCTGGAAGACAGGATGAGCCAGATGTTCTTTGGTAAGTTAAGGCAATGTAGAAATGCATAGATGTTATGGATTAATGATTAAGACAGAGCTAACCAATAAGAAGCCCTAGCTATTGGCCAACAGTTTTATCATTAATATAGCATCTCTGCGTGTTCATTTGGGGCTGAAGTGGCAGGACCTGGTGGGATGAGAAAAACTACAGCAACAGCCTTCAAGACTGAGCTCAAATATCATGTCTTCTCTGAAAGTTTTTTAAACCTTCTGGTAGAATTAGTATTTCCCATGTAGAACACCACAGCATTCTTTGCTCACCTTTCTTAGAGCAGTTATTGTATGAAGTATAAAATTTGATTATGCATCTTTGTGTCTCACTAGACAGTGAGCAGACTGAGAGTAGGATCATATTCTGCTTGCCTTTGTCCACACAAGAGCAGGAAAACCATGTCTCCCAACTTGTCTTCATGGAACTATTCATTAAGTGTGCTCATTTCATTTCAATTTGAAAATAGGATAATCCCTAACTACGTTTTAAAGGATCTGTTCTTATACCCACAGAAAAAAAAATATAGTCGTCACCCCTCATCAAGGAAACTTCTTTTTGCAACAATCTGGAGACCGTTATAGAAATATACAACCAATCAAAATGCATAGTTAGGGAGCCCAGTCCCAACTGAAAAATCTAACACAACTCCTGTGCTTAAGGATTAGGGATCATTGCAGAAAAGGGCAATGTATAGTGGAAAGATTGTAAAAGCCAGAGAAACAGGGAGTTCTCTGAAATGTGTCTCCTAGAAATGTCAGAAGCCCAACTCATAAATTATCATCAACATGACTGCCTAAACAATGGTAACCAATAAACATAATAATGTAGACAGGGGGAGATCTTATTGTCTTCCACCCTTCATAAAGAGCTACAGTCAATTAAGGGATGACGTGAGTAGGAAAAATAGTCTTCTCTATGGAAGAGCACACCAATTAGCTATCTAATACTAAACGATCAGCTTTGAAAATATAGACATGTAGGTAACACTATATAAATTAAACAGATTGTGTGTGTGTGTGTGTTACAAAAATAATGAAAGAAGAGATAATAAGTTTGAATAATATCAAGAAGGGGTATATGGGAGGGTTTAGAGGGAGGAAGAGGAAGAATAAAATGATGTAATTATATCAAAATCTCAGAAAAAATAAAATAAAACAAATAGGAGCTTCAGAGGCTGAGGGATGTAGCTCAGTTGGTGGAGGGCTTGCCCTGCATGCATGATGTCCTATGTTTCATCTCCTGTATAGCTCCCTATAAACTAGGTGTAGCAGAATACACCTGCAATCCAAGCAGTCAGTAAGTAGAGGAAGGGTGATTAGAAGTTCAGGGTCACACTTGGCTATGCAGGGAGTTCAGGGGCCTCCTAGGAAATATGAGACCATCCAAAAATATTGTTTACAAGAAAGGAAGAAGTAAAAGGGGATCAAAAGAGAAGGGAACCTCCCTTTTAAAATATCCAAGATCTGTCATGTTGAAGAATGATTTTGTAAGGCTAATGGGCAGAATTAATATTAATTGGTGAAAGTGTCAGCCAGACATAGCTCTGTTCTGTAACGAAAGAACGTTCCAATAAGTCAGCGCTGCTCACAGGGGATGTGCTGCCCTGTGGTGCTGGGAGCTCTGGTTTATTTGTTCTATTTGTCAGCAGTGTGTGGGAAAGATTACAATGTCGGAGGGAGTTCTCAACTTTCAGTTGCCATCGCTCTTGAGAGGCGATGCTCCCAAATTATGTGTGCTCTCCTGCCCTTTTAATAACCGACTTTCCCTGTGGTCTACCAGCCCATGGGGAGGGGGTAGAGAATGGGACATGAATCCCAAGCATGGGTTATCACAAGTGTAGCCTAATGCATTCCCCATCCTGCCAAGGACAGGTCATTGACCTCGGGGAGAGAATGGTTTCCACAGTCTTCTCTCTGCTCAAGGTTATGAAGAATCTTTTTTCTATAAGGCTTCTCATTTCCGGTGTAAATAGACCCAGTCTTCTGGGCATGCCTACACCAGTCGCAGCCCCTAGTGTGTTGAGCCTCAGGCCCTCAGCTGGTTCTCTCGCTCCCTCTGATGACTGGTTTGTAGGCATTTCAAAGAGCTTTTATATTTCCAGTCCCAGAATTGCCTTCTGCTTCTTATATCTTTTTCATCAAGCACTTCTCCCATAGCAGGGCAATGAGGACTAGGGAAATTCACAATGTTAGACAAGCATGGGTTCAAACTCAAATCCCACATCTATCTTTTATTAGTATGAGCTTACATAAGGCATTGACCTCTCTGAAACTCACGTTCTTTGCCTGTAAACTTAGGGTGCTAACAGTACCTCCTTCATCACTTGTAAGGTTGCCCTGCAAGGGAAGGGTGACACAGGGTTAATGTACTCATTAGCCACTGTGTTTCCTGGTACCTACACTCCTCACTTCCCAGTCCCTGTGCCCTTCCCCCCTCCGCCCTGGGTTTATCCCAAGAACTTTTTGTTCTTTTCAGCACCCATACCTTCTTCAGGGTGAGCGCCACCATCTCCACATCCTTATCCCATCATGCCCCGGGACAAGTCACTATCTCTTTCCTCCCAAACCAAGTCATTCCAATCCCAACTTGCCTCTTTCTGTTCTTTCAGGAGGAAAGTGTTCTCTCACATGCTTTGCATTTTAACAACGTCTGTGGCCATTGCTTGCTCTGATCTGTTTAATAACATATTTTAAACTAATCCCTTGCAATAAAAGGATTTCATTACTAGCAGAGACAGCTATGCAATGCAGTGAGTTCATTAGTTTCACTTTTGCTGGAGTCAAAAGTTTTGCAATGCTGGAAAGTTTCAGTGAGGAAGATTGCCTGGGGAAAATGAGAAAGGAAATTCCACAAGAATAGATCTACAAGCTATAGAAAGGGTGGGGGGACTTCTGGCTAGAGAGAGACCCCCAGGAAAAGTGCCAAGGCTTCAAGGATGACAAGGTATTTCACTGAGTAAGGGGTTTCTATGACAGTGAGGGACCCAGGTTAATAAACACTCATAGAGTCAATGATGCCCACTCTAACTTGGCTAGTTACTATATTTCTCACACTGTGTTTAACTATCTGATCAGCACTGTGGTGTCTTAATTGTTTCCACATTCTTGTATCATACTTGGTACAAAAGGGTGTCAACTAAAATGAAATAAATCTATTTTATATCTCTGTATTTTTATCCTGAATACATCCTACTTCAACTCTAAACTGGTAACAAAAATGCCCATTTCCATCTCTGGCTTCTAGAGATGCATCACTGTTTTAGCTTCTGGCTTACCTCTTCCACGAGGCTGTTTGCCTAATATCCCCTTCTGCCGGCTTTATCTCCTTCCCACCCTGGCCCTCTTATTACTATACCTTGTGCTTTTCATGTGTTGCTTCTTCTAGCAAACAGACGTTTCCTCCCTCTGTGTATTCATTTAAGACTGCAGTGACTACCCTTCCTGTCTGTAGCTTCCTTACTGTTCTGATCTAGCCAATAACCAAGTTTTGTTCATTCATCTAATACATAGTTCGAACTCATTTATTTCTCTTCACAGCCGTCATCTATACCACAGGGTCTGGTTTCTAATCTTATATCACTCTCTAACCAGCACTAAGAGTAACTCATCTGCTTCCATCACAGCCCTATTCTGTGCCGTTTCCCCAAGAACAACCCCGTCATCCCCCTCCACGTAGTTCATGAGTCCCTAGCAAAAGTGAGCTCCTCTTGATCACTCTGGTGTTTCTTAGTGTCAGTGTGTGTGTGTGTGTGTGTGTGTGTGTGTAACTCTCACATTTTCTGTACCATTCCTATTTTAGCTTCTCCAACACATCCTGCTACCTACATCAGAGCCTTTTCCCTCAACAGCTAATCTTCATTGTAAAGTTGGCTGTATTTAGAACCACCTGGTAGAACTCTGGACATATCTATGAGGATGTTTCCAGAGATTTAACTGAAGAGAGAAGACCCTTCTGTTGTTAAAATGTCTAGGTTTACCCAGTAACAAGACACAAACCGTGAGTCAACAGTCCCATGTGGAGTTTTATTGGTAGACAGGGAAGAAAAGGAGGGTGGGAGTAACCAATCCATGCAGAGCTGAGAGAGAGAGGGAGATAAGATATGAGGGGGAGAGAGAGAGAGAGAGAGAGAGAGAGAGAGAGAGAGAGAGAGAGAGTGTGTGTGTGTGTGTGTGTGTGTGTAAAAGAGAGGATGAGATGATGAGAGAGAGAGAAGAGCAAAAGAGAGCATAAGCGGGCAGGGGTCAGTCCTTTAAAGGGGTCCTTTGCACCTGCGTGGTTCTCACAGAACTCTGGGCTGACCAGAGTGCTGCCTGAGTGTATCCTGCCAGATAAGGGCAGGCCAGCGTAATGCCTGAACCTTTCACCTTCCCCTTCAATGTAGGCGTTACTAACTCGTGGCTGGGGTCCTGGATTAAATATAAGAAGAAATGGAGAAAGTATATTCATCAGTATTTATCTCTCTCCTTCCTCACTATGAATGTGATAGGACCTGCTTATATCCCAACCCCTTCCATCGTGCCTTGCTAACCTGATGGATTGTGTTCTTACTTAAACTGGAAGGCAAAACGAATCCTTGTTCCCTTAAGTTGCTCTGGTCATAGGCATGAGAAAACAACTAACACACATCCCGATCAGATGCCTCTATATAGGGTCCCTCTTCCATCAGGGTCCTGATGCTGAGCAAGGAAGTTAGCTTTTGTCTTCCTATCCTGGCAATGGACACACACTTTATTTCTGTCCATGTGCATGAGGTTGAGCAATGCCCCACAAGAGAAATTAACCACTACCCATGGCATCTGCAAGCATTGCCTCAAACTGCCAAGTCCTTCCAGATGTGATTACTGAAGGACATTGGGATGGGACTGTCATCTTGAGATAGCTCTGTGGGCCCAACTACCACAACTGTCCCCGTAAGAAGGAGGGAGGCAATACAACAATGCAATTCTAGGTAGTGCTTTATTGTATACTTGGAGTTTGGTGAGGGGTAGATTCTTAATGCTTTTGCCTGAAGAAATACAGGAGTCATTCAGGTTAGATACTTTAACAGAAGGAAATGTAACAGGATCACTGAGGAAGAGGTTGGATACATGTGATTGAGACGTAGGCCATCAGAGAATGTGGGACAGTGTCCTCTTAGGATTGCCAGAGATGACAATGTGGTTCTGTTGACAATTAACTTGGACTTTGTTATGCCTGTACTTTAAGACAGGGAATATTCATTCCTTTGTGTTGGTTTGCTGTAGGCTTTTTTGAGGCAGGGTCTTACTATATAGCCCTGGCTCTCCCGAAACTCAATGTGTGCATTAGGCTGGACTTGAACTAATAACCCTCCTACCTCAGTTTTTCAAGCATTAGATGACTTACCACATGAGTCACCATGCTCAGCTAATAAAGACTCTATTGCTTAAAGCAACTCAGTAAATGTGACACTGTGGCCAGGGTGGTGAGACAGGGTTTTCAACTAAGTAGAAAAGTTTCTCTTGGAGAATGGTGCCCTAGTAGTGAGAAGTAAAATAAGGTGGACACAGCCCTCCCAGGGTTTGCAATGGCTAGTTCCTTCCATCAGGTGGCCTTCCATCTTCCTCCACACATACCTATTTATGTGCTTGACTCTCCCTT
This sequence comes from Mesocricetus auratus, assembly GCF_017639785.1. Taxonomy (NCBI): domain Eukaryota; kingdom Metazoa; phylum Chordata; class Mammalia; order Rodentia; family Cricetidae; genus Mesocricetus; species Mesocricetus auratus. The sequence continues at coordinate 59,683,150 of NW_024429191.1, forward strand.
TCTTAAGGATATAGACTTTATCAGCAGTTACTACTTAATCACCAGAGGCTACCCTGGCAGCATTTCCAGACACATAGCATCAAGCTTCCTCCACTGGTGATAGACTAGTGCAGCAGGTTCAGGGCTCTTTTAGTCAGCATATGTTAGGCTTTGCTCTGGTGATAAATAAGCCCCCACATTTGAGGACTGTAACATGGAAAATGTTAGTTACTTCCCTGTACAAAGTCCAGGCAATGGAGGCTGCCTCTATGTGGTAACTCAGCAGTTAAGGTGTTTCGTTTTTTTTTTGTTTTTTGTTTTTTGTTTTTTTTGGGGTGGGGGCGTGTTTGAGACAGGGTTTCTCTGTGGCTTTGGAGACTGGAACTAGCTCTTATAGACCAGGTCTCAAACTCACAGAGATCTGCCTGTCTCTGTCTCCAGAATGCTGGGATTAAAGGCGTGCACCACCACTGCCTGGTCAGTTCAGATGTTTCAGTGTTATAATTCACCCATCTCAATTTATGGTGTCTATGGAAACCTCACTATCGGGGAATAGCGTTCCAGAGGAATTAATTCTCACCCTTAACTGCCAAGCAAATGTGGAGCAATGAATGCTTCTGCTTATAGCTCAATTCAGGAATCACCCACCTGCAAAGCAGGCTGTGGAATCTTGAAGTGCACACTGGAAGAAGAGAATGCATGTGGAGTGATTTAGTAATCAATTTACTAGATTTACTAGAGCGAGGTCACCAGAATTCTGAGAGTGAATTCTAGGCTCCAAGAGGAAGGCCATCATGTGTGAAAGACAGGCTTTCTGTCAATATGTCAGCAGAGAAAGGCCACATGAAGAAGCTATCATGATAACTCCCATGAATGAAGCTAAGTAATTAATGATGGCTCCCCTAGAACCAAGATACCTAGCCATTCATTAAATTTGTCTGTAGAAGAAAGGTCTCTTTAAAGATCTTGAAAGAACATACAATGCCCTTACCAAAAGACTGGGGTATGCATATGCTCTTCTTCTTTTTGATTCCTCTAGTTAATCCCTTTTCTTTAGAATATACAACTCTGTTTGTCTGTGTGTATTCAAGCAGATTGTAATTATGTGTGTTGCATATCAAACATTCCCCAAATTCAGTGATGTAAAATTCAAGCAATTAGAAAGGGGAAAAGTATCTTAATACAGTGTGAATATGAAAAAATACACCAAAAAACTGGTGCAGCATTAGCTGCAAGCTCGTATACTGTGGAACTTGGCATGGTGGTTTCTCAACAAACTAAGGTTGGAACTACCATATGATGCAGCCCTAACAATTCTGGACCTAGATCCAAAGGAGGGAAAGTTATCTTTGTAATAGAGAAATGTCTTTGTAGCACTATTCATAATATCAAATTTATGGGATCACTCTTGGTATCCATCAATGGATGAATGGATAACAAAATTATGGTATACCTGTACAATGGGGTATTAGTCATCCCTAAAGAAGAAGAAATATATCTGTAGTAAAACAAATGGGACTGGAAAACATGATGTTGAGTGAAGTAAACTACTCTCATAAAGCCAAGTTGAACACATTTCAGAACTTTCCTAAGATTGTGAGTTGTGTTTTCTCCTGGAACCTTTTTAAATTTTAATTTGCATCCTGGGTCTTAATGATCCTCCCTCTCCTCTAAGAAGGGAAACTTGAAGTCAGAGAAAATAGCTATACAACACCGCACATATGAGGGATCTGTGGTGGAGGGGACACCCTATTCTAGGAAGTCTTTTATAAGGGAAGCAGAAGGAACCAGATGAAGGCAGATAAAAACATAGGAATGTGTAACATGTACTCTTTCCCGCCAGCTGCCTGGGTCCCACCACTGTCTCAGCCCCCAAATAACACACGAGACACTATGTTAATTATGAAGCTGTTGGATGTTTGTTATGGTTTCTTAATGGCTAGCTTTGACTTAATTATTAACTCATAATTACTAATATATATATATATTTATATGGTCTTATCTTACCAAGAATTCCAGACTTGTGCCCTCTCCTCCCAGGATCACATAGTGACTCTCCACTCTTGACTACATTTCCCAGAATCCTCCTTGACTCTTAGCTCCACCTATCTTGCTTCCCTATTGGCCAACAGTGCTTTACTTATCAACCAATAGGACAAACATATACACAGAAGGACTTCCCCATCAGGAATGTGTGACTCTGAAAAGGAATTAGAACTCAGGTCATCTGATTTTCTCAAACTAGCTTTGACCATCCAACTCTCTCCACCTACTTTTCATCTCCTGTCAACTTGACTATGCCAGTTATTCCATTGAAATTATTGCCTCAGAGGTCACCTAGAAATTTTTGGTCATATATTTTGTCCTGACTTCTTCTAGAGCTTTGAGTTCCTTTTGTGCTCCACTGAGCCCCACTCCATGCCGCCATCCATGTTCTTCATCTTCTCTTGATCCTCCCACATGTCTGAACACTGTTCCCACCTCAGCTTAACTGTTAACCTCTTCCACCAGCCTTCTCTGACTACCTGACCCACAACTCTTCTCATCCAATGTGCAGAAAACAACTTTATCATCTGAAAGATTTGGTTTAGAATGTCTACTATGGTACAGTTGTGGGTCCCTGACTAAGGCTTTATAGAAATTTTCATCTTCAGCTAAGTGGGAATAGCAAAGTCCATAACCCAGGTTTATGAAAACAATACAGTGAGATCATATATTGTGATGAGGTGTTCAGTGAGTGGTCTTTGTTGTGCCTGCTTATGATTCTGATGTATCCAGACATACCCAGAGAGCCACAGATAGACATTTCATGACATTATGCCCCAAGAGAAAGAGCACACCTATAGTAGGAAAGTCCAGATAACCAAGCTTGCTTAAGAGAATTCCAGGACGGCAGGGAGCATGCAGATGTAGCAGATAAGGCAGTCAGGCTGTGTCCTGTCTTTTAACATCAACTCTTCTGCTTCTTAGCTGGGTAATTGTGGCCTTCACTATTTCTGCCTTTCTTTCCTCATTTCCAAAGTAGGGATTAAATACAGAATGGCCTATTTGATAGGGTTAATGCAGAAATAAGTGAAATACCTTTAAAGGATTTAGAATATCTCTGGCAGACTGCAAGCCTTCAATAAATGCTAATTATCGTGTTTTATGTCATTATTCACCTGCATAGTCGCTGTGGACATGCCTTTATCTTTGGGAGAAGTGTCTGTGAGTAAAATTGGAAAGAGATATTTTACTAACCAGCTTTGGGAGAGCTTGGAAGGAACAGAGGGAAGCCTGTTCCACAGCATCTGTTGCAAGGGTATCACAGGGGAGAATAGAACCATAAGAAACAACTCAGAACTGGGTCATCCAACAAAAGGGGCTAGAAGAGCAGTCTCTAGTCCTGGTTATAAACTAGAGTTGGGTCATTTTAATGAATGCTCATTCCTGGGCCTTAACAGAACTGCTGGGCCAACCTGTGAGTATTTGAAAAAAGACTCTCAGGTGATTTTAGTTCGCATCAAGGGTTATAAAACACTGAGCTAAGGCAAGATGGGGATGAAATTAGAATGTAAGTGATGATGCTAGAGAGTATGTGTGAAGCAAGAGGTGTGAGAGTAGAACAAAACTGAGGTGAGTTGATCCTGGACATGGGACCAAGGGGAAGTCAAGTCGGGTACCTAGGGAGGCAAGATTTATTGAGGGTGGGTGTTTCTTCAAGTTTCACATCATAAGGATTCAGTTGCTTCACCTTAGACCCGGTCTTGTCCTAGTAGTTTGGAAAAATGTTTTGAACATTTTACTTGGATGCTAGAATAGGCTGGTCACAACCTGTTTTGAATCAGACATATAAAAAGGGAATGAGATTAAATTCCTGGTCTCATAGTGATCCTATCCACCCATATGACCATCCATCTATTCACCAAACCATCTACCTGTCTACAGGTCATGTGTACATCCATCTATCCATTATTCAATAAAATTTTTATTCAAACATCATATATCAGAAACCCATCATGTTAGTCCCTTTAAGTTCGAAATGTTTATTTGCCTCTTTGTACAGATACAAGGATTCTTGTTAACTCATGAGGAGAAAGACTAGGGACAGACACCATGGTCTCATTAGCCCTGGAAGCAGGATGCAGGTTAGCTAGAGACACGGTGGTTTGAGTAAAGAGAAGGGACATTGTTACCTGCTAGCCATGGAGACAATTGTATTGCTTATCATCTCCAAGTGCAATTTTAAAACTGATAAAATGGGAATGTCAGGTGGTGGTAATGCTTAAATATCAAGCAAGCATATGTGGCCTAAGGAGTTGTGAAAGGCCTGGGAAGAGCGTTAGAATGACCTTCAAGCTGTTGATTTTAAAATATTAGTTTCTTTCCTACTTAAAACACATCTTTTTGTAGCCAGAGAAATGTAAAGCTCAGGTGTGAGCTGAATGTAAGTACAATCTAATCAAGATTCCTCATTATACAAACAAACAGGCCAGAGAGAGAGACAGACAGAGACAGACAGAGAGAGAGACAGAGAGAGAGAGAGAGAGACAGAGAGAGAGAGACAGAGAGAGAGAGAGACAGAGAGAGAGGGAGACAGAGAGAGAGAGATAGAGAGAGAGACAGAGACAGAGAGAGAGAGAGAGACAGAGACAGAGAGAGAGAGAGAGAGAGAGAGAGAGAGAGAGAGAGAGAGAGAGAGAGAGAGAGAGCATAAGCTCTGGCCAAGACTGTACATCAAGTCACTGACTCATGGAGTTGGAAGAAGCTTGGGATACTTAATCCAAGTTAACATGGAAGCATCCGGAAAGCAGATGGATCACTAGTTACTGTGGATAAAAACCTCATCCATTTTTACCACTCTGGCTCTGATATGGGGATGGACGGCAGATGCAAGGGTCCAGCTTTCCTATTTCTTGAGCATCTATTAATAGAAAGCACTAGGCATATCTGTGCATGCTGTCTCATTCCATCTTTACAAAAACCTGTGGCATGTGATTACTCTCTGTAGTTTACAGGTGGAGAAAACAGGCTCCAAGAAATTCAATGACTTTTCTAGGGATTCATAACAGGGACGTGGTGGGCCTGGGCTTCATCCTATATCTTCAGAATTCAATGCTCACACTCTAAGCTTAGTTTCATCATTTAACCTGCAAAAGCTTCTGTAAAACAATATTTTGATGTATCTGGGCTTGGATTGGCCCAGAATCACATGTCTGGGCTAAATAGAAGACTGGTAGCATTGATAGTCACAGGGAAACAGTAGGCCACCCCACTAACAGTGTACTCCACAGAGCTGAAAATATGTCAGGTGTCTCAGAGGTTGGAACAGGATTCTTGAGAAATCCACTCGGTTCTTTTCTCTGTTCTCTTAAAAGCCTGCAATTCTGTCATTCTAAGTTCAAATCTTTGGTCAGTTTTTGCCTCTGGTTCTGAATTGCTAAGGGTTGAGATGAAGGCACAGTGAGTCCTCTTAGCTCAGCACAAGTTGATTTTGTTCTTTCCTCCTCCACCTGTTGGACTGAGTCATCTTTCCAGGCCTAGCACAAATGTCATTCACAGGAACTTATAACACTTTCTGAGTCATCACTCCCTGCTTTGGGCTAAGGATGCATGGATTATTAAGGTAGCTTATCCTGCCAAGACCACTCATGCCTGGTGAGAGGCTGGTGAGAAAATATGCAATTATAGTGTTGGGACAAAAAGGATGAAGGTGGATGCCAATACTAGGGCATCCAAAGGCCCTGGAGATGATGGCATTTAGACTATCTGTTGCCAGTGCTCCTTAGAATACAGTTTCTCTGTGCTGACTAGGCACTCATCTTGGCCATAAATGGAAGCCTATTTCCTTGTCTGTCTTAGGCCTTTTTGTAGGAGTCTCTATGGCTAGTATGGGTCCTGGTGTCCAGTAAATGGAAAGTGAAGGAAATAATAGGTGAGAACATGAGACAACTCAAGGTTATGTGTCAGGAAGGTGTGAGGATTGGGAAATTGGAACAGTAGATGGGTGAAATGAGAAGCTGGTAGCAGCAGGTTCTTCTAAAGCATGTCTGACCGGGGTTAGAGGCCAAGGGACAGCTCCTGTGATCCTGGAAAAGGGATGAAACCTCCTCCCACCTTTCCTTCTAAACCCACCTCTCCGTTAGAGCAGGTTAGCGCAGCCAAGAAGCTCAGGGCATGCCCAGGTCCAGCTAGAGGAATCATTATGTATTCTCCAGTTTCTAGCTCTACAACATTTTAATTCCACTCTTCATATTGACTCAGATCCTGCCTTCATTGTGAATAATTCACTGTACCTTATTTTTGAACCTCTATTTAATCAGATCTCTCCTCCCTTTAAGCAAATAGTGACTTGTATTTGCCAAATAATGACTTTCTCAATGATGAACACCTTGAAAAGGAATCCTACAGCAGAACAATACTAACAGGACTCAGAGGGTTAAAAGAAAAAAAAAAGGATCTATGAAGTTAGGAATGAAAAGTGGTAGAAGGGGATGGGAGGAGTTGGAGGAGAAAACTCAGGGATGGTTTTGATTAAAAAACATATTCATGTATGAAATTCTCAAACAATAAGGACAAAATAGTTGACATTTGCTCTCTATATTTAAGTGTATTTATAACTAACAAATACAATACACTGTTACCAACATTAGGTGTGACAAGAAAGGAATCTTACAGTGGGAAGTTTCCCAAGATGTAGGCCTTTGTCTACTCTCCTTGGGGATCCTGCCCTCAATCAGTGTTTTGTTTTTATTGACTTGATCACCTTCTAATAGACCCTGTGATTTATTTGTATATCAAATGCATTATTTACTGTTTGTCACTCCCACACTACAGAGTGAGCTCCATAAATGGGACCCAGTCTATAGTAGATACTCAATAAATGCTTGTTGGATAAATGAATGGTTTACTGATCTGAGCTCTGAAAGGCTCCCTAAATAAAGGGGAGGAGGAACCTTAGAAAGTTCATGTCGTCTGTCTTCTAGAAACCTATTAGAACCAAGTGGGCATACTTTTTGGTGGTTGTAGCTATGGTGATTGCAATAACAATGACAATTATGGCAGTGATGATGGTGGTGGTGGTGGGATGAGAGAGTGATGAGAATCATGGTGGTAGTGATGGTCATGGAAGTCACAATGATGTCATAAGGACTACTCTGAATCCACTGAGTATCAGAGTTTCAGAGAATTTTTACAACCTTCTGTCTTTAATCTTAACAGTGTCCCACGAGGTGGGTGGCAGGGGTCAACAGTACTTCTACCTTTTTCAGAGAACAACCTAGTTGAAAGTAACATGTTCAAGACTGTGCAATCATCAAAACCAGAACTAAGATAGCAATTCATGTTATTTATTATCTCTCTTTCCACAATAAGTATTCTCTTCCCGTCAGTGTCATTTCTGGTTGAAAAGAAAGTCCTGCCCAGGAGCCAGCATTCCCCCTCCAACGTGTGTGTGTGTGTGTGTGTGTGTGTGTGTGTGTGTGTGTGTGTGTGTGTGATGGAGCTGAGGCTAGATCTAATGACAGTCTAGATTCAATGTGATTAGTGTTCTGTCCCACCCAGCACTTTAGGGAATAGAAAAGTAGGCCCTTTGCGATAAATCTGGGACTCAGCTTCATCACTCGACCAAGAAATTTGTCTTACAAGGGAACAAACTAATCAGATCAAAGTTAAAACAGACCTGTCTGTACTGGTCACAGCTGAAGTCTATTCTGAATTATATAGTTATTAATCTTCCTCTTGCCCATTAGAGTTTGTTTGAGTTGAGACTGTGGTTTATTTCCCTTTTCAATTCATCTCTCTTTTCTTCTTTAACTGTACAGTCACCTTGACAGTAGGTTTGTGAGGTAGGCTTTATAGAAGCAATCTGAGGGATTGGAGCTAACAGGTGATTGAGGGTCTGTGTTCTGGCCATGGTGTTCTTTGCTCTACTTGCTTGGTCTTTTTCAAGGTCTCATTTTTAGGAAGTAGTCATGCTCAGGTGGTTCACCAGTAGCTAACATTTAAAGCATGTGGGCAATATTTAGAACAGCCTTCTTGCCTGGAGAACATCAAGAAAGAGTAAGAGCACTTAGAGGACAGAAGGAGGAGGTAGTTCATGAAGCTGGTGAGTGTTAGTGACCTCTGCAGCTCTATTCTTAACCTAAAATAAACTCAGAATGGGAGACTGGAGAAATGCACTTTTCTTCTTTGGTAGAAGCTGGAACATTTATTCTGAGAGCTGAGAAGGTTCTAGTATTTCCCTAGGACTATGAAATCAAGACCTAATTCTTTTGAGAAGTTTATATAGCTTTACAGTATTTACATCATTCCTCCTCTATCTTTACTCTCCAATTCTTCCTGTGTTCTATTCCTACTTCTCAAATCCATGACCTCTTTTTTTTTAAAAAAAGTATTTAATTATTATATATGTGTGAATATAGAAATGCAACCTACTCTGCACCCATCTAGGGTTGCTTGTATATAAATGTTTTTAGGGTTGACCACTTGGTATTAGGTAACCAACTAGGGGGGTCCATCCCTGGGAAAGACTGATTCTTCCCTCAGTAGTCATTGGTTGCTTGTAGCTTTTCATCTAGGAATGGGACCTTATGGGACTTTCCCCATGTGTGTTGGTATCTCAGCTGGTGTTGTCATTGTTTAGGTCTTTTCTAGCCAACCATGTTGTTAAGAGTTCATGGGTATAGCTTCTCTGTCATATACAGAAGGCACAGTCTCATAGCAGATGTCCTTGTCCTCTGACTCTTACAGTCTTTCTTCCCACAACATCCCCAGGGGCTGTGCTGTAGATTTATCAATTGGGACTAGACACCCCATAATCAGTTGTGTCCTGTATTTTGACCAGTTGTGAATTTCCATGATGGTTTCTGTCTGTTGCAAAAACAACCTTCTTTGATGATGGGTGAAATGTGGGAACACCAGACCTTGAGCAGAGACCCACTTCCCCTTCTGCCTGGGAGTAGGCAGCTGTAAGACAATGTTTACTAAAAACATGTTTACTAAAAACAATACAATGCCCGGGGCAATAAGTTCCTGGAAAAGGCCTGCCCACAGAAACCACCCTGACCTCGACCTTTTCCAAAGACTAGCCGCCTCTTCTGACACGCCCAGATCAGTTTTTGGTGTCAGAGCAGAACCAGCCAGGGGAGAGGAGAGAGCAGAAGCTTCTCTGGTGGGAGCCTTTCTTAGGAAGTTTTCTTGAACATTTTTGGGGCCTGCTTAAAGTTTTCTTTACATCGTTGAACAAGTCTCTGTGTTGTCAATCCCCGACACCCTCCGCACGTTCTCGGACACAGGCAGCGCGGCAGACACGACAGTGAAAGCCACACCACAGACTGAACCTAGGCACAGGATGAGTGACTGGGACAAGTCCTGAAGGTTGGATGTAATGCTGACTGACTCAGTTTAGGTAAGCTCAAAACACATTTATGTTCTATAGGGCTGTTATCTCTCTCTCTCTCTCTCTCTCTCTCTCTCTCTCTCTCTCTCTCTCTCTCTCTCTCTCTCTCTCACACACACACATACACACACACTCTCTCTGTCTCTCTGTCTCTGTCTCTGTCTCTGTCTCTGTCTCTCTTTCTCTCTGAAGGTAGTTAGTCCTTGTCTCCCTTCTGGTTTTTTGAGGCAGGCTTTCCTAGCTGTCCTGTAATTCACTCTATAGATTAGGTTGGCCTAGAACTCACAGAGATCTGCCTTCCTCTGCCTCCCAAGTGTTGGAATAAAAGGCATGTGTCATCACTGCCTGGCTTTGTCTCTACTCTTAACTATTTCAGATTCTCGCCTGTATCAGCTACAATAGACAATGGGTGAATGTTGCAACAAATGCTCCCCAAATCACAGTGGCGTAAAAGAGCATGGGATTATTTCTTACTCGTGGTGTACTGGTCTAAAGCAGCTGGGGTGAAGGTTCTGGTCATACTACTCTTTCAGGGACACAAGATAACAGAGTTGTAACTGTATAGTTGCCATCACCACCTGTGGTGCTTTACATGAGAATGTTCCCTATAGGCTCATATTGAGTAATTGGTCCCTAGTTTGTGGAACTGTTTAGGAAGGTTATGGCCTTGTTGGGGGAGGTGTATCACAGGGGTAAGCTTCAAAATCCACTGACCATTCATAGTGTGCCTCTCTGCCTCCTGCTTATAAATTAAACTGTGAGCCCTCAGCTGCTTCTGCCATCACACATTTGCCCTACCATCAAGGGCTCTAATCCTCCAAAGCTGTAAACCCAACCAAATTCTTTCTTTTGTAAATACCATTGGTCATGGTGTTTTGTCATAGCAATAGAACAGTAACTAAGACACTTTCGAAATGTAAAGAGGAGAAAGCAAGTGGAGTCACGTGGCTGCCTCTGAAGTGCTCTTACGTCATCCACAAAAAGAAGTCTCATAGCCCTCCCCCTCACTGAATGTGATTGAAGAAGGACTGAAATTAGAATATTGGTAGTTATTACCAATATAATCTGTTACTCACACTTCATTTCTTTCTCCCTTCTCCTGCCCCTGTATCTGAATTCCATTCCTCACCTCATTTGCACATTAGCTTACCCTGTTTTATTCTTGCCTTTGCCTCCATAATCTTCCACCTACTACCACTCTTCACTATCAGCTGCCCCCCAATCCCTCTACTCTCTGCCCAGTCCTTAATGGCTACATCTCTTGCCATACTGTATGGATAGGATTCAACCTCCAGTTTTCAATCCACAAGTTTCCCTTGCTCCTAATTGAGCTTAATGATTTATGTCTTGTAATAGACACAAATGGGCAGGAATTCCAGAATCTCATTAATAATTTTAAACATGCCAGAAATAGGATTTTTAAATCTTAAGCAAAAAATTAAATGACCATAAAATCTTTGTTCGCTTCCCAGGAGACAATCCCGTTTCAACTTGACAGCTTAATTAAAAGCTGGGCAAATTGGACACAACACTTTTAATAAACAGGACTTGGCAGGCCAGGGGAAGAGATGAAAGGGGGGTGAGAAGGGAGAAAAATGAAGCTCATGATATAACAAGAGGAAATGAAGTGGGAGGTCCCTTCTAGGGAATGACCTTCTGGGAGATGCAGATATCTTCAAGTGACAGTAATGACACAAGAGATTATCAGAGAAGGGGTTCTTTTTTGATTCCAGTTTCTTCTAAGATTATATTATTCCATATGAGAGAAAGCTGTTGCCCATGGGTGATCTGGGGGACATCTGGGTCCATGTTTGACCCCTTCTGGACCAAACTCCTTCCAAATCCCAAGCCCACCAAGAACTCTTTTGGGGGAGCATCTGGGGTTCCCAGCTTTGTGGAGTCACTAAGTGTGACAAGTGTTATAAAGAGACTTCAGACTTTTTTTCCATTTTACAGTCTTGTCTTACCTCTGGTGTGCACCAATGCGATACATACGTGCATGTAGAGGTTCATACAGGTAGAATCCAGAGGATAGCCTTGGGTATTACTCTGTTGTTCCTCAGGCATTGTCCACCTCATTTGAGACATGGATTCTCAGCTGGCCTGGAACTTGACAAGTAGGTAAAGGTGGTTGTACAATGATTGTCAGGAATCTCTCTTTCTTTGCCTCCTCAGAGCTGAGGTAATGAGCATATGCCTCTACACTCAGGGTTTTTGTTGTTGGGCTTCACCATTGGCACTGAGGATTGAATTCAGGTTGTCATGGTTGTGAGGCAAGTACTTTACCAGCTAAGCCCTCTCCCTAGCCTTGGACCTGCTCTTTGATTATCCCTTTTGTGGTCAAACATTCCCATCTCTACTAAGGTTTAGTTTTCTTCTGGATCTGCTGCCTCTACTTGTTTTAAGTAAGAGTCGGTCCAACATGGGGCCTGACTGCACACTCCATTGCCAGAAACCACACAGGAATCACCTAAAGTTCATGCGTGGACTAGGGTAGACTTGTGAAAAGTCCTTTCATTAGCATCCTCCTGGGTGGATACAGGAGTCTACTCATAATGAACTCATTTTATAGAACCTCAAGATTTAGGAAAGGAATGAAGCAGGAACCCAGACTCCTCCCTCCACTTTGCCTGACTCTTTCTCTCAACCGGAGGGGGTAGATTCCCAATTTCACTTAGGACTGTCCTATCCCCACCCCCAATCAGTTGTGTAGTTGGCTTGAGCTTATTTTGAATTCAAAGTAATTTACTTATGTATATATAACTGCCACATGCTGCTTTAGTTAAAGTGAAGACTGCCTATCTTCCTGGCACAAAATGAATTAAACAAGGAAAGAAAGAAATTAAAATGTGTTTGGAAGTATTCTGATCCTTCCTGCCAAGTTTCATGGAGAGGAACTGGTTATAAGCTCCCAGATAAGGAAAAATGATCTCTTGGGCTGGTGTGGGATTTGATGACCCTCGAACAGTAACACAGTCATGTGGGTGGCGGCAGGGGTGGGGTGGGGCTGCTGCCTGCTGTCCTTTGCCAGCCCCACCCTCACACACCCCTGCTTTCACTACAGAACCCCAGGACCCCAGAAGTCTGAAGCAAGTGAAGTCTTTGGCACTGATCTGGGTTGTCTGTGTAAAGGTGAAGAAGCCATACCTCAGAGAGAGGAAGCCACTTGTCCAAGCCACACAGAAGGGTGGTGGCTTCCCTTGTCAACCAATAAACAGACTTTTAGAGAGACATGCAGGCTTATTATTGGCTATGGGTATTTCTAGCTCAGTAAGAAGCTTGTTTTGTCAAGTTGCCTGCTAAGTGAAAACAAATTCCATCCTTTCCACTGACTTCCATAAAAATAGAGATGCTCTTGCTTAAAAGACCCCAACAGCCCAGGTTGCCAAGCTTGCAGATAGAAAGGCTTAAATGATAATGTAAATGCCAAAGTGCTTTTTGTGTGCTGGTGCTTCAGGGCTTCAGGTGGAGACTACAAAGGGCTGCAAATACACAGGGGTGAAGCTTCTTTTGGGGCACAATGTGAAAGTTCTAAGTTTAGGTTTGTGGAGATGGCTGCACACGTCTATGTGCTTACTAAAACGGTTCAAGTGCACATTTGAATGAATTCTTGGGTATGTAAATTGTATCTCAATCAAGCGTATTACCTTTAAAAAGCAGAAAGAAAGACGAAATGGAGAATGAAGGCTGAGACCATGCTCTCAGGACAAGAGTGGAGGTAGGTGGTGACTCCCGGCTTCCATGATAGTTTAGGTTTAGGCTCTCAAAGGCCCCTTTCCTCCAGCCATAGCAGTAAAAGTGAAAGCAGATGGCACCCTTCCAGTCAGTTCCACTCCAGACCTTTGTATAAGAACTGCATTGCAACCTGACAGCTCATTAGCTTCTGTCAAATGTTATGTTGGATGTAGTGACATTTAGAGGGACAACATATGTGGCATGCTAGCATATGCCCCTTGGGGCCATGGAATTCCTATTAAATCCCCAGAAAGCAGGATATTGGCACTTCAATAGCTTGGGTACCCATAGAATGTGTTTGCAGCCATTATAGCCATGTTCTCTTAGCTCCACCAAAGCCTAGGAGTGATGTGATCTCATGAAGACTGTGGGGACATTTCTGGTCAGATGTTGACCGTCGTATTCCCAGTGTCCTTCCCATTAGACCCAGTGTAGTAAGAACCCCACAGAATTAGCACCCAGATAAAGTTTCTTTAAAATCTTTTTATTTTAGATTTAGTGTGTGTGTGTGTGTGTGTGTGTGTGTGTATGTGTGTGTGTGTGTGTGCACATGCACCCTTATACCACAGCACACCTATGGAGGTAGAAGTCAGATTTTTCCTCCTACAATTTGGGTCCTGAGAATTGAACTCGATCTTCAGACTTGGCCACAGCTCTTTTACCCACTGAGCATCACAGCAGCCCAAGGAAAAGTGTATATGCTAATAGTTTAAAATGGCTTATTTGCTATGCCGTAGGAGCCACTGAACCCATTGGGGGTGGGAATGCTGTCTCCCTCTCCTCCCTCTCCATATCCTCTCCTTCCTTCTCCGACTCTACTCTTTCAGTTTTCCCCCTTTTCTCCTCCTGTTCCTCTTCCTGTTCTAATTCTCTTCCTCTTCTTCCTTTTACCCTTGTCTGTACTGGCAGGATAAATTTGTAGAGGGCTGGGGAGATGGCTCAGATGCCTTGTAAATGTAAGGACCTAAGTTCAACACCTGGAACTCATGTTTTTTAAAACTCAGGCATGGTGATATAGGCCTGTAATCCCAGCACAGCCAAGGCCGACACGGGTAGACATGTAGAGTGTCTGGCCAGCTGACTTCCAATAAGTGGTGCATAATGTTTAAGGAAAAACACCTAAGATTGACCTCAGCCCTAAACACACACCTGTACACACACATACTCACATTTGTGCAAATCTGCACCTGCCACTTATTCCAAAGCACAGATGAATTCACACGCAAACACATAAAAAATAAAATGAATTAAGTTAGGGTAACAGCTCCCAGGGACAAACTTGTCTCTGGCTCAATAATTTCCCTGCTTTCTGGTAATTTCATCTCCCTCATATTCATCCAAGCACCCAACACAGTGCCACTGAGGTTAAAATTATGAATGAGGCATGGTGTTTACCCCCATGGAGGTAGACATAAGAATAACTACAGACACAATTCCATGTTAGAAGTCTTTTCCAGAGACTGTGGGACTAGGTGAAGGAGGAGACGGCAGGAGTAGGAAAATGGCAAACCAATATTCAGGCCAGTATAGTTAAGTATAGTAGCTAAATTTCTTCCCCCTATTTTCTGTGCTCATGCTTTGGTCCCCCTGTTGACTGGAAAGAGACTGACCTTCCAAGGACTAAGCCAATCTTTATGGAGTTCATTTAAAAATCCATTGTTGGGAGGGTATACAAAAATGATTCACCCCAGAGCCCACACATTTAAGCTAGTGCTCATACTTCAGTATGCAGGAGACCATGCTACAGCTCAGAGTCCATATGGCTGACTGTGCTTGCACTTTCCAATCATAAACAATTGGCCCACCTATGGAGGACAATAAAGAATAAAGACCCTTCTCCATGCTTTCATTTGGCTTTGCATGTCCCCTCGTGCTTCCACATGTGGCTCTGCATGGCAAGGCTCACCATCTAAGAAACCAGGTGATATGAATCTCCCTTCAATGATGTTGGGCTCCATATCCCAAGTCAGTCACCTCCACAAATTATAAACCAGAAGAATAATTCATTCTGCTATGGAAAGATGGAAGGGTGGTCAGGAATTTTCCAGGTGGGAGAGCACTCCAGACACAGATTCTTGCTTGTGCTCTGGCCCATAGATCAGAGATGGGAACATTCAGCTGCTGCATCTCATGCATACTTTCAGCTCTTTAAAGACAATCTGTGGACATTCCATTTGCAATGTGCATTTGCATAAATTATAAGTCATGGTGTCTAGGCCAAGACTTATTTGTACCAGACTGAAGGCTTGCCAAGGTCCTGACTGCTTTTCTTTTATTCTGTCAAACACAGAACAAGGAGCCAAGCATGTTTCCTGAGTCTCTAGCTTACTTTCAGTCTTGGTAAAGGCTCTCCCAATACTAGGACACCAGGACCTTCTAACTCTAACTCAGGAATGATACCAGGAGGCTCTCAGAATGTTGCTGTGAGATTTAACAGGCTGGTGTTTAAAGCAATTAACAGTGGCCAGTGCATTTAGTCAGCTTGCTGTGGTCATCTGCTAAGTTATACTGTGATTCTTGCTATGTAGGATCTATAAAGATGTGGAAACTGTCCTGACACCTAAAGATGACCAGTATAATGACAGCCAGAGAATTTGGGAGGATCAAAAGGCTGGCCGCTTGCACACTCCATTTGGCAATGACGGTAATAATGGATGGATGCTTTGGCCTTTCTGCACTGTCAAAATGAAAGATCATAGAGAGAGAGAAAAAAAAAATGCTGAGCTATGAGCCTGAAAGACCCAGGACCCAGGTCCTTGCCATGCTGGCTCCTGGCTCTGCCATTTCTGAGCCATAGAAACCAGTTCATTTCACCCAGTCTTAGCTTTCTCACTTGTATAATATGGTGAATAATAGTCACATCAGCAGGTGGACCCAGACAGATAACAACTTTGAAAGCTGACCTTTAGTAGCCACCAGCTGTGTGCTGAGGATTCGATGAAGAGCTTTGTGAGGAAACTGGCTTAGAGAAAAGTCGATGACTCAGTGCCCAAGGTCACACAGTAATAAGTGTTGGGGCTAAGATTTGAACCCAGGCATTTGGATTCCAAGGCTGCTCTAATAACTGTTATTTTACACTAACTAAAGCTTTCAGGGCTGTGCTACAGTCAGCAGGCACTCACATAATGACAACTGTTATTAACTGTGTAATATCTTTGATCCATTTGGCTAATGGTCCTCGATCATTTAAGATTTCATTCAAGTGAAACTTTCTTTCCATCCCTGAAACCAGTCTTTCTGATGATACTCCCATGATGCATCACTCTGGGCAGACAGAGGCCTAATTCTCTGTGAATCTTCTGCTTTATATTGTTCTCAAGTGATGGGGAGAAAAATAAAAAGGCCTACCAGGTTCCAGGCACATTAATCAAATGTTAATCCAATAAAGTTAGTAATGAAACAGCCCAGTTTGAGAAACAATTTGAACTACAGGCCTTTATAGATGGAGAAAATTAGATCGAATAAATGATTTACTCTAAGCAGATGTAATGCAAAAATGTCAAGACCTATAAGCCAAGCAAGTGTTAGGAATCCTGGGAGCGGAACTGACTTCAAGTCGACTTAAAGCATATGGTCTGGGACAGCTTAGGTGTTAGCACAGGCCAGACAAGGGCATGGAGAATGCTGAAGGTTCTCCAGTGGTATCTGAATGTCCACACAATGAGGCAGGCCCATTTCAGGTCCTTCAAGTTCATGTTGGGTAGGCCAGTTGGGGCCACTCAGACCTCAGTAGCTCAAGATGGTGACTTTCTCCCCATTTATACTTTCAATAACATGTGTACCCAGCAGTCTTTGGGACTGGATTCTCCTGAGATTCCTTTCTTGTTCAGATCCTGGAAGGCATTAAATATGCAGGAGGCACAGGCTGGACCTATGCTCATAAATCATCTTGACTGAATTATGTTTGAGAGAGAAAAAAAGATAGTTTAATTCAATAGTTAATCTTTGTTCCCTTTGTGATTTTTCTCTTTTGTGCTGGCTGATTTTCATAGTCTGACAAATGTCATGATCATATGACACAGTACGGAAGCTCCAGGTACAGGTAGACTGGTCCCATCTTACATGCTGGATGGTGGCCTTGGATTGTGGGTGGTGGTAAAAGAAGAATACTTCAGTATAGTGTACCAAGAGATTCATAACACTCTAGCATGACATTGGAACTGCTGTGTGGCCATCTTTAAAACACACAGCTTACAGAGCTAGGATGATGTAGAGTAAGAAACCCATTCCTTGATCTATTTTCTGTTGTTGTAACATAATCCCAGAGACTGGATAATTTTTAAAGCAGAGACTTATTTTGACCCCTGCCTTCTGTGGCTGGAAAGTCCAAGAGCACAGTGTATGCACGGGGGGGGGGGGGCTCAAGCTGCTTCGACTCCTGGTGGAGAAACAGAAGGGCACGTGGACACATGCAGAAGAGACAAAACAAGTCTCTTGGGTAGATTTGCCAGCCTGGCTTTTGAACACCTTGCTGTCATAGTAGCTAATCTAATTGGTGAGAGTCAGAACTCACTCATATAGAAGAGGTATTCACCCATTCATGAGGCTCCTCGTACATGACCTCCCATCAGGCCCCACTCCCCAATACTGCTGTTTTGAGGAACAACTCAACATGAATTTTGGATGAACTATAGCAGCTCGGTGGTTTTTTCTTTGTTTGGTTTTTGGTTTTTCAAGACAGGGTTTCTCTGTGTAACAGCCCTGGCTGTATTTGAACTAGCTCTGTAGACTAGTCTGGCCTTGAACTCGTGGAGATCTGTCTGCCTCTGCCTCCCGAGTGCTGGGATTAAAGGTGAGCATCACCACTGACTGGCTGCAGATCAGATTTTGACTCGTAACTTCATGATTATGAGATGTTTGATGGCATACAGTACTATTCCTCTATCTTCTTTTTTCTGCTTTGTCTTCCAGGTCTTGAGTGAAACCAATGATACTGTACTTCTGAACACGTCAAGGTGGGTGGCATAGTGTCTCTTCCTTTGTAGGTTCTCTTGAACTAACGGTGGTTTTATAAACCCAGCTACAGCCAGTCTTTCCTTTGTATCCAGACTGTAAAATTTAGGATTAAAGAGGATGCCAGGATGTACTTACTGGAGCCATATCTAGCACACAAAAGGTATTCATAAAAGACTGTTGGAGGAAGGGGTACGTGTGTTTGAGTGAATAAATGAAAAATTAAGAGTGAATGAATGGAAAATCAGTAAATGACAATAAAATAGGAGCGTGATTAGCAATTAGAATAGGTGGGAGAAATGAGCAAATGAATGATTGAATGGGTGGATGGTGTACGAGTGGACACAGTCAGGTCGACACACTGAGCTGCAAATGCACACAGGCTGCTGCTCCTCCAGGGCTGCCAACCTGGCGTGAGTGGTCCCTCTTGGCAGTCTCCCTCAGAATGTTCCTTAGAGCAGCAATTTTATATCCTATTGTTTCAAACTCAGATTATATGATTGCTGCCATTCGTGCTTACATGATTAGAAAAACTTTGAGGTGGTGAAAGACAAAGAGCTTTCCCGATGGAGAGTCCCCTATATCCCAGTATCCTTACCACTCCAGCCAGATTTCCAGAGCTGGACTGCCTTTATGTCAATCTGATGTTAATTAAAACGGTAATTGCAAGAAGATATTCAAGTTGCCTCCCTCACTCTGCAAGTGAGCCTTCCTGCTAGGCTGGTTTTGGTTCTTGCAGACCTGGAACTAACCAAGGTATGTGTCTGTAATGGCGGGGTTGGATGGCTGGTTACTGTTTTGGTTTCCTTTGGATTCAGTGCTTTAAGAACTGGGAACTGGGGATGGGGAGCAGTGAGAAGAGAAAGGATGGGGAAGGAGTAAAGTCATGGCATTTACAGCCCCAGATGGTAGAAATAACTCCACCTAAGGCCCATGGTATGATTTTACACAAGTGAGTTAAGTGGTTTTTAATCTAGACCTGTGAGTTCGGGTTTCCTCATTGGTGGAGTGGGATAATGTCAGCTTATATGGAAGCATCAACCAGGGTAAAAGGAGACGGAATCCTATCCTCTCTGTGTGTCTCTGCTTATCTCGCTGGTTACTTTCTTCAAAATAGTGCCCCCTCCCCCAGAAAAAAGCAACTTAAGGAAAGATGGACTCATTAGGCTCTCAGTTTGAGAAGATAGTTCATCATGGTGGGGGTTGGGGGAGGGACACCATAGTAGAGCTTGGTGCAGCTGCTCATGTTTTGTCTGGAGTCAGGAAATAGACATGAATGCTGGTACTCGGCTCATGTCTTCCTTTTATTCAGGCCAGGACCCCAACCCACAGAATGGCACTCAAGTTCAGAGGGTATCCCACAGCAATTAATCTAATTTAGAAGTAGGTATGCCCAAAGATTGGTTTCCTGGGTGATTCTGGGTCCTGTCAAGTTGATGATCTATGTTAACCATCACAGGTTTTGAACCAACTATGGGTCCCAGAGTCATTAGAGTTCAGTCAAAATATAAATTAATCTAGACACTGTCTTTGGGTGCTTTGTTCTCTTGTTTGTTGTTGGCTGATTCAACTCAAGGCTTGAGAGGCCATTTTCCAGCGTTCCTTGGTCTCATTGTTTTCTTCCAGTTTTGAAGGGTTGAGTGGATGTTCATTCGCTGATTTCATGGTGGCTGTCTGGCATCTGTGTAACCCATGTGGTTCCTGGAATTCTGGTCTGTTTGCCCATGGCTTATGGTGACTACAGTGAGCAATCAGGAAGGTGCCAACAAGTTACTGCAGCCCTTCTATGGGTGAGGCAGTAGTGGGATGTTCCATACCTGTAGCCTCCTGCTATCATTGTCACAGTCCTTGAAGACCACATTAATCTTCCTTTGGAGTATCATAGGCCTAGAGGTATCAAATCACTTTCCCAAGGCCACACAGAGGAAGAGCCAGAGCCAGAATTAAAACCTAAAGGCAGTGAGTATGTTGCTCTGAAATTCCCATAAGATGAGGCAATTTTGCCACATTGCCTGGGGGCTTCGGCTGAATGTGAGCTACTTCTCTAGAGGTGGCGGGTAAGCAGAGACCAGGAGGAGGAGGATTACTTTTTCTGTTTGATTTCTGCGAGTGTGACTTAAATGAAGTGGGAGAAAGTTTGGGAGTCCTAAGATTGGCCCAAGAGGAGAAACAGTGAATTTGCATCTGAGGAAGGGATTGTTTATGGTTAGAAGAAACCAAGAACTGAAGTTATGAGAAGGGTGGTGTTGCAGAATATTTTGATTGCACTCTGGCACTCCCAAGACTGCCCAATAAAGTTATACCTTGCATCAGGGAGTGGAGCCAGTGACCAGGTGGCCAGAATTGGCCATAGGGAAGTCAGCAATTTGGATAGAGAAGATGCACAGGAAGGGAAGGGCAGGGGTTAGAGTTTGAGTTCTCTCGGTTCTGGGACTAGAGAAGACACATGATTCTTACAGTGTCTCCAGGCAAAAAGCAAGGTCAGCTAGTTGTTACTCAGCCTCTCTGAGCTAGCTGGTTTTCACCCTAGCCTTTGACTTTCAGACTCAGAAGTCATAGAACAATAGATACTTAAT
Source organism: Mesocricetus auratus (assembly GCF_017639785.1). Classification (NCBI taxonomy): domain Eukaryota; kingdom Metazoa; phylum Chordata; class Mammalia; order Rodentia; family Cricetidae; genus Mesocricetus; species Mesocricetus auratus. The sequence goes on from NW_024429191.1 coordinate 59,703,772, forward strand.
CTAAACCTACATATCATGGTTGGGGTAGAGCAGGAGCCATGGGACCAGAAGCCCTACCAGGCCCTAGCCTGAGTGACCAGTGGGGTGCTGACTAAGGGGCCAGAGAATATAATTAAAATACCATTAGATTCATATGTAATCATTCTAAGCTGCAGAAAAAACAGCAGGGTGGGCCCAACAAGAGGCTGGGAAATAAAAATAAGACAAAAGGGAGGTTGCAAGGAGCCCCAATTTGCTGGTCCTAGTGGAGGCTGCTGAAGGTGTAAAGATTTATGTACTGGGCTATCTCCAGTGAGGTACGTCTGTGTCCTTGCATAGAAGTCATATAGCTTCTGAGTGCCTGAAAAGATGGGTGGGGTCCTCTAGGTGTGGGAAAGTTAAAAATGAGGACCACCATGCTGTCCTGTAGGGTGTGTTGGCAAGTTCCCATGTTGAGTGAAGTATGACATCACACAAGCAGAAAGCTTAGACTCAGGGTAAAAGAGAGTCCTAAATGTTTTCACTGGAGACTAAATGCCCCAGCAGGGAAGAAGAATCAGCAGTTCCATTCATTACGGGTTCATTGACAGTTCTATTATAAGAACTAATCGTTTGTTGTTATTGAGATCTTTCTCCTTGATTAAAACCATTAGCACCAGTGAGTAACCATCAATCCATTAACAAACACGCTTTCTTAAAAGCCCCCCAGTTCTGAGGTGGTCACAGCAGACCTACACTCAATTATCCTAAAGCCATCTCTTGTCTACTTCCTGCTCATCTCCACTGTCACCACTCTGGTTGAAGCCACCACTGATCCTCTCCAGGGTAACAGTCTTCTAAAGCTCTCTATGTCATTTCATAGTCAACAAGGTCACTTTCCCCAATCTCCTGTCAGGCCACACTTACCCTTATGCAGCCTTTGTGGCTCTTCATACACATCTACTCCTGTCTACTATGGAAGGCCACATGCTGTTCTGCTTAACAGCCTTTGCCTGGCCCTTCCCAACCTCCACTTTATTAGACCAGGCTCACTTCCCATCACTCAGCTAGATGCTATCTTCAGTGAAGTCCCATGTCCCACCTCACTTGGATCAACAGCTCCCCCTCCCCCACATCCCATCTGAGCTTCCTACACTGTTCTTTCAATTGCCACTCAAATTATTTGTGAATTTTCTTATTTGATGCTTGGGTCTTCCCCTCACCCCAATATCACCCTTTCTCACACTCCTTTTTCTTCTTTCCTGGTTGTAGATTGGGACAAGATAGAGCAATTATCTAAGGAACTCCATGGAAGGATCCCTTCCTTCACTCTTAAGCGCCTGACCAGAGTAACTGCTCTCCAAATTCCCCTTCTGTTCTGCCCCATCCCTGTGTGCTTCTCTAACACCCTGCAAGAAAGACTTGAGCTGCAAACAAAGGAGAGGGGGAGAAGAGTAAGAAAGGGGACAATTTAGGTGGCAGTGTCTGAAGAGGATGAGAGAATCCAAGAGTAAAGCTCTCCTTGGCAGCAAGGAGGCTGGTGGATCTTGTTGGTGTCTCCAAAGAGAAGCATATTGACATTCTGGATGTCGTGGGAGGGGCATTTGAAATTGGTGCTTTAGGTAGGAAGGCCAGCCATGCTGTGGAGGGGAAGGGGAGAGAGGCAGGAGGAGAGGAGGATGTGGAGAAGTGCAGGACGGTCAAAGTATAGGCAGCCCTGGGAGGCCAGAGTTCAGCAGGCTTTGGAACATACTGGGATGATTTCCCCTCCCCCCACCTTCATTAGAAAGGGGAGTCTGCCATGGTGGGGCTTTCCCCAATGCAGCCTCCCCTGGGGTCATGGATGACCATGCCTTTTGTGGCTGCTCAGCAGGCAAGCACTCCAGCTTCTTCCCAGTTTCTCAGAGAGAGCTACCTCCAGTCTGCCACAAGGTCTGTTTGTCCTGAGAATGCGAAACACGTTTCTCTTTTAAATTTTAATTTGGCTCTGTCGCTGAAATTGCATTAAGCCCCACTCTGTTTCTCAAAATGACATTTTTTAATGTTCCCCAGATATGCAGATCAAACGGGGTCCAAAGAGTCTCCTCCCCTGCTGACTCCTCCCTCTATGGCTCCCTCTCTCCCTGGCTCTCTTCTCTCCATGCTTCCTCTCCCTGTCTTCTCCTTCAATAAGTGGGATTTGCTTTCATTCTCCAAGGTATTGGAGCCCACCATCTGTTGTGCTGCTCTGTGTGTGTCACCAGAGATACTACCATGGCTACTGGGAAGCTGCCAGGCCACTCTGAGGGGACATGTGTTGAATCTTAGCTTTATTCTTAACTGCAATGACGTCCCCATGGCTCTGGGCAGGTTCTTTCCTTCTGTGGAACCAGCCAGAATGGCATGCATTATGACTAGGAGACACGACAGCCTTCTCAGGTTTTCATTACAAGAAGATGTGATTCTTTTGAGAAAGGGAAAGAAGAAACAAATTCTTGAGATTCAAGATCATCTCAAGTCTCCCCATAAGCCAGCTAACTGCAGAGGCTAGTCAGTGTGTGTGTGGGGGAGGGGGGTTGCATTCTCACTGTATTGTGGAGGAAACAGAGAAATCAAGAAAAACAGAGAGAGAGAGACAGAGACAGGGAGGGAGGGAGAAGAGGGAGAGGAGAAAAGGGTTACACACATAAAGAGGGAGAAAGGGAAGGAAGTAGGGAGGGAGGAGGAGAGGAAGAGAGAGAGAGAGAGAGAGAGAGAGAGAGAGAGAGAGAGAGAGAGAGAGACTTCCTGACTCTTGGGTCTCATTTTGTCCATGTGACTTTGAGTTTCATCATCTTTTGGGGGATTCATAGAAAGCCCATGTGTGGATGTGTGGTCTTTGAAGAGATTCTCTCTCCTATGTTCCTTCTGTGTTCTGGATGGAGCCCATGTGGCCCCAGGTGGTGAGTTGCATCAGGTAAGGAAGATTATGGCCATAGTGAGACTAGTCCCCTTCCCACAAATGTTTCCAGCAGGGAGCAGTGGTCTGTGATACTGGTCTGGTGGTGCCTCTGTCATCACACAGTCATCTGTTGCATTTGCTGTTGGCAAAGGACTGCTGAGCACTGCTCTTTGGTATGACTCCTGCACATGTTTCGAGACGTCACTCCTGAAGAAGTAGCTCGCATCCTTATTTAGGAGGATGGAATGAAGGCAGAAGCTAAAGCTCATAGATTGGAAAGTCTTAACAGAAGCACAATTCATCCATTTTCCTGTTGTCCTCCTCTTGGTGAACAAATTGACCATGCTTGGATCATTCTTCAGAGCAGTCAGCATTCGCTCTCAATCTTGGTTCTTTTCTACTTGCACTCTGGGGTCCTTGCCAGTGACTAACTAGCTTCTGACATCACCAATCTTCCCCACCCTCTCCCCTGGGCCATCTTCTTTCCTGTTTGATTATTTGGTTCTCAGGCTGAAGGTCTTGTGGCTCCTGGAGGCCAGCCCCTGACACGGTGGGGGTTGGGAAGTAATCAGGTCGAGGCAGCTACTGACAACTGCAGGGGCCCATGTCCTCCTGTGTGCCCCGCCTGCACTGTGCCCACACAGGCAGCTGAGGACGGCGTGTCGAACAGTTGCAGTAAGATGGGAATGGCTTTTTAATAGCTGGGGGCCCCTCTCACTCATCTGCGCATGCTGAGTTTATCCTGCCATTTGTCAAATTCTGACTCTAGGGGACCTGGGTTTGGAGAGTTCCAGCCTCAAGATTTATGATCCCAGTGAGTGACAGGTTCCCCAGTTCCTCTAAACAGTCAGTGCTGCCAATAGGAGGCCCCCACAGCCTGCTCATCTCCGAACAACACGTAGTTCCACCTCTGCTGAGGTTGGAAATGAAATGTTTACTTGGGCTCTAACCAATACACCCCAGCTGCCTCTCTGCCTATGATTGACAGCAAGTGAGTTTCAAAATCGAGCAGACAGCTTAATGATTCAACACAGATTCCACTTTGCCAAAGGGAAGACAAAAGAAAACCAAGTTCCAGTCCAGTTTAGAGAACACTTCTTAGGTAGAAAGGGAATCTGCAATGGGCCCCTTTCTCTTACTGTTGGCCACAGACAGGCCCAGAACTCATGCAGGCTCCAGTGGAATGCTGAAGGAGTTGGTTAGGTGTTGGGTGGAATACAACACTTTTATTTTTGCTCATAAAAAGGGACACCTCATAAAATCCTTACTTCTCAGAGGTGGCAAAACACCAAAATCCCCATAGTCTGAGCTCCCAAGCATTGATATCCTACTGGCACATTCTTTTCCATAGCTGAACACTTCCACTGATGGGAAAAATCACTACTTCTTGAAGACTATTATTTCTTGCTTGGAGGGAGTGACATGTTGGCTGAAAGTGTTTCTTTGATTGAGTGAATGTCTCTTTCTTGGTAGCTTTTCTCTCCTCGTTCAAGATTTGACTCAGCCACATATAGAATCCATTCCTTCTGTGCCCTAATACCTTTCAGAAAGTCATGTCATCCCCCCTGAAATGTGTTAAGACCACAGTGGCCTCTGTCATGCAAATGCTAGGTTTACAAAGGCAATGAACTGGCAAGAGCAAGATCCTGTGTCTCTAAGGACATATTTTCTAGTCCCTTCTCCATGCTACTGGCTGAGAAGAGTTTGACCCATACCAAAATATCTCTGCCCCTCTGTCTCTTCCTTCATAATTTGCTCACAAGATAAGATAGTTGCCACAAGACCCTAGCCATTTATTAGACCATGTTTCATTAGTGGATGGGGGCACTGGGAGTGAAAACTTCATGCCTGTTTTCTGTCTCTTCTGTAGTGTGCTCACTAGGAAGAGGGGAGGCTAGGCAGCCTGGGGTATACTAGGAAATTCAGCTATGTTCTCTGATATGTGACTATAGCTAGGTTATTTATCATTTGTTCCTGGAGCCATCTGACAATCAAAAGCAGCAGGCCCCACTGCAGCTGGCAGTGTGTGTGTGTGTTTGTGTGTGTGTGTGTGTGTGTCTATGTGTGTCTGTTTCTCTGTGTATGTGTACATGTACTCACACCTACATGCCATCATGACAAGGACAATGGGACTATGTCCAGATAGTGTGAACCCTATGGAGGCTGGGCTACTTGCTCATCCAAGAGAAGAGTGATCTGTCCCACCAAACATGTGCACCAAAATCTCATCTTTGTTGCTTTCTGAATGTTTGGTAGAATGACTATAAAATCATGATAGAGGCTTCTAAGTTCAGTAAGGGTAGAGGAGAACAAAGGGTAAGTACAAAGAAACAGATAAAGACAGCTGGAGAGATGAGGGCATCCAGCACCCCACTCTTCAGCTTTTAGAGGAAACATGCAGCAATATCTGTCAACATTAAAATCATACCTACTTCTTGAGCAATTCATTTCTAAAAAACTTTTTCCCCACGGAGATACTTGTCTATGTGGGCAAAGATGTATGTGCCAGGTCACTAACTGCAGCAATATTCAGGACAGGAAGCAACTTAGATTTCCATCAGCCTGGTTACATAAAGTATGGTTCATTGTTATGATGAACTACTGCGTAGCCTCCTTGATAAAGAATGAGGTTCGTCTAGTTATGTTGATGGAATGATCCTTGTGGCATATTTTAGAAAGGAAGAAAACACTGAATAGTGTGTTTCCATTCGAGAAAAGTAAAGAGGTCTATTCACAGACCTGGGTGCTTATATCTGGTGATATTATTTCTGGAAGGCTACACATACACAGGTAATAATACTGCTTGCCTTGGATTAGGAGTGATGACACAATAAGGGTTAGAGAGTGGGGAGGCTTACTTTCCTTCACATACCACTTTTTTTTATCCTGTAAAGTCATTATAATGCCTTGCACTGCATTTCCATAAAAAAATAGTTTCTAAGAAGAAGAAAGCATGCACCTTCTGCACTTAGGCCAAACAAGGGGCTGCCACTGTTCACATGTCCACTGTCAGCTCAGTGCTGTGTTGGCCCAAATAGTGGAGGTATTGATGAATCTAGGATTTATGCTTTTCTGGTTCTGTTGTCCAGGCGGAAAGGGAAAGATGTAAAGCTATTATTCTAACAAATCAGATGAGGAAACACTGAGTCTTGACTAAGAATGGAGACTTTACATGCTGTTCTGTGAAGAACTGTAGTAGAATTTTGAGACCAGAACTGAATGAATGATATGTAAGATTCCAGGCAAAGAGAATAATATGTACCAAAGATATCAAATGGGAAATGAACAACCATACGGTGACATCCTAAATATGACCTTCACCTACCCACTGTTCAACCTGAAATCCTCTGTTCATGGTTAAGGCATCATTTGTTTTCAGATGTCTTTGTGTGAATGTAGATATTTGTCTTTGACTGAGGCATGGGAGGAAGGACTCCCAGGGGTGGGGAGTGGGGATTAGGAAATCTGCTCCACATCTTTTAAGAAAAGCCTATTTTGGGGCATTTTTTTCTACTTCCCTGGTGTAAAGATTCCTGCCATGACTGACTTAAGTTACCAACATAAAGTGGCAGTGGGCAAGAGATAGGTTTAATTCATATATTTGAACCACAAGGAGTTCTCCCTAGTTGCCACTGGGTGAATTAGAATCCTACAACACCCAGACTAATGGGATGTAGAAGCAAGCTCAAAGTGAATCTGAGCTACACAGGAGGAAATGAAGGTTTTTGCCCAAGGTCAAAGGAAATGGCAGAGTGGGACATTACCTAGTAGGCCTTGGATGAGCGCCATATTGTACTATCCCTTGTAAAGCACAGATATAAGTGTAACGGGGAGAGGGAGCATAGGACATTAGTGTATTTCGATGGCCTGAAAAGTTGTAATGAAAAGCAGAGGGACTTTTTCAGAGAGAGAAGTGGCTTTGAATGACAGGCAGGGTCTGTGTGTTGGAGAGGTAGATATGAAAGTACCTGAGCAGGAAGAGTTTGAAAGAAGGAAATCCTCAATGGCACCATTTTGTTCAGGGCTTTCCTTCCAGGAACAGGAATATTATGTGATGACTTGTCATGTGGAAATGAGAGGGGAGCAAATCACAGTGACATCCTTGAAGATCTGTGTATACTCATGAAGTTAGTGCCTCTCTGCAGACATCAGGGCATCTTACCCCAGAACAGGGAGAGGGATTAGGAGGTGATGTCTCACCTCCTACCCAGTGCAGCAATTTCTGTGGCCAGGACTGTGAATCTGATGGCTCGGGGAAGAAGTCTCAGCAGTCACAACAATGAAGCATCCATGGAGAACTAGGGTGGCATCGTGGGTTTTATGCATTTATATCTGGCTGGGGAAACACAAAGACATGAGAGCAGTGCAGGACAAAAGAAAGGTTTGTTTCTGTGAGTTTCCAGTAGGGTATTGGAAAGGAAGATGGATTAAGAAAGAGAAGGACAGAGAATCCTTTTTATTATGTCATACATTAAAAATATGTGACAGCCCATGCTGAGAGATCTTCAGTGGGAAGTCATTGTCTTCAGGGCAAGTCCAAGATCCTCGCATCATTACAGAGATCACCATTGTTTGCCTTTGCCTACCTCTCCAGTCTCCTTCCCTGGGCCCCCTAACCTTTACCCTATGACCTGAGAGGTGGTCCAGGCTCAATGCTGCTTGCTAACACCCTGCAGGGTTGGAACTATGGACTTGGCACAGGCCTCTACCTTGAATTCTTTTGTATCTGTATCTGTGGGCCAATTTCTATCCATTCTTTAAAAATCCTGCTCCAGTGTTTCAACATCTTTCCTAAGCTTCTGTTATATGGGAAACTTCCCCCAACCCACTTCCTGCTAGAGGCAATTACTACTTCTGTGGACAGCTACTTCAGCAGATGCCATTGCACTGACACCTTGGCAACTTCCTGATATGTTCTATTGTGATCCTCTCCTTTCTCATTTCCCATGACCTCCTCAAGGGAAGAAAACCTTTGCCTTGCTCCTGAGGCAGAGAAGGAGAAGGACAGAACTGGTGATAGACTCTTGAGTTCTGGTAAAGTAAGAGGCTTGGGGTGGGGAGTGTGTGGACAGAAGTTCTGTCCTGCCTGGTCCTGTAGCCATTTAGCTCAAAATGAACACACAAAGGCTTATATTGATTATAAATTGTTTGGTCTATTGTTCAGATTTATTACTAACAAACTCTTACAGATTAAATTAACCCATAATTAATTCTTATCTATCTTTAGCCATGTGACTTGGTACCTGTTCTCAGTAAGGCATTCTCATCTTGATTCCTATGTTTCTGGCTGGTGACCAAGTCTCTGCTTTTCCTCTTCCCATAATTCGTCTAGTCTTGTAGTCCTGCATATACTTCCTTCCTGGATAATGGACAATCAGTATTTTATTAAAGCAGTACAAGTGACAAATATTTACAATGTACAAGAGCATTATCCCACATCAGGGGTGGAGAAGATCCACCTGAAAGAGAGAGTGGACATGCCAACCTAGGGCAAAGACTCTGCAGAAAGCCAATTGGAAATGCTAATTTGTCATGCCCCCCAATTTATTTTCAGTTAGGTCTCCAAGGGTCACTAAATGCAGCAGCTCTGAGGAGCAAGAGAGTGTCAGTTTTAAGTAAGGCCCTGTCCTAGATGGTTTGGTGCTGCTGAAATAGAGTCATTTCAACTCCTTGAAAAGGATGGTCTTTTCTAGGCTCCAACACAAACACAGGGATATAACAGGTGTTACAGCAGTGGAAAGGGGATGTGAATAGTCCAGAAAGGATATTCATCAGCACAAATCTTTCCTACTGGGGCCTCAGTTGTGGCTCCATAACAGACATGTAAAAATGGTAATTCTATATTCACCCCTTTAGAAAATTTGACTTAATTAATCTGAGGTAAGACCTAGGTCTTGTTAGTATGGTTCCTATATTCCCTAAGGATATCTGATGTACAAATAAGACCAGAAATATTGCTATGGTGGAAAATTATCAACTCTGAAATCAAACAGAATTGTGTATGAATAGCATTCCTGTTATGGTTGGAGAACTTAGGGTATAGTTCATTCCCCTAAGCTTCCATTACTCGCCTGTAAAATCATGTAAATAATACATATTTCATAGAAATGTCAGAAAGGTGCCAGGATAATGGTAATAACAATGCAGCTGAAAACAGCCTTCCATCCATGGAGCTCTGATTAGGATAATTGTTAGAACTCTTTGTAGTCACATGTAGCCCTCTCTCTCCAAGTCATAGCTCAGCCAAATGTGGAAGTGTAGCTAAATGGAAGCTAATAACTCTCTCTGGGTCGACCAGATAGCTGAATGTTGTCAGCCAGGTTCCCACTTCTTCTGATACATTCATAACAACAAAAATAGCAACTGTGGCATTGGAGACGACCTTTCTAGGGTGTGATAAATTGTCATGTGGGGAACAAGATATGTGTGAGGTTGCTCATTCACAGTGGGTGGCAACAAAGCTCAGGATATTAAGTGGACTTCCTTAGCATCATATTAGGTAACACATGGCTTGGTACAAGTCTTTTTTTCCTCTCTGTGGATCAGTTTTTGTTTTCTTCTTTTTAAATCTAGGCAGCTCATCTGTATAAGCAATAATCTTATTATTTTGATGTTGATGGTTCTAGACTCAAATCCTCCTCTCTGCCTCAGAAAATGCCTTAGGTTGCTGACATAATGTCTACCTTCTTCCCTAGGGATTCCAGCACTATGGGTCAGGATGGAGAATCACTCTGTTAGTGCTGGGGGCCAGAATCCATCCTGCTGGTAACCACCCTGGCTTTCCTCCCGACCCTGCCCCCTCTGGGTATAAGTTTCCTCATTTCTCCTCCTGCCATCTAGAACTTGAAATAGCCTCTAGCACACTATGTGGCTGCCAGAAGTTGTAATTAAATAATGTCCAGCTGTCAGAAAGGCTGTTATAAATGGCCTTTTTGTCTGCACCACTGTCTGGAAAGCCAGGAAGGGGAGAAAGTAGAGGGTTATAAATGTGAATAGTAAGAATTCAGTGGGGAGCTTGGGGACCACTTTTAGGGACCACAAAACCCCCAGAGGTACCCTCAAACAAGGGAGTAACTAGTCCATGGCATACCAGATCTCAACACTGCCTCCTTGATGAGATTTGCACACAGGATAACCTAATAAGGATTTAGGAAGTTGAATCTTATCCTGGAACTGACTATCCTGGGTGGCAATTAGCATTCTCTTTTACAAGCCAGGAAAGAGAAAATGGTACCATGTGTGCTCCAATTGACTTTCATTATTTTCTTCTCTCCCTCCTTCTTTATGAATATACACGTTGAATCTCTATTGCATTTGAGAGTTTCCTCCAAATGAGGAATGTGGAGAGGAAATGTTCATTTATTGAGCATGCATTAAGCATTAGATAATTTATGTGCATGGCTCCATTTATTTTTTTACAGCATACCCAGAAGAAAATTATTATAAAATTCAATATTGTAAATAAGAATAACGAGAGTCTTTGAGATTAAACAGCTTTCCCAGGTCACATAGCCTGTAATTAAAAGTCTAGAGATTATGATTTCATTTCACATGTGGATTTGGGAACTAGTCAAGGCCAAGGGCTCTGTCTTCACCGTCCATCCCCCAACTCCACCCCGCTCCCCTGCCACCCCATCTTGTATCCTGTCACCTCCAGCTATATAGAGTTTCTCGCCCATTGCCTAGGAGCAAAAAAAGGCTTGTTGAGGCTGCCATTGAACTGTTTTTATTTCTTTCTGACACTCTCATTCCCAAAGCAGCAGGAACTTAAGTCACAGAACAAACAAATAGTTTGGGGGCTTATGAAATAATTAGAGTAGTTCTCATCACCTTTGTGGACAGGTTGGCTGGCAGTGTCCTCAACAGCCAGCTGGGAACTCTTAATGCAGTTGGGAGAGACGTGGATACTTATGGTAAGAAGACCTGATGTGGGAAAATGCATAGTTACCTGGAAAGAACACTCCTGTCATAAGGCAAGCTCCAACCATTGTCTTCTTCAGGATAGACAATTCCTTGAGCTCTATAAAACCTTGACTGATTTTACCTTGACTGGTCCAGAAACCTTGCAGTCAGCTTTAGAGAAGGTGGGCACATATCTTCACATGCTGAGTTTCGAAGGACAGGATGGAGAATAGGCAAGAGGGTTCAACTGTTATCATCATTATTATTATAATTATTTCTGTGAACAAATGTTTTACCCAAATTTATGTTTGTGCACTGCAAGTGAGCCTAATGCCAAAGGCCGGAAGAGGGTGTTGTATCACCATAAACTAGAGTCATAGATGGTTGTGAACTGCCATGTAGGTGCTGGGACTTGAACTCAGATCCTCTGGAAGAGCAGTCAGTGCTCTTAACTCCCACCATTCCAGCCCTCCCTCACTTTTTGAAATATGGTCTCATGTAGCCCACGCTGGCCTCAAACTCTGCATGTAGCTAAGGATGGCCCTGAAGTCCTGATCTTGCCTCCATCACTTAAGTGCAGGCCTGCACCACCATGCACATCTTAGAATGAGGATTCTGAATGCAATATATTTGTCATCAGAGACTAGGCAGGAATCTTGATACCTGCATGGATGACCTTGAGTACATCTTTAAATGTTTCTGGGCTTTGGTTTTCTGTTTACATATGACAAACACCTTGTGAGCATCTACTGTGTATCACATCCTCTGTTAGGTGCCAGGTGTAGGCAAAACACATAGCATACAATGTATTCTGTGCCCTTAGGGAGCTTCCAGTCTACCAGAAGTAAATATCACGCAATAAAGCTCATGATTACACTTCATAATAAATTCTGTGAGAAAAAGAACAGAGCCCAATGGAAGAAGATTTTACAGTGGGAAACCAGGACCTATATCTTTGGAGGATCTTTTTTTTTCTTTTTAGCTGATGCTTGAAGCATAAATGTACATTTCTGCGGAGGTCCCATGGAAGGGATAGATGCATGTCTTAGGAGCGGAAATTAAGCATACGTGGCCAGAGTGCATTGAAAACGGAGAAGTAGCAGCATGAGGTGGGGAGGAAGACAAAAGAAGAGCCATCCGTACTGAGCACATTAAAACTTTGTCTCATGAGAATTGGGAGTACATTGCTTAGTTTCAAACAGTGGTGGGATTAGTTTCACATGCTGAAAATAAGATAATAAGAAATAGAAAAAAAGATGACAAAACCACACATGCACAAAAATAACCACCTACGGGCCTCTCTAAACAGGAGGGTAAAAAAGACCTGAATAACTATTTTTCTGTCACAGAATGGATCCCATGGGAATAATCTGCTAGCAGAACAAAGAATAATGTAGAAGAGTACTCATTATAGTTAGAAAGGCCCAAGCCATTCTGTCTGTTGTGTGAGGAGGAAAAACACTAGCAAGTCTTGCCTGCTCCAGAATCAAATGAGAGAGGTCTGCAGGCACTTTGTGGTGGCAATGAATGCATACTCAGGAGTCTAAAAGCCTCCATTCTTCCCCATTCCACCATTTGCCATCAGCACCTAAAATGCTCAGGACCTTAAAGCTTTTCAGAAATGGCCAGTAAGTGAAGGTGCTAGCTTCATGACCTGAGTTTGATCCCTGGAACCCACATGGTGGAAAAAGAGAACCAACTCCTGCAAGTTATCCTTTGACCACCATATGTGACTATGTACACACACACACACACACACACACACACACACACACACACGCACACACACACACACTTTTTAAGGTGAATATCCTAGAAAGGTTCATATGTAAGGAGATTATCCCCAGAGGGACCCGCAACATTGATTTATTCTCAGTGTTTGGGATGTTTTAGAGAATCTTGGTATGGTTGCTATCTTCAAGAATGACCCCAAAGAACTCAGCCCGCTACATCTTGCATCACCTCTCACACTGAGTACGACTATTCTGTGTAGACAAGATGATACTATGGACATGACGGAGCAGGACTTCCATGACCAGTTATCAAAGCCATCATAGCTTCTGTTTCTCCCTTTTTCTTGGATCATTCACACTCTAGCAAGTCGGTTGCCATATTGCAAGTGTGCTCAAGCAAACCTACAAGGAAACATTTACACTCTGAACAACCACACGAAGCAACTGTTTTGGAAGATATTCCAACCTTCATTTTATGTCTAATCTCCCAAGACATCTTGAGCATGAACTATATAGCAATACCACTCCTCTATCCATAGAAACTAAAATATCACGTTTATTGTTTGAAGTCATTAAACTTACCAGAAACTTGTCATATAGCATTTCATGACTGATGCTTCTTTGGATCTCTAAAAAACACTGTTGCTCAAGTCCTATCAGTGAAGATTCTGATTAAATTGGAGTAAAGTTTGAGTGCTGATATGTTGAAAGTTTTTAAAGGATACTAATGCACAACTAGGATTAGGAGCCGCTGGACTATAGAGGAAAAAATCTGAAGTTCCTTGAAAAGGACTAGCCTATCATAACACAAATTGAGATTAACACAAATTGGCTCTATTTCCTCCACTAGAATTCAGATTCTATCTAGGGAGACATCTAAAGTCCAAAGTGTAGATCAGAACCCAGGGTCCTAGAGATTTGGAGTATCCTGTGTCCACAGGCTCCCACTGTGGGATTCTGACACTTCCCTAAGAACATTACCTACAGAAGGAAATCCATTGGCCTTAGCTAAAGGAGAAGGCATCAGACCCAGTCAGAGAATGACTGCATCTCTACAGACTATATCTTTGACCTTGAGGTTACAGGTATGTAGGATGTCACCTCTCCACAGATGGATAGCCTTTCTTTATCCTCCCACTGGCCATTATAATTTCTGTCCAGACCATAGTCCTATTTGTGAATGGTCTCTTGAAAACTTATGAGCAATGATGACATCTGACTGTGAAAACCTTCGTCTGACCTCAAATGTTCATGAGTAATAGGACGATGTTCCCATCTCTCAACAATAACTCAGGAGGTCTCCTATCACTTCCTGCTCTCTTATGTTGTAGCCCCTATGATGTCTGCAATAAAATAATTACATTGATTAGAAAAGGAGTCCTAGAAGATGATAGATGCTGATACGATGGTCACCCAGACTCTCTCAGTACTGACCCTCCTATAGTTAGACGGTATTAACATTCATCTGTGTGGTGTCTGTGATTACAGATGCAGTTACAGGCACTGTGTGAGCAACATGCTAGGTGCAGGAGATATAGAACTCAGTAAGACTCCTTGTTCTTTAAGAGCTTTTAACTTAATACTGATGAGATAAAAGAGACCTCATTCCCACAACCAGGGCTTTGGTTTTTTTCCCTCTTCATCTTTAACCTGGCTTCTGACTGGTATTATCCTCTTGTCTCCGTCTAGCTCAGATTAAAACTGACCTCCATGCATTCAACTTTTCTGAATCTCATATCAGTCTCTCCTAGTGTCTTTTCTTATGGGCTATATCCACAGTCATTCTTACGACTTCTAGTGTGTTATAAGGCTAAGAGCTTCATGAACAAAGATTGGGATTCTGGAGGAAAGTCTGGAAGCCCAGAAAAATCTGGAAATCTGGAAAAAACGAGTTGAGTGCTTGCGATACAGAGATGGGGAATGAAAAGGGGAGAAATAGCACAAACCTTTCAGTAAAAATGAGTACATAAGGGGATTGTGGATAGTTCCTACTTGGCATTGACACCCCAAGAGAAGTTATAAGTGAATGACTTCAGTCAGGACTGGGAAGGTAGTACAAATTAATCAAGTGCCCAGGGAAACAATGGAGGGGCCATGACTGTAGCAATCCAAAGAGCTTGTGATCCACCCTCTGGGAGAATGCCTTCCTTTAGCTCTAGCTGATGACTGATAGGTGGGTAGGCATGTGGGCCCAGGGAACAGACATTTGGAATGTCTCCATAATAATCTAACAGCCAGGATTTAAATGGAGAGTATCATGAAGTTCAAATGAAAACAACCAAAACAACTGTTATATAAAGAAAAGTTTTAGGCAACAAGCTTTTCAAATTCCACCAGTTGTTTTCTTAAAGATAGACAGAGCCACTAGAGACTAAAGATTCCAAACCCACAGACACCCAATAGACTAGTTTCTGAGGGATCTCCATGAATCCTAAAACAGCAAGGCTGCTAGGACCAACTGATCCCAAACATCAGTCTCGTGTGCTTTCCATGTCTCTGTGGGTCAATAAAGTATGAATAAGTAAAATCTGCACTGAGCTTCAGATAAAATGGTTGACAAGAAACCCACAGATCTTCTCTGAGAAGTGAAGTCTCAGAAGCTCCCAGACACATGAAGCCAGCCTGCCAGATCTGGTGAGGGCTCCCAATTGACTAGCCAGGCATTTCCAATCCAGTGCCCAGATATGATGAGAAACTACTGGGTATGTTTTAAATGAGCAAAACAGGGATAACACGATCAGAAGAGCGAGAAAGCCACGAGTCTCTGAAGGTGTATCAGCGATTTTTCTTATTGCTATGACAAAATATTTGAAAGGAGTAATGTAAGAAAGAAAAGATAATTTGGATCACAATAGCAGAGGATTACAGTCCACCAAAAAAGTGCATGAAAGGATTTTTCAGAGAAAAGCTAATAATATTTTGTTTTTTGGAGAAAGGCTCTTCCTCTCTCACCAAGGCTGCCCTCAAATTGTGATCCTTCTGCCTCAGCCTCTTGACAGCTAGTGTTACAGGTGTGAGTCCCATCATCAGACTGAGAAGTATGTTCTTAGGAGCATATACTGGCAGAGTCACTAAAGAACAAAGAGTAAAGAACACATAAGTAAAATAGTCAAATTGACAATGATGTTAAGGGCTGGTGACAAGCCTTGTATGCATAGCCTTAATTTGTACTACCTTCCCAGTCCTGACTGAAGTCATTCACTTATAAACCTCAGGAAAAAAATGCAGGTGAGGAGATAAGAGTAAAGTACACAGAGGTTGTGCAGTCTGAAAATAAAGACACAGGGGCCCATGGGAACATCTGCATTTTTTCTAACCATTTCAGGAATCATATTTGTGTTGCTTCTCCAAGACTGTGAAGTGAGTAATAGGAGCTCACTCAAATGATTACTCATAGGGGTTACCCAGTCCAATCTTATCATCTATAGAGTGCTCCAGAAAGGAGATCCAGATGTGATGTAATAGGCAAGGAGAGATGGGGAGTGCTGAGCACAAAGTGAAGTTGGGAGGGAAAGCAAGGGGGAGAGGTGGGTGGGGAGGGGCGAGGGGTTCAAACCCCACAGTCCTGACTCTGGATTGGAGGCAGTGATGTCTGCACATTATCTGGATTTTCTAGACCTGCCACTAAAAGCCCGGAAACAAAGACAAAGCCACAAAGAATGGCCTTGCAATGTCTCACAGGGAGGAGTCAGGCTTCTTAAGATGCGCCTCGCATCAGATCATGATGATAACAATTTAAATGTGTAAGACAAGCCTGGGTCACTTGTAGCACTGTATGGCACAGAGGTTATGACTGGCCACCAGAATTACAGTAAGGGCTGCAAGTGCCAACAGAAAGGCTACCTCCTTGGCCGTAAATGAGTGCATTTGAGCTTTTAACAGCAGTTAAAGTGAATTAAAGTGTATCTCATGCATTTCAATATATGTTCTTATAATTATTTTTATATATAAACATATGTCTCTTTTCACATTTTAACTTTTATCATTTTTAATGATGTGCATGTGTGTGGGTATGTGTCTGTGAGTGCAGATGCTCACAGAGGCCAGAGGTGTGAGAGCTCCCTAGGGCTAGAATGACGGGTGGTTATGAACTGCCTGATGTGGATGCTGAGAATGGAGCTTAGGTTCTCTGAAAGAGCAGCATATGCTCTTAACTTCTGAGTCGTCTCTCTAACCCCCTACATAAGTATGCATATTATTCATATGGTGCAGATATTTGTATAATTTTATGTACATTATTTATATTTGTATTTTGTTAATCCATACTTATAAAACATATGCCTACATATTTTATAAATGCATTTACATTGGTCATTTTGGGGAAGACGATAGACAGGCAGTCATCATGCTGAAATCTAGAAAAGAAAATGGACAGATAATGCATTTATTCCATCTCTTCTGGGTGAACTCTAAGGGAAATGTCTCTTTTTGGAGCACTGCAACTTCTGAAAATGACAAATAAATGATTAGTTTAGGAAATCAGTATTTATATCATTGAACATGTTGCTTAATTAAGGTAGTCAGTATCCATGTGTGCCATCATAGTACAGATGTGTGACTTGTGGCCTCCTGATGTACCATTTGTGGTGCATAAGGACAAAGGGGCCTGTCAGACCTCTGGATCCAGATGCTGCAATCTACAGGAAGAATGCGACAACAGAGGGAATGAGCTATACTGCCCTCTATGTGAAAGGGTAGTGAGACCCAGACAGGGAAGGAAGAATTCTTAACCAGCTAAAATCCTTAAAGAAAAAAAGAGAAGGGCAGTAACCTGCAGTATCTTCAATGGCATATCAACACTTTCAAATGGTCAAGATGGAACAATGACCCCCTAGGAGCATATACTTAGGTATAAACCAAAGAAATACAAGTGCCTTCTACCATAAATGCCAGAGTACAATTATTTTGCAGAGGAAGAGGAGGCTGTGGCTGGACAGGAGAAAGGTCATCTTGGGTCAATGATAAAGTTCAATTTCTTCAGTTGGGTGGTTATGTCACTATTTTTCTTCAATATTTTTTCCGGCTATACATTGGTTTTATGTGGCTTTCTATATTTATCTAAAATAGAAAGCTCCTATTTTTAACACACATGCAGAGCACATCTGTCAGACCACTTGGTCGTGAGGACCCAAAGGTTTAAATTCTGCCTTTCAGGGCTGGATTTGAAATCTTAACAGGTACTCCAACAATCCCTTCAGCCTGTGGACTTCCAGAGAGATTATCTAGGGAACAGGCTAGGGTCATGAGGGTAAACTACCAGCTTTTATTAGGCAGCCAAGAATGAGCTGAGCAATAAAATGTGACTTGGTTCAGAGTGGAGGGCTCCCTGCATTTGACATTTCTGCTTTATTCAAACCAGAAACCTTTTGGGGGGGGTCACACAGAGTCTCACAAAATGTCAGACAAATGTATATTTATAATAGTGTCTCCATATTTTAGGCAGATTCTTCTCTAATTATACCCAGTAAATCTCAGAGTAATTGCAGTATTTCCATCACACACACACACACACACACACACACACACAGACAGATTATTCATTTTCAAGAAGAGCTCAGCTTCAAGGCTTCTTTAAATAGCAGTTAGCAGGGTATGGCGAATGTCTATTTACTGAACTGTAATTGCTTCCTGGGTTGGAGGGAGTGTGGGCTGTCCAGTGATTACTGCTGCTACTCTGAAAACAAGGCAGCCATACACAAAAAAGCCCTGGTTGGGAGGGTCACTGTGTGCCAAACCAAGCAAAGAGCTGGGCATATCAATCATTCCCTTCGTCCCCTGCACAGTTCCCAGCTTTTCTTTTTCATAAACTTGAATCTCAACACAACAAGTGACGAGCTGAGTTAGGAAACCAGTACCTTCAGAACTTCTGGTTCATTTCATTGAACCCATCTGAGCCCCAGGTATGATGGTTAATGCTAACTAATTTAATTGGATTGAGACACAGCCAGGGGATTAGTGAGGGACACCTCTGGGTATGCCTTCTTGACAACTACAACCCCAACATTCTCTTTCAACAAACATCATCGGCTTAAATTATCTGACGTTATCTCTCCCCTGCCCCCCCTGTGTGTGTGTGTGTGTGTGTGTGTGTGTGTGTGTGTGTGTGTCTGCAAGTGACTTTTAATTTAGAAACCTGACTGATGACAGAAGCTGAGACAATGTTAAGGCAAGCCACATGGAATCTAAAGGCATAGACTTCAAGGAAGACTGCTAAATTGATTCCTTCAAGATAGAGAGATTGACGTATAGATGGACACACAGATATATATACACACAAGTGTGTGTATGTATATATGTGTATATTTTGTATGTATGTATACAGGGCATATAGAAAAGGACTTATGAGGAGACTAGGTGGGGAGAGAATGATGGGGAAAAGAAGAATGAAGAGTGGAATAACCTGGGGGAAGGGCCATTAAAAATCCAGGAGAAGCCTAAGAACACAGCGGGAGTGGAGCACCTAGTATGCCCTGCCAGATGGGTGCCAGTTAGAATTCCTTCCCCAGGCCTCACCCCTTCAACCCTACAGGGGGCCTGGTCACATGAAGTCAAATGAAGACCCAGGGAGAAAGGAAGAGAATTGTAGCTTTTGGGGCATTTTAACACATCCGGGGAGGTGCTCCTAAGAATACTGAATGGAACTCACACAGCAGCAATACTGGCCTCAGGATTCTCTGGAGAACACTGGGTGGTAAGGACAAGGCGGGAGTCATGAACTCTAGAATGGGAGCACAGGTGAGAGTCAAAAGTCAGAAGAATTGACAAAGGCAGACGACCCATTGCAAAAGCCACCAGGAACAGAACTACACTTGGGCAGACTTTCATCTTCATTTTAAAGCAGATATTTTGAAGTGTAATTTACATGCTATGGAATTCACCCCCTGTAAGCATCAACCATGTTCACAGTGTGCAACCGTCATTACCATCCAGCTCCAGGATATTCCTGTAGTCTCAGGAGTCCTGGAAGCCATTTGTAGTCGTCCTGCATTCTTATCCCCAGCCTCAGGTAAGTACTTATCAGCTTGCTGTCTCCATAATTCACGTTCTCTGGGAAACGGAATGCTAATGGAACCACACACTATGTAGTATTTGGTTCTGCTTCCTTTTACTAAGCATGATGTTTATGTCTCTCTTCCAGGAATTAGCGTGTACTAGTAATTTACTGTTTTGTTTTTATTGTTGGATAGTGTGTGTGTGTGTGTGTGTGTGTGTGTGTGTGTGTGTGTTTATGTGTGGTCTACATGTATATACACATACACATGACTGTGTATGCACATGGATGCTAATGGTTGTTGCTGGGTTGTCCCCACCTTATCACCTTGAGACAGAGTCTCTCACTTAATCTGGGACTTGTCATTTCTTGGCTAAGCTAGATAGTCAAGAAGTCCTGGTGATCTTCTAGCCTCTGCCCAGCTTGGGGGCTATAGGTACACACAACCATCACATCCGGCTTTTTTTTTTAAATTGAGATCTGAACTTAGGTCTTCATGAGTGTGTAGCTAAATTTTAGTCACTGAGTGTTCTCCCCAGCCATGGCTAGTATTTCACTGCCCAAATATGCTACATTTTATTTTTCTATTGGCTAGTTAATGGGAACTTGGACTGCTCCTACAGTTTGACTGTTATGAATAATACTGCAAGAAACGTTTGCATACAAGCTTTTGTGTGGACATAAGTTTGCATCCTTCTTGGCAAGAAACCTGGGAATTGCTGGGTCACATGGTAGCTCTGTGTTTCATTTTCTGCAGATGCACCAAGCTGTGTTCTTAAGCAGCTGCTCTCCTCCTTCCCCACCAGCAGCGAATGGGAATTCCAGTTTCTTTGTATTCTTACTAACTAACCTGGTCTTTCCAAAGACAACTGTCTTTGTGGGTGCATATTTACAACTCACTGTGGTTTCAAAATAAATGCAGCTAAGCTAAGTACTAATAAGTTGGAACATATTTTCATGCACCTATTAGCCATTTTCATTTCTTTTTGTTTAAACTTTGCTGAAACATCTATTCAACAGATTTTGCCCATTTCAAAAAGTAGTTCATTTATTTTCTGATCATCGACCTATAGCTCTTCACATACTTTGAATTTAAAGTCCTTTATATTACTAGTTAATATTGACATTCCTTACAATGTTTATATTTCAAATATGCTTCCTGGTCTATTATTTAATTTTTTCTTTTCCTTTCTTCTCTTTCTACCTTCATTTCTCACTTTCTTTTTCTGCCCTATTCCTTTTCCTTAAGACAGAGTCTTTCAGTGTAACCTGGGCAGTTATATAAACTCACCACCCTTCTTGCCTCAATCTTTCAAAGGTTCGTGGGATTATAGTACTCACCAACACCTGGCCTTCTGTTCATTTTATTAGTGGTGCCTTTTGAAGAACATTTAGAAAATCCTAGGTAAATACATTCTTAACTGGTGCAAAGTCAGAAAGGATTTCTGCTATAAACAAAATGTAGACTTAGGGTAAGTTTTGAAATTCAATAGTTTAAACCCCTCAACTCTCTATTTGTTTTATCAAATTAGTTTTGAGTATTTTAGACTGTTTGAATGCCTGTTTTGCAATCAGCTTCCAATTTCCTCTGTTTCAGGTGTTTTGCTCTTGCATTGGGTCTGTCTGTGATCCATTCTGAGTTAACTTTGATGAGTGCCCATGACACATCTGTGACATACAACCCCAAATATGATGCCTTAGCTTTTCCTTTCGTTGCACTGTAGGCTGTATCACTGAGCTGTAGCCCCAGCCCTTACCTATTTCGAGAAATAGGAAGGGCCTTTTCACTTTCCCCCTCCTTGCTCACAGGAAGCAGGCGATATATTCTGATTAACCTATTCTCCTCACAGAAAAACCCTGCTAATACCCAGAGGAAAGGTGTGTCCTTAGCTCTGAAGGAACGGGGGCACAGAATGTGAACAACTAGGCACTTCCAAGTTCTCCTAGCTTATTATCTCCAACCAGACCGGTTTGGTAATCTTACTTCCACATGGCTATATGCTCTTTACTGAACCTGAGCATGAAGTTACATGGGTTTTCTTGTTTCCTTGTTATATATTTCCTTTGGAAGACTTTCGAGTCTCATAAAATTCATAGTAAGCGGATCTGTACGCTTTCTCTTATTAATCTATCATAGATGCCTCAGCCATGAATCTAAAAGCAGATGAGAAAAGATATTTCTTTTTAGTCCCTAAGGTATATTTATATCTAGTGGTTCTATCACCATTTTTTAAACAAATAACATTCACCTACACTAAGGTGACTTGGTATCTTTGTCAAAAGCTAATTAATAGTGCTGGGTGTGTTGCTCAAGAGTAGAGTGTTTGCCTAGTGTGTGCAAGCCCTGGGCTTGATCTACTGCACTGAAAAACACAATTCATTGACTACAAATAGAAGGGTTACTTTTGTAATCCTCAGCTCTGCCCATTGAGCCATTCTTCTTATGTCAGTACTATACTTCCTTGATTTCTGTAGACCTACAGTAAGTTTGGAAATTCAACAGTTTAAACCTCCAACGTTGTATTTTTTTTTATCAAATTAGTTTTGACTGTTTTACATCCCTTGAATGCATTACAGTCCTCTCCCAACTTCCTTCAACAGTCTGATGTGATTTTCACTGGAATTGAATTGCATCTCTAGATTCATGTGGAGAGAACATTGAATCCTCTGCTCCCATTCACGAACGCCAACTGTCCTTTCATTGATTTAGATGCTCCTTCATGTGTTTCATTTTATTTTATAGTTCTCGGTGATAAGATTTGTATTTTTTCTGTTAAATTTATTCTTAGTTTTTCTTTTTTTGAAAAAAAGATTATTTTATGTGCATGCATTTATGAATGTGTACCATGTGCACGCGGTGCCCACAGAAACCAGAACAAGGAACCAGTTCCCTGGAACTGGCATTACAGACTGTCAAGATGCACTATATGGGTACTAGGAATTAAACCTGGTTACCCTTGCAGAGAAACCAGCGCTCTTATGGGCAGAGCCATTGCTCTATCCCATAAACTATAGGTTTTCACAAATGCCTTTCATCCAACTGAAAATATTCTCTCTTTGTTTTGTTAATCTTAAAACCATGAATGGTATAGATCATTGCGGAGCTGTTTTCCTGTACCTGTAATAGATTTCGCTCTTTAGTTTATTGTTGTGGTGCACCGTATGACTTAATCTGTCCAGCATTCCTGGTACAGATCTCGTTTCATTAAGGGTTACAGTTTTTCACCTACTGATGAATTCAGTTTGCTAATATTTCAACAAATTTTACAGCTAAATTATTAAGTATGATGGACCTTCATTTTCCTTTTTTGTGATACCTTAATTTTTGATTTTAGAATATTACTGCTCTCCATAAATGTATGGATATGTTCACTTTTCATTTATTTCTTATTTATCTAAGGGTGATATAAGTTATTAAAATTCAATAGAATTCATCAGTGAAACAATATAGCTCCGAGTGCTCTCTCTCTCTGTCTCTGTCTCTGTTTCTCTCTCTGTGTAAGCATGTATGATTTTTAATTATTGGTTCAATTTTTTTACATGGCTAAGAGAGGCCCATCCAGCTCTTCTATTCCTTTTTGGGTCAGCATCAGGGATCTGTGTCTAACAGCTTGCATTTAACCTGGGGAATTGTCACCCTTCAGTGCAGTGACTTTTGTCTCTGCTCATTTTCTTAAAACAGCCTTGTTTTTAATACATCAGTTTATCTTCCTAAGAACCCCCTTCCCTCCAGCTATGGGCCCATCCACAGCCCAGACAGAGCTTATGTTTACACACTCTTTGGTTATTTTCAGGTCTGCATTGGTTGATACCTTCTACTGGGCCTCTGTGCTCTCCCTGCCTGAAGAGCCAAATAATCCAGGGGAGATGATGTATAAGGGCTTACCAAGCTCTCTGGATAGTCTGCCATTTCCAAGATAGCTTGATAAAGTTTCTAGCAGTTTCTCTGCTCTGTGTTCTTTCATATTCACTGCCAGGCATGAGTTGTATCTCTCACCTCTGACCATGTAGATTCCTACGGCTGTGAAACTTGTGGCTGACAAGAATGCCTCCTGACTCTGGCTGTTCTAACCTGAAGTTCAGAGGTCTCCAACCAATAAACTAGTCTCAATTTGTTGCTTACCTTTGGCCAGTTTTCAGAGCTGTGAAATGATTGCTTTTGACAGTTTTGTCTAGTTTGAGAGTGTTATTTTGCAGAGAAGTTTTATTAACACTAGCCAGAAGTTGCCCCAATCTTTTTCTTTTTTTTTTTGTATTTTAAAAAGTGGTAGGAATGTGACCTGTCAGGAAAGTGTCTCCTTGTTTGAATGATGGCATTGAGCATTTTAAAGAGTACAGACTTGACATGAGGCCAGGGTGGTATGAATTTGGGGCAATGGCAAAATGGAAAGTTGCTGGGAGACCAAGAAGTGATAAAGAGGCAGAGTAGGATCTACTAGAAAGGAAAAAAAATACAGTTATTTTTACATCTCTTAACACCACCATCCTAATATTCACAGTCTCCACGAATATGTCCCAGGCTTTCTTCTGGTTTGGAGTGGACAGGATGCTAGGGCAGCATAGTGATGGGGCAAACTGGAGAATGGATGGGAATGCCTTGACCACATCACAGGGAAAGTAATGTGACAACCATCACACAGTATCAGGCAATCGGAGTGACCTGCAGGGCCTACTTGGCCAGGAAGCAGCCTTCCCACTCACCCAGTTGGCCCTTAGTTCAGCTGTAAGTTTCACAGAAAGATGTTAGCCTAAGCTTATCAATTGAGAACCGGCGAGCTGCAGCCTGCTGGCTATCTCCAGCTCATCATTTATTTTCTTCTTATGGTTGCATTGGTGTTCAGCCACACCCATCTGTCCACATTCCTGGTTGCCTTCATGCTTCAAGGACCAAGTTGAGTAGTTGTGAAAAAGACCACATGGCTTTTAAAGTCTAAAAGATGACTACCTGGTCCTTTACAAAAAGAGTTTCCAAACTTCAGTTTTACATCGAAATCACAGTCAGTAAAACTCTTACTGCAAATTAATGGGATAAAGACTCACATTTAAAGTAAGCACATGTGATGCTAGGGAGATGGCTTCATTCACTCAAGTGTGTGATACAAGCATGAGGACCTGAACTTGGTCCACAGAACCCACCCAAAAAGCTTGAGTGTGGTCACCTGTGCTTGTAATCCCAGTGCCTGGTGGGCAGAGACAGGAGGATCACTGGAGCTTGTTGCCAGCCAGTAAAGCTGAATCCTCTTGTCCTAGTTCCTGCAGAGAGGCTCTGTTTCAGAAAGAACCAGGTGGCCAGCCCCTGAGGAACAATATCCATGGTTGACAGGTTGCCCTCAAGCCTGCATATGTATATGTGGACACACCCAAGTGTGTATGTGTATGCATATGAGCTCAAAATTGGGCTCACTACACACCATCAGTGGCACAGGATCTAATTCCTTCTGGGCACAGGACCATTGTAAAATGGCAATGGGATGGCATATATTGCCACTTGGGTTTATTGGTAAAAGTGAATTTAGGTATTTGAAATCATGTTAGAAGTCATGCAGCTACACATAAACACTGCTCATGTGGTTGCATGCAGTTTCTCATTCTGACCTTCTGAATCACTGGCTTGTTTCTACTCCGTGGACTGGATGTTTCTGTGTACCTCTAAGGTGACTGAGTTTGTCATGCATCTTTTTGTTTGTTTTGTTTTCAGCACTTGTCTCTGACCAGCAAAGCGGGTGAGAAGGCAATTGCTATCATTAAGAAAATATGCTTCCTGGGTAAGGCCTGTTAGATGACAGAAAGAGAAGGGTATGAGAACCAGTGCTGTGCTCAGGAACACAGCAGACCTTCGTTTGAGCTCTGGACCCATGAATTATTTTGTTTCCCTTCAAGAATCCAACTCCACACCAAGCCCATTATTTCAACAGCAAGGATAGTGCAGCAATTGACAAGAAACTAAAATTGGGGGCAGAGACCATCAACAACTTTAATGCAGCATTTCTATGCATCTTTGAATTCCCAGCCTCTGGGGCTAATTTCTTATGTTTTTTGGGTGGGGGTGGGTGGAATGTGCACATGCATGCATGTTTCTGGTGAGTACAGGCATATGTGTATGTGTGTGTGTGTGTGTGTGTGTGTGTGTGTGTGTAGTAGTAGTAGTAGTAGTAGTAGTAGTAGTAGCAGCAGCAGCAGCAGCAGCAGCAGCAGCAGCAGCAGCAGCAGCAGCAGCAGTAGATGCAGAGATGCAGAACTTAGCCTGGAACTTACAAGCAGTCTAAAGTGACAAGTACTCTTGGGACCTCCCTGTCTCTGCCTCCCCAGTGCTGGGATTACAAGCATTCCAGCATGCCTAGCTTTTTATATGGGTGCTGGGGATTGAAATCAGTGCCCAGCAAGCACTTTACCAACCATGCCATCTCTTTGTCCCCACATTACTAATTTCCAACAGTGAAACCCCAGGCTTTAGAGAAAGCTCTAGACCCTGAAGATTAGAATTATCTACACAAATTCTCCACTGCACTGCTGAGGGGATCTGCAACCTACCAGTAACCCATTACAGTGAAGGAGCTTATAGGCTCCAGATGGAGGCCAAGCCACATCTCTTTCCTGACCTTATTGTCTGCAGCTGTGTTACTTACTGCTGTTACCTCTGCTGTTATCTCTATCTGCCTAGTGAGTGTAGGAGCCATGATGGCATATAATTGGACACAGTTGAACGCAGGGGGTGGGGACTACTGAGTACATGATGAGAATGGATTCAGAAAGGTTAAGGCTAAATGTATCTGAAGAAAAGCAGAGTCAGAGGCTGTCCCTTGTGGCAGATGTATTCCGGAGGGAGAGGGCAACCTAGGGACACCAGTACCCAAGAATAGAAGTCAAGGGGCATGTCCTAGGGGCTGTACTCAGCCGTGTAACTATTTGTTGAAGTACAACTAGAAATGGGGGAGTCAGAAGATCATCTAGAAGCAGGAGTGAAGGGTCAGTTATCACATTAGATGGGTCAGGCAGAAGGGAGAGGAAATTCACAGGATGCACTGTGAATGGGGGAGGCTGGACCTTTCAGAGTCAGGACTGGATCTCTGGGCACCATTAACACCTTTCTTGGTAACTGAAAATACCAGAAACTCACTATGCTTAGCTTTAAGAGGGGAAAATGAAGAAGTTGAGAGATATGTTATTGAAAGAATAATTGAGATATTTTGGAAAATTGAACGACTGAGATTCCTGCCAAGTGTAAACTAGAATTAGGAGTTGTGTTATTGTGGGGAAGCCAGGCTCTGTCCTCTGGGGCTCTTGCTTCTTGATTCTTTTTGGGTTTTGGTTTATGTTTATTTGTCACCACCAGGGACGCTTTTGGTTAATGAGGCTGTGAAAAGGATTCTGTTAATTCCGGAGTCCCCACATCTTCTGCTCTAGTTTGTTTTCTATTGCTGTGATAACATCATGACCAAGAGAAACTGTCTTAGTTACTTTTCTATTGCTACAAAGAGGCACCATGCCCAAAACAATTCATGAAAGGAAGCAACTAATTGGGGGGTTGCTTTACAGTTTCTCTGGGTGAATCCATGACCATCATGGCAGCACAGCAGCAACCAGGCAGACATGTTGCTGTAGCATTATTGGAGAGCTGAGCTTACATATTATTAGCACATTGGAGAGAGAGAGAGAGAGAGAGAGAGAGAGAGAGAGAGAGAGAGAGAGAGAGAGAGAGAGAGAGAGAGATACTGGGCCTGTAATGGGCTTTTGAAACCTCAAAGTCCACCCCCAACACACCTTTCAAACAAAGCTACACCTCCTAATCTTTCCCCCAGACAGTTTCACTACCTAAGAACTAAGTATTCACATATATGAACTTATGGGGCCATTCTCATTCAATTATCATTAACATCACAATGGGATCCACCCTTCCATATCAATCATCAATCATGAAAATGCCCAGACAGACTTGTCTGCAGGCCAGTCTGATGGACACATTTTGTCAATTTGACTCCCTCTCCCCTGATGACCCTAGCTTGTGTCAAGTTGACAAAAAACTAACTAGCAGATCCCACTGTCTCCCTGGGAAGAATTCACTTTCTCAGCCCTACAATGCCTTGGAAGGACTCTGATAGGCCTGTTCTGATTAGATGACCATTGGTTTGGTCACACAGAAGAGAGTCTGAGTCTCTGTGCTGAAAAGTGACTGGTCCTAGAAGATTCCTTTCTAGAGGAGAAAAGAAAAATGCTGTAGAAGCAGAGCTATACCTTCCAGGCACAGCAGGTGTCCCCAGGGGAGGTTTTTCTGTCTGGGTCTTTCTTCCCCATCTTCTCAATAGCAATCCACAGAAGCAGCCCAACTTTCTGAGGAGGAAGTAAGGAAGGTTTTCCAGGAGAATTGAGAGTTCTAGAGATGGTGGGACTGTGTCTAGCTTGAAACCACAAGAGTCACCACAGCCCTGCTCCACTCATGGCCCATCCATTGATCATTCTCCCAGGAGTGTGTGTTTGAATATGGAATAGTGAGCCCCCAAAGGAGTGTCACAGCACTGTAAGAGCCCTGCTCTTGAAGGACGACTGTGGGGGAGTGCTTCCAGACACCAGCATTGTCCGCTGCCATCCCCTCAATAAAGCCACTACCCCAGTCCTATTAATCCCTTCCTGTTGTCAACTGTTGTAATTGCTTTCTAACTCTGGCCCTCTTTTCCTTTCCTTAATCCATTTTCTCAAGCAGAATTCCTGGAATCAGAGATTTAAAACACCCTACATTGTGTCAGTTCCTTGAAGTCTTGGGTGACATTTCTCAATGGCTTGGTAGTTTCTGCCCCTGCAGGACTCCACATAGCCTCTTTTTGTTTGTACTTATCATAACATCCATACAGCAATTTGTGTACAGATTCATTAACTTTCTTCTCTTCTAAGTTCACAATGGTCTGGACACTGATGATTTCTGTTACTCCTGGATCCTCAGAACCTATGCAGCTCAGTTGCATAGCAGGTACCAGGTTAAATGACTGAATTAGCATATCACCTCCAAGGAGCAGATGTTAATCCACTGAGAAATTGAAAATTTGAATCCTGTCATGTCTTGAGAGTCAAATGTCCCTCATAGACTCATTTCAGTTGGGGGTGGTGTTTGGGGAGGCCTGGAATCTATGAGAGTTAGGGCTTAGTTGAAAGGAGTAGGTCACTGGTGGGGGACTACTTGAGGTTTGAATTCCTCCCTTGGCTTCCCTTATAATGGACTATAATCTGTAAGCCAAATAAACTTTCAGGCCCAAGTTGTTTTTGGCAGTGTTTTATCACAACAACAGAAAACAGAATAGTTAGGATCTATATGCTATAGTCCCTGATAATTGACGCTTTCTTTGTAGAGCAAGTATGTGTGTGTATATGTGTGTGTGTTTGCTGTGAACGTGTGTGTGTTTGCATGTGTATGTGTGTGTGAGTGTGTACATTTGAGTATATGTGTGTATGTTAGTGTGTCTGTGAGTCTATCTGTATTTGTGTGTGTTTGTATATACGTATGTGTTTATGTGCATATTTGTATGTGTGTACAATTCAGTCTTTTTTTTTTTTGGTTTTTCGAGACAGGGTTTCTCTGTGGCTTTGGAGGCTGTCCCTGAACTCACTTTGTAGACCAGGCTGGCCTCGAACTCACAGAGCCTGCCTCTGCCTCCCGAGTGCTGGGATTAAAGGCGTGCGCCACCAACGCCCGGCACAATTCAGTCTTATTGCTGATGAATCTGCCCTTAGCCAGACCACTCATCACTGTGCTTTTCAGCCCAAGAGTGATAGTCTCATGAGATGACCAGGCCTTAACACTTCTGCGCAAGAACAGTGATTCTTCTTGGGTGAAAGTTATTAGCACAACTTTCAAATAGCACCCCTCTGGGGCACAGCTTGTAACTTATGCCTCCTGGTTTTGCCTCCTTTTCCTGCTGGAGACCACAGGCTTCTCTTCCTCCACTTCACTCTAAGAGTGTGTGTTTGGGGCTGGGAGGTGAGAGGGGTCTTAGACTATACTTGTAAGTAAAGGAAAGCCTGTGTCTTTGGCTGTGGAGAGGTGAAAGGGGTTATTTCTTCCTTGCTGCAAAGTGGTGTTCAGCAGATTAAAAAAAGGTTGTTACTGTTTCATCCTATGCGTGGGGATGAGCACTTACAATGCTGGTACTTGGGAGGCTGTGGCAGGAGGATGGAGTGTTCAAAGCTAACTTGAGCTACATAATGAGTCAGGCAGTCTAGTCTATATAGCAAGACCCTGCTCCCCACATACCCAGAAAGCTAAGAATAGAATTAAAAGACTGATTTGACCTTTGGAGTCTGTGATCTTACTTTTCCACAGTGTCTCATGCTCTGAAGCATTTTCTGAGGGAGAGCAGTGGAGTTCAGGGTCAGAAGGCTCTTAGGCTAAGCATGCTTTCATAAAAGAGATGGGGAGCTCATACAGAATCCAAAGCGGTAGTTTTCTCAGAGGAATGGCAGGTAACATGGAGACCTATAAGAACAACTGAATGCTGCAGTTTCTGGGCTGGGCAATAACTTAGAAAGCTTGTCTAAAGACTGATGATCTGGGTTCAGCCCTAGAATCAGCGTGGTAGGAGAGAACCAACTGCTGAGGGCTGACCTATGGCCTCCACATGCTCACCATGGCCTATGGCTTCCACATATACATGCAAAAAACAAGTAAATGTATTTATTTAAATGTAGCCTATGAGGCAATCATAAGGTATGCGTGTTTTTTTATTTTTTGTTGAGGTGTAAGTGATTTATAATAAATCACACATATTTAAAGTGAAATCCAATATGTTTGAACCTGTGGATGTCCCATGAGACCATAACCACAATCAAAACAGTATTCATCGTCCCTGAGGCTTTTGACCTTCGCTCTTTTGCAATTCATCTCTTTCTGTTACCTTGCATTGGTCTGTAGTTTTCAGAACTGTGAATGAGCACCGCCAGGAGTCATGCAGCATGGGCTTTCCTTGGTCTGGCTTCTTTCATGTGGGCAATTATTTGTGAGATCCATCTACATTGTAATCTGTTCCTATATCTTGAGTTTCTTCTTTTTCTTTCTTCAGTGAATACAGCATACTTTGTTTATTCATTCACTCACTGATGGACTCTTGAACTGTTTCTAATTGTTGATTGTTACAAATAAATCTGCCTGGTGCATTTACAAACAAGTGCTAATATGCTGAAATACACAGCCTAAAACATTTCTTCTTCTTTGGGTGACATTTTCTAGTTGTCCCTAATCTTGACCTATAAAGCTAAGCACAGCCATCCAGTCTTCAATGGTGGCTTTGTAAGAAATAATAGGGCAAGAAAGGGTGATGAAGCTTAGCCCATGTTTACTATCTTTTTGGTGACCAGCAGCATAGTGACAAATGGTTTTCACAGAATCGTAAATGGCCCAGAGAAGCATGAAGCACTGACTGAGAACAAGTTTAAGACTAAGGTCCCTTTAGCTTAGAAACTCTCAGTGAGGCAGGCTGTGGTTTGAGATGCATGTAACAAACACCAGCTCCATTGTAGACCCCAGTCATTCTAAATTCCCATATATGTTTGCTCAATTGATTTGTTAGTAAGTTCCAAATGTTGTCTTGATCCTTAGGGTTTGGAGAAAGACATTAGTCTGTTACTATTTTAAATCTAGGTTAAACATTAACATAATAATTATATCAGTTCTCCCCTGAATCTATACCAAAGTGTTTTAGGCTGTGTAGTTTATAAACATTAAAAATGAGACCATCTGTCCTCATTTTATTTCTGTTGCTGTGATAAAATACCCTTACAAAAAACAATTTAGGGAGAAAGGGCTAATTTTAGCTTACAATTCCAGGTTTCAGTCCATCACTGAGGGAAAGTCACACTGGCAGAAACTTGAGACAGCTGGCCATATCACATCCACAGATAAAAATGGAGAGAAATGAATGTCTGCTTGCTTCTTAATTCAGCTCCTTTCTCTTCTTTAATATCCTCTAGTATCCACTGTCTAACTCATGGTACCACACACAGAGGACTGGGTCTTCCCACTTCAATTAACATGTAATCAAGACAGTCCCCTACAGACATGCCCAGGCCCAACCTGATCCAGACAATCCCTTATTGAACCTCTCTTCTCAGGTCATTTTGGATTGTGCCAAATTGAGGGTTAAAACTAGCCATTACACCATTGGTAGAATATTTACAATTTTAAAACACAGTTCTATTGAGATGTAATTGCTTTGGAAGTTGGAAATCCCAAGATCAAGGCTCCCAGCAAATCCTAAATCTGGTGAGGTTTGCTTCTTACCTCCAAGATGACTCATCTGTGGCTGCAATCTCTAGTAGCTAAAAAGCAAATGGGCAAAACATGGCTATGGCACTCGCTTCTGCCTCTTTCATAAAAGCATTAATCCTATT
This sequence comes from Mesocricetus auratus, assembly GCF_017639785.1. Lineage (NCBI taxonomy): Eukaryota > Metazoa > Chordata > Mammalia > Rodentia > Cricetidae > Mesocricetus > Mesocricetus auratus. The sequence continues at coordinate 59,735,648 of NW_024429191.1, forward strand.
TATGAGTGCAGAGTGCTCCAGAGTTCTCACTTTCCAAAGTCCTTGTCTCATTCTTCTGTCTAATTGGGTATAAATTTCAGAGGGAAATGTCCCTTTAAACAATAGCAATACTACATACAGATCTCACTTGAGTCTGAGATGTCCCCGGCTGACTTTGTGATTCAGAAGGTCTCCCTAGGGAGAGCATGTTTGTTATTTGTCTTATAAGACAAGCCACTGCCTCTTCTTTCAAATGGGCTATCAGCAAACCTGCAAACAACTTTTTTGCAGGTTGCTGACTTATGTCCTTGAGTTTCCTCCATCAGATCCCTTTCCAAAGGTCCAAGAACACAAGCCAATGGGGTTCCATTTACATCTCCCAGTCACCTGTATATCTGGGAATAGCCAGGTGACTGATTAATGTATCCCTCCTCTAGCTACATAGAACTCTGTAGAAAGCTCAGCTCTGTACAAGTCTTAATCACTGACTGTCAGAATTAGTAGGGGCTTTAGAGGCCATGTTTACCAACTGTGTCATTTTTTTTATCTTCCTGTCTCTTTTTTTATTAATTTTTATTTAAATTAAAAACAATCTTATTTTACATATCAATCCCAGTTATCTCTCTCTCCCATCCTCTCATTCTCCCTACCAACCCCCATCCCACCCCTTATCCACTCCCTAGGGAGAGTGAGTCCTCAGATGGGGGATAATTAATGTCTGTCATATCACTTGGGGCAAGACCTAGGCCCTACCTGTGTATCTAGGCTGAGGCAGTATCCCTCCGTGGGAAATGGGCTCCCAAAGGCCATTCATGTACTAGGGATAAATACTGGTTCCACTGCCAGAGGCCCCATAGACTGCCCAGGCCTCGCAACTGACACCCACATTCAGGGGGCCTGGTTCGGTCCTATGCTGGGTCCAACTGTGTCATTTTTAAAAGGAGTGGGTGGCAGCTCAGAGAGGTGAGGTGCCCCACCTCAAGGCTCAAAGCCTGTCAGAGGTGGAGTTGGATGAGGACGAACTAAACTAGGACCTAGGCTCTTCAGTCTCCCTCCCATCCATGCCTCTCCCCCATCCCTACTCCTCCCAGTCCTGAGCTCTCATTTAGTTTTTCTGCACTTAATATGTTTTCCTGAATTGATTTTTCTCCTCTGTCTCATCCATTACCTTCAAGGTTATTTTTGGTGTTCTTCTCTGTCTCTTTCATTTTGCAGACTGATTTCCCAAACTTTGCTGAGGTTGGCAGCATTTTCTACTCCAGGGTCTTTGAATTCATTAGTGCTTTATTTCCTACCTCTTTGCTGTCTTCCTAAGGTCGGTAACACTAGCTAGCCTCTAAGACCCCTTAGCCTCACTTTCTCCCCACATTCCAGGTCTCCAGATGTTGCTCTTTCCCATCATGTACTACCCTAAGCCTCTTCCATATATTCCCAGATAGAAAAAGCTGTTCCTCGTGACAACCCTCAGAGCACATGCTTCCAAGATAATTTAGTACTGCATAAGTCACCAGTAGAGGTTATGACTGCATCTTCCTGATGGCGTTTATTTTCTCCCCTGGGGTTTTCATTGTGTGGAGATGTAACTATTTTGAATGGCTTCTTTTAATCTCAACTATGAGGCTAGAGGGTCATCTGCCAGGCACATAGTAGATGATGGGCACTGGAGTAAGGGAGACTCGTGAGTTGGAGCAGAGCTAGAAAACTAGCTTCCCTGAGCAATACTGGAGCTCCTAGGGTTCTAATGTCCCAGACATTAGAGATGTCTTTGGAAAGGGCCAGAAAGTCTAGCTGTGGCATTGAATGACTGTTCCAGGCAAACCTGAGCTGCCTCAGCAATAATGTTGGGATACTATTCAACAACTGCCAGATAGTTTCAAAGCCCTGTGGCATAGCTGACCCTCTCCTCAGGAGTCAAAGAGAACACATTCAAATCCTGAGCTCTGATACCAAAGTGAGCTCCTGTCCAAGTTCACAGATCTCCCAAAACTCTGTTCTCCTTGTCTGTAAGGAAGGAATGCCTATTTGATGATAGCCCATGAGAGTTACGCATTTCAATACTGGGCCTGGAACTAAGTAAGTGCTCAATAAATAAATTTTGTTTTATTTTTAGATACGTTTGTATGTGTGTGTCTTTGTGTGTCTATGTGCACATGAATGCAGGTACCTTTAGAGGTCAAAAGAGGGTATCAGATGCCCTGGAGCTGGAGTTACAGGCAGTTGTGAGCTGCCCATTGTGGGTTCTGGGAGTTGAGCCCTGGTCCTTTGCAAATGATCTTAACCACAGATCTGTCTTTCTAACTCTTAGAGTTGACTATCCTAAAGTGTTTCATATTGTTGCTTGTTTCCTTTGAAAATTTACCCCCACCCCCAAGGTATGTGCACATGGTAAAGAATCTATGAACTTGGAGCTTATAAAGTTAAGGATTTATTGAATACTTTTTTATAGAGAGTATCTTTACTAATGCATTCATATTTATCAATGTATATTCCACAGTTAAAAATACACAGCTTTATGGAACCCAAAGCTTAATTGGTTGGCAGACCTCTAGGCAAATGGTTTTAAAACAATTTATCACCAGAGGGCAAGTAATAAAAGATTCCCGGTAGTCACTTGCTTGCAACAATGCAATTCTATACTCATTTATTAATCACTTCTTAAAGGCTAAGCATAAAAATGAATGAGGCCAAGTTCCTGCCCTCCTGGAAGTCACAACTGAAAAGTCACTGTTATCAATATGATGATGGTGGGGATGACAGTAGCAGTGACAGTTGAGATGTCACAGTACTCATAGCTAAGATGCCAGCTTCCACCCCCTTGGGCTGGGTTTTGAAAGGATTCGTAGGGGATGATCGTCACTACTCACTGAAACGGATATGCTGTCTAAGGTTCATGTGCATTGTCTTATCTAATTCTTGGAGGAACCCTTGGAAAGAAAAGGAAGCTAAGAATATTGAAATTTTTTTCAGTGACACACAACAGAGTCTCAATATCTAGCCCAGGCTGGCTTAGAACTAACAACATCCTGTCTCATTATCCTGGTGCTGAGATTGCACCATACCCGGTGAGATGCAGATTCTTCAACTCAAGCCAGGTGTCAGAACACCTTATATCTGACCACTCCACGGACAACTCTTCAATTTCTGTTCACTGTGAGGGTAAATGTCCGACAAAAGACTAAGCCATGGAGGAAAGGAAGTTCATCTTGATAAAATTATTGTTGAAGTCTTTGCTTCTGAGACATCTGTGGGCTAGTGGGTTTTTTAAATTAATTGTTATTTTTTGTGTTATTGCTACGTACATTTTATCTGCATGTTATCTCTGTGTACCACATGCATGCCTGATGCTCACATAGTCCAGAAGCAGGTAACCTTTCACCTGGAACTGGAGTTATGGATGGTTGAGAGCCTCTATGTGACTGCTGGGATTCAAACCCAGACTCTGGAAGACCAGACACTGCTCTTCATCTTTGAGTCATCTCTTCATCCTCTGTGGCTGGGCTTTAAAAGATGGGTAGTAGATTAACATCAGGAAATGGAGAGGGGTAAGTTCCAGCTAGAAAGAACAGCCTGGAGAATACAAAGAGGCTGGAATGTTCCAGGTATGGCTGTACAACAGGAGATTGGTGGTGTGGGGGAGAGATTCTTGATGACAACCTCAGAGTTGAGAGATGAGTCAGTAGGGGTCTCCCCAGCTTGAGCTTCTATTACAGCATGAGAGCATGAAGACTGTGTGGCAATGGTTTGACCTCATCAGTTTAAGAAATGCACCATAGGTTTAGCAGGATAAAAGCACATGTTTTCCACTTTGACTTGTGGAGCCTTTGAAGCCATGTTTGTCCAGGGCAGGTCACAAACTGGGCTCTGCTGCTGGATCCTGAGTTTGAATCCCATGCACGTCTCTTATTTGCTGTGAAACTTTGGCGATGTTAGTTAACAACTCTGAGCCTCAGTCTCCCTCCACACATGGAGTTGTCAGGAATTTCAAACAGGGACCTGGGGAGATGATGATCAATCAGGACAGTGCTTGAGTTTGACCCCCAAATTCCACATGAAAAAGCAAGCTGTGTTGGTGCACACTTGTAACCTCAATGCTGGGGAAGTAGGGAAAGATGGATTCCTGGGGTTCACTAGAAGCCAACCTATCCTTGGGGGAGTTCCAGGCCAATGAGAGACCCTGCCTCAAAATAATATTGAAGGTATCTGGAATAGCTTAGTGTGTCTCAGCATTAAGAGTAATGTCTGGCGCCCACAATGAGCTATTGGTCATGATTCAATTACAGATTGGCTATGGGACTTTTCTATCTGAGCTTCAGGATCCATGAATGGAGTGTTGAATAAAAGCTGCGATCCTTCCTAGGATACACTATTTTTGCAAGTAGCTTCTTCAGTAAAGATATTTAAGAAATAACACTTTCCTTTTCTTGAAAGAGTGAGCTAGACTAGATTGAGGGTGCTTTGTGGTTCTGCACACTGGTACCTTTTTAGAGCCAATGACACAGTCTTGAGTGAGTTGGCCCCATCCCTGGACAGATTACATGCTGCCAGTATAGATAACTAGTTTTTTAAAAATTGGTCAACTTAAACAGCCATTTAAGTTTAGTTCCCACATTGTCTTGCCTTTCTGTGTGGGGGAGTTTTTTTAGAATCCCTGGGCCTGCCCTCACTCAAGCATTTTGATCATTCCATGACTTCGCAGTGCTAGGTCTGTTGCCCTCTTGGCTGGCTGAGCAGGTGGGCAGCTGGTAACTCATTGCCTGCTCCCTTTCCATGCCCCAGCTACTTTGTGTTCTCAGTCACTATCTGCTGTGTTGGTCAGGCAGGTGTTGAGTTCCCCTTTGCTTTGTCTGAGTCTCATGTCACTACCAAGAAGCTACCCTTCATGAGACACAAGCTGGATCAATGTGTCTAATCCATCCGATGGATATTTAGCTCATTAAACAGCAATAGATTCCCACAGAAAAATGAAACTGCGCCCATCATTAGAGCTAAATATGTTTCCTTTCTTTGTCTTAGCTTTATCTTCGAAAGGGAAATGTGAATAGCTCTGCATAATGAGAGGCTCATCATGGGGAAGGGGGCAAGAAACTGAAAGCAACGAGGCAAAGAGAGATAGAAGGAGAATGGCTCCAGCAATATCACTCCTTGCAGGGAGTGAGCCCCCACTGAATCCATATTTCTATATAATGAGCTGTTTGGTGAAGGCTCCAATGTCTCTTCATCAGCACAGGAGAGTGTCACAGAAATGCCATGCTCCTGGAAGGAAGTCTCTGTGTCTGCCAGTCTCAGAGGCAACTGGCCACCATTGGGGTCCCTCTAGATGGTGTCCTTTGTCCTTTCAGCTTAAGCTGAGGCTACCATGTGATCTGATTGCTGGGGAATGACTTTGTTTGTTGAATGGCTCTCTACTTTAGAGAGATAAAGATGTTAGCTGGTACCAAGCTCATGTAGTTGTTGGCTTATAGTTAGAATCTTCAAGACCCAACAAATCTTCTGGTGGCTGTAACGTGGTTAAACTAAATCTCAGACTTGGCTGGGGAGATGGGGTAGTGTATAAAGTGCTTGTCACGAAATCATAAGGCTTCGAGTCTGGATCCTCAGAACTCCCTTCTAAATCGGGCCAGTGTAGCTGTATTCTGTTATCCCAGCCCTTGGCAGGCAAAGATGGGGATCCCTAGGGCAAGTTGGCTAGCTAGATTGGTCAGAATCAGCAGGCCTCAGATTCAGTGAGAGATCCTGTCTCAATAAAGTGGTGAATCATAGAGGAAGACATCCAAAGTAATCTTGGAACCTCTTCACATATGCATGCATACCTGCACATGAGCATATACATATGTGAACATGCAAATACACATATGCAAGCCACACACATGCAATGAATAAATAAATCCATGCTTTTCACCACATTTCAAGATTTCACTTACATATGTGTGTTTGAGAGTGTAGTAATTAGTGACCCATAGCCTTCTTTTCCTTGCCACCCACACATCTGTTTCCTTCCTTATTCTGTTCTCAGTGCTTAGTTTTGACTCAACAGCCCACCTCTTCCTAGAAGCAGTCTTGGGTATTAGCCAGTCTTAACTCTGTGGGTGCGTTGAACTGGTTTGATTCACTCAGTATATCCTGTCTCTGGGTACATGAGATGATTTGGGCAAATGATATATGAGGTGTCCATTCGGGTTGGGGATCGTTGGCTTTTGTTTAGGATGATGAGCTATGAGGTAATGAGGTTGGAGTCCCTGATGTCATTGTGAGGAGGGATGGTATTGACATGCAAAGGAAGTCAGAAAGCAGGGGAGGGATCAGGTCTGGGTCCTGTGCTGATTGCTTTTCTCATTGCTGTGGCAAAATACACGATGAAAACAATATGAGGAAGGAAAGGTTCATTTTGGCTCATAGTTTGAGAGTACAATCAATTGTGATGGGTGGGGAAATTGTGGTGATGGGGGCATAAGACACTAGTCACAGTGCATCTATATAGGAAATAGGGGAGAAGATGAAGGAGGGAGAAGGGGAGGAGGAAGAGGGGAGAAGGAAGAGGAGGGAGAGAGAAACTGGTACATAACTTGGCTTGCTATCTTCTTTTTATTAAGTCTGGAACCCCAGTCCTTGGAGTAGAGCGTCTCATACTCACAAGGGGACCTCCTTCCTCAGTTAAACCTTTCTGAAAACCCTCTCACAGATATACCCAGGACAGATTTCCATGGTTCTAAATCACACCAAGTTGACAATGGAGATGAATCACTACAGGTCCTGATAACAGCCCTATTCTCTGGGAAAAGACACAGGTGAACAGAACCCCTTCTGGATTTTTCAGTGATGTAAGCCAATTCAGTTGTTTCCCTCTAAGTTGCAAAGAGCCATTTTGGAATAGATAATTCCATTGGCCACAGGACTGGGACAGTCAAGGCCAAGTGGCCATTCCATCTGTTCTCAGTGAACACTGTTTCTTTCTGCTCCAAATTTATATATTGTATGAGAACCAATGTTTACTGAGGAAGTATGCCAGGCATTAACTTAGTGTTTTCTCACTTGTTGAGTCCCTCAGATGGTCCAGTGAAACATACACTGTCTGTAGTCCATTTGAACATGGGGAAACAGAGGCACACAGAGGTAATTCTCCCAAGGTCAGAGAATATTAAATGGTTTAGCTAGGCTTTATTCTGACACCATATTCCTCATGTCTCCATGTTCCTGTGTCCTATCACTGCAATTGCCAGAAACAAAGCCTGTGACTGTTCCCACAAGGAACTATCAACCACTAGCAGATTTCACTGCTTAGAGTGTTTCTTTGGCTTTTCTCAATTCTGTCTCCTAATAGTCAGTTGAGTTCTTAAACCATCTCGGATCCTCCCCTATGTCTGGCACTTTGGTGTCTGCAACACATCTCCATAGCACTATATTAAGTTGTAACCAAACATGTCCACCTGCTGTTCAGCACCTGCTGTTCCAGAATCATCCCAAATGCAAGGTTCACAGGCAGAGGACATGCTCACCGGTTTTATGAGACCACATTGGGCTAGAGACTAGATTCCTTGGAAATGAACACAGGCCTTGGTCCAAATTCCCAAGTCTTGTCAGTGTACAACATGCTAGTTCTGCCTAGTTCTAGGGTCAGGCATGGAATTAGCATATTATTTCTGCAGATTTTTCTTCTACCCATTCCAAGTCCACCCTTCAGGTACAATTTTAGCCATGGAGTTCTCCCAACTCCTCAGTCCAATGTTCAGTCAGTCTTTCCATATTGTGATATACCCGGTGTGCTTCTTTTTGGTGTCACCCATGCCCTCCAGGCTCTTACTTGCCACTTCATGTGTTAATGAGGAAAAAAGATCTATCTGGCATCATCAGGGGCACTAAAAAATGTAAAGAGGCACATGTTGGCAAGCAGTGGACTACTGTCCATAACATCACAGTTCTGAGTGATGGGTAATAGCTCAGCTTTCCAAATGGTCACATCCTATAGAATCTATTGCTCAGCACACAGGAAAGGAATGCCCATATGTGTACAGAGCAAGCATGTATGCCAGCCATCCTAACTATACTCTCTGTGTCGACTGGATAGTGTCTTTCATATATGAATAAGAGTATGATAAAGGGAGGACTGCTGTCACAAACCACACAAGAAAACCTTCAGATACCCAACTGTTGAGTGATGTGTTGTTCCAGCCCCTTTGCCATTCACCTAATAAAACTTTCTTAAGGACCTGGTTGAGCCACTCTAACTGGCATTGAGGATTCAAAGATGAAAGATACGTGTTTTATGCCCTCAGAGTTCACACTTTAGTGGAAGAGAGACAAATAAATAGACTATTTCTGTGTGTTCAGGTAAGCTTAACAGAGTTAATCACGAGGATCATAAGAACACGGAGGAGAGGCCTTGCTTAGAAGCCAGAAAAGGCTTCTTAAGCAAAGGTGACTCCAGGGATCGACCACTGTGAAACACAGTGGCAGATCCTCCTAATCACTTCCCATTATCTACACTCTTTTTCTTCCCTCTGGTAATAAAGTCTACCAGGTTTTAGCTGTGCACACTGGCCAAACACTCACCCTCCCTTCCATTTGGGTGTAGCCAGGGAACTAAATTCTAGTTAAAATAGGATATAAATAGATGTGCACAGTGTAGTGACATTCTTGACAAATGTGTCTTACCCTCTACTCCCTTTTCCACACTCTCCTCCGGTTGGAATGCAGATAAAATAGAGGTGTCCTAGCACAGATAGTGTGGGTCAGAGACATTGTGTCCTGATTAACTGCTTACCAACTTGGGACATACACTCTTGGACCACCCAGGGAGAGGGAATTTCAACTGAGAAAATGCCTCCATCACATTGGCCTACAGTCAAGTCTGTGGGGCATTTTTCGAAGAAATACCCTGTACTCTGTGTACACTGTGAGTCGTACCACCCATGTGCAGGGCATCTTGGGTTGTATAAAAAAAGCAAGCTGAACAACTAGAGGGATCAAGATATTAAACAGTGTTTCTCCATCCAGGGCCTCGGTTCCTGCATCCAGGTTCCTGACTTGAGTTCTTACCCTGACTTGGCTTCATGATAGACTGTAATGTGTGAGCTGAAACAAAGACTTTCCTCTCCTTTACAACATAAAGGTGTCCAGGCCCACCTCTCCTAAGATAGACTTTTCCTGGGGAGAACACACACATACACACATACACTAAGTAATGCTTACACCAATATCTAATTTGGTGAACCAGCGAGTTACAAACAGGAGTACAAGTGAGGGATATTTACAAGGAGCAGGGATAACTCAGGAGCAGTCATATCCAGAAAACCCACCCCAGCACAGAGGACAGCTCCTAAAAGTACAACCCTGGTGCTTGCTCTCCAGGAAGGTTCTAGGCAACTCCACAGTGCAAACATCTTTCTTCCTGCAGTTTGGCTGCTCTGCGTCTCCACCCTCGGCTATTGTCTACTCCCTTTAATACTGGTGGTAAGGGCCCTCAAGATCGTCCAAGTTTCTATTCTTCCTGGGCATGTGACCTTCCGTTTATCCTTTGTTTGCCACCTAAGGTTGGTGAGCCTCCCTTCCTTCCATAGGCAAATGCATCAGTTTGGAAGGAACATGGGACACACCTGTGCAAGGGTGTCTTTTCCCTTAGGCGAGTGTGAGCTCTAAGTATTTGGTGGTCACCCCTGGACTCCAGCAAGGGCTTTGAGCTGCAGGGAGCATTCCGGTTGTATGTAAATTCCTTCCTGATTCTTCTGTCAGGTCGCTATTCTGATGGCTGCTTGGACATGGTTTTGAGATGGTCCATATGACAGACAGAGGGTTGCTTCCTTCTGCCTGTGACTCGGCTCACACATGCCATGCATGGCACTCTCCCGTCCTTTTCTTGTTGGGCCTGCTGCTGCTCTTTCAATGTCTATGTCATGCTGCTTCTCCAATTTAAAGATGTCTTCCTATGTTTATTTCTGACATTTCTGCAGGCATCTCAAGATTGCGTTCTATTGAGTCCTTTTGTACTGAACCCCAAGATTCAGGGTCCTTCCTGAATCTCCAGTTAGTTCATATCCATGACCCTATCATTGGGCACAGTCTATGGTGTCACTTTCCATCCTCTTGCTCCAGTATCTACCCATTGGCCCCTGCTCATCTTCTCACCAACTACCCTATTGCCTTTGCCCCGCCCCCCTCCCCACCCCAGGAGCTTTGGGGCAAGTGGTAGAGCCTGAGCTGTGTACCTGCCAGAAAGCATCATGAACTTCCTTTCCGCTGCTGCAGTATCATCCTCAGCAGCTTCTTCCAAGTCATGTGACCAAGACCAGCTCCAAAACTCCTTTTTGGACTAAACATTATCAAAGGAAAAATGCCAAGGACAAAGCGAAATCTTCCCTCCTCTCCAATATTTCTCACGTCTGTCGACCAGAGAACGATGAGAAGGCAGTCAGCTTTCTCACCCCAGAATCTACGTAGGCAAGGGAACAGGGTAGGCAGACGTAACAACCCCATTGGAGTCTTTAGTCCAGAAAACCTGCTCTGGCCTTTGTGAAACAATCAGAAAAAAGAAAGAAACCTGCAGGATCCTTTGGTGATCCTCTGTAGGACCAAGGCTGGATTCACAGGTAGTTCCTTCCCTATGTCCAGAAGCCTGGATGTCCTGGAACTGCAGCCCCATTGTCATCTATGTGACATCCAGCCCCGGTTCCCGCCTCTGTGATCCTATTGGCCACATTGTACTATCACAGCTAGAGAATGAGCCTCTCTCCTGGAAGGTGAGTCACCATATTCACAGTGCTTGGTACATAGGAAGAGCTTTAGGGGAGTTTGCAAGGTGCATGGATCAGCTGAAAGCCTGGTCGAGCCACCCACCTGTCACAGACCCTCTGAGAGGTGTGTCACATCCCCAAACACTGCAGGTCTGAATCTGGGCATGTGTGACCTTCAGTTTCTCACCTCTGTGTGCCACTATAGAGCACTTGCAGCCCACTGTCCCATCACTTGCTGCTGCCGATTCTCAGGTTCTGCTGTCCTGACTCTGAAGCCTGCTTTCCACCCAGAGAAACAAGGCTTCCCTCTCCACAGCCAAAGGTCCCTTGGCTCTGCTTTTTCAGTGGCTTTGAGTATTTTCTGTGAGTGATACTGTTTTCAGCTATAATACAGGAAGCCTCTCACCAGCCCTGGGACTTGGATTTTATGTAGCAGTTGAACTTAATTGGAGGCAGGGGTTGCTTATTACTGATGTGTGGTGAGGACATCAGGAAGGGGAATTTCTGTTAAGATACTCAGGCTAGGTTCCAGACTGCAAGATGGCTAGAGGGCTCTGCTCATGCTCTGCCTGTTCGCCTCCTCTCCCTTTCTCTCTCCATCCTCGTTCTCTCTGCTCTCTCCCTGCTCCTCTCTCCTACCTGTTTCTCTCTCCCCCTATTTTCCTTTCCTTTTTTGTTAAATGTTTTTAAACCATTAGCAAGCAAGTGCCTGGAAATTAACTCCCCAACTGGGTGAATTACATGGAATTATACCTTCATAGAACTCACTCTTCATTCCCTTAGCATTTGGAGAAAGCTCTAGCAGGGGCCCTTTATTCATCCATTCCCCTGAGTCAGGACTTTCCACAATTTACAAGCCCCAACAAGGCAATTCTTTTTCCTGCTTTGGAAAAAAAACTTCTCCCTTTAAATGTTTTGTTTTCAAGCCCATCTGATTTTGAAGATACAATGGAATTCCATTAAAATAATGTCCTGAGCTTAAGAAAACCATGATAAAAGGCAGGAAATGGCCCAATTCTTTATGCCAAGCTTGGAGCTTGGAGCTTCTTAGGGAGCTGACAATTCCTGGATAAGTGGGGAAGTGGGCTGTCGAGAAAACCTGTGGGCCATAGTTCATGCTGGTGTCCAGCCTCCTGGCTGTTTTTCTTAGGGGCACCAGGCATTTCTAGAGCCACAATACAGCAGTCAGCTTCCTGGGATTCCTCTGAATACTGAATTTTCTAATTGTTTAACAGGAAGATTGCCCCTTAGCTACAAGGGCACATTTTTGTCTCTTTGGGGAAGGTAACAGAATGAGGAGATATGGGATCTGCTAGAGTGGGCTTTGAAGATAAGTCAATTCATAAATTCCAGAGATGGAAAGATTTGCCCCCATTCCTTTGAAATATGATTGCTCTGAGACCCAGAGAGGGAATGAAATGAACACAAGTCACACAGAAAACATTTGGTTCTTGCTTCTCCTCTTTATCCCCAACAAATGTGGGATGGGCAATTGGTTCTACTCCAGGATATTCTTGACTGCTATTAAATTCAAGGGTTAAAGACAGGAGGGTCAGAACTGTGAAAGTGCCCAGCTTAAGACAATGCCAAATAAAGTCACAAAAACTATAGTCAAGCTTAATGTAAGATCTTAAAGACTGAGACACTGGGATTCACTGATCGTATTTTTTTAAAGGATGTTAAAAATAGAATAAATTCTGAGAAAGTCACCAATGTAGCAAGACAAAGATTAGATAACATGAAATTTACTTTTCCAGATGTTGTTAAAGGTGAGATCATGACTGTCTTTAAGTGGACTTACTGTCTTCAGAGGGAGGTCTGGACAGGGCTCCCCAGAGAGCCCGCACCCTTTGACACTTACAAAGTAGTTCTCCCTTCTCAGGACTGATGTCTCAAAGGCTTTAGCAGTTTTAGTTTTAGGGATAAAAACACTGTACAGAGAGAACCAGAAGAAATCAGTATCTGCTCCATTCCTTTCCAGTCAGGCCAGATGTGAGTTTGCACAGTGATGGCTAAATGACAAAACCCACAACCAACACACAGGTATAACCAGGATCAACAAGACAAAGACCCCTGTTCCCTCAAACTGCTTTGCACCAGATTTCAAAATGCAGTAACAACTAATTTCTACCCAGAATGAGGATTCAAGGTGGATTAATCTTCCAGGTGAAACAAAATGAGCTCCTTTATGCATAAAACACTTCGTTTTTGTTCTGATTTTCAAACCCATTAACTATATTATATATTTTTGCAACAAGATTTATTAAAAGAATCATCTTGCTGCTTCAGAACAATTATAAAATATAGTTATTCTATGCTGAGTAATTATAACCATAATGTTAACTATCCTACATAATAGTATCTGTTTTAATTCTTAAAACTATTTTGTAAAATGAAATATATATTTCATTTTAAGTTTTATATATACATATATACATAAAGATAAAGGGAGGAATTTTAAAAGGGCAACATTTTTTTGCATTGGTATGGGCATGGGTTCATGTTCATGTGGGCACAGGCATGTATGCAGGTGCATGTACATGTGTGTATAAGCATGAGGAGGCCAGAAGACAACTTTGGGCATCATTTCTCAGGAACTGTCCAACTTGAGTTTTGAGAGAGGATCACAGTCTGGGGCTCACTAAAAAGGCCTGGTAGCCTGGCCAGCAAGTTTCAGGGATCCACCTATCCAACCCTCTCTAGGTGCTCCGACTTTTTACCAGGACTGTGGGAATCTAACTTAGATCCATGTTCTTGCAAGGCAGAGTACCTTACTGACTGAGTCATTTCCCTGGCCCAAATGTGAATTCACCTTTTTCCTGGTTTTGTTTTTGAGGAAGAGTCTCACTATGTGAGACTGCAGGTGGCTTGGAACTTACCATACCCCTGTCTCAGTGTCTGATGTTGGGAGGACAAGTGTACAGAGTTTACTTCTAACTGTTTTCTGATTGCAAATGTTCAGGTTCTCTTGACCTCTTGGGGAGTGGCTAGCAATAGGTGGGGGGAACCTGCTAGAAATGTGAGCTCTGAAAACTGCACAGTGGTGTTCTGGGCTGGCAAATGACAGAATAAAGGAAGGATGCCTGTTTTTGGTTGCTTTTACTCTTTGCTCTTTTGGGGAACCTGCCACCCAGCTCCCAAATAAATACACGGAGACTTATTCTTATTTATAAATGCCTGGCCTTAGCTTGGCTGTTTCTAGACAGCTTTCCTTAACTTAAATTATTCCATCTACCTGTTGCCTCTGGGCTTTTTCCTTTTCTTACTTCTTTATATGTTATTTTCACTCTTACTTTGTGGCTGGCTGTGTAGCTGGGTGGTTGACCCCTTCGTGTCCTTTTTTTCTCCCTTTCTTGTGCCTCTATCTTCTCTTTCCAGATTTCTCCTCCTTTTTATACTCTCTGCCAGCCAGCCCCACCTATCTTTTTCCTGCCTAGCTACTGGGCATTTAGCTCTTTATTAAACTAAACAGGTGTTTTATACAGGCAAAGTAACACAGCTTCACAAAGGTAAACAAATGCAACACATCTTTGCATCATTATAACAAATGTTCTACAGCATAAAAAATGTAGCACATCTTAAAATAATATTCCACAACAGAGACCATGGTAGTTCAGGAAAAGAACCTGCACCCCAATGCTAAATCTCAATGTTCAAGTGGGTGTGACAACTTGGCAGAGTGCCTCTTGGCATTGTTAGGACTGGAAATCCTGACCAGTAGGCAGAGACTAGTAGAATGGCCCTCTAGATGAAGACAGATGCCCTGCAAATACCCAGTGTTTTGAACCAGGCTCCAGATACGATGACCTGCAGTGCAAGGAACAGAGGCCTAACCTGGTGGTGTAGGCAAAGTGATTTGGGGGTTCTCACCAGGTGAGCTGTGGTTCAAAGAAGGGGCCAGAAAAAAAAGCTTAGGCCCTGGTCTATTTGGATCTAGGGTGGTTGGCTGCAATACTCCTTTAGCCCTGAGGCTCTTAGCTCATTTATGCCTAGAAATAAGTGGTCATGGGGTTCATCCCGTGTCCACCTTCTGAGCTCCCATTGACCTCCAGAGCATCAAGAAGAGAAACACAGGGGGACAGGCAGGAATTGCAGCAGAATAACACATGTCATGCCTGGTTGGCTTGTCTGGAGGCATCACAGGAATCAGAAGACACATGGGAATTGTCTGTGGGTAGCATGGTAAAAAGTCATGGTTGTGGACTCTAGATTTTAACTGGGTCCTGTATTCCAACTTGCTGAGGCATATACTCTCACTGCACAGCATGGTGAGAGTTGTAACTTCTATTCAGGGTTAGGTGACGGATCCGATGTGATGCTCTACATAAAAGCATACAAAGAAGCTCACATTTCATCTCCAGAGAGGAAAACTGGGCAGTTACCTGTGGTTTGTTTAATAATGGAGAGTGGCGAGTCTGAGCTTCTCAATATTTTTAGTGTAGCAGCCAAAGATGATCATGGGTACCTGCGATGGCCCAGGCACCATGCTAAGTACTCTAGGGAAAAAAAGAAGGAATTGGATTTTGGGGGCTGGAGCAGGTAGCCAATGTCAAACTGAGAAAATTAAAAGCATGGCAAGTTTTAATGCAAAGCCTATGGGCATGGAGTAGCCACAGGGCCTCAGAGTCAGGAATGATTCCTCTATATGAGAAAGGCCAGGAAGGGACTCATAGGACAGCCAGTATCTGAACTGGGTGGCGTTAGATTATAACTGAGAATAATGGCAGATCTGGTCAGGAAACCCTCAACTGTGGGTTTGCATCTAAAACCAATACATACTTTCTAGAGGACTGAGTCCAAAAGATAGCCCACTTGGCTGAAGCACCAAAGGAATGCTTGGGTGATTTTTTGATGACCAGACCTTCAAGAGATGTGGCAAAGCCTACACAGTGACCTCCATTCCCTAGTTTATCTTGTTGAGTAGCTGTTCTGAAGAGTCAGCATGCTAAAACTGCTCCCAAGCTTTCAGACAAGGCTCTGTTTAAATACAGATTGCTGGGGGAGGCTTGAGATTCTGTGTTTCTAACATGCCCTCAGGAGAATTCTGATGCCATGGCCAAACTCCTAATAGTAGCATTAAACTGAATGTCACCTGACTACTGGGATAGTGGGGTAGTAAAATTAAGAAGTATCTTTAACTAGAATATGCTTTTGAGGTACCCGTGTCTCAGTTATGTTCCAGTTTTCACATGTGGTTCATGATCTCCACTGAATCTGAACATTCTGTCCCTGAACCAGAGATTTTTTTCTTTTTTGTTTTTTTGAGCCAGGGTTTCTCAGTGTAGCTTTGTAGACCAGGTTGGCCTCAAACTCACAGAGATCCACCTCTTTTGCCTCTGAAGTGCTGGGATTAAAAGTGTGCACCACCACCGCTTGGCATTGGCCCAGAGCTTTTAAAGAAAGATACTCCCGATCTTTTTTGTCTTGTCCCTCAGAGCCCAACTTCCAGGCTGTTTCCTTAATGCATAGCAGATGGGTGACATGGTCACTCCAGGCCGGTAATCCCAGACTGTGCTTTCTATGGCTTCTCTCCAATATTCACTCTAGAAAGGTTTGTGCAATGACTTTGGGCCACATTTGTCTGTTGAATGTTCCTGATAACCTTCATTTCTGAAGAAAGCATTGCCCATGGGAGCAATTTGTGAATGGTTAGTGTGACGTAACATGAGAAGCTACCCCGCTTTTGGTTTGGAGACATTGCTTGGATGGGATAGTTGAGCTGGCTGACCCATCATGAGACTGGGTCATTTAAACACTTTACCTCTTGACAGACAACACTGATATTTCAGGACCTCAGTTTTTGGCCTTGTATTGAATGTTCCCAGAATTCCATGACTCCTATCCCTTCAACCTTCACCTCAGCAGCTTGCTTTTTTAGAAGCAACATTCATGTGCATCTCAATGAAATGGCGCAGCCTTTCTAAAATTTTTTTCTCATTTTCCCCCTCCAAATCAAGTCTTTTGTGCTAAGAAAAGCCTTGGATGAGATGTTGCAAATGAAGTGATAAATTGGATTTGATCCCCTATCCTCAGACTGTTCCTGGACCACTAGCGGATGGTGCACAAGCACACTGCACAAAGCTATACCACCCTCTGTTTGGAGAGAGTTGCCTCCATCAGATTGGCCTGTGAACATATCTGTGGGACATTTTCTTGAGTGGCAACAGATGTTGGAGGTTTCAGAGGCAGTGCTACCCATGGGCAGGTAGTCCTGGGTTGTATAAGAAAGAAAGCTGAGCACACCATGAGAAATAAAACCCAGCACACAGCATTCCCCTACGGCTTATGCTTCAGTTCCTGTCTGGACTTCTCTTGACGATGTAAGATGTAATAAGATGTAATAAACACTTTCCTCCCCAAGTTACTTGCCGTCAGTGTTATGTCACAGCAATAGAGAAGCAAACTAGGACAATCACTGAGCCACCTCTCCAGCCCTACAAGGAATTTTTGACAATACTAATTCCATGAACCACAAATGCCCATTGGACATTTTCCATATGCCAAGCATTTGGTGAAATAACGTTTACACATTGATGAGTAAAATCCTCACAATAGGCCTATGAGGTGGGAGTATTCCCCTATCTTTGGGGAAACTGAGGTTTCAATTAAGTCAATTTCTCAGGGCCTTAAATTCCTTCCTCAAGAATTCAAACTAGTCCTTTTTGTGGATATTAATTGCTCCACACCCTACTGGATACCTTAAGTTAGTAATCTTTCTAATTTTTAAAATGACCCTTTACAATTGGTATTATTAAAACATCACAGAGGAAAATGCACACTTCAAGATACAAATTTTGCATATTATACAGTCATTAAGTGAGGGGTTGCAAATAAATGCCATCTCTGTCTGATTGCCTAAGCCCCTCTTCTTTTGACCTTGGCAGAACCTTGGTTGTGAATCATATCCTTGACTATCTGGGCTCAGAGAGTGCATCATGACCCCATGAGGTCTCCCCTACACCTAGGATGGGACTCTCTTGTTTAGAGCAGAAAGTGCTTACACAGAGAAAACAAGGAAACATAGGCTGATACACAGAGGCCTTGGAGAAGATGGAATCTCAAGACCATATTGGCAACTGAGAAGACAGAGGACTGTTGAGCAAAGCTCCAATGAACTCACAGAGAATGAAGCAGCAGTCAGAGGGAATGCAGGAGTCTGCACCAGATCCTCTGCATATGTGCCATACTTTTCAGTTAGTTCTTTTACAGGACTCCTGAGTGCGTAAACGAGTGGGCCTCTGATTCCTGTGCCTTCTCTTGGGGCTATTTTATTTTACTGTGGGCTTGTTTTGTCCAACTTCTATACGATGGTTTTCATTTTATCTTATTATGTTTTATTTTGTCATGTTTGGCTGTTACCTCTTAGAAGCCTGTTCCTTTCTAATGAGAGACAGAAAACAATGGGATCTGGATGGGAGGGCGTGTGGAGGGACTGGGGAGGAGTAGAAGGAAGGGAAACTGTGTTCAGTTATATTATAGGAGAAAAGAATCTGTGTTTATGAAAGGGGGTAGTGTGGGGGAGTTGAACCGTGAGTTTGGAATCTGGAATCCTGAGTCCCAGTCCTGACTTGTAATCATGGTTTAACAGCTGCATTAACATTGGCCTCATTTAGAAAACTTTTCTGAGCTCGGTTTTCTCAACTGTGAAATGGGAATGCTGAGCACTTCCCTGAAGGGTCAGAGCATGAAGATGACATGGGCCAGCTGGGAGCTCAGTGGCAGGCTATGGGCATGCAATAATCAGTAAGTACCTTCATGCTGCCTGTTCACTCTAGCTCCTGCTGGCTTTCATCAGGCCGTGGAGAAAAAGAAGCTAATTTCTTGAGCAGGGGAAAAATGTGGTTCCAGCAGGGAGACCCTGGGGCACAGGCTGGCATGGGAGACTATGGCATAATATCCATCTGCTTGGCTCTTTCCCTGGCCAGGATGCTGGCTCCAGGAGCTTTCATCCAAGCACTAAATCCACCTAATCCATTTGAAAGGCGCCAGGTGAATAAACATCTCCACAGCTCAGCCCCATAAAATAACACCAGTGACATTTATGATTGAGATGACAGATACAGAATGAATGGAGATCGAAACCAAGGTAACCCACCATGACCATAGCCCACACAAGGCACTCCCTGAGCCTAGACATGCTAACCTTTGGGGTGGGAACTATGGGGGAGGGGAGTTGCAGCAGGCAGGAACAAACACCAGCAGGGATCCTGACTTATGACTCTCTTGGATGATCTTTGCTTGCTGACCTGACCAGAAGCTCAAGGCTGTTGGGTTTGTTAATTTTGTCTACAGGGTCCAGGCAGGGCAGAAGGAAGGTGGGGTGTGGGGTGTGAGTCTGCAGAGCCAAGATTCCAGCAAGCATATTCACAGTTAATATTAATACAGTGTGACTCTGGCATGGTTAATGATAAGAATAGACGTTCACAGAGCCTAGGAGAGAAGTCTTTCCTTTCTGATTCTCAGATGTGTCACTGTCCTCCCTGCCTATAGGGGGCTCCACCTCTCCCATCCTGTCCTTTTCTCTACTGCCAGTTCTCAAATACATCCTTTCCTAGAGACCCACCATGCTTCTGAGCTGTGAACCTGCCAGTTTTTACCCAAGATGTTCTTCCTCACTCATCTCTGTCTGGATAATACTTAGCTCATCTTAAAAAGTAATGAACCACTTGAACATTAAGAAAGGCACAAGGAATAGAAGTCAGATTCCCACGTACTCACGGTGTATTAGAAAATGTTGAGATTATTTTTCCTGTGTTTACTTCAGATCTAAAAAAAAAATACAGCAAATACAATAGGGACATCTGGTCTACTTCTCCCTCTCTTTATAACACTGTTCTGGAGTTAATGAGTGTTCACCCTTCTGTGTTTTCACACTTTTGCCCAATAGCTTTACTTTAAAATGTACATAATTACCATTAGTATAGATGTGCTGTTTTTAGCTTGCTTTTTGAACTCAGCATTTATAGGTTTTTTTTGCTTTTTTGTCTTTTCCGGTTGGACACAGTCTTGGGAAATTTTATGGGCTTCTTTGTAATCATGGGGGTCAAGGAATGATTTGTGGCCCACTCTGACATCAGAAAAATAGCTTTCATGAGACCAAATGTTACCACAACTGCCAAGGCTCATTGTAATTCCTTCCCTTCCCTGTGCAAGAGCACGTGATTGCTCATAGTCCTCTAATTTTATTGGTGGGGAGGCAACCTGATTAAGAAAAGGAGGTGTAAATGGCTGCTCCAGCCTTCACACCCTCACTTTAGAGGCTCCTTGTTATCTTTTTTCTGTGAATGCTTAACATCGGATGATCTCCAGCAGTGTCCATATATACTACCAATTCTCTCTCTCTCTCTCTCTCTCTCTCTCTCTCTCTCTCTCTCTCTCTCTCTCTCTCTCTCTCTCTCTGTGTGTGTGTGTGTGTGAGAGAGAGAGAGAGACAGACAGACAGACAGACAGACAGAGACAGAGAGACAGACAGACACACAGAGATCATGTGTGTATGCCTATGCATAGAAGCCAAAGTATATCAGATATTCTGTGTTATCTCTGCCTTATTCCTTTGAGACAGGATCCCTCACTGATCCTGGAGCTAGCTATGCTGCCCAGCAGATCTTTCTGTCTCTGCCTCTCCCTGGCCCCTGCTGGGGTTAAAGATTCCAGTTATCAAATATAGCTTTTTACATGGATGTTGAGATTCAAACCCAGGTCTTCATTTCTGCACAGACAGCACTCTTACCTACTGAGATATCTCCCTAGTCCCAACACTACCAATTTCCTTACAGTTTTGAGCCATTTCCTGTGTCTGCCACTATCAGAATACTCATT
The DNA here is from genome assembly GCF_017639785.1 of Mesocricetus auratus. Lineage (NCBI taxonomy): Eukaryota > Metazoa > Chordata > Mammalia > Rodentia > Cricetidae > Mesocricetus > Mesocricetus auratus. The sequence goes on from NW_024429191.1 coordinate 59,756,170, forward strand.
AAATTTCCAGAGTTATGTAGATACTTCCTCTCAAAGAGAAGAAAGACAGAAGTCCCTGGAGGGCATTATTTGGTCTTTGTTCACTATGTAAAGGAATGTATGGATCCCTAAGCAAACATCACCCAATCCTAGGGCAACTTTAAGTTTAGAATCTACACCTATCTGACATGCTTTGTTTATAGCCCCCAAACACTCTGCTGGTTGTATACTAACCATTTAATAAGGACCTGACCAAAGGGCCTAAGATATACCATGTCAGGATGACAGCTCCCATTGCTAACTTCAGAAGTTCAGAGAGGATGCCCCCACACCACAGTTATAATCATTATGTTTCTGAGCCCTGCCTGTGCTAACATGTCCAGGTGACTTATTTTAGTTGCTAAATCTTTTCTGTTTCTATTTTAGTTTTATTAGGAGAGGCCTTGCTGTGTGGTCCAAGCTTGTCTTGAACTTCTGACCTCAGCGATTGCCCTGTCTCGGCTTCCCGAGTAGTTAGAGCTATAGGAAACCAGTACTGCCCCAAACTTCTAGTTTCTAAATCTTATTCCACTGCATGATGACATCACAACCTATTTATCCCGAGATCACTAAAAGTACCCAGGCTTCTGCTATTGTCAACAGTGCTCTAATGAAAAGTCCTCAAGCTCAAATAAAAACACCTGTAAAATCGTGGGTGTATGTGGACTCTTACATTGCAAAATGTCACTTCAGCTAGTGATAAAGCACATGTAGAACATTGGTCCCATAAGATAATAATGAAGCAGAAAAATTCCTATTGCCTAGTGACATTGTAGCCATTGTAACATCATTATCTTTCTGTTTTTGACAAAAACGTTTAAATTTAAAAGAAAAAGACAGCAGAGGAAAAGTTCTAGGGAAAATGTGTCTGCATGGTCTAGGTACTGTAAGCAAAGTGATACAAGAGCAGAAGCTTAGAAAACGAAAACGTGCACATTAAGAACTGTTACAGTAAGCCGAATCCATTGATTATTGAAGAAAGAGAAAGAATCTGAATATATTCAGCGCAGCTTAAGTATGGTGTTTACAAAGCCCACAGTAGTGTGCTGGCAGAAGGGCCCGACTGAGGCCTTTGTATTCTTTCACAGGTCACTCAGTGACTAACCCAGCACAATACCCAGGCTTGCAAACTCCAATCGTGGGAAGTGCCCTTTACAGCACACTTTCTGTACAATATTCTTTTTCTGTAACTGTTATAAATTGAGATATGATTAACAGCACAAATAGTCACCACTGTGTTACAGGTGTCTATGGTCCTAGTCACAGTCAGTTGCTTTGTAGCCTAGGGTCTCTATGCGTGAACCCACCAGCTGGGTGTGTAGCAGGCCATGCCATCTGGGTCTGTGTAAATGTCACACGATGACAAACTACCCAATGACACATGTCTCTGGATAGATCCCCTTCGAAGCATGATACATAACTGCACAGAGCTTTGCTGGGTCACATGGTACCCGCTGTGTATTTTATGTACATAAACTATTGCCAAATTGCTTTCCAAACTGATGTGTCCATTCACACTCCTCCCAGTAACATCTGAGGGTTTCTTTTGAAACTTCATATTTCAAAATTTCAGAGCAGTGCAAATGTGTTGGGAGACTGTGGTGTGGCAGAAACAGCCTAGAATAGAGAGGAGATTTAGCCTCCATGGCTCTGGCACTCTACCCATGCCTTGATACAAGACTTATACAAACATCCTCCTCTGGACCACCACGTCCTTGTGCTGGAATTGTAGGCATGGAGCTAAAATATCTCTCAAGTTGCTTTCACCTTGACCTTCTGCAGTCTAGATATGAAGAAGCAGTAGTGCCTGGGCTACACCATCCTCAACATGCCCAATCTTATCTAAAAAGTGGTGGATATAGGCAGAGGAACTTCATTTATTCACTCATAAATTCACTCATTCACAGCTCCTCCAGTCTTCCTGCCATGCCTTCGCTGCACACTAGGCATTAGGTACACAGATAAGTCACCACCATGTGCCTGTCCTCAAGTTTCGCACACCTGGATTGGAGAGGCAGACCAATACATGGAACAGCACAGGCACCACAAATGGGGTATGGTCAGAGAGTTTCCAGTAGAAATTGTTCTTAGGGATGAGTACTGGCAGTCAGGAAAAGCACAAGGAAGCTTGTTACAGGAAGAAAAAGGCACAGAGGGGAGCCATGGCACAGGGCATCTGATGATGTGTAACACAAGTCAAGACTGATGTTGTCTTCACATGTGCCAGGCAGACCTGAGGCCGGCATGGGGAGCCAGGCAGGGGCCAGAATACCCAGTACTTTATGATTTAAAGTCTTGAAGCTTTTCCCCACTAATCAGACTCTTTCACCACTAGTCTGTGGACACAAGGGGACAGCTGGCTTATTAGGAAATGAAGGCAGAGATTCAGGAATGTCGATGCCAACTTGCCAAGCTGGTCAACATCTCTGTTTTGGCAGAGAGCATCAATGGAAGAGGGCTATCTTCAAGGTAGAGTGTTGCTGGAGTTTCTTGTCCTGCCAGGTTCTGCTGCTTCAGCCCCAAATGAACACACAGATGCTATATTAATTATAAAACTGTTGACCGATACCTAGGGCTTCTTACTGGCTAGCTCTGTCTTGATTATTAACCCATTTCTATTAATCTAGGTATTCCCACATGGTCTTATCTTACTGGAGAAGGGTCTGGGCTTGCCATTCTTTCCTCTCTTTTACATGGTGTCTCCTTGTGGTGCCTCTCTGCCTACCTTTCCTAGAATTCTCCCCATCTCCTAGTCCTGCCTATCTTCGTGCCTCTATTAGCCAAACAGTGTTTTATTCATCAACCAATAAGAGAAGCATATATACAGAAGGACATCCCCCATCAGTAGAGTGTTTCAGTCTGGCGTCCACAGGCATGTGACGCATATTTTCCCATTCTAGGACTCCAAGGAATATACAGCGAGTCAAGTTTGATGCTGGCTGAATGGCAGATGTGAACTCATTGACCCCATCATCAAGTGCTTCTCAATCTTCCTAATGCTGTGACCCTTTACCTCAATTCCTATGTGGTGGTGACCTCTAACCATTAAGTTATTTTCTTCATAACTATAATTTTGCTATTGCTATGAACCATAATGTAAATATCTGATTATGCAGGATATATGAAATGTCACCCCTGTGAAAAAGTCATTTGACACCCCCCTCAAGAGGGTCATGACCCACAGGTTGAGAACCATTGCTAGGCCCAAGCTATTCACATTTTTCTGTGGGACCAAGAGGCACATGGGGCTTAAAGTCATTTGGGTCTGGAATTACAGGTTGTTGTAAGCCTTCTGATATGGGTCCTGGAAATCACACTCTGGTATTCTATAAGAAAAGAATGCACCCTTAACCACTGAGTTATCTGTCCAGTCCCCAGGTTCAGGTTTTATCCCTCCAGCTCACTGGGTACAGCATCATACTTAATGCCAGTATTATTGGTCTTTAGCAGTAATACCAAGTTATCCCAGCCTGTGAGGTTGAAAGTGTTGATATAAATCATTCCTGCTTTGACACTCCCTGACCGCAGGCAAACCAGTGGCAACAACTGAAAAGCCAACTCCCTCCCCCCCACCCCAGAAGTCAGAGAGTTGCCTCTCTTCCTTGCCGTTTCTATCCCAACTTCAGGGGAGGAAGTGAAATCTACTGACAAGGTCAGGTGTTTCTGAGGCTGGTTTGACTCTAGGTTTTTCCAGGGAAACCATTTTATACGAGGCCAGAATAAGAAAGACCCAAAAGAATCCTTGGGGTACCTAAAAGTCTTACCACTTTGATTTCTCATGGGAAAACAGGTCCAGATAGAAGACAAGGGTGGCCCGAAGTCACAGTCACCTGGCAAGTTGGTGACTGTAGTGACAGTGGGTGATCAGAATAAGAATCTTGTGTTCTGTTGTCCATAAGGGGACACAAGCCCACGTGAGCATACGCTCTAGTGGGCCTTGCCCTTCTTCCATTCCCTCTGCCTTGCTAATTAGATTACATTCCTAAAGCTCGCCCAAAGTCTACTCACTTATTTGGTCACTTCCTCCTCCTAAGACTGACTACCAATGTCCAGTTATCAAAGCAATCAAGTCAAGCAATCAAAAATCCCCAGTTAACATGCTCAATTAAAATTAAACACCCCTTGTACCTTTATAAACCACCATATTCCTATATACCACGGCTGTTTCCTCTCTATCCAGAGGCAGTCCTTTGTCCCTCCAGGACAAATATCCTTGCCCCCTTCCCTTGCTCCCTTGTCCTCTGTCTCTTGTATTTGTCTCTTATCCCTGCCCTCTGCCACTCTGGGGCAAATAAGTCTCCTCTATGCTGAGAACTTGGCCTTAGGGACCCTGAACCTATACTTTCCCTTTTGGTCCCTAACTGTCCCTGTTAGAGTTTTTCTGAAAATTGCTCCAAAACATTAGCAAAGCATTGTTTTGTTCTATCTGGGAAGCACATTTTTTTTTCCAGGCAGACTTCACACTTTTTATTAAACAATCCCAAAGGTAAACAACACTTCTCTTTGGGATCAGTGGAAATCTCTGCTCTAGTGAGCTTGTGCTCATGAAGGATGCCGATGCCCCCTACGCCCCTCTGCTTTTTCTTCTTTCATGCAATACATTCTGACCAAAGCCTTGCCTCCTTCCCTTCCTTACAGTAACCATCTCCGCACCTCCTCTCTCCTCCAGATCCACTGCTCCCTCCCTTTCCCTAGAAGGTGCATTTTAAGTTCAGTTTGCATTTCTAAGGAAATGGGATGCCTAAAGGAGGTGTGGCCTAAGACTCAGTTCAGTTTTCATTTCAAGCTAACATTGTTAAGAAGTGCGTGGATGGGCTCACAGTGACTAACTAGATTTTAAGACCATATTTTGAGCTTTTTATGTTTGCTAAGGGGAAGGGAACTACAAAGACACAAAGGAGACTAAGTGATGGGATTATTATTTAGAAACATGTTCTCAATTTAGTTTTCTGGTCCTGCAGGCTCCAGTCTCTGGGAGAGCTTGCCTGCCCTTGTTTGGACTTGGTTAGAAAGATATTGTTTGTCTTCAAGAAGAAATTGTTCAGCTAAGTTTACATGCTGTGATGTCAGACTGGAAGAAAACATGAGGAGGGGTGTTCCTCTGCATCGGGGTCCTCTGAGCTTCTTCTTAGGGGCCAAACACTTTCTGTGTTCACAAATACCATGTGGTTGGAGCCCTTTGATCTAGTCAATGATCCATGGGACCATAACCCATCAGATTCTCTCAAGAGCAGGGTCTTCTCTCCTTACCTCGATGCACACAGGGCCCTGTGCTCCCCCTCCTCAGCCCAGCCTCTCTCTGTTGACTTCCCTTCCAGGCTTTAAATGGTGAGCTCTTAGTTCATGGTCAACATCTCTATTGTGTTGGCCTTACCATAGGGTGCTCTTTGCTTTTCCATGTTTAATAACGGAGACAGTCTCTCTCAATGTCCCTGTTTTTCACAGAGAGTATCTGGCTTTCATGTTCCAGACATCTCAGGGCTCTCACGTCAGCCCCATATCCTCCTCACTCTCTGAGCTACTTCTAGACCATGAACTCATCCATGCTGGAGATAAATATCTGTCACTGGAGGTGCATCTCATTTTCCTAAGTCGTTGTAAACCAATTCCAGAAAATATTTCCCGGCTGCTATTTTGTACCAGGCACTTGACTGTGAGCTAAGGATGAACAGAGTAAAATGCTAGGATTCCTGCCCCATGGAGTTTCATGGCCAGTGGGAAATATAAATAGCAATGGAACAGGGGAGGAGGTGATGCTGTGACAGTACAGGGAACTGGTTCAGATGGGGCGTGGCTGTCTACTTTGTAGAGGTGACAGGTACCATGGGGACTTGAAGGATGGAAGGAGGTGTGTATGAAAAGGCTGCAGTGTGGAGTCAACTAGAGGGACAGAGGTAAAGACCAGCAGAAGACATCCATAAGAACCAGGAACTGAAGAAAGCCTGGGAGATGGTGGAACCCAGTAACAAAAAACCAGGTGCTGGCTACATCTTCCTGCAACAGAGAGCTGGACTCTTCCAAAGGGTAAGAGGAAGGACTGACCACTGAAATACTTCTTCCTGCCTTCTCTTTCTTTCCTCCTTTCATATTTCTTCCTTACTCTGCTTTTGTCCTCCCCCCTCCCTTCTTTTTTTCCTTCTCTTATTCTTCCTATAAAAACCATCTGGATGTTCGAGAAGTGAATTTAGTCATTGGATTCAGACTCTCTCTCCATCTCCAACCCAGTCATCTTCCTGAAGGTCTCTAGGGGATGTCAAGTCCAAACTCCTGCCCTTCAGCCTTGCCACAGTTTCTGCTCTCAAGATCAAATTTTGGATTTGTCTATCCCCATGAAAGGCTCTACCTGCAACATCTAACACCCACAGCCTCTTCTCTCCTGTGATGTACTTCCTTTCCAGCCGATCCCTCCCTGTTTGTCTTTGTTACTTTTCTAGTGCTGTGATAAAACAACAAGGAAATTTAGAAAAGAAAGAGTTTATTTGTGGTTACAGTTCCATTGGAGTCCACAATGGCATGGTGAAAGCATGGTGACGGGCAGCTGGAGAGGCAGCTGAGAGCTCACATCTTGATCCACAAGCAGAAGGCAAACACACACACACACACACACACACACACACACACACAGAGAGAGAGAGAGAGAGAGAGAGAGAGAGAGAGAGAGAGAGAGCTCACAACACCTGGAGTGGTGCCTAGTAACATACCTCCTCTAACAATATTATTTGACCTAATCCTTCCTAAACTGTTACCAACTAGGGACCAATTACTTAAACATGTGAGCCTATAAGACCCATTCTCATTCAAACCATTCCACTGCTTCTCCTTCCAACCTTGCTCTTTGACCTCTTCCAGACCCTTGGTTGTCTATCCTTGTCATATAATTCCCCCCCTCTTCTAGCCTTGACTTCACTAGCCCATGCCATTAGTCCCTAGCCCTTTCTGATTCATGTCTTCATCTGTCTTGGGTCAGTCTTTTCTGCAGAATTCCAGCTTTGCATGGGCAGAGTCCTTTCTATCCTCCCTGTGGTTACCGAGAAGAAACATGAAAGGGGTGACCTCCTTGAATTCTAACGCCTAATAAGCCTCAGATGGTGCCTGTTGGGGCCACCTTCGCCATCTCTTTTTCTCATGCTTTCTTATTCTTCATAGTGGTTTATTTCAAATCTTTGTAATCCTCCTCTGAATGTCCTCCCTTCCTGTCCTCCCACGTGCGTCTCAAAAGATGACCTCATTTCTTACTACTCAGTGAAAATAAACCATCAAACAGATGCCCACTCAGTGGCCTGGCCAGGCATCTACAAATTAACCTGTGTGTGTGTCCTTTCCCATTTTCTCTTTGTCGACCTGTGTTCTGAATTCTAACACTGTCTCCCCTCTCTGTGAGGAGGCTGCTCCATCGATTATCCATTCAAAAGAAAGAAGTCCACAAATCTCTGTCCTTTGCTGAATTTCCAGTTCCTAAAACACTAGTGAGCACATTAGGGGTGTATGAGAATTATCTGTTGAATGATTTTTCCCTTCTCTGCCTTCCACCTCTGCCTCTCTATTGATTGATTGCAGGGGCACTTGAACCTGCTCAAGGCTTCCACCATTTAAAACAAAAACACGTCACAATCGAACCCCCTTGAACTGGTGCCCCCTCCTCTGTTTCATCTCCTTTATCCTGACAGTACTTGAGGGAGTTTCTTTACTTCTGTCAGCGCCCCATATACAGCTTTCAGTCTTCCATCTCTGCCACTTGATTCGCCCTTCCAAGGGAATCACACACACCCTCACCTTTGCCAGACATAGCGCATGCTGCTTTCTGTATGCTTCTGAACACCCATTTTCTCAGTAATCAACCCTGTGAAAACTTCTCTTGACTCACATGGCCACACCACCTCTCAGCTGCCCCGACTTCTCCATACATCAGCTCTCTGGCTCCTGCCTCCAATCTACTCTATGCTTGAGTCAACCAGATCTTTTAAATGCAAACTGGACCATGTCACCCTTTGAGTCCTCTGCAGCGGCTCCATTGTCCTCTGAGTGACTAGTTAACTAAAGACTTTCCATGTGGCTATTGAGGCTCAGTCTGCTGTGCTGTCCTGAATGAGTTCTTTGGCTTCATCTCCTACATCGTTTGTACCATGTGCTGAAAGGTATGTTTCACTCTCTTACTGCCTAGACCTCTATTATTTGCTCCCAACGTCTTACTTGGTTGGGGGACCATAGTCCTGACATACCATAAACTCTCCCCATCTGTTGTCCCAGGTTTAATCTTATGTTGGGTCAGTTTGTGTCAACATCTCAGCTGTGTGACAAGTCCTTTTTAGCAGGCAAATGGAATTCTTGTTCATTCTTCTGATCATCTCAGTGACCTTGAGGCAAGACTACCCATGGTTAGTTCCATTTCACAGACAAGGAGTGTGAGGGTTGGGATTTCAGCAACTTGTCTAGCTACACTGAGAGAAACTACTGAGCCTAGCATGTGAGGTCAATTGTGTCCTTGCTCAATATCCTGTTGCCACACTCCTTCACCACATCACTCCTAAGCTGTGGAGTAAACCCAGTTTTCTACCACCCAACCTTGGTTGGTCTCCACAGCTCTGAGGGAGAGCTTTTTGGCTCCCACTCCATGGCATACCTATTCTTAAGGGTCTGGTGAACATCTAGAATAAAGAGACAGCGGGAACACACTCCAGCAACATCACCTCTTTCTTTAGGATGAAGTGTTTTCCTTTCTTTGACTCCACTTCTACAGAGAACGGTGAATCATCTGCCAACATGACTAAAAATAAGTGACTAGGAAGGACAGAGACGAATGAGGAGGGAGAGTGCGGATAGACAGCAAAGGGGCAGGAGCAGGCGGGGAGTCTTTAGGCTGAAGAAACGCCTGTCAGGGAAGAAAACCTGCTGCTGACTGGGGCCTCCTGCATCCCCATACCACAGAGACCTGCCCAGCCTCCTGCTGCCTCCAGCACAATCTACTTCCTTCTGTCCCTTATTAATAAGGCTGGCGTCACCTGCCCTGGCATAGTGTGAACCTCAGCATGGGCTCCATCAAGCCAGCCATCTGTTTTTAAATCCATTTTTCACTGCCTTTTGATTGCAATTTTGCTCGTGGACTGTCCTGATGGGTCCCCTGGTGCAGTCACACATCTGGGCTGCTCTAAAGGAGCTGCAAGACCATACCCTGAAGGTGGTCTATGGCAAAGCATCGCTATCTTTGCAAAGAAGAGCAGAACAGTCTCTGCTGAGCCAGTGAGTTCAGTCCCACCATGCAAGGTTGCTCATTTCCCATTTCAAGGCCCTAAGCCATGTGTTATGGTTTGGTGACTACTCATGTTTCATCTTAGAACCTATAAATTAGAAGATGCCATGAAATAGGTAGGGGTGGTAGGCTACATAACAGTCCCCCCAAGATGTGCACATCCTAACCCCCTCAACCCACTCGTATCCTTTCTAGCACAAAGAAAATGTTGCAAGTGTGGTGAATAGAAAGCTCGTGTAACACTGAGGAGGTCCTTGTAAGAAGGGGCATGAGGTCACAGAGAGGAAGCAGATGTGATGAGGAAGGAAAAGATGAGAAAGCTAAATGGTACGGAACCAGACACCAAGGAATCCAGCCAGCTGGTCGACTCCAATAATTAAAGGTCAATAAAGGCAAGGAATTGCATTCTGTCCTCGTAATGCCAGGAAGAGTGATCCCTTCCACCATCTTGACATTTGCTTAATGAACCTGATTTCCAGTCCCTGACCATCAGAGCTATAAGAGGATAGATCTGTGTTGTTGTAAGCCATTAAGTTTATGGTAACTTTTTACAGCACCAATAAGAAACTAATATAGCAAGACTGATTTTATCCATAAGCAAAAGGGGTAATAGATCATGTGGCCCAACTCAAGGCATGCAGAAATGCTGTCCTCTCCAAAAGTCACACTCTGAGAGCTGTGACTATTAAAGATACTCCTTTGGACCAGAGTGGTGATGTCCTCCCAGAAATGCCTCAGACACTGCATCGGCACTGGCCAATAGAAATACAGCACAGTCACAGTAATTATTCTACATTTTTTCTAGTAGCCACACTAAAAAGACTAGAAGTGGGTGAAATCAATGTTAATGTTAAGCATTTTGTTCAGTCTAGTGCATCTGAAATATCAGCATTAGAACTACTTATCATCATAAGAAATTTACTGAGATACTTTACAATTCATTCTTGGACCAAATCTTTGAGCTTAAGTATATGTTACATTTATATTATATCTCTGCTCAGACGAGTCACACAAGGCTGAGATCTGATGCTCTTAAAGGTTAAGACTGTCAGCCCCTAAGCATGTGTTACTGCAGCCAACCCTAACTGGCTTTGAGTGGACAAAAGGCCGCAGGTTCTTCCTGACGCATGAACAAATGGGTGGCATTCCTCAGGGTGGTTAATCTTCATGGTCAATTCAGCTGGATTTAGAGTCACCACAAAGCATACGTTTGCATGCATCGGTTGACAGTGTTTCCGGAAAGATTTACTACCCCAAATCTGGGCAGCACCATGCTGTGTGCTGACTGCCCATAATGGATAAAAAACAGAGAGCAAGCTACTGTCTCTTTGCTTCCTGACTCTGGATGGCTACTGCAAGCTTTAGCAACCACAACAGGAGCCATTCCACCATCATGACGTCTTTCACTAGACTGTACACTGAAACTGTTAGCCAAAATACTCTTTTCCTCCCTTAAGTTGCTTTTGTGAGATATGTTGTCACAGCAATGAAAAAAGAAACCAATACACCTGGAGATTGTCACTTCAGGTCAAAATGATTACTGCGTAGTAACAGGCCTGGTCAAGAGTGCCACCTCCATGCTAAGGATGAGAAGGGACGAAGAGGGGGCACAGTGGTCAAGGGCCCTGGGTTCACTGGACTATAATATTTTATCCCCTGAGTAATGCATATGATTAGTCTGTTTCATATTATTCAATATTCTCCCAATACCTAACCATAAATGGCATCAGACCAATAAATCATGACACATTTGCACATGTCCTTCCTTTGGGACACTGCATCTTTCTTAGGAGTCAATCCTCAGAACTTCTCTGAGGTGGGGCCTAGTCTCCCAACAGCTGCCTTCAAAGGTCCTTACTTCAAGGAATTTGCTTCTGATGCTTTCTGGACAGCAGATGAGAAGCAATGGGACTTGAGATCATTTTTAATTTTAGATAAAACATTCAGTATGAAATGCCTAATCCACAGTGGAGCAAAGAGGATCCTTGTGTGTTGACTCCTGGCTGATCGGTGGTTGAGGTTTGGCCTTAAAGGTCAAGCTCTAGAAGCCTGTTCTTCCCAGTGGGCTGCATCCAGGGATGCCCTGGTTTGTAGTAGTTCCCTCTGGAATTGAAATATTCCATTCTTATGGGAAGCTCCTTAAGCAGGAAGGAAAACAACCCAGAACAGCTTCAGGAAGTTCCTAAAACTGATCCGATTCACCAGTTCACTTCCTCCCCGAGTAAACAAGAAAAGATGCTGAGAGTTACTCTAGGACAAGCCAAGTCGGAAAGAAAACTTGCAGAGGAGCCAAGCTGCCAAGACTCTGGGACCAGACCAGCTGTCTGGAGGAAATAGTAAACAGCTGAGGCTGGGAAGAGGTTTACACCAGAGTCACCCAGAAAGGTCACTCTCCAACCTGTTGAGCTGCCAGCAGATTGTGTACCGTGCTCCAGGTTCCCAGCTCTGTGAGCTATCACCCATGCTGGGTTGGGCTTTGGTGATGCAGCTGTCTCTGAGTCATTTCTGCTCCTGTAAGTTACCCCTCACCCAAATTATTATAAGTAATCCTAATCCCAATAAAATTCATGGTTCAAGTTGGTCTTTGATGGTATCCATACTTTGGGCCATCGTAGGCCCCCTGATTAGGGTGAGTAAGTGTGTGTATTGTGTCTCCCCAGGAAGTCTTGCCACACCATGTCTCCTTCCTGCCCCTTTGCTGCTACCTGCTATAAGATGGCTCACTGTCTCACTTGCTGTCCCAGAGTCTCTTCCTCTCCTCTTTTCTCTACTTTTCCATAGCTCCCTCTGACCACCACCTGTCCAAGTCTCCCGTTGTGTCATCCTCCATCTAGAAACCCTCGGATATAAGTCAGGCAGTGTGTGACCAGTGCTCACCCCTGCCGGTTAGAGTTTGACTGGCTTTGGTGGTATGAACCACACTGTGCCTATTTTCATGATCTCCATTTTAACAAAGGGATGGCTGAGTACACAGAAGTTATGGAACCTCTGCAAGGTCACACAGCCATTGTAACAGAGGTAGCTTTGACTCTAGGCAGTCTGACATTGGAATTCGTGACCTTTTAGTATGGAGCTGCCTCTCTTCATGGCATTTCCTAGAGCCTGGTCAAGGCCCAGCATGCAGTTATGGCTCCTTGGGAGGTAGAGAAAGAAAGAAATGAACAAGTCGACTTTTTATGGCTTTGACTCCAAAGGTCATATTCTCCAACATTTTGTTGAAGAGGCTTCATCAGCCTCTGCTGAGAATTCATCTGAAGTGACAGAAATAGGGGAGGCTATACCTGCCTCTGCCCTCTAAGACAGTGGCCCTCAACCTTCCTAATACAGTTCTTTCTTCATGTTGTGGTAAGCCTCAACCATAAAATTATTTTTGTTGTTACTTCATAACTGTAAGTTTGCTACTGTTATGAATCACAATGCAAATATCTTATGTGTTATCCCATGGGGAGGTCTCGACTCACAGGTTGGGAATCCTTCTCTAAGATGACAGTTTATGTCTCATTCAAATCCAGCCTCCTAGAAAGGTCTCAATATATGGTACAGGGGCTAATGAGACCCAAATATCCTGAAGGGTTCCATGGATGACTTGGGGACTTGGACAATGACTTCTGTGTGCTCAGCAGTGACCATGGAGCAGAGCAGATTGCCCACCTCTCTCTCTTACTCCCTTCTCATAGGGCCCATTTCCCACGGCCAGGCCTGTCACCTCTCTCTGAGATGAGGAGGAGGCCCATTGCAGAGCAGTGCTGGCATGTGCTGAGCTTACCCCCTGGGGTGGGTAAGGGCAGATGTGAGGCCATCCTAGACCCAGTCCAGGCCTGGGCAGCGAAGTGACACTTGGAGGCTGCCAGCAGAAACGTTATTTTTCAGAACCCATCCTTCACTAACAAAAGAGGTTCTTTTCATCTGCCTGGGAGAATTTATGATTCCTTAAGGCTTCCTTCAAAAGCCACCTCCTAACAAGGACTCCAGGGAAAGCAAAATTAATTTTGACCTGGGGTTGAGAAGAAACCTGTGGTGGTTTGTTTTTAGTGATTAGGTCAAGTTCAAGGCCCTCTACTGCTCATCCCAAGTCCTCTAGTAATCACTTCTCCATCACCATCTCAGCAAGGTGACCAGTCGGGAGCCAGGAGGGACCTGCAACTGATACTGATTAGCCTGGGCTCAGAGTGGTTGAACAGCTTGTTGAGGGTCATACTGGCTTAGGAGTCAGAGGGCAACTCCCAGTCATGGCTGTACTGCTCGGGCGCCTTGATGCAAGTGATTCACTTGATACAAGTGATTCTGCCTCTCTAAGATTTGGCCCCCTTGCGTGTAACCCAAGGAGGGCCATCGCAGTCCCTAATGAGCTGTGAGGAGGAAGCAGAGCTGAAAGTTAAGGTTCAGTTTCCAAAGTGGGAGCCAGAACTATAGTAAAAACTCACTCACCCACCTTGTTTGCCTCATCCGGAGCTGTCGTGCCCCCACATCCGCCTCATTCCACAGAGACTGGTGTCATTGCGAGCCTGAGCCCAGCACACCTTTCCTCATACCATCCCCTAGTCTCCAGAAGCTCATTTTGTCTCTCTCAGTTTACTCATGCCAACAAAACATCTTGCAAAACCCAATGTAAATATCTTTTTATTATTGTTTGCAGCAGGGCCATCTCTATCAACTTTAATAAGAGATTCTTCTCTTTCCAAGTGCAAAAGTATATTTCCCTTTCATGCATTTTGTTTGCAAGCCTTCACCTGTGTTGTTTGGAATACTTGTACTCCTTGGTTACATATGGCGGATTTTTATTTTATTTCTCACTGTAGCAAAAAAAAAAACCCACATAATAATATAAAGCTAATTATCTAAACTCTGTGTGTTAACTCTCTCTCTCTCTCTCTCTCTCTCTCTCTCTCTCTCTCTCTCTCTCTCTCTCTGTGTGTGTGTGTGTGTGTGTGTTAGAAGATTCTTATTCACCCTGAGCTCAGGCTAGCCCCACCAACCCACAGTAAGAAAGAGTCCTGGGTAGCCAGCCTTCCTCAAATGGAATGCTCTGAGCCTTCCAGCATTACATTTCTCAGGCCTGATGGCAGTACATTCTCCAGATCACGTGACTGCAGAGCTGTTTTTCTGATGTGGTGTCTCCTCAGATTTGAGGCTGTTCCCTAAAGTACTTCATGGTGATTAGCCTAGGTAACTCCTCCACGGGAAATGACCCAGATGCCTAGTCACAGTCCCGAGCTCTACCTGATTGAATGGCTTCCTTGACTATTATACCTTCAGCAGTTTGCTAACAGAGTTCCTACTCTTCCTGCTTCAGAGAGGAGAGCCCATGTTACTCCCAATGGACTGATATTCCGAGGTAAGAGGCTTTGAGAAGCCTGTCTTAGCTGATCCTGCCTGACCCCAATGGGGGGACTTGGTGGGACTCACTCTCTGACCTCTGTTCCTGCCCCTGTCTAGCTGACAGCCACCACTACCAAGGGCATTCACTTGATTTGTAAAAAAGACTTCATTGAAACACATGCATGCCCATTCATTTATATCCAGTGTGTGACTACTTTTACACTGATTGTATAGCTTGACTTATAAAGCCCAAACTACAATTATCTAGCCTTTTATAGAAAAAAATTGCTAGCCCTTGATTAAAAGCATTGATAAAGTATTCCTATGTTATTACATAGCCTTCCTGGTTATAATAATTAATGGCTATACAACACTCTACAGGGTGGCCTATGATTACTAAATTGTTGTTTTCCACCAGACAGACTCATTTGCTGGCCTGCAAAATCTATAAGTAAGGTTTTTGAACGGAATTATTTTCTTAGGGAAAATTCACATGTGGAATCTTGAGTCAAGTCATCTTTTAAGTTCCCTGCCGAGCGTTGGTGGCGCATGCCTTTAATCCCAGCACTCGGGAGGCAGAGGCAGGCGGATCTCTGTGAGTTCGAGGCCAGGCTGAACCGACAGCCTCCAAAACAGAGAAATCCTGTCTCATAAAACCAAAAAGTTCCCCCAGAGAAGGCCATGACTTTGCTCATGCTGAGATTTCTTCTCAGGTCCTGTTTCAGGAACTGAACTTCTGACTCCTAGTTGACTGACATCTGTGGTCTTGTGGAAACTCTACTCCAGGGGCCCTTCCTGCTTAGTTCTTTGGAGGCTGTTCTTCACCACTGGCTTAGCTGCTTGGTCTCTCGTTCATCCCCCATCCATCTTCATCTGTTTCTCCAGTCCTCGTCTGCCCCATCCATTCCTCCCGTCCTCCTCTGTCTCCGTCCCCTCCTCCAGTCCTCCTCTGCCAACTCCATTCTGCACTGTGGTCTAAATCCTAGTTCCCATGCACCTCTTATTGGCAACTCCTTCACCCACAGAGGCATCAAGCATCTAGAATAGATCTCTCAGTGAACAACAAAGAAGGGTTTGGGCTGGAACAAACACACAGATAATGGGTGACAGACAATCTATTTCAAGATTTCTCCCCTGGGCACCCAGGCCTGAGGACCACTTGTCAAAAGAATATTTGCATCTCTGCCTCAGGCCCCACCATTACCCATGCCTGCAATTCATTTCCATCCATTCTACATCCTCTGGTTCCTCAGAAACTCTCCACATATTGGCTTCTGATTTACTGCACTCATAGACTATTTCTATGGGAAAGCAGCTAATAAAAAAAGGAAAAACTCTAAAAATGGATTTTTGCTGAACACTGCTTGCCAATGAGTTTCTTTAATTGTGGCATTAGGAACATAGGCAATTACTTTCATTGACGTAGTTATTTGGACCCTGGAAGAAGTCAAATTATTCTGGGAGTCCAGGCTCCAGAAGCTTAGAATGCTGGTCTGAAGGTCTCATTGCTCCCGCTGACTGATGGACAGTTCTCTGGGAAGTTAGGCCAGACAGTAGGATCTAGACGACTTTTGCCCAACACTCCACATCCCGCGTCTGCCCCAGGTCTCCCCACTCTCCTAAGGGAGTAGGGTGTGTGAACCAGAATGTAGACATTTGTTCATTTGAAATGCTTCCCTTGAGAGACGCTTATGTCTCAGACTTTTTAATCCCCTGGTGGCTCTAATTTTGCCTTCCAGAAAAGGCCAAGCCAATTTGATCTGTATTTTTATAGCAGCCTTTTTGGATACTTAAGGATAAATATCCTGCCTCCCTGTAATCTTCACCTCGAAGTTCAGATACTTCCAATTATTTCAGCCAATTTGCATGTGTCATTAGTCTTAGATCTCTTGACTGGAGAGAGCTTTCATTGGCTGAAGAGAGTGTGGTTCTGGGTTTGAGTCCCCAGAACTCCCGAAGAGAGTGTTGTGGTAGTAAGAGGCTAGAACTCCAGTGATCCTAAAGAGACATGGGGAGTGAGCGGGGTGGAAGAACCTCTGGACGCTTGTGGGGCAGCTAGCCTGGTGTACACAGCGTCAAACAAGGTTGTCCTCTGACTTCTACGCACACGGACATGTACACGCACACACGCTTCCACGCACGCGTGCGAGCGCGCCCGCACACACACACACATACACACACATATCATACACCCTCCTCCTCCATTGCAGCTAGGAAATGAACACTAAGTAGCCGACTCTAAGAGCTTTACATAGTGAACTCAGATTGTCTTCATAGCAGTCCCATGAAGGAAAATGAGCCAAGTGAGCACAGAGCAAGGTAGTTCAACCAGGGCTGGAGTACAGGTACAGCTGCTTTGTGATGGAGGCAGCATGGAATTTTAGCAATTTCCTTATTTATGATCTGGGAATGAGGAGTCCTGTGTCAGAGATGTGGGAATTCTTAGAAGAAGACTGTGTGAAGCCAACAGAAGACTTCCTTCAGTCCTTTCTGGAGAAGGATCTTTTTGGGGGTGGGAGGGAGTTTGGCCTAGGACAGAGATGCTGGTTAGGTAGACATGGGCCTATTGCTTAGGCATTCATCTGCACCACTGTGGTCCACACACATATGTGATGGTGAATTGCTCTGGTTCCTTTGAACTCTTTCAGAGGGGTTGGTTGGTTTGTAGAACAGGGTCGCGCTGCCTGACTACCTGTTGGATGGATGTTGTTGGCCTGTGTGGATGTGAATCATAGTGGCAGGGTTCCTAGTCACAGGCAGCTTAGGCATTGTTTAAATGTCAGAGCTACAACTGACACAATTTTCTAGAGAAGTAGGTACAGGAACACACACCGAGCTGCTAATTTAGTGGATACTGCCTTCTTGAAACAAACACTTCAGAGGCACAAGCACCCAGGAGCACATTTGGGAGCTATGCAGTCACTGAGCATAGGAAGGAAGAGGGGATCTGGTTTCTCCCAGTCTAGGGTGCTTGCCTGAGGCTGGGCTTAATATCCACTGTTTTATCCTTGTCCATGAGCTATCCATACTCAAAGGGCAAAGGGCAATGGAGCCTTCTGTCAACACTTTGTCCGTGTCATGCATCTAATAACAATAGCTCTGTGATGCTGTTTGCATTTATTTTATTTTGAAATAACACTGTTATAAGGGATGAGGAGGAAAATGAGGAAAAGAGAGAAAGATGTGGGGGGCATCTTTCATCCAGTTCCCACTATTATATACCCCACATTGTATAATTACAGCGAAATCTCACAATGACAGAACAGACTTGGTTGTTGGTCCTTAAAAAGACCGTGTGTCGATGTGAGTGTATGGTTATGTGTAAATGTATGGATGGTAGATGGGTTTGTGCTCATTCGTATGTGTTGGTGTAGATATGTGCACAGGAATGTGTGGGGGAGTCAGAGGACAACCTCAGGTATCCTTTGTTTGGGACAGGCTGTCTTTCACTCTGCATAAGCTAGCTGGCCCATGAGTTTGCAGAGATTCTCCTTTCCACTTCCCAGCTCACTGCAGGAGTGCTAGGACTACAGACATGCTCTGTTGTGCCTGCCCTTTACACGAGTTCTGGGCGTTGGAACTCAAATCCTTGGGCTTGTGTTGCAAGCACTTTGCCCACACCTGCTGGTCCACTTCAGCCTCCTTAGCTTTTTTGTTTCTTTGATACAGCAACTTCTCTCTTGTTCGGTTTTTGGTTTTTCAGCCCAGCTTTCTCTCACCAGCTCCCTTGTTTTCTCATTTCTCTCCCTGTTTCTGTAAATGATGTTCTTAATTGGTCTAGATAATGAAAAGCCGAAGTCAGATATAGAGGAAAATGCTGAGAGATCAGAGAAATGAGCAAGCCACAGCCACACCTTACCTCCTTAGCGTCTCAGCAGACAAGAGAGTGATTTCCTGTTTTTCTCTGCTTATATCCTGTTTCTGCCCAGCTACCTCACTTCCTATCTGTTTGTACAGACCTTCAGACCTGCTAGTGGCAAGCTCCATTCTCTGACTCTCAGACAGACCTTATTTATACAAGCAAAATATCACCACAATTTCCTCCTTTCTTTTTTTGTTTCTATTTAAGAAGTCTTTTAGCTGTCAGCTCAAGATGGTTTCAAATTCACAATCCTCCTTCCTCAACCTCCCAAATCTCTGAAATTACAGTGTGAACCACCATGATGGCCATCTTCCCCTTGAGTCTAACTGGACTCAGTGCTCAAATAAAGCTCCCCTTTCAGGTTTCTGTGTGGGAAGCTACATCTGCTTTGTTAGGAGCCTGCCACCCTCTGCTAAGATGGCATTGACCCCATCCTCTACTATGGGTGAAGTCTTAACAGGGAAACACTCCCAGGAGAGTTGTATTTGGAACCTATAGAGCCTAGTAGGACCAGTGGCTCTAGGATTCCATTCACCCATCAGACTAGTGTACTTAGCTCTGCTCTTGCCAGCTTACTCTCCACTGTAGGGAGTATCACAAGCCACATAATGAAGTGCTCCTATGGCCTGCCAGTTTCCATTTGTTCTTGTTGTGGTTTGGAAAATTGAGAGAGAGAGAGAGAGAGAGAGAGAGAGAGAGAGAGAGAGAGAGAGAGAGAGAGAGACTGTCTAGATCCCATGGGCAGACTAGGACACAGAGCTGGGGGCAGTAGCTAGCTCTCTGAGTCCTCCTCCAACACTTGTCACTCACTAGACACCTGCTCCTTTCCCTAGCCTACCCTGGATAGCAGAGACCAAACCAATGGCCTTGGAGCCCTGAGAAATGGCAGATTTGGCCTCTGAGTACTTGCCTTGTCTGGGATCAGTAGGAAGGTCTTGGCCTTGTCTTCAGGCTTAATTTTCCTTTGATCCTTGGAGACACAGTGACTTCTGATGGGGAAGTATAAATCACTGACTGCTGCATCATATTTGGCATGTTGTCATGGAGACAGAGAACCATGTTGGGAGTTGTTCTGATGATCATGCAAGCTTACAGACTATGGGAACTTTTTTTTAAAGTATCATTTTTCTCTATTTTAAAAGGAGTATTACCAGACTTTCTTACAAAGATATTGGAATGGGTCAATGAAATGAAGTATATTGTGCTTTTCTTAGGGTCAAGGTCACAGCACGTGAACAAAGAATAGTTAATGCCACCCAGCAAGTTCTGGGGCTAGGTGACATCCAATAACTGATGTATACATTGCTGATATCTTGGAGGCTGCTGTGCTGGAACAACAGGTCACATCAAGTAAGAAGCAACGTGAGAGGGTCTTAAAAATGCCTGGACAGGGAGTTCCCAAACTTAGACCTATGAGAATACAATGAATCAGATGGCCCGTCCTGCCCTGTGTTCAGGATTCTGCACGCAGATTTCTTCGGAGAGACCTCTTCTTCCGTGCATCTTCATCGTTAACTCACATTAGTTCTACAGTTCAGACATGGAGACAGACAAGGGATCATGTACTGTACTAGACATCACCTGTCATATGCAGTCAGCCTCTGCTCCTGGTACAGGACTCCGTCTGCTGCACCCTTAGGATCACTCTGTACTCTCATCCTCTTAAGAGTGATAACCAAGTGGTCCCCAAGACTGTCAGGGCATCAGTGCCACCTGGAAAGGAATGCTAAATTAAAGACTTCTGGAGTGTGGCTCTAGTCTGTATACATGTTGGGTAAGGAAGAACAAAGTTGATGAAGAGACCCATTTACTCTGAGTTGTTCAAGTGCAAAAAGCCTTCACCAGAAAGAAGATCTTCCTTGGGTTTTGTGTGCCTTTGTTTAGTTCTCCCTCATTCTGGCATCCTTGCCAAAGACTCTCATGGACACGAGATAGACAACCCCAGGCTGTGCCTCACTTAGCCTTGGTCTGAAAGATGCTGAGCATGGGCATCCCAGGTGCAGATTTTGGGCAGAGGAGCCTAGTCCTGTTGCTATTGGTAACCTGTACCATTATTTCTGTTTTGGAGAAGAAAGCAGAAACAGTAAACACCAAATCTAAAATCTTTTCTCTTCAGCTTTGTTTTTACCACTCCCTCAACCAAATCTATCCTCTCATTCCAGGTGCACTTACGGCAATCTGGGATTTTACATTCATTATGTGTCCTTGGTGTAGAGGGGAGAGAGAAAAAGAGGGGGAGAGGGAGAGAGACAGACAGACAGAGACAGAGAGAGGGGGGAGAGGGAGGGAGAGAGACAGACAGAGACAGAGAGAGGGAGGAGAGAGAGAGAGAGAGAGAGAGAGAGAGAGAGAGAGAGAGAGAGAGAGAGAGAGAGAGAGAATGAACAGAACCAGAGAGAGATCCAGGATGCAGGGGTAGGTCGTAGGTCATATGAGCATCCTGGTCTCTTCCATCAGGCAAGGTTTATTCAAGTCTGGGCTGGGAAGTGAACCCATCCAATTGACTTTGCAAGGAAATCCCTGTTAGCCCTCTGGAAGAGATCCAACCCAAGGGAAAGGTGGAGGTATAGAAAGCTGAGGGTGGAGTTTAGGAAAGAAAGGAGGTTGGCTTAGACGATAGCATGTTGTATACACAGAGTCCATGTCTGCAGAAAAGTCAGGCTATGGGGCATGTCCTCTCTACTCACTGTGCCTTGTACCTTCTGGAAACAGAGCTCCACCCATACTGCAGTCCACCCCACTTAGTAAACTAGCTATTCATGACAACAGGAAGCATGGTACACTCGAATTCTGACCATTCCCAGGTAGTAACAGAACACCATCCATAACTAATGTTACAGACCTGAGACTTGACAACCAGCAGTTTCCAAACACCTCTTGAAAATTCAAATGAGCTTTCCTTTCTAACAGCTTCCAGCCTATGGGTTTAAGATCTGAACAGGGGAAGGTGATGGCGTAGTTTCGGTGGATTTCAAAAATGTTTCTTCTAGGACCCTATAGACTTTGTGAGCGGGACCTTACATGTTCATACATCATTGCATCTCCAGCACTCAGCACCTGCCTGCCTTACACAAACACCCCATAAATACAGGTAGATGAATAAATGAATCACCCCCAGCCTTCCCTAAAGCACTGATCTTCTCTGATTCTTGGTGAAGAATCAAAAAGGCCCTCACCCTCATGGACCACAGATGGGCACTAGCAGGAAGAGCCCAAAGGGCTGCTTTCAACCAGCTGTCCACTTTATCTTATTCCACATAGAGGTCACCTTGGGGCGTATAAATAGCAAGCAATTTTCTGGATGAAACTTGTTTTCCTCACTTTATAAGAATAGGAGGTCAGAGGAAGGGCCCTGGGGGGACAGTTTGAAGGACCTCAAAGGACAGGCCTAGGAAACAATCAGTGCAAACAGACTTCCCCAGATTCACTAATGCCCTGGAGTGGTCAGAGCTCTCAGGAAGCCTGGCTGTTCTCTGAAATGCTCTCTGCTTCTCTTCTGAGAAATCTGTCTGGCTTCAGGGCTGAAAGTGAAGAAAGAGGGCATCAAGTGTCTGCTTTGCATGGCCTATGAGCCACCTCTGAAACCACAGTCCACACAGCCTCCAGGAAGACCCCAGCAAAGGACGCTTAGTTTCATTTTGTAGATAAAGGGGTGGACACTCAGGGCATTGAGTTGCTGGCTGTAAGCATCATGGCTGGTTGCAGAAAACCACAAGACCAGGCATAGACTCCTCTTCTCCACAGGAGTCTCCCAGACTCTGGACCCAAGGTTCAAGAGAAGCTAGCCTGCTAAATAAGGGGTGACATGTGGAAGTTTGCAGCCAAGGACAGGTACACATGGACAGTTGTATAGACCGGGGGCACAGTATCAAGAAAAGGAAAATGGGTTCCTTTGATCCCAAACTGTCTTAGTGTTTGCGAGAACTAAATCACCCCATTTTTCAGATGAAGAAAGTAAGTAATAAACTTATAATCATGTATGTCCTGTGTCTGATCATCTCCCTCTGTTGAGCTCCTGTGATTTGGGGTCCCTACTCTGGGGAATAGGTGCTCTACAGGAAGCCTTGTGTTTCTAGTCTGAAATAGCTCGAGCATCAGGCTGTGAGGTTCCTCAAAGAGCCATATATCCAACAGTTCAGAACCAGACACAGAGAGAGGCACCACGTGGAGTATGTGACAGCAACACCGCAGCATAAAATGTCTGAGGTGGTTAACTTTAAAAAGAGGTAAAGTTCTGTCTTAGGTAGGAGGCTTTGGTCTGTGGTCAGCTGACTGCATTGCTTTGGGGAGGTAGAAGGTTGTACATTATACAGAAGCACTTGACAGATGACACTGTCATTATGAATGACATTTCCCTTTTTGGGATATGCTCCAGTACCCCTCCAGCCTTCATCGCTTACGGGTTTCCACTGCCTTCCTGTAGCACCAAACTGGAGCCTGTGGTTCCTAACTCAGCCTTTGAGAGAGGCTCAAGACTACAGCAGAGACTCCAGACTCCTCATGCATGCTTTGGTACCTTGTCCAATGTTTCCTCCCATGAAAACCTCACTCCAAGGTCACGGCACACCTTCTCCATTTTCTTTGTTCTGTAGCAGTACCCTGGCTCTACTTCTAGGCAGTGAAAGTGACACCGTGAATAAACAAATTCACTCCAAGTTAGAGACAGTTTTTATTTAATTTGTGACAGGAAGAGTTTTGACTTGAGTCATTTAATAATAAAAAGATGAAAAGAGAAAAGGATTTCTTTGAAGAATCCCGAGCTAACATGCAGAAACACCAAAGAGCCATGAGGATCGAAGCAGCACCTGAGTCCTGAGAACTGTAGTTATGAATATACTCTCCTGGGAGGTAGTCTTTTTCCTCACGTGATAGTTGACTGGTGTGCCAAAGTGACATGTCAGGCCCCCACAGAAGCTACCAACTCTGAGGGGCACACCCTTGAAGTCCTAATTAAGAGTCTAGGGCTGGTTCCAAAAGTCTCAGAGCATTTTGATGGGCCCCCTCTAAAACTCATAGGTGGCTTCATCTTCTTTCTGAGGTCAGAGACCTGAGCGCAAAGAATCAGTGTCTGGAGTGATGGCTACGTGGTTAAAGCACTTGCTCTTCTCAAAGGAACCAGCTTCAGCTCCCACACCCACATCACATGGCTCACAACAGTCTGACTCCAGATCCAGGGGGATCTGATGCCTTTGACCTTGGAAGGTACCTGCACTGATGCATGTATACACACATTTAAAAACAATAGAAACAAAGCTTTCAAAAATGCTCCAAAAAGGAGTTTCATGGTCAAATAAACTAACCAATTAGCAGGTCTGAAAGAACATTAGAGTTGTCTGTAGTGGGGACTTTCTGGGAGGTGGGGAAAAGATGGGTATGTTTCTGGAACATAACTAATGATAAAACGCCTTCATCACAGAGCACCTAAAGGGCGTGTCTTCCTTAGAATATAGTTTAATAAACACTCTAGTTCTTAGCAGTAAGGGATGTAAGGGACGTTTTCTTCATATTTCTTTTCTTCCCTGTGTCTAGGAGACCTCATACTCAGGAGGCAGCTGAAGGAATACTAGTAGCCTTCTGTGGAAGGAGGCATTAAGAATGCTGAGCTAGTCCATTGGTCCAGGTTGCTGTGTGTGTGTGTGCTTAGGGCTCTACTCCTACCCGTCTGGTCTCTCTGACATTCTCACAGAGGCTTTAATTTAGTTGTTTCAGAGTCTTTGGTACCTCAGAAGTCACATGGCTCCTTTGGTAATCCAGTTTTTGGCATGGAAGAAGCCCACAGGTCTGAGTTCCAACTCTGTCCCTGCATAAAAACACTGGTGGCATCTGAATCCCCAAAGTAGTTCCTGAAATTTACAATCCCAGTAAGGTTCATCTCCATGACTAACCAATTTTCTACACCTAGAAGGTATCCTAGAAGCTTCCAAAGCTGCCCCCTCAAGACTTGTTGTCCTGAGTCTTGCTAGTCCAATGCTGCTCTCCATCTGTGGCATTTTTGCTACCCCAGCTCCAGAATGTAAAGGCATCAAAAAACAGAGAAATGAATTAGAAAATATCAGTGCCAGAGGGTAGCTTCAGGGACCGTATTTTCTGGGTCCTACCCAGCTTTGATTTCTTTTTTACACACAAAGAAGCTGACACAGAAAAAGAAAGTGACTTGCCTGAAGCCACACAGCAAATAAATGACAGCATCGAAACTGGTCCAGGGAATTGCTTAGATAGGTACATTCTAAGAGATAATTTTAGCAGACTTTGGTCTTTTGGAGTGGGCAAGACTGTATGGGAGACAAGGTGTTCAATACTACTCATAGGTGAGCATGCTATGGACGAGCAAGTAGAGACTCGGGAGAGTCTTGCAGTCACCACTCCCATCACATCCGGTTCCTGCCATTGTACTTGAAGTCCATCCATCCTGCAAATGTTGCCTCTCTTTTTGTAAAAGGCCATCCTGAAGAATGATCTCCTCAGAAGTCACATCTGAAGGGACAGACTCTAGGTTCACTCACATAGCTGTGGCACTGTGGAGTGGAGACAGGAAGGACAGTGGAGGAACCCCTGGGTGAATGACAGGGAGGTCAACGCTGCAAAAGCCTTGGCACGAAGATGTGTCCAGAAATCACATCCCTGAAATCTTCCTTCATCGTGGCTTTGTCTCTCTGCAGAGTGTGGTGTGGGAGGCCAGAGATGGTGTCTTTAGAGCAGAGGCTGACCCTGGAGATGAGATGGGTGTGTGGTTTTATATTGCTAAATTTATCCCAAAAGGGATGGTTTTATATTGCCATGACTTCAAGGGATAGGGAGAGGACATTTTATACACAGATGCTCTACAAAAAGTCTGGTAGAGGATACAGGACTTAATCTGAGCAATGGAAGAAGAACAATTGGAGTTCATTTTAGAGAGGCAGAGGGGCAGTGCGGAGGTGACATGGACATTCCGGCAGCCTGCTGGTCTGGGCTGGTGTGGGTCCAGGGGAGCTGCCCACTGACCTTGCTCTCCATGGTACTTGTACATGTCACCTAGCAACCTGAGGATCCAGCATAGCTGCCTGTGTCTTGGAGCACAGCTGGCATGCCAACTCCAGACAGAGGGTAAGGACAATTACCCAGTCCTCCAGCGATGGGGGAGGTTCTTCTGTATGCTGTGAATATATGTTTCTTATTGTCTGATGAATAAATGCTGATTGGTCAGTAGCCAGGCAGAAAGTATAGGCAGGGCTACCAGACTAGGAGAATTCTGAGAAGAGAAAAGGGCAGGGAAGAAGTCACCAGGAGATACCATGTAGCTACTGAGGGAGCAAGAGGCCTGGCATCACTAGTAAGACAAGACCATGTGGAGATACACAGATTAATAGAAATTGGTTAATAATTAAGAGAGCTAGCCAAATAAGAAGCCTGAGCCATCTGCCAAACAGTTTGTAATTAATATAAGCCTCTGTGTGTTTATTTGGGCCTAAAGGGCTGTGGGACCAGGTGGGACAGAAATCTCTGCCTACACTTCAGGCTTCCAGCAGACTCTAGCTAAAAATTCCCAGAGCCCCAGGGATCCACGTTATGATGCTAACCACACCCCTGAAATCAACTTATTTTAGGGTCTAGATGTCCTCTTGTAGAATAGGTTTTGTAATGTATTTCCTCCTGAGACTTCCATCCAAGTAGAGCAACCCTAGGTTGGCTTCTTGCCTGCTGGGGTTCCAGGTTCTACACATCATTCTTCCTTGTTATTTCATAAATCTTAAGTGAGTCTCTCACCCTAGAATTGTAAAAGCGGAAAATTGCAATAGCTATGCACTTCCTTTATGACCCTAGGAAGGCCGCTTTCCCGGGGAATCGCTGCCAATAAAGTCGCATGAGTCAGCTTGGAGCCTAAGCCTTGCAAGTCACAGGGCCTTCCCAGGCCTCAGCTTCCCGTGGGCAATCTCATAAAGTAATAGAAGAACCAAGAAAGACCAAAGACCGTGGGCACAGAAATGGTCATAAAGGGGCCGGGGCTGAGAAAATGGTGGTAGTGATGATAATAAAATTGAAATTTAAAATTGTGATGAGAACCGAGGTCGTTACAAGCAAGACTAGGCTATATTTCTGACCTGGGACAGCAGCTGATGCTGCTGGCAGTCAAAACAGCAGAGCCCACCTCTGGCAGAGAAGTCAGCCTATCCTATCTCATTCTCCTGGCAGCAGTGGACTTGTGGGTAAAAGATGATCCAGGATCCAGGGTTATCCAGGGAAACTGCCCAAGAAATTGGCTCACTTCGCTGAGGCAACAAAAGCAGTTGTGTGGCTAGCAGATGCCTGGTGCTTGGTCTTCTTATCATGATCACTCAGTTTCTAGCCTGTGAGTCCTGTCACCATTGCTATTGCTGTGGTCACTACTGTCTGCCGCTTCCTCCCCGCCCCAACCCCTCTCCCTCTCCCTCCCCATCCCCATCCCCCTCCTCCTTTTTCTTTTCCTAGTCCCATTCCTGGTCCTCTTCCCCCCCCCCCCAATTCCCTAGTCTTCCATCACACTGAGCAGCGAGCAGTTGAGAAAGGACAAAAGTAACCAGGACACATTTCAGAAAGCGCATCTGACTGACCTCAGCCCTAATTAACCCTTGCTTAGCCACCAACACACTCTGTACCTTGGAGAAGCCATAAGCCTTTCCTCCACCCAACTTTCTTCTTCTGTTTAAGCAGAGTTGAACCCTAAAGAAAAGATCTACTCCACATTCCAAGATGAGGATACACAATGGGGAGAGAATTCCCAGCAGACCTACTACACTGATCTCTGAGCTCACAGGGCTGGAGATAAAAAGAAGACATTACAGGCATGTCAGCAACAGCCCCATGACCTCGTCCCTTCCCCTGTCCTCATCATCCAGAAAGGGGTAGTTGAGAAAACTCTGATGGAGCTGGGGTGGGGGTGGTGGCATATTTTTCTTTCCAGTGGCCTTCAGCCTTGGGATAATCCCTGAGGTGTTGGACAACCAAGGAGACCAGAAAAAAATGGCAAGTACTTGCATTGGCTGAGCATCTGGTTCTGCTAGCCATTGCTGTGTTCCTCATGAAATTTTCAGAATTGTTTTTCTATCACCCCCTTTCTGCCCTCCAGGGTATACGTGCCTGGCAGTACCCATATATGTTAGCTGGGATCTAAACAGTCCTAACCAAATGCCAGGTGGCTACTTTTCTCTACCTGGACACTGCTGTTGATTCAGACTTGAACTTTGTTAGTGCTATTTTGAATCCAGCCATTGCCTCATGCTCCTAGTGATGGCCAGGCTCCTGTCCAGCGCCTCTGCCACTCCCCCTAGCTGTTTCCTTATCATTACTGCAAATCAGCTTTCCTCATCCTGTCCCTGTGATTGATTTCTGGGCTCACTGTGTGGAACTTGACATTTATCTCTGCTAAATTTCATCTTGTTGGTTCAGGTCCATTGTTCCTAGCTGTCAAGAGAGCTGGAATCTACCGTATTAGCTTCTTCACCAGCTTTGTGTGGGGACTTGGGGGCGGAGGGTGGAGTTGGGTATGTCAGAGCTGGGGTGGGTTAGTGCTGCTGCAAGATTAGGTTCAGTGTGGGGGGGGGATGGGATATAGAAGAATGGTATGACCCAGGGCTGTTAATACAGGATATTTAAGAGATAAGTTGGAGACAATTTGGGGGGTCAGTTTGATGTGGTAGGTGGCGAATGCCCTCATGCTCCTAGAAAGGTGTAATGTCAGAACAGCTGAGATTTCAGTGGGTTCAAGTGCTGAGAATATGTCCCAGTCAGAGGATGAGAAGACAAAGCAAGAAGCCAGCTCTCTGAAAGAGAAATGCAGTTGAGGTCTAGGGGAGTGCTAACAAAGATTCCTTCCTCCTTCCTCCCATTGTCTCACCCAACAAGCAACCAAGACATTCTGGTTCCATCAGCCATCTTGCAGTGAACTTTTCCATACCTCTGCATATTTTCTCCAACTTGAGCATTGCAACTTAGCACATCTATGGAAAGCTGACCAATTCGTTAGCATACTAAATCCAGCTTCATATCATGCCCAAGACTGTTCACACTTTCCAGTCTGGCTATACCACTTCATACTTAAACACTTTCCTGTTTCTCATCATTGTTCATATAAATTATAAATCCCTCTGTGTATTGCAAAGATAGCCCCAGTGATCTGACTCCACATCCTCATTGGATGCAGGGGAAACCATTCAGCATTCTGACATCATGATATCTTTGAAGGTCAAACACTCTCTTTTCCCTCATGTGTAAACTCTGGTTATTTTGGATGGCTTGGCCTAGGGTAAAAAAAATTCTTGTAAAGCAATGTCTAGACCCAGAGATGCTCCAATCTTGGGGCTAATAGCTATGACAGTCACTGGTTCATTAGTTTGCATTTTTCTTTTAGACTGAATATTTGTCTACTCCTTCACTAGACTCCAAGCATCTTTGAAAATGAATTTTTGTTTGTGTTTGTATGAAATCAGTGCTAAACACATTCTTGATGAAATGGGAGTGAACATGAGGGCTTCCAGTCAAGCAAGTCTGAGTTTAGATCAGAATCTCACTTCTAGGGTTATAGGGTAGAGAAGGCTGGACAAAGAACTAAGTCAGTAGTATGTGTATGAGTGTGTGTGTGTGTGTGTGTGTGTGTGTGTGTGTGTGAGAGAGAGAGAGAGAGAGAGAGAGACAGACAGACAGACAGACAGACAGATACACAGACATGCAGACACACAGAAACACAAAGAGAGACAGAGACAAAGACCAAGACAGATACATAGACAGAACTGTTCCTATAGCCTGTCTCAGATATCTGTCAATACATATGAATTCTCTTGCTGGACACTAATTGTATATGTATGTGTGTGTGCATGCACAAAACCTAGATTTGAGCATTATTGAGAGAATCAGGCTTTGGGACCAATTTACCCCGATTCATCTCTGCCATTTGGTGGTCACATACTCATTGATTTCTTCAGCCCTCAATTTTCCCATGTATAAAATGGGGATATTGATCTTCATCTCTGAGATAATGTAGATACAGAAAAACACCTCACCCAATGTCTCACATGCAGCAAGTCCTCAGTAAATAACATGCACTTGGTTATGGTAACTATACGTAGAAGGAACACGTGCTCAGTACACCAGCTGAGCAGAATGCTGGGGTTTTTTGGAGGAAGTTCCATTATAATCAAAGAAATTTAGGGGCTGGGGAGATAGCTCAGTGGTTAAGGGTGTTTACTGTTCTTGCAGAGAGCTCAAATTCAGTCTTCAGTACATTAGGTAGCTAACAGTCTCCTATAACTACAGCTTCAAGGGAATCCAGTGCCCTCTACTGGCTCCTGTGGACAGTACACTCAGGTGACAGTATACTCCGGTGCATAAACATTTTACAAACACACATACATGTATAAAAATAAGAATCAAATATTTAATAAAAGAGTTTTAGTAAGTTAAAGTTGGAGCACCATCTTAATGGCAGGTGATTGAGCACATGTCTTGCCATCCTCACTGGAACTAAGAGTCCAAACCTTTGACTTTTCCTCAGGAGTCTAGTTTCTCATCTGGTACCTACTCTATCTTCATCCTTATACTAGTCCCCAAAACTGGCTGTTTTAGCCATGCTGCCTCATGACAGGTGGGTGGGGTTTCCATTAGGTAATTAACTTCCATTATCTGTTTTGTAAATGTTTGCACCCCAATGCAAAGAGCCTCCACAGAGCCTGTGCTGAGATAGAGGTGGGCAGCCTTCCCTTACAAGTCATCGCTCCGGTGTTTTATACTCTAGGTTTTGCTCTTTTTTTTTAAACATTCTCTTCTCTCAGGTTTCCATCTCCAAGGTGATACTTACCTATTTCTAACTGAGTCTCCAATTCTTTCTATTTGGAGTCTTCTTCCAGTGCTAGGGGGTCAGCACACATTCCATCGAAAACACAGATAGTAAATATTTTAGGCTCTGGGACATGATGGTCTCTACAAAACGGCAGCCCACAGAATGGGAAAAAGGCAAAATATACAAAGAACTCAAGAAGCTAGTCACCAAAACACAAAATAATCCAATTTAAAATAGGGTAGAGAATTTTCAATAGAGAAATCTAAAATGGCTGAAAGACAATTAAGAAATTGCTCAACATCCTTAGCCATCAGGGAAATGGAAATCAAAACAACTCTGAGATACCATCTTACACATTTCAGAATGGCTAAAATCAAAAACACCAATTACAGTCTATGTTGGATAGGATGTGGAGAAAGGGGAACACTCCTCCATTGCTGGTGGGGGTGCCAACTTATACAGCCACTTTGGAAATCAGTATGGAGATACCTCAAGAAAATGGGAATCAGCCTACCCCAAATCCAGGAATTCCACTCTTAGGCATATACTCAAAAGATGCACATTCATACAAGGACATCTGTTTAACTATGTTCATTGCAGTGCTGTTTGTAATGGCCAGAACCTGGAAGCAACCTAGATGCTTCTCAACTGAAGAATGGATGGAGAAAATGTGGAACATTTACACAATGGAGTATTACTCAGTGGAAAAAAAAACAAAGAAATCTTGATATTTGCAGGCAAATGGATGGAACTGGAAGAAACCATCCTAAGTGAGGTCACCCAGTCACAGAAAGACAAGCATGGTATGTAGAGCAAAGGAGTACCTGTCTACAATCCACACCTACAGAGAAACTAGGAAACAAGGAGGACACTAAGAGAGACATTCATGGTTCCCAGAAGAAGGGGAATGGAACAAGATCTCCTGAGCAAATTGGGAGCACGGGGGAGAGGGGGAGGAAAAAGAGAAGGGGATAGGAGGAGGGGGGGAAGCAGAACATGAGGGATCAGGAAGACCGAGTCGGGGGGAAGAATAAAGGAGAGTAAGAAAAGAGATACCTTAATAGAGGGAGCCATTATAGGTTTAAAGAGAAATCTGGCACCAAGGAAATGTCAAAAGATCCACAAGGATGACCCCCAACTAAGAATCTAAGCAATAGTGGAGATGCTACCTTAAATGCCCTTCCCCTATAATGAGATTGATGACTATCTTAAATGTCATCCTAGAGCCTTCATCCAGTAGCTGATGGAAGCAGAAGCAGACACCCACAGCTAAAGCACTGAGTCATCCTCCTGGAATCCAGTTGTAGAGAGGGAGGAGGGATGAACAAAGGGGTCAAGAAACCCACAGAAACAGCTGACCTGACCTAGTGAGAGCACAGGGACTCCAGTCGTAAAGCTGGGGAACCAGCATTGGACTGAACCAAGCCCACTGAATGTAGGTACCAGTTAGGAGGCCTGGGTAGTCTTTGAGACCTCTGACAGTGGAACCAGTATTTATCCCTAGTGCACAAGTGGATTTTGGGAGCTCATTCCCCATGGAGGGGTACTCTCTCATCCCAGATACATGGAGGAGGGCCTAGGCCTTACCCCAAATGATGTGACAGACTGGTGATTCCCCCATGGAAGGCCTCACTCTCCCTGGAGAGTGGATGGGGAGTGGGATGGGGGGTTGGTGAGGGGCATAGGAGGATGGGAGGGAGAGGGAACTGGGATTGATATATAAAATAAGATTGATTCTAAATTAAATAAATAAATAAAGAGAGAACCTTGTAAAGATTTTAAATGAGGGCATCAGATTACGTTTGTCTTAGGTTCTAATCTTCCTTCTGACCATGGACTTTGGTATTATCTACTAGGTGGGTTCTGTGATGCCCACTGTACAGGTAAGTAATGAATGCCTAGAAAATAGGAACGACCTCTTCCCCAAGTTCAAAGAGTTCACAAGCAGCTGGACCCACATCTGGTCTCCAGGAGTCTGAGTCTCATGCTGCTTTCTTCTTGCACCTTTTGCTAACCCACCAACAGGCAGACTGTTGCATGCCGGGCTATCCACAGCTCCAATTAGCAGACAAATCAGAACCTCTGGCAGGCTCTGTGCCTGCTGCAGACATGTTTATCATTCATCTGAGAGGATAAGGGCTGTGCTAGGCTGGTGAGTCAGCCCCCCACGGAGAGAAGAGTTAAGGTGAGGAGGCCTGGGAGCCTGGTTCTGGGTACTGTGTAATGAGAATTGTTGGATGTACTTAGGGATAGAATATTTTAGCAATTCACCAAAAGCTGAATATAGGCCTCATCCTGGGAGCTCTTCAAGTGCTTAAAGAACTGGGGAAGGCAAGGCTGGCCCTAGGGGTGGAGGCCTGGGATCTGCAGCAGCCTTGCCATTGTGTAAGGGGAATGCATATCTTGTTTTATTTCCTAAGCTTCATGCTCCTTCTGTCCTTCTGTATAAAATGAGGAGCCTGGGGAGGTTTAACTAAATGGCAGGCATTCATGTAGTGAGGTTCTGGGAAAGGTCCTTTCTCTTCAGATGGGCATCTAGGGGGTGGTTGAATTACAGAACATAAACTGAGCAATAGCTAGGGAGTCGTGGTCTGGACTTTGCCCCAACTTTTCTGTGTGCCCTTAGGTTTCAGCTGTGTCTCTGAACTGAATTGCTTGTTTTTTTCCTTTTTCCTTTTTCACCTATATCGAAAGGTGGGTTGGGCTATAGCAGAGATCCCCACTGATGACCCATGGGGGAAATCGATTGGAAGATTTTATTTGTGTCCTAGACAGGTTTCCCCTTTCTTTCTTTCTTTCTTTCTTTCTTTCTTTCTTTCTTTCTTTCTTTCTTTCTTTCTTTCTTTCTTTCTTTCTTTCTTTCTTTCTTTCTGTGTGTGCAAATGCCACAGGGGCCAGAAGACAATGTCAGATCCTGTGGAGCTGGAGTTACAGGTGACTGTGAGCTGTGCAGTGTGGGTGCTGGGAACCAAACTCAGGCCTTTCACACAAGCAGCAAGTACTCTTAACCACTGAACCATCTCTGTAGCACCCTGGCTTTATTTTTTTTAATTTCTACTTGTTTTAAAAGAGCAATATTCAATAATTGAGAGATTTCACAAACATTCTTTCAAAAGGAGTAGGCTGGGTGACCCTAAAGTGCCCATCCACCTAGAATTGCAAGCTTGGAACCTGGCAAGTCCTACTTTTGTCACACAGATGGGCAGCCAGGGTTCCTGTTGCTGTGTAACACAGCACACTCCTGGGAGCATCTGGGGTATAGAAGATCTTCTTAACAGCACATTATGTGTCCTCGTACACCAGCATGTTACTATATTGGCCTCAGCCTGACCTATGGGTCATATATACTTCATCATGGGCCTAGAATCAACGGAGCCATGCACTATGAACTTCAGCATCTGAAAATATGAGCCAAAATAAGTCTGTGTTCCCCTAAGTTGTCTTGCCCAGGATTTTGCCTCAATGACAAAGATCTGACGAGTGCAATACTCTAGGCTGGGTTCAAGCTAAAAGCTGTCTCGGGGCTGCCTTCACTTTCTGAGTTTGTCCTTCAAATCTGCTACTACCTTTTACATCATCCTTCTATGATTCAGTCTGCTGGGACTGTTCCAATCACTCAGTGACATCTCAGAAGAGTAACTGCCATAAATGGAGTCCAGTAGACAGCTGTCAGTGGCAGAAGGTAGCCCCAGCTTCTAATGTACAGGTCAGAAACCTGGCACCAGGAAGAAAGTGACTTGGGGACAACTGTGGTGAACTTAGTTTCTGAACTGGAATGCATCATGTAGACACGGGTGTTCAGTTAGACTTGAGAACAAGAGTGTAGCGGTGAACACAAGTGAAGGTAATGGCACCAAGGGGCTGCTGTGGGAAACAGAAAACCTAGTAAGAATTAATGCGGAAGACTTTTGTTGTTTTCTATTGCATTAATTTTAGCTTTTATTTTTATTAAATCATATCTCCTGTGCTGTGGTTAATTTAGTTTACAGTTCTTTATCTAATTTCTTCACCTGAGTACTTAGTGCAATTATTTCCAGCCTTTTCCTCAAAATAATAAATGTGCTGAAGGCTATCAAATGTCCTCCGAGCACAGTGATAGCTGGTCCCTTAGGGTCCCACCTGTGGTCTTCTCCTTTAAGTCATTTCCCGGGAAATATGTGAACTCTGTTTGTGATGCTTTGAATGAGGATTGTTTAGGAACGCCTTTCTTAATTCCAAATAAGTTAAGATTCAATTTTTTTTTCTTATTCCTAACATGAAATGGCTATTGACATTGCTGCTTGGAGACAAAATGAAGAAGTTCCAAAGAGAAGATAAGCATTTAAATAACTGCTTCTGGAACCTGGGAGATGGCTACATGGGTGAAGTGTTTGACTTAAGCACAAGGACCTGGGTTCAATCCCCAAGACCCACATAAAAAGCAGGACATGGTAGTGCACACTTGTAATCTTGTGCCAGGAACGTGGGAACAAGAAGGTCCCTGAAGATTACTAGTCAGTCTATACTGATCAGTGAGACCCAGGTGCCCGCAACAGCCTTGTGTCAAAGGAAAAGCAAACACACAAAACACAAAAGTGGATGATGATTGATACCACAACTGAGGATAACCTTTGGTTTACCCACACACTGCATACACGCACACACTCAAACACAATAAGTAAAATAAAGAAATGCCAATTTTATCTGGCACTAGCTAAGTTGGGCATTTTAATCCTCTTCATAGATTTGGAGCTGTAGGACGATGAGGAAGTGGGTGAGCAGAGCTCCAGGGTGTCTTCAACAGACCATGTGTTCTGCTTGCTATGACCTGGGTCCCTTGCTTATGAGAATGTCTGAAACCAACACTTCAGGGATGGAGATGGGGCCAGGGATGACCTATGCCCCTGCCAGTTCCATTATTCAGGAGATGCCTAAGATCCCAGCACAGGTGTAGGGGGAGAAACCAACCCTGATATCAAATAAGGAGAACAGGTAAGACTTCTGGGTGTTTGATACACAGAGCCTCGTGTCCCTCATGGACAGATGTCAGTCCCTTTGGCAGAAGTGGAAACCGGACATCAGCTGTAAACAATTTCCTAGGGAACTAGACACAAATACAGTTATCTCTGGCTTCTGAGCTCTTGTCTTCAGCTACAAACTCCTGCCAACTTTGACCCCGCCCTCTATCATTCCTTGAAAAGGATTTCCAGATAAAGGAACTTGGGCCTGAGTCCCAAGGGACTTTGCTATGTATGTCACAGCACTGGCCAAGTCAAATTGGATTTAAAATCAACGAAGAAACTACATCTGTCTGCCCTGTCTTCCCGTGTCTTTCAAGTCTCCATCTCCTTCACCCCTCATCCCAGTCACTGGGTTCATAACTGGGCCATCTGAGAAGTATGGGAAGACTTAGAGGCAGCAACAGGGAAAGGGCTCCAGAAGGAACATGCTGCTTTTTGGCAGGGGGTTGACAAGACAAAGGGACTATTAAGTGGAGAGCATTTCTGAGTCACCCCCACCCCCCTCCGGATGTTTGTACCACCCTATTGATCTCTCCAGGACATTTCCCTAATGGCCAAGAATTATGGGCTTTTCTTTTGGACCAGGATTCTGCAGCATTGTAATCGGTCATTTAAGGAGTTTTATAACTATGCTGCCGGGAACTGGGATTTTAAAGCCAAGAAAGGTCGCGTGGTCTTTGGAAGGCGACCTCACTTTTCCCTCACCTCCTATTCGTTGACCTGCAGCTTTCCAGCTCCCTGGGTTATGGACTCTGAGCCCCCAGGCTCTGTGCCTATGTAGTTACAGGAAAGCTGCTCTCCCCCCTTGAAGGGTCACCACCAGTGCCTTTCTTCCATACTGTCTTGCTTCTTTGCAACCTGAATGGCAACCCCAGCACCACAGCTTTGGGGGTCATGCTTTCTTTCCTACTGTGTTGATGGCTGTGTGCTGAGCCATGAATGCATTGAGGAATTTTGGCTGCCCAGTTGGCATTTTGTTGTAGAGGGGACTGAGAAATTACCACAGAGCTCTTTCCACAGCTTCGGAGTGGGCACGGGGTGGAAAAGAAGGGGATTTATCAACCTTAGTCTCTTCAGACACCCAGGACAAACCCATGTGCCTAAATCCAGCCTGGGGTAGTTCAGCCAGGCTGGCTTGGAGACCTCAGAAGGAGACCCTAAGTCAACCAAGATGCTCATGACCTGGTTTGTTAGGCATAACCCAGGAATCAAATATATCCCGTGGCCTGTGGTTATCTAAAAGACCTGTCAGCTTAGTAAGCTCTACACACCTGTCTTCTCATCTCCCAAATGCAGATAACAATGCCATGTTCTTTTCCAGGAACAGCTGGAGACGCAGAATGTGGCAAGATAGCCATGCTTGGTACCTGAGAGCTTTTCACCATGTCTTCTTCCCTCCTCTCCTGCTTCAGGCTTTGATCTTCAGTGCTGCTCTGAGAGGCCACCAGTCCTCACTTTCAGACCTTGCCCACCCATCTCTCCAAGGATCCTGAGGTTGGAACAGTCCTGAACTCCACTCTGAGATCTTACTCGCTGATCTTGTATTGCCCTCTGCCCTTGCTGTCTACAATGCCTTGCGAATCCTTGCAGGGTCCAGCTGAGGCTTATAGCTATCTTGAGAGGGGCTCTCTCCTCCTCTCCGCCTGCCCAGCACTTACAGCATGCATTACTTAATTGGAAATGGCCAAAGTTACTAACCACAATGTGTGTGTCCGTGAGTGAGTGACGCGCGTTCTGTGTGTGCGCGCGTGCGTGCGTGTGTGTGTGTGTGTGTGTGTGTGTGTGTGTGTGTGTGTGTGTGTGTGTGTGTGGTGTATTGCTGTCTTTGTTTCCCCCATTTTAGTTGTGATTCTCAAGCTGACTTCCCATTACACGCCCCTGAAAGAGTTTTAAAGATGCTAATGTCCAGGCCATCGCTAAAGACTCTGATTTCTTTGGTTGAGAGTGGGCCCCACACATTGGGACTGTTAAACAGCCCCTCCAGGAGTGTCTAACCTGTGGCTGGTGCTGGGAAGGACTGACTAAATTAGTGGTGGACTGGGGCATCGGGGTACAGCTTTATTTTCATCTCCTCCAACACTTAGAACTACATGCACACACACCAATCAGAGGTCACCTCACTTGGCCCCCTTCCCAGCCTTCTCTAGGTACTGAGTGTCCTTCTTATTAAACTGGGTTTGATTTCCTGTTGCTCGGCTCTCTAGCCAGACAATGGGCTGCCCTGGGGCCGGCTTCAGACTCTGCTCTTCAGATCCTCTGACAAAGGCCTCTCACATCAGCGTTCACCAGACCAGTGGATCTGAGGACATATATCACATGCCTTCTTTTCAGCTTCTCTACTTATAAACGAAGCCCCTCCTGCCTTCTAGACAGCTTCCCCTGCTTCTGGGCACTGTCCTTACACCCTCTGCTCCTGTGGATTAGTCATCTCTGCTGCTCCATCAATCTCCCTGCAGCTTAGCAGCTTGAAACAATAAACATCTATTACTACCAGGGTTCAGCAGGTCGGCAACCCAGGAAGCTCAGCTCAGTGATTCAAGCGCAGGTCTCTCATAAAGGTTGCACCCAAGATGGCCATGAGGGCTGTGGGTTTTGCAGCCTTAACTGGGGTGAGATAATCTGCTTCTGAGGGGTCAAGCCCCAAAGCAAAGGCAGAGCCACCGATTCTGAAGCCACTGTCTTGCCAAATGTACAACGTCTCTTTCTCTGGAGGTCCTAGAGGTCAACCTGTGCAATGTGGGTGACAGTTGCAAAACAAACAGTCACAGGAGTCTTGCCTGAGGCTGAAGGCTGGCCATGGACCTAGGGAGGACACTCTGGCTCCCAGCTAAGCCTCTTGTCACCACCATCCTTTTCACTTACTGACACTAGGCTCAGAGTGAGAACTGGGTTTCATCCCGGCTTCCTTTTGATGCTTTGAGAAGGGCTAATAGAATCATGC
Organism: Mesocricetus auratus; assembly: GCF_017639785.1. Lineage (NCBI taxonomy): Eukaryota > Metazoa > Chordata > Mammalia > Rodentia > Cricetidae > Mesocricetus > Mesocricetus auratus. The sequence continues at coordinate 59,794,348 of NW_024429191.1, forward strand.
CCCAGCTAGCCGTCCTTAATCACACTTGAATTCTCTGTGGAAATTTACAAATGGACACCTTGGAGCTAACCAGACCCTTCAAGCACCTCTAGAGCGTGAACTTAATTTTATGGCTGTGCATGTGAGGTTCGTGGGAGTAGGGAGGAGGGGGGGGGCACTGCTTGTTATGCTGACTCTGAAAGGGAAGAGGCTGATTGGTGGCGGCTCAACCCCAGCACCTGCCTGAAAACAAGGAGAAGGGCAATCCTGCTGCTAACATGAGGTGACTCTCCAAGGGAGGCAGAGAGATGGGCGTGGGGGTATGGGGGACAGTGACCACAGAACTCTGTCAGATATGGAGAGTGATTTTGTGTGTGTGTGTGTTTGTGTGTGTGTATGTGTGAGCTTGGGTGCTATAGTGTGTACTTATATAGCACAAATAAGGGCGGTCAGAAGACAACCTCAGGTATTTGTCCTTGTATTATATTTTGTTAGAGACAGACTTTCTTCTTTTCCTGCCTACACCTGGTTGGCTTCTAGGGATCCTCCTGTTTCTGTCTTCCATTTCTTTGTAAGGGCATTAGGATTGCAGAAGCTCACACAACTTATCCAGCTTTAAGTGGGTTCTAGGGATTTGAACTCAGGTCCTTACACTTGTGCAGCAAGTACTTTTACCTTCAAAGTCGTCTCTCCAGCCTTTACTGCTAGTCTTAAATGCTGTTGCACATGTGCCTGACATAATCTCTACAGTGGTCTTGTAAATTAAAACTTTTTAATCATTTTGTCCTACAGTGGAAGAAGTCAAAGTACATAGAAACAAAGTGTTTTGTATAACATAGTTCATGACTTGAACTAATGCAGGAAGACTCCAGGGCCTCGCTCTTGACTCCTCTGTTTGAAGGATGCTCATGACTGTGCATGTGCATGTGGGGTGGTGGGAGGGAGGTATGGGACAGCCTTCTCCTTTAATGAGCACAGCTGGGGACTCCTGAGCCTGTAGAGTGTTTTGCTTTATGTTCTGACACTTGACCTGTGGCTGCATTTCTCAGCATGGGCTCTGCGGACACCCCTGAACCATCTGGACTCTGAGTGCAGGAGGACTCAGTCTGCTAGAGTGGAGGAAACAGGAACTCCAGCATTGGCACCGGGAGTGTTGGATGGCTTAAGTGCAGCTGGAAAGATCCCGATTTAGCCACTTTCTTAAGGAGGGAAGAGGCAAGTCTGATAGTCTCTGTGTCTGGGGCCTCCTAGCCCATCTGTCAATTTGACCTCACCTCAGTCCCACTGGCCCAGGTCGCAGTGACCCAGGTTGAGCAAGACTCCAACTGCCCAAGAGCAGAATCTGGTCCATGGTCATTGTGACATTCTGGGCCACAATTAATCAGCACATCTGTAGACACACCAGGTGACCACAGAGCAGTTTCATGCTTCGCAGAGAAAACAATTTTCATTACTGTTCAGCACAGCCCAGGATTCAGACAAACAAATGGAGTAAACATTCTCACGTTAATTGTCATTCCTCGAGGTTGTCACCACCCAGGGGCTGATTAGGAGCCTGAGTGCATCTTGACATCAGAAACTGGATTATATGGCTTTCCCCTCAGTCTCAGGCTGTTCGGGTTTAGGGGCAGGTCATTAGTAAATGCATTGTGATCATGGGGGGGATTGTGTTGTGCTTATGAGTTTGATCCCTTTCCATTTGAAAGAAGCATAGAACTAACCAGACTAGAATATGGGGCAGCCAGACAGGGGAGGGAAAGTATTGCAGTCACCTTGCATTCAGTTGGATTCCTGACCAGAAGGACATTCTGTGACTGTAAACACACCATACTGTAGACTTTCCACTGCATGTGACTCCTGTCCCATGGTTACCTGGACAGGCTTGTCAATTAGCATTCACCACTGCATTGGGCTTGCAAGAAGCCCATCTATCTTCTGGGAAGAACAGTTTCGAAAATCGCCACTAGAGGGAAGCAGTGAGAGTCAGTTTCCCAGATGATTCCTCTCCCCAGTGAGCAGGCTCCGGGGCTCTAAAGCATAAATTCTTATTTGCTTCACAATAAATGTGTCCCAGGGCTCCACCTGCATTCTTGCTTCGGAATTCTGAGAGAGCAGGGCTTCTGTCTTTTCGAAGTTACACCCAGAGAGAAATTGTAAAGGGTATTGGGGGTTGACTTTCCGAGGGCTGGATCCTAGCTAGATGGTTCTTGCTTCCCCCTTTGGGGCATATGAGTGCTGGAATGCTGGCAGCTTTGGGGGGCAGAAATGCCATCTTGAAGTATAAGAGTCAAGACAGGGTGCTGGTATTGGCACATTGGCTTTTGACAGCCTGGAAGCTGACTAGCAGTGGTAATTTCATATAGGCAGCCCGCACCATGTTTAATGTGAGGAAGGGACTCCCAGGAAGTATTCTTTATATGAGTTGACACAATTTTATGTGGTAGCCTGAGTCTGGGGACACAGGCCTGACTAAGTCATGCAAAACTTTGATTCCTGGGTGAGAAACAGGATAAAGCTCTGGGACCTGGGCTCTGGGCCCCACGTCTCAGCTTCTAAGGACTCTTTTGAAGGCCTTATTATTGGTCATAGTTGCCCAGCATGGAGAGGCAGAAGTGAAAGAAGGCCCTGGGTAATGAGTCTCATTTCTTGAAGCAACATTTGTAGGCAATGAGTACCCTGAGTGTGTTCCCCAGGGACACAGGAGATGCAGTATCCATGGTTACTGGATAATCTTGATTGCTTGTGGCTAAGAACCGCCACCATCTTTGAGCTGAAAGAGCCACATGTCTAGAAAGTTAGCCTTTCCCAGAGGACAAGCACAGGGTTTGGAAGGAGTGAGGCAATCAAAAGCTACAGAGATGGGCAGACGGACAGAACATGAGAGCTCGTATTATAAAACAACTGAAGAGAATTGTGCCTTGAGTGGGGAGGGACCATTTCCTATTTCCCGCCCAACTCTCAGTGCTATAACCAGCACTGTATCCCCATTTCATTCTAATTGGAAGTTTCCATCCCAGAAAGAGGCAGTCTTCTTTGTCTCTCTGGAAACAAAATTCACAAGTCTAAAGATGCTCCTGCAAGATCCACAAGGCCTCTCTCAGGGTTACATGTGCAACGACAGCTCCTGGGAATAGAAGACTCTGACCACTGGGCTACCCTCATGACTTGAAGGCAGTTCTAGGGATGTAGCTTTCATGAATCATCACCACACTGGGGTGGCCTTTTAGTGACATTCTTGTCAGAAAGTCCTTACCTGCACTGTGAGTAACCCAATAAACCCATTGGTTCATTAAGCTGGATGTGAATGTCATTGCTTCATTAACCCAGACTTGAATGGAATTGTTTGCAAAGCCTTCATCCATCCATGGTAGATGCTCATGCCAAGGACCAGCCATGTGACATGGAATCATCCCCTGAGAATTGGAGCCAAGATCCCAAGCAGTGGCAGCTGCTCTCCAGGGCCCACAGTCTTGGACCCATCCAGGACAAAATCCAGAGGGGTTTCTGGCTCCCCACCCCCACACAGAGATCACGGGGAAGAGTCACAGCACTCAGCAAGGGAAGCGACCCAGAAGAAAGCAACAGGAGGGTGCTCCATCTTCTGGACCCAGGTCTTGTCTTTGAATATTCTTTCTCCTTTTAAGAAAAAATGGAATCTTGCAGGCAACTTTGGGGACAAAAGTCAGGCCTGAACCTGCTGCTCCTGTGATTTCACGCTTCTCTGAGACATTGCTTCCTTACTTGTGAAGTGACGGTGATGGACCTTCTGCGGTAGGCTGATTGGAGGGCTGAAGCAGGCAAGTGTGTACTTGACCTCTGGCAGGTGCCCCTTTCTATGCAAAAGCACAAGCAGGGAGTTACTTACGGTAAGCAATCTCAGAGCCACTCAGCATTCTGTGTGAAGCCAGTATGTGAGTGTCTGCTCTCTGTTCACAGTCTTCTAGGGACAGGGCTATCCCTTTGCCTGCAGTGGGTGGCGGCATCATTAGTCAGTCTCCAGGCTCTGGACAGCTCAGATGGAAGAACACCCCACCGTAATGACAAATCCCACCCTCCATCGAGGATCCCAGGACTTGTAAACTCCTTCTTGATTCAAGTGTTCAGATGACCTCTGAGCCCCGAGTCTTCTTCTTCATTTTGTTTTTCGAGACAGGATTTCTTTGTGCAGTCCTGACTGTCCTGGAACCCATTCTGTGGACAAGGCTGGCCTTGAACTCAGAGACCCACCATCCTCCCGAGTGCTGTGGTTAAAGGTGTGTGCCATTGCACTGGCTCACCAGAGCCTTCTTGTCTCCATCAGTCAAATCTCCCATGGATCCCCCTCAGCCTTTGCCACTTCCCTCCTTCTGCACTAGCTTTACATGTCCCCACCTAATGCTGGCATCTGCAGTCAGTGTCCCCATGGGCGCAGACACACCAGACTACACTCAGGACTCCTAGGCCCCCATCCCAGACTCAGCCTTGCAGCTTCTAGCCACTGTCACTTTTTCCTTCTTCCAACATTCTCTCTTGAGAATGAATTGAGACACAGTGTTGGGTTCCTTATAGAGACACGTGTGACATGGTGACTCCGCCTGTTACTCCTGTGTATAAATTCAGGGAGAGTGTTATTATCCCTTTCTCGAAAAACAAACAAACAAACAAACAAAGAACATATGATGCCTCAGAGAGATTCCACGACTTGCCCAAGGTCATGTGTCAGCATACTGAACTTGGAGTGGCAGTCTGGTCTGTTTTATTGGAGATGACAAAATGAGTTCTCTCTACATGGACATGATGGCATTGGGACTTTTTACAGCACAAGATCAGTGGTATTTTGCCATATTGCTTATGTGTGTTCAGGATAACAGGAAAAGGAGCCAGCAGGCACGTGCCAGAAAGAGGGTGCTCGGAGTGAAACATGTTATGCATCTCAGAGCATCAAGCAATTGCTCTAAAGGCTAAGAGAACATGTCGAGGGCTGGTTTGGTGTGGCAGCTTTGTCATGCTGGAACCCACTAGTCCTAAATTTCAGTCTCCCCATTCCCACATAGTCACCTGTACCCCTGCCCAAAAGCTTCTCTTGTCTTGGTCATAGTGAGGAGGCCTAGGTAATATATTGAGCCTTGGATAGTAGATCAGTATTTATCCTGGGTATACAAATGGACTTTGGACTCCCATCCAACAATGGGAGATGCACTCTCACCCTGAACTCTTGGGGGAGGGTCCAGGCCCTGCTCTGGATGAAATGACAGACTATGGACACCCCCAGGGAGGGCCTCACCCTCCCTGGGGAAATGAGGGGATATTGGGGAGGTTGGTGGGAGGGCATGGGAGGAGAGAAAGGAAAGGGAGAGGGATCTGGAACTGACATGTGAAGCAACCTTGTTTCTAATCTAAATTTAAATTTAAAAATAAAAAAGGCCCACTTGGTGATACTTGTGGTGATGGAACTGTTTGGCATCTTGCCTGTTTTGATGTCAACATCTTGGTTGATGTAAACTATGGTGGTACTTTGATCAACTTTTACTTGGTTGACCTTCAACTACTGTTTTATGGTACTGTAGTGCACTATTATGCTAGCTAGTTTTTTTTAAAAGAAGTCCAGCAGAAAGTGTGCATGGTGCATCTTCTTGGGAACAGGGACACTGTAGGGTACAGAAAGCTCCTGGGTGGCCCTCAATGGTAGCATTCACTGTGTAAACAATATCAACTCATTTTTTTCTGCCCTCCCCATATGCCACATCCATTTCATCCTTATGGCCTTATCCCTGCTTTTCCCTCTACCTGTAGCACTTTCTCCTTCTGTCTCGCTGTGGCCCTCAGTAAAGGACATCTAAAGAGAGTGTGTGACCACTGAATCGTGTACCAGTAGGACTTGGCTGAGCTATAGCCTCTGACATCAGCTTCTCTGAATGGGACTCCTAAGGGAGGCTCCAAGACCAAAGTCAGGCTTTGTAGTCCCCACACCTCATGCTGTGGCTGGTGGAATACGTGCTGTTGGGAGGCAGTAGACTTCCTGACATTGCTCCACCACACTCTGGAAGCCTCCACAGCTTCTATGATGGTAGCCATATGTGGAATCCAGCTCTATAATGAAAAAGAATCCATGCTTTGCTGAAACCGGTTCCAAGGACAGAATAACCACACCGGTAGGGTCTTTATGGGTCCTGATGTGTTTTAAACTCAATATCTTGGGTTCTGAATCTTCCTTCCTCTCACACCCCCTCCATCTTCTGCTCCCTGCATACTGCCTTGTAGCCACTGAGTTCCAGTATCACAGCTGTTAGGGATTTTATGGAGCAGCTCACACAAACACAGGTCAATTATCTAATTGCCCTCTGATTGTATATACTCACTAATAGCTTTTCATATTATGTATAGTGGCTAATGATGACCCATGACTCCTATCCATCTTTCAGATGCCCCCTTCCTGGAAGCCTTCCCAGCTCTCACCAGCCACCTGTTGGCTTCTGTATCTGAGCCCTTGAAACCCTTACCACCTGTCTTCAAGAGTAGTTGTTCATGCCCCAGGGGGTGTCTCAGAGTTCAGGTCAAAGCTTCCTACCCTTTATAGATGAAACATATTCCAGTCCCTCACATGGCCCAGAAGATTTTGATTCTGTGAGCCATCCAAAGGAGGAGCTACTAAGGACATCTAAACTCAACTAAGTTGAGTTGGCCGTCTCAGTTGCAGAATGAAGGAGAGAGAGAATATTACTTGAGTATAGGGAGATGGCCAGAACTGGGGGCTCTAATCCATCCAAGGACATGGAATTGATGAAGACTTTAGGTTCCTAACTGGACAGTCAGAAGTAGCCAGGAGCAAAGGAACTCTTACTCAAATTCAACTCGGTATTGGTTTGTCTACTAGAAACCCACTGGGCCCCAGGGTGAGATCCAAGCTACAGCAGCAGAAGAGAGCATTCCTGTGTCTGAAAGGGGACCAGATGTGGGAGGCTGTCTCCTGAAGTTTTGTCAGGGTCTCTTTCAAGAGTACTGCACATGTGTGCCTGGGCCTCCTGTCTGCACTCAACTGAGTAAGATATACAAGCTCATTTTATGCACACTTAAATATGCATCGAATGAAGCAGACCATCAGTGAGGGCACAGGGGACTTCTGAGCCTCTTGCCCCTCTCCAGCTCTCTGGCTCCCACTGGGAAGAAGAAAGAGATGGTTTATGGGTCTCAGAGGCACTTGTAGCTTGGGTGCTTCTGCCAGGAAAGGAGAAAAGATGACTGACATTCATTGTTGCTCCAAGTATTCCTGGTACTGACTGCCCACAATGCCTGGGTACTATCAAAGGGGACAGGGAGTCTTGTACCTCCTCAGATGAAGAAGGTGACAGACAAGCAATTAGGTGAGAAAGTGGAAAGGCCAGTGAACCCTTTGTTGAGTCACCACCAGACAGTAGCAGAGGTAATTGAACCCCAGGGATGGTTGACTGTGTTTATGAATGTGCATATATGCATGTGTGTCTGCATACATGGTGATTTTTCACCACCATCCTAGGAGACAGAAGAAGCAGGAAGCAGCCATGGTGTTCGATGTACTGTTTCTTTTTTAAATCAAGACAAAGCTGGGGCCTTCACCTGGGCTTCCCATGAGAAAGAAAAGTCGATCCATTTAATTAACACCCCACCATCACCCTGAAATCCTCCTTCTGGGGCCACAGTGTCAGCAGCCCTGATAGTCTCTCTAACATGAACCTTTGGGCAATTCATTTTCTATATTTATAAATAAGTCAATAAAAAAGATGTTCGACATAATTTCCCTGGAGAAGAAGCCTGAATGGGAGACTCTTATTATCTATCTGCTGTTGTCATGTCTCTGAAGACTATAGATAATAGCAAGTGGTGAAGAGGAGTGGCCAGGGAGAGGACAGAGCTTCGGTGGAGACAGCCTTTAAAATGTGCCATTATGTACCCAACTCAAAGAAGAGGAAAAAGGGAGCACAAAGGGGACAGCCCTCTAACTCCTGCAAGCCGGCTAGCCTGGTAGCCCTCTGACTATCAGAAGTCACTGTGTGAACTGCTCCTTCAGCATCCCTACTGGATCTTCAGAGAACCGATTAATTGGTCCAATTTTTGTGGCTGGTCCTCAAGGTCTTAATTAAGAAAGGAACTGCCACCTTGTGAGTTCCCTGGGAATCAATAACCCTGAGGAAATCTCCACCTGCCTCTTACGGGATGACAAGGCCAAGGCAGCAGAGGCAGAGACTGAATCAATGGGACTAAAATGTTGGAACAGCAGGGAAACTCAGCAACCCAGGGACCACCAAGGGTGAAGAATCATGAAGAGAGACCATGGAGAGAGCTTGGGATACATCTTGGAATCTGGCTCAACTTTCAAGGCTCAGTTTAAAGAATACAACAAAGCATGACATTTGCTTTCAACCCTAACACCCCATGGGAGTCATGGGAGGGTAGGGCTTTTGGGATGCAGGGATGCTCAGAGCTGGGCATGTAGTTCAGTGGAAGAGCACTTGCCTAGCATGTAGGAAGTCATAAGTTCGATCCCCAGCACCAAGGCAGAGTGAGCTTGCACCCCAGGCCAAGCAAATTAGAGTCTCCAAGGAGCAAGAACCAAATGATGAAGTGTTCTAAAAGCTCCTATGGGTGCCTAAGGGCTGCTGCTCAGTGAGTGGGTTGTTAGAAACACATGCTCTCGGCCAGCCTCTGTCCAGAGCTATGGAAGGAGAATGCCATGATGACCAGCCCCTTCACAAACATTAGTCCAAGATACATTGCTGCAGACCCCAGGCTGTTCTGACTTCCAAATTAAGGCAAATTGCTCTTGGCTGTGTGTGTCCATACATTCCCCCAAGGTGGTTTCAACTACCTACAACTTTGGACAGAAAGTACTTGGGGAAAAACCCACATCTATAACACGGACAGGCTTTCCCCCATCAGTATTCCCTGAGCAACACAGAATACCAGCTTCTTACAATTCATTTACATTGTATTAGATATCAAAAGTAATCTACAGATGGTTTAAAATAAACAAGAAGATTCAGTTCTATGCAAACAGCATCATTTTATACAAGGGGCGTGAGCATCCTTGGATTTTGGTGTCTGTGTGGAGATTCCATATAACGCCACGCAAACAATAAGGCACAAAGGAACTTAGCTTCTTGTTTATTTACTTGGCTGTGTGTGCATATGTGTGCAGATGCATGTGTACATATATACACATCCCTATGGATGTCAAAGTGCTGGAATTACAGACAGGTGTCACTCTGCTGGGCTTGTTCTTAACTTCCTCAAGACTTAGTCTTACCCCCATGCAGAGGGAGGGTGGGGGGAGTAGGGTGCCTATCAGAGAAGCCAGGTACATAGTAGTTTCTCGGGGAAGGATGGTTCTTTTCTTTCTCAATGAAGATAAAGTCAAACCCACTAAAGAAGCTCTTGATCCTAAGTCTCTAACAGTAGTGGGCAGTCATAGAGACTCCTGCCTTCACTTTCTCTGGCTCTGCTCAGCCGCTCTTCCTGCTAAGAATAGTTTTTGTATCTGTCTGCCCCACTGCTAGGTCCTTGTTCAGTTCACCTCCTGAACCAAGCACAAAACCAGGCCAGGAAATTTGAATAAAGTAACTGCAGGTGACACAAAGAAAATCCCCTATGTGGTAAACACAGAGGCGGGAGGTGACATACCCGGAGCTTTTGGGTCCATGGCTATTATTTCCTGGCTGTAGAGAAATTTCATCCACTGTAAAGACAGAGACATGGCTCCTTTCAGTGTCTGTTAGTTGAAAGCAACTAATATTACAGAATATTCCAGTGTTCTATTAATTTCCACACACAAAGCTAAGTGCCTTGTAGACCTAATTAGGCTATGAGCATCGAGAAAGATTAAAAACCAACCTTGATATTGTTTCTAGACTTTCTTCTTAGCACCTTTCTTTCTTACCATCTTCTGATTAGGGTAATAAAAGGGTCAGCACCCTTCTGTTGTCAGGCCCTGGGGCAGGGCAGAGGGAGGCTCGGGCAGATGGCAGCAATGCCCTCTTAATTTGTGGGTCGCTGTGAAGCTGCCCACAGACAGTGCCAGCCCTTTTAATGAGATCTCTTTATTGCTGAGAACATGGGTGAGTGTAAGGGTCACCTTCAGCAGGAGTGGGTGTTCAGTGGGGGCACTAGGGCACCCAGGCCTGTAACGCTGCTCTTATTTATTAGCGGGGAGGAAGAGTGAGGAAGACGGGGAGGGGGAGGAGATGGTGTGGAAGGGAGAGAGGAAGAGCAAGAGGGATGAGGTGAAAAACTAAACACTGAGTAAGAGCTCGTGGTTCTCACTCGGTTAACAGGGGGTGAAACAGCCTCCTCAAGGCAACAGGCCATACCTTGCAGGGAGCCAGGGTCTCTCAGGGTTGTACCAGAGGAAGGCTCTTTCTGTTGATGGAATGTCCACTCGATTTTCAAATCCCTACTGCTTATTAAATCTACAAAACATTATTTCGTCCAATTTCATTTAGCTGAATAAGAACTTAACGAATTTTCTGATGTTTGTATTTGCAGCTCTGGGGTGATGCTTGGGACCTTGCTTGTACTAGACAAGTGTTCTACACTAAATTCTATGAGTTCTGACTTCCCTTTTGTACCTATAAACAGAAGCCTGAAGATGCTAAATAATTCAGCTCCAAATCACACAGTAAGAATCATGACTGTTGGTGTATGGCCTTGATCTATGAAAGGTGTTTGTAGCCTGGCATCCTGGTCCTTTGACACAAACATTCCACACCAATCTGGAATTAGAACATTCCAGAGCACCAAATACCACTGAGAAGGGAGGGGTACTGGAGCATATTAACTAGGCTGGGGAGCAAATGGTCAGGATCCCTCAAACCTGAGGTGCCCCTTTCTGTGCCAACACAACAGCTAGAGCAGAACAGTCCCCTGTCAGGAAACACACTGAATTCAAGGCATGTACCACCTGGAACTCCTCCTGCTTCTCAAGAGGCATTTGACTTCGTAGAGGCCTTGGCCCTTACCATTTGGGCTTGGCCAGATGCCCTCATGTACAGGGTTATTGTATTCCTATTCTTGGAGTCACTAGTCAAAGTCGTGCAAATCACAGAGAAGCCAGTGGTAAGACAGTCCCTTTGCATGAAGGGCAGCTTGTGCACATATACATGCTCCTCCTAGCCTGACCATGGTGTCTGAAGGCTTGTCCTACTGCCATGAAAGGGAGTTCCAACTCCAGCTTCTTTTCTTTCAACCTGAAGTGCTGATAAGGCCCCTGGTATCTCCAGTACTCAAAATGGGGATTTGTTTGCCTGACTGTCCACAGATGTGAAGGAACATAGCGTATGGCCTTCTGTTTTTCAGGGGACAGAGAATGCCACATGGTGGGAGAGACGCAGCAATGAACAGGATGTTCAGTAGAGGAATGTGTAGACATGGGTACGTGATCAGACAGCACTCATTCAGGTGTTTTCCTCCTCAGTTGCTGTTATTTCTCTCCTCTCTTCTGGCTAATGGACAAATGTGTCTTTACCTATCACTGGCTACAGTGAAGGCAACCCCAGTCAACACACAGCCTGTCCTCCAGTCCAGGAGATGAGATGGAATCCACTGAGCGAGCAGGAACCTCCACATTCTCCAAGTTGGTGCATGATGCCCAGCTAGCCTATCCCATAAAACCAAGTGAAACTCATTTATCCCCCCTATATGTTATATTTTAGGGACTTTCCATGTAGTCTGGGCTGATAGGAAACTCACTAGGGTTCTTTGAGAGCTTGTGGGTTTTTTTTTTACAACTTTGAATAATGCCATACAATGCCTTGGCAGGGGAGCTAGGCCTTCTTGCTTGCTGGATTTAGGACACAGTCCAGGCTGATATCGAGCTCATGATCCTCCCACCTTAACTTCTATAATGCTGGGATTATAGGTATATGTCACCATATGCAATAATAAAATATAGTAATGATGAAGAAGATGATAATAATAATAAATTTTAAGTTTTTAATCTTTTTTTCCTTCCCTCCTTTGTTTCTTTCTATGTGTATTTAATTTTTGTGGCACCAGAAATTGAAGCTAGGACATCGTGAATGCTAGGGAAATACTTCACTGTTGAGCCATACCTCCAGCTTCTATGTAGTACAATTCATTTCAACCATCTAGTATATGTCACCACTGCTCTTTGCCCTGAGTGTTGCAGCAAAAATATGACCCAGATGCTCACTGCATGCAGAATTTATAATCTTCGGCTAGAAGATATTAGAGTAATAATGACACAATAATTACTAAATCAAATTGTAGGAGGTGCTGTGTGGACTGGCTCCTGGCCTGCCCTCCTCTTCTGGAATGTAGCCTGATCAGAAGGGAGTCATCTATGAATCCAGTGGAGGCTCTTGGAAGTGAAATTTGGCCCCAGATCTTCACTTGCCCTCTGGCTCTTTGGACATCTGAGCTAGTGACTACAAAGAGAGAAGGGAAAGAAGATGACATTCTAAAAAACAAGGACCCGGCACTTCGGGTGTGAGTGGAATGGATGGGGAAGGCACGCTGGCAGCTCCATTTCTTCCATGTCTCTGAGGTTGGTCCCCTTGACCTTTGCCACCTTTCCCCTGGATTGATTGCCATGGCAAGTTTCGCCTCTAGCTTTGCTTCCTCCCACCTCCATGCTACCTCCGTCAAGATCAGCAGAGAACTGTTCTGCCTCCATTATTTGATGCCTTAAAATTTTGATGTTTCGATGTCTAGCAGCAATCCTGTCAGGAACAACAACCAAAAAAAATGTGGTCCAAAGATTGCCTAATGTCCTTGGGAAGCAATATCACCACCGGCTTAGAGATGCTATGCCCTTGAGACTGGCATTCCATGCCCTTCACGATCTGATTCCACACTGACTTTCAGTGCACTCCTCCTCCGTTCCCCCCATCTCTCATGTAGCCATGACCAAGTCTTCCTGACAGAGCCCAGCTCTTTCCTTGACATCAGACCTGCTATTCTCCCTGCCTGGAGCGCCCTTCCTCTTTCTCTTAAGCAAAAGTCTACCTATGCCTTCATATTCCCACCCAAAGCTTCCTTCAAGGAGTGTCTCGGATGTCTGGATCTCGTTGTTCCTTACTACCAAATTAAAAAAAAAGAAGCCACCCCATGATCTGCATTGCATCAGTTGTGAAATGTGACTGATGCCTTCTTCAAGGGAGGCAGAAGGAAGGGCAGAGACACAATGTGTCTTGCTGGAATCCCACAGCCAGATGGAGAAGTTGCTGAGCCAAAAACCTGGGGCACGGAATCCCCAGGCTAATACTAGAGGCAGCTTCTTAGGATGAGATAGTTCCTCACCCCAGGAGAAAGTCAGCTTCTGTTGTCATTGGGTCACAAAACTTTTATCCACATCAGTATTATTCTCCATGGAATCAGGGGCTAGGCAGACACTCCCTAAAGGACCATTCCATGCTTCTCTGTTATAGAAACCAATGCTCTTAATTTTTTTTTAGAAAAGATAATCATTCAAATACAAAGTATTATCATTATGAGTCCCCATCCATCCCACTGTGAGGCTTGAAATACGCGCTGTCAAAACGGAACCCAGAGCATGACTCCCCAGAAGGCTAACATAATGATTTGCCTCTCATCCTAGCTGCACGGTACATCATGCCTTCAGATCACTCCCCAGCATCATTCTTCAAATTCAAACATGAACCAGAAGCGACAAATGATTCTTGTAATGTGCTCTTTGACACAAATCATTTCTGATTGCTCCAGACCCTGGACAACCTTGAGTATGCAGCATCAAGATGAGCGGGAGAAATCCTAGGAAATGAACAGCTTCGACTTCTTGCTGACGAGAGCCCTCTGCTCACAAGGCAGTGGCATGTGTGCTGATTGCCAAACAGATCTGCTTTTCAATGAGGCAAATCTGTAGGGGATTGGATGGGTGTGCATCTCATCTCAGAACAACCTGAGCAGGCTTCAGAGTGTTTGAAGATGCTGGCAAGACAACAGACATTCCCATGTGGCAAGCTCACAGTTGAGGCACCTCTACACAGGTCAACTAGCTCATTCTCCAGTAAGCTCGCGTTGTTACTTCTCTGTGACAAAGGAGAAGTGGGGGCCTTGGAGAATTTCATTGGTTTTGCCCAAAGATCTAACATGCTACTATGGTCTAGATCTAGAAGGAAGGTCCCTTGGTTCCAAAGCCAGTGCTGAGAAGTGAAGGGCCTCTTCAAGGCATAAAGATATTTCAAAGTGCTCTTTAAGATCAGACAGAATTCTCTGTAGATAGTAGACAAAAGCTCAGAGTTGAGAAATGGAGCAAAATGTTGGTAGAAAATAGGCTTGTCTGGGAACTGATGGGCGTTGGGATGGGAATCAAAATACTACTCCTGGTTCAAATGCGTTAAGCATGGTAGACACTGAGCCAAGTGCTTTCAAAGCACCCTTCACTTCCCCTGCCTTGCTTTGCCTTTTCTTCCCATCCCTTCCCTTCTTTCTCTTTCTTCCCCTTTCCTTCTCTCTCTTTCACTTCCCTTCTCTTCCCATTGCCTTGGAGAATAGGAGCACCATGAAGTATTAATATCATATTTTATGTAGAGGGAATGAAACTCTGTGTAAACCACTTGCCCAAGGCATAGTCAGTGTCCTAGAGGGAGGCAGAGATGAATGACTATCCAGTAAGAGTTAACATTCCCCTTTAAAGAGTGAATCTCTCCCTGAGAAACACAGACCACCAATTTCAGATCTCTCTGCACCAGTGTGGCCGTACTGACCAGTACTTACCAACAGATAGGGTGGGAATAAAAATGTCACTTCTTAGTAGAAATGACTCTGAAGACAGTGCACCTTCCTACCTCTCTTTGCCCTGCTGGCAGTAGGTGTAAATCCCTGTAGTGACTTCAGAAGCTCTGTGATGACAGAGCACCCATCAGCCTGGAGCCCTGCATAACTGTGTGGATCAGAGTATGCTATGGTTAATCATGATTGTCATCTTGATGAGATTTAAAATCACTTAGTGGATGGACATGGCTCTGGGTGTGTCTGTGGTGGCTTTCCCAAAGGTGTAACTGAAGAGGGAGGGAGGCATCATTCTGTGGTCCGAGGTCCTGGGATGGAGGGAAAGAAGAAAAGGAATGAAGTGCTAGCACCCATCTCTCTGTTTCCTGATTAAGGACATAACGTGACACTCCTGCCACTCTGCCCTCCATGCCAGGATGAACTATATTGTCAAACTGTGAGCCCACATGAGCTCTTCCTTTTAAGTTCCTTTTATTGGGTATTAGTCACAACAATAAGAATAACAATTAATGTGGAGTTACACCTGTTTTCTAGCCGCCTCACACATTATCAGTGACACATTTTGATAGACATCAACACAAGTCAGATGAAGTCACTGAGATCTTGGGACTTGTTGTTATGGTGGCTAACATTTACCTGGCTAAAGAAAAAAGACAATGACTTCTTTCAGATGTGCATGTTCTTGGCCACTATGCCATGGAGTGGTTCAGCTCTGGGATTATTTAGATTTGTGCAGATTTTAAAAATTCTTCTCCAGACTCCTAAACGTGGGCCAAAACAAACAAACAAAAAACACCCCCAAAACAAAACACCAAAACAAACAAAACAGAACAGAAACACAAAAACACACCAAAACAAAAAACCAAACCCAACACCCCCCCACCTGCAAATTCCCCTGTGTGGTGAGTGACTTGGCCCAACATTCATAATTCTGGACTCCACCCAGAGCTGGCTAACTTCTTCAGTCTTCCCACCACAGTCAATGACATTGGCTTGTACTTGATAGTAGGTGGCTTGGCAGTCTTTCCATATTTCATCTTTTCTTTGTTCTTTACATCCTAACTTTCAACACCCTCTGAAGAGTATACCTTAAACCTAAATCTAGCATGTGTTGAAATTGACTCATACCAACCATTCGAACCTTCTGCAGATTAGGAATATTACAAACTAGTTGATTTCATGGTGGGAGCCTGAGGCAGCCTGTGGAAATGGTATTTATATGACAGAAATTAGAACATTCCTAACAGCAAGCCAGGGGCCACACATTCCCATACAGCTGGTGTTATAGGCCTAACACACCCACTTCATATACCCCATATCCCACAACTTACACTAATGCCATCCACATCCTAGTCAAAACCACAGGCTCCTCACCCTGTAATACCAACAATATAACAATGGTCTCTTGGCAAATATTTATGCTAATATTCTGTTCTTGCCTAGTTAATGTCCTTCAGAGTAATCATTGTCATTGTGATTATTTTCTAAAAAATTAAGACTATGTCATTTACTCACCCCAACTTCTCCAGGGCTTCCCTTTGTCCTTAGGGTAAAATTAAAACATCTTTCTGTGCTTCACATTATGTGAGACCCTCCTCCTTTCCTGACTCAACTGCCCTACCACATCACCCCCTCCTCTGCGTCTTTGGTGACAGTCCTGTTTTCTGCTCTGTGCAGTGGGCTTGTTCTGGCTTCAGGGCTTCTGTGTTGCCAGATCCCTCCACTCAGGGTGCTCATCCCTTCCACCTTCATGTAGTTCTCTGTTTCCACACCATCTCCATCTCTGCTGAAGTTTCCCCTCTCCATAGAGACCCTGCTCAAGCTGGCTGACACCCTGACTCCTTCCTGAAGTTACATCACACATTCATTTGTTTGTTTGCAAGTGGTGTTTGCCAGTCTGGTTAGACTAAACCTATGGAGAAAGGACACGTTTCTTGTTCTCTCTGTGTATTGACCAGTGCCCGATGCCAGCAGCAGATGCCCAATACACATCTGAGGAGTGGATAAACACATACCTAACCCCCAGTCTGATATTCTTCAAAGCAGGTGCTAGGCCACAATATGGGCTGAAGTTCCAGGGACTGGCAGGCTAGCTGGAAAGTAGAAGGGCTGCTATACCCAAAGAGTTAAGAGGGAAACAAAGGACAGAACACAAACATTCCAGAAAGTTCTAAGGAGTTGATGGGGAGAAAAGTGAAAACTTGATTTCAAATCAATAGCCATTAATGGAGGGCCAAAGCAAGAGGGTCCCAGGAGTTCAACAGGAGCAAACCAAGACTTGCATGAAGCCCCTTTGTTAGGCCATTGGAGAATGGGAGAGAGCCAGTACCTATCGACAACTTGCCAGCTATATGACTGTGGGTAAGTTATTTAACATCTCTGAACCCATGCATTCTTTTTCTGGGATGAGGATTAATCATACCTTCCTGTGGCTGGTGTGAACATCAAAAGGATAGATGTACCAAAGCCTCCAGCACAATGCACGCATACAGCAAATGCTGAATAAATGCTGAGCAACTGCCAATTTCCATGCCCTTCCAGCCTTGCTGCTTGCAAACGATCACTTTTCTTATTGTTCTACATTCTTTGGTTGGATTTCAGAACAAGAAACTGCAGGTGTTGAATCCAAAAGGTTGTTAGTGATGAAAATCACAGGCGTGTAGGTCTCACTGCATGACCCAGTGGGCAGAGCTGGGTTGGATAATGAGAGGAGGCCAGGAGGCATGCAAACCTCTCTACAGATAGGGTCTTCAGAAGAAACTAAGGATTACCCTCATTAGCCACGCTGTCCAAAATGGGATTCCTAATTATCTAGTTACTCAGAACACTTTTCTCTTTTGGGGGGTGGGGGACTTACAGAAGGAAGGAGAAAAGCAAAACAGAGAGAGATGGGGTGACTCATTAAGGTAACGAAGCCTGTACCTGGATAAGAACCCAGTTCCTGTGACTCATCGGCCTGCACTGTCTCTATTCATCTTCTGTTCTATCTTGTGTCATGTGCAGCAGTCCCTTTCCTAAAGGGGCCATCAGCTGCTTCTCTAACATCTCACACCTTTGTCTAGGCACACAGTCATTACCCAATCAAGACCTGTCGGATGGAATCATCCTAGGGCAGAATTTTTGTAGGAGGAAGATCTGTGTTCTCTTAGCAGAGGAGTGGGCATGAAGGCAGACACTTAGAGGTGTGAGTAGATTTAAGAATAGAATTGGGGAATTCATGTTTAATAATTAATGCTTACTAGGAAAAGGGATGGCAAACTTTCATGTGTGTGTAGGCATGTGTTGTGTGTATATACATTGCATGCACGTGTGTGTGGAGATCAGAGGTCAATGTTGGCTGTTTCCTCAATGGCTCTCCATTTTATTTCTTGAGATAGTGTTTCTTGTTGAATCTGGAGCTTCTTTGATTTGGCCAGCCCTGGATCCTTCTGCTGCCCTCCCCAGTGCTGGGATTGCAGGTGTGCGGTGCCGTGCCCAGCTTCCTGTAAGTATTCCAGCTCCAAAGCCAGACCCTCAAGCTTGCGCAGTGAGCACTGGACTGGCTGGTTCACCATCTTGTCGCCCCAGATATGACATTCTTTTATTCTTTTAATCTATAAAGTGCCTTTTGGCTTTCAAAGCACATCCAGACCCTTTTTGTCACTCACCCCCCACAGCCACCAAACCAGGCTTTAGACGAACCCAGAGGAGACTGCCGTTCCCATTTGCAGATGGAGAGACTGAGGTCCTCAGAGAGAGGGTAACTTCTACTGCCTCTGATGAGCCCTACAGGAGGATCTGAGAGTTGATCACTGTCACACATACTTCAGTCACCTGGCAATGTATTATGCAATACCACCAAGAAAAAAAAAAGGTTAATTTCTGATGAGCAGATTCCTGCTCAGACCCAGCAGGTGCCTTGCATTTTAATGGGCCCTAGTTGCTCACTGCTTGCAAAGAGGTCAAGTTTCAAAGTGGACAGCCAGATGGAGAGTCCTTCTGGACATTCCCTAGGGCCAGGCAAGGCAGCTCCTAGCCATTAGTTCCCAATTCTCTCACCCTAACATGGTTGCAGTGCCTTCCATGACAACAGCTCACTTCTTCTGAGCCTCATTTGGGGCTCTGGGGATGGCTTCCACAGTAGAGACCAGAAAAGCTGCTAAGAGCAATATCAAGACAGCTCTAAGAGAAAACTTTTTTCTAGCTACAAAAACAAACCAAAACAAAGCAAACCAACAAAAACAAAACAAAACACAGAGAAGACAAGATGTTGGCATGTGCTTGCAATCCCAGCACTGGGGTGATGGAGGCAGGATATCAGCCTCACTAACTTAGGCACCTCAAGCCTAGCCTGGGCTACACAAGACTGTCAAAAAACGAACAAACAAGAAAAACACAGAGAGTTTGAAAAAGCAGCACCTTGCAAACATGTTACAGTGCCAGATTACCATGTATATGATATATACAGTACAGACACAAAGGCTAAAATTCCAGCCCTTGTGCCTGGGGTTGCATGTTCTTCAAAGCATATATACAGCCACTACGATGCTTGATTCTCCAGGAAGCTAGCGGATATGTCTTCTGGGTCCTAATGGTGCCAAGGACCAGGCCTGCCTTGGATCTTGTGAGCCAGCTAGGAAGACAGGCGTGTTGCAGGGAATTACACTACACAACATGGCACTCATGAGGTGCCTCAGCGAGTGCCAAGGGAAGGGACTTTCCATGGGGAGAGCACATGTGGACTCTGGCAAAGCCAGCCCAGTGGAGGTGTGACCAGAGAAGCAGGCCAAGGACTGAAAGAGCTCAGCCCTTATAATAATTTGCAAAAATACCCACAATCTCCGTCAAGGCACTGGCCAGGCTCCTTTTCTGGCCCAGGCTTCCAACATTCTTCAAGTGTCCCTTGCCAATGGCATCCCCCTCTGTCTTCACATCACTGTGCTGCACAGAAGCCCCCTTGCTCAGAAGCCTGCCTTCTATGAGGACGTTAGCCACCACAGATGAGGACCTGCTCCAGTGACCTCATCAGTAAGGTCCTTTTCACAGGAGCAGCTACTGGGGTCTCAGATTCTTTTTGGAGGACATAATTCAACTTAGAACAGCCCTGTTTAAGAATTGAAGGTGACTCAGACATTGAAGGGGATGCCGACAAAGGGAGGGGAGGTTAGCTGCTATGCTGGAACCTGTTCAGAGAAGGCTTTAAACTCACAGGGTTCAGAACATTCTCATGGCCATCACCATGAAGTTCCTCATTTAAGTCCTCACCATTTCTCAAAGGCATATTCTTGGGGGGGGATGGGGGGAGGTGGGTTCCTCCTGCACAGTGCATTCACTGAGGCCAGGAACCAAGTCTTACCACTTCTTTACATCTCTGGCACAGGACATGCTGAAGAAATGTTTATTACCAGGTCATACTGAGTTCAGTGACTATAGCAGCTGGGTACAGAGTCGCCTTTTCATTTCAGCTATTCAAACATTTCCTTCCATTGTTGCAGTGCACACAATCCCTTTTGCATGTCTTTATACACAGGCTTGACTTTCTGCAAGAAATGTTGATTTCATTCTCTTTAAACCAGAGTCCTTCATTGTACTCTCTCCTGAACTCCTGTATTTTCTAACACCTGGTTTGCAGAATAGATCTGACTGTGGGAATTGTTGCTTTTTCTTGGGGGGAGTAATTGACAAGTAATTGTGCATCCTTCATGTGGCAGTAGTCTTATTGGTTTTGCTATCTACAAGTTGATACATTTAATACTTGACCTGAGGTCCATGCAACCTCAACCGTGTTAGAAGTTGTAAAGTTTAATGGTCTGCTTCTGGAATTTAAGATTTGCCCAACTGAAGTCTCCCTCACCCAATCTCTCTCATTTATATTTTCTCCATGTGAGTTTGTTCTTGGAGAGATTTTTATATCCCTGTCTCTGGCTTTTGTATACATGTGTGTGTGCATGTGTGTTTGTGTATGTGTGTGTACACATGTATGTGTACACATGCACACATGTGTAGAGGCAGAGATCAAGGTCAGATGTCTTCCTCTGTCACACTTCACCTTCCTGTTTGAGACAGAGTCTCCCACTAACCCTTGAGTCCAGTGTTTCAAGCCTGGGACCCAGCTGTCTGCTCCTTCTCTCCCCCAGCTCCTAGGTTACAGATGCTTACCATTGAGCTCCTATTTCATGTGGGTGCTGAGATCCTAACTCAGGTCCTCATGTTTAAGCGACAAGCATTTTCATCAACCGAGTCATTTCGCCAGCCCCTTTCTCCAGTTCAGAGACTTCTTAAAGAAGAGGGAGTGGTTAAGGTGGCTGACTAGTTGACATGTGAGAACATGCAGATAGCTATATTGTCATCTCTGGCTGTGAACAGAGGCCAGGCACGCAGAGATTACCACTCATTTTATGGATGTGTGAAGACACAGATGTTTACTCAAGGCCAGGAAACAGATGCTCCTGGAAACTCAGGCCTTTGCTGCAAGACTCAAGGTCATCCTTAGGAAGCTGAGAACAGTGGTATCCGGACCTCTATCTAAAATTTTGGAGAGTCCTGGCTTTCTGAGAAATGTAATAGCAAGAGGTGAACATCCCTGTCAGGGTTTTGCAGAACTTCTCTTCAGAGAGGAATGAGCACTATATGCAGACCCCAATCCTGTAGCCATTCACTTTCTCCCAGGGATTCTAATGCAAGCTTGCCATCTCAAAGGAACCCTGAACTCAGTGTATCCACAGTACCCCAGCTAACAACTTCTGTACCCCCTGACATCCCTAACTTGGATTCCCAAGGCCTGTGCACACAATCTGCCATGTGATTAAGACTATCACCAGGACTTCGTGAGTTTGAATCCAGACTCTGCTACTTATTGGCTATGATCTGGAAAAGGCCTTTCCATCCCTCTAAGCCTACCTTCTCATCTGTTTCCTGGGAATTACCAACTCTTCTACCACAGAGGACTCTTCATAAAGACTAAGTGAGACCAATTCATATAAAGCACCCAGTCATTCCCTAAGGTGCACTAAGCCCTCCATTTATTTTTGGCCTGTGTCTAGATTTAAAAATGAGTGGAAAGCAAACGTTGCCTCAAATCAATAATCCATCTGTGTGCCAGGGACTGTATCCAGCCTCCCAGGCATCTCAGGGACCCTGCTCAAAGTAAGTTCCACCCAGCCTTCCCTCCCTTCCAGAAAGCTTCTGTGAGATGTATCATGTGAGCAGCAGAGTGAAGGCTGGATGCACAGACTGAAAACGGCTTGGCCGACATCTCCCTGGAGCCTCTTTTCAACACTGTTTTGATCAGATTGATGGTTTCAGTCACAAACAATTGATTGGCCTGCACAACTCTGTCATCCCAACACTGATTAGTTCCTCAGTAATGAAAGGTCCTGCAGTCCCTGGAATCATGTGGGCAACCGTAACGGAATGTCTATTTCTTGTCCAGTCTCTGAGTACTTTGCATACATTTCTTTACTTGGGTCTCTCAGCCAAGTCCTATTTCATGGACTTGTTTATCTCCATCCACATTTGAGGAACTCAGGCTCTGGTTAAGGAGGTGAAGATGAGTACCACAGCACAGTTACTGGGAGGGAGAGCAGGGGTTTGAATCCAGGCCTGTTTTAATCTTGCGACTACATCTGAAAAAAAGTCAGCATTAGCAAGGTATAATTTACTTACAGTAAAGTTTGTACATGTGTGTGTGTGTGTGTGTTCATGTTTGTATGTGGAGGTGCCTCGCATGCTCGTATGTGTGCTTGTGAACATTTGGAAGCCAGAGCCTGACTTCAGGCATCCTCCTCAGTTGTCTTTTTCTCCACCTAATGTTTTGTGACACGCTATCTTAGTTACCATAGAGCCTACTGACTTGAGTAGACAGGCTGGTCAGAGGGCCGTGGAGATCTTCCTGTCTCTGTTGAGGATACAGGAACTGTTTTACACGACTCCTGGAACTCAAACCAAGGTCCTAATGCTTAAGGCAAGAATTTACCTGCTAAGCCACCTCCCCTGCCCCAAGTTTATGCTATTTAACTGAATAGTTCGATGAGTTTTGACAAATGCACATAGATGTGTAGCCACTGTACAATCAAGCTATAGAGTTTGTTGCTAATTGTGTCTCAGACCCTCAAGGTCAGTCTTTCTCTGAGCTGCTATCCTAGCCCTGGGGGTTTCTGTTCCTATAGCTTTACTGCTTAGAACAGTGATTCTCAACCTTCCTAATGCTGTGACCCTTTAATGCAGTTCCTCATGTTGTGGTGACCCCAACCATAAAATTATTTCATTGCGACTTCATAGCTGTAACTTTGCTACTGTTATGAGTTGTAATGTAAATATGATACGCAGGATGTCTGATGTGCAAGCCCTGTGGTGGTCTCAGTCCACAGGTTGGGAACCATAGTTTTAGAGACTACTGTATAGACAGTCTCATCATATTTAGTTTGCTTATCAGAATGTCCAAGGCTCATCTGCATTGTCACCTGTGTCATTTGTTAGTGCTTACCCATTGCCGATCAGCGCCCTTCGTGACTGCGCCATACTTGGTGTCCCCTCTCACATGTTAATTATAAACATTGTAGTATTTCCAGATTGTGGCCATTAGGAAGACAGTGTCTGCAAACACTTATGTACAGGTCTTCACACAACGATGTATTTCATCTCTCTTGGGTGAATGAGAATTTCCAAGTCTTGGGTTAGGAGTATGTTTAACATCATAAAGAATGCATCAAATCCATTTACAAAAATTCTGCATCTTTTTACATTCTTATCAGCATTGCATGATTTTTTTTTGTTTTGGTTATACTTAAAAATGTTAGACCTGACACATACCTTATTCTGAGCTCCTTTGAGAGGGGGGGGGGAATAATGAACACCATGCACCAGTGAGTCTGTCTAAGATGCCATCAATTTTAGGATGTACCACTTACTTTATATGCCATTAAGGAAGAAAAAAGTCTGTCAAACAGTGACCCTCTGCCTTCCTATCACTTAAAATAAAAACATTCAATTCATGTTAAAATACCCTGTATACACACAAGATAAGAAAACAGAAATGGTAAGGGTACACAAAGAATAGATTCACATTAGAGGCCCCAGCATCTCTAATGTGTTCAGAGTACTCAGGGTACCTGTTTGTATCACACACCATCTCCCTGGGTGCCAGAAACCTGTTGAGGCAAGAATGTACGTGTGTGTGTGTGTGTGTGTGTGTGTGTGTGTGTGTGTGTGTGTGTTTATGTGTGTATGCATGTGCGTGTATGTAAACTAGAGGACAGCCCCAGGTTTCTTCAGGAATATTCACCTTCTTTGAGACAAAGTTACTCCTTTCTTTGGGACATGACCTAGGCTGACTGGCCAATTAAGTCCCAGAAGTCTGCCTGTCTTTACTTCCCCAGCACTGGGATTATAAGCATGAGCCACCACATCTCCCTTTATTTTAAACCTGTGTCTAGATGATCAAAGTCAAGTCTCCATGTTTGCACAGCAAGAGATTTACCAATTGAACCACCCCATCAGCTTGAAGCCCTGTTTTTATAAGTATGTTCTGTTACTGTCTCCAGGATTATCTTTCAAGCAAACTTCAAGACTGGGGACTTCCTTGGTTCATATCACTCTCACTTACCCCTCTCAACTCAGCTGGATTGCACATGTCGGAAGCTAAGGAGCTTTTGTTCAAATTCAGGAAAAAGTGTGTTTTGCCAGTTGATGTTTGAAGCCTTAAAGGTAGTCCTGCTTGGTAGAAAAATAAGTTCCGTTTACCTCTGTGACTTTAAAATGTGCCATTTGTCTTGTTTTGCCTTTAGCAGATGTTGGTTGTATATGTAAGGAATGCACATAACCCAAACAAGGCATGAACAACAGAACGGCGAGGCACCAGGTCCACACGTGCACTGTGCTGGGAATCTAGTCACCAGGATTGAAAGAGATCATCACTTCTCGGGACAACCTGATTTGGGTCTACTGCAATGCAAAAGTACGGTACCTCATGGAATTGATGAACTGTAGAGCATTGCCCCCAATTGCTGTTCTCTGTGTTTCTCTTTTTCCCATGTCCCCAATTCACTGACACAGCTCATAAATGCATTCAGTTGGTCTTGAACACATCCTTCTACAGCCACCTCCAGTCACAATGACTCTTCCTTTCTTCAGTATTTCTGTCACTCTCATTCAGTGCCCCATTCTCTCGCTCAGATGCAATTGCACATATCTTCTCACTTATCTCTTGCCTTCTGGATATTTCCTCCTTAGTCAGTCCTATTCATTACCCTCAGAGTAATCTTTCGACTCCACAAATTTGCACCTGTCACTCTCCTTCTCAACCCTTCCTCCTGCATCCCCATTACTAGAAGAATAAAGTGCACATCCCTTAGCCTGGCATCCAGTTTCTCTGTCTTCTGGGTCCTGTCTATCTTCTCATTGTCATTGTTCACCACACCCGCTCCAGGAGCATCCAGTTGTTTATGTTCTTCAAGGGAACTTTGGGTACACACAAACCCCTTGGGATTTTCTTATTCTGAGAATTTGCTTGTGTGTCCAGAAGGCTTTGTCTTTGGCCCTGCTGCTAGTGCTCATTCTAGATATATAGAGGGTGCATTTGTGAGCAGAGTTTTCTCTTCTTTCCAAATAGCTTGATATATATTCATACACTTACATGGATACACATATTGTTACTGGAGTTACTTTTCCTGCCAGGTCCCACAGTCCTTCAGCCCCAAATAAACACACAGACAGACACTATATTAATTATTAAACTGTTGGCTAATGGCTAGAGCTACTTATTGGCTAGCTATGTCTTAATTATTAATACATTTCTATAAATCTGTGTATTTCTACATGGCCTTATCAGAGAATGCCTGGCATGTCCTATCCTGCCAGTCCCTCCATGGTGTCTCTTTGCAGTGCCTATCTTTCCCAGAATTCTCCTTGTCTCCTAGTCCCACCTATCTTCCTGCCTCACCCAATAAGAAAACATGCTTACCGAAGGAATCCCCCACCACACATAACTGTCCTATTTTTTTCTTAATCACCACTCCCACTGTGGCATTTTCTTGGTGCTCACTGAGCACACTCCTTCCTTCTTCAAGCTTTGCCAATGCCGGCTTGCACCTTTGACCAGACTGCCTTTTGCTGTGAAATGAAGATTGGAGGGCAACCCAGGCCTATTTCAAAGTCCAGAGAGCTAACTATTCCGTGATAGAATCAATCTAGGCCTATTTTGGTAATTAACTTTAACTGTCCATTTTCATGTCAGCATTTTAGAGGAACATAAGCATGATGATACAGACCCAGAACTCAAATCCCAAGGTAAACTGTGGCTCTGTCACTTCTCAACCCAGCAGCATTGGGTACATAACACAATGTCTCTGATTTGGGTTTCTTTAAAAGAAATTGTAATTAAAAATATTCTGCCCCCCATCTCCTCCCAGGTCCATCTCTCCTTTCATACACAAAAAATGATGTGTCCTTTTCCCCACTTCAAGACCAATTGGTGCTGCCCAAATATTTTTGGGTATATGGTTTCCCACTGGAGCATGACGGACTTATGAGGGGCTACACTCTTAGAGAAATTTGTCCCTTTCTCTCCCATCAGACAACAGTTACCAGTGGCTCCATGGATAGGGGTAGGATTTCAGGCCCAACCCCCATCTCCATGCAGGGATTTGGTCTGGCTTGAACTGCACAAGTCTTATGCATGCTGTCACAAGTGTGGTTTCATGTGTGCAGCTGCTCTGATGTGTCCAGCAGACACTGTCCCTGTGGTCACCCACCACTGTGGCTCTCTACTCTTTGTGCCACCTCATCTGCAAGGATCCCCAAGCCTTGGGAAGAGGGTGATCTGTTTCTGAAAGGCTCCAAACCAATGTAAACTGCTGGGTACCTGGCAGGATGCCCTCTTAGAGAAGGAGCCCGAGGAAGCTGCTATTTGCTTTCACAGTTTTCTCACGCTATGTATGTGTAGCTGGCTTGCTCTCAGTACACGATGCTGGGTCTAGAAGTGGTGCGTGCCTCGCTAGAGCGAGGTTTCTTCATCTGCAAATGCCTCTCCAAGCCTTCTTTCTGTCTTTGCTGCCTGGATGCAGATGACAATGGGGCCTTGGCTGGAGGCTCTCCTGAGCATGTGTCACAACCACCAAGCAAGCTGGTTTTAAACACATTTGTTGGGCTCTGCCCACAGTGTTTCTAACCCCATTGGTCCTAGGGAGGAACCCAAGCACGTATGTTTCTAACAAGTTCCAGGATGACTTCAGTCCTGCCGTCTTTAGGAAGAAAATACTGTCCCAAGAGATGGCAGAGCCTCAACAAGAAAGCAAGCTGAATGTTTATTGTCCATGGATAGAGGGCCGGGCAGCCCTGCCAATCAAGTGCACCCACAAGTCCCTATTAAATAATCAAGACATGAAGTCTATTGTGCTTGAGAATCAATATATTTTGATGAGTCTCTGTATATTACAGCAAATCGATCTATCATCTAAAGCATGAGTCACATCCTCATGGGGCTGAGGTCTGCTCAGGCTGTGCTTCCCTCGGGTCTGGACCTAGTTTGGAATCCCTCACGCTCTTCTAGTATATGATCACTGAACCACACTACTCACAGGTGGAGAGTCCTCATCACCTCAAGACTTTCTTCTCTACCATCCACCTTTGAGAGCCATCCCACCCTGCAGTAACCCAGAGCTGCCTCCACTTGCAATGTGATGATGCAATCTGCATGCAGTCCCTTCCTGGCTGAGGCAGCTCATCTCCTCTGTTTGATTCGTCATTCTTGGTTGCCACCATGGACAGCTTCTGCACATGTTTCTTGTGTCTGAGAACCCTAGGGTCCTTGCAAGAAGGAATGGGATGCTGGATCTAACTTGTCTCCAATCCTTAGTCTTCAACTGGCTCCACCGCCACCCAGGGCCTAACACCAACGCCATAGTGTTGGGGAATGAAGAAGATGTTAAGACAAGTTTCAAAGTGTCACTGACAGCTGAAAAGGCTTGCATAAGTCTCTGAGCTTTATCGCCAATCACAAGCAGGCATAAGACACAGGTCAATTATTCTCAGCAAAGTTCCTGAGGCCCTATCTTGTCAGAATGTGGTATCTCAGACATAACAGGGCCAATTGTGTGATAATTATATGTAAGAGATGTCTGGGAGCCATTGGGAGATCGCTGGTTCAATAAGCATCTGAAAGCTCAAAGCAGGATCCATGCCATTAACTCAAATTACATGAGCAATAAGTCCGCCATGGCTGTCCTGCTCTCAGCCACATCAAGGAAAAGAGGTCTGTTCGTCGGATTATTAAGAGGATTTAATTAGCATGAAATATTTCACAGGCAGACAACCTATGACAGAATAATTAAAATATAGTTTGTTGAAATGCACATTAATTGGTTACTAATTATCATGTTTCGTTTTTCTTTAAGGGCTAAAGATGTGCTCAGGGGAACATTGTTCTACACCAGACCATATCTCTGAGTGTTAGGCGAGGTATTAATTAGAAGCGAGGGTTGAACTCTTCACTTTGTAACTTTAGAAAGCTGGACTGGAAGCCAGAAGGAGCAATTGAGGAAGTTGCTCTACATTGGGTATACAGTGAAAGGGAGAGGGCAGTGGGTAGGACTGCGCTGGGTGTGCAGTGTAAGGGAGAGGGCAGTGGGTAGGACTGCACTGGGTGTGCAGTGTAAGGGAGAGGGCAGTGGGTGGGGCTGCACTGGGTGTGCAGTGTAAGGGAGAGGGAGTCTGATCAAGGCTGAGAGGTATGTCAGATGGGTTTCGAGTGAGGGCTCTGGTGCTTGGAGAGTTCAGAAGCTTTGGTGCTGTGACAGCATTTCCTGGGCTCTGCCATTTTGTGCTCCTCCCATAGGGACTCCTAGGAAATGCCACCAATGGTGGTGATACAGCTGGTTCTAACTCTGCTTTCCCAAGGGAACTGGGCATCCTCCTCCACCATGCTTCTGCTCTCCCCCAGATGGCCTCTGGTCGTTGTTTCCTTCTGTATCTCAGTGACTTGGATACATCATCTCCTGGCCCTTTGTAAACCACTTTCCTCTCCTAGGATACCGAGAACCCGAAACCAATAGCCAGTGGCACTCCAGCATTGGGCCGGATGCTTCCTTGAGCTATATTGCTAGCTTTCTGTCTTGACTCAGCACCTCATTCCAGCAGAGCAGAAATTCAAATTTGAAGATGCCAGAGAGAGCTGATAAATCAGACACTCCTTAAGGTGATACAGCCCAGAAGAGCTCTGCAATCACCTGGGACCAGAAGGCCATCTCATTCCTTGCATCCTTTGTCTCCATGTGTATATTACGGAAGGCTTGATTTACGGAGGAGCCCATATCCTGAAAGGACGGAGGACCACTGTCCTGAAGTAAAGTGTACTGCACCATTTCCTGCTCAGGTTTTCAGCCCAACAAATACCACAATCAGCCCTGTGGTTGTTGCTGGGATCTATGGGCTGTAAGTGGCAGGCTAAGTATATCATGAGAAAAAGAGTCAACACACATGACACTGAGCATAGTGGGTACCTCAGTGACACTCAGGAACCGTCACAGCCAACATACACAGTGGGGCAGTTATTTACACTCTGAGGCAAGCAACAATGACTATAAAGCTTTATGATGTGTTAACTAAACAGCGGTGTTCCTGAGGCAGACAGCCTGGATTTGGAGCAGGTTTTACACTCTGTGTTTCTTGTCTAGAGAAGGGATAAATGAGTCTTTCATAATCTGGTGGAACTGAAATAAAGCGAGGGCTGTGAGTCCAACTGGAGGACACAGACGCTGCTGAGAAACAATACTGTAGCTCTGGAAGAGGCGCATTTGAGAACAGGCTTCAGTGGTTGGCTGGGAGTTCCATGGACAAACAATGCTATCATGGAGATGGGACTGCAGACACTAGAATGGTGGTGCTAACAGGAAGGAAGGGGACACATTTTAGTTGGAAACAGCCTACAGGAAGCGGCTATACCTCTCACAAACAGACTAGCCTGTGAACTACAGCAAAGCAGGAGAATTAAAGCACCGATTAAATGCAATGTATGCATATGCAGTCTAGGCTGTAAATTATTTTAAAACAAGAGTTAAAAGATAGTTTTAAGCCTATGTGATTTTAAACCAAAGCTAAGGAATCTGGATACCATTTTATGCAAGGAGATTGCTTTCAGTTGTCTTCCAGGTGATAATAACTATATTTATCTTAAATTCAGTGACGAAAACTTAAATGCCAAGAAAGTAAAAAAAGATTGCATGCAAACCCACTGCACAAAAGTAATTGAAGTTAACATTTGGTTAGGTGCTGTATTACAGGTGTGTGCCCTGGTCCAACTTTGTAAGTTACTATCCAAGGAAAGTCTTTGAACAAGAGAACCCCAGGATCAAATGTGCATTCCAGAGAGATCCCATCGTAGCTGTTGGGAGGAGGGCAGGTGGAAATGGTAGCCAAAGGTCCTGCTGAGGCTGGGAGGCCATCAGAACCAGCTGAGTTGTGGAGAAGGGACACACACCATCAGAGGCAGAACTCTCCTCTGAAGAAAAACCGTCACCATTGTTAACACTGAAGTCAGTTGTAAAATCAATTACCTATCAGTGACTGCTAAGATTCCCTTCTCCACTCCCTAATTATATAGGCACAACATGGTCCTCCACCCTAGGAAGTGTGCTTCTCCTGGGGAATGGTTAGACTGTGGAACTCCACCTCCCGACATCCTCTCCTCTCCCTGGAGAGTTATGTATCTTTTGTAGACTGTTGATGTGAAAACTCAGAGCCACTGTCTCCCTCACTTCAGCCTGGGGAAGTCAGCCATTGCTCTCCTTTCTCCCACCCTCTCCAATTACCAGCATCATGCTACCACCCAACTGTGCCCAGAAAATGAAGGTTATCACAGAAGGGCCTAGGGCCAGTCTGAGGAATGAGACATGCTGCTGTGGATTGAGGAAGATTGAGAAACCAGATAATTGGGGGACCTTAGAATAAGACTCCACAGACTGCCAGGATTGCCTCACAGCGTGGACTGTATTAAAATCCCATCCTCCATTGCTTCCTGGCTGCCTCCACAGCCTGCTTCAAGTGCTATTTTATAAGCAGTGTTTTCAGAGAGTTAACAAACCTGGAGGGGCCCTGAAAAAGAAAGGGACTTTGCTGAATAGCTTTTCACTTACCAGAGGAAATGAGAGACGGTTTTCCCTGTAACCCAGTTTCCAAAGCCTATTATTACAGAGTATTGGGAAGATTTGCCTCCTGCCAGGCTGGGGTGGAGGACTTGCCTGCCAGAAAGGGGAGCTTAGGATGGACCAGGAGGTTACTGAGGATAGGGAAGCCATCCAAATGATGAACACTGTCTCCCTTGGTAATTCAAAGAGTCTCTTACCAACTCCCAATTCTGCACTGATTTGCTTTCTTAGGAGCATGGCCTGGGAAGGAACACACTGTACCAGTGGCGACTGGACCTTCATGTGCTAGGATGTGTGCCTCAACCCTAGCCTATACTTACTTAACCTATGGATTCCCGTGCTGTAAGAGGAAGGATAGGACCCACCCCAGGAGGCTGCTGCAAGTGGGAATTAGACACCAGTGCGAAGTACGGAATCTACTCGAATTCATCACATCCTCTCCTTGTTGACCATCCTTGATCCCTTCAGTAGTCTTCAAGAGAAGACCCATCAGTGGGAGACACTCATGTTTTCTTCTTTGGGTAAAATCTTTAGGGCAGTGAAATGTCAAAGGGTTACCAAGTACGTTCTTGGCAAAGCAGAAACTGGGGAGCTGCTGACATCTCAAGCTGGGATGTTCTGTTAGTAAGAGGGTATGACTCTCGATTGCAAGGAGGGACCCTTACCTCAGGATGCCCTAGAGCTGGGGCAGGAGGTAGGGTTCTACCCTGCCTTTCCAATATTGCATCTTCAACCCCTGGACAATGTCTCCATAGTGCTCTAGGCATTAGGAACATTCAAACCACTAGTCTGGGCAACTTGAGACTATTCAAGAAAAAGGGATTGTGGGATCTCTGGCAACTCCAAGGTGGAATTAGGCTCTTCCAGGGGAGGACTACATATGTATCAAATAATAAGGGTCTTCTCTAAGGACAGTGGTATTACTGCAGTAATACCTGCTCGGAGGGTCATGAAACTGCCACATAAGCTGGTGGGGATCGAATGAGCAGTTGGGAGCACTAAAATAATAAAGCACAGTAGAACTGGGGAGATAGCTAAGTCATAACAATGCTTGCTCCACAAACATGAGGACCTAAGTTTGATTCCTCAAACCAATGTGAACAAGCTAGACATCATGGTACATGCTTTAATCACAGCACTGTGGAAGCAGAGACAGACAGATCCCTGCAGCTAACTGGGAAGCCAGATTTGCCTGCTTAGGGAGCATCAAGTCAGTGAGAGATCCTGTCTAAAACACACACACACACACACACACACACACACACACACACACACAAAATCCAAGGTTGACAGTGCCTGAAGAAACACACTCAGTGCTGACTTCTGGCCTCCACATGCACCTTCACACAAATTCATACCCACAAACACACAAACACATACACACACACACACACACACACAATGATAAGTCAATATAGAGTTTTATTAATTATTATAAAAACCATAAGGTTTCGTTGGTTATTAGGATAATTATCATAATGTCAATCAGCTCCTCAAATCTCAACCCTGAGAGGCCCCAAGACAGCAGATGTCACAATTTAAAGTGGGAATTGACCTACCACGCAAGCCTTACAGAGTTTGCTATTGGGAAACACTGTTCATGGTTCTTTTCCTCTGCAACCCTATGAAGGGGATTTCTGAGTGAGGAAGCTCCCTTGATACCACCTAAACGTCATTACATTCTATCTACATCTTAGACTCAATCAATTCCCAGAAACACAAACAGGGGATGGATTATTATTGACAGCCTTCCTTTCATGGTGATTGAGAAACTCCCGATAAGAGGTAAAATGCTTATTTTCCTCTCTCATACGTACTTGTAAAGGTTAGGGAATGAGTGAAAAACTCTGTAGAGCAAGAGGACACAAGAAAGAAGCCTCCATTGTCTGTAAGGTGCAGCTGGGAGTCATCTTTTTGTCTACAATAGAGATCTCTTTCTGGGTACAATCTGAATAGCTAGAAGGCCAAGAAGTGCCTTCTAGAAATGGGGAGCAGGACAAAGTCATGGACGCCCAGTGAGATAATGACTAAGAAAAGATGTCCTAAAGTGCCTGCTGGTGTTAACAATCACATTGGAGAGTTTTCCAGAACTGCAAAGTGGCTTTAGTGGGATCAGGATTATTTAGCTGAGTTGGATATAGTGTGAGTCCATGTAAAGGTGACACTGGGTCTCCATCTGAAGGGATTTGAAATTGAAAGGTGGATAGACAGAAATGGAATTCAATAGGTCAAATTGTACCTGGGATGCTCCCCAAGTTCAGAGGAGTCTATTTGTTTTCAGGTCTGTTTTTAAGTAGCTGGATCGTGAGGTAGAACTTGTTCTCTAGTTTGGATGGAGTAGTATACATTCTGATGAAATAAAAGAAATCTATAGCATTATGTTGACAACTGTGCCAAATTTCCTATTGAGAATGGTATTATTTCTTAGGAAGGGGAATTGGGAGGGGATAGATCATTTGGTATTCTTTGGACTGTTCTTATCAAATAGCCCTATTTTCATGGTCTATTCCAGACAAACACTCCCCTTCTTAAGCGACTCAGGAATGGATCAAGACTGCCTGGAACATGTGTGTGCAGGGGAATGTTCTTTGAGGGGCAGGTGAAAATGTTTTCTTTGTACTCTGGGTAGAGTCTGGGTAGAGAGGGAATAAATATGGAAAACAAGTGGCAGTGGGGGAAAGAAATAGAAAGCCAAGACATATATGATGTGACTACTCAGACTCTTAGCATATTTAACAAAACTGGTGAAAGCATGTCCAAACAGCACTAGGGTTAGCATGGGGCAGCAATCAGACCTCAGGTGTGTGCATCATCAAGAGAGATAGAAATCCTAGAAGGCTGCCAACTGTCAAGAGTCTACAGAGAGAATGAAGAGGATTCTGGGGGCCCACTGGTATTTTTAGGGGAAACGTGTACATCCCTTAGATTCCAGATAAGTCATAAAGGCTGACAAGAAGAGGTCTGTGATCATAGAACCAAAACACCTAGAAAATACACCCTTTTACCTATTTGAAGGATGATCACTGCCTGTGCCTAATGTGAGAGACTCAGCCCTGACTTACCAGACCTCCCATTGAACAAGTTCAGTAACAAAGAATAAAGATCACATCCTGGTGGGCAGAGGTTTAAGAATACATCCCGATGCTACAACCCTTATAGCATCAGGAGTTATATATAGAAGCTGTGTGGAGAGAAGACCACAAGAAAGAACATGTTTCAGCTGGGCATGCTGGCACAAGCCTGTGGTTTCAACTACTCAGGAAACTGAGGCAGGAAGATTCAAGGCTGGTCTTGGTTACACAGTGATGTCAAGGCCAACCTGGGTGATAGTCTCAAAATAGAAATAAAAAGGGGTTAGTGATAAAGCCTTGTGCCTGATACCTACAGACCCTGGGTTGTCCGATATTCAACATCACCAGGGTGAGGTATTTTAAGCAAGTTTCACCATAAAATGAATTAAGTTCTTCGGGAGACCAAAGGCACAGCCAGGGTGCCTCACAGCTGCCTCTCCATTTACACAGATCTGAATCTGATAGCCAATGAGAAGGTGGGAGGGCTGGGAAGATGTTGAAGTAAACCTCTTTCCTGTCTTTCTGGTGAATGATACCTAGATGCCAACAGTCCTCTCATTATTATGTAAAGTTTACATATGCTTAAGAACAGAAAATTAAGCAGAGCCCTCTTCTGGCAGCTTCAGAAAACAAAATCAGTCTTTGAGGGAAGCAGCATTGACTAAACCTTGCTAACCCAGAATTCCACAGTCACATCAAACTCACAGATTTGGCAGAGCTAAGGCACAGGACTAAGAGGTCTTCATTATTGTCTTGGAGGAAAGGCCTTTGCTGCATCTGTGTTTGCATGCAGCAAGACAGGAAACATTTTAGGTTTGTAGGGAATGTGATTTTAGTAGCAAGTCCCCAGCTCTACTAGTGAATGGGTAGGAGCGTTCTTCCTTTTCTTCTTAATAAACATCAGTGGCTGGACCAAGTGCTACACTTTGTTGTTCCCTGTTTTAGGACACGATCCTTACTCTTAGGGCATGTCCCTTTTTGATCTTTTAACAGCATGTCAGGTTAGCAGGGTCTGTAATACTCTGAATGCGGCAGAAAGCCAGTAACCTCTGTGTACTTCCCACTTCAAAACAGTCCCATCTGGTAAGCTGTGTGTACTCTTGTCCCATGAGTGCCACCCATCCTTTCTGTCACATGGACATCTAGAGATCTTTTCATCATAGATTCCCTCCTCTAAGCCAGTCTATCCCACAGATGTGATTTACTTTTTAAATTCCCCAAATCAGATTCCTGTTGCTTTGGATCCAAGGGAGAGACAGGTTGTATTTGGGCTCTATCTCTCCAGAGTATGGTTAGGAAATGGATAGAGAACTACAACCCAAGAGATTTTATTTCATGAAACATTCTCCTTCTCTCTCTCCCTTCCTCCCTCCTTCCCTCCCTCCCTCCACCCCTCCCTCCCCTCCTGATCTTACTGATCTTCTATTGGCCATCACCCTGACATAAACACTTTGCTTACGCATCTTCAATGTTTTGACTTTGACTTTTTTTCTGTAGTGGGTGGCTAGTGTCAGAAGCAGGAATCTCCATGTTTCACCTTCCTCTTCAGAGTCTCTTCTTGGCAGCCAGGATGCTCTCTGTCTGATCATTTGGTCATACTTACTGTGCCACTAAAGTGATTTAGTGGGTTCCCACTGCTCTTAGGACAACACCTAGGAAGCGTTATCTGGTTTTGTCCATTAGTGAGTTCGTAATATGCAGTGTGGTGCCTGACCTCGGATAGGTATGGAAGAAATACTCCTAGGTAAATAAATGAATGAGAAGTGACAGCTTTGACAAAGTAAACAATGTAAGCAGGGGAAAGGAATCATAAGACAACACAGGGAAGAGTGAATTATTCAAGACAGTTTCACCTCTGGATGCTCACTACAAATGATTTAAAGGCTTCCCTGTTCAAAATATCCACAATTGAAAATCATAGCACTAACTTACCTTGTTTTTACCGAAATTACCAAAGATCTTAGACCATTTGCTCAGCATGAAGCTCTTAAGATTAATGGAGCTGTCTGGGCAAGGTAGAGAAAGCTTCCTTGGACCTGGGATGCTGTACCACAGACAGACAAATGGACATGTGTACAGGGAGAAGAGTCATAAATTGGCTAAAAATAACACTTTAACCAGTTTATCACAGAATCCCTGAAAGAAAACAGATCAATAGCAGGCATGTCATCCATGAGATGTTGACGTCCACCAGGATCAGAGAGAGGAACATCGCCTTGGAGACCAAGTTAGTTCCCAGCCAGCAGAGGAAATGACTAAGGAGACTGTTGCTCTGGAATCACATAAGGACCTGAAGCACTCATGAGTTGATTAAATAAACTTGCCAGGAAATTTTCAATAAAGAAATTAGCATCTGT
Organism: Mesocricetus auratus; assembly: GCF_017639785.1. NCBI lineage: Eukaryota > Metazoa > Chordata > Mammalia > Rodentia > Cricetidae > Mesocricetus > Mesocricetus auratus. The sequence continues at coordinate 59,830,594 of NW_024429191.1, forward strand.
TGTGTTTGAGTAAGAGAAAATAGGATTTTGGGGGGAAAATCTATTGAAACTTTGTGACAGTTTGCTTTTTAAAAATGCTCAAGGGTTTAGAGAGATGGTTCCATGGATAAAATTTGCAAATAGGAGGACCCAAATTCCACCCCCAGAACACAAGTAAAAATCAGACACAAGCATACATCTGTATCCCCAGTCCTGGGAGGTGGGTACCGGAGGAGCCTTGGGACTTGCTCACTAGTCAGTCTAGCCAAATGGATGAGCTTCATGTTCAGTGGGAGATAGTATCTCCAAACAGTACAAATACATGTAAGATGGAGAAATTATTGGGAAAGTCTCAAGACCTTGACCTCTCTGCACAGGCTGTTGTGCACACATACATGCACAACCCCCTACATCCCACCACATCCCCACAGTGTTCTAAGGAAAGAGTGTCTCTTTTAGAAAGAACCAGATGAGGTAAGAGGGAAAGTCATATGACCTTGACTTCTCTGCACAGGCACATGTGCACAGACGCATGCAAGCGCACACACACCCCATTCCTCACCCCTATAGTGCTCTGAGGAAAGGATGTCTCTTTTAGAAAGAACCTGATGAGGTAAGAGTTCTCCAACAAGTAGTTTCATCTGTGCTCTGGCAAACATGCTAAAGGCAAATGAACAAGTGGATACAGCGAGGAGTTTGGAAGGAGACAAAGCCATACAATAAGTTGGGTTCTATTATTCTCATCTTAGAATTGAGGAAACCAAGGCTCCTAATCTAAAAAAATCTGTCTAGGATCCCATGAGGAACACCCAGAAGAATTTCAATGACACACACACAGTCCTTCCCAAACACCTAGTGTATTCCTGGTGTGGTCCTCTAAATACACAGGGGGCACATTTCTGAGAAGTCTACAGGATCAGAGGTCAGGCCTGTAGGCTTCCCGGGTCATATAACATTCAACACTTTCCTACTGACTAGTTGAAGGGTCAAACTGATAACTGAAATGGCAATGCTGGCCTTACCCATGACTGTTAAGAATTCTTTTATGTCTCCACCCATGAAAACTGTCATTAGAGTTCATGTATTTGTATATGCGTGTCATAGTCAATACATCAATTCTGTCTTTACCATGGATTGCTAAGCTTATACCCATCACATCCATTCATGTGTCCCCAGCTTTATCCACTTAAATTTTAAAGATCAATTAAAGAGAGACTTAGATCTGACACAGAATCTCTAGTTTTAGAAGATGCTTTCTAAGCTGTGTTTCTTTCTGTACAACGCACATTTATAAAATCCCGCATCACCTGTGGCAAGGCAAAGCTATTTGCTGGGGGTCCTCAACAAGATAAAGAATTTGCCGTGAGGGTCAATGGCAGAAATGGAAGAGTAAACAGAAACAGAACACAGAAGTCCAGGAACTCTCTCCCACTGCCTGCATCATCTGGCCTGTTGCAGTTTGCAGGCCCTCATGCCTGTGCTTATTGTACATGCCGATGTAGTTATTTGGAAAGACACAGGGGACTTGGGTTGAAATGCACACTTCTGTGAGTCTGGATGTCTGTGTGGAGAAGAAAGCAGACAGGAACCTGAAGAAAACATGTGCAAATGTAGCAGAGAACAGAAAGCCCCAGTGGGAACGGCTGGTTTCCTAGCAATCAATGACCAATGTCCCTTTGGAGCTCTTCCCAGAAGTACAAAACATTTTAAAAATAGCTGTGTGCCTTGGTTCAGTTATTGACATTGCTCTACCCAAGGCTGTGTATATAAGTAACCCTCTGGTGAGATCTTAAAATACTAGGTGGGTTTTGGACAATCACAGTCCTGGACTCATCTTGGGAATTCTCTCTTCACTCACTAACTCACGACATTCTCTTTGTTTGTTGTTGTTTGGTTGGGTTTTTTAAGTATTTTTTTATCATTTGTTTGAGAGTTTACCTATAGATTAGTGCCAGTCCCCATCCTTGTCACAGAAGTATCTTTCTTCAGGAGGTGACAGTAAACACAGAGATTCACAACTGGCTCCAGTGCAGAGAAAAAGAGACTGTGTGCTCAGCCCCAAATGCATCACACGTCTCCTCAAAGACTCAGATGTCATCCCAGAGGAAAGGGCAGGAAGAGTGTAAGAGCCCAATGCTGCAGAAGACTGCTACAGAATGGTGTTTTCTGCTCTTTGGGTTTTATCTCAGGGTAGTGCCTCAATCCACAGGAGACTGACAGTGGACATCATCATTCCCAAGACAGTCAGAATCCTCCTCTAAAATTTCCTTCAAAGTTTCCTTTGAAAAACTTCCTCTAATCTACTTGGACCAAATGCCCTTCCTTCCATTCCCTTGCCCTCCCAAACTGATCTGCTCTTTTGTGTGGAGAGCAGGATCTCATGCAATCCAGGATGGCTTTTAATTCTCTGTGTAGCTTTGGTTGACCTTAGACTTCTGATCTTCCTGCCTCAATATCACAACTGGCTGGGATTACAAGAATACACCACTGTGACTACTTTTTATCTTACTGGGGATAGAGCCCAAGGCTTCCTGTATGCTAGGCAATCACTCTACTGATTGAGCTATATCTCTAGCCCTTTGACCTACTCTTCTTTGCGTAGTCTTTGCTTTTTGTCCTTATTCATCATTTTTGTGTGCATATTCTATCCTTCCTACAGATCTGGGACTCCTTAATTTTATCTGATTTATCTATGACACTTCCTGGTGCCTGAAATGGACCTAGATGGTTCTGGAAGCTTAGCCAAGCTTGTTAACCGACTAAAGGCCAAGAGCAGTAGAGGTTCTCCATGCTCCCTCCTAGCCTGCCTCCTGCCCTGTATAAGACTGCTGGATGTCATCACTGCATTCTTGTAGGGAATGAAACTCCTGTCCTGAAGGGTCACCCCAAAGAGAGGCAAGTCACACTTTTGTGTCTGAGGGGGTCTTGTCTGACAGGGGGTCACTTGTGGCACCAACTCCTGTGCAGGAGCAGCTTCTTAGACTTGCCTGGAATCTTTGGGACTTTAGGGGTGTCTGTGGGGGTGATGACTCTTCAAGCTTTGATCTCTAGGGGCTTGAATTTTGCAAGGTACCAACTACTACAAGTGGAGTAGAAGAAGCCAAGAGGGACAAGGGACTAAGTGGGAGCTTCCTCTGATGGCCTGTAGATTTTCTGCTAAGGCCAGGGGAAGAACTGATTTTGGGCGCCATCTCTTTATTCAGTCTCTGTGAGGTCTTTATACAGAATCAACTCCCATGTAGCAGCCAGCCAGTGCCAGGCACTTTACAGTGAAGTCATAGGGTGCACTGGTCTGGGCCGGGGCCTTCAGGACAAGCTGTTACAGCAAGGTTGTCTACAGGGTTGGTACTTCTGGGTACAGACAGAACAACCATTGCCAGGCCAGCTGATGTTTTCACCTGGGGTGCTTCCTTCCAAAGGTGGACTGCTAAGATAACGAGATTTCTCTGCTTCCCAGAATCGGGCCTTCTGAGAAGTTAGCCATGAGTGATGCTTCAGCTGACATGAGAGAAGAAAGGAAGTGACATTTCCTCAGCTGTGTCCTGAACCAGCACTTAATGCATATATTGACTGCAACCCATCTAGGAGCCTGCTGATGTAGACAGGCTTCTTCTTTATGCTAGTGAATGAAACCAAGCCCTAGAGAGCATTAGCTGGGCCCTCCTCTATCAATTAGCAATCAAGGAAATGCCCCATAGACTTGCCTACAGTCAACTCAATGGAGGCATATGTCAACTGAGGTTCCCCTTACCATTTGACTGTAACTATCCAGGATACCCATGCATGTTTTCTATATTCAGTAAGAAACTGAGTTAAACCTGTCTCTACTACCTGCCTTTTTTGACACTTGTATGGGGACTTTTCCATGGTCTCTGCAAGTTACACTAGAGCTGGAGATAGGAAGAGCTGGGTTGATTGGTAAACACAGGAACTGGCTGATTGGACAGAGGTCAGGTAGAGTAAAGGAGGTGGGCGGGGCAGAGGACTCAGGCTTTTAATCCCTGGACAATGGTCTTAGTTCTTGGATGCTCTGACCAGCAAGAACCCAGAGCTTTGTTTTGCTGTCACTCTTTGGAGAACCAAGTCTCATAAGTGACGGCTGATATGGAGCCCTAACTCTGGCATTGTAATTTCCTTCAAGAGATTAGCAGATAAAGTCTCAGTTAGAAATGTGAGCCTGATGCTGGAACCTCTCGATCCCGATCCCTGCAGAAGGTCACGACTTAACCTGGAGGAAGGCTGTGCCAGCCTCTCTCTGAAGTCAGCCAGAGTGCACACGCCTCTCTGCCACTCTGAGATGAGCAGAATCTGATAAAGGCACATTGCCCTGAGACACGCAGGCGGCTGCCAGATCTCTGTCTGTCTTTTCCTCCCATTTTAAAGCCTGCTCTCCTGTCTCCAAGTCAGCTATTCAATTAAGCAATATTTCTGAAGAAAGCTTCAGAAGTGAAAAACAAATGTCCAAGTTAGGAAGGCCGGCCCTGCCTCATTAATCTATCTGGCAGCACACCATGATGCAGGTGGAAGCCGGCTGCCCCACTGCTCCAGGAGAGGGATTGAAGGGTGCAGAGCCTCAATCCTAGAGATTAGGATGCTGGGTAGCAGCATAGCACAGACCCCAAGTCAGTACAGAGCCACACAAAATGTGAAACTCTTGCTTTTGACTCCTGAGTTAATTAATTGTATTATGTGGTATCTTTTGGCAAATAGGAATATCCATGATATTTATGCCAATGGGCACAGTGTCAAAGGGCACTGACTGTCATTTGCATCTTGAGGCACAATCAGGCTATCCTGACAGTTTACCCTGACTGTGCCAGAACCTCCCTCTCTAGATTAATATTTATATCCCCACTTCTCTGGAGGAGCCAGCGTGCTCCTTGAGCTGAGAATATCTTCCACTCAAATTTCTTTGTTTATGTCTAGTGACAATAAGTAACAACAGAGATTCAAAATCCTGTTATGCAGAAGCAGCTTGAGATTTTGAGAGGACCTAGCAGCTAACTATGACTGAGCTGAGATTTGGAAACAGAAAATTTTCCTCAGTTCCCACATACATTTTCTGATCCTTGTTACTGCATCTTTCTTTGTGTCTTGGTCTACACTATTTTCTGAAATGGTCCTCGGGATACAATAGACACATGAGTCTGCCGTTTGAGCATCACACATCCTTATTTTTATTGGAGTTGTATGGTACATCTCTAATCCCATCACTCAGGAGGCTGAGGCAGGAAGAGTGAAAAAATGAGGGAAATCTGGAGTACACAGCTAGTTCAAGGTCACTTTGAACCATCTAGTAAGATCCTGTCTCAAACTGCCAAGGGCTGGGGAAGTAGTTAAGTTGTAGGGTGCTTGATTTCTGTGGACAGGCCCCATGTTTGACATCCAGCACCACAGAAAACAAAGAGAGAAGCCAGAGCTGATGAGAGATCCAGTTTCTACTTCAGGGGAAGAGGACCCTTAACCCTAGATTGGTCTAAGGCTTAACTCATTTTCTCAACAGTGGGAAGATCCATGTGGCCCAATGAGAAGGGAGCTAGGAAGCTTCTAGAAAGCAACTCCTTTCTTCAGAGAGATACTCAAGAGATGAGCTCTTCTTCCTTCCCTCGATGTCTTCCTGTCTTTCTGTGATACACAGGACTGCTGTAGACACTTTGGATGGAGCTAGCACTGATAGTTCCTGCTTCATGAGAGGGGGAGGAAGAAAACCTGGGCCAGGATGGACTGTGACTTCTGACTGTCACTCCATGGGCCAACCTCCTTCTGGATTTCCCAGAGGGTGAACACAGGTGTGTCCTTCCTGTGTGAGTGACTTGGTGTGGGGCTATTTCCTCTGTGGCTTGGAGCATCCAAGACCACCAGGATCATGCTGTGGTCACATGGAGACTTTTATCCCTCAGATCTCAGTGTCTTGTGCCTCTATCTGCCATTAGACCTCCCACCTATCATCATCAAGAGGATTGTACAAAAAGAGGGGCTTTGTGTGGCAAATCTGGGTCGGGAGAGGGCTTCACCATACCTGGGACAAATGCTTGGAAGAAAGGAGAGGACTGATTGCTTTGTCTTAAATCTTAGGGTTCTTGAGGTGGTTATACAGATAGTGTAAGCTTAGTGGCCCTAGACATAGATGATTCTTTTGTGTCTGCTGTGTTTATAACGTGAAATGTTTTTCAAGGACTCATATGCTGGTATATTTGTTTCCTAGCTGGTGGTGTTGTTTCAGGATGCTGTGGGACTTTTATGAGGTGGGGTCTACTTGTTGAAAGGCTACCTAGAAGACATTGAGAGTTGTAACCCACCTCAAAGTCTCTCTGCTTCCTAATCCGCCAGTAGTTAAGCAAGACACAAACTCCCACCGCCACAGACTGAGCCACCCCAATGGACTATATATCCTCAAACAGAGAGCTAAAATAACCCCCCTTGTAATCTCTGCAGATACCTGGTCATAGCAATGCCAAAAGGTTCACTTTCACAGATTCCTCTAAAGGAACCACCCAGCCCATAGTCCATACTGGGAGTTTCTTTCTTATCAGCCTGCTTTTGACTGAACCAGGCAAAAAACACAGCCTTAGAGAGAGACATCTGTGTGGCCAGCTGTCTGTGAAGTATGGCCATTCTTAACAGGTAAAAGATGAATCAGCCAAAAAATTATCCCCCAGAGGAATCTGAACTAAGGATGCAGAACAGTTACTGTCAGCCAGCTGAGGGGTAGACATAAACAGACCGGAGAATGGACGTGGCAGGCTCATCAGGCTGGGCCACAGGCTACATTACATCTGAGAAGAAGGGAAGATTTGTGAACCTTCCAGAGCCATCCTAAAACTTTCAGCCCTCAGCTCAGTGACCTCTGCCACCAGAATCCCATTTGTCACTCCAATATGAGACAAATTCTCCTTGCAACAGGATGCTCACTGCCTCACCGAACCTGCCCCTCCTGATCTGCCTGCTCTTGCTCTCACCGCCTTCCTCTAACTGACTCACCTCCTAGCCCCTAATATGCCATCTTCCATTTCTGTCTGCCATGGTTTACATTATACCTTCTGCTTAAGATGCCTTAGATCTTCATCTACTCAGTGAGCCCACATCTGCATCCCAGCATGAATCCCATCAGGTCCACAATTCTTTCAGGTGTGTATGCTTATTTTTTTCTGGTGTTTCTGTATTTTAAAATTAGACTTACACCTACAGTATTATCAGGAAAGCAATTCAGGTTAGGGACAACACAGTTGTGGAAGTGGTAACTGACTCAATGCCATCTAGGGAGTTGTCTCTAAACAGAGATGTTAATGTGCTGTAGAGTGGCTTTGTAAATGTCTGGGAGAAGAATGTGGAAGAGCAAAGTCAGAGCCCTGTGGTGGGAGCAAATGTGATGGGGAAGAAAGGACATGAGGCTGCAATGATATGACCCAAGGGGTGGTCAGACTAGGGCTATAGCAATGGTAAGGAGTAAGATGGGAAGGAGTCCAACAGTCTTGTTGGGCTGTTGCAAAGAATTTGGTTTTGTTCTAAGAACAAAAGAAAGCAGGATGGGGGACCTACAGAAGGTCAAGCTGGCTGTTGTATGTGAGAAGACAAGAGTGCAAAGAACGTTTTAATCACAGAAAGCTCTGCTAAGAGATGAGGTATGGCAGACTTAAGCATCTCTAGTGCAGAAGGACTTGTTGACAGACTAGCCATGAGAAAGAGGAAAAGGGTCAACACTTGGATCCCCAGCAATTTGGCAAATGGGGTCACCATTTACTAAGACAGAGAGAAGTAGATAAGTGAGTGTCCTTGTGGATAGCATATGGCAATCATACTGCACGTCTGCCACAGATTTCAGTCTCCTTGAGAAGAAGGTTCAGTGCATTTTTCACCTGTATCTTTTCTATTTACCAAGAGACCATGAATAAAGGATTCCTAGTCTACTAGTGATTAATGCTTTGAAGTTGATTATTCCTGAACAATGTACAAGAAACCTGGTCATCTCTCCTTTTGTTGCTCACTTAGTTCTCACCAGGTCATTCTGTTCATTTTTGACGACTTTTCAGGTGGTTATGCCCATTTTCTTTTAGTCACAGGTCAATCCCCCCATGTTTCATCTCTTACATTATCTCTTATGCTATTAAACCCAGATGGGTACCAGGGAAGCCCTGAGCTGAGCACTCATTGCGGTAGGTGTTCCATTCACATGCCTTTGTCTAGGGTGATGCTATAGTCTGATACCACAGGGTTGTACCAAATAGGTCAATCAATCACCACTCAGATACTGAGCCCCCTTGATAATAGGCCCTCACCTTTGCCTTGCACTTGTAGCTTACTAAGCACTTTTTGATAATCTCATATTGGACTTGCACGGCCAACCTCTGAATTGATGTGGCAGGTCTCTGGATAGTAAATGCCCTTCTCAACTTCCATAACTTGCAATCAAGGGTCTTAACTATGAGTCTTCCATCACCTAAAGTGTCCTTGTTGCTCTCATAGTATTAGGAAACTCCAACTGAACCTTCCAGAACAATCTTTTATGAAATCAGACTATCCCTGACCCTAGGGAAGAGTTAATCACTCAATTTTCTACCCCTATGTTACCTAAGACTGGGTGGGTGTGCTGCCTTCCAAGGCTGTAGACAGCCATAAAGTATATGTTATACATGTAAGCATCTCACTGCACAATAGATAATACTTTCCTGAAAGGGATTCTCAGGATCCCAGTACCTGATTGATTTATTCCCACATACACCCTTAGCAATCAATGATTGAAGGGCCATATGGCTTTTTTTAGCTTGAGGTCATATGGTAGAGAATTGCATATTTTGCTAAGGAATGTGGATCTCAGTCTGTAGGCATAAATGAGCCAATAGGAGTTTGATTTATAGCATAAAAGACAGATGGCAGGCTCATTTCATAAAATTTATTTCCTGAACATTGATGAGATTTGATTTATATCTTCCCTTGAAGGTCACGGATGTGGACTATTCAACTCACCCAGTCTTTATAACAAGAACTTCCACAGAATGGGATAGGACACTGGGAAAGCTCTCAGTTATAGACAGCAGGTAACTGTGGGAAAATTCATTTCAGTTCAACAAACTTCCATTGTGTATCTAATGTGAGCCTGGCACTGTGCCCAATGTGTGACAATAAGTCAAAATAGTTCACAAAGTCCTCTTTGAAAAACATAGAGATGGACTTATGAGGTACTATGATTGGCTTCCAGGGATGTGCAAATGTCTGTGATTTCCTGGGAGAGTTGTATCCTGGGCTGTGATCAGGAGCCTGTTTCACTTTCAGGTTGCAGTCTCTATACCATCTCTTAAGCATTCAGGTGAGTTTGAAATCATGGGCTAATGGGCTGAGCCCACAGAGCGTGGGCCAAGGGGGTAGCAGCAATGATGGATGGAACTGTCAGAGATGCTCACCAGCAGACTTAATGGACATCCTCAGTGCTACTTTCTGTCATGTATTCATCCATCCATTCATCTGTCTATGAATGCATCTACTTATCCATTTGTTAGTTCACCCACTTTATCTTTAAAGCATACATCTGTGTGTCTTCATTGCTACATATCCATCCACCCATTCATCCATCCGTCCATTCATATTCATCCATCCATCCATCCATCCATCCATCCATCCTCATTCATGGGAATACACACACACACACACACACACACACACACACACACACAGAGCCAATTTTTTGGTGTGTGGATGTGGGTATGCATGAATAGCTGGAGGTCAGTATCAAGTGTCTGCCTTTAAGATTGTCCTTCTTATTTTTTTTTTGGTTGTGAGCCCAGCCTTTTATGGCTGAGCCAGCTCTCCAGCCTATGTCCTTATTTTTTGAGACATAGTTTCTCTCTAAACCTGGAGCTCACTGATTAGTTAAACTGGCTGGCCAGTGAGCCCTGGTATCTTCCCATCTCTGTCTTCCAACATTACATTTTTAAATGTGATTGCTGGGATCTGAACTCAGTTACTCCTGGCTGAACAGCAAACACTGTCCCATCTCCTCAGCCCATATCTCTCCATTTAGATCACTTATCTTTTTCTCACTCAAAATCCCTGAGTGACTCTTGAGTGTTACAAGCTAACAGCAAGTTTGCTTATCTTAAATTTCATGAATAACTTTTATTTCTGGGCCAACCATTTAAACACCTCCTTAGACGAATGGATGCCCCCTATCTCCCTGGCGAGCTAGATTTTGCCTTTCTCTTTTTTTTCCTCCATCCTCTTCCATTCTTAAGCATCTTCCTCACCACTTCTGTCTACTTCCTGCCTGGAACAGTCTAACTCTGCATTCACAGTGACCTTTGAACTCTCATGTCACTTTCCCTTTTACTCCTGCCCTAGCTGCTTAGTCTGCATGAGTGATTTATCGTTTCACTGAACTCATAGCTTCTCATGTCTTATTACCCCTGACTTATACACCCACATACTGAGTTTTCTATTGATATGTTCTTCTGTCCACAAGCATTTTTCATTTTCTTCAGTCTCGCTAATGAGTTTTTCTTTTGACTCTGTCCTACTTAGCCTGAAACCCTTCTGAGATCAGAGAGAGGAGTCAGGAGAGAGTCTTGGCCCTCCAAGTTTGTGCTTGTAACTCTGTGCATGAGTGCTGATACCTGTGGGGCTCTGGGTTTCCCTCTGCAGACCTCCCAGTACACCCAGGCAGAGAGTAGGTGGGCCCACCTAGAAGCCACACCGATTTTGATTCTATGCCACTCTTCTAAGTCCAAGTTGAACAGTAGAACTCCTCTCTTGGCAATTCTGATGGGCACTTCTTGTGAACTGTCTGGGCTCATTTAAACATGCTATTTTTCTGTGCGTAAGAATACTGCCAGATGTCTGAGCTATCTGTTGTTACCCACTTCAAAAATCATTACATCTTACAATTTTATGGGTTAACCTGAGCCTCTCCTGCTGGTTTCTAGGTTCATTCAAGTGACTTCCATCAGATTTGAGGGGTTCTAAGTGGCCTCTCTCATACACCTGTGGCTTTATCTGGGGTGGCAGGACGGACTGGCTCTCTTTATAGATGACCTCTAGACCCCAGGCTGGGATTCTACAGGGTGTAGCCATCTCAGAGTTCTAGGACGGTGAATACAGAGGTGCCAATGCCTCTCAAAGCCTCAGATGAGGAGCACAGCCCATAGTTATTCCACCAGGTCAAAGTAAGTCACAAGGTCAGCCTGAATTCAAGGGATGGAGAAGATGACTTCAGCTTCTACTGGAAGGAGCTCAAAATTAATGGGGCTGAAATATTGATCTAACCACCTCTCTATTCCCACCACAAGACTGATCTTCGCTGGGGATTACACACTCCAGATTATCCTAACTTCATACTTTTGAAGACAATACTAGGCACTCTGGGCTCTAACCTCAAGATCTTATCCTATGTGCCACACAGACTGTGAAGCATACTTCATGAGGGCTACAGTTGTGTCAGGTCCCAGCCAGGCTCTCTGCAGACTCCTATTTCATATTGTTGATTATATCTAGAATATGCCTCCTATGACTTACTCTATTTCCCTGTCCACTGTGTCTTTCACTGCCACTGTGTTCCACAAAGGGACTTTGTATTGTTCACAAACAAGTCATCAACACACAAAAGCACATAATAGGCATTCAGAAAAGGTTTAAATGAGTAAAGTCTTCCTAAAGGCTATGATCAGACCTCAAGATCATTTACAGTCTCTTCAGTCTCCTTCTGATAGATGGGGTTCACAAGTATGCTTTATCTGAGCATAGCCCGTACATCTACCATCCAGTGTGAAAAGCATAAAGGTGGTAGAGACCTCTGTGTGCTCATTTGGTATTTGTTTCTAAGGCTGTTTCTTGTTTCTTATGTGTCCTGAGAGGGCTCTCATCCCCAGCAATGTATAATTTCTTTGGCAAGAGAAAGCTTGAACATCTGGAAAGACATCTTGAAATATGGAAAGATAAGAGGACACTGTCTGGTTCAATCAAATTCCTTAGAATAAATTCACTCAAGTCATGTCTGTGTTTGTTGGACGTACATTTTTAGAAAAGAGTAAAACCTGCATCCTCATGGTGAGCTTTCACTGAGACACTTACAGGACTTCCTTGCTTTTGTTCAGATGGATAGAGATGCTTCTGGTTATGAGAGGCACTGGAGTGGGGCTTCTGGTTATGAGAGGCACTGGAGTGGTGTTTCAGGTTATGGTAGGCACTGGAGTGGTGTTTCTGGTTATGGAAGGCACTGGAGTGGTGTTTCTGGTTATGAGAGGCATTGGAGTGGTGCTTTTGGTTATGGGAGGCACTGGTATGTTGTTCCTGATTATGTGAAGCACTGGTGCAGTTTTACTGGTTACAGGAGGCATTGTGTGATAGAAATTTCTGTTCTTTCTCTGTCAGGGAGGAGCCTTGCTCATCTCCTTCTCTGTGGCTAGGTGCTCAGTGCTCCATGTCATCCCAGATTCCTAGTCCCACTGAACAATTTGTTCAGCTCATGGGCTATGCCTGTCTCCATAAACATGAGCAGATCTTGACTGGAGTCTCTTCACTACTTCTTAACACAGCCTCTTCAGGAGGAGCTTGTTCACGTACTTCTTTTGGCTGGGTGCCTAGAAGGCTTCCGAGAAGACTTACACAATCAACCTAATAGACAGACCCAAGTTTTATAAACAAACATATATCCACCTTGAAGCAGAGAACTCTGGGGATCCTGCCTACACATTCCAGACTTGCTGCTAGGTCCCCAGGAAATTAACAGTGACATCTGCAGCAATTACCTGAGCAAGGTGTCCCATTCCAGACCATATTAGGGCAGCAACTGATCTGCCTCAGGAATATTAGCCTCACCCAGGCACACCCATAGTTTCCACCCTGAGAGAAGTAGGTAAGTGCCCTTGACACATCCCCCCACATCTGCTTTTAACAAATGGGTTCCTGAACTGAGGGTTATGAACTTCTGCCTCCAGATCCATGTGATGACCCAGACTCTGAGCAGCACTCAGAACCTGAGAGTTTTCTGTAGATCAAATCTAATGCCAGCTCCTGAACTCACAAGATGCAAAAGCTGAGCCGGGTTGAGGGAACAGAACAGATAATGTGCACCAAGCTGGGCAGGCGCTGTCCATGGTACCAGCCCAGGTTCTTCCCTGCTCTGTGGTCTGGTCTGCTGGAAGCACATAGGGGCTATCTTTGAAAATAATCATACATACTGCTCTTCTATGCCTTCAGCTACCCATATTGTCTGTACCTCCTGATAAGTCTGGTCCACCTGTCACCTCCAGTGCTGTCACAAGCTTGTACCTATCAGATCTAAAAGATGGCTGTGGAATAACCCAAGCATGTATAAGTATACATGCTACCTACAGGATTTATTGTAAATTTCTCTCTCTTCAGCATCAAAGTTTTGAGGTGTAACCATGTTGACACTTGGTCCTTATTTAATTGTTGAGCCCTCTCCATCCCTTTTAGGTTGTTTCTAAGCATCCCTACTAGAATCCAGCTTTTGATTTTCTTGCTTGTGTCTCTCACTGCAGTCAAAGAGGGCTATCCCAGGTAAGAAGTGCTCCTTTTGGCTATATGCAGTTTTGGTTGAATTGACTATCACTAAATTGATATTCAAAGAGATTGCATCTTCTAGCAAAAGTTTCCACTGTTTTACCACCCAACCAGTACAGCACATTCAGACTTAGAAATCCCTGTCTGTGTGATGGTGGGAAACAATGCTTTTTCCTGCTTCAATTTGCATAACCTCTGATGGTTGTGAAGTGGGGCATCGTATTTCATCTTCATGGATGGTTGCTGCTTTTACTTCCTTATCTCATCTTTCTCCAGCTTTTGTCCATTTTTCTATTGAATTATTGATCTCTTTCTCATTGATTTATAGCAGGGCTTCTGAAGTGAAGCTCTATTGGTACTTTGAACTGGAAAACTCATGGGAAAGGGCACTGTGCCATGATTGCAGACCCTCTTTCTACTCGCAAGGTGCCAACAACAAAGCAAATCCTCGGACCCCTGGCTGTGCCAAACCAAAAACACATTTCAAAAACTGTCAAATGGTCCCTGGGAGTAAAGTTATCCATTCACTGTCCTACTGAGGTATGACTTTCCTCCCCCACCCCCATCAGAATCTTGTTATATAGATTACATACTCAGGATCCTCCTGCCCCAGTCTCCCAAATGCCAGAGTTACAGGTGTGCACTACAATGCTGGGCATGCTTCTAAACATCTTTATAAAGATATTCCTGGGTGATCAATAGCTGTGTCCACCCGTGTCTCGGTAGATAGAAGAAGAGAAGAGTTTGCTATGTCTAAAGTGACACTTCAGTTGCTCCCTCTATCTTTGTTCCAGGTCACTTGACAGATGAGGAAAGCTGCTGGTCATTTGTCCAAGAGCATTCAGAAATAGGCAGCAGATGCATGTTATACAGTCAGGTCTGCCTGGCTGCCCCAGTAAAGTAGAAAGAATGCAGCACTGACAGTCAGGTCAGAGCCCAGCTCTCCCCATAACTGGCTATATGACAAGGCCTTGTTTTTTTCAAGTAGTCTGCTTCTCAGATGAGGACAGAGGCTGGACACGCTACCTCATATTTTCTAGTTAGTTCTACCAACAGAGTCAAGTGTTTTACTCTGTCACTACCAAGTGAGTAACTGATTTCTGGCTGTCTCTTCTGCCTCATTTCTCATGATCCCTGTTTGGCCCCAAGCTTAAGGGTCACAGTGCTCCCTAGAGGAGGGGCAGAAACTTTTCTATATCAGAGACAGTGTGGTCCCTTCTGGTGGGCATCTGGAGGAAAGACAAGTGAGCAGGAGCCCGGAAATAGTATAGGTCACCAGAGACTGGATTCAAGAGCGAGCATCCTACTCCAGGGGCTGGCTTATGAAGGGTTTAAATAAGATAATCCATTGAAAGTACTCCACACACACAGACAACTCTGTAGAATATCATTATAAGGTCACCAATAGAATAATTAGTTTGGATTGAGAGCACCATGAAATACAGACTATGATGTGAAGAGCGATGATTTTGCCACATTGAGAAAACAAGTACCCAGGAAGAGTTTTATAAGAAGCAACCTTTCTTAAGAGAAACAGAAAGACAGAGGTTTTGTGATTTGTTCTTAGTTTGCAGGATATTGTGTTTCATATAATATCCAAGCTCACCTATACCTGGCTTCCTTCCCAAGCAAATTGTGCATCCTTGCCTTCATCTGTGGGCAGCCCTTGATCACTGGGCAATGCTATCTGAAAAGTCTCTGCAAATATAGATTCTAGCTATATGCTTTCCAGAATCGAGATCTGAATGGAGCTGGAAGCCTGTGCCTGTCTCTCACTTTTTGGGTTGGTAGTGAGTTGCAGAGCTGCTGTGGACTTAGTGGTCTCCCAGGGAGGGGGGAGACTGTGAGTGAGCAAGGCCTCTTCAAAGAAGAGGGCAGAGAGCCAAGGGGCTCTTTAAACATGCATGCTGAGGGAGCTGGTGCCACCAAGGCTGATGGCTCTGCACACTCAGAGTGGGGCTGCCTGCCGAGAACGCCAGCAATTAGCCATTAACACATGGAAACAAACACTCATTTGGAAACAGAGCCCATCATTTATTTATAGCGATCCAATGCAAGGATTTTAAAACAGCAACTGGACATAGTTCCGAGTCAAAGCCAAAGCACCAGAGTTAGCTGCACGCTCCCTTCCTCCCTTCCCACATTTACCTCACCTCCCTTGCTTCCTCCAAGAAGCACACCTAGACTAGACCACTCTGCCTGAGCCCTGTAACCCTCAGCATCCAGGCTCTTGCTCTGACCCAGACTGTGGTGCAGGAAGGGTTGTGACAAGGTCCTGCCTACTCTTTCCTGACACATGCCTCGGGCATGTTATTGGCAAATGGAAAGAGTGGAGGCTCCAGAGCAGTGGTTCTCAACCTTCCTCATGCTGCAACCCTTTGATACAGTTCCTCATCTTGTGGTGACCCTCAACCATAAAATTATTCATTTGCCACTTCATAACTGTAATTTTGCTTCTGTCATGAATCACAATGTAGATATCTAATATGCAGGATATTTGATATGCAACATTCAAAGGGATCATGACCCACAGATTGAGAACCCCTGCTTCAGAGGTAACCTAGTTCGAACCTCTGCTTTGACACTTTTGGGCTATATGGTCTCAGGGTAGGCTTGAAACACAGTAGTTAGCTGTGGGGAACCTCATGGAGCTGCAGTAGGCTGCACACAGCAGGCACTGAATAAAGTGTTTATCTTTATTGCCCAGTCTTTATTTACTACTACAGAAAAAAAGCAGAACAGGCTGCCTGGCAGAGGTCACAAAGACAGACTGCCTGGCTTCTGATGCTGCTCCATTTCACACAAGCTGGGTGGCTTTGAGTGACTTCCTTGGGCTTGTGGTACCTTGATTTCTCCAACTAGGAAATGGGAGTGAGGGTGGCATGCCTGCCAGTGAGCATCTAGTGAGAATCAAAATGAGGGTGAGCTCCTCGTACTGTTAGTATATGGTGGGGCAGGGTGTCTACTGCACTACTTGCCCAAGAACATTGATGTATGGGAAGAATATGCGGGTGCTGTGTCTTCAGTAGAACAGAACTGAGTAAGGATCACGCCACTTCCAACAGGGGCATCCTGGGGAAGACACAGGCACCCTCCTCGGCCTCAGGAGAGCAATAGAAGCTCACTGGCAGATGGCTGTGGGATATAAGAGTTGATTCAGGCTTGGCAGGCAGCATGTGCTGTTAAACACTGGTCCTGGCTCCATGACCTCTGAGTTGACCTTGAGTCTCTTCATTTACCCTTTCCCTATTGCCTTTTCTTCCATACCCACCCTGGCCAGGGTAACCATGTCAGAAGGTAAGACTGCAGACAGTGACAGAATGCTGACAAGTGCCGTGTGTTCTGCACAATTCCCTGGGATATCTTCTGTGAGTGCTGAAGAGGTGGAACCCACACTATGTTTGAGTAATAAGCCTGATTCTTCCAGAAAGGTCTGGGGCAGCTTTTGGGTCACCATATCCTCCAAAGGAGACAGAAGCTCTTCTTGGTCAGAGACAGCAGGCTTCTTGTGAGGGGAGATCTGGAGAAGTGAGCTGAAGAGCAGGAGGCCTAGGAGCAAAGATTGTGCCTCTCAAGTGTGGGACAGTGTCTTCCACCGGGTGGTCTGCCTGCCTTGTCACTAGATTGACACCAGATGGAGCTGTCCTAGATTCAGGATTGCTTTGATCTGTGGGTTACCTGGGTGCGTCAAGAGAACCCACAGTGAAAGCCTAGTCCCTCACCCTGCCCCTGTATTAGACTTCACAGTCATGTCCAGGAATTCTGGCCTCTAGACTGAGAAAATCCTCATGGGAATCATCAGCCTGGCTCAGGCCCTGTTCTGCCTTCTTCTTGACAGCCCTTCCTACTACCAACCCCAGGGGTTACTTGCCACATATACCTGCTGGGTTCTGTCCCTGAGCAGGATCCTGCCAGGATTGCTATCCATTTGCATGCAGCCTGAGTTCTCTGAGAGAGTTTGAATTCTGTTAAGTGAGCTGCAGTGTTTATCATCCTGTGTTGCAGTCCCAGAGCTGAGGCTGGTATTTTGTGAGATTCTCCATGAGTATGGAATGAATGCATGAAAGGGGATCCCCCTACAACCGTGATAAAAAGTTCCCTGTTCTCAGTCTTTGTCTCCACAACTGTACTGCTAAGATGTCAGCATTACCCTGAGAGAAATCTGAGTCCTCATGTTCTGTAACCATCTCCAAAGGGTTCCTTGGGACCCGATGAGGATGATTTAGCTGAAGATGACTTGCCTTTGAGTATGCTACATTCCCTGGAAAGAGAGCCTTTGTGGTATAATTAAAGTTGGCCTTAAAATAAGGAGATAGCCCAGATTATCACATGGTATGCTGTGGGATCTCAGATGGCCATAAAGGCAGACAGAAGGACTGCAGCTGAAGGCAAAGACTAGAAGGTCAAAAGCATTGAAGAGAGACAGACAGGCCATGAACTGAGAGGTGTGGGCTGCCTGGAGAAGCTGCCAGAATGAGCCCAAACAACCTCTGATCAAGATTAGGGGATTGGAATTGTGGACCTGAAAGTAAATTTCTTTCCCAGCCCTCAATGGTGAAGCCAAGATTTCTTGATACCTTGAACTCAGCATGAGAGACTCAAATGTCCCCTTCTACAAAGGTCTATGGATTTCAGGCTGGCTGAGAAGTCACTGTGTAGCTCAGGTTAGCTTCTAACTTGTAAACCTCCAACATGAGCTGGGATTATAGGTGTATAGCACCATTCCTTGCTCATCTTGGGAGACTGTAAGGAAAGGGCCCGGCCAAGACTGCTTGGATTCAGGCCTAACAAACTATGATAGTGCCTGTAAACGTGAAAACAGTTACAAAAAATCTATTACAGTCTGTAAAACAGAATGTCAGCACACAGAGAAAGAGAGTTAATATATTCTGAGTGTAGAAACTGCTCTTGGGGCTTCAAAAATCTAATATGTAGTAGATGCCCAGTAAATATTTACAAGTGAATGGACCAATAAACACATTTTAAAGGCACAAAGAAACAAGTCTGTGACTTTGTAAGAAGTTGCAGTTGCCAAGACATGCAGCTGAGAGGCAGGATAGCCTGCAAAGGGAGTTTTTAAGAACATGGTGTGTGGAGCTCAAGTTTAGGCTAGATGTGAGATCTCAGGCAAGCCCTTAGTTTTCCATTCCTTGGTTTCCCCGTCTGCAACATGAGTATGCTGGGTAGTTTTTGTTGACTTGATACAAACTAGAGTCACCTAAGAATAGGGGACCTCCAATGAAGAATTGCCTTCATTAGATTAGTCTGTGAGTATGTCTGTTTGGGAGCAGAGTCCTTGGTTGTTAACTGGTATGGAAGGGCCCACTGGGCAGGTAGCACCAGTCACTTCTTGTTCTTGGGAGGTCATCCTGGGTTTTATAAGAAAGCAAACCAAGACAGGGGAGTCATCTGGTGAACAGCATCCCCTCAGGGTCTCGGTTTTGATTCCTACCCTTGGGCTCCTGCTTGTGTCCTGCCCTGGGCTCCCTCAGTGACGGACTGTAAGCCAAAGGAACTCTTTCCTCTCCCAAATTGCTTTTGACCATGGTGTTTATCTCGGCAAGAGAAAGAAGAATAAGGCAATGGAGATGATAGTAGCCTCTTCATGAGGTTGTCACAAAACTTACAGGAGGGGACGGACACCGAGCAGTGAGCATTAAGAACAGTGACTTTCCTGAGGTAAACATTCGAAAAATGTATGCTAATATTTCACAGATTGAATCCAAGGACTTTTCTTTGAATCTGTCTTTCTTCAACAGTGTTCCTAACCAGCCTCCCCACTCATTCCCTCATTCCAAGCTTTGCTTTTCTCCCCCATAAAATAAAGAGTTGTGGCGCTGGAGAGACAGCTTAGCAGTTAAATGCAAGTGTTGATCTTGTAGACGTCCCAGTTTCAGTTCCCAGCATCACAAGGTGGCTCACCACCTTCTATACTTCCAGTTCTAGGGAATGTCCTGCCCTCTTCTGACCTCTGTGGGCACCAGACACACATGTGGCACACATACTTACACACAGGCAAAAAAACAAAAAACAAAAAGAACTGGTGCACATAAAGTAAATAAGTATTTTTTCTTAAATGAAGAGATGCACTTTAGGAATATTCCCTAGTTTTCAGACTTGTACCTTGCTGAACAGCAGCTGCCTCTATTATTTTAATGGAAACAAATCCCCACAGCTCTCTATACAGCTGGATTTTCAAAGTAGAATTCATGAGCAAATAGCATTAATAATGCTGGGAACAGAGAGGGGTCCGGCTGGCTTTCACCTGTCACCCAGGTGGAAAGCACGTAGGGACAATAGTGGCTTCCACAAAGGCTGGCTGTGGAGCCACATCCTGCCAGAGGCTTGGCTAAGACAAAGCAGCTTTTCTGATGCTGCCATTGATTACCTGAGCTGGGGGACCTTGCTGCTTCATGTTATCCTTACTGTTGATAGCTGTCTTTATTGGCCACACAGTGCCTCATTCCACAAACTCATAAAGCAAAACTGCACACAGTCTAGTCTTAATTATACAGGGACAGATGATCTGTGGCACAAATGGTCCCTGGCTCACAGAGTACTCATGGTTTGTCCCTCACCATGCCCAAATCCATGTTGGAATGACTGGCCCTGTTTCTTACTGCTGTCTTAGAAGGTATGTGACAACTGTTCTGCCATGACTATTTCTCCATCTGCCTTCCCACCCACAAAATTCCTTCCGAGGACTCTCTGCTGTCTGTAGGTCAAACTGTGTTTGCATTTATGCTCCTGTGTTAGGGGAGTAGCATGAGAGCTATGTCAAGATTAACACATGAAAGAAGCCAGTAGGCAGAGCTCCTGGTCCAGTGCTTTTGAGCACACAACTTTCTTTTTTCTTCCTTTCTTTTAATACAATTATTTTGTGTTAGGTTTTTTTAAATTTATGTGCATTGGTGTGAAGGTTTCAGATTCCCTGGAACTGGAGTTACAGACAGTTGTGAGCTGCCAAGCAGATGTTGGGAATTGAACCTGGGTCCTCTAGAAGAGCAGCCAGTGCTCCTAATTGCTGAGCCATTTCTCCAGCCCCATCTTTTTCTTCCTTAATAAACCATTTCTTTTTAACATTTCTGGAAACTTCCATGGGTGCTCTTGAAACTCAGATCTGTACCTATTATATCTCAACCAGACAGTTGGTTCATCATAGCCAAGTCTGTATTCTGAGAGTCCTGATTCACACTCTAAAGAAGTGTTTCCTGTTGAGGCCAGTGTTTTGCATCAGAGGCCAGGAACAATGGCTATAGTAGATTCTACAGGAAAGAGGCCTCATTTAGGATGTCTTAGAATACAGCTGGGGTCAGGGAACCCCTCCACACTGTACATACTTATGTCCCTAGGTAATTGCACAGGTAGGTTGGGAAATCTTGGACAAATGCTGCTTGGTGGGAAGGCCTTATCTTAGCCCCAACATGAGGTATGAAAAATAAAACGCTAATGACTATGGGCTGAGGTTTTATGTGCCACAAAGCATGGCCTGGGTTCCTGAAGCAGATGGTGGACTCAGGAAAGATCTACTTGGGTTTAGCCCAGCTAGAGCCATGAACACTTTGATTATTCCCTGTCCTATGCCCCAACCATGAGCTGTTGGAAAGGTATGGGAATCAGTTTCCATAAAACCAATTTATTTTTCCATTTATTTGATTAATTGAAATTGCTAATACTGTGGTCTCTGGGTCATAAACACTGGGTAATAAAACCCCCTCTCTATCTGTCCAGTGCTTTAGTGTCTACTAGGTACTTTCACATCTATTATCTGATGTGACCCGTAGAATGAGCCCCAAGAAGCAGGTCGGGGATGGGACTGTACACCTAAATTTGCAGTTAGAGAATTGTGTGCTGCCACAGGTTATAGACTGTACCAAAAAAAAAACTTCAACAGGAAGTTGGTTCTTAAGTTTTAAGTCCAATCCTCTTGTGGGGCAAACTAAGGACCAAAGAGGTTTCCAGGAAATAGAACTTTCAGTTTCAAGACTGGAGTAACTCCAGGTAAAGTTGGAAGGTTCACTTACCCTAACTTTAGAACTTCATACCGTGGCCTGTGTCTGCCTACCCTAGCAGCTTCAAGGGAGGGGGAGGGATGAGTTGACACCGGTGCAGGATGTTGTACCTAGACCTGTCAGTCAGGTTGATAGCTGACAAGAATCCAGAAGAATCCTGTGATCTTCAAGAACTGGCAGGTTGTTGGTCTTGGCATAGGGTTAGTTGTGGGCACATAGGAGGTAGCCCCTGCAGACACAGAGTGACCCGTCTGGCCTTGGTAGCTATAGAGGCAGCTTGGGCCCACAAATACATTGTGTTATAGAGATTTTTTTATTATAGTGACATATACCTGAGAGGACACTTTAAACACAGGAAGTGTTTATTCTCTCATGGTTTCACAGGTGTTGGGTCACCATAGGTGGGCTCCATTGCTAAGGGCCCGAGGTGAGTCTAAATGTCACATAGGGAGAGTATGGTGTAGCAGAGCTGCTTGCCCCATGTAGATAAGCAGACAGAGACAGGAAGTGGTGGTTTTCAAAGGTATACCTCTAGTGACCTACTTCCTACAACCACACCCCCACCTTCCACCACCTCCCAATGATGCTGTCAGGCCATAAGTTCATCAATGGATTAACCCATTGATGAAGACAGATCTGTCATGATCCAATCAACCTTCAGGGATTAGCTCTGTCAGCTGAGGAGCAAGATTCCAACACATGAAACTTTGGGGGGGGATACCTAATTTCTAAAATGTATTTATAAAGACGTGATAGGGCATAAGAGCATATTGTGGACTGATGGCTGCAGATGGAGAAAGGAGGGGACAAGGACAGAGAAAGTGGCTGGAGCATGGTACAAATAGAGTTCAGATGAAAAGGAGTTTTGTATCTGTTAGGGATGTCATGGACACTTCTGGCCCTGAGTCTCCCTCCAGCCCAGAGGCCAAGGACTCTTCTCTACCATCTAGCCAACTTCACTCTGACATGGAGGGCAGAGAAAGGAGATGATTGAATCTAAGTGGCCAGAGCCTGAGCTGAGGTTTGCCTCTCACTAGGAGTTAATGCACATTCAGTTTGAGATGGAAGGATGAGTGTGGGGGGGTTCACCACTGACTGGTTTCCATTGATGTACCCTTGGCCTCATTGGGACCTTAGCTGGCCTCCCCAGTCTCTTTAGCTCTTGGTTCTACTTGCTTTGTTCATTAGCATTTTGATTTTGCTAATGTGAAAGAGTTCAAGTCTGATGGGAAATCACTCAGTTAACCTGAGACCACAACAAAGCAATGAGTGGGATACTGTGAAGACCAGCCATACTTTCCCCTCCCCACTCAAGTACTGTTTCACCAGAAAGGCATACGGAGACAGTGGCACTTCCGAGAGGCTGGGGTTACCACATGGATGGCCCGGAAGGCCCAGGGTTGGTTAATGATGGGAAACTGTGTAATGCTAGAGGGAATGAGAATAAGACAAGAGGAACTGGTGAACACATGGGGTTTCTAGCCTCCTCTTTTGTAATACAACTAGGAAGGATGTAATCACATCTGATTTTTTTTCCCTCTTCTGCCCTCTGGTCTTGATCCTTTATCTGATTTATATGTTCCTTGGTCTTGTTATATTTAATTCATATCTTTCTATTTTGTTACACACATTTCATAAAGACTGCCTCAAGTCCTTTGTGGAATGAAGTGAGGGAAATACATTCAGTCCAAGCATCCTCCCTCCCCACTCCATTGATATTGTTGTCAGTGCTATGTAGATTGAGTTATAAGAGATCAGGATGGCAGAGTGGTAAGGGAATACCTTCCCAAGCCCTTACCTTTACTGGCCTGCCAACAGGATCCTGAAACTTCTAGACAGTAGAAGCAAAGGTGCCAGACAAAAGATGGAAAGAACCCATCCTAGCTCTTGGATAAGGGAGCAGGCAATCTGTCTCTGAACCATATTGGATTGTATCATTTTTACTATCTCCAAAGAGAAACCAGCCTTGGTCTTCTTCCTTCATCTTCTGGTTCCCAGAATTTCCTCCATGTCTGTGCCTTCCATTTGGGGGGAAACAGTTGGAACTACAACATGGCTGAACCACAGCCCTTGTAAAGATGCAATTGGCTGTTGCAGTGGTTCCTTCCTCCTTGGAGCCTTGATTTGTAAGGACAGCATGTACCTTGTCATGTGTCATGTGACTCCTACTTAATTCCTTCCTTTCCACAGTCCATGACAGAGCCAGATTGATTATTTTAATGTATACATAATTACTGCTCCACTTTCCTTTGTAGAACCCTGCATGACTCCTGACATAAAAATTGGGTTCCACCATCGTATATGACCTGTCCCTTGTCTATGTCTCTCCTCCTTGTTCAAGAGGGATTCCTGCCCTTGTGTCTCTGTACTCTCTATTGCTGTTGCTGGACATCAGTGCTCCTGTTTCTTTAAGCAACACTGTCCTTCTTTTCCCTTAGGTTCCAATGACATTTTGCTAGCAATGCTTTCTTTCACTGACACAATCACAATCTTTCTCTTCCCACTGCTCCAGGCAGCCTCTGAGGCCTCCATCTCATCAGTCCGCCTCCACTCGGCATCCATTACAATCTGTAATTATTTTCTTTATTTATTCATTTGTGATTTTCATGCCTCCCTGAGCAGCATCTAAGCTTCAGAGGGCAGATCTGATCTGTTTTGATACCAGCTTTAGCCCTCACCTAGACCGTGGCTGCCATAGAGGAAATTCTTAATAAATAGTTGGAAAATGAATGCGTTGTGACTTGAACCAGACTTTAGAAAATAGTGGCCCATGGACCAAAATGACTTGCTGCTCTTGATGTAGATAATTATTCATTTGCATGCCGTCCATGGAAGTTTTTCATGCTACAGTAGTAACAGATCACAGGGCTCATGGAACTAAAGATATTCACTATCTCATTTTTTTCACAGAAAAATCTTGTTGACCTTTGGTTTAAACCACAAACCTAATGATATCTTAATCCATATGAATGAAAACAAGGCCAGTCCTGCTGCCCAATATGCCTTCAAGGACTCAGCATCCTGGGTTATTCTGCCCTGTTCTGTAGCCAAGATGGAGGCCCCCAAGGCAAGTGATGTCCTTGCAAATCAGAGTTCTGAGGATGAAGGAGCTTAACTGAGAGAGTACAAACTCTGGCTTTTTTCTTACCTGGGAAGAAAATGCTCTCCCCCCCCCAAAAAGATGCCAAACAGGCTCCTCTGGATCATGTGCTCACTGCTAGACCAGTCATTGGTGGGGGAGGGACTACTGCATATGAGAACAGTCTGGGAGGGTATGGGGTAACAAGACATTACATCCAGAACAGAGAAGAAAGGTGTTTTGTCAAAGGGTATGAATGAAACATACTGTGTTTCTTCCCACTTGAGACAACCATTAAAGACTCATGCATATCCACACCTACTCTAACTTTTCTTGGTAGAATTAAGAACATATGGGCGGCCTAGCGTTGGTGGCACACACCTTTAATCCCAGTACTTAGGAGGCAGAGGCAGGCGGATCTCTGTGAGTTTGAGGTCGGCCTGGTCTACAGAGTGAGTTCCAGGACAACCTCCAAAGCAATACAGAGAAACCCTGTCTCAAAAACACCAAAAAGAACATGTAGTTACTTTTGTTTTCCTCTTCTGGATTTCAGATGATTGTCTCTCTAATCCTTTATACCCTTATGTTTCATTCCCAACTTAGACCACAGACTATAAGTTCAAGAAAGCACATCCCAGATGAATTCACTGCATTAGCACCTGACTTATATTTTCCTAAAAGATCAGCCTGGGCTCATGTTAAAGATTTGTGGGACATTGACACTAACAGTAAAATGCCCAGAGTTTCCACTTCTTGATCAAATTTAAGGCTCTTTCCACCAGATGAAACCCATTCCTGACACTGCTAAAGTGGCCAAGAACCTGAGACTAGATAGATCATGGGCCTAAGGGAAAACCTGCTGTTACTATTACTCAGACAAAGGAATATAGTAATAAAATGACTCCTAATGATATCTTCAGTCACAGCATCCTCATCTGGTCCTGAGACAACTTTGGAGATGGTTACAGGATATAGGGAGTCAGATTTCTCTTTATGCCAACATCTTTTCAGCACAGTAGTAGGACAAAGACAGAGAACAGGGAACTTTTGTCAGGGTTGTAGGGGGATCCCCTTTCATGCATTCATTCCATACTCATGGAGAATCTCACACTATACCAGCCCCAGCTCTAGGACTGCAACACAGGATGGTAAACACAGCAGCTCACTTTACAGAATTCAAACTGTCACAGAGAACTTGGGCTGCATGCAAATGGATAGCAATCCTGGCAAGATCCTGTTCAGGGACAGAGCCCAGCAGCAGGTATATGTGACAGGTAACCCCTGGGGTTGGTAGCAGGAGGGACTGTCAAGGAGAAGCTGGAACAGGGCCTGAACCAGGCTGAGGACTCTTATGGTGGCTTCTCTTTAGTCTAGAGATCAGAATTCTTGGACATGACCTTGATGACTGATACAGGAAGTGGAACTGGCCTTCACTGTGGGTTAAGGACAGTCATGGAAGCTACAACATAGTCGCAAGGCCTCTTCTCCAAGGTTGCATAAGTAGTATGTAACTCTGGAAAGGAAAGACTCTTGAATGAAACTGCCTGCAGGTTGGGGAGGGAGGTCATGGAGGCAAAATTTCCAGTCATCACCCATTCTAGGGTGGGCTTTTTGGTGATGAGAGCTGCCTTTCAATCTCCCCAATCAACTCAGTGTTTTGCCAAGCTGTACTTGGGTGCAATCATTTCTTTGGTCTATCCTCAGGTTCCTAGCCTGGGGTGAGCAGACATTCGTTTCCATCAATGATTTTGGAAACGAATTAAACAACAGAGGACCCTGAGGCTGCTCCATCTCCAGTAGCAGGTCACCTTTACCTTGGTGGCTTTTTGGCCAAGCACGTATTAGCTTTCACACTTGTCTGCTACAGTGCTCTAGAATTACCCCCCACGCCAATGATTGGTCTGACTGTGAGCCATGCACAGTCTAGAATAGACAATCTCTGTCCCACCCATCCTTCCTTTCTGAGTCTGGCACTCCAGTTTGGAAATTTGAGGTTCTGCAGTTCACAATGGTGCCTGTATCTTGGAATTGCTCTCTGAAGCCCTAATTGTGAGTCAGTTCATCAGGAAATGTGTCAAAGGTCTATAACAATAGAGGGATAGAAAAGGCTTGTCTCTTGGTTTCAAAGTGGGACAAACTCTGTGGTGCTATTGGTGCATATTCAAATTCCCAGGACCAAGCAGAGGCTAGACCCTAGCTTTGCTAGAGCCTCTCATTAAGCTATATCCTGTTTTCCCTGTGTCTTTCCATGGTTTGTCTCAGAGCAGACCCCACAGAAGTCACTCACATGAGAGTCTCCATCTCAAGGGCAACTTGAATGTGTAAAGTTTTCTATTACCTCACTCCAGCAGTCAATAGACAACCATCTTATATCCTTACTGAACCCTGAATGTGTGTGTCAGGTCCTGCCCTGAGCACGAAGGACCCATAAGACCAAGGATATCTTGACCTCATGAAACTTTCATCCCAGTGGGAATGGGCACATATACGGCTTGACTGGAAGTATGAGACCTCCAGTCATAATAGGCAGGAGTAAGGGGAGTAAGGGGGGGCAGAGAATGAGAAGTAAAATGGATTGCAAAGGATCTTTGAAAGACATAAAGTCAGCTTTAAAAAAATCAAATACCTTCTACTACATGAGTTGAAGGAGAAGACCATGTGAGGCCGTTGATCCCTTTACTGTGCCCACCTGTCCCTGAGAGGGTCTTCCAAATTGAATCCAGTCTACTCTTTCCATTCTATTCTTCCTTGTAGGCAAGAGAAGACATCATGTATTGAGAGATTCTTGCAAGAGCCTCCAGGGGTTCCCAGTCCCCTTCCGTCCAAATTGCAGTGCACATCTGTTTTGATTTGTGAAGTGAACCGTACTGCTTATAAGAGTCCAGAAGGCATCGCTCTATGAACCGCAAAAGTCAAGCGTGGCTGCTTAGATTGCATGCCCCGTATATGCAAAAATCTTGAGAGGTGGATGAAGAGACGCTTTCAGTAATATCCAAGCATCCTCTACAGATGCAGCAATTGTGTGCATACACACAGCTGTGATGTCAGTGAACAGCTGGCTGATAAATGAATTCTCCTCTTTTCAATGACTTTGGATCATGCAAGGACTGCATTCAAAAGCTGGATGCCTGCTCACCGCTGGGCACTTGGTTGTCTCTCTGTTTCCTGGGTAGCATGAACATGTTTTTCTCAGATATCTCTAAGGGTCAGGTCATCATGAGTTTTCTGTTATTTTTGTAAAAAGCCTCAGAAACTGTTACTTGAGGAGGTATTGAAGACACTGCAGAATTCACTGGCTAAGGGGTGGGGCACCCCCAGAACTAGCAAGCTGGGTTAATAGTTCACCTTTGACCTGTGAGTCATAGTGAAATGGTGACAGTGATCATGGTGTCTTCCAACTTGGATGCTTTGAGGAGCAGAAGACTGGCCTTGTAATGTGACAGGCCACATTCAGACACTTGATTAGTATTGGCTTCTGTCTAGTCTGCATATAGAGCTGGAAATCACATGGGGAAAAGGCAACATAGCCAAGCAGAAGGAACCCAGGAAGTATTAGATTCTAAGCTCTCTCCCTGTACCTCATGATTGCTGTGTCTATCAGCAATCTCCATTCTTGCTAGAACTGCCTGCTTCCTCAGCCACTTCACGGCTTCGTCCACAATGAAAGCCCTATCCCCGAGCATTCTCAAGCTCCAAACTGAGATTTCAAGATCTACCTAGGTGTTGCAGACATCTGTTCCCATTTTTGTTTTCCCCCCTTGAACTTGGGGTTGAATCTAGAACTTCTTTCATGGCAGGAAAGCATCCTATCGTCCATCAGACCTACACTTACTATTTTCTATTCCCACTATCACTTCACCCAGTCAAGACCCAATACCCTGTTCCTAGACTCTGCCCCATTGGGTAGTCCTGCTTCACCTTAGATGCCAGGCCTCTTGCTGAATCTTAGGTGCCTTTGCCTACATAGTTTGTAGGATCTGTTCCCTGTGCCTCTGGATGCTGAGCCTCAGTTTGCCATCTATGTGTGCACAGTGCTGTCTCTCTACCACAGTTAGACATGGGACACTGTAATGTTAGTGCTTAGGTTCCAATAGAGGGTCCTCGACACTGTGTTCACCAGCCAGTCCACTCTGGCTCCAGTGCTAGTGACCTTGCAAATGCGTGAGCCAAGTAGAAGTCTGAAGTGAGAGAAACTCAGAGATGGCCAGCATCATCTGTATTGAGTTAAACTATAATGTTTAACCATTACTAACTTCTCTCCTCCTGAGCACCCCACAGTTTACAAAGTTCATTGGGCTTGCTACTCATCCCACTGTTGTTTCCACAACAACCCTATGAGGCTGACTTTAACATGTCTAAGTGATTAAGAAGATCAGGTCTAGAGAAATTAAGCCTCTTGCCCTGGAAGCCACATCATTCTTTTGAAATGGTAAAATTGAAAACCAGTGAGATGGATCAGAGGGTAAAGGCATCTGCCACCAAGTTTAATTCAAGACATCCACATGGTGGCAGGAGAGAATCAACTCCTTCACGTTGTTCTTACACACACATACACACACACACACACACACACACACACACACACACACACCAATAAATAAAATACGATAAAAAAAAGTCAAACAGTAAAATCAGGTCTTTCTGACCTCTAGCCAATTCTTTTCTAGCTTTGCCACAGGTGGGACATCAGAGGTCATAGGGTCTAGAAAAAATGCAACAAGGTCAACCAGACTTAGGAACCAGGAGACGAGGAAGCCTGGGCTTTTTCCAGACATAGTACAAGGTCCGAGGTTACAGGGAGAGTATGACCTTCCAGTCTTTTCAGTAGCATGCAGCTAACCAGGAGTCTTAAAATTAACTCTCTCTCTCTCTCTCTCTCTCTCTCTCTCTCTCTCTCTCTCTCTCTCTCTCTCTCTCTCTCTCTCTCTCTCTCTCTCTCTCTCCTACCCTTTCCTTCGACAACTGCCAGGAGGTGAGATGGCCCATAGAGGAAACTAACTCTGAAGCCGACCAACCTAATTGATTTTTTTAAAACAATCTTTATTTTCCAAGAGTGATAGCAGGCAGGTTCCTTAGCATCCCCAAGCCTCCATTTCTTTACCTGCAAAACAAACCAGAATAAGCACACCTGCATTGCAGGGTAGCTGTAAAAGATACATTAAATTATCAGTAACACTTGAGGAGTAATGGTCCATGAAGAAGCCTAACTATGTGGCCCTACAAGCCCAAGGGACTCCTGTGAAGGCCCAGGTCTGGCCTGAGTTGTGTCCTGTCTTCTCCAACCTCGATTTATGTCCTGGGCTCCCTTCTGCTGTGAACTAAGCTGTTGCCCACCCCACCTCCCTGATGTTTATGTCTTCCCTCTGGCTGCAGTCTCTGTAAGGCTCCCTGCTCAGCCATTGCCTAGCCAAGCTGGGCCAATTAAGCTGCATTTCTCTAATTGTTTTGGTGGCTCTTCTCTGAACTCCCTCCAACTTGTCTACAAATAGGTTCTAAATTTAGACCGGAGCACCGAGTCTTGGAGCTCTGAGTTTCTACCCACTCTAGCCAGACTTGAGTCTGTCTGAATGGCTGTGTTTTTAATTTAGGGGGTGGGTACCTCCTCATCCCTCCCCCCACCCCATTCTCCTCTCCTCTCTTCCTCTAATCAGCCACGGGGAGGCATGAAATGACTTGGTGACATGATTTATTTTGTTTGCAGAGTGGGTCTGGATTCAGTTAGGAAACAGTTTTTTCTTAGTTAAATTTTCAGGGAATCAATGGTAGAGGATTAAAGGAGGGGGGAGATCGTTTGCATGCACAGAAGCCTTCTAGTTTCTGGAAACTGAACAGAGAAAGTAATTCTGGAATAACATAGGAGGGAGGTAAGCAGGTGGGGATGTGAGTACAGAGATTTGTTTTCTGGTTTATGGTCCCCTGCACCCCCCTTGCTTCCTAGTTTGTATTCATCCAGCCATGAGACTCCATCATTGTTGTGTATGACATACAAACTTCAAAGCCCCCCACATACACACACAGAGCATCTTCAACAGTTAGTCTAGACTCCTAGACCCCAGGAGGTGAATGTTAAAGTGCTGTTCAGTGGCTCTCCTTCCTGCTCCGTTTTCTTTCTCCCACCTTCATTTCACCCCCCTCTCCTTCCTTTGCTCTGCCTCCTCCTCCATATCCACGTGGACTACCCAGTTGTGAGCCATCTTTTAAATGAACAGAGGGGTTTATACTCTTAGGAGTCTTCCCAGCCAGAGATCATCCTGTTGGAGTGTACAAATCCCTCTAGGGCCAACCAATTTGATAGGGAAACAGAGTTCAAGGGAGCATAAACAAAGTCTATTTAAGCTCAGAGATGAGCTCTTGAAAGAATCAGAACTCCCAGTCTTAGTATTGGACACAGCTGGAACTCTACAGCTGGCTGAGGATGAGAGATAGTTCTGCCTGCAGAGGAACTGGAAGAACCAGATAGACACAGCCAGAGGTTCAATGACAAGATTGGCAAACACAGACTCTACTCACTCCTGTCCACCCAGCAGACACATGTGGTCCCCAGGAAACAAAATACTGCAGACATGTCCCTCTTGCCTGCAGAGGAACTGGAAGAACCAGATAGACACAGCCAGAGGTTCAATGACAAGATTGGCAAACACAGACTCTACTCACTCCTGTCCACCCAGCAGACACATGTGGTCCCCAGGAAACAAAATACTGCAGACATGTCCCTCTGTTGTCAGCATTGTCCCACAGGGTAGGTCGATCAGGGAGAGAGGCATGGTAACTGGCTTAAAGAAATACAGCTATAGGTGGCTAGAGTGTTTTTGTCCTTTACTGCAGGCTCTAATACTCTTTCTCCTAAAGCTCCAAGGCACACTGGCTGTGGTTCAACCTGTCAACAGGTGTTTGTCGACAATAGCCTGAGCAAACGAGACAATTCCGGTCCCCTGAACAGAGCGAATGTCCCTGCTCTGTGAGATGGTTCCCTCCTTCCTGGACACATGGCTTTGTCTTTTCCATAGGAACCGGGTGGGATAATGAATATAAGCCAGTTTACCTAACTAGGAAGGTCTATGCAAATACAAACCACATCTTTGTTGCTTTGACTCTAGTAATCATGGGGATAAGTCTGGTCCTGCTCCTGACTGGAATCAGAATCAAAAGGTGCAGCTGTGTTGTCTCATGCCTTACCTTATGGGTGAGAAAACCTAGGTGCAGAGAGAAGAGGGGAAAACCAGAAGACCACACAGACGGTAGCAGGAATGAATCCTTTGGGAGCCCTACCTCCTGGCTCTCCTCTGTGTAATTCTGTCCACTGTAGACACTGCTGGTCACCTTTGTGCTCTTTCCAGGACTTTTCTTCCCCCCTCTTCTTCCTCAAAAACCCAAAATGTGTGAACTGCTTTCCAGATCTTCCTTCTCCCCCGTTTTTCCTCTCTTCAGATGTATTTATCCTGTCTTACTGGCCTCAAGATCCTATGAAACAGTTTAAGACATCCTAATTAATGAAGCTACCCTGAGGGGTTAAGGTGAGAAACCACGGTGACGTGTGGGCCTGATGTCCACTAAGGACCGCTTGTATTTCAGCAGATGCCATCACAAGTTACAAGAAAAAAATAAATGACATTAGTGGAATTTCATCTTCTGTGTCTGGTCATGTGGGATTTTTATCCTGATTGCATATTGATCTGAGTTGTTGCTATGGTGGGGTCATGTCTTGATGAACATTTTTACAGTCTTACCCCAATATCCTGCCCCTATAAGGCCTCATTCTGCTCTCACCTTCTGAGTTCTTTGACTATGACCAACAGGAGCGTTTGCCTACAGTTCTCTGGATTGAGGATTGAGCTTGGGTTATTTTTGTATCAGCCAGACCTTGAAGGTCTTCAGCAAAAGGATGACATTTCTTTAGGGTGTATCTCTCAGGCAAGACAATGTATGAATATGCAATGGGCCAGTGACCAAAGAGGATTTCAAAGGAAATGATTCAAGAACATGAAGCAAACATAGTTTCCCACATGGTGTGTTCCCCTGTATTCTTTTTTCCTTGCTCCCAGACTTCACACCTCTTATCTCTTCCTGCATGCCTAGACTGCTATGGGTCCTGAAATCTCAGTATTGGATGAATAGCAATGCTGGGCTATGGGAGATCTCGGAGCCCCAGGACAAGGAAGGAGAAAATGTCAGAATTTAGAGAAGTTAATGTCAGTGATTTTTGAGCATTATCCAATCCGCTCCCTCCCTAGTACTTTGCCTGGAAGGCTAAGACATACCTCGTAGTGTATGACTGGATATTTCTAGGGAAACCATTTGCATTTTGCTTAAAATCCACCATGAGTTGTGCCTGTGCCTGTGCGCTCGCGTGCGCGCACGCGCGCGCGCGCGTGTGTGTGTGTGTGTGTGTGTGTGTGTGTGTGTGTGTGTGTGTGTCTTACAGGCACAGAATAGTAGAATTGATGCACATATAATAATCACTCAGTTTCCTTGTTTTGCTTCATAGAGATAGAAACAAGTCAGAACAACAGCCTCCTCTTTATAATACAAGCCTTGATATCTGTCCTGTTTACTGGGGGTGGGGCAGTATGACAATGAGTAAACCCACTTTTGAGATATTTCAAATATGTGAAAACTCAGTGTGAGTGGAATTAAGTCCATAACTAGGGGGAAACTATGCTTGCAAGGGACAGGCCTGCTTGTGGTACAGGGAACAAAACAGTAACAAGACATGAAAGGAGGGACCTTTTTTCAGGCTCCCCTGGGATCATTATCATCAGTCACCATCTCGATACCCCCAAGGGTGCGTGGTCCAAGGCTAGGTTAGCCAGGAAGAACACAGAAGAGACCAATGAGGAGCATTGATGAGAGGCAGGGTGATCTCAGGTTAGGGAGAGGCTGCCTTATTCTCAGAATTCTCCAGACTGATGGGGTCATTGTGGCTTTGCAAGCTACAAGGTCTAGAGTACACAGCTTTGACTTCAAGCACCCCCATCTCTGGATGACAGCCAGTAGGTGGAGAGTAGCATGTGACTGAGAGAACCAAAGATATTTGCCTGAGGCCACACAGCCGGACACACCAGCACAGGATGGAACCTGGGCCAGTGTGCCTGCTGGGTCAAATACTCTTCCCAGAGTCACAAATAAGGAATCAGTGTCCATCCCTGGGAGGCTCACAGCCCTGCAGAAGGCTTGCCTATGCTCAGGGTGGAAGTGTTTCTTTAATGGTTTTTCTCGTTCTTCCTCCATCACTCTTTCAGAGAAGACAGCTCAGACTCCCATCCTTTCCCATTTTCTGCTCGTTTATCCAGATGCTAAAACCCGGCTCTCCCTGTGGGTCCTTTCCTCTTCTTCTCTCCTGGTGGGGCCCCCTTTAAGCTCCCACCAGGACTCAGCATCCTCACCTTGTCCCAGCCTTAGGACCCTTCCCCACCTTGCTATCATCTGGGCTCTGCATGGGAGTTTCAGACATACAATCCATAGCCTTCTGAGGGAGTTGTCCCAAAGGCCTTCGGAATCCAAGACCGTCTAGGAGCTCCACCCCCTGCCCAGAGATCTCTCTGTGTCTCACCTTTTCCCACGTGGTATCTTCTGTGTCAGTGCCTTTGCAAATTCGGGTCCCTCTGCCTGGGCATGGGATCCCTTTTACATTCTGCAATTACCCTAGCAGTAAACGTTAACCAGGGTTCAAGAAACACCTGTTAAATGCTGCTCACCGACTCCCTTGTTTCCCCCTCAATGCTCTCCCTCCACTCCAGAGCCCACCCTTAAATCCTTGAAGTGTTCAGAGAGGAAGGCCGGAGTCTTAGTTTTGCAGAGCAGAATACAAAGAAAATAGAGCACGAGCACAATGTGCAGAAATCCCGTGCCAGCCTTCCTCCTGCTTCTGCATCTCCTCATTTCCAAATGTCCCCCTCCCCCACGTGCCGTGCCCTGCTGTTGTCCGCCCTCACAGCAGGAATGAAGTTCCACTTGCCATCAGTCTCTCTGACTGGTTGCTATGACAACAGGGACACCATATAGCCACAGGGGGCCCTGTGAGTGTGCACCTGGAGTCAGGAAGGTGGCAGCATGAACAGTGGGTGGCAATGAAGATGGGGGGGGTGCTGGTTGTTTGAGCTTTCCCATGAATCTCAGAGCAGAAGGAGAGCTGTCAGTCACTCTCTTCTCCTCCCTTGCCAGGCTAATGAGCCTGACCCTACCTCCAGGGCACATCTGATTGAGCAGTGCATAGAAGGTGTCTGATCCTAACACAAAGACAGAATCAGGTGCAAGGCGGTCCCCACAGTGGCCACCCAGTGGCAGGAGAGGCACTCTCTGGAGTGTCATCACAGGCAGTAGTTCCTCTTCTCTGCCTAAGATTGGTCAGATGAGGAGAAACAGAGCAAAGAAAGAAATACAGAGAGAGGTGAGCAGATGAGGCGCCAGGCACACATCTGAAGCCAGACGTGGACCCTAGTTCTCTGCTGGGGTTGTGCCTCATAGGAAGAATCTGGAACTGGTTTCTAGATTTTTCCCCTTGCCCTTTCCTCATGGGTTACACATTAAAAGACAGAACTAACTAAAAGATTAACTCCAAACCTCAGTCATTTAGCCCAGTAGATGTTATTACCCCCATATTCCATGACCTCCATCTGGCATTGTTAAAGATGGAAAGGGGCCTAGAAGATCGCTCAGGAATCCAGGCTGGTAAAGGATCTGCCAGTGGCAGCAGGCTTCAAGGAAGAGAGAAGGCCATAAGGAACAGGTTTGTAGCCAGATCTGAAAGTGGCTTAAGGCTTTCTGCCAGAATCTGGTCACATGACCCTACCTGGTTGCCTGAGTTTCTAGGAAATGTAGTACTATAGCCATGAAGAGGAAGCCAGTTGGATGACTAGCCTCCAGGAGGAGAGCCAGACCCCACAGGCTGTAGGCAGTATCTGAGGAAGTGGACTGAAGACAGATATGCCCACAGCTACACAGGGAGCCCAGTGGTAAATCAGGCAGAGCAAGTCCTGCAGTGGTCTGATGCCAAAACCTCCCGTTGTGTAGATCATGAAGTTTTTTCTCCTATTGGAGCTCTCTGTAGGGAGGAGGTGCTAGGACTTGTCCCCACTCAGGCTTAGTCCCCATCTGGTAGAATCCTTTAAGAGACTGGAAAATAGGAGATGGTGTCTACCTATTGAAAGCAGTGGGTCACCAGGGACAAGCCTGGAAAGATACACCTGGCCCCAACATCAACTTTTCTCTTCTCTTCTCCACTCTCTGCTCTCCTCCCTTCCTCTCCTGCTTCTCCCTCCCTCTTCCTCCTCCTCTCCACTTCTTTCTTGTCATTGCTTCTCTCCCCTCTTCCCCTCCCAATCCTCCTTCTTCCTCTCCCTCTTTCCCCTCTTCCTTGCTGCCCTGAGATAATCATTTCTGCCCCATCACACTATTGCATGTTTCTGCCTCCTTACAAGTCCAGAGACAACAGAACCAACTGCCTATGAACAGAAGTCTCCATTATCATGAGCCCAAACCTGTCCTCCTTTAGTCTGTTTCTCTGAGTATTTACCACGGTGATGACAACGCTGACTAACAAGGAGGAGAGCAGTAGGGTCAGAAAGGGAAGAGGAAAAGCAGATGATCATGTCTGTCTTCAGGCTGGTGGTGCGATCCTTGCCTAACTCCTTAGGAGTCCTGTCAGCATTGCCCTCTTCTTGCTGCTCTATAGCTTTTCAAAACAGGACATCTTTATTGTCCTTTTTGGGCCTCATAGAACGGCGTGGCAATGTGTTAAACAATGATGTGATAGTTGGGATGTAATATATATGTTGTCACATCAGAATCCAGGAGCCTTCAAACTGGGAAACCAAGCCGTCTACCTGAAGGATGGAGTGATTTAGAATCCTCAGGTAAATAGATGCAGAGGGAGGATTCAGTGAAAGTAGTCTGAGAGATTGAGAAGGGTGGGTACCAAACAGCCTGCTGAAGTGAGAAGCTGAAAGTGCTTCAGGGTGGGATGAGGTCCCTGGGAAGCCCACCTGGTGCCGCAAGGCCTTTCGAGTCAGGCTTTCCAGAGGGAGCTTCAGTGTGAAAAGCTCTCCCCAAACCCTGTTCGTGCCATAGGTGGAATAAGGAGGCTTGAAGAGGGAATGATGATTTTTCTAAAACCAGGAAACTAGATGGAGGTAGAGTCCAGCCTAGAACTGTCGTCTCATAATCTTTGGTTAGTGATTGTTCTTGACCCCAACACACATGCACATACATATACATGCGTACAAGCACTGGGGTGCACACACACATGCACTGGAGTATGCGCACACATATGTACGCATACATGCACTCACATGCACTTAAACATAGGCACACATGCCCACATCTGCTAATGAGTGTTTACACACACACACACACACACACACACACACAAGTACTGAAAACCCAAATGGATTCAGGACCCCCAGCAGAAGAAACCCTACATCGTCATCTGGAGACTGATTTGGCAGCATGTTCTCATAATTGATCTTGGGTCTTATACAAATCTAATTCATATTTATCATTTCACTCAGGCAACGGCTGCCTTCTGTGTCTGTTAGTCTGACCGTGTGAGCCCTAGTTATAGTCTGCATGCAAAGAGGTGCATCTCTGCCAAGGAGAGCCCAGGAGAGACTGCTCTTTAAATCTCCAAGAACGACATGCTGAGACCTACCAGTCTGAGACCTACCTCCAGAATAAAGAAAGGCAGAAGTGAAGGTTCCTGGTCTACTTCTAGAAAACTGGAATTACAAAGAACTTTTAAAGATAGCAGCTTTTATTGCTCTCAGGGTGTTCAGCAACCAACGGTTGGCAAGGCAGCAATACAAGCTTAATGAGAAAAAATGTTGGGGACTGCTTTAATGAACTGAGGAGGACCCCACATAAGCAACATGCTTTGTGCAGCCATGCTAGGATTATTCCATGTGCTGAGAACTGAAGTTTATAACTGACTGTGGTGATTCAGAGATAGATGACCACAGTGTATATTACTGTTTCCCATAAGGGAATCTGGACTTACACTTAATGATGCTGAAGTAACAAAGACCAGGCCAACACCAATACTAATCGTGAAAACCCTCCATTCCCCAACAGGCTTAGGACTCAGTATTTCCTATCTTAGGTTCTTCATCCTAAGACTGCTTCCTAGCAGCCTTGAGGTGTGTCCCTCCATCCTTTCCCAGGATGCTCTGCTCACTCCACAGGCTTCTGAACTCAGCTGTCCAATCCCGTGAGTAATTGGCTGGCAGGAGGGTATTACACTAACAACCATGAGACTGTCATTGATTTCCAGCTCCTGGACTCTGTTGTAATCCATATTTTTATTAAACTTGTGTGTGTGTGTGTGTGTGTGTGTGTGTGTGTGTGTGTGTGTAAGAAGGCACATTTAGGGAAAACCATGAAAGACTGCCAGGCGATGTCATTAGTCTTCTCAACTCTTTCCAATGAGCTGTTCCAGGGCAGAGATATTTGTCATCAGGCAGGGGACCCAAGGGCCAGATTCGGAGGGAGCAGGAGCTGATTTGGCCAACAGAAGGAAGAATAAAAGCTGGCTCCCGAGTCGTTCCAGGAGGACAATGGGAACAGTAGTTTCCAATTTATGTCACTCCTATTGAACATGTTAGAATCCAGCTCCCACATCTGGCAAGCTGGTTCCATCCTTCTCTTGGAATTGCTGAGGCTTAGAGCCGGGGGTGGGGGCACTGAGAGAGCACGCAAACACTCTATAGTTTTATACAGGTCCTTCCATCCTTCCAACCAGGTGACGTTTGGCTAGATGGTATGTTACAGAGAAAAATTTGCCCAGCAACAGACAGGCAAATCTTCTCTCCCTCAAAGACGTCCCCCAGCCCCTGACTTGAAACAGCTTATATGTTTATGCTTCATGCAGAGGTATGAAACTGCTTCTCTCACTTAGCTATGAAGGTTTCATGCAAGGGTGGTGTCTGAGGTTCCTGTTATTCCCAATAGACAACATGATGTCAGGCACAGGTTAGGCACTTGGAATATGTACTAATTAATGAACGAGCGAGTGAGTAAATGCACGAACAAATACATGTTTTCATTGCACTCAGTTAATAACTTTTACCCATGTGCTGAGACAGAAGGTGAGCGAGCTGCACCTGGGATGGGTGTCACTGAGCAGAGGATGCACTCCAAGCAGGGGCTGGGGGTTCTGGGGTTCCCCTATCTGTAGCGCACTCCTCTCCAGTCCCCTGCTGCCATCACAGTGCCTCCCAGGCTTGTCCTGAGGGTCTCGACTTCCACACCCCATGCCACAGTATCTTGGGTGGTACAGAGCAGCAAAAATGTCCCAGGAGAGCAGCAGGGTTCTGTTGCTGGTGAGTAAGGAGGCACATTCTAATCCTGCAGGTGCTTATCTGTGCTTTGGTTCAGTGCAGGGGGTGGGGCGGGGGCTGAGCATCCTGCAGAAAAGGGAGACTCCTCTAGCAGGGGAGTGTCAATTAAGAACACAGGGCTCAAGACCACAGGACAGCCCAAGCATGTTTTAGACAGCAGACATGTAGAACCAAGTGACAAGGTGGAAACAAAGATACAGTGGGTGAGGAAGAATTAGTTATGTAGTTTGGCTGCTTTCTGCCCAAGTGCATCCTGGGAGGCTGTGAGCCCAAGGCGGGAAGGAAAAGAATAATAGGAGAGTCATCACTGGAGTGGGCTCAGAGTTGGCTTCTTAACCTGCCTGTGGTCACAGTCCATCCTCCCCACACTCCCTACACTGACTTCTAAGCCAGGTCTCTCCACACCACAATTCCAGTAAAGTGCTCCATGAAGGATCCAGGGCACACCTGATGAGGGCCACTTGCTAGTTTGTTTGGTTTTCCATTTGTTTATGTCCTTTGATTTTTCTGTCCCACCACCCTAAGCAGGGCAAGTCTCATATCATTGTTCCATATGTAGGGATCAGATAGGTCAGGTGGGGTCCCTCCCTTAACTCAGCTGCTCATGCTATAAATCTGAATTTGAAGCTGATTCTCCTTCTTCCTCAGATTTATTCATGGGGTAAATCTGGATTTGAAACCGAGTCTCTGTCCCTGTGCAGTGCTCCTCCCAGGGAGCACTAAAGTCTGGGTTATGTTGGAAGAGACTCTTGTATTTTGAGCATTTTTCACCTGCAAATCCTAGACATGTCCAAGTCAAGGTCTGAGGATTATAATGGGATGAACTCAGTCCAGTTTGGTGACTTCCTTGACCCTCCATGTATGGTTAGGGGGACAGAGCTGTCTTCCTGTCAGGATTGGCGGTGCCTGGCAGGGGGGAGGTGGAGTTCTGAGATCTAGCACCAATGTTGATTCAGTGTTGGGGATCCTAGGACTCTAGCTAAGTTCTTGGAGCTCCCCTGGGAGCCAATATGTATGTATTTATCCTAAGATCCTCTAATCTTGTGTTCTTCTTGCCTCCTGGAAGGTCGCAGAGACCCTCACTGGTGTGACAAACTTACTATTACCTACATGACAATATAAGTGTGCACTCACCCAAAGGCCCAGCTGCTTCCATTTATTTTCAGTTCCTTCTGTGTCCATTGATTACTGGGAACAACCCAAAGACCAAGAATATATCAGTCCACCCCAGCAACCCTGCGAAAGCAGCAGATGTCTCAAATTCAGCTGCTACATGAGGAGGTCATGGGGTAAAGAGGTTCAGAGATTGGGGTCTATTGGGCAGACCCTTCCCTGATATTATCACACCACAGAGAGGGGCACGGCTCTCTCAGCCTTTCTCCATCTCCTCAGATACCTTTTCAGTTTGCCCACCATCACCTTCCTGCTGAACTATCACTGTGGGATATCTAAAGCTTCCCTCCTGTTTCTCTCCAATCCATTTTACTCACAGCTGCCAAATTTATCTTTTTACAAGGTAAAACTGGATCATGTCAATCCTCAGCTTAAGAGGCATCCAACAGCTCCCTGGCTTTCCAACATACACTTGGGATAAACCATAAATCCCTGCTATTCTGGCTCCTGCTGCCCCTCTAATCTCCCGAGCTCCCCTGCTGTCCCCTGTCCTCTGGGCCCCAGTCTCTCTGGCCTCCCTCCATCCTTAAGCTCTCATAGGAATAACAGTCCTTCAAGTTCTAGCCCTTCTACCTATAATTCTGTCACCTATGACTCCTCCCCTTTGGTTCTCCCTTGACTACTCATCCTTCAAGCATCAGGTTAAGTGCCCCCCCAGATCTTCCT
This sequence comes from Mesocricetus auratus, assembly GCF_017639785.1. NCBI lineage: Eukaryota > Metazoa > Chordata > Mammalia > Rodentia > Cricetidae > Mesocricetus > Mesocricetus auratus. The sequence continues at coordinate 59,871,345 of NW_024429191.1, forward strand.
GAGCCCCCGATTCTAAACCAGGTTTACATTAAAATCCTTCTGTGGAATTATTGTTTTCATTCCCTGATTTTATCATAGCTGGAAATCATAGATCACTCATATTTGGCATTATCTGTTGTCTGTTCTGCAACGTAAGCTTCATGAGGCAGGGTCTACTGCTCATCCCTATAGCCCTGGAGAAGCCTCCTCCCCCAGTATCTGCAGGGTGTGTGATGGGAAAGAAGAAGCACAGTGAAAGGGGAAGGGAAAGGAATACAGAAGGGAGCAGAGAGAAAGAAAGACAAGGGGAAGATGGGGAGGGCAGAGAGACAGTGGGAAGAGAAAAGAATTGGAGGGTGGTTCCTAAGGACTAGAGTCCTCCTGCCTCACCAGGCATCCTCCTCCTTTCACTGAGCTCCACTTGATCACTGGCACCCTTGTCTGGAAGACAGAATTGGTGTACCTGCTGAAGCATTTATCCAAGCTTCCACACATCTTGGTGTGTGCCTGAGATGGAGAGAAGGCCCATGATTGCCCCCTTCCTCTACATTACTTCATATCCTGGGCTTCTTCCCCAGTGGTCTGAGGTTCTTGGTGATGACAACAGGCAGAGAGGGCAAACAATGGTATTGGAGAGCTCCACATTCAGAGGTCACCTGGAAATTCAGCACAGAGAGGCTCCATTTCTTCCAAGCTTCCAGTTTCTTAGGAAAATGATACCTGGAGATCTATAGTAATGGAAAACGGACCCACACAATGCTGATCCTCACTACAGCTAACTTGTGACATGAGAGAAAGTGGCTGAGTCCACTGCTCTCCCTTCTGGTGGCTTCGGCCATTCCAATTTGCCCTTGCACCTTTCCAGTGCCTCCTTCCCTCCCCCCTTCCTCTCTCCCTTTTCCCCTTCTTCCTGAACAGAACACTACCATTTCACCGTTTTGGACCAGCTCAGATGGTGGATGCTTAGTTCAGTCAAAATTCTGGCTTGGGCTCCTGGGCCCTGGGCTGTGGTCAAAGTTCCATTCCCTTGGGCATAGCCCTGTCCCTTTCTGAACTCCAGATCACATGCGTGGCTCTCAGGAGTTTGTTGTAGTTCCAGTGTGCAGGGCTTATGAAGTCTAAGGAGTCCTCTCAGTAATGTCTTAGAGACACAAGCAACCTGCAGACCCGCCCAAACCAGAAACTTTAGACATGATGTGATGCCCTTCCTTCCTTCCTTCCTTCCTTCCTTCCTTCCTTCCTTCCTTCCTTCCTTCCTTCCTTCATCTCTCCTTCCCTCCCTCCCTCTCTCCTTCCCTCCCTCCCTCCCTCCCTCCCTCCTTCCCTTCCTCCTTCCCTTACTTCCTTTCCTTTTGTAAAAGCCTTTTGCATGGTTCTTCAACAAGAACTTTATAGATAATGTCTACACATCCTAAAAGTGGACATTCCTGGTCGACATCCACATTTTCTCACATCTCACCCACCGGCAACATTAAGATGGCTCTATCAGAACAACTGCTTGTGAAAAATCTTTGCTTCTGGAGACTGGCTGCTCTTCTAGAGGACCCAGGTTAGATTCCCAGGTGATCTGACTCCCTCTTATGGTCTCTGAGAGCACTACACTTTGTGATGAACAGACAAACATGCATGCAAAATATTCACATACATACAATTAAATCATATTTTTAGAAATTAAACTACTAAAATTCATTTTACTGTATTTTCTGTACCAGTTCCATGTTTAGATCTCTGTAGATAATGAACACCACTGAACCATAATTATCCATTGAATACAGTAATGTACTGTTTAGATTGGTAGCCTAGTAACGACAGGTTGTATCACAGAGTCTAGGTGTGTGTGAGAAATACCGCTTGGTTTTTCACAGATGCACAGTGATGACATCACTTGGTTCAGCATTTCTCACAATATGACTTACCATTGAGCAACATTAAATTGCATTTTTATGGTATGCTAACTGAAGTTTGGTTGGCCTGAGACAGTGAGAATTAAGTCCATTCGATGTACCTTTAGTCCCCAGCCCAAAGTGAAGGGACAGTGGTCATCTAAAACATCACTCCATGTAGCATGTCACAGAGCTTTGAGAAGTCAAGTCAAATTGTGCAAGAACAGGCTAATGAACTCAACATTCCAGTGTCCTAAGAAAGTCACATGGGTAAGACCAACTCCATGTAGTGGAAGAGTTCATTCTCTTGGGCTCTAGCTGAAAGTAGTACAGAACCACAAAGAATGCACTGGCTATGGCTCCCCCAGACAAACCATGGGAAGACTACAAACTCTGCATGCACGCACATGTGTGCCCCCCCCCGTCCCCCCGCCCCCCGACACACACACACACACACACACACACACACACACACACACACACACACGGGTTACTAATGGAGGAACCCCAGTTTGAATCCAAATTCCAGAGCTCCAGAAGACTGATGATTTAGCTCCAGACTGATCCAGATCTGAGTGGAGGGAAGACTGGTGTCCCCACCTGAAGACAATCAGTTGGAGAGAAAGAAGTCTTCATTTCCTAGCTTTTATCCTACTCCAGCCTTCTGTGAACGAGATGAGGCCCAGGCATAGCAAGGAGGCAGTCTGGTTTACCCAGCCTACTTATTCAAATGTGATCTCATGCAGACCTTGCCCCTAGAGAAACACCCAGATAATATTTCATCAAATATCTGTGTACAGGGAACCCTCCAAGTTGACACACAAAATCCATCACCATATATGGTCTGTCTGTTCTGTCCTAGTCCAAGGAATGGGGAGACAACTCAAACTGTGGGTGTGTGCCATGGAAGGTCTTTGAGAGATGGAGAAGGGGGTGAGAGGGCATGTTGGGGCTCATAGCCAGGCACCAGGAGAGAGCTCAGCCAAGATTTCCCTCCATACCAGATGACATTAAACACATAAGGAGGGTTCAACCTTAATCCTGGGTCACCTATTGAGGAGACGAGCACAATCAAGTGATACTATGTCAGGAGGAAGAAAGCCACCAAGCTTTGACATGTACAAATTAATGCACTGACATATTGGCTCCCTGGGTTAGTTCATCATCTCTTCTGTTCCTAACTTGAACTCATTTAACTGACTCACAGTCACAGTGGTGAAGTAGGACCAACTGTGAGGGCAGCATGAGGAGGAACCCAGAGAAGCAAGGACAGACAGGAGGTGTACCTGGCTTCAAGGAGGGAGAGGGGACACCAGAGAGCCTGAGGAACAACACTGGTATTTTTAGAAACTAAGATGGCAGTAACTGTGGTGTGTGTGATAGAGAGTGTGTTGTTTTAGTTTAGAAAGGCAGAAAAGCAACAACAATAAAGAACTGGACTACAATTTCCTAGATAACCCCTGCCTTTACTTCAAAAAATAACAGTAATATGTAATAGAGCAGTCGAACAAAATAGGCACAAGATGAAAATAAAATTCTCTCTCCTCACTCCTCCAGTCCCTCTGCTCAAAGCTGGCTCTTAAAAATGGTGTGGTAATGGCTCCTTGTATTTTCTTTTTGGGAAAAAAAACAGTATGTTTACTCTCAGATGTGTCTCTTCACGCAGAGCATCCCTCTTTAAGATTCTGTTATATATCTGGCTTCTTTTCATGTAACACAACAGCCCCGAGATCTTCCCACGCCGCACTTCGGGTCTCTCTCGACTACTTAATGTCTTCAGAGCATTCCACCCATATGGTAGCTTCATAATTTATTTAGTGTGGCCCTACTGAAGGACACTTGACTTCCAAGATTGCTTGTTTGTTTTTTTTCCACCCGTTATGACAAATGTTGTAACGGCTGTACAGAAGAGCTGTGTGCTTACTTTTATTGGGCAGGTTCCTAGCTCCAAGATCATTAGGATTAATGGAATGTATGTAGTCAATGTTGATAAATATTGCCAAATTGTCATCCCCCCCCCCCCGCAGCAGTAAAGGAGAATGCCCTGAAGCCTAACCTGCACTGGGTTTTATTATTTCTTTTAGCCAGTTTTGCAGTTGAAAAATGGCCTGCAATTCCTTTCAGGGTGAGTTCTTTAAAAGAGAGAGTCCTGATTATTATCCACTAAAAATCTGTTTCTGGGATGATTTTTGCCAGCAGATTGTGAAATAAATGAGACATAAAACAGTGTGATGTGTTAGCTGTCCAGCTTTGCTGCTACAACATTCCTAAACTTCTGCCCTAAATCCCTTACACAACTCCTAGGTCACCTTTCCCTATGTTCTTAGACCAAGCCAACCTCAGTAAAGCTGAGTCTATGAGCTCCTTGTTCTTAGAGGAGTTCAAACACAGGCCGGAAGTCTGCTTGCTGCAGAAACCACAGAAATGGATTCTCATGTTAGATACGGGAATGGATGGCATCCCCTCCTACATTTATTTCCTCTGGAAAAAAATCAATCTACCATATTTCCCCCAATTAAACCAAAACAAATGCCCTTGAAATGAGTTTGAAAAATGCTGACAGGTATAAGGTAGAAAGTATAAGACGTAGGCAATCCTCTCCCATGACGCTCAAATGCTGGTGCCTAGATTCCAAGTCCCTTCACACAGCCCACGCATACACCTTTACACACATACACACACACACACACACACACACACACACACCAAGGGGGATGGCGACAATTTGCACTTGTGCTTGCAGCATATGTGAATTCTTATCTTCCTGTTCTTTCCCTACACCTGGGTGTCATCATTAAAAAAAATCTATTAAACTCTTCCCACCCTGCCCAAGAATATACAACTCTACTCTATAGACATTTTGGAGAGAAAAATTCATTCCAGCAGACAAATGGCAAATTGTGACCCTTAAGTTAAAGCCAGTCAAGGGTACTTTCATGATAAATCTTAAGAAATGAGGGCGCTTTGGAGTTTTAGCTTCAGAAGGATCCACAATCCTGTGTGGGGGTTCCTCAGCTAAAACACTAAAGCCCTTTGATTCTCTCATTGAAAAGAGCACAAACACCCCGGGTTTCATTCACTTCCCAGAAACTTTGATTAAGGGGAAACATGAAGAAGGGAAAAAATAAAACTTAGTTAACAGGCACTTCTCCTGAAAAATCAACCAAAAAACTGTAAGCCCCTTTATCTTTAGATATTTATGGAAAAAGGAGAATGCCTCTAAAATAAGCATGGTGTAACCTCAATACTTGGGGCACTGATGCAGGAGGATTGCAAGCTTCAGGCCAGCCTGGGCTGCATACCAAGACGTTCTCTCAAAAAACATTTAAAAATAAACTATTCAATTACATAAAATAAGATGGCACGAAGCCAAGCTGTGACCAGTTTATCTTGTTGAATTAACACAGCTGGAACTTGCCATTCCTTGGGAAGTCCCCATCCTCCTACAGGCAGGGGTCTAATGAGTAAAAGGTTTAGAGTCACAGACCCTGCTTTCTAAAATCTTTCCAGCTCTGACATTCCACTAATCTTTACCACCCGAGTTTACAAAAGAGATTAGTGATGTACACCACAACACATTTTAAACCGTGGCCTTTGACTAGTATGTGTAATTGGAGGAACTCCTCAAAGTGACAAAACGCATTAGCAGGCCTTGGCCCCACAGAGATTCTGTTACCAGCAACTGTCACAGTGACCATAGTAACTTTCACTTCAACCTAGGAATCTGTGCTCTGTAGGCATCCAAGTCACCCAGTTTCTCCTCTCAGCCCAGTATTCTCTGGTCTGGAAAGATCCGGTCTTCTTCTTCCAAATGAGAATGGATTCAGGGTAGCAGTATCAGGTACCAGCCAAAACCCAAACAGAAAGGTTGCTACATGGAAGGACCATGTCTCAGTATAGGCTTGTTTTTTAAACTGAGGTGCTGCTGCCAGAGTCCCCTAGGTTTGGTTCTGACTCTAGTGTGACTTGAACCAGCTGCTTGAATTTCCTGTATCTGTGGAATGAGGAGGATGATACAGCAGTTCCTAACCCACTCTGTCACAATGGGGATGAGATGAGTTGATCGTTGTGAAGGGGTGTCTGGCCTGTATCCAGTTTATGCAAACATTTGGTGAATGAATAAATGAGCAACTTTGAGGGACTGGTGTGGTTCAGTGGAAAGAGAACAGCTGCAGGAGTCCATTCTTACCCTGACCCACCTTAATGACAAATCCAAAGGCCAGCAGGATAATCTCTGAGCAATGAATCATCTATCAGTCAATTATGACATAATTTTACAGCAGTTTTATGGACATAAAGGACTTGGTGCAACAAAACTAATTATGACTATTAACTTTACTTTGATGATATCAGAGGTCAGAAAGGCTTACCTTGCTGGGGTTCCTATCTAACAGATGAGAAAGTTGATGCCCAGACAAATAGAGTCTTGTCTAAGAATACCTCACTGGACAGGCAATGTGGGCACACTGGTTTTCTGGTCCTGATCCTAACTTTGGACTCTGTGGCATGAGAACTTGCAAAAGAAGGGGCCCTGGCAGTGGGGAGAAGGAGATGTGGAGGCTGCAGAATTCTGCGAGGTCTTAGGCACAAAGCATCTTCCAGAGCTTTGGGGGAGCATACCACTACTTGAGCACATTCCTGACCTTCACAAGACCATGGGCCTATACTCTAAAGACTAGGACCTAACTTTTCCAAGGCTGCAGAATGGAGTGGACACTTTTTGACCCGGGTTTCCATTTGTAGAGGTGGAGGCCACACCAATCTCACTCACACCCTCTCTCAGCTCTTTCTAGGGCTATTAGAGTTGAGCGATGCTGAGGACAGCAGCTTAGAGGGCCATGTCGATATTACCAAGGATGTGAGGGAAGGAGGAAGGAGGGCCCAGGGAAGGTGCTAAGGTGAGAAGGGAGGGGCAGGCCCTATTTGTTTGGTGTGGATTGTGTACTAGGCACTGTGCAGAAGACTTTCTACTTAGTCATATGCTTCTAATTCCCATTAGGTTGATCATAGCATTCAATCCACAGGTGCAGAGATCGGGCTCCGAGAAATTGCCTTATTTACATTTGCTGTTATGGTGATCAAATACTCTGGAAAAAAACAAACTAGAAGAGAAGGCTTCTTTTTTAGCTCACATTTCTAGGTCATAATTCCTCATCATGAGGAAGTCAAGGCAGAAGGGACTGGAAGCAGCTAGTCACACTCAGTCACTATCCAAAACAGACAGCAATGATGGATTAACGAATGCAGGAGCCAACATACTGGAAGATGTTTCTTCCCCTGGTCCTTAGTGGGACTTCTCCTCTCTTCTGTGTATCAGCTTTTCCACTTTTGATTTAGCTGGTACCTGCTACTGCTGCTCCAAATCCTCTGTCACGTGGAAGGAGAAGTCCGTATCTCTCCAACCTAGAATTCATTCTCCTACACAGAGGGCTCAGCTCACTTTCTCCTTTTTGTGCAGTCTAGAGCCTAGACTGTCAAATGTTGCTGCCCACATTTAGGGTGGGTCTTTCCACCTCAATTAACCCGAGTAAGAAAATCCCTCACAGTCATGTCTTCAAGTCAGCTCAATCTAGACAGTTCCTTATTGACACTCCCTTCCCAGGTGATTCTACATTGCGCCAAGTTGACAATTAAAAATCACTATTACAAGAAGTTTGTCCTCGATCACTTAGGCCATACTATTCTCCCCTGGATAGAGACAGAGAGTAAGTCTCTTTAATTCTTTGTTCAAGTGTGTGATGATTAATCTTCATTGTCAACATGGCAGGATCTTTAAAAGCCTAAGAATTACCTCTGGGCATGTGTGTGAAGGTATTTGCAGAGAGACTTAAGAGGGGAAGATTCACCTTGAAAATGGACAGCAATCTTCCATGGCCTGGGGTCCCAACCAGAGCACCAGCAATTCATCTCTCTTTGCCCCCTGACTAGAGACATTATGAGGACCTACCTCATGCTCCTGCCCCCACCATTAGATCCTCTCATTATCCCACCTTCCTTCGTGTCATGTGAGGTGACTCATTTGAAACTTTGAACCAAAATAAACCCTTCCTTCCTCACTGGTTTTGTCACAGCAATATGAAAACTAATACAGATCACTGAACCTGGGAGTGAGGTTGTTGCTATGATTAACCCGACTATGTGGTTTGTAGGCCTTTGGAACTGGTCTGAATGGAGAATGTGGATGTTATAGCTATAGGGTAAGGGGATATCTAGAATACAATATGCATGGCTTAAAGGGCCATCCCTTTACTACTCCTGAACATATGAATAGGGCTGAATGCAAACGTGATAGTGGATTAAGTTGTTTGGTGATGCAAATTTCATAATATCCAGAATGTGAAAAGGTTGCTACTTACTGCTTCTGGTCATCTCTATAGTGAGAGAGAACAGACAAACAGGAAAACTAGAATTTGACAAGGAAATAGAATGATCATTCTAAAGTGGCAGACAAGGCAGGTGCAGGGAAGCAGCTGTAAGCTTAGGGCAACTAAGGAGAAAACTCTCATTTTGTATTGAGACCCTGAGGATGAGGACCCCCATGCCTGAAAGCTCCAGTTTATAAGAATGTAAATCTATTTGAGAGAAGAGTGAAATGAGAATGTCACTGAACAGGTTTAATTTTCAAAGCCAACCTCCCAGTGAAGTGTTATCTCAATTTTAGTGCCAAGGTGTAAAGAGGTCACTGCAACATCTCAGGCTGGCAACAGAGCTTGGTGGCAGCATCTACATAACATATGAAGTGCAAGACTGATAGGGTCATGGAAGCTTCAATCAAAGTTCCAACAAAAAACTGAGTTCAGATAATAAGTGTTAGGGTTGTATTCTTTGCAAGAAGTCACTGAGAAGCCTCTGTCTAAGTGAGTGTAAGCCTTGTTTTTGATTCTTTCAAGTCCTTGAAAAAGATTGCTCTGAGTCTCAAAAGAGTCTTTGGGCTTTTGTACAAAGTTAGAACTGTAAGATTTATGAGACTTGTACAGATGAGCCAAACATATTTTGTTTTATGAGAAGTCCATGAGATTTGAGGATCAGGAGTAAATGTTACGGCTTTAAAATTATGAGTTTTGGTGACGTGTTGACAAGGGATAGACTTGAGGTAGTTAATCTTGATTATTAACTTAATGGGATTTAGAATGATCTAGAAGGAACACCTCTCGGCATGTCTGTGAGGGCATTTCCAGAGAAGCTTTACTGAGGAGGAAGGACCCACCTTGCATGTAAACGGTACTCTCTCATGGGCTGGGGTCTCAAACTGATTAAAAAGGAGACCATGGCCTGACCACCAGCATTCATTTCTCTGTTTTTTGACTCTGTTTGAAATATGACCATTGGCCCCATGATTCAACTACAGTGCTGTAATCACCTCACAATGATTTGAATATGTCCTCTCAAACTGTGAGCCAAAACAGACCTTTGCTTTCTTAAGTTTCTCTTGCCACAGCAATGAAAAACCAACTACTAGGGGTAACTGGACAGAGGTGGCTAACTATATTATAAAGCCTACCTGGATGCTTGAAAATGACTTATGTCAGGGACTTCAAGGTCAGTGAGCAGCAGGAGCGATAGAGACATGGAGAAGGATCTGAAGACTGAACTACAGTCAAGTACATTAGAAAATGTCAGCCTTCTGCTGAAGAGCATTGGGGATTCTTATTGGGGGTCTTTTGAGACTTGTTATGTATAAGACAGTATACTAGCCCTTTCCATCCAATCTGAAGCTGTTATTGAGAACTCAAACTATCTGCCTGAGAAACCATGTGACTTTGAACAAGCCTTTTATCTTCCTGGGTTTTGGTCTCCTTGTTTACAAAAATACATGGATTATCTGCACTGGATTATCATCTAAGGTTATTGAAAAGAGGATGAGGAGGAAGAGGAAGGAAAGAAGGAAGAGGAGTGGAAGGAAAGAAAAACACATGTAATATTTGCATGATATGTCTAAGACCATCCCACTCTGATCTCTTCTGATACAGCATTCTGCAGTCTATAGACAGCAGTAACAAGGAAAGTAATGATCACAAAATGATGAAGAATAAGCAGTCATTGTTAAAAACATCTATATCCAGACACAGCTGTCAGATTCTGAGTAGGAGAAAACACCACGGAGAACAAGTTGTCCATTAGTGAGCATGTGCTTTGTGCCAAGTGACACTGTGATGAGGGCTCCCGAAAGCTCCTGTAATACACAGCATCCTGCGGCTGCTGCCCTGCCTTGGCTCCTGTCTGGAGTTAGCTCAGAGCTCCACTCATCCTCTGTGCTCCTCACCAGCTGATCTGTCTTAGTGTGGACTGACTCTTTCTCTGTTCTTTGTTTCTCATAGATTTCCCATGGGTGTGTGTGCATGGATCCTTCCTGGCTGCCTCACAAGGTCTCCACTAGAGCAGGCACCAATGTGTAGCAGGGAGATAGGGGTGAAGGCAGAGCAGGCACTTATTTTACTTTAACAACCAAGCTGATGATGAATGTTCAACCTTTCCATCTCGGCTGTGATCTGGATACTAACTGGACATTGCCTATTAAAACTCAGTATCATGCCTGTTTTTCTATAAGTGACTTCCAAAACTCAGGATTCAAAAGCCCAGAAACTGTATTTCCAAGATTCCCTTACCAGAAGGAACCAGAGTAATTATGTCGGGAAAGGGAGCCTGGACATCTCTGAGATGGAATTTTGGGTGATTCTATTGTCTAGTAGTGGTTTGTGGGCACAAGGTCAGATGGGGTTTTTGTAGGAACTCATGATCACCCTCCAGAGACACTGAATAGTACTACTAAAACACAACAATGCCTACTTGACCTCTTCCCGCAGCCTTTGGCTATGTGATGTTCAGGCTCCCCGTGTTATATACGTTCCTACTTGAGTCACTCACAGTAGCTTCTGTGTCCTGTCAGCAAACACATCAGCCGTTCCCTATAAAACTGTAGGAGGAAACACCCTGGGGTTAGTACTTAAACCATGCTGGGGAAACCATTTAGTTTGTCACCCAGAAAAGTAGACAAAAATACCATTTATTTTGATTACTTCTCCAGATACTTGTGAGAGTAAAGGATACAAAAACACATTCTAACCGGTTCAGATTTCCACAGGAAGCTGGGAAGCACTATTTTTTACAGAGTTTCTTTTGGGGAGAATGTATCCTCATGTTCCTCACAAAAGAGACTAGCAATTGCCCTGTCAGCCCAACAGCTTACTCTAGACAAACCAGCAAGTCCCTCATCCTGGAAACTCCTGTCATCACCCTCCCCAGATCCTACCACGGCTTCCGTCTAGTACACAGCAATTCACAAATGGTTCTTTCATCCTTGTTTTTCACCAAACTGTCTATCACGTGGGTCTTTTTCATCCGTGGAGAGTACAGTACAGTATGAGTGCAGCTATAATGAGGCACAAGGGCTATGGCCAGAAGCATCAGGTACTTAGCACCTCTGTGATTAGCCACAGATGATTTGTATGTACAATATGTATGTTTATGGTGAATACACATGTTCATTGAGTGTGGGGGTGTACATACATGCCACAGCGAGTATATGAAGTTCAGTGAAGAATTTTGGGTACTCTTCCTCACTTTTCTCCTCCTTTGAGGCAAGGCCTATTTTTGGTTGTCACTGTATACACCCAAGAACTTCTTTGGATTCTCCTAGCTCATGCCATACAAACATTGGGGTTATAGACACGCATACCACCATCCCTGCCTTTATGTGGGTTCTGGAGATTTGAACTTAGATCCTCACAATTGCAGGACAAATGCTTTTTCCACTGAGCCATCTCCCCGGGCAATATTCATCTCCTTTATATCCACATATCATAATGTGGCCACAGAGCAGTGAAAATTATGAGTCTTGATTTCCTCATCCTCTGCAACTCCCAAGTGACTCTAGTCAAGTCTAGGTGTGTAATACATTGCAATGACCTTTCCCAGCCTGGCACAGATGCTCTCTCCATACACTTCCTTCATAAGCTCACCCTTGCCAATAATTCGCTTTTCAATAAACTTCGTCTGTGCTGAACTATTTGCGTTTCCTCAAAGACACCGACTCTTTCGTGAGCTTGGCCTTCATCTGCGCTGTCCCTGCGGCATAAATATTATTTCCTAATGAATGTTTTGAGGACCACTGTCAGTCCTTTAAGCCCCATCTCCCAAATGTGAGTTTTACTTCTAGCCTTCCTCCTGCTCCATGACCTCACCGCATCTTGCTTGCCCTCCTTCTGCTTTGGTTGGTTGGTTGACTCCCACCAGAAAGCCAGCTTTGGGAGTGACAAGATGAGCCAGAGAGGCTGAAGCGGTAAGCGCTCATGCATTCATCACCTCTGTGTGGCTGGGTCCTCACACGACGAGTAGAGAGCTGTGGGCATGGCAGGAGAGTGGGAGGGGATGGCAATGAGCAAGAACTGGGGATGAATAATGAAGAAAGAAGATTCACTGTAAAGAAAGCCCTCTGTTCTGAGTGAGGCAGAGACAGCGATGAAACAGAAAGTGAGGGAAATGAATACTCACTAGGAAATGTGAAATAATGAAATGTTTATGTTGAAAAATTTCCCAAAGACAGCTTTCACCACTGTGGAAATTAGGATGAATTAGAAGTAGAGCATTGTTGAGTACAATAGTCTGTATCTATTGGTTATTACTACAGTGTTGCCCATGTGTCAAACAACCTTTACCTTGTACTAACTTCACAAAAAAGCGAAGGTGTTTTCCTCACTGACACATTGTCAACCCAGCCAAGTTGACCTGGCCTCCCTGTTGTAGATAAACCATTCTTTATATTAACTTTCAGCATCAATAGGGCAGGTACTTAGTCTTTCGGGGTTCACCTCTGCTTGTGGATAACGAATTAAAATCTCTGGTTTTGCTTATTTGGGCTATTTATACAAAAGTGCTGAATCTTATTTATGGAGGACATAGTGCATCACTTTTTTCAGGTGGCCACACCATCAACATTTTCTATTCCCACAAGCAATGCATAAGGGTTCCAACTTCTCTATAATATCACCAACATTTGGTGTGTTTTTTTCTATTGTTGTTCTGCTTGTTTGTTTCAGTAGTGGCCATTCTGATGAGAAGTGGGTATGACTTGCATTCACAAGAAAATGGTTCCCATTTTGCCATGCATTGTGAATCCTTTGCTAGTTGTCTTTGGAGCATAGTCTATTCAAGTGCTTATCCATTTTTAAATAAATTTTGTTTGCTATTGTTGTATTGTGGGAGTCTTAAAATATATTGTGATATTGATTTCTTATCAGATACATGATTAGCAAATATTGTCATCTATTCTGTTTGATACTTCCCCACATTCTAGATGCTCAATGAACAACATCAATGATGAAATCATGGCAAATTCATCTATTCCACACTCCTCAATGAGCCCCAACACAAGCTTTGCATCACAGGGAACCAATGATGAGTGACACTTTGTATATGACCCTCTCCCCTTATATGACTGTGGTTGTTGGATCTCTGGGTCTTCTGTGACTGACTATTGAGCAAAGTGGCCAGCCCTCTTCTATTTGTCTGGGTTAGATTCTGGTCACACTGTCAGGTAAAATAACGACACAAGAACAAGTATGTCAGGACATCAGCCAAAAATATTCAAAATGATCAAAATTCATTGAAATGAAGTTTTAGAGCCCTAAACTTAAGCATGAACCTCTCACTCATCTCTTAATATAGTTTAACTGCAACTCAAGATACCTCCTAAAAATTAAAAAAACTTTCTTCTTTTATCTATTTATTTAGTGTGTGTGTGGGGGGGGTGTTGGGTGTGGTGTTGGGTGGGGGTGTGTGCCAGAGTACCTGTGTTCAGCTTCCTGTTCTAGGCAGCTGCCCATCCTGGGAATTCCCTCGTTTCTGCATCGCATCTAGCACAGGTGTGCTGGGATTACAAGCACACACTATTTTGCCTGACTTTCCTTTTTTTTAAATATAGGTTCTGAGGATTTAAACTCAGCTCCTCAGACTTGCAAGGTAAGGCCATCTCCCACTGAGCCATCTCCCATGTATGATGTATCTTGGAATATTAATGAGTATATAAGGTCATTGGTGTTGGTAAGACACTTAAAATTAAGGAGGCAGAACACAGACAAAGCCCCCTACAACTTGGAGGTGATGCTTATGATCACACAATGTTCAGGGCTAAACTTGAAACTGCTTCACCAAGATGAAAGAGAGGCTTATAGGTATTTCTTTGGATATATCTCACTGAATGTTGAAATGCAATATATAACCCAACAAATGCCTTTCTCTATCACAGTAAAAGTCACTGAAATCTAGTACAATTGACAACATAGTGTGGCAAACTCTAAAGAGCAGAAAAAAATGACTGAGCAAAATACATAGCAAAGGAAGCATGCCACATACTAGACTGAAAATACAGATCAGGCAACCTTCTTATAAACATATCCATTTTAACATTCAATTTCAATTATAATTTCAACAACACAGGAGTTTCACCTTAATAATATTTTCAATCACTTTCACTTGTACTTGGCGATCATTGTAATACAAATTCAATTTCAAAATATGAAACCACTTTTCTTAAACTCCAAAACATGATGTATTTGAAAATCTATAGCCTCAATAGCAGATTACTTCTTTAATAAAAAATACTACAACATTTTAAGTGTAAAACATGTGTTAAGTGTGACCTCTGATGTACTGACTGTGTTGATAGTAATTAAAAAGGACTTGGTAATAGAGTTGAGAAGAGATATCCATAAATTCACTACATCATTCACAAGTGAGAGGGGACCTGGAGACGGGGGTTTGGGGGAAGGGAAAGCTAAGCTAAAGGCTGTGAGGACCTCAGTGTGCTGCTACTTATGAAAACAAGTGCTCAGCCTGGAGAGGTGGCTCAGTGGTTAAGAGGCCTTGCAGATCTTCCAGAGAGTCCAAGTTCAGTTCCCAGAACCCATAGTGGGTGGCTCACATGCCTCTGGCCTTTGCAGGTGCTTGTGTGTGCACATGCACAGATACACAGACACAGACACACAGACACACACACACGCACACACACCTCTAATTTTTTTGAAAACTTTAATCTTCAACAACTAAAACTGAAAATTCAAGGTATACTCATTCATAGAAGGCTTTGCAACATCTCATTGCTTCTGATGTCACATTGAGGCCTAAAACAAGAGCTACACTCATAGCAGATTTTGTGTTTTTGTTATTTAAAACAAATTTGATGATTTTCCTTTTAAGAAAGGGTTACATATAGCCGAGGCTGGCCATAAATTTGCTTTGTATCTGAGGATATCTCTGGATTTCTGATATCCCTGCTTCCACTTCCTGAGTCCTGGGATTTCAGGTGTGCACCAACATGTCCGGTTTATGTAGTTCAAGGGACTGAACCCAGGACTTTGTGCAATGATAGGCAAGCACTCTACCCCTGGGACATCTCCAGCCCTCATTTGTTGACTTTCTGTGGTAAGTGACTGTGATAAGCATAATACCTAGCAGATATTTCCTGAAGAAAAGAATATACATACATTTGCTCCTTTAAGGTAAGTGACATGTTAACAACTCTCAAGAGCAAATGTGTCTCACAGAAAGCCACACCATGGAGATACCATTTGGGGAAATCAGCTGCTTGGGAATATTGCTGACATTAGGCAGATTTATTGCCCCAATTTGGTTTCCCCTATACATGTTTTCATACCTTGACACTCAAAAGACATGTATTGAGTGGGGGTTTTTTTTTTTGGCATGCTTTAAAATTCTGAGTGTAAAGTTGCCATGGAATTCTGTGATTCCAGTCTTTAAAATTATAAATATGCAATATCTTGAATGTCGTGTCTGAGAAAGACTACACAGACCTCCCAGGCATTGGATGGGGTCTGAGTTCAATTGGATCCAAGCAGAGAATATGAAGATTCACCCTCCCTGTCCTGTGTGCACACCCACTATTACAGAACTCAGCAGCTGACCTGGCTCCTCTATACACAGTCAATACCAGTTTGCAGAAGCAGGTGTTGAATTTCAGCAATGCTTTGTGAGTTGAACACCATGTAACGGGCATCTCTGTGTAATGTCATAATTTGCTGTCAAGAAATCCATTGGTCTATAGTAACCATGGGGGTTTGTTACTGTTTTGTGCAACATTTTATTATTTTATTTTTTGAAGCTCCAATGAACTATAGCAGCAGTATGTGAGGAATGGCTCCAATCATTATTTTAGGAACTACATATAACATTAACAACTTGGCTATTGAGGGAGGCAGAAAAATTAATATTCATATCTCTGAGAAAAATGATCCAGACATTTAAAGGCTGTGGTTTCAGCTGCAGGTGTCTCATTTCATATGAAGCAGAATGGCAGGTTTATGACAGAAGACATGTGTTTGAACAGAGTCAGATCATGGAGCTCAGATATGCTATGGGTAGATAACACCCCTGAAATTGTGTCTTCAATCAACTTTTACATTTTTGTTCATCCTGTAAGTCAAACCCATGCCCATTCCAGGAGCTCTATGATCCTGAGTCACCTCCCCCACCCCACGTCCTGGTTCTTCCAGCCTCTCTGAGCTGGTCCTCCTCTACACTCACTAGGGAACCATGCTGGCTGTGTTGTTTGCTTGGCACACTATACACCTGCCTTGGACTTAATACTCACTTTTCTCTCTTTCAAATATTCTTAGTCCCTGCATCTTCCCAAAGCCAGTTCCTTCTCAGTGAGAGTTGAGGTCAAATGCTGCCTATAAGTGACCTCTCTCAACTCCTCCCATAATGGAACATTGCTCCATTGCCAGTCGGTCTACCACACCAAGATTCCTCACACACACACACACACACACACACACACACACACACGTGTATATATATGTGTGTGTGTATATATGTATATGTATATGCTATATATGTATGTATGTGTCTGTGTATACAGAGTAGGGGAGAGCAGTATCTTGGTCTTAGAGTGTTCATGTATTCACTACATATAATAGTGGTAAGAACTATAGGCAGTAGAACACAACAGGTGTGAGAATCTACACCTTGTCTATTTCATCTCCCACTCTAGCACCAATGCCTGCAATGGAACCTGCAGTACAGCTCCTGAGTAAATACTTACTAGATGCATAAACAAGGAGATTACTAAAAATGACTAGGACAGAGCCCTCTTTGCAGAATAAAATGGGGGTCATGAGGGTAGCAGAGGTGTAAGACCCACTGTTCAGGAATCAGGTGACAGTGCTGGTGTTCCACAAGTGTGTGCTGGCTTATGATGATAAATGTGTCATCCTTTCACAATCCTTCAAGGCAGGTGGGTTTGAGACCACAGCTCAGATAGGGAAGCAGAAGCTTACTCAGCTGCCGAGCGGTGGTGGTGCACGCCTTTAATCCCAGCACTCGGGAGGCAGAGGCAGGCGGATCTCTATGAGTTCGAGGCCGGGCTGGACCGATAGCCTCCAAAACAATACAGAGAAACCCTGTCTCGTAAAAACCAAAAAAAAAAAAAAAAAAAAAAAAAAAAAGCTTACTCAGCTACACCAGCTGACATCTGACCTGCGGAGCTAAGAAAGACCTGCAAATCCATGTGTTGGGGCTAGTGGGTCAGAGCCCTCGAGTCCCTTTCTTGCAGATCTCTGAAGAGCAGACTTACAGGTCCTGGAAGGCTCTGCTACCAAACTGCTGGAGTTCAAACTTTTAATTGTTTTCTACTAATCTTCTACTAATTAGGTCTTCTACTAGATTTCTTCTAAATCTTTTAGATTTATCTTCTAAATCTTCTACTAAAAATCTTTTAATTAGCTGTGTGGCTTTGAAAGAGAAATTTAATCTGCTTAATTGGGGTGATAACAGTACTTACCTCGGGGTTATTGCAAGCATTAAATGAGATGATACACATTAAGCACCTAAAACAGAGCATGGACTGCCAAGTATCTCAATAAATGTTGGTTGTCAGCAGTATGCTCACTTACCAGCATAGCCTTAAATGCTATCATTTCAAAAGCATTGCTCTTCCCATCTCTTCTTCTCTCCCTCCCATTCATCCTTTCTTCTTTCTTCTCTTCCTCCTTCTCTTACGTATGTGCTTCTCATGGTCCTAATCGGTGCTTGATATTGCACTAGGGATACGAGGCTCAAGGATAATTAGATGACTTTCACTAAAGGTGGCTCATGTGCATCAGAGGAGCATGGAGGACAGGGTGCCTACCCTTGCCTGAAGGCTTATTGACACTCTTGGAATCAGTCACCATCTGAGGTGGGCCTTGAAGGACAGAATGGAATTCTTCATGTGGGTCACTGAGGGCAAAGAAAAGTCCCAGAGAAACTTTTGTCAAAACTAGGTTTTGGGAACTGTGTCAGCAATGGAATAAATGAACTAATTACTAGCTAAAGAAAAACACAAATGTTTGTATGCATGTATGCACACACATATGTATGAGAGAGATAGAGAGACAGAGAGAGAGAGAGAGACAGACAGACATATAGACAGAGAAGCTGGGATCTCTGTACAAAATGTGGCTATGATAAAGCTTCCAATTATCTATCAGATCCAGCCACACAAAAGCAACAGATTTTCAAAGGAAAGAACATGGCTGTGACTGTTGGATCATCTGGAACTAGAACGACAACTACATGACTACATCACATGACTTTTGGTGTGTTTCTTTGACTCTGATATTTAGTCTCTTTATAGGTTTAAAACTATGGAAGAGGGGAGGTGAGTAGAGGAGGGTAATGGGACAGCAAATTTGAGCATAGTACATTGATGAGCTTGATAAGTCCCCATATTGGAACCCATTTTGTATGCTATATAAAATGTTAATGAAGATATATCAAAGAGTCTTACTCAGGAGGGAAGGGATAATTATTGCTTCACAGAGTTGCCTCTTAAGAATTGAATTAAACAACATGTCTAAAGTTACTTGGTAAGGACTTGGCACATGCAAACGTTGAGTAAATGTTTCCTTTCTGTTTTCCAGAGTCTGGTTCCACTCACTGAGCATGCTGTGGACCTGAGCCAAATGACCACAAGGCACCATGGTTGCTCTCACTATTAGCAAATTCCAGAGGACACAGTGCTTAACTCGGGCAGTGGTTTCTATGAGAATCAAGGTTTTCCCTCCCAAAACTGAGAGGGGAGAGGTATTGGAGCCTCTGGAGCTCTTAATCACTGCTGGTGTTATGTTTTCTTTTTTTTAACTAGGATGCTAATTTGGTGCTGAGGGACTGATTCTTGGCAAGCCTAGGTGGTCTGGTTTCTGCATTCAGCCTCACAAGAAGTGGGAAGCTAGGAGATATCCCAATTTCTGCCTCAGAATCTCAGTAAGCCTGGAGATTATAATTCCGGCAGGAGGTCATTAGGTAGATGAGTCCAGATGTCAGGTATTAACCCTCTGTGCTTATCTAGATGCCTCAATGATATCTCAAAACCATAAAAATGAAGAACCTGGCTCAAGAGTCAGGAAAAGTACTATTGGCTTAGATCTGCCCATGGTGCTGACTTTTTCTGTAGCCAAAAAGTCGCTTTCTCTTTGGCCCACTTTTCTGTCCGCACTGGTCTCTCTGTGTTTCTTTTCCACTCTATGTGTAGCTATTTGCATACCTATCTGAATTTAATTTATTTCCCCCACTTCGGATTCCAGTCCAGCTGGAAAAACTGAGGCTTGCCATCCAAGAGGGGTTTTCCAAGCTTTACGAAGCACTTGGCTGGGGCTGGAATTGGAGGCTCCACCTCCCTCTCTCCCATCTGCTGCCCTTCTCTGCTTTCTCCCTCTGGCGTCAGACATGGAGCTTCTGCTTGCCTGTCTGCCTGATGCATTCTGCAGGCCCAGAACCATTTAGAAATAATTATTTTAAAAACAAACAAACTCTTCTCTCTGTGATCTTTACTCTTTTCACATCCTCTCGGAGCAGTGGCTATTTTTACTCACCCTAGCTCCTGGCAGGTCTCTTTGGAAAGTCACCATGACATTTCAGAAGGCCTTGCCTGGCATTCATCTAAAATATTTTTTCCAAAACATCCTGCTCTGGAGAAATGTCAACGTTTATGGTGCATCCACAAGGATGTTTCAGTAGAGGGAAAGATCCACTTAAGTCCTAGACTGACAAGGAGTGGGTTTATAGGCAGGGGTACCTGAAAGCAGCAAAGCATCCTGGGACATGCCAGGGAATGTGCTATTGAACACTCATGTCTGCATAAAGTCCCATGGGGAGAACTTGGAGTCCGGGGTGAGGATGGATCTGCTGAGTGAACTAAGTCAGTGGTCCAAGACAGAGAAGGTGTCGGGGCCAGTGAAGCACAGCTGGTTTTAAACTTCAACAATGTTTTCTCTTTACCTCTGTATGAATCTGGGAAGAATTCTGGGTCAAGTGTACACAGCCCTTTTCTATGTTGATAGAGAAGAAACATGGGAGGAGAAGCCTTCGGTGACAGCCCTGGATATACTAAGTTGTCTAATGTTTGACAACTCATTCCACTCCACTAAGCTTCCATTTTCATATCCATAGAATCAAGTGGGGCATTTTATCCCAGGTGGTCCCTTACAGGTTATATAACTCTCATAACATAAGAACAAACCCTGAATATTATGCTTTATCAAAGAGACAAGAATTTGGAATCTAAGCTAAGGAGGATCATTGCATCTATCTATCAATCTATCTAGTCCTCAGTCTATTCATACTAGTCTAAAACTTATCTTCAAAGAGCACATCATGGAAAAACATGTATCCAGCCTTTATCATGACTTCTAGTGAGACCTATCTACTGGTGCTCATCCCTACCTCAATCCCCTTGATCTAAAGGGGAACCTAACTCCATGATATAAAGACATTCAGCCAGCTTGTGGAGAGCTACACATTAAGATTAATCTAGGAGTTTACCTAACCACAAATGAAAACCTGAGGTCTTGCAATGGTGAGAGTGAGTTTAGACATATATCTTCCCTGTTCATGCTTTCAAATAACAAATTTCTTAGCTGCCAGCATGACTATAACCTGAAGAAACACCTTGGGATAGAGTCTTCCACCTAGGTAACTCCCACAAAAACCACATAGTAACTAATATTTGTTCATCCTGAACATGCATCCACACATATGTGTACCCACACACATGTGCACATGCATAACATATGCATACAAACACACATAAACAAAATGAATTGCCCATTTAAGTTTCTAATTTTTGTAATAATTTAATAATGTAGGAAGGAATTGCTGATACAGGCTGGACATTAAATCATGAGTACATGAAATCATCACACAGATGTTCTGGTTCTGATCATCCCTGAATATCAGATTTAGAGATTCAGTTTCTATTCCTTGCCTCCAAAGAAGCCACTTGATATATGTTTCCCTAATAAACACACTGTAGACAGGAGCCCAAGGCATGACTGTGGTTTGGATAGAAGAACCAAACTCCAGCTCTCTCCTGCTGTTGTTACTCACTCCACCAATGGAAAGCTTCTTCCCACCAGGAAGAATTCGTGGGGCAGGTGGTAGTGGAGTATAGGTCAGTGGGGTCAACAGATGAGGAACCTTTGTTTGACCTCCAATCCTAGAAGGTGAGTCTTTGGCCAGTGCTTCCTAAACACTAGTGAGTTCAATGTTTCCCGACAGACAAATACACAACCCAATTAGCTGTCTGCTGCTGGCAGCTGGTTTACTCAGCATGGCTTGCATTTTTTTGAAACCTAATATTTTTCATGGATTTGATTTGGCTCCACTGGGAAGCAGAGATTAGCTGTTCTGCCTTGACTGCTGAGCCGGCTCTAATGGCTCACATCGGCTGAGCTCCCAGCACCCAGTGAACTCTTAGGCTTGCTCTCTGGCTTGAGTGTGGGTGGAGGCTGCCTGTGCTATGAGCAGCCTTCACTGGAGACTCAAGCAACCTTGGTGGGGCTGGAAGGAAAAGGAGGATGACCTGGGTAGAAGAAGGTGACCCTGGATGCCCAGGCATCTCCTCAGATCTAGTTTGAGTCATCTTCCCTCTCCTAGTATATGTCCCTACAATTTGCCTGTAGAGTGAGATTCCTATGCATCTGGCTTTCTGTGCTTGTGTTCCTGGCTGGTAATGATGATTGCCACTTATGTTAACATCCAGCCTGTTCCTGCACACTGTCAACACCTTCCTGGACTTAATACTTATTGAAGCCCTTGGAGACTGAGCCAACTTTGCCTCCATTTAACAGAAGGGACACAAGCTTTCAACTTCTAGCAAGGGCCAGACTGTGTCTGAACTCAAGTTGGCCTAATATCAAATCCCACACTGCTGACACTCTCCAGGCCTGGCACAGTGCCTTTTCCATGTAGGGTGTCAGTGCTTGAAAGCATCCATGCAGGCATTCTGCCACCATTAAGTCCCCTCTGATGTGAGTATGGCCTAACCTCCCAGAAGTCACATCAGCCCTCCTCCATTTACTCCCAGAGAACCTAGAGAGAGAGAGCATGCATCATTGGCTGACACCTGGCTGAACTGTTCATGTGACTGCTATTTCTGGTCCTCATGGGCCTTCAGCCCTCCTGGCCTACCTGGCTCTGATTTCCTAAACCAGCTTCCAAAGTCACAGGATAATCCAGCCCCTTGTCCTGGATTCCTCCCTGGTCTCTGAATGCTTTTCTTCTACCTTTCCATTTGGTTAAGATCTGGAATCTCCCTAGATCTGCTATTCTGTAGTGATGATTATGCTGAAAATTAGAACACTGGGGCTGACTTTTCATTATCCTGGGGGAGATCTTAGTCAGCTACACCATCAATACACACCTCTCCCAGTTGGAGGAAGCTGGGGGAAATCACAGCACTGTTCTGCTTTCACCACATATCTGTAAAACTTGCTAGGAAATAGTGCTTAAGCAAGCTGTGCAGTCAGGCTTGCATTAACATGGGTATTAGCTGTAGAATGAGGGAGGCAGTTGCCTCTTGACTTCATAACTCTGTGGTAGTTAAATGGAGCAAGAGAGACTATATTCTTTTAGAATTTGGAAGACTAAAGAATGCCATAGACAGTTACTACAGTCGGAACCCTGCCCCTGAAGGCCTCAAGTCAAAGTTCTAGAGTGGCAGAGTCAGCCTTTACCAATAGATCTTCACCATTAACAGCATGAGAAAGGAGGCACCAGTCCATGGTAAGATGGGGTGGCTTAGAGTGATTCCACCCATGGGAACCCCAGAGGAGGTCTCTCTCAGACAATATCAGCAGGACTGGAAAAGTGGGGAAGGTGATAGGTCTGTGTGTGGTTAAGGTGCAGCTGCTTTGTTGAGCCTTCTATAGGACCAGTCTCCCTAGGTCTTCTTGTCTCACACTCCCCGCGCTCCCCGGGCTCCCCGGGCTCCCCACGCTCCCCATCTTCCTCACATTCACCTATCATGTGAGTACTTGTTGGACCTACTACAGCTGGTCTGTGACCTTTCGGCTCTGTGCTATGAGTCTTTTGGTGGCTGCCTGTCATCTGAGCGACTTTGAAATCTCACTCCTAATAATATCTGTGGCTTCTTCATTCACTGGTTTCTCCCTTGACTGCTCCATCCTCCAAAAGCCAGGCTGTGCCATGCCATAAAGTCCTGCCTGGCTCACACTGCTCTCTCCACCCACATTACACCTTTCTTCAGGGACTGTATCGGCATTCAGTGACAAACTGTGTGCTGCCTTCAGGAAGCCTCTCTTGACCCTTTTGTCATTCCCCCAGGAGAAAGGAGGAAAAGTCCTCACTTGGATGGGCTTACAGACCCATGTAACCTGACCTTGAGTGTATTGATCAGGACCAGGCTGATCAAGTCTCTATGACATACTACAGCACTGTGGCCAAGGACTTGGGCTCTGGGTTCCAAATCAGAGCTCTGACACTTTGTGATATGAGCCCTTAAATGCCATTTTCCCCTCTGGGCCAGCTTCCTCATCTGTCAAATGGGAATGATAACAACACCCACTTAGGATGACTGAAGGAATCAAGTGTGAACATTCAGGCAGCAGGCAGCCTGTAGTTTACACATCATACCCATGGTGAATGAACTGCTGGTTGTTGTTTTTATTGCTGTCACTATCATCACAACTTGTACCATCATCATTAGGGTTCACACTTTCCTAGTGCCTAGTTAGGGTGACACATGACAAGTATTAAATGGGGACTGATGTGGAAGGTTCTATGCCACTGAAATTCTATGCTCACTCTTTGAACCCTTGCCTTTGTGTAATGAATACTATTGTTTGTTGAATGAATGCAATGGCTAATCTTCACTGCCATGTTGGCTGGATTTGGAATCTCCAGGGAGATCAGTAAGTCACACTTGTGAGTATACCTGTGAGGGTGTTTCCAGAGAGGAAGACCTGGGAACTCCCCGTCTCTGCTTCCTGGCTGCTGTGTTGTGACATTGCCATCCTCTGCTTTGTCTTAGTAGCTTCCCCACCACCAAACCCTCTTAAACTATGAGTCCTGAGCAGAGAGTGGGGGCAGGATGCTCAATCTCCGTGCATGGGGCCCAGGATGATAACAGGAGGGAAGGACCAGGGATTCAGAAGATGGTCAGCTCACAGATAAAGTGGGGCCACTTTCTCAAGACAAGAGAACTCAGAAATCAGGACTTTAAGTAGTCAGCCATCTTTCCATGGTGATTGTTTCCTCCAAGACTGGCCTTTGCACTCTCCCTCAGTCTTTAGCGTGGTGCACTGGTATGAGGATTAGTGTGTGTGTGTGTGTGTGTGTGTGTGTGTGTGTGTGTGTGTGTGTGTATGTGTGTGGTGGGTGTTGACTACAGCCTGTTTCAGCTGCTTAGAGGAGAAGCAGAAGAGGAGTATAAACAGGGAGAATGTGGTGGAATGACAGCAGAAAAAGCCTCAGTAGAGACCTGCCTGGCTTTGGTTCTGTAACTGATCTGAGTTTTTGTTTCTTTCATCAATAAAAGGGGATAAGAGCCTTGACAAAGGCTTTGGGAAGACAATTCAACCATGCCTGTAGTGGGCTTAGTCCATGCATGGCATGGTGACAGAGGAAGAACATCAGCAATTGACAAAGGTATTGGGGAAGTTGTGGCATTCTTAGGAGGTGCATGATGGGGCAGATGGTAGCAAGGTCTAAGAGTTCCAAAGACAAGCATGTCGTGGAACACCCGAGAGAGTACTCCCAGGGTTCCTCTGTTCACATGTGATGACTTTCCACTGTAGCCAGTAGGGAAGACTGCTGTCTTGAACACATTTAAATATCTTACAGGCAAAGCAAGGGGGGATGATATTGAGCCAACGACCTGAGGATTCCTGTCAAGTCTGAGAGGCTCTGAGTTAAAAACAGAAGAGAGGGGGAGGCATGGGGGGATGCGTTAACTTAAGGAAATGCTTTTGGGCCCAGTGACCCTATGTTCTCTGTTACTCTATAATAAATTAATGAGAGCCAGGAAGGGGGTCTTCTTATCAGTTCAAAGCAAGGTTGAGCATGCAGGTCTGGGAGAAGAGGCTTCAGGATGGCAGTTATAAGCACAGTTTTAGTAGGTGGAACTGGGTTTGATTCCTGGTTCTGCCACCACTACTGGCTGTGTGGCCTTGGGAAAATGCCATTCAAAGCCCCTGATTATCTTATCTGGAAGGTGATAATGCTTAACACACAGGAGTTAGTGATCAAATAATGTTACATGAAGAAAACCTTTGCCTGGAGCATGGATCGTGTACATAATGGGCTGGTTCCAACCAGCATAGTGTCAAAAGCAACTCATGGGTGACTGGGGCATAGGAAGTCAGAGGTGGTGGGAAAGGACTAGTTAGAAAACAATCATGACAACATCACCCCACTTCCAGTCTCTGACAAAGGCCTTAGTGCCCATGTTCAGGGTCACCGAAGCCCTGTTTCTGTTGAAGGCTAATGTTTGCTTCCCTACAACCTCCTAAGTCGTGTGCTCCTCTTGTGTTATCATGCCAGGTATGCCAACTAGCACAAAGTAATAAGGCCAGCATAAAGAAGGTGTGCACCCCCAGCACACCCTCAGGCTTGTGCACAAGGTTTGTGCCAGAGACAGCATGTTCACCCTCTATGGCACTCGCCACTATTCACCCATAGTAGCTTCTCAGTCAGTACTTGTTACCTAGTGTGTGTGTGTGTGTGTGTGTGTGTGTGTGTGTGTGTGTGTGTACTTAAGTGTCAGGTGTCTCAATCATTTCACCCACTTTGTTATTTGACACAAGGTCTCCCACTAAACTTAGAACTCACCAACTGAACTAGGTTAGCTGGGTGGAGAACTCCAGGGATCTGCCTGTCTCTGCTTCTCCAGCACTGGGATTACAGCAATGGGAGCTTTTATTTTAACATGGATGCCAGGGTCCTAAACGTAGGCCATAATGCTTGCCAGGCAAGCATTCCAATAGCTGAACCATCTCCCTGACTCCTATGTAACACCTAAACCCATTTCCCATGTAAGACTGTAGAGTTGGGGGCTTCAGATGGGCTTTCTGTCCTAATTTCTGTGTTGCATCTGTGTCTAGGGATTCCATCCTTGCCCTGGATCATTGGCAGCTCCCTCTGAATATTCCCACAAAGCTATTGGGTGTCCCAAACTCTGAAGCAAGCTCCCATGAGTGAAACAGCCACATGCTTAGGTTTTAGAAATGAGCACCCACTCCTATAATTCTTGGTCCCAGGTCCTGAACACCTATGGTAACCTCTAGTTGCCTAAATAATTCCCCTTCATGATAAAGGGTTGTGGGTTGACATCAAATGTCTGGCCTTCCATTCTTTGGGGAGAGTGTTTCTGCTTGCTGGGTATATCCCATGCTTTGGGTCTAAGGAGTTCATAAACT
Source organism: Mesocricetus auratus (assembly GCF_017639785.1). NCBI lineage: Eukaryota > Metazoa > Chordata > Mammalia > Rodentia > Cricetidae > Mesocricetus > Mesocricetus auratus. The sequence goes on from NW_024429191.1 coordinate 59,897,917, forward strand.
CATCCATCTTAGACTGCTTCACCCAACTGCAACAGACACAGTCATTCCTTGCATTATCTCAATCATTACCAGAGTTTTTTACCTAGGCTATTAACAATGATTATTAACATATTCATTCAAATCAAGCAGCTCCTGCTTTCCTGCATTGTATTAAACTGTGGTGCTGATGCTGGATATTCACAGTACCATAAATGGTTCTTCAATGTGCTACAAAGGCCCGTGAGTTGGGGGTCTGGTTTCCAGGCAACAACACTATTGGGGAGGTGCTGGAAACTGTAGTAGCTGGAGCCTAGAAGAAGAAAGTAAGTTCATTCGAGGTATGCACTTGAATAAGGTTGTAGGTTTCCAGTATCTCTCTTCTGCTTCCTCTCTCTTTGCTTCTTGACCAACCTGACGTAAGCAGATTGCTCCACAATGATCTCTTTGTCATGCTATGCTGTCTCTCCACTGGGCAAAGTCATGGGGCCAACTGGATGATGGAGCAGAAGCTCAGAAACCGTGATCCCTGAACCTCTGCTGTGTTGTTATAGTCATAGGAAAGAAACACAAGGAGAAAGCCTTTTTGCATCTTTTGTCTTGTTGGAATTTCATTTTAGTGTGATGATAACAGATAGTAAACTAGCAAACAAGAAAATACAGAAATATTCTTTGGCAAGCAGTAGTTATTTCGGACAGAAAATAATGTAAATCTCACATATTCCAAGTCACACACTTCCATTATTTAGAAATTTTACAAGCATGTAATAACCAGGAAAAAATAAATACTATAAACAAATAAAAGAATATTTGTCAACCAAGTCTGGCTTTCCACTTCCAACTCCTAAATCAAACAGCTGACTGTCTGGTGACACTGTTTATAGAGATGACAATGGCTATACTATAGTTAGAGTGAACTACTCACAACTTTTGGATAGTAGTAACATGGCCATTATTTAATGTCACTGCTCATGTACTAGGCTAATTGCTAGAAATGTATTATTTAAGGGCTGGAGAGATGGCTCCGTAGTTGGATGCACTTGCCGCTCTTCCAGGGGACTTGAGTTTCTGCCATAACACCCTTTCATAGGCAACTCAGAACCACCTGTTACTCCAGCTCCAAGGCATTCAACACCCTTACCCAGTATCTGAGGGTACCTGTATACACCCCCCAACACACACACCCCAAAATGAAATCCTAATTTTTTTCATTTTACACTAGGCATTTCATTTTTATCTTCATTTCCAAAAACTGGAGTTTAAGTGAGACAGCTTTCTTGACTGCTGTCCCCCAGCAGTGAGCAGAATAGCCAGGGCAGTTGCCAGGCCATGCTGCTTTTCTACTGGCTGGGATCCACCCAGAACCAGCTCTTGTGTGAAGCGTTTCCGTGTGCCAGAGCAGCAGGAATGAAATCCTAAAGTGGGAGGCACCATTTCATCTCCTGCTCTGCAGCTGAATTGTTGGAGTGTGTATTTTTAAACCCTCCTGGATATGCTGAGGCTCCGTAAGAAAGACAGTTAAATAAACAGAGTGAGGAGAAGACAGGTGAACTTATTTTTAGTGTGTCTCTGTATAGAGAAGACTCCACAGGCACACAACAAGAATTTGCCCTGTGTGTTAACAGGGAACACAGACCACATGGCTCCAACCCTCCTTTCTTGGCAGATTCCCCCTCAGGAAAGAACCTCATTGCCATGACTTTAGTGGAAGAGTCACAAAAGGATATGCCAAGGCACACACAGGATGCTCACTGCCATCAGAGAACTTAGAACAACATGAAAACATCATTTATCAAGGGGCTGGATGGCAGCTCAGAGCCCACCCACAACAATAGCCATGTGAAATGATGTCAATGACTGGTGATGTTTTGTATGAAATGGCAGGGAATGAGGCCCAAAAATGTTTTCTGAAGAAGCAAGCAGGTTTCAGGACAACAGTATATTAACACAATCTTGTAAGAACTGACAATGAATGCATATGTATGAAAGAATGCAAAATCATTGTGTGCATATATGAATACTAATAGAGACCCCAAATGCTACTGCATGCAAAGAAACCATGTACAGGACATGATGACAAAATGGTAACAGGGAAATGAAAAGATGGTTCAGCAGGCAAGTGTGCTCACTTCATAAGCATGAAGACTCAAATCCAGATCCCATTCCCTGAGCTCCTCTCCTCACCCCAACAACACTTCAGATGTGATCTCAGGCACACCTGTAACTCAACTGACTTGGGGTGGGTGAGACAGTAGGGTTGTGGGGAATTACTGGTTGGTAGCTGGCCTCAAGAGAAGGGATGAGGAGTAATAGAGGACAAGCACACTAACACACACATACACATACGTTAGACATAAACACCATCTCACAAACACAGACACACACGTTAATAGGCTTTTTGGAGAATTACATGTTTGTGGTATTTGCTCCTTTCTTATTTTATTTCTTGTTTTTACTTTTTTTATCTTAGGAGAAAGAAGCTGCCACTGTGTATCATAGGTTGGCTTTGTGCTCATGGCCTACATCAGTTTTTTGAGTCTCGGGACACAGACATGCTTTTGTGCATCTCTCAATGTTCTAGCGATTGTGAGGTACTCTTGGTTGGAAATTTTAGGAAGCCTCACTAAGGTGAGACACTACGATCCCATCCTGTTGCTTCTCTCTCTGAGTCAGCACCAGGTGCCTGAGGGACTCAATAAAACCTCTACTCCTTGTCACTATCCTGTCATGCGCCAGCCATCTATCTCACATGTCAGAATCAAGCCCTCTCTCTGGCAGAGAACCACCTGAAGATGGCAAACAGGTAAGAGGCTTGGAAGATGCCTGGCTCTCTTCCCCCACTGATTTCTTTCTCAGGCCAAGATTTGTGGGGGACATCCCCTGAGCTCTTCTCCACAGGTGTGAAGGTGTTGACTGTGGGATTCTCACTTGTTCACACCGTTCCTTACTCTGCTCGCAGGTGTGCACATGGACATAGCACTGAGCCAAGCCCTCAGCACTCACATGTACACAGTATTCACACACATCATCCTCAGATACAAGGATACAAACACACTCATGTACACGAGAACACTATAAATGATCACGGCAGACAACAGCTGTTCAAACCCCGAGCTTAAAGGCAACAGGCACAGGTTAAAAACACAGGGACATGTCCCTACACGTAGAGTCCCACCTCAGTTTTTCAAGTTCTCCCTGGCTGTGGCTGAGAAGAGACAGGCATGGCTCTAGCCTTCTCAGCAGGCTGACTGCAGAACCCTCTGATCACGCAAAGCTCCCCCATGAACTAAAGGCTCCCAGGAAGAACACACACTTCTCAGCCATAGCCTCCCTTTCAGGGTTCTTTCCCAGAATCCTGCAGTCCTGCTGCCTTCTAGAATTTTCAAACTTGCCCTAAGCGAAGACTCTGATGCCGGTCCTGTGCTTCTGGTTATCTGTCAGACATTTTCCTCTCTGCTATTCCTGAGATGATGACTTATCTATCTCTCCCTGGGAAATTCTCCAAGGGGGCAATAGACAACAGACCCTGAACAGTTGCTTTCCTGGAGGGGACAAAGGACTGTTAAGAGTGTAGCACAGGGAGTACTGTGGTATTCAGGTTTCTTCCAGAAGGGGGCTTCACCATCAGCTCAAATCCTAATCAAAAGGTGACTTTCCTCACTAAAAGATGGAAGGAAATGGCCACCTTGCCCCACTGAGGGTAGACAGAGCCCTCAGACTAGACAGCCTCTAAACAACAAAGTTCTCCCCCAGTTAACAAATAGAATCAGCAGCCAACATTTGGCAGGGCTTATTGGAGGGACTAAAAGGCTTCGGAAAAGAAATCAATGGATAATGATTACCCTTAAAGTGCCCTTTGAGCAATCGCATTAGCAGAGATAGAGAACAGTTCTGCAAATCATAGCACGGATCCGGATACAAGGAAGTGACTGTAAGGGGGACAGTGATTGCTCATTCCTCCCCGTCCCTTGATGGGAGAAGAATGGCTGCTAGCTAGATCCGATTCCATCTCGTGTCTGGTGGAGAATTCAGTCAAAGGGTGCTGTGGAGGGAATGCTGAAGTTGTCAAGGTTTTGATCTTCCTAATAAAGATGTAAGGGAGAAGAAAGGCCCAGACAAAGAGCCTTAGGTGCAGAGAGGAAAGAATGGGAGAGGGAGAGGAAGAGGAAGAGAGAGGCAGGGAGAGGTAGAAAGGGGAAGAGAAGGAGGGAGATGAGGAGGAGAGACAGAGAAGGGAGGGGAGAGGATGGGGAAAGAGGAGAAAGACAGGGTTGGGGGAAATGAAGGGGAGAAGAAGAGGAAGGAGGGGAGGGCAGACAGAGGAGTGGGAGGGAGGAGGAGGCTGTTGTTGGGGGTAGGGGAAATAGTCATGAGAGGATGATGTCTTACAAGAGCATTTGGAAGAGGGATCTGGATTTTGAAGATACATTTTCTGAGTTGTGGATGTACACCCACATTTTGCAAGTTATCATCAAGAAATGGAACCCGCCTAATTAGTGTTTGATTGTCAGACTATGTTTCTTTGTAGCTAAAAGTCACAGAGCCCTGTATCATCTACCTGGATCATATAACCAATCCCACAGGGAGAGCTGTTGACTGTCAGCAACTGAATTGAACCCTTGCAGGCAGGTAAGGGCAACAGGGCTCAGTGATGCTCAGCTTGCCAGGGGCTGTCAGAAAATCAAGGCATCCGCTGAGAAGGCCTGGCCTCTGTGGGACAATAGATGGCCAGGGAAGCACAAGAGGACTAGCCAAGTCCAGAAGACTGCTCAGACCCCACAGGCACAGAGGCTGTACTTTTAAGAATTCCTATCCAATTCTTAACGTCAGTAGGCTTTCAGGGCCTGCTGAGTGGCATTCAAACTATGTGGTATAAACTCATAACTGTTTTAGTTATATCACAAGAGACATGTTCTTCCCATATCAGGGGATTAAACATTCTAGCAGACCTGTTCAGTGTGGCTGAGACTGAGCCCTGCTCCCTCACTGCCTGGGAGATGCAGGCCGTGGGTACTGAGAACAAATAACTATGTAGAGACATAGGTTTGTTGCACATAGGGGTATACACAGACACACAGACACACGCCTGGACTATACTGTTGACTGCTTGTGTTTTCATGTGTATCAGTACTGACCAGGTCCTTAAGGACTACACAGATGATCCAGAGAAACTGAAGGGCTCACTCAAGCTCTACAGCAGGCGATGACTGACTCAGGATTTGAGCCAGCTCTTCAGGCTCCCTGTCCTCTGCTCCCCCTCCTCCTTGGACTCTTCATGGATTCCTAGGATAGTGCAGCGTATGCCTTACTTTGTCACCCCAGAAACCCTTCATGGACTAGCAAGATGAGTAAAGGTGGTTGCTGTCAAGCCTGATGTCATGACTTCAGTGGATGGAAAGAACTCACTCCTGTAAGTTGTCCTCTGACCTCTGCACATGTCACATGTGTGGGCACCCACAGGTGCACATGCCCCTACTAAACAAATAAATGTAAAACATTTTAAGTAGCCCCTCTCTGTCTGAAATAAGGGAAACTGAGGCACGCTGGTGAATTCAGTGATGCTTCACTTCTTCCTGCTTGCAGTTTTGGAGCAGAACAATGAAGGACTCGTGGTCACAGGGTAGTTAAAAGTCAAGATGAACATCTTTAGCACCATAGCATTGTCCATACAAAGGCAATTGGTGAGAGAGGACAAACACACCTCTGCCCTGTAAAATGGGCATATTAGCAGGCTCTCACACAGCATTGTAGACGGCTCTTACTGAAATACAAAATTATGCATATTATAGCAGAGGGTCAATACTCTTAGCTATCGCATTATTAGAGGGCGCAGCACCCTCAGGTAAGGCAAACAGACTTTTATTGGCACTGAGTGCACAAGACACACCTATGGTCCACACACCCAATTCAACTAGAAGATTCTGAAGTTGCTACATGGGCTTTTAAAGGAGCTAATAAGGACCCCATCAGTGCCTTTTACTTAGTCTCCACACAAACAAACTTGGGACTCGATGCCAAGTTCCTGCAGGCAGCTGGCAGAGCTCACCAAGCATGCTAAGCATGCCTAGCCATGGCCAGGTGTTTCTTAGGGTTCGACATCCCTCCCAGGTTGCAATAGGGAGCTCTAAGCATCAGGCTGTGTGGCCAAGAAAAAACAGAGGTGAGAAAACAAGGTCAGACCTACCCAAGTCATTTCTGAATCAATTGCTCTCTGACACACACTGTGACCTCTGGCGGCCTTAGCACATTGCCTGACCTGAAGGGTGTCTATGAATATCTGTTGAACAGAATAAATCAATAACGGTTGTAGAGCACGGTCAAATCAGAACTCAAAGCACAAAAATCATTATCTTCTTACTTCCCATCATCAAACTCTCCTGGCAGAAGTCAGAATTTCTGTGACAGTGCCCTGGACTGACCTTTTAGCTCTTTTCTGCTGTCTCCAGCTCATAGCCTTGTGAGTATCGCCTGGAGACTAAGAATTCCCGTTTGATTACCTCCCAACACCTCAATTAATTTACGTGATGCTGGCTGGCCAGGACCTTATCTCCGTCTAATGTGAACCCGAGAAAGGAACACCTCTGGGTCACATCCTTGAAATGCCAAGTACCTTCATTAATGCTTGGCTCTGATACAAGTAAGAGACCCATGAACTCCTTGGAGCATGACTGTGCAGGGGCTGGGTCACAGGGCACCTGGCAGCCCCAGCTAAGCCAGGGTTGTCCGTGGCTGGACACACTGATTGGATGACCAGGCTGGAAACTGTTGGCAGCTCCACTATGGTATGGACACCCATCGCCATAACATTGCAAAAGACAGAAGTTCTCAAACTCTTCCGTATGTGAACCACAGCAGGAGATACACTTTCCAGAGTGACCCTGTGTGCTCTGTATTCAATATAATCCTTCATTCTAGGATACACTGTGTTTCACATTTGACTATCACTGAAATTTGAGTGTGCCTTGTGAATTAGGATGTTGTGCAATTAACCAGCAAGGCCTTTTTTCCTTTCTATGTGCTACTCAAACTCTTCAGTTTCTTCCAAAGTTGTCGCTGCTACAACTGAGTCAACTTCACCCACCCTCTGATGTGTCTCAATCTACTTGTATCACACTGTCACAGAGACAAAGGAAGCCCACAGTCTAATTAAAGAATTTCCTGGGAGAGAGGGGACCTGAGATTTGCAGGGATTGAATTGTCAGGCCAGGAGTGGAAGGGCTTATAATGAGGAGTGTAGAAAAGAAAACTTGACTCTACATCAGTCAAGGTAGAGTTTCTAATCTACCTCCCTTACTGATTAACCATGAAGACATGGGTGAATTCTTTAAATTACTGAGTGATTCCGTTTTCTCACCTGTGAAACACTGAGTAGTACTTTTCCCATTCAGAGCAATAATAACTAGAAACACAAAAATGAAAAAGTAGAAAGCATTGACCCAGGGCCTGCATGTAATAGGTAGATAAAAATTAGCAGTAACCATGTGACTGGCAGTGTTGATGGTGCTCAAGAAAAAAGTCATGAAAGTAGCAAACATGTCTTGCTACTACTGTGACATCAGCCAGCACAAAGACATGATTATCAACTACAGTGCATCTTATTTTATTCAATTAATTCTCCATTTCTTTACCACTACCATTAACACTCTAATTCTTTCCCATGTTGAGAGCCATATACAATTCTCCTGCTGATGGGTGCCCTGTTAGGGCCCATAAAGAGGGGCCCATTTCATCTTGCTTCAAGATCAGAGAGTTCAAAACCATCCTTAGACCTGAAGGTCTAAAGCTTGGCTGCAGCAGGATGTTTTGGTCTTTATAGCAGATGTCTTTATCTAAATAATAACAGACTTGGGTTCAGGTGTGTTTACACTGGACCCTGAGGGTCAGATAGCAGATGTGGCTACCAAATACCTGGAGGATTAAGAGAAATAAGAATCCTTGCCCCTTATACATGATAATAGAAGTCTTCTGCCATTGTCCCCACTTTTGGTTGGGTTCTTAAAAATGTTAAAGAATAAACTAAGCAAGTTCAGTATTGACTTGATTTGCCCTCCTGACTCTATCCTGTGTCTCTGTCTTTCTCTTTAATGTCTTTAGGTCTTTATGTAGCCTTTCTCAATCCACACTCCCCCTCTCAGGTACAAACTGGGGGCAATTGGCTGGCTCCGACTGCAGCCCCGCAAACACAGGCTCCCAAGGTGCCTCATTGCCAAGGTATCCTCGAGGGCATCCTTTACTTCAGTATGTATCTGTATAGTGTAGGCATGCAGCTAGCTGACTCCATCAAGGTTTCTAATACAGCCATACTCACCTCGGGTTTTGTGAGTTAAGTCGCGTGTCCAATGAATTTCTCCACTCTCTCACTGTAGTGATACATTCTTCCAACATCATGTTCTCTCATTGATTATTACGGCTTACTGAAACATTTGAACTTGATCGGCCCTACATCATCTTCCTTCTTTTTATTTTCTCTCGTTGTTCCCTGGTAGTGGGACTCTCACTATTAATCCTCACTGGCCTAGATGCTCATCCCTACATTAGCATCTGTTTGATCTCATGCCCATTAGCATTTCCTCTCCAGTTTCTTGAGGTTATTTCCCACAATCCAGCCATTAAATGTTTCTTAAAACTTATACATCTTGGATGGAAGAATGAATTGTTTACAGATGAAGGACTGATTTGGACTATATAAATTAAACCTTGGGAATGAGTTCCACCATGTGGACTATTTCAGTGCTCTCTATTAGGTTCAAAATAGGTAAGACATATTGAATATGATACGCCAAAATATCAGAAGTTTCATTTCAAACCCATTAACTAAGTAAATCGCCTGTCACCTGTTATTGTCAATGTTTGTAAACTAACATGCTTAGCTTCCTTGCAAATTCTGGGTACTTAAGTTGTCACTGAATTAATTGAATGTGTGAAACTAAGTAGGTGTGGGCAAGGGCAGTAGAGAGACTAGAAAGGAGAAGAGAAAGAAATAGATGAATAGGAATGGTGGATAAGCAATTCAAATCAGCAATTAGGTTCTTCGTTGTTGTTATTTAGTCTTGTTTTATTTTTAAAGTAGGCATGTGAAACACTAACATAATCTATCACTGGTATTGCCAAGGACATTTACTGCCACTGAAATGTTCCCATGTGACTGAGGATGCCATGGAAGCTCTGGGAACTGAAGTGACTGCATCTAATTTTGTACCACGAACAAGTGGCAGATCTGGGAACCCAAGCCCCATGCTCCCAAATCAGTGCTCTTTCTTATCCTTCATGTTGCCAGAAGTGACAAGAGGCCATGCTGGAAGTAGCACATTACTGCTTTTCTCATTCTTCCTATTCAAAATCTTGGTTCTATTTCAGATTTAGAATGCTGTAGGTGAGTGTGATGAAATACACTGTAATGCCAACACTGGGGAAGCTGAGACAGAATTAAGAGATAAAGGCCAGCCTGGACAGCAAGAGCCCATGCCAAACAAATAAACCATAAAAGATAGAATCATCTAAAGCAGTGGTTCTCAACCTGTGGGTCACAGCTTTTTTGGGGGCTGAGCGGCTGTTTCATGAGAGTTGCATATCTGATATCCTAAACGTCAGATATTTACATTAGGATTTACCACAGCACCAAAATCACAGTTATGAAGTATCAATGAAAATAATTTTATGGCTGGGGTCACCACAATACGAGGAACTGTGTGAAAGGGTCATAGCATGAGGAAGGTTTGATGCTTTATCTATCTCAGAAAACACCACCCAAACATAATGGGGGAGTGGGGTCGCAGCTCTGGTGTAAGGGCACTTGCTATGCATGTATGGAGCCCTGGGCTTGATCTCCAGAAAACCCCTCCTCACTCCATCCCCCACCAATGCATTCATAGCCTCAGGTAACTACAGCAGGAGGAAGCAGCCACCACCCCAGGAAAACTGACCAGCTCTTTTTGAGTCCCAAGTCTTCTCCTTGATACTGGGTACACTGAGCTAAGAACTTCAGACTGCCTTTGTGTCTCAGTATAGTTTATGTCCCTTACCTAGATATTTGACCTTTAACCTTCACAAAACAAAGGATCAGTTAGTTCCTGTTGTCTTCCAGTAAATTCAATTCCCAAGTGCTGTTTGCTGATCATCCTGCCTGTGACCATTCTTTGTTAGACCTCGGATCAGCAGAATGCAGCTCAGGACTTGTCCAGATAGGCCAGCCTCACTCAAATAAGCAGGTGACTTCATGGTATGTGCCAGCCTTCTGTACCAGGTAATTCTAATTCTCATAGCTCATCTGTAAGGTTGTTGGTATTATTTCCAATTTACATATAGGGAAAACTAAGGCTTAAACAGGCTTAGCAAACTTATCAGTGTGGAATAGCTAATGAGCGATTTAGCAGGAATTCAAATCCAGTTTTGCCTGATACGAGAGCCTGCTCTGTGTGAGCACGCCCTACCATGCACCCAAGCAAGGATCCCCTCACACTTGTCAGTAAGTGCATTAGTGCTTTGTTTTTAGACCCCAAAACACACACCAAAAGCTTGGACTCAGGCTTCTAAGGAAAGGTGTCTTCTGATTCAGCTCTTTCGTGTCTGAACAAACATCCCCCAGCAGCACTGACAATTTTAGCAGGGACAAATGCAGGGCTCTCTCACGCCTGATAATGGATCTGAAACAGAGAGAAGACAAGAGGTGTGTGCATTACAGATTATGGGTAAAAGGCTTGGCTGAGGAAAAGATCCCATTGTTCTGAGAAATGACCTTATGCCAGCAAATGAGGAAATGCTGCTTGCTGGCTGGCTGGATCGGAAGATGCTGGTGTAACAATGCAGGTGGAAAGGGAAAGAAGGAGAAGAGGAGAGAGCAGCTCTGGTCTCAGCTTTCCCCCCACGCCCAGGTGGTATGAGAGGAAGGAGCTGAGCCATAGCACTGAGCCTGAGGACAGCAGAAGCAGAGGCAGCACTGGCGGGAGAAGAGGGCTTAGGAGTTAGCCCTATGCTGCGTCTGTTTTACAGGAAGCAGTTTTTCATAGACCTAGATCTTCTTTGGGTTGTGGATTCCAGACACAGAAATAACAAAACCACAGTGCTTGAACAAACAGGCTCTACTGAAAACCAGATTCCTTGCTGAATGAGATAGGGCCATTGATATAGGGCAGCCCTGCAATAAGAACTTCTGGATACATAGGCATAGGGCTAAAAGAAAAAAAAAAGCTATGTGTTCTTTGCCCTTGGAGTGTGTGTACTCTGCAACCTGTTGAACATTGGGAAATAAGGGGAAAACAACAGCTGGGTTAGGGATAGCTGGTAGCCAATGGAGCAGGGGGTAGGGCTAGCCTAGAGAAGTCTCCACTAAGAAAAGGGTCCCCATAGATGTATTTTGGGTCTTGGAAGATAACAGGTGTATGTGACCTATGCGGAAGAAAGGCATCATTCCAGGCAGGGAACTCTGTCATAGTTCAATGCCATTGTTTAAGCTAGAGAGCATGGCTTCGTTGATTGGCATGCAAAAAAGTGAAAAAGACAGCATGAGAAATACCTGCCGGCGATGACCATGACACCTGGTGGCCTCTGTTTCCTGGTCTATGAACTGGAGGAACGATCCCTGTCTGACAGATGTTGAGAGGAGTCAAAGGACTGATGCATGTCAAGAGTCCAAGCAGCTGCTTGTTATTAACTAAGTGCTTTGTGGATGGTCAGTTCCTCTATTCTTGTTACAAACAGAAGGCCATGTCCCGAGGGGCTTGTATTAGTTGCTTTTCTGTCTTTGTGATCAAACACCTCATGAAAGCAACTTAACAGCAGGCAGACTTTACTTTTGTTTATAGTTTAAGAAGGAAAGAATATGTTGACTCACCTCCCCTGGCAAGATTTCTTCTCTGGAAGATTCCACAACCTTTCAAAACAGCACTACCAGCTGAGGAGCAAGTGTTTAGACACAAGATCCAGTGGGGAACATTTCACATCCAAGCCACACTGGAACCTCTCTTATTCAGACTCAGAAAGACCCTGGAAGGGACCGGAGGCAGCTTTGCTTGAGTTGGTAGACTGCTGGCCTACCATGAATCACGCCCTGTGTTTGGTCCCTCGTACGGAATAAAAGCAGGTATGGTGACATGCTGGTAATATTAATACCCAGGAGGTGGAGGCAAGGGAATCCAAAGTTCAAGGTTATTATCTACAAGTTCTAAACCAACCTGGGCTACATGAGATCCTGTGTCAAAATAATATTGATCATAATAAAGAAAACACAAGAGAGGCCAATTATGATGGTGCATGCATGCAATCCCAGCTCTCATCAACCTGGGTCACAAGAATGGAGAGTTCTAGGCTAGCCTGGGCTATATACTGAAACACCTTTTTTCAAAACACAAATAAAGCAAAACAAAAAAGTTAGACATTGTAGCCAATCCCCAAAACATTATTCCTCCCTCTACTTGCCCAAAAAGGTAGGTAGGGGACTCCCCTGGGCATCCTGAAAAGCTCCAACTTCTCTCCTTCCCCCATGATTTTCAATGTAAAGTTGCCTGTCTCCTGAAGATGAGGGGGGCAGACCAGAAGGGACAGGAGTCTTGGGGTGCTCATTCTGATGGCCTCTGCTTCACTGCATGTCTGTATACACCAATGCATGTCCGTATGCCACACATGCATGTGAGTATTTGTGATTCTGTGTATAAAAGTATAACTTTCTCTGTAATTCCATCGCCCAGAGAGAGGCAGGGGAGGGACCGAATTAAAGCCAAAGATAATTGTCATTGATCGATCTACTTAATGGCCTGAAAACGCCCAATTAGAGCAGTGTGCACAGCTGGCTGCTGAGCTACAGGGCTGCATGGTGTTCTGCTTGAATCAAGGTGCCCTATGGATGGCCACAGTTAGCCTCATGGAAAGGCCCTTTGGGATTTGACCTCTGTTACTCAGGCCCTGCCTCCCAGGGTGAGGGAGCCTGGATTCCATGCAGCAGGGAGGGCACAGCGAGCTGGCACCACCTTTACCACATTCTGTAATGACTGGTGAGGGAACACACCATTGTGAATCTCAAGGCATTGTATTTAGTAATAGTCTTTCCTTACTTTATGCATATGAGCTGAAGGTAGGGTGTTATCAGGATGAATCTCATCAAGAAAAGCCCAAGAGAGAAACTCCATCTAGTGGTGGCCACCTTTAGTCAAGGAGACTATGATTTGCTTCCCAGTTCTCCCAAATCTGTGATGTCAGGAGGGCCACCGAGTCTCTGAGCAGAGAGAGCACCAAAATAAGACCTGATAAACTGGGGTCTCTTCCACATCATAGTCCTAGCCAGAGCCACCACGATGCGATACCCCATCTGAGGTTTTAAATGATGAAGCCTTTGCCAGCCGTTCACTGTAGTAACCATCACCTGTATATTGGAGCCCTCTGTCTGGAAGTATTCAGTAGCTACCTATGGAATAACTGAGTAAGGAGCCACCAGAAGGCAGCCTGAGCTGCTCATCTGCATAAAGCTTCTACAGGACCCTTTCCAAGCCAGGCAAACTAATAGAACCAAAGTGAGTATTGCTCACAATGGGCAATCAGCAGAGCTCAAGTCCATGAATCCTGGTTGTATGGGATATGGTGGGAGCTGAACACAGAGGCTGAAATGCTTGGGCCTCAGCAGACCTGTGAAAAAGGAGACACTCAGTTTTCCCCATAAATGCAATCTGGATCCACTTGCAGACCGGTGGTCTATGTAAACTATTCAAGGCATGTGTTCAGGAAATGTGTTCAAAGGAATTTCATCTTTAGACATTATGAAGCTGTACTGTTAAAAAAACCTGAGAACCTATTCATGACAAAAAAATCTCAGAAAAGTAGAAATAAAGAGACTCTTCCTCCACTTGGTAAAAAGCATCCTACAAAACCTCCACAGCTCACATACTTAATGGTGAGTGACTGAATGCTTTCTAAGGCCTGGAAGCAGAGATGGAGCCCTTCTCTACTTTTGTGCAAAAACAGAGCTGTAAGCTCTTGCCAGTACAACAGGCAAGAAGGAAAACAACAGACGGAAAGGGAAATCATAAAGAGATAACTGGATTTTTTCCCTATTTGAAATGGTATGATTGTCACCTATAAAGTTAAGAAAAACCTCAGGGAATTGGGAAGTGAGTTCAGCACACAAAAAAGTCAATTTTGTTTCTATACACAAGTGTATTAGTCAAGCTTGGTGGCGCTGTAACAAAATCTCTGAGAGAACAGCTTAAAGGAGGGATGGTTGATTTGGGCTCATGGGTTACAGGATTCAGCTCATGGTCACTGTGATGGACTTGACACAACTTAGAGTCCCGTGGGAAGGAGGTGGCGATGAGGAATTTCTAGATTAGGCATGCCCAGGATAGATTTTCACAGTTGGATTAATTGGGTTAAATGAATGCAAGAAGCATTATTTTATGGGCTGAGTCCCAGAGTGAACCAAAAGGAGGAGCCGAGCACAGGGATGCATGCATTAGTTCATGGCTCTCTGCCCTTGACAGTAATGCCTCAAGTTCCTCCCACTGTCACCTCCCACTAGCAACTCTAGCCCAGAACTACAGCCAAATAAGCCCTTATTCCTTTAAGTCGCTTTTGTCAGGGTATTTTTTTTATCACAGCAACAAGAAACAAAACTTGGACAGTCACTTGTCTCTGTCCCAGGCGTAAAGTTATGCAGCACACATGATGCCATGAGGGTCCATAGCGAGCGAGCTCACCTTGGGGAGTCTAGGAAACAAAGGGGAGGCAGATCCAGACTCTCTGCCACTTTCCTTCTGTCTAGGCTCTCAGATGCAGCATGATGCTTCTTATCTCATTCAGGGCCAGTCTTTCTCCTCTAATTATTCTTTTCTAGAAACACCATCTCAGCCATACCCAGAGACGTGCTTTCTGAGCCTCTTAGGTGCTCCGCAGGCCAATCAAGACAGCAAGATCAATCAATACAACTCGCACTAAAATCATGGCCTGGTGAAATGAAAGCAAGATACCATTTATGGCTGCTAAAAACGGAAATGTTTATGATAGAAATGCGCACAGAATTTGCATGTGTTAGACTACATATTTTTACGAAATGAAGGAACTATCCTAATAAGTGGAGATGCTCAGCCACGTTCATGGATTGACTAGTTCTACATATCAGTTCTTCACTCTGATTGCCAGGTTTAATGCAATTCCTGTAAAATCCAAGAAAGAGTTTTTTTGTAAAGATAGATTATTCTGAAATAGACAAGGTAACTAGTACAGTTTAAACACTTTTGAACCACAGAATTAAGTGGGAGGAATTGGTTTGCATGCCTAACTGGTGGACAGCAGGGTCGTAGGTGTCACTACTCAAAAGATTCCAGGGTCCTTGCAGTGTTGGTCGTCTGTGTGCCTCCTGCAGGGATGCTGGAGTCTTGGTCATGGTATGATTTTGGAAGATATTAATTAGTAAGAGGAATATGATGTACAGGAATTGTCTTTTTTTTACAGCTGTATATAGATCTACAAGTGTCTCAATATTTAAAAAAACTCTAGGTCAAATAAATTTTTATAGAACTTTGAGCATGTGTGTGTGCGTACACATACACACACACACACACACACACACACACACACGCACACACGAGTGCACACAGAGCGGGTGACATTTGAGTAAAGTCTATAATCTAGGTAATTGTATTGGTTTAGTTAAGTGCTTTGTGCAGATGTCAATTTCGGGCTTTTGAGAATGTAATACGCTATGTAAAATGCTGAGGAAAACTGAGTGATAAGTATATGGAACTACTGTGTAAATTTTTGCGATTTCTTGTGAGTCTATAATTACTTTGAAATTAAAAAGAGTTTTTTTAAGTACCGAGAACAGAAAGGAAACATTTATTAGTAGGCAGAATGTGGAATTCCCACCTTGACAGTCCCCTAAAAGCAGGTCTCTTAACTTTCCAGCACGTGTATTCTGTGTAAAGGTCTGGGGGGGGGGGCAGAATGCCATTGTAGCCTCAGGGGTCTTCTAGCTCAGACCTCATAGCAGTAGTGTGTCAGGGGTTATCCAGCTTTCCCTTCTCTAGAGCTTAAGACTGTGTAAGACGAATCCGATATTTCAGGGGTCTACTGCAGAGGGTAAGGTGAGAGTGTAAACCAGTTGCTTGAGTTACAGTCGTGCCCCCATTTGGACCTGTCCACTGGGTTCTGCTACTTTTTACAAATAGCTTCTCCACGCCTGTCATTAGAGAAACGAAAGGGTGCTAACAAAAGGGTGAGGCAGAGGAGATAGCCTCCTCTCTCCTGCACAGACCGCTCCAGGAATGGTGGGATTGTGAGGCAGATGGGGACACATCATCCTGGCAAGGTGTGGCAGAAATCCCAGAACACTGTGCACACAGACGTGTGCATATGTGTTGTGCATGCGCAAGACTGATTAACTTGTCCCATAATAGAAGGGCCTCATCTGCCTGCCCATCTGTGAAATGGGGATGTTGCCAACATCCATTACCCTAGGTCCAACTGGCTCCCAACAGAAACTGGAATATGGGATACTGGGTCTAGTGTTTTGGTCCTGAGACAACAGAATCCAAATGTAGGGATGTGCAGGGAGACAGAGGCTACTCTTGAGGCGTAATGCAAGGCAAGAGAAGGGGAAGGTCTATTCCATCCTGCTGGAGTCTGGGAATGCTGGCTAGATAATCCAAGCACATCCCAGTGCTCTGCGGCCCACTTCAATGCCTGTACAGATGCATTTGTCACAGTCTACACACTGAGTGGTAGTCTTATCATGGGATGTCACGCTCCCGGCTGCCCTTTGGGTAGTCCCGATTCTTCCCTTCTAGTTTATAGTGGAGTAAACAGGTTCAGAAAGAGTCCACATCTGGTATGCAATCATGTGTTTGTGGTAGAGTCAATTCCATGACCCCAGATCCAGAGCTCATGCTGTCAACCATAACCTGAGAGTTTCTTTCTGGTACTTGCTTTCCTGGTGACACATTTGGAGAGAGCTGGGGCCAGTCACCTGTCAGCTCTGTGACTAATTCAAGGTGTGATGCTGATGCATGGTGAACCTTCCTTCTGCCTCGGGGAAGCTGCCCCTTTGGCAGCCAGAGGAACACATAAATTCTTCATAAATTTTCCCACACACACCTCCAGTGATGTCAGTGACTAGGAAATGTGATCCAGAGAACCAAAGAACAAGTGCCAGGAGCTGGACTGCACCTGTACTGATAATGCTGGAAGCAGACAGAAGCTGGTTATCAAGAGCTGGGAATGGGAGCTTTGTGGTGTGGCTCAGTGGTAAGGCACCGTCTTACTGTGCATGAAGACCTAGGTTTCACTCCCAGCACTACGAAACCCAAATCTCTAAAAGTAGGAACTAAATCCTAACTCTGCCAGTTCCTAGATGGATGTCCTTAGCAAGTGTTTGCCCTTTTGTCTTGGCTGCATTTCTGGGGTAGAACAAAAAGGAAATACCTTTGGTCCCAGGGCACTCAATAAGGATAGAGTAATGAATGGACTTAGGCTATAGAAGAGTCAGATGTTAAGCTTTATTTAGTGAATGGGACCCTCACTATTATTTATAAAGATAAGGAAGCCAGAGGATTGGATGGGATGGAACATTTTCTAACCTTTCCCCCTGCTTTGGGTCAGGAGAGATTCGGCTTTTTAAATACTGTGCTCTACCCCAGCATCACCTAGCCAGTGGTGACCTCCTAAGAAAGTGTTTAGATTAGCCCCACCCCACCCTGGCCCCTCTCCTGCACCTTCCCCTCTTCATGGCATTTGCTGTCATTTGGGATACCCAAAATGATCACGTAAAATAATGTATAATACTCCTCCCCCGCAAAATGTAAGTAGCTAGGCACATGTGATTTCCTCCAGTCAAGGGAAAGACGCATCCAGGGGATTCCAGAATCTTCAGTCTCCTGAAATGGGTATTTTTACTCTATCCATACAGAAGAGAAGTCAGGTCAATGATGCCTGTGTCTTGCCACCTGGCTGCATGCCTGCCTGTGGTTGCCTGTCTCGGGTATACGATAGTGTTCTTTTCATTAGCTTCTAAGTTTAAGAAAGCCACAGATTGCTTTGGCCACCTTCCCAGTGTTTCAGTTGGGAGTGATTTGCTTAATTTTGGAGCTTGTGATGTGGAAGGAGGCACATAGAATCTGAGACTGGCCAGCAGAGGTCAGGACTCAGCACCCCCACTTACTGTTCAGAGCACCCATTGCTATTTAAAAATGAAATCTCTACATGCGGTAGAATTACAGATGTATTCTCCTATGCACAGGGAAAATTGTGGATATAATTTCATGTTTCTTAAAAAATCTAGAAGGCAAAATTATACCCCTTTTACAGATGAGGAACTTATGTAAAGGGAAACCTTTTCCTTGAGAGAAGCCTTCTCGCCAGCCTGGTTCTAGAGCCGCATGAGTCCCAAACAAACACACAGGAGGCTATATTAATTATGAGGCTGTTGGCCTTGCTTGTTTCTTACTGGCTAGTTCTGACTTAAGTAATTACCCCATAATTGTTAATTTAAATATTTCTCTTACCGGAGAATAGTTCTGGGCTTCCTACCCCATGGTGTTACATCTTGACTCCCTGTGTTTCTCCTTCCCAGAGTCCTCCTGAACTCCTAGTCCCACCTATCTTGGTTCTCTATAGGCCAACAGTGCTTTATTGACAAATACACAGGACTTCCCCCAACAAACGTAGGATTTAAAGGAGTCTGGGGATGTGGCTCAGTTGGCAAGCATGAGGTCCTGTGTTTGCTCCCCAGGTGAAAACCTGTCATGAGGGCTCACTTGTGATCAGCTGCTGGGGAGGTAAACAGGAGAATCCCTAAGACTCACTGGTAAACAGGCTAGCCTATTAGATGAGCTCCAGGTGCCAGTGAGAGACCCGGTTTCAAAAACAAGGTGGATTGGGGCTAGAAAAATACCTCAGCAATTAAAAGAAAAACACTACTATTGCGGGATCTGAGTTCAGTTTCTTCCACATGAGGAAGCTCACACCACCCATAACTCCAGCTCCAGCAGATCTGATGCCCTTTTCTGGACTCCATGAGCAACCACACTCACAGAACACACCCCACACACACACACAAACACATAAACACATAATTTAAAATATCTTTCTAAAAAAGTCAAGTGGATGGCCCCTGAGGAAGAGCATCTGGCCTCTATACACATAAATAAACACATGTACACGTACATATAATAGATAGATAACAAATCAACAGGAAAATAATTCCAGTCAGAAAGGCAGTCATTTAGAAAACAAATCAGAAGAAATACCAGTCCTGCAACTACAAAAGTCAGTATGGAAGTTTTTGAAAACACTAGAAATAGATCTGCCATATGAGCCAGCTAGACCCCTCCTATTTTTATTCAAGTGACTGTAAGCCAACGTGGCACAGAGACACTTGTTCATCTGTGCTTACTGCAGCTCTACTCACAATGGCTTCATTATGGAACCAACTTAGGTGTCTAAAAGCAGGGGATGAACAAAGCTCTATGGTTTGTCAAAACAAATGGATACCGTGGCAGATAATCATATTAGGTGAAATAAGCCAGCGTCAGAAAGAAAAGTTTCTTGTGTTTTCTTTCATTCGTGGTTCCCAAGTTATACCAAAACTGTGTATGTGTAAACGGCATGAAGACAGAAGTTGAACTATCTAGTAAGAAAGGAAGAGTAACAAGATTGGGGAGAGCCAGCAGGGACAATAGAGTCACAGGGGAGGATATGCTCAATATACAGCATGTTCTTGTATGAAAACTCTAAAGAGAAATGTTTTATAAAATAGTAAAAGGGCTGGCCTGATGACCTGAGTTCTACCCCTGGAAGGAAAAAAAGCAACTCTGATATCCATATAAGTGCGCGCGCACCAGCGCCTGCTTTGACTTAAGGCCCACTCCATGAAACAGAACCCATACCCAACACTGCTTGGGTGACCAAAAGCCAGAGACTAGATAGCCCAGACCTAAGGTAAAACCAAACACTACTGGGTCTAAAAAAATCAATAAAATTCACAATACTATTCTGCTGTACTCATAGATCAGTGCCTTATCCAGACATTATCAAAGAAGCTTCCTTCTGTAGCACATGGGAACAGATGCAGAGACCCACAGACAGACATTACACGGAAAGAGTCCTTGGAACACACACACAGATGGAAATGGGATGTCTCAGTCAAATCCTTCCCCTCAGAGCTCGGGCAACTCTGCAAAGGAGGAGGGGGAAAGAGTATAAGGGCCAGAGGGGATGGGAGACATCAGGAGAGCAAGGCCACCTGAATCACTTGAGCAAGGCTCATATGAACTCACAGAGACTGAAGCAGCAAGCACCAGGCCTACACAGGTCTGTACCAGGTCCAATACAGATATATTATAGCTTCCAGCTTAGTGCTTTCATGGGACTCCTGAATGTGAAAACAAGTGGGTCTCTGATCCTTCTGCCTGCTCTTGGGACTCTTTTCCTTGTGTTGGATTGCTTTGTCTGGCCTCAATGTGGTGAGTTTTGTTTTATCTTGTTATATTTTATTTTGTTATGTTTGGCCGTTACCTCTTAGAAGAAGCCTGTTCTTTTCTAATGAGAGACAAAACTGCAGTAGATGGGGAAGGAGGGGGAGTTGAGGAACTGGGAGAAGCAGTGGGAGGGGAAACTGTAAAAAGATACATTGCATGAGAAAAGACTCTGTTTTCAATAGGAGACAAAAATAATAAAGTTAAAGAGTTGGGACTGACCCCAGGTGCAGGAAAATGCAGCTGTTTTATTCTATTATACCCTCATTCCCTTTGAGCCTTGTTTTTCTTTCTTAGCTACAAAATGGATATTAATTCATGTTTTACAGTCTCTTGTAAGGTTGAAGCAAGGCCTTGCATGGGGAGGGCAGGGCACTGGTGGGCACTGGACCCCTGCAGAATCTCTTTCCCTTCTCTCATGCCTGGAGGCTCCTCAGGAACACAGGATTTGCAGAAGCAGAAGCTGGACTTGGTTCTTTCTGAACAGAATTCAGAGCAGCGCTTCCTCTCTTAAGGGCTCCTGTGTTAAGAAAATGATGAGCAGGGGGCTGTGGAGCTCTTGGCATTGCTTCCTGACCCTGAACTGCCATCAGACCAGGAAGAAATAAAATATAGTCCTGGAAGGACAGACAACATCATCCCTCTTCCCAGAAGTCATCAAATTTTTCATGGTCCAGCAGCAGCATGTCAGAACTAGGACACCTGACTTGGACATAGGTTGAAAAAAACTGTTTCTTTGTTTTGCATATAGTTGCATATATAATCATCTAAAAACCTTTCTATTATCACATTAATCCTGTGCATTAATTTGTTTCTTTATGACACTTTCATACAGGTGTGTGATATACTTTAGGTTCACTCCTCATTACCTTCATTCTGTATTTCCCCCAAAATTATTTATGGAAATCAAAAAAGTATGGGCAGTATCTTAACTGAGTCCTCTCCTCTCTCAATCATTCTAAGTTGCCCCTTCTCTTTCTCACTCTCTCTTTCTTTTTCTCTCTGTCTCTGTCTCTCTCTTTCTCTCTCTGCGTGTGCGCATGCACACATGCCACTAAAACCATTTATAGCTCTTTTACATAACTTGGTAACTCTATCTTAGCTCCACCTCTACCACAGCTCTGAGCAGCAGATAGACCTTCAATCTTACAAACCCCTCTTGGCCTACCCATAAGATTAGAATAAATCTTTATGTCTTGGAGCATCACACTGTGAGCTAGGTGTATGCCAGGAACCTGGCACAATGACTGGCATGTGGCCATTACTTGCTACGCCTCCTCCAACTCTCCAGTGTCTAATGCCAGAAGCCACAGAACGCTGTCTGGAGTCCCTTTCTTATTTAGACTTAAGCCTGCATAGTCGGGAATGGATCTGACTCCTGGATCCTTCTAGCAGTCATTGCAATCAACCTGTGCTGACCTCTTCCTCACTCTGTTTCCAAGAGCTGGAATTGCAGTCTTGAATTTGCCTCTAGGCTACGTGTTTCTGCTTGTCTGCCTTGGGTTGACAACTCCATCTGAACACCCTTGAAGAGACGTCTAGCTTTCCCTCCACTGCACAACTCTTCAGCAGAGCCGTGTCCCTTGTCGGCCCTGACTGGTACATCTTGTCCTGACTTCAGTACGGTCTGTAAGGTCTCGCCTCTCGATTTGATGTGATGACTGCTATGGTGGTTGGCCTATTCTCCTGCCAAATAAAATAGAGGAAGAATTAACAATCATGCAGTGACTGGGTGTGAAGTGGCCAGTCCTTACCCAGAAAACAAAAGTATTAGTGAGTTCTTTAAATCGAGAATGAAAAGGGAGCAAGCATCTCCTGGTGGGCTGGGAATGAAGATCTGTGGTTCTGTTTCAAACCCCGGTGGTACTTTGAGGGTGAGTATTATTGGTATTTTATCAGTTGTCTTTAGAAGTGGAACAATAGAGAGCCAAAAGGGCCTCTTGGAAGTTTGTGACATTCTCCCAAACAATTCCAGCCACTGGATTCTTCGCTAGGAAATGAACCTGAAAGTCGTCGAAGGAGAAAGGAGGCAAAGAAACCTGTGCTCAGAGATGCTCATAATATAACAAATACAGCAAATAGATAGATAGATAGATGATAGATATATCAGAAATGCCTTAAATCTTAACCATAGGACAATGAATAAGTAAATAACAAATATCAGAAATAGGATCAGATATCTGATTTCTCCTCCTCCTCCTCCTCTTCCTCTTCTTTTTGGAGGTTATATGGACCATTTATTAGCCAGCCAATCACAGTAGGCGTCACTCTTTCAATAAATTCTTGTCTGCCTTGGATGAGGCCATCCAGTAGAAAGAACGGGTTCCAAAACCGGAAACAGATCAGAGACAGCTTCTGCTCCCACTGTTAGGGGTCTCACAAGAAGACCAAGTTACACAACTAACATATACAAAAGGCCTACGTCAGTCCCATGTCGGCTCCCTGGTTGTTGGTTCAGTCTGTGAGAGCCCCATTAGCCCAGTTGATTCTGTGAGTTTTCTTGTAGTACCTTTGACAAAATTGGGTCCTATAATCTTTCCTCCCCCTTCTTCAGCAGGACTCCCAGAGCTCCATCTAATGTTAGTCTGTGGGTCTCTGTATTTGTTTCCATCAGCTGCTGGGTGAAGCCTCTCTGATGAAGCTGGGCTAGGCACCAATTTATGAGTATACCAGAATACCATTAGGAATAATTTCATTGACTTTTTACCTTTTTTGACAGTCCTGTTTGGTTTTATCCTAAGGGTCTGGGGTATCCCTCTCAGGGTATTTGCATTTCTGGGATGATCTAGAAACCTAGTGCAATAGAAAACCCCAGGAATCTATGAGAGTGACCCTAGCTAAGACTCCCAGAAATAGGGGATATGGAGTATGAATCGATCATCTCCTGTAACCAGGAAAGACTTCCAATGGAAGGACTGGGACACCAACCCAGGCACAAACCCTTCAGCCAACAATTTGTCCTGTCTACAAGTTGTGTTGGGGTAAAGATGGCACAGAAGTTGTCAGAATGATGAAGTAATGACTGGCCCCACTCAGGACATCTGGTTTCTGTAAGTGACACAAAAGCTTCACCTGTCCCTGGAGAAAGGATTGAGGCTTAGTCCTCACACAGTCACCAGCTTCTTGCTTTCCCACGATTTCTGTATCTTTGTCCCAAAGATCATAGCTAGTTTAAACCCATCCCACTCCTATGTCTGAAGCCACAACCCAAGCTCGTCCCCAGGGTCTTTGCAGGCAAAGCCTAGATGTGCTCACATTGTTCCAAACCTGCCTCATTTTTCTCTAATCTAAACTTCATATGTTGCTCTCTGCCTGCCATATGTTCCCTTCTCCTTCTTTGGGCTTCACATAGATGTCTCTCCTTCCTGGAAGGTTTCATAAAATCTCAATGCCTGGTTTTCTGTTGCTTCTCCATTTTTATAGCAGCCTAGACTCCCTCACTAGGGCTCTCATCACACCTTGTAATTATCTCTCCACATCTCCTTCTAACACATTTATTTTGTATGGAGCCAAAGGCCAGGACCAGGGCTAGAGCCTCTGGCCAGTCACCCTGAGTGTTTATGAGATTCAGAGGGTGTGGAGACATAGGAGTGGAGTGGAGATGCTGTTAACCAGGGTCATGGAGATGGAGCTGTAGTTCACTTGATAGAGGACTTGGTTAACATACATGGAGCCCTGGATTCGATTCCCAACACTACATACATTGGATGTTGTAGCACATGCTTGAAATCGCAGAATTTGGGAGGCAGAGGTAGGAGGACCAGAAGTTTGAGATCATCTGTGGCTACACAGAGTGCACTAGGCCAGTTTGGAAACCATGGGGTGGGGGAGGGAGAGGCGGCATTGATGGACTAGTGATGAGTATCTTGCTGGGTCATGCAAATGTGGGCTTGGACCCAAAAGTAAGATGATCTGGCAAGAATGATGAAGACAAGCTAGGAAGGAGGACATCTCAGATGAAAGTCTGAGACAGAGGGTGTTCCTCCAGTGTCTTAGCAGTTAGTGTGCTGTGACAACCCATGGGTGGGTTTCCTATGACACCACATGGATTGGGTTTCCTAATATGGTCTCACACTTAACACAACATTACTAACACCATTTCACACAGCGGGTCTGTCCCTGGAGAAAAGCCATTCCCCATGTGAACCACTCACCCAGGGAAGCTCTCCAGGGCACACACACACCTGGGCTATAAGAAAAGACAGACCATCCCATCCAGGCTGCAAACTGTTGTCACCAAGGCTCACCCCTCTGTGATGAGGGCATGCCTTCTTTTGAACAATGGCCACAAGCAAGCTGGATCAGCTGAACCTATGCCAGCTCCTCAGATCTTCGAAGTCACACATCCAGAGCAAGATAAGTGATCAAATGCAGCAGGAGGCAAGACAGTACTTGGGGTCCCCAGCCAACCTCTTCCTCTGCTTCAGTCTTGTGACGGGAAATGAATAATCACCCCAATTACACAGTAACCTGAAGGAGGCAAAACCACTTAACTAAATGAGGTGCTTGGGAGCATAAGGAGGGAGCAGTCTGCAAAGATTTTGGCAGAAGGTTCTGGGCCAGCTCCCTGGAAAGCTTATATTAAAACAAGTAACATGGTTATCAGAACTCCTGAGTTGGTGGCCTCAGGTACCTTTGACTGTCTCAAAAAACGTCTGCGTGTCTGCTTCATAATTGTCATCTCCAGGATGCTTAGAAAAGTGAATGTGAAATTAAACTTAGTCGAGATCCAACAGCGATCTAATAAAGGGCACGATTAGAATATGGGAGGGGCTTGAAGGTAATCAGAGCCCCTGGGGAGTATAGGGGCTTGACTGTCTCTTTTAACAACTCTTCTAGGATATAATTAGCTCAGACAGTTTGGGCCTATTCCCTGCTTACTGCTCGAGCCAATCCAGAAATATAAAAGCATGGCAACTGTGGAGGCAGAGCAAGGGGCCGATGGTCTGTCTGAGTCTACATGAGCCTACCAGGACATCTCACAAACAATGCTCAAAGCCCAGGTTCCCACCTGCCCTCCATCCAACTGGCCTCTCTTTGGGAGTAACATAAGACCATGCATCCAGGTCTGGTTTGGGCCAGAGAGAGGCGAAGACCCCCATGCTCTCCAACAGACCAAGGGACTTGAGTAGTGCAGGAGGCAAAGGAGAAGAGCCCGCATTTCTCTCATCAAAGGGGAAATTCCCTCAGCCTTCCTTTACACAGAGTCCCGTGTGCTGTCGGGAAGCCTGGCAAGCATCGCTCTCTGTACACCACACAAAGCAGTTTGCCCTGCAGTGGGGACAGCAGATGTCAGTCCTAGTCCCTTTGGGCTATGCTAAACTAACTTATTTGCAACCCAGACATGCAAGAACTAACAACACAGCAACCAACAGAATGCAAAAGCAGTGGGAATTCAGGCCTGGAAACTCAAGGTCAAAGCATTTATAAAGGTCAGTATTTATGAAGGTCAACTCTTCAAGGATGCACACTCACATTTGAAAGGGACAAAGAACATCCTTGGGCCTCATTCTGTTCAAATCACCCTCTAAATGGCCTACCTCTCTTAATTCTACCACAGTGTCCATTAGGCTTCCATGGGACTTTTGGAAAGGCAAAACACAGTGTATGACAGAAGGTCCCAGTGTGGCCTCTAGAAAGAGTGTGGCTATAGGTGTTATTAGTGTGCTTTTTACGTTTCTCAGATCCCTGGGTTATTACATTTTTATTATAATTAGTAATAAGTTTGCAAGCATCAGGTTAAATGGCAGAACACTCCATCTGATACTGACATCCCCCAGCCCCAGCTCTTCCCTGCAGCTCCTCTTACAGTCTGGAACACAGACCTCTCAGGGGAGCCAATACCCTTACAAGCAACAAGCCCACCCTCAGTGCACACCACCTGCCTGGCTTTCAGTTAGCCTTCTCCCCTTCCCACGATCCCAGACTCCACCTTGACACTTCAAGCCGCCATATGCTACCCAGTCATCTTGAGGACTGCTGACTGGACTCTGCTAAAACAGCTATCTGCAAACAAGTCGCCTGCCCTCCGCTCCCTTTGCCCACACTGCCCTCCTTTGCGGCCCAAACTTCATTTCTTTTTCTCTTTCCCATTTGATGTTAAACTATGCTCGACATCAGCTCCCAGGAGCCAGCCCACCTAGGCCCACGGGTCTATCCAGTGCACACAGGACCTTAACATGAAGCTCAGAAAACAGTGCCTAAACCTTTGAGGGAGCAAGCATGCTGTGAGCTGATCCTGTTGTCTGATGGGAGCACTGGGGGTCAGAAGACCCTCATCCGAGTTTGATAGCCTCACTGCACAGCTGCAAGAGTACTGTCTGCAGTGTATCCACAAACTGAACGGCCTTTAGCTGAAGAGATTCATGCCTCCGCTCTGCACCTAGTGCTGCGGCCATGGGTAAGACACTGAATGACTCCAGACCTTAACTCCTCTATACAGCACCTCATGCTTAGGCCAGGGAGAGCTGCGGGGGAAACTGTCCCAGGTCCAGGGAAATGAGAGCATGGGAGCTAACTGGGGGAAGTTTTAACCTGTTTTTTTCTTTTGTTGTTTGTTTTGTTTTGTTTGAATAGACTTAATTCACTTTATTTTTCTTGTATGAAAACCCTAATGTGGTGACCACAGCTGGAGTCTGGGGTCCTCTGAACAGAGACTCTGGTGTGGGTTTTCATAAGTTGGTCCGTGAATTCCTGATAAGGAGACTTGGTGAATACAGTCTCTTTCCAGAGGTCGGGGGTCAGGTAGCTGTAGGTCTTGGAGATGGCATCAAAGGTGGCCTTGGTGGCCGGGTGTTGGTGGCGCACGCCTTTAATCCCAGCACTTGGGAGGCAGAGGCAGGTGGATCTCTGTAAGTTCGAGGCCAGCCTGACAGCCTCCAAAGCAATACAGAGAAACCCTGTCTCGAAAAGCAAAACAAAACAAAAAGGTGGTCTTGGCAAAGTTGCCCAGGGTGGCAGTGCAGCCCCTGGCTGATGTGTAGCAGTCATTAATACCGGCCATCATCAGTAGCTTCTTGGGCACAAGAGCAGAGACGATGCCAGTGCCTCTGGGGCCAGGGATGAGACGCACCAACACAGAGCCACAGCGGCCTGTCACTTTGCATGGAACAGTGTGGGGCTTGCCAACCTTGTTCCCCCAGCAGCCTCTCTGCACAGGGACAATGGAAAGTTTGGCCAAGATGATGCCCTCCCCATGGTTGTGGGGAGCACTTAACACCAAGACCAACATGACCGTTGTAGTCCCAAATAGCGACAAAAGCCTTGAACCTGGTCCTCTGGCCAGCCTGAGTCTGTTTCTGTGTTGGCATGATTTTTAGAACCTCATTCTTCAGAAAAAAAAATCTTGGATTCCTTAATGGGCAGGGAGAACAGGTAGATATCATCCAGGGACTTGATCTTCATGTCCTTAGCCAGGCGGCCCAGCTTGGTGACAGGGACCACTCACGAGCCCGCGGCCTCGACCGCGGCCACAGCCTCCACCCCACTGAGGCCCCTAAGACCACTGTGGAAACCTCCGCAGAAGCCGCCACGGCCTCGGATCCTCCGAACCCGCCCGCTGCACCCTCATCATCCGCCATTGGTGTTTTCCCTGGAGTAGAAGAAGCAAGTTTTAACCTGTTTGCAGCAGTGTATTGTTTGATTGTTTTTCAGTGTTATGTTAAGACAATGGATAACTGTACCGGTCAGGGCTTCCTGGCCCACATTTACGGTGACTTAGAAAAGGACGCTAAGGGAAATAAACTCCTGTGATCTTCCTTTGCCCTCCTCTCACCCCTAAACCCACAGGCCCTGTGTGCTGAGACGTTGCTGCTCTCCTAGGAAGAGCAGCACCTCAGGGCTTTCAGGCTTTCTGACTTTCTCAGTAGTTCCCCCCATCCCCACCCCCGCATCCCCCATTCTCCAGGACTCTCAGGAGAAGCGGGGACTATCATTAGGAAATACCACCTTCTGCCGCCCGCTATATAACAAACAAGGAACTTTTATGATTATTTACCATCAAACCCTCACCAGAAACTTGATGAGGGAGATAGGGACATCAATCCCATCACAAGGGCAAGCAGGCAGCAGAGCCTCGGTCTTCTTCTCTGTAATGTGGGTATGAAGGGGCTCCCCTCTTAGAGGACCGTGATGGCCAAACAGACGAATGTGGTGGATTGATGTCTGGCCTGACAAAAGCCAACTCTGTGCAAATGCTTCCATTCCCTTCCTCCCTTCCTTCCCTCACTTCTCCTTCCTCCTGCTTTCCTTCCCAGAGTCCTAACAGAGATGAATAAAGCAGGCCAGACTCAAGGCCTCCCTGGTCTACAGGTAGTTCAGGAACAGCCTTGGTAACATTTTAGACCCAGTCAAAAACATTAAAAATACCAGAGAATGCAGTTCATCTTGTAGTTTAGGCCTACACACGAGACCCACAGGTTCAACCTGCAGCACTGGAAGACTAAAGCACGTAAGGTACAATGGGAGCATTCGGTGGAGCTGGGCAGGCAGCTCACTTGGTAAGCTGCTTGCCACACAAGCACTTAGGCCAGAATTTGACCTCTAGATTCTACATAAAAGCACTGGGCATAGTGGCACCTATTTATAATCCCAGCACTAGCACTGGGGAGAAGGCAGGTAAATCTCTGTGGATTGTTAGCCAGTCAGGCAGCCTAACCTACCCAGTGAATTCCCTGGCCAAGAGAAAGAACCTTCCTAAAATCAGGCAAAGTGGATAGTGTCTGAGGAACAGCACCCAGGGTTAGCCTCTGTTCATATACATGCATGCATGTGTTACTCTAAAACACAAAGAAGCATTTGGTGATTTGCCCATGGTCAAATGCCAAGAAGGTCACAGAAATGAGAGCCGAGAACATTAAAACGTTAAATATTTTTTAAAAGGTTAGTATGACCCAGGCTTATATTGAAATGTAAAGGGGAGAGTTGTCCATCATGGCATCTTTGCCAGCTCTGTGTGCCCACGGGTACACTGTACATATGGAGAGGGTAGGGGACAAACTAGAACATGGCAGAGACACCATCAATTCCCATTTGTTGTCTCATTTAATCTTCTAATGACCTTGCAAAGTAAATCTCATGTCCCCAATCTATGAGTGAGGAAGTTGAGGCTTCCAGAGCAAGGCATAAGCTTCCCAGTTATACGTAGCAGGCAAATTATAAGTAGCAGGCTATGGATTGAAACTGGACTTGTCTGATTCTAGAAGCCTTGCTCCTTGGCCTACCCAAGGCTGCCTCCCAAGAACAGACAGTTCTCGGCCTCGATATTTGTTTCTCAGTGCGAGCTTTGTAGACCCTTTCCCTGAGGATCCCGATGCATTTGTCCCTGGTGACCAGCAGAGTCTCGTTATGGCATGATATTTTCCAACCTCCTTTACTCTCTGCAAGAATCGAATGCATGCCATGGTGTGTTTGTGGAGTCTTCTGGTTAGATGGTAGGTGTAAGGATGCATTAATCATGTGCAGGGTGGTGTGAGAGCATTTCTACTTCATGTTCAAAGTCTTCTCCATGCCACAAGTTTCATTACAGAGCCTGGCCTGAGCTGGGTGTTAAGTACCATGCGGCAGGGGAAACTGATAACTGGCCACTGCTGCAAGGGGATGAAGACACAGACTGTAACTTTCAAGCATGGGGAAGACTGGACATTGCATGGCAGGATGGGATTTTTATCTACAACTGGAATTGCTGTCAATGGATCGCTGCCCCTGCAGGAACACCTCACTGCCCTCTCATTAGTAATCTCATTAAAGCACCATGTGCACTTGTCCTCAGAGTCCCACTGGCCCCGCCTCCTGACAGCTGCTTCTGTAGGTCCTCCTAGAACTGGGAAGGCTTTCTTACCTATCCTCTGTTCTGATGGCTCAATCTCTCTTCACCCCAGTATATTTTCTCAACCCTCTTTGGAATGCAACCAGTTAGAGTCACCTATGTCTGAGAGCATCAGTGTTGTCTATGTACTTAATGGCCACACTGGCTTCCTTGCAGATGGCTCAATGCTTCCTCGGAATCTAGAACTCTTCCCGATGCTGTTTCTTGTAACTAGACCCCTGGCCCCTCTGCTATCGGGCTGTGAATTTATGCTGTTTGTCTTTGTACCGCAGTTCAACTGGCATTCTCCAGGAAGAGTTCTTGATCTCCCAGAGTCAAAGTTTCCCTTCTGTGTTCTCTCTGCAGCCTGAGTTCCTACTCTCTGCCGCCACCATAGCAAGCATCATGATTGACAGTCTCAGGCATTGTATAATCCTTTGGTTTCCATGCCCTACTCTGCAGTCTGTCAGTTTCCAAAGCAGGGTAGGTGAGATGATTCACTGAATGCTGAGATGACATTGAAAACCACATTGACATTTATTTTGACCTAAAAATATGAAATTAAGCCGCATTCATATTTTCTATGTACTTTCACACCAATGCCACCACTCTGCCCACAACTGGGCACATGTCATGGCTTGTGAGCATTCAGGGAGGAGTAGGGAAGAGGGCTGAACCATGCAGTTGATAGAACAGAACTCCCCCATTCTACAGCTTGCACATATATTAAGATGGATTCTGCTTATGTGTGTCCAGATTTTCAGAACATATTATGAATCTTTAACTAGGCCAACATTTAACAGAACAAGTTTTCTGCAAAAATACCCTGGCCCTAACATGCTGCTACAACACAAGGGCCATAGTTCCCCTGTATTCTCAGCATCACACAGATCTCTATGCTAAAAACAACCCTGATCTAATCAGGTTGGGAAAGAAAATTTAAAAAAAAATCAGCAAAGAGCCTACAGTTGCTACAATGGTGATTAGTAAAGTGTAAGTACATGGTATCTGTGAGAATGTCCTAATCATACAAATTTCAATTCATGCCATTTGTTTTATCAGTAGCTATCCACCCCTCCAGCCCCTCCAGAGATCTCGCCAGTCACCTTGTGTTAAATGACTGGAACAGAGCAGCAACTCTCTGCAATGTGGAAAGATCAGACTTGAGAGGAGTGACAACACGGCAGAGCACATGAGTGCTTGTTGCCAGAGAAACAAAGCCCACAGAAGCAGTCACAAAAGGTATCCACTCAGAAGGGTTCATATAGGTATGATGCACATGTGTATATATCTAGATGTCGTTTTTAAAATTCTAGGGTTTTTTGAAGATTTTTTCTGCTTTTCAGAAACGATTGAAAAAGTGGTCCTCAACTGTAACTCTTAAATAAATGTGTCTATGGTAGAGACATTCTCAAAATAATGTGTTGATGGGGTATCTGGTGGATGTCTTAGAGACAGAACCCATAGAAAGCAAATGTAATAAGTCTTGCCTCATTCTGCGGCGCTGAGAGTGTGCCTCACTGAGCACAAATTGCAGGCCTGTGTTAGGGCTGGCATTTCTACTGGAAGTTGCTGGAAAGATTGAGGCCATATAGTTAACAAATTAACAGTCTTAAGAAAAAAACCAAGGCTCAGATGCAAAGTCAACATGGTCGTCAACACTCTTGACACAAGCATTGCTGGTAAGAGACCACTGTTTGCTCTTGAGTGTATTCCTAGAATCTCTCTTTACACCCCATGTCAAGAGAGCTTATCCTAGTAGATTTTCCAGACAAGTTTAGTGTTCTCTAAATATTGGGAATTCTGGTGAATGGATTTTTCTCCATACAATTACATAATGCATGGAGGAGGTAGGATTAAATCGAAGATCTTGAAGAGCATTTGGGGAGTACCTCCCTGTGGCTTTGAACTCAAACAGATTGCTACAAACTTAGCCACTAGTCAAGTGACTTGGAGATATGGCTTACTATATCTGAGTACATCTATGGACCACATAGATAATGTGCCACTTGCTGAGTTGTTCTAATGACCATATGAGAAAATTGAACCAAAAATAACAATGATTGGCTCAGAGATATTCACATCATCATGTTCTGTCCAGTTCTAAAGACATATTTCCTATGATTATTTATCTTGGTATCAGTGACTATTGGCTGCTCCTACAAACCACATGTATCAACCCACCCACCCTTAGCAGCCCAGTGAGTTGTTCTGTGCCTTAGATTTTTTTCCATTGTTATATAAAATATCCTGACAAAAACAACTTAGGGGAGATAGGAACTTCTGGTCCACCTTGTTAGTGAAATCAAAGCAGCAAGAGCTTGAAGCCCCTGGACACACCATGCCCAATAATCAAGACACAGAGAACAAAGAAAGAACACAGCTACTAAGTTCTGTTTCTCCACTTAGATAATCTAGGATCATAGCCAGGTAATGATACCACCCACAACAGGAGGGTTCCCACCTCAGTGAACAAAATCAAGATAATCCCCCACAGACATGCCCAGAAGCCCATCTCTCTGGAGATTCTAAATTCTGTCAAGTGCACAATGAAAACTATCCATTATAGCTTAGTAACCTCATTTCCATCAGCTCCTTCAGTGAGAGAGACCTGAATTCCCATTACAAAAATATCAAGACAGCACCCACCTTTGCATGGTGGGCACCCAGATAGACAGTTGGTGATGATCACATATTCCTTTAGAGCCAGGCATCTGAATCCACCATGAAACCTCTCAATCGCCCAGCCCCATCTCCCTATCTGGCTACAAATCAGCCATATAGAAAACCATTTGTAATTTTGGAGGCCCTCATTCAGGTGACTGAAATTTCTGGTTCTTTTCTGCACCTACCCTTTAGAGATGCTATGAGGGTTAGATGAGTTAGTACCAGCACAGTGTTTAGAATATGGTCTAATATGCAGTTAATGTCCATTACTATCATGTCTGCCAAGCCAGCCCCAGTGCTCCATATAGTATTACCTACAAGGATGATTCTCTGATTCTCCCAGTCTGCCCAAGATGCTTCCAGCCTAGCAGGGGGCATCTCAGTGATGCTGTATTTCCTTCTTTAACTAGTGCTCCCTTGGAAGCCTTCTGTACCTCCTCTGATGCCAGACAGATCCAGGAAGAGGAAGCCTGTGTAAGAGGCCTAAAACAGGCCCAGCATCCACATCTCTGATGATACACTTCTGCAGACCTTGGGAGTTTTAATCATTCACTTTGGCCCTTGATTTTGGACATGTGTCATCCATGGGTGATAATATTTCATGAACTTGGAAAGTTGTGGTCACACAATTTCAACCCAAAGTTTCACAGCTCCAGAGACACCTTATGTTATTGTGTTATTGGAACAGAGCAGTGTTTCTCTGCAATGTGGAAAAATGGGACTTGAAAGGGGTAACAGCAGAATACACATATGCTGATTGCCATAGAAACAAAGCCTAAGAATGAAGAAAGCACATCCCAAAAGTATGTACTCAAAGGTGTTTGTACGGGTATGAGATGTGTGTGCATCTTGATAGATTATAGATAGACAGATGATAGATGGCATATGGATACATACATTGATAGAGACATAGACAGATGAATGAATATATGGAGAACGGACAGATAGAAAGAATAGGTACATAGATAATAGACAAATAATACACAGATGATAGGTTATCAATGATAGATAAATGACAAATATAAGAAAGAAATGCACAGAAAATAGACATAGATAAATAGTACATACTAAACTAGAGATACTAGATGATTGATAGATGAGAGGTAAATGATAGATGATAGACAGACAGACAGATAAAGACGATAGATTATAGGCGATAGATAATAGCTAGACAGGAAGGCAGACATGGAATGTCTCTCATTTCCCTCATCCTCTCCAGCAGAAGCATCACCATTATCCATTACAACAATTTTTATAGCCTGTTGCACATTATAGCCAGTCTCAGCCAGCACTGCTGTTATAGCCAGTCTCAGCCAGCACTGCTGTTATAGCCAGTCTCAGCCAGCCCTGCTGGTGGGCAGCTCAGGGGTGAGCCTGTTGGAGGTGGCAGAGATGAAACAGAAGCTTCATCAGAACAGTTTGTATTAGAGTCTCTGACCTCAAATACAGAGAAGTACATGCATGAATATGTAAACTTGTGCCATTTAAAAGATGTTCAGCTGGGGACAGAGGGGGGTGGTGGGAAATTGAAGGAATAGAGCAGCATAAGTTGGCAAGATTTTAATTTGTGTTCAGTTTTTATTGCTGTTTTACATTTCGCCCCTCCTGTTTGTTTGTGTTTGGTTTTGTTTCTTTGCCTGCTTGCCTGCTTTGATAATGCAGACTTGTCAGACATTCCCAAGACAAACAGAAGCACAAGAAAGAAAGCTGAAACTGGGGGTGGGGTGGCAAAGGCAGATGCCGAGGTGAGCTCTCTTGGAGGCACTTTCCTCTAATGCACGGAGGGGTTTAATCTGTTCCAAGAGAAATGGGGACCCATGGAGTACTGAATGGAAGAAAGAGGGGCTGAATATTGGACACCCCACCTTGACACAGATCCAGATATGGCCAGGATAAAGATAGGCAGCCTTAGGCATGGTGCCATGATCAGCATGGACTGAACTCCAAAGCCCCCCACAAATGTCCTGAACTGCATAGAAACCCTCCCAAGATGCTGATGACTACCACACCCATTTTCCCACAAAATACTGATCCCTGAATTGCCTACCCACCGAGCTGTCAAGGACTGACTGAGGCACTGTCAACAGAGAAGAACGCTAAGCCTGGACCAGTTACATGGGGAAGAATGCTGAATCCTTAGGACCAAGAACTTTTGAATCCAGGAACCTGGGCTGGTAACATGACTCAGCACATGAAAATCATGCCTGATATCCTCCTCTGGGACCCACAAGCAGGTGAAAGAAAAGGCTGACCCCACAACATATCTTTTAGCTTACACGTGCTCAACCCTTCACACGCATCATATGCACATACATACAGTAATAAATCAAGTACTTTTTTTGATTAAAAGAAAATAAAAAGGAGCCAGCATTTTTACATGAGGAGGAAAGTGAGGGCCACAGCAGCTTTAGAGTGCCTGGTCAGTTTTGAATAGTGAGGAAGGCTTCCTGGAACGTGGGAACTTGCTGCAGGCCACCCCTCCCTGAACTCTGCCCCTGCTTCTCCCTTGGATTGGGCAGTGAATCACTGCAGCCAGTTGTGGAGCACTGTGCCGGTGTCCTGGACTGCTCCTTGTGACCCACCAATCGATCTTTCTGAAGTGCAATCTTGAGCCCTCTTCTCTGTCTCCTAAACCCTTCCTGGCTTCCATCCATCACCTCCATGGAGTCTGAGTCTAGACTGTAGGGCAGAGAGCCCTAGGTAAACACGTGCTTCTTCCTAGACTTTCACCATCTTTTCTTTTGTGTTGGATGCTGTTACAGAGTGGGCCACAAGCTCCGAGTATGGTTTAAAAATAAACCATGAGACTTGCTGAAAATATCAGTCCCGAAAAAATGTCTTCGGGTGTTGTCCATTGTATCTATTTTCTGCTGTTGTGATACATTATCCAGACAAAAAGCAGATCATAGAAGAAGGGGTTTGCCTGGCTGACAGTTTCAGAGCAATAGGAGTTCACCATGTGGGGAAGGCACAGCAGTAAGCAGGAAAAGAAGCTGGCTGGTGATGTTGTCATTCACACAGGAGAGGCAGAGGGAATAGGAAATGGGGTAAGGCTATAAACCCTCAAAGTCCACATGCAGTGATGCACTTCCTTTAGCAAGGCTCCAACTTCAAACCTCCACAAACAGCTCCACCAACTGGACATCAAGTATTCAAATACACACTCCTATGGGGATCGTTCCTCATTCAAACAGCAGGTTCATAGTGTCCTCAGATTCCCTTTCCCCTTGTATGTTTCTAAATGTGGGAAAGTGGAAGAGCCCTGGGCACTGAGCATCATCTTTCCCCATTGCCTCTTATCCATCCCTACAATTCCTTCATCAGTCACTCCATGGATATCTTGTTCTCTAGAACACAAACTCAGAAGCCTATTGCTCAGAAAAAATGTCATGTTTGCTCACATCCTTCCTTGACTCCTTTTCTTCAGCTAATATGGAATCATACCATGCCATCTGCTTCTACACACGTGTGTGTATGCACACACAATATACACACACGTGTACACATACATACCTGAGAATGCACACATACATACATAAGGGCACAGCATCTACCGGATGATGGCCACACCACACCAGCATTAAATTAAGGGAAAAAGTTCCATGGGACTGGCTGCTAGGATAGGCTGATGTATGGGGAAGAGGGAGATGGTCGTAGAGAGATTACTTAATGTCAGGTCCTATGCCATTGAGACTCAGGGATGCTGGGTCTCTTAGCTTGTGACAATATCCTGTAGACTGACAGGGGCCCAAGCTTTGGGGTAGGTAAATTAGCAAGAATGGCTTCTAAGTGTTTGTAGAACACTATCCCCTGTGTTCAGCAGCCATTGTCTTTATTAGAGCAGCTGTGATGGGCTGAGAGACTCAAGATCTGGCATCTTCACTACTTCCATTGTCCATAGAAAGAGGGCTGTGAGAAAGGGCTCTCACCTGAGGATACAGCTGCTCCTTCCTCCCAGATGGTGGTATTTAATTCTGCCCTAATAACATGACTTTTTGTGGTCTTAGAAGTGCTAGAATACACAGATTTTGGAAGGCTAACTGAAGGAGACTCCACCAATGCAGCTATAGGGAGGGGAGTTGTTATCCACGCTGGGGTAAAACTCTGGTGGCATGGTTACTTTGGAGTCACCCATGTGTTTTTAAGTAGGTCCTCACTCATGTACTGTAAATAAGCCTGATAAACTCATTGGTGTCCCAAGCTGGACTTAGGTAGAGTCCTACTTTGGTTTGGTGGTGGTAGTGGTGTCCTATAAGGGATGGGGTAGTTCTCTCTCTCTCTCTCTCTCTCTCTCTCTGTGTGTGTGTGTGTGTGTGTGTGTGTGTGTGAGAGAGAGAGAGAGAGAGAGAGAGAGAGAGAGAGAGAGAGAGAGAGAGAGAGAGAGAGAGAGAATTCCAAACACTAAGTCAAATTATCCTACTAGGGTTGAGTTCTGGATGAGGTCCAGATCCAGAGCCCTGGGCTGTACAACCTTTCTTTTGCTTTGGAACCTGATGACGGAACCTCCTATCCTTTCATTCCCATTCTTTAAAGCTAATGAAAGAAGTCAGGCTGGGGACCTTGAACTTTATTTATTGACTAACTCCAGCTCTTTCTGTGATCGTTACCTTGGTTGCTCCCCACTTTCAATCAACTGAAATTGCGCTCGCTCTTGTTGCAAGTCGGAGCCACTTGAGCTCACTTTTCTTCCCTCGTGTTCATCTGAGGGTTTGAAAAACTAAGAAAAAAATCCCAGAATTAAAAAAAGCACGTGGAATTAATTTCTTCACACACACAGAGCAAACCTCTTGGTTCTTAACCCTTAGCAGTCATTTTTCACATACCTTGTCCCAAAAGGCCAGTTCCACACACTCCATTAATGCCAGCTGCCAACAGGGATCATTATGGACAGACAGCTTTTCCCATCTAAGCAAATGCTGGCACCAAAAAGCGACCAGCAGGAAGGAAAGGGCATGTTTCTGCTTTGTCACTGTTCTTACAAAAGCTTTCTCTTCCGCTCTCCTCGCACTCCCTCGCCTCCTATGCTCACCTCCCCTGTTGTATGTGAGGGCAGAATGCAAACCTGCATTTCACTTACGTGGCTGCTATTTTGTTTTCCACTTCCAGCTTTAAAAACGAAAAAGAGTCCCCACTTGAAAAACTTGCTAGTGCTATCCATCCCTAGGAGCCTTTGCAAGGCTTCCCCTGAAGCCT
Organism: Mesocricetus auratus; assembly: GCF_017639785.1. NCBI lineage: Eukaryota > Metazoa > Chordata > Mammalia > Rodentia > Cricetidae > Mesocricetus > Mesocricetus auratus. The sequence goes on from NW_024429191.1 coordinate 59,936,011, forward strand.
GTTCTTTTGATGAGGACATTTTTCACAGCTTGTCTTAGCTGAGGATGGCCATGCTCAGGGTTCACAGGCACTGGCTGGGGTGGAGGTGGGCTTTGTATTTTGCTTCTTGGTGATTCTCCCAGTGGTTAAGTACCCCAAGAGAGAGCTTTTCTTCTAAGGCCCACCCATCTCATCCTACTAATGTTATCATCGTAGAAACTGCAACATCTTATCATGCAAGTTTTCAGGTTTTTTTAAAGGACCCAAGAATTGCAATTAGCATCTAAGATGCCAGAAGCCCCTCTTTCAGCACAGAGATGAGCTATCTGCAGACACTCCTGCAATATCCATAGATCTCTGTGCTCAAATTCTTTAACCACCCTGTTTCTTTGTTGCTCTATCTATAAAACAGAAATAGTATCAAAAAGCATAATGCTCTAGGGCTGGGTAGGTGGCTCCGTGGGTAAAGTGCTTGCCACACAAATGCCAGGACCTGAGATTTCCAGTTCTCACACAAAAGTCAGACTTGGTAGGGCTTGTCTATAATCCCAGAGCTTTAGGAGATGGTGATCTCTGTAGCTCATTGGCCATCTAGCCTAGCAGTTGGTGAGTTCCAGGTCTCAAAGCCCCTGTCTCAAACCAAAACAATACCAACAACAACAATGTGGAGAGCAACTGAGGAAGATGCATCAACCTCTGGCCTTCAGATGCAAATGCACACACACACACACACACACACACACACACACACACACCATTGAAATAGCAATAATGTATGAAACACAATTAACACCACATCTAAAATGTTGTGAACTCTGTGAATACTGACTGATGATAGTCACAATGACAATTATGTGAAATGTCAAGTTTGTCACTGGGGGACACCAAAGAATAAATTTTGGAGAAATCATGGCTTCCTCACATCACCTGGTTAGGGCCTTGCAGGATCTGACAGTCTTAGGCTCGGATGCAGAAGGAAACACTGGAGGAAGGAAGGGGCAATCAAGATGGTATAATGACTGGTGAGAAGCCCTAGGAAAAACGAACAGGACACATCTTCTGACACATCTAAGAGGAACCCAAGCCCTAGGACAAAGGTCTGGGCCTTTTCTGTGGGTAAGAAAGACTGATGACTGGCAGAAGTAGATTCCTTCTAAAGATCCCAGTGTCTACACAGTGGACTTGCTGAGGAAATGTATCTACATGTAATTCACATACTATGAGTTTTGAAAGGCATCCATAGAATTAGTTGATACAACTTCTTTGTTAAAGATGGGGAAATTGTGGCCCATAATAGATAAGTGATGCTCAGAAAAAGGAGAGAGAGAGAGAGAGAGAGAGAGAGAGAGAGAGAGAGAGAGAGAGAGAGAGAGAGAGAGAGAGAGAGAGATCATCCCTACCCTGATGGTGGAGGCACCTCTCACTGGGGAGATGGAGAACATCCCTGCAATAGTGATGGAGGCATATGTCACTGGGGAGATGGAGAGCATCCCTGCAATGGTGGTGGAGGTGTATGCCACTGGGGAAGATGGAGAGCATCCCTGCAATGGTGATGGAGGCATGTGTCACTGGGGAAGATGGAGAGCATCCCTGCAATGGTGAGGAAGGCATGTGCCACTGGGGGATGGAGAGTATCCCAGCAATGGCGATGGAGGCATGTGTCACTGGGGAGATGGAGAGCATCCCTGCAATGGTGGTGGAGGTATATGTCACTGGAGAAGATGGAGAGCATCCCTGCAATGGTGAGGAAGGCATGTGCCACTGGGGGATGGAGAGTATCCCAGAAATGGCGATGGAGGCATGTGTCACTGGGGAGATGGAGAGCATCCCTGCAATGGTGCTGGAGGTATATGTCACTGGGGAAGATGGAGAGCATCCCTGCAATGGTGAGGAAGGCATGTGCCACTGGGGGATGGAGAGTATCCCAGCAATGGCGATGGAGGCATGTGTCATTGGAGAGATGGAGAGCGTCCCTGCAATAGTGGTGGGAGATATGCATGATGTAACTTTTGGTTTTAATAGTTCTACACACTTCTCACAGTTCTCTGCCCTTACAGGGTAGCAAACCCCCCTCAGGAAGGCATGTGGGGCCTGGTAGTCCTAGTCTTCAGGGCATTATGTCTTGTGTGTTATTTCAGTGTCCAATCAAGCAGTCTCCAAACCTAGCAAACTGCCAGTGTCAGTTACAAAGCTGTGTGAGGTTCACAGGAGACAAACTCAGTCCTCAGAGCTGCAGACTCTGCAAGTAGGAGCCAGGTTTCACATCTGAGTTCTCACCAAGAGCTTCCCAGGTTTCTACACTCCAAGAAGGTTTCTTGTGTTTCTCCCACAAGGATCCCTTTAGCTCCTCATAGGACACTGCAGGCACACTGTAATTCTCTTCTTGTGTCACCTTTGATGACCTCCACCCCCAACACACACACCCCAGCTACCATACCTGGGCATTGTCTTTTTTAGAAAAGGCACTGCATAAATGTTTAGCGAGTTAAGATGATCAAAGAAATGAATGAAATATTATGAGACCAGTGGACAACAGGTATGCTACTAGCTATTACTTCTAGCGCCTGCTTTGTTCCGCAAAGGGCTAAGAATTTCTTATGTGTGTGTCATTTAAACATTGTATCTCTATGAGGCAAAAACACTTTTCTCCATTTTATGGAATTAGGAAACAAACTCAGAGAGATTAAGTGACTTGTCCAACTCAAACGACTTGTAAGTTATAAAATAAATTAGCTATTTTTCCTTTTCTTTTCTTTTAATGGGTGAATGAATGGATTCATGTCACCCATTCTGAGGTCCACTGTCTGGCAAGCTTGGGGAAGAAAAAAGATCCACAATATTGCTCTCATTTGCCCTCTGCTGGCCTTATGCAGTGTAGCAGGAAGTGCACAGAAGCAAATCTGGCTTCCTTGCAGAGATCTCAGGAACCAAGGAGCTGATGTTGATAGGTGACTCACCCTTCAGAGCCTCTGTGTCTTCGTTTTTTAAGATGGGAACAACAATCTCATCCCAGATTACTAGTCAGGGACTTGGAGGAAACCGAATCAGAACAGTGAATGTGAATACGTTTTACCTTATTTGAGCTACACATTTATACAGATACAAACATCTGCCTTCTGATGTGGTAATTAATGACTTCACACTTGTAAAGTGCTTAGGTCAGTACCAGGCACACAGCAAGCTATGGTTCAACATTAATTAATGTTGTCAGTGTTGTGAGCTCCCTATAGCCCTTCAGCCTATCCTAGCTCTCCGTTTGCTATTCCATCTACTTTTGAGATCCAACCATCTCCTCCCCTCGATGCTATGTTAGAGACATGGGCAGCCATGCCTGGCCTTTTTACTTGGGAGCTTGTAGGGGAAAGATCACATGCCCAAGATACTGTCCAAACCCCTTGGGCATGGACAGGGTATGTGAGATGGGTGAGGAATAAAAGGGGAAGAGAAAGTAAATCTCACTCTCTCTTGGATTCAGGCCACTGCGGGGACAATAAAGCACTTCTCAGTAAGTGATTTCTATATTCAATAAAGTATCTTAGACCTCCTTTTCAGGTAGCATCATTTCCATCTTCAGGTGCTTAAAACTTCATTCTTGCAAAGCAAGAACTCTTACCCACTGAGCCACCTTCCCAGGCCTAAGCATAGACTTCTTGGTGACCTTCCCTGGACTGGGCACTGAGGTTCTGGAATGTGGCTGTAAACAGTCACAGCCTACACTCACAGAGATAACCTTTATCTTGTAAGACAGAAGCCTGTGACAAGAGAAAGGCTTGGGAAGGGAGGCTGTAGGGTTCCTGATAAAGAGCAACGAGGAGTTAGGATGACAGAGGAGGGCACCTACCTAAGATGGTGAGACCAGGGAAGGCTTCCTGGGAAGGTGTCTGTGATGTGAGAACAGCAAAGAATATTCCAGGGAATGACCTTTGGGTTAGGATGCTCACCATGTGCAAAGGTGCCAGGCAGAGTGGGGGGCAGGTGTATTTGAGGCATGGCATGGTACCACAGTTGATGGGATGTCATGACACACTGAGTCAGGATAGAGCTGAAAAGAGGAACTGTAAGCTGTAGAGAGGAACCTGGGATTTAGTTTTCTATAACAACCTGAGAAGATCTTTATTTTTATTTTCTATGGCATTTACTACCACAGGAATAGAGGCTGACACGTACTAGAGGGCCATACTGAAGGGTGGTGTTCCTTTGATGGCCAGAAGCTGGAGAATCTAATCAGTGTGTACCCATTTACTTCACTTGAATGACAGTCTGGCCAGAACACTAGTTAGAGGCCTTGAAGTTGTCAGTGCCCCATTCCCACCTGACCTTTCTCCTAGCTCTTCTGCCAAGGTGAGAAGAGGCCCAGAAGGAAGTCACTACCATCTCTGGGCTACATTGGCTGGCTGGTGTGTCACTGGGCAGTCACTATAGATCTTCCTGGTCCTCTAGAAGCTGAGATGAAAGGGATTGGTGTCTGAAGGTCTTCTTTGCACCCATAATTCCCCAGGGCCTCCGACATTCACCCACAGGACATCTTAACAGTAAACACCCAGCCCTCTGTCTTGCTGCTGGGCAGGGCCTCTGTACACTGTGACTGAATCTCCCGCAGGCATCTCGTCTTTCCTCCACAAGTCCCTTGAATTTTCAGGGCTTCATTGCCAGCCAGCTATGGCTCATGTGCCCAGAAGTCAGTGAAGACTGAGCTCAATCCTGAGTCACCCAGCTCCCCCATCTGCATTTCCTATTAGTTTATTGTAGACGTTTGTTTTTTTTGGATGTATTTCTCCTTCTAAATACACAGTCACTCTGGCATCCAATTGTGTGGAGAAGGGGGAGGAAAGTGTGGAGGAGAAGGAGGAGGGGAAGACTTCTCAAAGGTTGCCCTCTGCCATCTGTCTATCAAGAATAAGTCAATGACTTAGTGCCAGCCTGCCAACCCCTCCTTCAGAATCAACGACAGAAGCTGTTGTGAGGTCGGGTTAAGTCTTGTGCTTATCCTGTCTTCCTCCCTCCTGACTCAACCTTTTGCTGAGGTATAGACACACCTGCATGTCCCTCCTTTCTGCTGATATCCATACATGGGGGAAAGTTCCTCTTCTCCCTGGAGGTGGCCTGTGGTCACCCCCACTCCCCCTCTTAATAACTGCCTGAGGGCCAAGTTTCCCAAGCCCAGCCCGTGTCCATTTGGCCTGTAATTCTTCGTTGTGGGGGATGGGATAGCAGACTCTAGCAGCATTCCTGGCTTGTTCCCACCAGATCCTAGTGGGAGACCATTAAAGGGTGACAACCAAAGAACTATCTAGGCATTTCCAAATAGCTCCAGGAGGACAAAATCACCACCATCATAAACTAGAGAACATAGTTTGAGGTCACTTCATTCTGGCTCCTGAAAGATACTACCCAGGCTCTTCCTAAAGCATTTCAAAGACCCTTTCCCATAGCTTCCAAGTGATTTCCTGAGGTGCTTACAACAGGGAAGGAGACCCCTGCAGGGATGGGGTGCTGGCCTGTGTGTCTCAGGCTCAGACTGTCCCTGCACTGTTCTTAAGAGACAGCCTCTTCCTTTCCTCTTCAATGCTTGACTCTCATCTTTCTGCCAAGCTCAGCTCAAGTGTTTCCTCCTACAGAGATCATTTATGGTCACCTCTGCGTACTGTCCCATGTCCTGTGCATGTACTAATATCTCCATTTACCACGGGGAATATAATGCTTAGCCCACTGCCCTCTGTCTCTAGTTGGACCGTAAGAGACTTGAGGGTAAAGGACATGACATGACTCAGGCTGACATTTCCAGTGTCAACCCAGTGGCTGGAACCTAGTTGAGCCCCAGCAAGTGATTCAGACCTAGTTAATGTTCTGGTCTTCTCTTCCTCACTCGTGCAAGGTGGATCTTATACAAGGTGACCCCATACAGCACTAGGATTCCGAATCAGAAACCAGCTCAGCAGTGACATCTTTTATGAGCAAGCGTCCATAAGCAGGACAGCGGAAGGGAGCGAGCTCTGTTGTCCATTTCCCTTTCTCCCACACTTGAGAGATCTGCACATGGCCTCTAGGAACTACATTAAAAACAGATCAATTAAAAAAACAATAACAGTAGAAGAATTTTCATTTTTTTAGCCCTAATAGTTCGAAAAAGTTAATCTGGCACATTTGCTCCTGGCTTAATGCCAGGGCCAAATTAGATTTATGAATTTAGCATGATTGCAAGTTAACGGATAATTCCATGTTCTGCAGAGCCAGTGCAAGCCTTTAATGTTTAATCAAGGAGCGGAATTAGGAGTTAAGCATGCCTTCCTGCAGATATGAAAAAAAAACCCATAAAATAAGAAATACCCCTAAGTCTTCCAATCACAGCCAACTTCCAGCCTGTTTAGCCTGCCAAGATTGTTCATAGCTGCCTTAACTTTGGGAAATGGAACTTCCCGGCACCAGGGGTTGGGGGCCTCATCTAAGCATGGGCAAAGCAAACCCCATGTATGTTTATCATACTTGTTCCACAGCCTGGAAGAGACTACTTGAGGAGGGAGGATTTATTTTGGTTCATTGTTTTGGCTCATAGCGGTTCGTTATGACATGTCAGTCTGTTGGCACAAAGCCTGAGGAACAGTTTAGTCACTTAGGACAGGAAGTGGATATTGCCTTCACAGAGCCTGCCCCAAGCAATCCCTCTTTTGCCAGCTAGGTCACAGTCCTGAGGGTGAACAACTTCTCAAGACCAGTATCACTATCTGGAGACCGAAGCTTCAAACAGTGGGAGGGAACATGTGAGGCTGGGAGGGACATCTCACATTGAAACCATAGCCCTTTATAAGGCTGTGGAAACTTTAACCCTGCTATTGTCTCCCCCCACAGCGAGACCCACAACAGTCACTAGGTAGTGGTAACAAATGACACATGCTGAGTGGCCTAAGTCAAGAAGACTTGCTGTCTAGTAACAAGAGAGGCTCAAAGTTGCACATCAAGGAGGTACCAGTGGGGCTGGTGAGGTTCAGTAGTCAAGAGTGCTGGTTGTTTTTGCAGAGAACCAGGGTTCAGTTCCCAGCACCCACATGGCAGCTCACAAACATCTGAAACTCCAATTTCAAGAACTATAGCTAATTCTCTTCTGACTTCCATGGGCATCAGGCACACATGCAGAACACATACATACACACAGGTAAAACACAGAGACACATAAAACAAACACATCTTGAAGAAAATATACTTAAGACAGTACTCAGAAGGACTTATAGGCCTCACTCCTACTTTCTGGAAGTTTCTTGGCTTGAGGCAATATGACTCTACTCCCCACAGGGTAGTTTCCCTATGTTATCTCTCTGCCCAAATTCCCATCTATTAGGACACAGCTATGTTGAGGCCCACTTACTCTCCCAGGACTTCAATTTCACTAATTACATGTACAGTGACTGGCATTATCAAGCAAGATCACAGGACAGTTAGGGCCTCAGTGTGTGAATTTGGCAGGGGAGGGTGATACAAGTCAACCTCCAGTAGTCAGATTCACACTTGGGCTCTTCAGATGGCACCTGCTCTTATTTCTGCCAGTCAGCTAGCTCACATTGACAACATGTCTGCTAGTTAATCTCCGCACTCATTTTGCAATTTGGCTTCCTAGGATCTGTTGTAAAATGTTCTAGATTTGTATCTAGAGCACAATGTATGGTTTGGGATGCTCAAAAGTCAAATTCTTCCCTCCAAAGCAAGGATGTCAACAAACTATGAATGTGCTGAGTAGCCTGCCCTGTGCTTGAGGAGCCTGGCTCCCCGCTTTACCCTAGTCTGCCCGCAAGTTCCCCTTCCTGTGGCTCACGTCTCGAGTCAATGGGCACATGGTTTACATTGTGTTCAGAGGGCTCAGCTGCTAGAAACCGCTTTTCTTCCTCTCAGAACATCCTGAGATGTTGATACTGGAAGCTAACATGGGTATAATAAATGTAAAAGTGTCTCCAAGTTAATCATTATCTTCCTGAGATTCTGAGTTTGACAGGAAATAGTGGCCCCGGTGGCTTACAGAAGAAAAAAGATCTTGAAAATTAGGAAATTATATTTATAGTTTAAAAAATTTTAATGTCCATGATCAGATTCCAGAGAAGGAAGAAATTGGTCCAAGTGGGGAACACCAAGTACCATGTGGGAATATCAAGCTGTTCTTTTCCACTCTGGAAAAACACAGGGCTGTAGGCTCCCGTCAGGAAGCCAGATAGTGTGTGCAGGTCCAGGCTGGAGACAGGACAGAGTTGTCACAGTGGAGGATGAAGGAGCAAGCCATGATCACCTGAAAAGAAAAAAGGTAGACATACACGTGGAAGTGAGCCTTCCTCCTTCCTTAGACCTCCCTACAGCAGAAGATGGTACTCAGTATTTTTCAACCTGGCCAGGCCCAGAGAGTCATCCTTCACTCCCGGCTTGGTCCAGAGGGAGCTGCTATCTACTCCGATCCTCACCACCACAGGGTGGGAAAATAAACAGCCTCCCCTGAGCCCACTCTCCACTTTCTGCCCCTCCATCCATCACCACCCTCTATGTGTGGCCTGCAGCAGATACGCTGGCTTCCCTCTTGCCTCTGTTGGCAAGCTCTCCTGCCCTCCTACTGCATACTCCAGGAGGCCTTCCGCCCACTCCTGCTCTAGCTCTCCATTATCCTGACAGCTCACCCTTGATATCAGAAGACTGTGGATCATGTCCTGATCATTGGGGCTCACTGGCTTTAAAATGCAAATCCAGGCTCCCAAAGGCTTGCTTGTCTCTTGGAAAACAAAAGGCAGATCTATCCAGGCTGGTAGGGCTGCCTAGAGTCCTGAGAGGAGGAAGGCTAGCAGTTGAGCCATCATCCCAGGCTCCTGGATAATAGAGTTTTCTGGTGGTGTAGTTCCAGGTGGATAGACAGAGGCCCAGGGAGAACCTTCAAGTAAGTCTTGACAACTGCCAGAGTCACTGCACTTGGTATGATGTCCAGCTCTGAGCTCTGCTGAGTTGCAAAAGGCCAGGGAAATAGGTGATTGTGTGGGAGTGCTTGCTCTCAATTGAATGGCTGCTGCTCGTGCTCAGGGTGAGTGGGGTTGGTTCTCCAGGAGCCCTGAAAACTCCTATGGGATGCTGGGTCAAAGCTGTTCAGCAGGAGAAGTTTAGAATCAGTTCCACTGGGAATGGGCAGGGCTGGGCTGGGTAGGACTGGACAGAGCTTGGCTGGGCAGGGCAGAGCTGGACTGGGCAGGACTAGGCTGAACTGAACAAAGCTGAGCTGGGCTGGACAGAGCTGGATTGGACAGGGCTGGACAGGGCTGGGCAGGACTGGGCTATGCTGGGCTGGACTAGGCTAGGCATAGGGGTTCTGTGGTCTTGAGGCTGTAGCAGAGGATCCTACAACAGTAGACCCTGGGACTGGTAAGTGAACAACTGAAGCCAAAAGAAGAGTCAAGGCCCAGGGGTCGGGACAGGTAGCAGAAAGACGGCAGAAGGACACACTGTTCTTGCTAAGAACACTTTGCTGTTGTTTAACTACATTGGCACAGCCACCGACCTGCCACCCGAATATCTGTTCTCATACCCACAGACTAAAGCTGTTCTCTGCCTTAATCAGATGCCTCCCCCTATGATGAATGGCAGTGAATAGCTAGACCCATGGCTGCCAAGGACACTGAAAATAAGTGATGGTTATGAGCTAAACCTTAAAGAAGAAATCTATGCCACTGCATTTAGGGCTCAGGAAGCTTTGCAGAAGGCGTGTGATGCACATAAGAGCCAAAGATATCATGAAGGGCTGTGGAATATCACTCTTTAGACTCGGCACAACCATTGCAGTCAGTCATTTACAAATGTGGTTACCTGCCCTAAGTCCACAGAAGAGCAACTCTGTCAATGATCAGCCATGGATGGAGTAGGGCTCAAGGATCCCCACTCCCTATTGCTGAACTATTGATAATATTCTTGCAGAGGGGCTAACCAACTGTCCCCTGTTGTCTAGCCCCTGTTGAATTCCCAAGGCACCATTGAACAGTCACAGGCCCATGGTCATCAAGACTTTCCTGATTTAACTAAGTCGAGCATGAAACAAAATGGACATAGACATAAATGAGTAAGGTTGTCTAAAATGAATTAATAACTATAACAAATCACAAGATAGCCAGAATGGCATAGAGCCTAGGATTCTATAGGTGCTGAACCCGAGGCTGAAATGGAGTGGTCCTTGGTTTACCACCAGAACTGAGGATGCAGCAACTTCCCAGCTGTCTAAAATTTAGCTATTCACAATGCCCTGTAGGTCTACCCCAGACCACACTGTTGACAGCCCATCTGTGTACTCTCTCCATCCCTACTCCCACTCAGTTTGTTGGTAGGGCCTCTGACTTTCAGGGACCCTTGGGAAGAGGCAGGGCATTGCATGTTCTCTATAGGAAGCCTCTTGTTCTAGGAATTGGTTAGTTCTGGCCCCAGGGTCAGCACACCTGGCCAACAACAGGTGCAGAGGTAACTCCCCATCCTCCCAGCCATCTCTGAGGAACATGCTCTTCCTGCCCCACTCTCCCCTGTGTCCTTGATGTCCCTCCAGAAAACTAGGAAGTACATCCAAGGAAGACAGTCCCCAGTTTCAGAGCCAGAGCTCCACATACCAAAGTGGATGGGGTGATCTGGAAGTTTGAGTTGAACCAGGGAAAGACAAGGGTTGGGCAACTAACCCCCCAACGCTGAGATCATGACTAGCATATGGGCAAGCACAGGTTTTGAGGTCACCCAGACTTGTTTACATATTGCTTTTCCTACTGAATGTATGTCCCTGGATGGCCCTGATTCTGAGTTTTGTCATCTACAGCAAGGTCAATGGAATTGATTTCTGCATAGTGTTGTGAATATTGACTAGAATAACATTGGAAACATCTAACATGCATTGTATCCAAAGACAGACATGGGTGAGTGGGTGAGTGACATGAGTTCTTTCTTCACATTGCCTGGGCTCATCATCCACCAGCAGAGAAAGGTCAGTGCTGGGGAGGTGTAACAGATTCAGAGGCTGACATCTGGAGGGACAAGTTCAGATGGGCACTGGCCTATCCCCTAAGAAAGAGGCATAAAGGGATCAAAAAAGAGAGAAGAGATGGGGATGACAAGCCACTCAGAATGCTGGTTCTTGTGTACTAGAGCAGTCACCCAACAGAGAGTCCTGCTGTTTCTGCCTTGTCCCCCAGAAAGTCTGCCCCCCAACTCCCTGCCCCAGTGATGAGAGTGGAAGAGAAGACGATTCATAACCTTCCTCTCCAGGCCCACCCAGCTTTCTTTCCGCCGCTCTTTCTTCTTCCCTTTCAACTTGGCTCTGGGTGGCAGATGCCAAAGGCTCCAGGTCATTTATGAGCCATCTCCTCTGCAGCTGAACAATAACAGAATAATTATCTGCTGGTGTCGTTTGCTGCATTTGGTGGCAGGTCCTGTGCCCAGGGACAGTCACAGCCTCAGCCTCTCTAATGACCTGGAGAGCAGAGAAAGGATGCTATTATTCTGTTTACTGAGAATTAAAATAAATCTGGTCAGAGGAGACGCCATCCGCTATTTGGCTCTTCCCAAAAGCAATTATGTGTAATTCTGCCGCTTCAGGAAAGTGAGTCACTAGTATTTGAAGGCCCAAACCATTACCTGTAACAGGAGAAAGCCCAGAGGAGATTAATCAGAACATTTTTCTCAGGACTACATCTACCTCACCTCCTTTCATTTTGAGTTCAATTTACAGCCTACGCAGCCCTTCGTAGATGCAGAGAGAGGGGAGTGTGTGTGTTTGGGGAGGCATGAGGGTTAATTGGAAAATTCTGCAAACCACCGTTAGCAAAGGGGAGGCAGCCTGCTGGCCTTTGCGCTCTGGTATTTCTATCTCTGGGCTGAGATGCATTTGGGCTCCAGAGACTTATTGCTGACTTTGCCTGTGCACACGCGCGCGCGCGCACGCGTGTGTGTGTGTGTGTGTGTGTGTGTGTGTGTTAAAGATGTTTAGGTAATAGACAGCTGTTCCCACATGGTTTGCGGTGATCCTATGATGAATCAGGATCCTGTGCCAAGAATGTTGCTAGTCAGCTTCCCTTCTCATAGTAAAATCATCAGATTGCAAATCATTTTCCTTAAAAAAAAAGACAAAAGGTAAAGAAAAGTTTTCTTAATATTACATCTATTCACCAATGGTGTACTTAATTTAGTAATAGCGAAGAGGCTAGCTTCAGAGCCAGGGTTTGGAAATGCCATGGACCTCACAGCCCCATTTGCGCTCTGTGCTCTGGCAGTATGGAGTTATTACTGCTGTAAGGTTGTTTACAGTGACTCAAATGTCAGCGAAACATTTGTGGATCAGTTTACTTTGAATGGATGAGTTGCTTTCTTGATCACTCTGCCCCAACAAAGGTTATTGTGTGTAAATCTGAGGACTCTCATGCGACTGATTTCGATATACTCACACCATTCAATATGAGAATCACCTGTTCAAATTCCTTTGGGGCTATCACTCCAGTTCCTAGAGAGGGAATCTAAGATTCTGAAAGTCCCTATGGGGGACCTGAACTGAGCCCAATGTGGCTGCAGGAAGCATGTGGCAATGAGAAGGACAGCAGCAACCTGCCTAATGGAGTTCATGGTGCTGTGATTGTTACCGTGTGAACTGCACAGCTGTTCCTATCTGCACAGAGATCATTTAAAGCCATGGGGCTGAGACATTAGTCTGCCCTTGCGCATCATGAAGATGCGCTTGACAGATCATGCAAGCATCAGCATCAGAGTGTGGCTTCTCTTTGGTACCCGAGAAGGAGCCTGGTGGAGATCTGTTGCTAGTACACAAACCCAAATAAATGTGAAATCGCCATTTGCTTTTTTAAAAACTGTGTCTCCTGGATGTAGTGACAGAACTTTCTGTAGCATCCCTGGCCTTTATCCACTAGGTTCCAGTAGACTCTCCCAGCCATGACAATCAAATCTCTCCCAGTGACAAGCACACAGTGATGTGTAATCCTCTTTCCTCTGTCCTCCAGACATTTAATTTTCACTTACTGTCTGAAGGTGGCCAATCTGTACAAATATCTTTCATGTTTTCCCACATAAATAATAAGTCGGATGGTAGCCTTATGAAAAGCCATGCAACATCCAACTCTCTGCACCCAATAAATGTTACCTGATTGTGTGGTGGGGGTGAGGGAACTGCAGATAAAATCAAACTAAAGTCTCAGATGACATTTCATTCTGGGTTAGCCTAATAAACCCCTAGTCCAATGACCCAGGAAACCCAAGCAGCACACAGAGAAGCCAATGTGGTTGGATTGGAGGGAGGCAACTAGAAGCCAAGAGGCCAAATAATGCCAACATCCACAGCAGTTGGACTAGGCAGGGAAGATGCTCCTGCTGACCTTCCAGAGGGACGAAAGCCCTGCTCAGACCTTGCTTGCAGATGTCAAGACTCAAGAACTCAGTAAAATTTAATTCCCACTGTTTTTTGAGCCACCTAGGCTTTCCATTTTGTCATGGCAGCTAACATACTCTGTGAATATAGGCAGATATATCTTCTCTATGAGCACACAGTAATACTAATGATTCTGCTTGTTGTTTTTTGACTTACAATTTTACTCTAGAATTTCTTTCATATGAATGCTATTGTATATAAGCATTGCTAGATGCAAAACCATCAAAAATTGGAGAAGCTTAAAACACAGACAGTTAATCACATATACATGGATCTTCCAACTTGGCAGGGCTTATCGGGGTTGCAGCTCTGTTCCCCACAGTACCTACTGGGACTGGAGGGGCAAAGTTACTTCACCACTAACAAATCAGCTGCCTCAGCTAGGATAGCAAGCGTGCCTGTGGAATGTTGGCATCTCTCACTCTCCTCTTGGCTTCTAGTATGGAAGCTAAGGCTTCCTCATATCACAGTGGCTGGGTTGTAAACCTTGTTTCATGATAGCAGGTCTTAATGTGAAGTCTTTTACAAAGCCCCCACTTCAACCATGTTCTCATTTACCGTAACTAGGCAATGCCCAAGTTCAAAAACAGAGTTAGTGTAAGTCCTGGTAGGCGTGGTTTGTCAGGAGCTGTCAAAGTAAAAGTTTACCACAAGCACATGAAGAGTTGTTTTCTTTTCCCTTGAATTCCCTGTGGGCACACAAGCTAAACACAGTTACTGCCTCATTCCCTTTAATAGCTGAATAGCGTTTCATTATCTGGAGGGATAATACTTTCTTTAATTGATCATATAATAGTATTTACATTGTTTCCAAATTTTCTCAATAAAAACAATACAGCAAGTGCCAGGAGGAGGACACACACCTGTAGTCACAGCACTTAGAAGCCGAGGCAGGAGAATCATAAATTTGATACCATCTTGGGCATTGAATTAGATAGAATATGCCTCAAAGGAAAAAAGCCAATGCTGGGGAAATTCTTTCTGCTTGTCTCGTTTTGTGGGTCAGTGAGGATATTGGCAGCCTGAGTATCTAGCTGTGGGGCTGCTGCCAGCACAGCTTGTGCTTTCGATGGACACTGACTGACTAATTGCCCTCCTTAGAACTGGTACCAGATCCTATCTGCAGTGAGTGAAAGTAATTGTTTCCCCACAGCCCCAAGTTGCAGGCATCCAACATGTTTGTCTTTGAAGGTGTGATAGGTAGAACACAGGATTTCTTTTCATTTTAATTTATGTCTCTCTTATGAATACATGCAAACATGGTAACCCATTTTTACAAATATATATTGTTTCATGAACTGTGATTCTGCCCTTTGGCCATCTGGGGTATTTTCCTCTTTGTTTCTGAAAAACTACTTGTATATAAAATTATTTAGCCCCTTTGTCCATCCCAGCAGTTGAAATGTGACTCTATTGAAAGTGTCTCTTGAAGTGGCCCCATGCCTTGGTCCCCATCTGTGCCTCAGTTTCCCCCTGTGCATTGGTTCCGGATGCAATACTCAGAGGCAGGGCTTTTGAGAAGTGGTTAGATCATGAGTGTTCTAATCTACTGAATGCTTTAATCTATTGATGGAGTCACACTCCGACGATTCCATTGAGAGGTGACAGAAGCCAGGAAGTGGAGGCCACTTGGAGGAAATAAGTCACTACAGGCATGCCCTTGAAGGACCTATCCGTTTCCTGTCCCCAAGTTCTCCTATACTCTGTCTCACTTTGCTCCCCAGCCTGCCACGGAGTGCACAAATGCAGCTCATCACCCATACGGAACCGTGAGATTTTTGCTCCAATTCAGGCCCAAAGCAATGGAGTTAGTCAAGTCTGGGCTGACCCTCTGGCATTAAGAGTCAAAAACAAATGTTTTCTCCCTTGAGTGAGCTATTTCCTCAGGTATTTTGTCATAGTATCAAGAAAATGGTCAGTTTTGTCCCCCCCAACCCCGAAATTGCCTTTTATGACACATAACTGCTCTCATCTCCCCAGGTCTTGCCAGCCTTTGAAAGACTCTCCATATGAAAAGATCAAGAATTTGTGCATGCAAACACATGTATGAGAACGTGTAGATATGTGTATGTATATATATGCAAAGCTGCCCCATGTTTTAGTTCCTTACCTATTTGCTTCTTAATTAAATTCTTTCTAGCACTCATCTGAGTGTCTGTGAGGTAAGGACCCAACTTTACTGTTCACTAGCTAGCTCCTCACTCCACTGTTCACTCTTTACACATCTGTGTTTATGATGATGACATCTCTTTCATACAACAAATCCCTTTTTGAGTTTGATTTCTGAATTTTTATTTTATCATACTGATTTTTTAAAATGCCCCCAACAAGCTGGCCCCAATGATTCTTGCCTTTAATCCCAGGATTTGGGAGGCTGAGAAAGATTGGGAGACTGAAGCCAGATCAGGCTACACAACAAGTTCAAGGTCATCCTAGGAGAGCTAGAAAGATAAAAAACCAACCAGAGTTCCCTTCTTCGGTTCTGCAATGCCACACAGTTTCATAAGCCCTCATGGTGATTTGCTCTAGCTGTTTTCTACATTTGTGGATTCCGATTAGGAGGACCCTCTTGATCTCTGAATTTCCTCTCTGTCCCATCTTGTCCTGAGCCTGATCTTGATGAGTTAAATTAATTTGTCAGCTTCTGAATCTCGTGACCTCACTCCTCTGGTGGGAGCATTCTGCCTGCGAGTTGGCCTTGGGCTGTGCAATAGAGCAAGGATAAACCAGAGCTGATGTGTCTTCAGGACAGCGTGGAGGCATGTGGGTAGAAGTCACATGGGTAGTGAGGGACATATCAGAACTGGTTCAGGGGTGCCAGGAAGATCTCCATAGTGCGTGTCAGGTGTGAAAAGATTAAAGGAATGTTGGTATCCAGGAAGGCAAAGAGAAGAGGGGCCTACAGAGGGAAGGGAGTGAACACAGCAGGTCCCTGAAGCCCTGGCTTAGAATCTAGAGTCAGATTTGGGGCCTATGAAGACCCAGAGGTCTGGGACTCTCTCTAGTGAAAGGATAGTTTCTTATTCGATAATTTATTTAAGACAGAGTCAAATGTATCCCAGGCTGTCTTCAGAACTGCTCAGTAGCTGAGGGTGACTTTGAACTCCTGATCTTCCTGCATTTACCTTGAGAGTTCTAGGATTCCAGGTGTATACTACCAGATTTTAAAAATGCCTTTTGAGGGTCAATGCATCTTTAGGAAGGGCTGGGGTTAGAGTGTGTACTGTAGGATTCTAGTTGCAGCACAACGACCCTCATACAGGGAGTGTGTTCTGTGTTCTCTCCCCACAAAGTCAGGGTTACACTACAGCATCTCTGAGACTTTCAAAGTGTGGTGTGTGATGGCTCTCTGATTCTTCTCCAGGCTGTGAAGCTGACCATTTGAAGTTTCAGTCAAGGCCAAAGTTTAACTTCAGTAAGGTTTCAGGTTTCAAAGAGACATTGGGGCAGGGTAAGATATGTATTAGAAGAATTACTAATGACACAGGTAGTGAGGACTCTGAGTTCAGACCCCTGGGGCAGAGTGTAGGACCTCTTACAGGTTTTAGGGAGGATGGAAAGGTCCCTTGCCCTGTGGTTGATGAGTGGCTCATAGCAAGGGCTTGCAGTCAGGGTGCTTCTGGTTCTCAGGAAGCAGGGGAAGGGATAATGTTTTGGCCCCTTAGTTAACATATGTTTATCATTATGGGATGTACCTTGTGTAGTACCTGATAGTTCGGAGTGTTTGATGAACTTCCAGTTGGAAAAAGAGGAGTAGCACTTTGCAGGCAGACTCTCAGTAGTATATCTGGTGTGTCTTTTCGAGCAGCTATGAGGGTAGAGAGAGAAAGGGACTGTTGCAGTTGAGCTGGGCCTGGGTGGAGAACCACTTTCTATAATTTGTCTTCTGACCTCTATATGTGCATGAACTAAGACACACACACACACACACACACACACACACACACACACACACACATACTCAAACACCCCCCCACACACACACACAAAACAAGCAAATAAAGTTTTTTTAAGTTTCCTTTCTGATGGCTCCTCATTGTCAACAGATCAGAGCCGTGATTGGTCTGGAAGGAAAACAAGGGCATGTGTGTAGCCTAACACTCCTTTCAATTGCATCCTAGGTGTAGGCATTCTGTGGTCCAGTCATGCAGAATGTTTCATATTTTTCTCTGTCAGTGCTTTGGCCTCTGTGTTTTCATTCACATTGTTCCCACTACCCAGACTGCTCCTTCGTGTCCTCCAGACAAATCCAAACATTTACAACGCACTTCAGTCTTCACCCTTTCTTTGAGTTCTATTCTGGCTGATCTTTTGGCATTAGAAGGAGAAAGAATCCTCTCAAGATAACTCAAAGGGAAGTTGATTACAGAGTCTCAATGGATGATGCCATGGACAACCAGAGAGACAGTAGAAGATTCGTCACATTGGGACAGAGGAGGGCTATTAGCTGGGATGCAGGATGAGAGGTGGGCGCTAATTTCGTGTTGCTCAAGGTCAGGGGATCCCTTTATTTATGGTTTCCTCTGGTCCATGCTATGTCTTCTTTGTTCTTCTGTTTCTCATCACACCAACTGGCATAAGTGGCTGCCCTTGCCTATATGATTGTCTAGCTCCAAAGTCCCCACTAACTGGCACTTCATTTTGTTGGCATTCTCAGGAGAAGGAATATGATTATCTCTGAAAAAGTCACAGGTATCAGTTGCTTCAGGGTTAGCAAGTAGTTCTTGAGTCAAAAGTCTCCTTGGAGAGGAAATGATGAGCCACACAATGGTTTGGAGTGAGGTAGTTACTCAGGGCCAAGGGCTGTTTCATTGGAAAGGAACATATATGTGGAGGAGTATCCCACATGATGTCTACTGTGAGGGAAGCAGTCCCACTGGGCATGATGGGTAATCCCAGCACTTTCAACTTCAAGGTCAGCCTGGGCTACATAATGAGAAGTTCTCAAGAAAAAAAAGTAGAAGGAGGGGAGAGGGAGAGGAGGAGGGGATAAGGGGGATGAGGGGAAAGGAGTGGGGGGAAAGGAAGAGGAGAACAAGAGGGATGAAGGGAAAGGAGTGGGAGGAGGCCTATGAAGGAGAGATAGAGGAAGGGTGCATTCTTTCTTGTAGTATCTTTTTACTCCATACTGTAATTCCATGTGTGACACACAGTTTGTAAACATTGCCCCAGTACATGATGGGATGCTGTGTGCACCCCATCTGGTCCCAGTGATCTCCCTTGCCAAGCTTATGTGCCCTACAGTTCTGCCTTGTTCAGCTGCTCTCCTGTTTGGAGTACGATGCTAACTAGTGTTTTCCACTCCTATACATAGGGGAAAAGACCTCATCAAGCCCTTTAAATGTCAACACCAATCTGTTAAGAGGAATATGAATAAATGTGTATCTTTTGTTGTGGTCCTAACTGCTGCCTCTGATGGGACCTCCAGGGCTGTTGTGACAGTGGCACAGATGGTATCTCAGGTACAGCTCCACCCACAGTAGACCCATCTATGCCAGCCTATCACCCAAACTAGAATCTGCTGAAAATACCATTTATAGTGTTTCAAAAACAACAATGACCCAGTGACCCAGAAAAATGAAAATGTAACCTAGAAATGCTGTCTCCAGATGCATACACTAGAGACACTTTTGAGCATTCTTAGCATGAGGCTTGTGAAAGATATTCGCTGCCACACTGACTGGGAGACAGCTGGGAGAAAATAAATCCTTCTACATTCATAGGATGGAGTAAAATGAATGAACCAGAACCATATATCAATATGGACAGATCTCCACGGAACAGCATGTACATATAAATGTCCCTTCCCTTCCCTTCATATATCAATAGGGACAGGTCTCCATAGAAAGAATGACATGGACATGGTGTTAGCATTCAAGTGAAATTTTCAAAACATGAAGAGTAGGTTAATATATCTGTAAGGATTTATGTGCATGTGCAGTAAAATTATAAATGCCATACACTGGAAAAGATGAAATTTGACTTATGATCCAAATGGTTTTGGCAAATAGGGCATCTGGAACTGGGACAGGGATGGGACCATAAACCTTTACCTTTGTCTGCGAGTAAGTTTATATGGGTGCATTTCATGCTAGTGGGTGGGTGGGGTGTGGGGGTGCATGTATCTGTGTACAACATATGTAAGATACAGAAAACAAAACAAAGACCGCTTTTCATCTGCTTAATCGTCCAGTGAAAACTCCACCTTTGGGAAGCCTCGGTGAACAACCAGCTTGCCAGGTTTCTGCACATTCATCTTGTAAAGAACTAATCCTTCTTAAAAACTCATTCAAGTCATGCTTGGCATGGTGGTGCATGCTTGAGATCCAGCACAGCACAGGTGTCGGGGGTGGGAGGGATGGGGGAAGGGAGGAAGATCTGGTGTTCAAGGTCAGTCAGGGCTCTCTGAGATCCCGTCTCACAAAACCAACCCCTCTCCCCTGAAGAACCATGCTGAAGTATTTAATTATTGCATGATTTTTTTCACAAAGGAAAGCATTTAATTGAGGCTTGCTGACAGTTTCAGAGGGTCTGTCCACTATTGTCATGCAGGAAGCATGGAGACTGCAGTGGATCTGGTGCTGGAGAAGGAGTTGAGAGTTCTACATCCATTCTCATTTCCTCTTTTTAAGCCTGTACAAAACTCTCATTAAAAGCTGCTTGATCAGCCATGTTGTCTTGCTGCTGCCTTCTCTTGTCTCTTGTTCCGTCATTCCAGGTTCCCGTGGGCTCGACCGCTATTGTGCCCGGCTGATCAGGGCATCCCAGCCTACAACTTCAAAGAAGACTTCAGCGTTACCAGAGGTCAGGCTGGATCTGGGCACAGGTTGTTATGATAAAGCCTGAGGGGGACCTTGGAGGATTCCATGCCAGGTGAGGGCGACCGAGACGGACTAACATGCCAAGCAGAAGAGCTTAGTGAGAAGTTTTATTGGAAAGGAACAGGGGGTGGGGGAGAGGTAAAGAGACACAGAGACAGAGAGAGGACAGAAGAGAAGAGGGAGACAGCAAAAATCCTATCTGCCCCAGGGGAACAGCAGGAAAGAGAGAGAGAGGAAGAGCTATTGCATGATTTTTTAAAGAGTCTGATTTCAAAGTAATATCACCATAAATTTCTTTAAAATAAAAAAGTCACTAGAATTCTTTAAACAGATGCCTGAGTTCCCTGTGCATTGACTGCCTCACATCCAAGCCGTCTGACCCTGGCCTGCTCCCGTAGTCGCTTTTTTACTTTTCGGTGGTGTTTGATTGCTCTTTTCAGGCTTCCAGAGCTAGACAGGCAGTCCCAGCTCTGAGAAAGGAATATTTAATTCCCGGAACCAGATCTCAGCCCCTTCATCCTTGCTTCCAATATCATTTTATTTCAGTTTGTTTGAATCAAGTCAATGTTTACATCAGTAAAGCTCTATAAACACCGATCACTGCTAACCACAGAAGTTTACTGGAATTTATTTTTCTCATATAATTCATCTTTCTTAGATTAATAGGTGCCCTTTTTAAAAAAGAATGTTTAGTTTTATTACAGAAATCTGATGTTAGCTAAATATTTATTCAATTTTCTTGAATCCTATTTTTTAAACATTTTTTTGAGACAGCATGTAGCCCAGGAAGACTTCAAACTCACTATGTAACTGAGGACATTCGATCCTCCAGTCTCCACATCCCAGAATGATGATTTATTTATCACCCACTGGTTATCCATGGCCAGAATCATAGTGGGGAGGCATTGCAGACCTCGCTGCTGAAGCACTGTACTATGCAGGTGAGAACATGACCCATTCGCATCCTCAACTTCTGTTCTCTTTTCTAGGGTTTCCCCACAGTCCTGCTGTGTTTACTGAGTGTGTGCCATTCCCTATTTTTGGATCAGCTCCAACACCTGGTGTTTTCTAAAAAAGATTATAAGGGAAGGATTTGAGTCCTTGCAAATCCAGAAGACTCCATGCCCCTGTGCCCTTGTACTTGGTATATTTTGTTATAGAACATGAATGTATGTATGTATGTATGTGTCGGGTAGGGGGTAGGGGTGGATGGACCATGACAGACAAATAGAAAGATGGATAGTAGATAGATGAATGGATTGACAGACCGATAAATAACAGATAGATGGAAGATAGATAGGTTAATTGTGCTTTGCTTGGGTAATTCTGAGAGTCCTTTTCTCTCATAAAGGTGAAAACATTGATGTTTCCGTTTCTAACCTGGTGAGTGAGAGATTTGCACACCTGCCTGTGTATCACACCACTTCCTTGCCCCTCTGGAGTCTGAAGAATAGTTCCCTGTTCTTCTGAAATGTTACTGGGTCACATCCTGGTTGGTGCCCTAGCCTTCCTTTTCCTGAACACCTGTGGACCTTCTCACCCTTCCAGAGAGAAGTATCCTTAAACATGGAGTGTTTCCTTCGACTATTTCTTTTGGTCTAATCTTTGCCTCTGGAGCTCCTATAGAACAAAATGTTACGGCCTCTAGGGTGTTCCTGCAGCCATCTTATTCCCCTCCCTTTCCATCTCTATGTACTGGAGTGACCTGGGAGACTGCTCTAGCTCTTTACCTTTCTGTTGGCTCTGGCTCTGGCCTGCATGGACGCTGCTTGTTCTTCATGCCTTTATTGCATTATGCCTCTGAAAAAACACTTTCAGTGTGTTTTGTCCACATTCCTGCATTCCTTTCATCTCCTCCACTTCCTCTACACTTCCTTCCTCCTGTGCTTCTTTGGCTCTGTGCCTAGTTTCTGTCTCTAGCATGAAGATTCTGAGAAGATGTCTTGTTATCCCTGTATTTAAGATGCCATGAAATTTGGATTGCAGTATAAGCCCAAAAAGGGGGAGAAAGCTCAAAGGCTACTGAGATGGCTTCCATTAGCTAATGTGGCCATGCAAGTTTAAGTAACTTTAACGGAAGTCAAAATTTCAGTTCTTCAGCCAAGTGCTAATTAGGTTCAGGTGGACACCCTGACATCACAGAATGTCCCATTGGACTGTCCTAGTCAAAGGAATAAAGCAAGTGGTGTGCTC
Organism: Mesocricetus auratus; assembly: GCF_017639785.1. Lineage (NCBI taxonomy): Eukaryota > Metazoa > Chordata > Mammalia > Rodentia > Cricetidae > Mesocricetus > Mesocricetus auratus. The sequence goes on from NW_024429191.1 coordinate 59,958,421, forward strand.
TTGCAGGTTGTAATCACACTCTCAGCTTCTTAAGCTCTGCAGGCCTCACATTTGATCAACAACAAAACATAGAAGCTTAGTGCACAAGTTGTTTGTTGAAGGGGAGTTGTGGGAGAATACTGTGCTAGGTGGTCAATCAGTGTTCACTCTTTCCAGATCAATGGCACATTTATCTCTTTAAAGTCTGAAAGCTTCAAGCCCCTGCTACTAGTCTTTATTTATCAACTATTCTCTCTTAAGTCCATTAAGGTAAATACCAGACAGCAGATAGAGTGTCTCTTTCCATTAAGTACCCACTGCAGACATCACTAATTGATCACAAAACTTGCAAGGCCTTGAAACAATGTTAGTCTAGCATTAAAAAAAAAACAACTCTTCACCCTGAGACAGCACTGGCTCAAGAGACACCATTGTCATCTTCCCTCTGCCCCAGGGACTATTGAAAGATTACCAGGGAGTGCTATGGTAACGTGGGAGAAAGCAACTTCTCCATATTGATGTAGAGATGCCATGAGAAGGACTCTGACTCACACAGGCTAGAGCCCTGAGTCTGTAAATAACATGAGGAGGACTTTGCAGCATGAGCCGTACCTGATTATTTTGCATGCACCACACACTGCAGATAAGATACACATAGTAGTTGTTCAGTTAAGACTTGCAGAATGAGACTTATTGATCAGTGCTTAATTAATCCATGTTTAGATGTGATTAAATGGATAAATTTTTTACTAATCAAAAATTCAAATTATTTATTAACCTACCTGTTTTCAGAGAACACACACAAACACAATCCAATTTAATTATTTTCACCAGGTGTCACAATTCAGGCCTCCTATGTAGATATGTTGTTACTCCATAGGTAATTATTGTCATCATTTAGTCCCTATACTGTAGTGATTGACTGTTGCCAATTGAGTTACTTTTGGATCCTGTTTCTATGCCTTACTCTCTGTCTGCAAAGCTGCTGTACATAAGCATCCTTGTCCTGCACAGTACAGGGAAGAGTAGCATTTATCCCCTGGTGTGGCTTGGAGGATGAACTAAATTCCTGCCTGGGAGATGCTTAGAACGGAGCCCAGCATGTGAGAATCAATCAAAAATCATTTCCTGTCTTTACTTTTTATATCAAAGTGGGAACTGAGGCTCAAGGCATTCAAATCAGTCCTCAATCTTCCTACCAGTTAGTGTCCCTGTCATAATTAGAAAGCAAGAGTGACAAAAAGAGAGAAGCTCTGAGACAAGAGTTTTGGTTTCTACTGTAAAATCACTGGGGCTGGATGGATCCTGGTTAGTTCTTGCCAGCTTGCTGGAGTGTGGATGTGGTTTCAACACTCTAGCAGACAGGTTGTCCTGAGGGAAGGTGGAGGAGGTGAGAAGATTAGGGTGGAAGCAGATCTGTAGCTTGGAAGAAAGGAAGGAGAGCAGGGACCAGCTCTTCGTGTCCTGGCATTGAGAGAAGATGACCATTTGGACTCCTCTTGGTGCTCAGGTGGGTGGTAAGGAAGCTGCACGCCCCCTCCCTTCTGCTCTGTGTGAGTCTCCCATCAGTTACCATTGTGCATAGCTGGAACCAAGCTCTGCCTCCTTGCCTGGAGACTGGACGACTTCCTGTGCTACTGGCAGAAGAACTGGAACTTCCCAAAGGAATCTGTCCTCGAGCCAAAGGCATAGGTGCGTGACTAATGGAGAAGGAACAGTTAGTGTCCCTGCCAATAGAGTATCCCTAACATTACCTTCAACCACAAGCCCCGAGCTGACAAAATCTGTTTTCTTATGAGACGTCCACGAGAAAAGATGATTAATTCTCTCCAGCAGATGCACAAATGGAACCTCGGAGAAGGGAAGCAATCATCCAAGACCTGGAGGTTCCTCCTCAGCAGGGTTCTCTTGCTCCTAACACAGCTCCCAAACACACATAGAGTGTGAGAGATCAGTTCACCAGACTCTTATCTCTTCCTTCCCCACTACCAACCATTAGGAGAAAACAGTCTGAGTGAGGGTCAAGAAAAGGCACCCGAGATAAGGAAGCAGCTGGGGGGACCAGGGAGACTTTAGACGTCCTTTAGTGTGGGGTTTGGTGGCCATTCTAGGTAAGTCAATCATCTCAATGGAAGTGTCTCAGCCTCTCATCTGATCCCTCCCTTTTTCCTTGTAACACAGTGGAGGAAGTTCATCCCTCTCCTGAGTTCAGCAACAAGGACATTCCTGCAGGAGAGCTACAGCTGGCAACACAGATGCAGACAACGAGGTGGGTGTAGGGTTCAGGGGTTCAGACCAAGAACTTAGTCTCAAGACAAAGCCAGATGTGAACACAAGTTTAGTAGTTTAGTATTTATCAGCAAGCACTCATTGTTTCCAGATTTCAATGTGTGTGTGGTTGTTATATGTATGTGTGTATATATGAGATCTTTTTGTCATCTTTTGAGACAGGGTTTCTCTTTGTAGACCTGACTGTCCTGGAACTCCCTCTATACCAGGCTGTCCTCAAACTCACTGAGATCCGAATTCTTTTGCCTCCCAAGTGCAGGGATTAAAGATATCTAATGTCTGTGCCATGACTTGCAGGATTAGTGAAGAATGTCTATAATGTACCCCAAGGCTTTTATTTTGGGTAAACTGGCAGATTGCATAGAATCACCCTCCTGAAGGATAGAGGACATTGCCATTCACAATAAAATATATGCATTTTTCAATGCAGATCTCCACTGGGGAGTAAAGACAAACTCTGAAAATTGAGTTAACTATGACCCTGTACTTGCCCTGAAACCAAAATTGTTTGAAGTTCTTCATAGTTCACCAAATGCACACTGTGACTCCTCAACCTCACATTAGGCAGAGAACTCAAAAGGAGACCACAGAATACAATGAGCCTCTCAGCAAATGGGTATATGAGGAAAATTTTTTCCTGCCAATTCAGGAAAAAGACAATTTTGAGTGTTGTAATCTCAACCCTGGGAACTTGGGGTTGGAGTGGGAACTTTCAGTCTACAGTGTTTGTAACTTTGGCCTTGACCTCACTTAGATTTTGTACTTACATCTCTTGAATCTTTTCAGAAATGAGACATCAAACAACCCCTGGCTGGGATCCCTAGCTCTTAAAGCTGAACAGAATTGAACTCTGTATAAATGGACACAACCCCAACCAGGGTGCACAGTATTCCTCCTATGAAGCCCCGCCAAATATGGGCTGCAATAAAAACCAAAAGAGGAAGCAAGAGAGCATCGCTGGTACACAGGACTCCCCCGTGTTTCTGATAACGGGGTAACCAGATGGAGAAATAAGTACACGAAGAACAGATAAAGACAAAGCAGAAAAGGGGAAGATGCCAGTTAGCAAACTATTAGCACAGTAGCATATGGTAAACTATTAATGGATGCTAGCTATTGCTTGTATTAGCATTACAGTCTCCTCTAATGGGTTCAAAGACAAAGGGAGAGTAAATTTGAGTTATAGCCCCCGTATGATCACCTGCCACCTATAGGCATGGCCCTTTATAGGCTGAGGAGCAGGAAATGAGCAGTCTGGGGATGGAGGCAACTAGGTGCCAGCTTACGCCTCTATCCTGACCTCCTTGCTCAAGTGACTATGTAGAAACTAATGTCTATAGTGGATGCCAACTCTGGCTTTCCACAGCTAAGAGGAAGAGCAGATAATTTTGTAGGAAAATTCCAAGGCTTGCTGCAAAATTCACAATCCCAAAATGATAATTCTTAAAAGTAGTTGTCCAAGAGAGATAGACATAAAGTTCTTGATGTCATTGTATGGGGCTATCATTTTGATGTACGGTTCCCACAGAGGTCAGTTGGCTATGACTTGGACAATATTTCTGGTGCAATTATGTGCCAGGATGGAAAAGAAACTGGAGAAGTTAGAGCTCAGCTGCAGAGTCTGAAGATCTGTAGAAGTGTATGTGGCTGAGGGTGGACTGGGGTAAGGGCTTGCCTGTTGGTGTAGAATGGGGTCAATCTCCCATCTCACTGTGTAACTCTAAGTTATTTGTGAAACATCTGTGTATCCATACCTTGGACCATGCTGGATACAGTCATTCCAGACTACAATCTGTCAACAAAGAAATAGGTAACAATAGCTAGTAAAGAAATTTGTTTCTTTCCCCAGGATGTAAATAAGAAGAGAACAGTACCTGTTGCTATGGTGCTCAGCTCAGTTTGTGCTTAAGCAAGGTTCAGGCCGGGGGTCTATGTTCTAAGCAACAGGCTGAACTCTAAAGATTTTTAACTCCAGAATCTGGCTTGGTTTGGAAATAGTTTAATATGGGGTAGGCTCAAGCATCTTGATGAAGCATAGACTCCCCCCTAACAAGAGCCAGCCGTTGCCATTCTGAGTTCATATATGCCCTGCAGCCTTGGATAATGCATTTTAATCAACCTGATCATTAGAGATTGTCAGAGTGAGATAGTGGCAAGTCACTTCATCAGTTAGCAAGCCTTTGGATTAAGATGGCAATCAAGCTTTCCCCATCAATGTTCCCCCTCACTAAGAGTCATCTTGCTTGCCTCTTCACATTTATCCACATCAGAAGGTGTATAGGTTTCACCGTTACTGCTCCAGACCATGACCAATTTGCTGAAGTGACAGCCGGAGCTCTGCAGATGGTAGGAGTTGTTGGAGTGGAGCTCAGTGGTGCCAGCTGGGCAGGGTGCTTCTCTTGGCATGGAAACTGGCTCATTCTGGAAGGCAGCAGCTTCTGTGTGTCGTGCCACTCGAATGTGACATCATGGAGAGTGTTTGGGTTTAGGGGTGAGTTCGTATCTTGTCTTGGAAAACACACTAGCTTTGGTATCTGGGTCAATCACTTCAGTTTTATCATTTGTGAAATGGGTATCTCCATCTCTTTCATCTGCTGTGGAGACCAAGGACTCACTCAGCATACAGTAGGTACTCAGTCAGGATGAGACCCTTTTGCTTCTCTGGGCAGAGGATAGCATGGATTTCACCATGAAACATGCATGGGGTAAAGGATGTAAGCCAGGAGAAATTTTTTGAGGGGGGAAATGACAGGTTGAAGACTGCCTGTTGATTCATCCCTAAGGAGAGTTCACTGAGATTTAAAATCTGGGTAGCCCAGCCATCTCTGAAGTTTCCATCATGGCACTCTAGGTAGAGGGACTCTTCAGCCTTTGCTATGGCCAATATATTAGCATACTTACAATCATGCCCCCAAATGACTGAAGACCCTGTCCTGATGGAAGGATTGGGAGATTCTTGTAAGCACAGAGGCTTTATGATGACAGTTCATGGACATCAGAACTTCAATGAGGTGATTATTGTAGTTAGACTATTTCCGGGTGACTATGATCTGTACATTGAAGAGATCCCAGACACAGTCACTTGACTACTGGGTAACTGGGGTTAGCTGCTCTGCAAGAAGCTTAGGATAATCAGTCTTTTATTCACTCAATGAATGTTTACTGAGCACTGTCTGTATGTCAGTCAAGGCACCAGGACCTGAAGGCACAAGGCTCAGAGTTCTGCTTTTGTGGGGCTGAGAGACTACATAAGTAATATCAGATTATGCTTAGTTGATAAAGTCCCTGATTCATTCAGAGGCAGAGTTTAAAACAACCAACTTTCCAGTTCAAATTTTTATTTTTCCTTGTGCCCTAGGCTCTATTCTCCAAGCTTCCTGGGTATCAGGATTCCGTAACTTTCAGAGAAGTGTGGGAAAGAGATTTGTAGAGAAATGAACAGCTTAGTGTGTCCCAGGCATTGTTCACAAAGGGCCCTGAGTTCATGTCCTGACTCTGCTATCTTCACCCCTCTGGGCCTCCTTGGACTCTCTAGGATGCACCATATCAGACTCACTACTCTTTAAAGCCTCTCTGGACTTTGGTGTTCTAATCTGTGGTTAGACCGTCCCAGAAACATTGAAAACAGGGAGTAGACAGGCTGCAGTTTGAGAGCAAAAGACTTTCTGGATTGGGTGGAAAGCCACTCTTCTGGGTTTTAAAACCCCGTGTCTCTCTCCATCCTGAGCTCTTGGCTTTGGTAGGCGTGTGTTTGTGCCACACATATGTCTTCCAGGGAACAACACGAATGCTAGTGTCACTTAACTGGAGACTTGCCTTGGGTTTGTATTTAAAATGAAAGGCATGGAACTCATTAGCTTCAAATGTGGATGAGCCAAAACATGAAATACTTCTTCCTGACTCTTTTTTTTCCTCACAAGCTAACATTTTACATGAGTAACATATGTTCATTACTCCAGAATGCTACAGTCATGCATCATGCTGAATTGAAAGTCTTCTGTAATTTCCCATTGATAATTATAGTGAAGATAGATTCTATTCACCCCATCCAATTAGTTATCTTTTTATTTATAAATATAAAAAACATATTTTAAATGTCTATGGTTAAGTAATGGTCCCTTAAGATATAGTCACATGTCTTGGACCTGGGTATATATTCTTATATTGGAAAAGGGTCTTTGCAGATCAAATTAAAGAGATTACACTGGATTTCCCACTGGGCTGGAATTGTAATTTCATGTATCCTTGTAAGGTGAAGCCAGAAAGAGACCTTACACAGAGAAAAGTCCACATGAAGACATAGCAGGGGAACTTTAGAACACTAGGTCTGAAGACTTTAATGACGCAACCACAAGCTAAGCAATGCCAACATCTCCCAGGAGTTGGAAGAAGGGAACAAATTCTCCCCAGGTGGAGCAGGGTCCTGCGAACACCTTAGTTCCATCCTGTGACACCCCCTTCAGATTTCTAACCACAGATAGGTAGTGGAGGAGAACAAATGTACATTGTCTGAAACAATCAAGTTTGTAGTAGTTCCTTGCAAGAGGCACAGAAAACGAATACAATTTTAAAGTGCTAAAATAAGAAATGGTGGTCCTCACTCCTGTCCACCCACACCTCTAGTTTTGCTCCCTTGAGGCAAACAATCTAAATCTTGGAAGAGTTTCTTCAAAAAATTGTCTTCATGTTTCTGTTTAGTGTACACATGCTTATTTTAGTAGCTTTCTGAACAGGAAATTTTGTTTCAAAAGAGGAATTACTTGGCTAGAGAGATGGCTCAGTGGTTCCGAGCGCCCACATGATCACCCACAGTCATCTGTAATTCCATTTCCAAGGGATCTGTCACCCCTTCTGACCTCCATGGGCACTGCATGCATGTGGTGAACACACAAACATCGCAGGCAAAATAACCATACACAATATAAACACACACACAGAGAGAAAGAGAGAGAGATTTCAAATTCTCATACCTCCTAACTACATGCTTATATTCACCTATGTATACATATAAACACTTCTTCTCATTATGCCTACAACATCCAAAATAACTGTATGAGGCTTTTGGTTATGTCTATAGTCATAATTTGCATTACTAATTACAATACTACAAATTGTATTCCAAGGTGTTCTGTGCAATATACTGTATTTCATTTTTCCCCTTCTGGAACAACCTTTTGTTTTTCCTGGAGTTGATAATCACCTTGAGTTTGTTGTTGTTGTTGTTTGTGTTGAAGACAGGGTTTCTCTGTGTAGTCCTGGGCTGTTCTCGAACTCTATGTAGACCGGTCTGGGCTTGAACTCACAGCAATTCACCTGGCTCTGCCTCCTGAGTTCTGGGATTAAAGGCATGGGCCACCACTACTAGCTCACCTGGAGTTTTTAGTTATATCACCACAACTACAAAGCAAACTCCTTTCCAGAAATGTAAAATTCATTTCAATGCATTCAAACATAAGGGATAATAAGGTAACCTATTATCTTCAGTTATGAAAGTTAGAAACATTCCATAACCTCCTTTTTGTTCCAATAAGAATAACTTGCTTTAGGGGCTGGGATTGGCAAAAGGCTTTCTTAACATTCACAAAGCTCTGGGTTCAATCTCTACAACCATAGAGGCATGAGTGTGCATGCACACACACATGTACACACAGAGGTGGGTAAGTCAGTTGGTTTTATATCTGTATATACATATATCTCTTGGCTTTATGTCTTAAAAGATACATGATATGGAATTATTTTTAATATACTACTTTTGTCTTAGCTATACATAGAAATTAGACACAGCTCTTCTCTTTCCAGATTTTAAAAGCATTTTCCTGATGTCTTCTGACTCTTGATACTGCTGTTGTTAACTTCAGTGCCTTTGTGATTTTTGGTTTTGTGTGTGTGTGTGTGTGTGTGTGTGTGTGTGTGTGTGTGTGTGTCTGTGAGAGAGAGAGAGAGAAAGAGAGAGAGAGAGTTCTCTTATAGTTTCAGTATTTTCATTTTATCTCATGACTATGGAATTTCATAATGATTTTATTATGCTGGGCATAAATATACTCTTTAAATCTGAAAATCTAAGCTGTGCAGTTTTAGAACTTTTTTCTGGCTGGTGTTTAGACAAGGCTTTCAACTTTAGACTGGGCTTTTCACCTTTTGAATTACTTTTCCAATTTATCCTCTTTTCCTCGCTCTTTGCATTCTGTTGTCATTGTGCTCACCACCTTTAAAACTATTTTTAGACTTATTTACTTTACATGTCTGAGTGTTTTGCCTTTGTGTGTGATTGTGCCCCACATGTGTGTCTGGTGCTTGGGGCGGGGAGTGAGGAGAAGGTGTATCCTCTGGAAATGGAGCTGTAGATGAGTGTCAGCATCCATGTGGATGCTGGAAACCAAACCCAGATCCTTTGCAAGAGCAACAAGTGCTCTTAACTGCTGGGCCAATTGTCCAGCCCTTGTATTTCTTTCTCTCTCTCTCTCTCTCTCTCTCTCTCTCTCTCTCTCTCTCTCTCTCTCTCTCTCTCTCTCTCTCTCTCTCTCTCTCTTTCTCCGCGTGTGTGTGTGTGCATGTACGCACACATGCGTGCATGCACAAAACTTTGTAACCTGACTCAGAAAAAATTTTTTTAAGTAATTCTTGTTATATGGATTCAACATTTTTTCTTATCTCGCTGAGAATATAAACTGGTTGGCTTTCCCTCCTAGGTTTCCCTCCTCTCCTTTCTTTATTAGTTTTGCTTTCTGCAAGTTCCTGGCTTGTCTTTCTTTTAGTGGCATCACTCAGGTGTTTCAGCATAGCATCCTTCTGTGTTGAGCAGCAAGACACTACAGAGAAGATGGTCAATTGCATGTACTAGCCCTGTTCCACGTTTGCCCCTTGAAGTACCCCCCCATCAGAGTGTGCCTACAGCCAGCAAGCCAGGTTGCTAAGGGACGTTCATCTGTGATTCTGTAAAGTTTTTTCTCTCTTGTGGGCCAGCCCGTCTGCCCTCTAGACTCCTGTCAAAAGGCTAGAGGCTTTCCGTTCCCTACTTTCCAGTTTCTGGTACAGTAATATGCACCTCCCACTCTTCCCAAGCTGTGCATAATGATCTTGCATTCTGAATTCCCTTGCTACAGCTTCTCCAAAGGGGAAACCTCCAGTCTCTCACTTGGTAGGGATGGAAACTTGTTGGTTTCGGCTAGAGTGGTCCTATAGTGGGTTTAATTGCTTCTTTTTCAGAGTTCCAAGTAATCAGGCATTGCTTAGCTCCAACTATGCCTCCCTTTGGGATGGCATTTATGGCCTTGCATGCTAGAGTGTTTACGGAGTTCCGGGATGGAAATTGAAGGGCTCCTTGTTTATCTACCCGGAACCTTATGGGCTTTTTATTTCAGTTTTCTCTGATATGAAAGTTAAATTTTACTTTATCCATCTGTTTTCTAGCTGTGAAAACTTCTCTTGATATCTCTACACTTTTTTTAAAATCCTTTCCTGGTTTTTGTCTTGAGCTCCTTCTTTGTTGAAGCTCTCTTTATACTAGTGTCAGTGGGCTTTGAATTAGAACAAAGGGAGGCATCTGGTCCTTGCTGTCCTTGTTTTGTAAGAACCTAACTGTTGCCAGCTTCTCTTTTTCTAGTTCTTAAGCCAATGTCCACTTGTCTGCATTGGTAGCCCCAAAACTTCTTTCCAGGTGTAGTTTGTGACTGACATCCCTTTGTTTGTTGGATGTAGAACAGAGCAAAGTTTATCTAGACATGCTACACTGCTCAGGACTCCCACCACTCTCCACAAACCTCCTTTCCCTTTTCCTCCCTCATTAATTTTAGCTAAATTATAGCTAAAGAGCCTCCTCTACCCCATGATCCAAGATCCTATATAGCAATCTTCTAAACCCCTTAGTTTCCCTTCTGACTCAAGCTGGACATGTGTTTCAAACTATATCCTTATACTTTGCTAACTTTATTGTCCTACGTCCCCTTTCTTAGATTTCTGTCTAATGTGTCTCATTGTTTGAAATGAGAAAAAGATGACAACTTTTTCATTTGAAGTGGAAGCCCAGCCATGGATAAAAACAACATGTTTAAAACTGTGTAAAAGTTAAACCTTGCAGTGTCTGGCTTTTCTTGATATCATTTTCAAAACATTCGACTTAATCTGCAAGTCTCCCAGACTCTAGTCTTCATGGCCTCTAACTCAGCTGTCTTTCTCTTCTTGCCAGTCTTCCCTTAAGATTTTGAATGGGAAAATAAGTTCTCTACAGCTTTTGTCCCTCAAAGCTGCATGCATCTGAATCCCCAGAAACAATGAGTTGATCACTTTATATGACAAAGGGAGTTTTGAAGATGAGATTAAAGTCAGACATCTTAAAAGGCAGAGGAGGCCCAGGATTGGTCAAATAGAACCCTGTGATTCCAAAGGGACCTATCAAAGGGACTCAGAATCATCGGTGTCAACTACAGGGATAGACTCACTGACACAAATGTTAGAGTGACATAAAAAAGGGACCATGAGCCAGTGAGTGCAGAAAATAAAAACATCAAACTTCCAGGACCCCCAGGAGAAGCCATCCCCACCAATGTCTGGTTATCAACTCTCAGGGTTTAGTTTGGATCCCCTTCCTCCAGAAGTGCAAGAAAATAAAGCCGTGCTGTTGTGAGCCACTGATTTTATTCTCTTTATGCATGTGCTTGGTTTGTGTTGTTGGGGGGGGGGCAAGGGTAGCCTTCAAAGGCCAGAAGAAGGTGTCAGATCTCTTGGAGACAGTTGTGAACTTCCTGAAATGGGTGTGGGGAACTGAAATCAGGCTGTCTGGGAGGAAGCACACCAAGAGCACTCCTATTGTTTTCAGTCCCAACCTCAGCAATATCGGAGACTGTCGCCATCACCACTCCACCCAATTCCCTGCTCCTTCTGCTCCTGCTTTGGTGTGAACTGAATGTCGATGTCCCTTCCAGTGTTCATATCAGGAGGTTGGCAAGTAGGTCATAAAGCAGAGTCTTGCAATTTGAGAAGGATGCTGACAGGGTCTCATGGCATATGCTAGCCTCTTACTATGTAGCCAAAGATGACCTTGGATCCTCAACTTCCAGTCTCTCCACTTCTCAAGTACTGGGGTTACATGTCTGTGCTATTACACCCTGCTCAGGCAGGTCTTCTTGAAACAAAAATAACTATAAAAAGTCCTCTTTCTCTCTCTCTCTCTCTCTCTCTCTCTCTCTCTCTCTCTCTCTCTCTCTCTCTCTCTGTCTGCCTGTCTGTCTCCCTGACTCTCCCTCTCTCTTTGTCTCCCTTGTGAAGACTTGAATGTACTAGTCAGGGCTTTTTAGAGGAACAACATTTATAGAGTGAATACACACACATATGAACATATATGAATATGTGTGGAATTTATTAGAATGGCTTACATGCTGTGGCCCAGTTAATCCAACAATGGCTGCCTATGGAAGGTTCAAGAATCTAGTGGTTGTTCAGTTCACAAGGCTGTATAATATCTCAGCTGGTCTTTAGTGTATGTGAGAAGCCTGAAGAAGGAAGAAATAGGCTGTAATGGAGGTAAATGAGTGAAGTTGCTAGTGAGAACAAGAACAAGCAGGCAAAGAGAGCAAGCTTCCTCCTTCCCAGACCTCTATATAGACTGCCAGCAGGAGATGTGGCCCAGGTTAAAGGTAGGTCTTCTCACTTCAAAGATCTGGAAGTGGTCTTCTCACTTCAAATGATTTATTAAAGAAAAAATACCTCACGGGTATGTCCATCCATCTGGGTTTCAGTTAATTCCAGATGTAGCCAGGTTGACAACCAAGAATATCTATCACACTGGGAAAGAGTCCCCACCAAGCCCAGCCACAGTGGCACTCTGATCTTTTCTTTCCAGCCTCCAACTTTGAGAACTAAGTTCTGTTGGTTATAGGTAGGTTAAACATGTATGGTACATTTTTGTTTTAAAAGCTTGACTGGACTAGGAAACATGTGGTCATACCTTGCTTCCTGATCTGAACAATTGCCTAGCATCAAAGACTCCAGGTTAAGGAGTCACTATTACCTGGGTCTTTGAATTGAAGTTCCGTGATGACAAAGTAAGTTCTTCTAACAAAAGTTACTGTAGCATGAGACTTTTTCCCACATCACCAAACTCCCTTCCAGTTGGTTGAAGTGTTCAGGCCCTGGGTGATGATTCAGGTGATGCTATTTGGATTGCTTAAAGGTAATCGTTTCAGTCAGCTCAATGTCAGCTTGAACTGTGGTGCTGTGTGGAGCTTGTGTAAGGTTTTTAAGGCAATGGGCATATGTCCAGTCTAGGTACAGATTCACAAAGGGCTGATTGCCAGAAGGTTGTTCCTGGGGGTCACCCTGGCTGCTGTGTGTGCTTCCTGGGCTCACCACAGCACAGACTGGGTGGCTCAAAACTGCAAGGATTCATCCTTTCTAACACTTAAATGCTTGGAAGTAGATAAGGCCATGTGGCCTTACTAGATCAGAGACCAGATTGGTGACACAACTCAGGCATAACCTGCACAGGGATTTCTGACTTCTGTATCTGCTTCCTCCTGTATCCAGTCAGCTCCTCAAGACACTGTGAGACTGGCTTACATCTTATTCTTCTTTGTACTTTGAAATTAAAGTTTGAGCAGGGCCAGGCTCTCTGCAGGCTCCTTTACTTCCTCGGCCTCATGTCTGGAATTGACCAGCAGCTTTGACATTGTTAGTCCAAAATCCAGTGTTTCCTCCATTGACACAGGAGGTCTCCATGCACCTCTGTCCATACAGTCTCTGTCTCTCTGTCTCTCTGTGTCTCTCCCTCTCTCTGCATCTATGTCAAAGTTTTCCTCCTATTACTAGGACACAGTAACAGAAACTTGGGGCCCTCTCTAATGTAGTATGCTGCTGCTTTGCTGATTATACTGCAAACTGTTTCTAAATTAGACCATTGTCCTGGGTTTCAAGTAGACACGCATTGGGGAGGCAGTCTCATTCAATCCAGTAGATGCACCACCTCTGTCCCTTCTTTTCCCTAACTGTGGCCTCTCTCCATTGTCCTTCAGCCCTGGTATAGCTCCAGAATGGTTGGATTATCCATAGCACAGTGTTGGAGCCTCAGTTGATCAGCCCAGCAGTAAGGTCAGCTGGACTCAAGGCTGATCCAGGGAGCTTTAGGAGCAAATTAGCAAATTAGCGTGCGCGCACGCGCGCGCGCGCACACACACACACACACACACACACACACACACACACCATAATCCTTTGGGAACTAGAAAACATTTCTGTTACAAACAAAGCACAGAATTTTGTGAAAAAGGTAAAGACATAAAAACTATTGATCCTTTTATCTTGAGCTCAATGAATTTCAATCCCATTTTTTCCTGAACCTGTGACACAAAGGATTGTCTCACTTACACTGTGATTCTCCTGGGATGTCTGCATCTTAGTGGGGAGAATAGGAGGGTATGGAAGTACGTAATAATTTCTTATTAGGTGACTTATTATTTGAACATAATTATTTTATCTTGTTTTATGGGTTTATGTTTTTGTGTATGGTATATATGCATACAGACACAGAGGCCAGAGTCAACATGAGGGACCATACTCTTTCTCTCTCCATCCTCGTTTCTTGAGAGGGAGGTCTGAAGCTCATTGATCCAATTAGACTAGTAGGCCTGTGTTACCCCCTCCACCCCCTAAACCAGTTCTGGGATGCAGGGGTACACCACCACTCCAGGGAGATCCAAGCTCAGTTCTCCTGTTTACACAGCAAGTACTTCCCACTGGGCCATCTCTCCAGGCCATTTGAAGGTAATTGCCGCATTGGGTCCTTCCCTTTTGTAAAGTCCTGTGGATCATCACTGAATTCTTCTCCCACCCTTGCAGTAACCAGTTCTGATGGGCATCACCTCCTCGCAATCAAAACAACCATGTCTCTAATAAGAGCACAACCCCAGGGGGAAACAGCAGAAGGCCAAGTCAGGGTGCTAAGGCATGGAGATAGCCACCAGAGTTGAAAGCAGAGTGACGTGGAGGACCTCAGTCTCAACATGCCCACCTTAGCAGCGTAGCTTCTCTGGAGCCCCAGGTGCTGTGTCTCATTTTCCCACTTCCTATCACAGCCAAGTATGTGTGTCCATCCCTACACCCATCATTCTGGACCAGCCCAAGTAGCTTATTTAGACTATAGTCACCACCTTCTAAGTGTTTTTTCCTCCATGTCCCTGTTTCCAATCCACCCATTCTACCCAGCAGAGGTCCGGAGGATATTTCACAGCAGATCTGACCGTTCCCCTTCTTTCCCTAAAACCTTCAATGGCGTCTCATTCCTTTAAGATAAAGGCTCTGCTTTCGAAGGGCTTACAGAGTCTTGCACTGTGAGCCTTGGTTAACCCTTCATTGTTGAATTATTTGTCCCTAAACTTAGAACGTACTCACCGATATCAACTCTTCATTTTGCCACCCTATAAGATTCAGCTTATAAGGTGGCTTCTGGGATGACATCCCTTGCCCCCAATATACACTCTCAGAGTTGTCCTCTGTCTTTTGTGTCTTTCAGGACTGTGAAGGGGAAGATGGATGCCTTGCTTTGAATTGCTAAACTAACTATGTACTTCAATAGAGCAGATACTTGGTGCAGAGGAACTTGACTTTCTCAGCATTAATGGACTGGAAATAGTTCTAGGGTGTGAAGGAATGAGCACTTACAAAAGATGCTGGGGTGAAAACTTTTATAAAGAAGCTCCCTGGCTCACCTTTAAATTCCTCTCAACTTAAAAACCTCTGCCAGCCATTTCCCGTGAATCATTTGGACAGATGCACTAATAATGATCATTTAGAGTGAGACTCTGGTGTCAGCGCCTCATTCACACTTCAAAAACCGTGTATTCAGAGGCACACAAAAGGGGTGTAATTACCATTTCAGAAGAATATGTTAATTTGATGCAATGCATTACTGCTCTGACAGCTTTCAGCCCTATGCACCAACTAGTTGTATTTTTTTTTAAAAAATACATTTTTCCTTCCCGCTCAAAATATAAGGAGTAAGCAAAGGCAAATGGACGAGGGTCCTGGCGTTGGGGACTGGACCAGGAGGGGGAAGCTGGGAGCTCAGCATGTTGGGCAATGAGCACTTGCTCAGACTTCACTTTGCTAACATAGATAACCCCAGTCTGTCTGGGAGGCTGCCTCAGTTTACAGAGATCACTAAGGTAGATGAGGTGAGACGGTCTTCCACTCGTGGCCCTCTGCTTCAGGAAGATTGGCCTAGCCTGTCCAGGCCGGAGCTGGAGTACAAGGGTTGGGTTCCTGAAGCTCCTAAGACCATTTCCTCCATGGTCTCTTTATAAAGTTTCCCCTACACCCTGGCCTCAGGGGACTCAAGGGTCCTCTCTAAGCCAAGAGGACATGAGGTTTGCCTAAGCTGTGGATGATTCCTGTCTAGATGCCTGTATTAGCTTTGAATTGATTTGATGCAATACCTGAAAACTGGGTCAGTCACAGGAATAGGAGGAAAGGGGACGGGAGGGGAGGAGTGCATGCTTTCAGTTCACAATTGTAGAGGCTGGAAATCCAAGCTTAAGTGGCATAATCAGTTCAGCTTCTGGGAGGGCCCTCCTGGCTGGAACCCCATATGGTGGACAGTAGTGTGGAGTCATTGCATAAAAGGAGAGATCTCATGGCAAAACTGGAAGCCAGAGGGGCTGATCATAAGCCTTGACAAAAACTCTCTTCTTATGGTTTGAATGTGTTCCCAAAGGCCTTGTGCTGAAGGCTTGAATGTTAGCTGGTGCCATTATTGGGGTATAGTAAAACCTCAAGGAAGTAGGTCACTGGGGGACTGCCCTTCTAACACCCTATTTCTGCCTTGTCAGAGGTCTAAAAGCAATGGAGCTAGGTGCCCATGGACTGAAGCCTCTGAAATGGTGAGACACAATAAATCTTTCCCCCATCTCAGTTGCCTTTCCCAGGGATTCTTTTCTGTGACAGAAAGTGATTAACACTTTCTTAGGAGAATGAACCAGCTTCCTGAGAGAGCGCTGTATCAATTTCCCCAGAGAGTGATATCTTCAATGTCACTTCCCATTAGTGTCTACCTCTTACAGATTCAGCCACCTTTCGCGTTGCCACCTGGGGAGTAGACTTCCAATGCATGAATCCCTGCAGGACACACTCACCCTTAACAGCCAGCCCTTTTCCTACTCCAAGGAGACACTGTAAGAATGAGATAGGAAGACCGAGATAAAATGCTTACCTTAGTAAAAATGTTTAACAAATGGTGCTTCTTCCTTCTTCCGGTTATTATCTTATTATCCTATATTATAATCTCATTATCCTATATTATCATCTCATTATCCTAGGGAGTAAACTGATTACCAGCAATTATCAGAAGGAGTGATAAAGTGACCTAAGCAGTAAGAAACCACCTATAGGCAGGGGAGGCTGTGCTTCTGCTATTTCAGGAGAGGGGGCACATCTATTTATGGAGAGGATGGATGTTCAGTTTACAGAGTTTCCAAACTCCTAGGCGGGGGACGGAGTTGCTCAGAAAATGGAGGCCATTCCCCACAACTTCCAAGTGCCAAGGTGATCCAGAAGTATGGGAAGATGTCTCATCCCCAGCCCAACGGCTTCAGGGTGGATCCTGATCTCCATCCCAGAAGGAGTTGAGATGGAGATGAAGCTGTCTTAGAAGAAATCAAGTGGAAATGTCCATAACAGAATTCTATACTAGCTCTCACCTTCTCACCATAATCTTTTAGAGAGAAGGGCCAAAAGGAGCCCTGGAACCCATGTCTGCTGGGGGCGGGGTGGGACTAAGAGATGGGGGAGGGTGAGTAAAGAGCAGAGAGTGGGGTCTGCTTATAAAGTGCAGTGCACGGGCTCAGTTCCCTTCTGCTCTTGGCTGTGGAGGTGTCTGCTGCTGCAACAAGGAGTCAGGGGTGTGCCAAATGGCAAGAGAGACCAGCCGGAGCCAGGAGCGGGATCAGGGATGCCCACGCATGTCACCATCAATCCATGACACACATTACTGAGGCCTGGGTCAGCAGAAAAAACCTAGAGGGATATTTTTATTCAGTAGTACAAGGCCAAGTGTGTCAGGAGTCACCATGGCAGACACCTTGTTGATCAAAAAGGCCAGAGTCCAGTCTACCTAGAAACTCCTGGGGTGAGCTCCACTAATGAGCCCCAGGTGAGCCTTCCAGGGGTGAACTCCACTAATGAACCCCAGGTGAGCCTTCCAGGGGTGAACTCCACTAATGAACCCCAGGTGAGCCTTCCAGGGGTGAGCTCCACTCATGAACTCCAGGTGAACCTATCTGGGAGGAGTTCTACAGTGTCAATGGAGAGCAATTTTCTGGACCCTGATATTCTGACATGGGCAGAACCCATAATAAGTTAGCCCTTCTGCCTTCAGAGTACAAACTGAAGTATTAGAAAAAACAGACATCATTTTTCCATGGGGAAATGGACACGGTGGAGGGCAGAGAAGATGAACCAAGGAGTTTTCGGTGGCCAGGGTCCCAAGGGAGGTCTGATGAGCCAGGTCCCAAAACACCAAGTGAGGAATTACATTGAGAGGTAGTCTGAGAACTGCAGTCAGTTCCACACTGGCCATCCATCGAGACATCCCAGCCAAGCAGCTGCACAGACCCTCCTGTCTGAAGGTTACAAGGAGTGCCCTTTCTTAAGATGCCTGCTTTACATCTGCCAGGAACTTGTCACAACATGCTGATTTGGTTAGAACCAGAAATTTCACTGCCACCTGCTTGAAAACTGTCATAACAGATTCATGTGTTTACAATGTCAGCAGTCGGAGAGATGGGCTTGTGCCAGGGCAGAGGCACTCAGCAAATGCTTTGAAACCGCCTTTAGTAGAGGGCTGTGATAGATGCCAAGTCCTGCATCGGGTCAGGTATGGCACAAGAAGCTGGGCTTCCTATGTAAGCTCAAGGTTCAGAGGAGGCTGAATGGGCTCCGGTTCTACTGCTCTTTGTAATCTAATCTGTAGACTTGTCCCTTCAAAGGAACTCTGCCACATAGCCAATAGGCATGTGCAACATTCAATTAAGCCAAGAGAGATATTTAAAGAGAGAATAGTTGCTTGGACTTGTTTGCAGAATTCGGCAAAAAAAATCTGAGAGAAAATAGAGGCTCCAGGAGCAGAATTAATAAAGCATGAGGAGGCATGGAGTTCTCTCTGATGCCAACTAACATGTTTACTAAAGGAACAATCAATTTCTATGACTCTCTGCAGTTTCCAAATCCTTTAATATTGACTACAGTGTTTCATTCATAGAATACTTCTCTAGGAAAGATGGAGCGTGTTCCTTAGTTTTCAAATGAAGAAATTAAGAGGCATTTCTGTGTGGCCAATGCTGGGTGTTTATCAGTTCATAAACAAGAGCTCAATGACCTCCATGAAGTTTCTGGCTTTAGTAATGCAAGCCACGGGGCATAGGGAAGTGCCAAAGAACAGTCTTTTGATGGAAAACAAAGAAACCCAAAATGAATGAACAAAGCTAGAAATAAAATCATTGCTTTGGTGAAATGACACAGTTGATTAGGTTGACCTCACCGAGGACAACTTGGGGTGCAGCGAGATGTCAGTAAGCATCCAGCACAGCCCCACATTAGCACGGTGTTGGAGTAAGCTGCAGTGAGGTGGAGGAGGTCACAGGGTAGCACATGGAGTGAGCCCCACCTGTCATGCAGAAGAAGGAACACATGCTTTAGAGGGGAGGCCTGAGCTAGTCAACTGGGAGAATGTGGACCCCTCTGTTCCATCTCCCTGGGCCTTAACTGACCCAGCTGTTAAGTGGGGCAAATGCTGTCTACTTTAGTAATTCATGTGAAACACAACATGCATTGTCCTGGAAAATATTGACAATGCAATAAAGCGAGCATGGTGGCTGCCCAGCTTCTGAGAACTTGGCCATTGGCATTATACAGCTCAGCAGGATACACTGTGTGTCCCATAGTGCTACCTGGGGTTCAGGAGCAGAGAAGCATAGAGAACTGACCACCCAACTGCTGTGCACCTGGCCTCATTCTTCAGCACTGTTTCCCGAATTCATTCACTCATTCATTCATTCATTCACTCATTCACTCATTCATTCACTCATTCATTCATCCATCCATTGAACAATTGGGGTATTGGAATTCACACACGGTCCCACTCACTGTAACAGATATCACTGATGCTGAAAGGGATCTCCAGCTATTTTCTCTTTCCAGGCACCACATTCCTTTTGAAGCTGGGCTTCATCGGTTGCCTTGCTTTGAACAATGCAATATGAATAAAGATGGTAAAGTGTGACTGATGGACAAAATAATATAAGAGTCTCTGCCCACACTCTCTTCTTTTGTCATAGTAGACCTCAGAGCCTGTGTTTGTGATATAGCACGACAGGTAAAGTCTCAACTGTCAACAAGGTCCTTGAACATAACCTCTTGACAGTCCACATTAGTTTTAGAACACAGGAGAGAAAGAAAACTGATATATATTTGGGGGCTATTTGTTACTGTACCATACTCACACTTGGCTGACGAATACATCAACTCTGTTTTTCATTTATATAGTATGGTTTAAAAAGTATTTCAGAAAATATGAAATTTCTTTAGGGGCTTGGAGATAACCAGGAACAAAATCAAGTAGAAGGAGGGGTACAGACAAATTTATAGACACACATCTCAGTTAACACACACTAAAAGGAAAATAAAGCCAGTTAAGAGGCTTGGGAAGATATTCTGTATGCAATAAGTAGAGAAGATGACAATGGCACAGATATCGGGAGAAAGTAAAGGAGACAACTGTCCAGCTACCTGGAGATTCTTCACAGAGTAAACAATGAACACAAAGGGCTGAGGTCAACATAAGGCTGCATGCAGCAGTGTGGAATGCACACCAGAATGGCTGGGTTTGGGCAGAAAGCAAGAAGATGAAAGATGAGGTCACAATCAAAAGTCTTGGCCCTCATGGAAGATACAGCACATATCTAGAATACAGAAAGAACTTTTACAGGTCAGTAAGACAAGGACATCAAATTTCCAAAAGCAGGCAAAAGATTATTCGAATGAGCAATTTGCAAAAAAACAGGTATTTAAATTGCCAATAAAACCAATACAATTTTCAGATCCTATTATTCCTCAGGAAAATGAGATTTCAAACCCAAATAAGGCAGCAGTGTACATTCCAAGAATAGCTAAAAAGCCTGAAAAACACGCAGTGTTTAGGAGAACATGAAGTAATCACAACCCTCACCTTTTGTAGGAGTGAAACACAAGCACACTCTGTGGTTCTCCCAATAAAACCCAACACCCTATCAACCAGACACTGTATTTCTAGCCCCGTGCATGTAGCCCAAAGCTGCACAAGGCAGGAGTAGACACCAACCGAAAGCAGAGCAACCAACTGTGTTTTGTTCCCACAGCAAAACCCTCACAGCAGCACGAAGCACGGGGCATTAATGGAAGAAGGCAAGCTCCCGCACACACACCCAATTATGTGCAATGATGTTTACCTCAGGAAAAACGGTGTTCTCCCTCCTTAAGATCTGGGCATTCGCTGAGTAAACTGTGAGTCCATTATTGAAAGGGGAAGAAGAGGACAGAGGGAGGGATGGGGTTGGGAGAGATATTTTGTCAAATTAGAGAGGGGAGCTTGTTCTAAAAAGGATAATGAGCCTTCTTCTGGATGGGATGTTCTTAGGGCAGGGGTGTGGTAAGACTGCGCTCAGGGAAGGACAGTTCTGTCTGTGCAGACACTAGTAGTATCCAAGTGGGTTGGGTGTAAGCAGAATGCTTGAAAGAGCTGAAGGTGACCTCTTCCAGGAGGTGAGAGAACAGAGGTCAGATTTTGGGTGAACTGCTGCAACTCCAGAAGGCAGGACTGAGGAGGCGGGGCATCTAGTAGAAGGGGCCAAACTAAAGGCACACTTTGGTGGAAGGTAACTACCAGTTTCTAGCATAGGAAGGACCAAAGGAGGGGCAGCCTGGGGATGAGGGGACCAAGAATTTCATTTTAAATATAATTTTGAGGCACCTGTTAACCTACCAATGAAATATCGAACTATTGACTAATTGAATTTGGATTAATAAGTGGCAAATATCCCATAATCCCAACATGTGTGTGTACATGTGTGTGTGTACACACATGTGTGTTGGGAAACATTCAAACTCCTCCCTACCCCTTGTGCTGATGTGCAGAGCATCAGACGTTCTCCTCCTACCCGGCTGCGTCGCATGAGAAAGCAAATTTGAAGGGTTCCTTTAATCAGTTTCACTTGCCGGTACTGCTCCCAGAATCGTTGGCTTGAGCATGCATGCGGCTAGCCTGGAAAACAGCCAGATTTGAAAGGCAGATTGGCTTGCTCAATTTGTAACGGCACCTTGTTCAGATCTTCTTGGTGCCCTGGTGTCACCTGGGCTGTCACAACATGGGCCACCCTCCTGCATGCCCTCGCTAACACCTCTGTGACTCTGCTATACCACCACCGGTGAATGGGGTGCCCGGCCAGGCCTGCGGTACTGGGACTGGCAGGACAGATAGCCTCGGTGCCCTGCGTTGAATAAACTCATCATTAGAGAACCTCCGCAGATATGCACAGGAGGGGCAAAATGTCATTTTGGTAAAGGCCTCAATTAACGAGAAGAAAAGGCTTAGTGAAACATTAAACATTCCAGTTTCAGGCCTGTAGGAGCTGTCATACCGAGCAGTAGAGTCACCCGGGGCCTGATTTTCCACGACGGCTTTGCCTCTTGCGAGCTGCTGTGATATCTCAGGAGTTGATTGTTATTCCTGAGCGCTTGTTTCTGCACTTGTCCGTTGGCCTGAATCGAAGGAAATGTAAATGGATCCTTCCAGGATGCGGGGTTATAGGAAACATCCCGAAAATTCTTTGCGTCTTTTCCTACCCCAGGGCACGGGAATGTTACTGTGTCCTGTTAATATGACGAATCATCTTTTCTGTTCGATTTTCACTGCTCCTCACCTTGGGACCATGGCAGCACAGCCAGAGTGTCTGCTGAGGCACACCTTACCCACTGCAGCCTAGGCCTCTACTCTGGTTCTGCATTGACCCTGGGCAGCCACATGGGGGCAGCACGTCACCAGGTTGCAACTTCATGTTCCGGAATTGGCTCAGGAAACCCGACCAAGATTCATTCCTGTGGGATCCTTAAACTGGGGCACCCAGTGATGCCAGAGGACTGTGAAGTCCCAACCAAGAGACCTCTTCCAGGGAACCTTCCAGGTCTTCCGAAAGCAAAACTGACCCTGCAATTCATCTTATCTATGTTAGGTCCCAAACACAGGACAAAGGACTAACTGGGGTGCCTGTTCTTTTGTCAGGCACTCAGCATCGCCACACCTGTCACGGAGACATCCTGGTTGGCATACCTGGTTCCCTACCGTTAAGTCTCTAGCCCAGGGCCTGGGCTGGGACCCCACCCCAGCCTCTTTTGCCTTGGCTGTGCCTTTCTCGTGGTTCATGCCTAACTTCTTGCCCCCTGGGTCCTCTCGATCTCTTCCCTCCTCTCTCCTCACACGGCCAGTTCTGTCTGATGGTCAAGTAAACTCTAGACTCTCCCAGGCGCCTCTGCCTGTGCTCTCGCTTCTATCTATAATAAAAACTGCAATTCCTCAGGAGCAGTCATGTACTCCTTGTATTTCTTCCCCCATCCCCAGTCAATCTGTAGGAGAGAAAGGCTATGTTCCAGACATTATCATTTGTAATTTTTTGCTTTTTAGGAACCCAGAACTACCAGATGAGAAACTTGCCTTCTTGAGAGATACCTTGAGAAGGTTATGTAGAAATGGAGGGAGAAGCAAGTGAGGGGAGGAGGAAGTGGGAAGAGAGAGGAGAAAGGAGGAGAGGGGCAGGGAGAAGAGGAGAAACGGTGAAGGGGAGACTCAGATGCCCAGCACCCCAGTGCCCAGCATCCCAAAGACAAGCACCCCAATGCCCAGCATCCCAAAGACAAGCACCCCAGTGCCCAGCATCCCAAAGACAAGCACCCCAGTGCCCGGCACCCCAAAGACAAGCACCCCAGTGCCCGGCATCCCAATAGCTTTTCGGTCACAGCGGCCAGAGAGACCCAAGCAAACCTGGCTGAAGAGCTGCCCAGCTGAGCCCAGTCAACTCACACGATAAGCAGAGAGAATGGCCACTTTATTGTAGCAGTAAGATGGTAAACAGGCACAGGTGGCTTGCATTTTAGTTACTTGGGTTACTCTCTGATGTCTTGAAGGGGCAAGCAGAAAGCCCCTCAGTTGAAAAGCTCTCAGAAAGTTTAACCTGCAATCCAGGTCCACGAGCTTGGTAGGGGAGCCCTGGACCAAACTTAAGCCAAGACATCCCCGCCCCATTTCATCATGATTAAATGAGAGAAATCCAAGTGGGAAGTCACTTGTTAATAGTCAAAATTATTAGGAAAGGTGGGACTAACTCATGAGCCCACTGCAGATGACCTCGGGGCAGGGGGGCAGGAAGAAGGCCCAGAGACATCTGGGCTGTGTGCATCTTATAGGGCACACACAATTTTGGCAGAATAAGTCAATAGCATTATGTGTTGCGCTTGCCTGCCTGCTACTAATTGAAAAATTGCTCTGATTCATAAATGCAAATTTATTTAAAAGAATCACTGACTCTCCTAGGAGCTTTTTGTCATTGTGTATTCTCTCAAACAATGAACACCAGCAGGAACTCCACAGGCAAACCTATAAGGAATTTCACACTCATAAACAGGCCTCTGGCTCAAAAATAGTTGTAACCCTTCATGCGATTGAACTCAATTTTATTAATGAAGAAACTGCAGCTGGGAAAGGAGGGGGCTCACGGGTGGTTGCTAAGTTTCCTAAAGAATGTAGATTCAGATGTCTCAGGCTTGAAGATGAAGTGCACAATCTCACAGCTGTATGCAGAGACTTCCAGGAGACACAACATGCCTCTAAGGTCTGCTTATAAACAAGTAACTATGAACTGAAATGGCCATAAATGGTTTGTTTGGGGGGGTTGTGTATTTATCGTTTGTGTAAACAAGATCTCATATAGTGCAAGATGTCCTCACCCTCACTACATAATAGAGGATGACTTGGAAGTCCTGACTCTCCTGCCATCCCCTTCCCCACAGTGCTGAGATTACAGACAAGCATTCCCACATTGGTTTTGTGGGGTGCTGGAGATGCAACCCAGAGTTTCATGGGTGCTAGGGAAACACTGACTAAGATGTACTACACCTGCAGCCCAATTTGTTTTAAAATACTGATGTCTAGGGACTTTCAGCTTAGGCTTTCTCCGTACTAAGACTTCCTTCTTCAAGATAAAGCACGCGTCAGGATTCTGTAGGTCTGCCAACCCCTGTCCCTATTTGCCCAGTCATTAGCAAATATTTATGGAGCATGAAGGAGTTTGGAAAATGCCACTCCCAACTGTGGCTACGCGGTATGCTAGTGACTTTGAGCTGAGGGCATTTGGAGAGCCTTCAGATGCAGGTAATGACTCTCTTCAAGCTCCATCTGTCTGCCTAAAGACATCCTTCTGGGGAGCTCAGTTGTTAGGAATCTGTTCCCCAAGACTCTTATCAACCAGAGACTGGAGGTTAATGCCAAGCACAACTTTTCCCCAGGGGGACAACTGGAAGACTTGGAACCTTCTATCTGCACAACAAATAGTCTTCACAAACCAGACATTTCCTCCCTACATCCCTCATAACTTGTACTGACACTGCCTCCTCTCCAGAAGCCCAAGCCCTCCCGCATTCCTTTTCACGGTTCAGAACCCTGCATGTGTGACCTACCACGTACTGCGTACAACCTCAGGACCTTGCTTCACATCCCACATTTTGTGGGACCACCATGCTTGCACACATTATTGAGAAGTTTGTTTTCCTCCTGATCACTTGTGCCGTGTCAATTTAATGTGCTTCACGGTCAAAGAACTAAAATGAAAGAAAGGAGTCATGTTCACTCCCTGGCTGGCATCTACTGAGGCATCGTTTTGTTGGCAGTCTTTTTCCACTGTGGGCCTACAGGCTAGTTAGAAAGAAGGTAAATTTCTTCGTTAGGATTTCCATTGATGCCATGAAACACCGTGACCGAAAAGCAAGTTGGAGAGGAAAGGATTTTTTGGCTTATACTTCCAGGTTGCTATATACCACTGAAGGGAGTAAGGACAAGAACTCAAAACAGAGCAGGATCCTGGAGGCAGGAGCTGATGCAGAGGCCATGGAGGGTTGCTGCTTTCAGCCTGCTTTCCATAGAACCCAGGACCACCAGTCCAGAGATGGCACCACCCACAATGGACTGGGCCTTCCCCATTGATCACTAAATGAGAAAATGCCCTGCATCTGGATCTCATGGAGGCATTTCCTCAACCGAGGCTCCTTCCTCTCTGATGACTCTACCATGTGTCAAGTTGACACGCAAAACCAGTCAACACAGTAAACTAACAGAAAGTTAGGGTGTAGTGAGTGATGGCTCTGTGTGGGTGCACGTGTGCTCTGCCCGGGTGCTCTGAGGTCCCCGATGCCTAATCAGCCATCCAGTCCCTTCTTCAGCAGCATTTGTAGCAGCTGACATACAGCCACAGCAGTCAGAGACTCACCCCTAGGCTCCTGGCACTGTCCCTCAAAAGATGCAACACCAATTCCATGTGGAGCAGACACCCAACATCATTGACCTGCCCCCAGGTGGGGCAACATCTGCAGTGTAACTGACACCCCGGAGGTCTCTGCTGAACCTGGCTGAGACTGCTTTGGGCTCATCCTGTCCCTCAGCCTTCTCCTTTAAGGGTGGGCCCCTGTGACTGTGTTTAACAGCAGAGGAAAAGCATAATACATGAGCATCGCACTCCCTCTTACAGGTAGCACACTGTTGGGGCATCCTTTCTCCTCACAGTTATTTATCTGCCTGACCTTTCCTTGGAGACCTTATCACAGAACGAAATTGGTTTCCCCTCTGGGTGTACTATGATTTAGACTCCGGACCCACAAACTGTGACGGGGTCTGTCTGCAGAGTGTGGTATGTCTGGCTGCTAAGGAGAGTCCAGTGTGCAGACGAGCATCTATCTGTAAAAGGAGTGAGAGGCATGAGTGATGGCTGTGGAGGTGTGAGTTAGGGAGGGAAGGCATCCTGGCAGCTGGGTCCCACTGAGCTGGGAAGTTGCAGGGCGAACAGTGAGGGAGTGAGCTTTGTGCAGGAGGATGTGGGGGGTCTGCAAAGCAGCTTGGGGCCTCCGATCATAGATGCATCAGGATTTCTGAAGGTGACTCCCAAAATGGGATTTCCACTAGTGGGGTACAAATCTGCATCCCAGAGCCCTGAGACTTTGCAGTGCCTCCAACACCAACAGTGTAATTAAATTACACAAATTCAGTTTCATTTACCCAACTCTAGAAAAGTTACAGACAGGAAGATGACAATGTGTGTTCAGTGAGGTTCTACACCTTTCCACGTGGTCTTTGCCGTGAGATGAGACAATGAAGCCTCCCTTTTGGTGGGTGGGATCGAACAGCTTGCAAGTCAAGGAGTCAAGTCAGCACCAGGAAGAATGCCTTCGGGTTGGTACTAGATGCTTCTGTGATGTTGGAGCAGTTTTACAGGAAAGTAAACTGAGGCTCCAAGGGGTTAAGAAAGTTGACCCCAATTATGTGGCTGGTTCTGTTCTAGAAACATCATTTCGTGCCTCCTGTGTCCCTGCTGGCAAAGGATAGTAATGGGCGTCAACAAAGCCTGTGAGCTTTCGCATGTCACTGCCTCACTCTAGTAAGAAACTAGGACATTCCATTTTAACTATTTTATTATATTAAGGGACATTCAGTATTTTCGGGTGATTAATAAATATTTAAATACAGGCCCAGTAGGGACAGAGTCTGTGAGTTCAAAAGAATGACTTCCAATTAGTGCCTGTATAGTTTACCTGTGAATGAATGACTTCTGAAAAACTCTGTTTAAAAAAAGAAGATCCTCTTGCTTTGTTTGATAGGCTAAATATTTCTTTTGAAACTGCATCTGTTCTATTAATTTACTTAATAGACTTCTGACTTTGATTTCCAGGAGAGACAAGGCTCCAGGGACCTCAGATCTCAAATTCTTGCTATGACAGTGAGGTCTCATTAATGAGGACTAATTGTTGGAGGATGAGGCTGAGTTACTGAAAAGTCAGAACGGAAAATCTGCCTCACCGCTCTGTCATATAGATGCCATCCCATAATTCAAACCGGCTCGCAGAACTCATCCATCCATCTCTACATGCAGCAGATCCTGGCTTTCAGGAATAGATGTGCAGGATCTAAAATTATCTTATTAACTATTTGAATGTAAATGAATGATTTAAAAATGCTGGCGGGGACTGGAAGAAATGAGTCCTAAATGCTGGGAACATTGGTCCCTCAATCTCTCTTACCTTGTTAATTTGTTTCGCAAACATTTTGTGGAGCTGCTGCAAGGGAGATCTTACATGGGCTTGTCCTGAGCTCTGGAGGGTTGGAACTCAGTTGTCCCATTCCCTGGTTCATCTTTACCCTTTCTCTTTTTGAATCACTGATTGTGACTCTGTTCAGCATCCCGTTTCTGTCGGGTTATTGGAGATAACTTAATAAATGGGGACCAAATATCAGAGCTGAAAAACATGCTCTACTCTACCCATCTTCTGTTTCCTTTCAGGGGGAATTTGACGTGCTTTCTTAGCCATGAAAGGGACCCAGCTCTTTTGTGAACAGGGTTTCTTCATGGTACCCATGGCAACAATCCCAGGATCTTAGTCTGCATCATCCATCCAGACATACTGGTTCATGCCCATCGCCCCTCTTTCTGTGCTTTCATTGCCCATCTCAAGGGGGGTGAGAGACAAGACCCTCACTCTGAAACAACAAATTCAAGACACTAGAAAAAGAAAAATAGTTCTTGTTTTTTGATCCAAAAGAAACAGATGTCAACCTAGCAAGAATGGCTGGTGTCCTGATCTGTCCCTAAACAGTGATTTTTAAAGTCCCTGATCATTAAACATTCCTGTCTTCTTCCATACACTGTTACTCCAGAGAGTTACAATCTTCACATTTATCTGGCATAGCCCGCACCACAAATACCCCATCTGATTGGTTCAGGACACGGAGGTATCTAATTTATATCCCGGGGCATGAAATCCCCTCCTCTTCATATTCTGAGCTCAGTCACACAGCAGACTGCCTGTAATTTCTACGATGAACTGAGAGCTTAGATGAGCAGGTACCAGCTGCTAGCCAGGGAGGACAGGGACCCAGTGCCTACTGTTTGTCTGTGGTTCTCTGATGATTCCTAAACCCATTTCATACTGAAATAAGCACAATAGCTTATTTCTGACAATGGGATGCTCAACTATGGCTTGCTCAGCCTGCTTTCTTAGGACCACCAGCCCAGTGGTGGCACCACCTGCAATGGGCTGGACTCTCCCCCATCAATCTCTAATTAAGAAAATTCCTCAAAGCTAGCTTTTATGAAGGCATTTTCTCAACTGAGTTTCCCTCCTTTCATGGCTTGTGTCAAACTAACATAACACCAGCCAGCACAGGTACCAAAAGGTAAATGAAGTCTCCAGCTCCCAAAGCCAAGTGGTTGTGTCCTCCCAGGGAGAGTCACTACAGCCACTGACCCTTCCCTCTGAGCCTATAACTTGCTTGAATGGGACAAAGAACATGGATGCTTCTCTCCATCAGCACACAGGGGAGAATCTCCCACCAGAATGCAAACTCAAGAGGGTAGGGATCTTTCTGGCATTATTTTTTCAGCACCCAGAAGAGCACTGGATATAGCATTGGGATGCAGAACCAGATGAAGGAGCCAAAGGATTCCTTTGTTCTTGGAAGCCACTGGATGCACCAGCTGCAATGTATTTACCTGTGCCTCGTCCTGCTTTCAATTTGTTTCTACACTATTATAACCAATGCGACAGTGAGCGGCTGTGCATACGTGCCACCTAATATGTAGTACTCCTTGGACAATGTCTCTCCTAAAAGCCAAAGACCCTCAGAAGGGTCTGTCCAGTGCTGGAGAGGAAGGGTCCTTTGACAGCCTTAGAGGAAGGAAGTACCTTCGATGAATCATGGTTCTTTCTCTGTTGTGTTTGTGTGTATAAGGAGCATATACCTAACCTGCAGTTGTCTCATTCACCCTTTGTGCCTGGCACTTCTTAGTTTTCATACTCAATGTTATGTCCTGGGATGTCCTAACCCAGAACACCCCATTGATGTCCCCAAGAGTGAGGAGGAAACTGGGAGGCAGACATCCCTAATACAAAGGCTCTGTTGTCTGAGTTTGCCTTCACTGTACTCATATCCTGAAGTCTTGGAATATGGCCCTTATACTATCTAGATACCTTATTTGTCTCTCCAAGCCTTAGATAACTTATCAGCAAGATGGGGATGGCAGCCTTGGCCCTGACCATTGCTAAGGGTCTGCCAGTTTTCCGTATCCACCTCTCCCCTCCACACCCAGAAGAGTTTCCGGGGCTCCCCTCCCTGCCCTGGTAATTGGTTAAACTTCAGTCTGACTGAACACAATTATCTTCCTCTTCCCCTGAACCTGACAGAGGAATGCAGGTAGAGAAATGACATCATCTTGAGAATGGTCTCACTTTGAACCATAACTAGAAACACCCGGGGTGCCCCCAGCACTGTCCCACGGTGCAATCAAACTTCTCAATTCATTTTCAGTGGTGACTGCTTGCACTCTTTCCTCTGCCCGTAAGCCTCCAGGACTGTGCCCTCCTTCAGTTTTGGTTGGGGACTTTGAATCTGATTTTGCTGAGAACATGGAAGCAATCAGAAGAGGAATCTACTGTCCTTTCTCCTGGTGAGGCAAGGAGTGTATGCTTTTGTATTTTTGGCCTCCTGCTGCATAGATGGAATGGTCTGAATTCCCATCTTGAAGCAGTCCTTCTCTGTGTAGACCGGCTTTTGTGCCCTTAAAGGTGTAATATTGTTGCCTCTGCAGTTGTCACTGTCTCCCTGTATTATTCCTGTGACTCCTGGGGCCCCTTTCCCTCTGTCCTGGATTGCTCTGATTCTTGTATCTATAAGCCTACTCAACTCACCTCACTACCTAGCAACCCAACACTTGACTCACTGCTAAGATTAAATTGTGTCCCCTTTGGAATTCATATGGAAGCCCTCACTCCCAATGGGACCGTGTTTGCATATAGAATCTTTAAGAGGGTAATTAAGTGTCCTGGTAAAAAGAGGAAGAGATCACAGACCTCAGATTCCCTCCGTGTGTGTGTGTGTGTGTGTGTGTGTGTGTGTGTGTGTGTGTGTGTGTGTGTGTGTGTACATAGAAAGGGCCACATGAGGACACAGCAATGCGCCTTGATCCTAGGTTTCCAACCTTCTGAACATTGCAGCCCACCTTATTGTTATTCCTTAAAGCATCTAATGTTCGGAGATGGCACTTCTTTGGCGCCACCTGCTGTTCTGTTGCTCAGGCTGCTGTTTCAAGGGGTTCCTTCCTGGGCCTTGCCACTATGCAATGGTC
The DNA here is from genome assembly GCF_017639785.1 of Mesocricetus auratus. Taxonomy (NCBI): domain Eukaryota; kingdom Metazoa; phylum Chordata; class Mammalia; order Rodentia; family Cricetidae; genus Mesocricetus; species Mesocricetus auratus. The sequence continues at coordinate 59,989,140 of NW_024429191.1, forward strand.
ATTTAGACTCCAATTTCTCTATCAGTTCACCTGACCATCATATCTAAAGTAGTGTCTCCCACCCTTCACCATTCAGCTATGCCTTAGTTCCCCTCCTTGGCTTGCCTTTGCCTGAAATTGTATGCTTCTTCTCTCTCCCTCGCTGGATAAGAGCAGCCCTGAGAAGGAATATGCCCTCTGCTGTATTCTTCTTACCAGAACAGAGCCCGCCAGGTGCTGAGTTAGCCCTTCCTTTGTAGATAAATGGGTAGTGCCCAAGGTGAATTATTTTTGTCCCGTGCAGGACCCTCAGTAAAGGCAACATGTTATTCCTGAGGGCTCCTTGGGGACGACACCATGAAATCCACCAAAGCTGAAATCAGAGGTAGTATTTTCCTTCCTGGGGAGAGTCAAGGAAAGATGCTAGCTAGATTTAGGAAGGGGAGGAAGAGTCTCACCTTGGGACTCACGTGAAGAGAAGACAGTGGGAAGTATCACAGACCCATGCTGGTAGTGTGTTCCTTCAAGCAATAGCCCAGGGGATCACAGAAGGTAGGACCACGAGGACGTTCCATGGCATATGATAAATCTCCCAACTAGTCCACGAAGTCCTCAACAATGACACCATCTTGACTGGATTGTTCTGTTCCACTGTGAGCCATTTCTGTTGACTTGGAGAGTCTCCCTCCCCTGTATGACCCTGGAGTCCTGGTCCTACATTCAAAAGCCACAGTTCATGAGCCTTCCTTCCTCAGGAAACATTGTCAATAAGGTTCATTTTCACAGCTCAGTGTCTGCTTCTAACGTATCCTTTAGGATGGATGGATAGATGGATGTGTGAGCGAGTGAACGCATAAACAAAAGATTTCAGATAGACTCTCACAGTCATATTGACCCTCCAGCCTCTGCTGGTTCAGTAACTTCACTTTTAAGTGTGTTGTCCAAAACATCTCTTGGAATTCTTGTATCTCAGTCCCAGATATAAGCAAAGAAATGAAGGCAGGACAATAGTGTTAGATAAATGTTTGCTGGCTGCAAGAGTAGACGAAATTCCATTCTCAATGGGTGTGTTGGACTAGGGTTGCAAGAAGGCCACTGGGGGAATTTATTTTTCCTCCCGTATTGAGAGAAGAGATTATGAAGTCGAAAATCATCCTGCTATCACAGAGAGAAGTGGGGTCTTAGTAGGGTCATTTCAATGCCTGAGGCAGCGATAAAACCCAGCCTGTTATAATTCCCTCCCTGTGAAATTATTAAAATCCCACATTTTATCATGAGGACATTTGGGAAGAAAATGCATTTTCTATTGCTACTGACCTTTATGTCCCTATTCTAAACTCAGCCATCCCCATCCAGGGCTGTGTGCTTGGCAGCCCTAGCTGAGACAGCCCCAGCCTCTCCCATCCCTTGCCAGTTCCAAGAGACAGGGAACCCCTCAGGCACCTGTTTCCTGAGGCAAGTCACTTTACTTGTCTCCACAGATGGCTGTTATCCTGTAATTATTCACTGACTCTGTTTAGTTTCTTACACTTTTTTTAAAGCTTGTTATTGTTATTTTATGTTACATGTGTGGGTGTCATGCCTGCATGTTCATGTGCCGTGCCCTGTGTGTGCCTGGTGCCCTTGCAGGCCAGAAGAGGGCATGGGATCCCCTGAAATGAGTTACAGATGGTTGTGACTACCATGTGGTTGCTGGGAATCAAACACAAGTCCTCTGGAAGATCAGTGAGTGCTCTTTATCACTGAGTCACCTTCCCAGCCCTAGTTTTTGCTTTTGTTTTGCTCGTTTTTATTACAAAGAAATGCCAGCTTCTTGTTAAGAAGTAGAGTAATAGAGAACTCTATCAAGAAAGTTTTAACTGGGTTCCTTGTTTTTCCTGCCAATAAGGCTTTCCTTACCAAGATGGTAAGATGCCACCTTCCTGGTGCTAACATAAATACCTATAGGACTGTGCATGTGATCATGGCTGAAGGGCAGAATGGATTAGATTACACATTTGACACTGAAACTGGCATCAAATCACTAAGACATATATCATGAACAACTTTTGAGTTGATATCTATGGACACTGACCAAAAGCTTTACTGAAGCACTGGCAAGCATGTGGGTTGACGAGTTAGGCATCTGAAGTGATGTGAAATACTAAAGATGTGTTCCATTCTTTTATGTTGTAGAATATTTGTTTAAAGGTGCAAAGGGGAATTGCATTCTTTTATGTCACATTTGTTTAACTCTGTGAAGCTGTGTGACTTTGCTTGTCTAAAGCATCTGATTGGTCTAATACAGAGCTGAATGGCCAATAGCTAGGCAGGAGAGAAATAGGCAGGGCTGCCTAGCAGAGAAAATAAATAGGAGAAGGAGGATAAAGAAAAAGAGAAGGAGGGGAGGATGCCAGCCAGCCAGTCAGCCAGCCAGCCAGCCAGCCAGTCACAAAATAAGAAGAAAAGAAAGGTACATAGAATAGAGAAAGGTAAAAGCCCAGAGGCAAAAGGTAGATGGGATAAATTTAAGTTAAGAAAAGCTGGCTAGAAACAAGCCAAGCCAAGGCCAGTATAATAAGTATAATAAGCCTAATTGTATTTATTTGGAAGCTGGGTGGCAGAACCCCAAAGAGCAAAGAGTTAAAAAAAAAACACAAAGTGCCATCCTTTTAAAGCTGTGGCATTATGCTTGGATGCCTCTCAGTGGCTCATCTTCTCCTCTATTGATAAATGTTGAAATCACTCCAGCCACTCTTTTTCTTTTGGCAAGCATAAAAAGAACTGCAAGTCCCCCTCCCCCATGCAGTCACCTGTATCCATTCAAGTTTCATGTGAAAGAGCGTGCCAGCAAATATTTGTTGACTAAGGGACTTGCTTATTTGGCATTTTACTCTGTCCCATCAGACTGCCTTCTCAAGGTACAGCTTTCATCACTGAGGACCAGATGGGCCCTCAGTTTGCTGTTTTTTAAAACTTTCATTCTATTTATTCACATAAACCAAATAATCCCACAGTGGCATGACCATTGCCCTGGAGATTCTAGATTCTGTCAAACTGACAACACTAAGCATCACCCTCCTCTCCCCATATCTCTTCATTTCTAAACTGAACTATTTTTATATTTCAGACCTTGTTCTAGCTGGGGAAGTGCAAGGGGACCCAGCAATGATGAAGACTTCTCTGTGATTTACTCTGAGTCTCCAGGAAACAACTGCTAGATGGCTGAAAACAATTCCTGAATTTTCCTCTCTGCTGGGCAAATGGTTCCACTGCCTTAACTGGCTGTCTGCTGGCTTAATGGTTCTACTACCTTAATTGGTTGTTCACACTCCAGGCTCAGAGATGTCATGAAATGTTACTCAGGTTGGGAAGGCAAAGTCCAAAGGCATTTGTTATAGACTTAGGCCATCATTGTTTCTCCAAAGCTCATGTTAAAGCTGTACCCCCACACTTCCTGGCTGCTGTGAGGTGAGCTGATTTGTTCTAACACAGCCTCCCTGCCAGGAAGCTCTTATTGGCCCAGGCCCAGAAATGATGAAGCCAGTAAACCATGGACTGAAACCAGGGGGCCAAAACAGGTTCTTCCTCCTGTAAGTTATTTCTCTGATTTTTGGCAACAGCAATGGAAAGCTATCTAACACAGAATTCTTCAACTACCATGACCCTCTTGCCCCAGTTGGTTCACGTCTAAGGCAAGAATAAGAGTTCCTAGCAGAAAGTTGGAGGGGTCACAGATTTACTACACTGTGGTGCTGAGTTCAAAGGGAACAAAGCTTTGAAAGTGAAATGCTGTTTTATCAGGAAGAACCATGGAAAGGGCAGAAAGGGTAGACAGAGTTCAAAATCAAAGGCAAAGGTTAGTCAAAGTTCACATGACAGAGGGTTGTTGGGAAGGTCCAATCCCTCATTTATGATTCTGTTATTTGTTTGTCCTCACTGTCACCCCCTGGTTAAGCTAAGGGAGGGAATCAGAGTCCCAGTCATCAGTACGTTTAAAGGTGGAGGTTTGAGTGTATTGCCTAAGGCTAAGGACATTATGATTCATGTTTGTGCACTGTCAGACGTGTCTCCCATCCTTAGCTACTCCAGACATGAACTTGAACATGGTAGAGAATGAAATGCACGACCTTATCATGCTTTGGCAAGAAGACTATTACCTCCTGGCACATCTACATGCACCACTCATGATAAACAATGGCTCAGGGGGCATGGAAGGATGACTCAATGAGCATACTGTGAATCTCTGTTGTCTAAACCTAGCCTAGAGCTTCTATGTAGATATCTCTCATGAAGGTCAAGTGATGTGGGATAATGCTCTTGTACGCTGTAAAGATCTGTCACTTGTATTGGCTGAATAAAATGCTGATTGGCTAGTAGCCAGCCAGGAAGTATAGGTGGGACTACCAGACTAGGAGAATTCTGGGAAGAGGGAGGCAGAGAGTGAGTCACGAACCAGATGCAGAGGGAGCAAGATGAGAATGCCTTACTGAGAAAAGGTACCAAGTCACATGAATTATGGATTAATTTAAGTTTTAGGGGCTTGTTAGTAATAAGCCTGAGCAATAGGCCAAAAATTTTATAATTAATATAAACATCTGTGTTTATTTGGGAATGAGTGGCTGAATGACAGGGTGGGGCAGAAACTTCTGTCTACAGTCAAGGCTATGCTGTGCCCTTCTGTTAAAGAAATCACAGTTTTGTCACTGTGATGGACAGCACATAGGCTGCCAAAATGACCCCCAATCTAGAAGAAGGAACAAGACATGTATGCCATAAACACATCAATGGGACAGAAAAGAGAGAAACAGTAGAGAGGGGGAGTCTGATAACTTCCCTCCGAGCCAGAAGTGTAAAAGAGATAGGGGTCCCATGTAGTCACTAAATTCAAGTTAGGCTTCCAAGAATGGCCTAGAATAGTAGTTCTAGGATCGAGACCACTTTGGGAGTCTTGCATATCAGATATTTACATTATAATTCATAACAGTAGCAAACTTACAGTAATGAAGTAGCAATGAAAATAATTTTACAGTCACCACTAGAGGAACTATGAAGGGTCATGGCATCAGGAAAGCTGTTGTGGAATATTAGTTTAAGAAGTGTCACATTCATTTATGCTATGGAATATTTGTTTAATGATGCAAATATGTATTGTATTCTTTTGTGTAGCATTTGTTTAACTCTGTGAATCTGTGTTACTTTGCCTGCTTAAAACACCTGATTGGTCTATAAAGAGATGACTGGCCAATAGCTAGGCAGGAGAGGGATAGGCAGGGCTACCAGGCAGAGAGAATAAATAAGAGAGAGAAGAGGGGAAGGGGACATGAAAAGGAAGACAGGAGGGTGCCATGGGCTAGCCACCCAGCAACACAGCCAGCCATGGAGTAAGAAGTAAAGAAAGGTATATAAGAGTAGAGAGAGGTAAAAGCCCAGGGACAAAAAGTAGATGGGATAATTTATGAAAAGCTGACTAGAAACAAGCCAAGCTAAGGCCGGGCATTCATAAGTAAGAATAAATCTCCATGTGTTTACTTGGGAGCTGAGTAATGGGCCCTCAAAGAGTTAATATTTTTAAAAGGCCAACTACAGAAGGTTAAGAACCACTGGACTAGAGGAAGAGACTAGGAGGCAGGAGAGCCAAGTATGTTTGAGGCAGTGGGAACAATTGGATTTGAGGAGAGCTTCTGGCTACCACACAGGATGGCAACAAGGCAGAAATCAGATGGGAAACAGCCTAAGAGCATATCTTCCTTCCTCCTTCAAGGCAGGCTGGGGGTGAGACAGACAAGCTGTTGCACATGGCATCATTCTAACAGAACTGTTCCAGGAGCATCAAGCGTGTCCCTAGGTGATTCAGAAAATATGTCTCAGGCCCGAGGTGGAGGGCAGGGTGCAGTTCTGGGACCAGATGAGCCTGGCTGTATTCGAAAATGTATCCTCTTCATTAAGTCTCAGCTTGTAGGAACACTACCTGCTTTTGTCCTTCAGTGATGTTTGCTTGCAAGGAGCAGGGAGATCCACACCTCGTCTGCATTCCTATAGACTCTCCCTCCCAGCACAGCATCCAGCTCTGTATACCACTTCTAGAAAAGGCGCTCACATTTGCTCAGGGAGACACAGCACAGAGCTTCCTAAGGGCCTACTAGACAAGCCAAGGTCGTGCAGAAGAGGACAGTGTCTGCTCAGTGTCTCCAAGAAAGCCTAGTAGATCAGATAGCATAGTTTTCGTAGAATATGGCCATCTGCTTCAATTGCCAGTTCCTCCTCCTAATAGTTGCACATCACTGACTGTCTCTGGGTACTGTGCTCCTCATCTATGAAGTGAGGACATCAAAATCCATTGTGCTTGTCACACAGGGCTGATGGGAAGATCCAACCGGATGACGGAGGTGAAGGCCAGTGGGTGCTACGGTAGTTCACACGTGTGTGGGCCTCTTTCTGACTCAGCTTCAGAATTTAGTTTATTCAAAACACACACCCTGGAGATTTGACTTTTGAGGAGACGTAAAGATAAGTCAGAACTGGGGCTAGTCAATGGAGAAGTCCCTGGAAACACGGGAAGGCAATGAGTAGCATTCCTGGTCTCAGCTTAGAGCCAGAGCTATCCATCTCGACTTCTAAACTGTTTATGTTTGCCTCTGATAACAGTGACAGTAACAGACAATGCAATTTTCTCCTGCTCTGCTCAGATGCCACAAGCTCAGCCCTGGAGCCAACCTGGACAGGCAGAGGCAGGCTGCTGCATTGATCCTTGCTGATCTTCAGACGGCCCCAAGAGTCCATGCTTCTTGCCTGGCCAGTGTTAACAGAGGGGGTCTGAGGACTGATGGATGGAACTGAGCTGAACCAGGAGCCCTTAGGTGGATATCTGGTGACAGGATATGGTGGATTGGCCAGAGATTGGGAAGTGAAGGAGAGCATCAGTGTTGTCACACTCACCATGGAAAAGGGACAACTGGTCAAAAGACTGGACCTGATTGGACACTGGGGCTATCCAGGTGCCTTATGATCAGCCCAGGTTTGAGCATGGGCAGATAAGGTATGGAAGCAGACCAGGGTGCAATGGGAAAGTAAGAAAGAACCTCAAACTGTCTAGTACAGCCGCAGCAGCCCTGTCCACTGTCTCTTCTATCTCTCCTGACATGAGAGAATACTCACATCTTTTCTCTATGCCATGGCTGCCCAGGCTTCTTCAATCACATTCTGTCCTCATTACATAGAATGCTACCACTTTCTTCCATTGTTTTTAGTGTTAGGGACTGAGCCTAGGACTTTGCATATGCTAAGCAAGTGTTCTGCTACTGAGCTTCAATCCAGCTCATCATGCACTCCTTTTAAGTGGTCTGGCTTCTATCCTCAGAGGCAGTTAATGCAGAGCAGAATTATTTATCTCTGTTTCCCATTAGATGAGCATACACTAGAATATTCTTTTCTCCTTATAGTCCTGTTGACGCTTTGAGTTCCTGCAGAAGGGACTAGCTGACAGAGTATATCCAATAGTGATCAGTGGCCACCAGATAGAAGACCCCTTTGTATAGGGGAATGCTATGTTCTGGGCTATTCTACCAATTTAATGGATCCTATCTGTAAGGAGTGCTCTGTGTAAAACCTTTGCTAGGGATGATGGTACATGACTATAGTCCCACTACGAAGGCAAAGGCAGGAGGATAGCCACAAGTTTAAGGTCAGCCTGGGATTAAAAAGTAAGAAAGACTCTATCTCAAAAAGAAAAAGAAAAAAATATGAAACTTTAACCTGTGCTAGGGATGTTTCTTACCCTGTTCCATCTTCCATATATTTATGTACACAGAGAGAGAGAGAGAGAGAGAGAGAGAGAGAGAGAGAGAGAGAGAGAGAAACATATAGAAATGATAAAAAAGAACAGACAATTGATCTGGAGCTGAAAACAAAATCAATCAAAATAAAAATAATTAGTCAAGGTTCATAGTAGACTGAAGTGGACAGAGAGAGAATCAGAGAGCTTGAGAAGAAATTGAGATACCAGGAATAAAATAAGATGAAAAACTTAATACAGCCTCAGGTTAACTGTAGAGAACTTGGAAGTGTGCCAGTGCATGCTTAATAGAAAAACACAGGAGGAGGAAAATACTCCAAGACACCATTGCTGAAACCTTCCTGCATTTGTGGAAAACATGAACATATAGACCCAATAACCTCAGGAAACTCCACAAAGATAAATGTAAAGAGCCACACCTAGATACAGCAGACACAGATGATTAGCACTAAAGACAGAGAGAAAACCCTGAAAGAAGCAAGATAAACGTGTTTCATCTCATAGGAGGAAAGATCAATAGAATAATGGCTACAGGAATGACAGCAGTCAGAGAGTGGATTGTGTATTCAAAATACAGAAAGGAAAGGGGCAAGCAAAACCATTCAACCAAGAATATCATTTCCAGGAAAACAGTCTTCAAAAAATGGAAGTGGAGGGGATGGAGAGATGGCCCAGTGACAAAGAGCACTGACAGTTCTTGTAGAGGACCCAGGTTTGGTTCCCAGCACTGACATGTTGGCTCCCCTCCATCTGTAATTCCAGTTTCAGGGGGATTCAATAAACTCTTCTGGCTTTTGTGGGCACCAGACATGCAAGTGCTACACAGATATGTATGCAGATGAAGTATTTATAAGCATGAAATAAAATTTTAAATGAAATCAAAGACACTTTCAGATAAATAAAACCAGACAATTAATTGTTAGAACAAGGCTGTAAAACAATCACTATCCAGACACGGTGGTACTTGCCTGTAATTCTAGAACCCAAGAAACTGAGGCTGAACAATTTAAACTGAGTTTAAAACCAGTCTGAGTTACATAATAAGACCCTGAGTATACACATACACAGACACATGCACATGGCCTTCATATGCATGTATGTGTGTGTGTGTATATATACACATATATAACCTATATGCTTCATATATATATATGCTATAAATATAGTATACACATATACATATATATGTAATATTAAGGGAAATATTTCATGCTACAAGTATGTGAAAGCTCAAATTTATAAGAAAATAGAAACAAGAACCAAAGATAACTGATGTAAATGTATACATATAATTTTGAAATAATGTATAAATGCATGTTTCATCTCTTAACTAATTAAAAAAACTTGTAGGAAGCAGTATGTATATAGTTGTGTTGAGTCCGTAAAATAGATACTCAACATTTGGCACTAACATGCACAGGAGGTTGGTGGGAGGGACGCTTTACTAGAGTAGAGAGAGGATGCCAGTTGGTAACATGAAGCCAGAGGAACATGAAGAGAGCAAGAAATGGTAAATAAGCAGGTAGAGGTAACAAGTCATTTAAAAATACTTTGCTCTTTTCTCTTCTCAGCTTTTAAAGTAGCTATAAAATTACGTAAAGTAGTAATTATTACACTGAACTGCTGGGTTTGTAATGCATTTAAATGCAATGACAATAACAATGTAAAAAGGGCTGAGGAGGAAATAGAGCCCTCTGTGAGCATTAAGTCCATATGGTTGAGTAAATCTGAAAGGCTAGCATGCATATGACAAGCTCTAGAGCAATCAATAAGAAAGTAAGTCAGAAACTAGAGTGAAAGAAATCATAGCAATAAAATGTTACACTAAACGGTTCCACTTAGAACAAAAAGAGGCAGTAAAGGAGAGAGGAAAGAACAAAGAGATTATACAGACAAATAGAAAGATGGTGGATGTAAAGCTAATGTCATGAATAATAACATTAAATGTAAATGTTTTAGAAAATCTAATCAGAAGGCAGAGATTGTCAGACTAAATAAAAGAAGCCATCTGTATGTTGTTTACCACAGACACATTTTAGTCTTAAACATGCAAATATGTAGAAAGCAAAAGAGTAGGGAAAATCTATTATGCAAACAGCAGACACAAGAAAATAGAGTGGCTATATGAATATCACACAAAATAGAATTTAAAACAAAAGCTGTTGTCATTGCAAAGTATTTTATGTTGATAAAATGGTCACTCTATCAGACGGTTCTAACAGTTATGAAGATATATGTACCTAACAACAGAGCCCTGAAAGTTATGAAGCAAAATCTGACCAAACTGAAAAACAAATAGACAATAACAGTTGGAGACTTTAATACCACACTTCAAACACAGTGTAGAACTCAATTATAGATTAATAAGGGAATAGTAGACTTGAAAACTATCTGTTTGTAAATTGAACTGCCCAACAGAGGCAGAACAGATTATTTTATAAGTCTTTTATTATGGAATGTTCTCCATGATGAACTGTCTGCTGAACCATGAAATAAGCCTTAAAAATTAGGTAAGATGTGCCACTGATTGCCGTGAGGTAAATTAGAAACAAACAAAATGAAAGTTGGGAAAGACACAGAGTATGGAAAGAAAGAAACCACACACTCATGAAGAACCTAATGGTGAAAACCACAAGCAACCACATAGAGAATGAGAAAAAGATACCTTTAGAAGAATGACGATAAAGACAGCATGCCAACTGATAACAATGTACTTCTCTGTGAAATGGACAAAGTCACCCATTTTGACGTCTCCTGGGGTCCTTGTGATGGTGATATGGATCTACAGAGGTGAATGTGCTTTCTTCGTTGTCTTTCTAGAACCCTACTCTCTCAAGGGCCCCATGGCACCAACCCTAGCTCCTTCTAGCCTCACAGTCCCACCAGTCCCTTTTTGCTGCACCTGAACTGAACCCGTGCGTCCTTGTCCATGTTTACTTTTATGCCTTCATGTCTGGCTGGAAGGAGATGCTTGCTTCTCTCATTTTCCACAGATGCTGCTGGGGCTGTGTCCTCTCCCCCAGGATTCTCCTATTCCCCCACCCCCCACCCCCATCCCCCGCCACTCTTTTCCTCTGAACCACAGAATGCGATATTCAAGAGTCATACCGGTGTCAACTCCTCACTTAAGGATGAAAGGCTGTGGGCTCCAGCCTCCTTCCCTGCAGCTTCCCTCAAGCTTGCCCAGAGCCTCTCCCATTGCCACACAGGCCCCTCCTGGACTACAGCTCAGAGAGATGGCCCTACCTGGTCCTTTCCCTGGCATCCAGACACAGTATGACTTCTCTCAGCCCACATCCTTGATAGCCACAACCCCCTCCCTCAGCAATGGCTGCAAAGTCTTCAGGACACGCTTCTGGGGGTCCCCAGTGCCAGCTTCTGTCAGGTAGGCCAAGCCTCAGCCTTGTCCTCAGACACCTTCCCCACAACTGTCAAGTCACTTTGATTATAACAGAAGAAGCCAGCCAGTCTTTGTGAGCTCTCACATTAGGAGGAACTAATGGCGTTACCATTCTAGAAGTCAGAAAGAGGAAGGGCAGGAAGGCTAAGCGACCCTTGGAGTACACACACCTGGAAAGCATGGAGTCAAGCTCAGCCTAACCGTGGAGCCTGCCCCTCTGACTGCCAGGATCCTTGGGTAGTTCCTTCCACCACCACCCCACTCTGCTAGTGGTCTCTCTTTGGAGCTTCTGTGGTCTCTAGCCTCCTTTACAAAGCTTCCTTCAGGCTCACCCTAGTCTTCTCCCAATCTTTTTTTTTTTTTTTTTTTTTTTTTTTTGGTTTTATGAGACAAGGTTTCTCTGTATTGTTTTGGAGGCTGTCGGTCCAGCCCGGCCTCGAACTCACAGAGATCCGCCTGCCTCTGCCTCCCGAGTACTGGGATTAAAGGCGTGCGCCACCACCGCCCAGCGTCTTCTCCCATTCTTATAGCCACCTGCTGGACTAGAGCATAGAAGAGCTAGTCCTACCCTGGGGTCCTTTCCCTCTCTTGTCTGCATCCAGGCCAGCTCCTGGGTTGAGCCTGTGTAAGAACGGATGCTGTAGCTCTACTTCTCAGACTGTGTGGAGGATGAGTTTGCAGCATGTGGGGAGCAGTTTAGTACCCTAAACAAGGCTTTCTGACGGTGAAAGGGAACTGGAAACATGGACCCCCAAATCACGAGACTTAGTCCTTCCCAGTCTAGAAACTGAGACACTGGGCAAGACTTGGCCCTCCTTCTAGGGCCAAGTGCCTCCTGCTCTCTGAGCTGCCTTCAGGCTTCAGGGCTCAAGATGATAAACAAGGGCTTTATTATGCCCTTGTCTTCTTATGCGGGCCTCTTAAATGATTAGTGTAATCGTCTGCACACAATAGATTTTAATTAATATTTGTGGAATGCATAAATGCATGAGCCTCTGAGGAGCTTTGCAGGAAGAAACTGTAGTCCCATGTGACAGCAGTCTCCAGGGCTCACCTCCTCCCTGTCATGCAAGGGGAGGAGCTAGATGGGGGGGTGATACTCAGGGAGGGGACCTCCAAAAGCTGAGGGGGAGCGAGCATTTAGAAGCAGAGGTGACTTGGGAGCAGTTGGCTCTGGGGACATGGTGTCTTTCCTCTTCCTCCTGGACAGGTGATTATATGGAGAAGCAGCCTTTCATTTCTGTGATCTGAGAGACACCTGGGCATGGATCTCCTCTGGTTATATGAGGAGGAGGTCATTCTTCCTTCTGGGATCTTCCTCCCATGTTCATGGCTCTGTCTTACCCTCCCTCTTCCAGTGAGGCAGGGCTGTAAAAATCACAGGGAAGTCAACTCCAGGACCTGCCACCAACAACACAAAATCCATTTCCTGCACTGCTCCAGACAGGCCGTCCTGTTGTGCAAACCTCTTCCAGCAAGCAAACAAAAATTCCAACCACAATTAGAAAGCAAAACCCAATAGACGATTCCTCTAGAGATTTCTTTAGTGCATGTCCACGAAGGAAAAGGTGATCCTAAAGTGGCCTTTGGGACATCACAAACCACTTAAGGGCTGACTACATCTCATGCATATAATTGTAGCAGAGAGAATCATGAGATCACACAATTCAAGAGATGCCAATCAATCACATATGTCAGTCAGAAAAAATAAAATAAAGCTCCATCCTTCCAGAGAACATTCCCTGCCCTCCTGTAATTAGCTTGGACTGAGCATAAGTGGTTCCAGGAGCCCTGAGCCTGCCGGAGCTTGCCTCTGCCTCTTGGAGTGTGTATTCCTTCGTTTTTGGTAGGTCTCAACCCATGACAAAAGGCATCAAAGAGGACACTGGCCATCAGGCTCTCCTGGCATCCCTCAGTCCAGCCTGTGCATTTGCTACGGCTTCTGTGTCTTCCTCTGTTCTTCACTGGAGGCCAGCACATCACAGATCTGTTTACCCCGGAGCCCATCCAGGCGTCCCTTGGCCCTCTCTTATGAAGGGATCCAGACAGGTGAGAAGGTGGTCCTCTGGGACCCTTCCTTCCTCAAGGCGTACTGTCAACTCTCTCAGCCCCCTCCTCCCACCCCTCCATCTTGCTTAGTTCCACTCCTCCACCGAGAGTGGGAGCAATGCTCATTTATCCCACAGAGCACACAAAGGTGTGGTGGGGAGTGGAGGAGGAGCCCCTAAGATGGTGGAAGGGGTATCTTCACCAGCACAGATGCCCTTCTCCTCTGCCTACTGGGGCGGGGGCGGCTAACAGAAGCACCTGTTGCAGGAGTAGGGTACTTAACTTTGGGCCAAGTAACCAAAGAAAGCCACCCCTTACACTGCCCCAGGCAGGCCTTTGGATTGTACAAACCCCCTCCAGCCCTGGGACCATGCTCAGGGCTCCCATCCTTCCTCATCCTTGTAGCTCCTTCCCACACCTCTGAGTTGTCCCTGGATGGACACGGGGTCAGGGACGGGGTCGGGTCTCCAGAACACCTCTGGTTACTTGAGGGAGGCAAGGATGACACAATCACATTGCAGCATGCAATTGCTGTAAGGGTTAGAAATAGGTTTGTCCTCTCCAAAACTAACGTTGAGACTTGGTGGTTATCGTCAGGAGGTGGGGCCTGAAGAGGTGATCAGGCCATTTAGAGGGAATGATGGGGCCTGGTGATGATGAGGAGGGAGTTCCCCATCTCTTCAGACAGGACCGTTCACCCAGGAACATGCTGTCAGGAAGCAAGATCGCCCCTAAGGTGGCATTCACATCCTTCCTTTTTTCCCCCTGCCCCTTTAAAGTGGTTTGAAAGTCCCTGTCCCAAGCTGCTACCACACCCACAAGCCTCCAGCATCCTGACCCAAACGAACCTCCTTTCTTGTAAATTACCCTCTGTATTCTCAGACTTGGGCTGACACACATCTCCTACTCACCATCCGTATATCTCACTGTGCTGGTGCTGGGACTGGTCTCAGTTCTGAGCCAACGAGGACTGAAGAAAGAGGTCCATTGGCAGGTGGGTGCAGGGTTTGGGGAAGTCCCAAGAGGTTATGGGTGGGGTAGAGACAAGGGACACAGAGGCCCTGCTCACTCCACAGGGGACTGTCGCTGAGACCCTACTCAACCCTCCCTCCTTCCTGGACTGAGGTTCCTCTTCCCTGAAGGTACAGATGGCCAGGGTGGGACAGAGGTGATTCTTCAGGTGTGACAGATGATGGAGACACATATGCTCTTCTTAGACGCCTCTGGCACCCCACAGTTTGCAAAAGAAGCTGAGCCCCAGCCCAGCAGCCTGGGGTGAGGTGCCCTTAGGAACCTATGTGTCTGTCTTCATGCCCAGGGCTCTACAGTTTATGACGACACCACCTAGACCTGTGACCCCAACCGATTTTGTTTACATCTTTATTCCCTTGACTCCAGAACACTGAACCATCAGATGCTTCCTGGGATGGGTCCAGATTACTCTGTTATTTCTGAGTATTCAGGACAAACTTGTGACAGGCTCTTCTCTCCACCTCCACCCAGTCCCAAGCTTCAGGCAGCTTCGGGGGAGGCCGGTGTGTGTGTTTCATCTTCCTAATAAAATCCATCCATCCATCATCCCAAAGAAGCAGATTGGTGATGTCCCAGGCCTAGACTGGGGAAATAAAGTAATAATGTTATCAGTCTTCACAGAGCTATTTAAATACAGACTGGGTTGCTGGGGAGATGAAAGGGGGGGCCCTTTTGTTATGAAAATGAAGGGAGAGGGGAGGGCTACCGCTTGTGTTTTGATATGTTAATAAGCTTTGAAGTCACCCAGGATTGGGGACTGCTGGGGAGGCTGAGTCGCTCGGCATATTTATTTGCGCAGTTTAATTTAACAGCTAGGCTACAACGGAGCTGCAATCGGGATTGTGTAAAGATAATTACAGCCCCATTATTAATCAGATGCCTGCAGGAGATGGCTTGCTAGCTTGCGGCTCCCCGGGCTGCATACAGATCGGCTGCCAGACTGACACAACGCCTATGTGGTCTCATTCTGCCATCTAGTGGCTATTTCAGGAATTGCCTGAGGAAGCTCGCCCTAATTCGAAGTTGCTTTTTAAAACAATGGAACCACATTCTAGAAGGAAAAGCAATTGCTGTGGCATCTGAAAAGATAAGCTCTGAACACGTCTTTGGAATATCATCACCACTTTGCCGTTTTTAGTGATTCTGAGCTTGAAGTCGGAGAAAGTGACATAATTTTTGGTTTGTATTTTATTTTTTAATTTGAATCCCAGTCTCCTAAAAAGTTCACGAACTGTGTAAACACATGCTCTTTTCCACCCCCTTTCTCTCCCATCTTTTCTTTGTTCAGCTCTTTACACAGTGCTTTAGTTTCACTTTTCTCTGTCTCTTGAATTAAATTCTTGCTTTTGTTTGATCAGAGATAATTACACTCATGGTGTATATGCAGCATGGTGGCATAGGCTGCCATAACAGCACATAGCAAGCTAAGGTAAGAGGATCTGGAGTTCAAGGCCGGCTTGCTCCACATGGTAGAAACATTACACCTTCTGGGGAGGGGCAGAGCATGAACTGACTACAAAGGGGGAATGGACAGTGAGACCCTCCCGAGGGGGCGGGCAGCGGGGTGTTCTTGGAAGGCTGAACCTCACACCTCTTCTCCACCTAGAGTGGGAAGCGAGGGGCAGGCCAGTCACACAGTAGGTGGATTTCTTTCGGTTTTGCTCTTGTTAACATGGTCCTCTCAACGTTCCACACCTGCCTGCTAAAACACAGCGGTGTGGGCACGGAAGGGAGGAGGGGAGAGAGGAGCAGTCCTGCCGTTTGGGAGGTCATAGTCAGGATCAAGACAGGCCCGTGGACAGAAGCACCAGCTGGCTCAGGCTGCCACTTGATGTTCGGTCCCCTAGAGGCTGCACACCCAGCTGAGGCCTCCCAGGGAGACGGCCTTCCAACAGAACAGGTACTGTAATTAAGACTGAGGAATGGTTTCCTTTCCCCAAGATCCTATCTCTCAAAGGAAATGAAAGGGAATCCAGTTCATAACCTGCACTGGTTCTTAGAGCCTCTTTTCTTTCTTCTTCAGCATTCTGCTTTGTGCTGTGCAAACTTCCCTTAGCTGACAAAATAAGAATGTGGGGCAGTTAAGAGAATGAAAACCACAGAGCAGGGGGTAGCTAACAAAATAAGAACTTGGGGTGCAGTTAAGAGAATGAAAACCCAAACCACAGACCAGGGGGATATGTTCTCAAGACAGGACTGGTATCTAGAAATTTACAGAGAACTCTCTAAACAGCTTCCAGTGAGTGATCCAATTTAAAAATGGCTAAGTGATGAGAAGGACTTGCCAAAGAAGACACACATGGAAGTCTCCTGGAGGCTGTGTGGCCTGATGGCTCCTTCTTTCCCATCACTGAGTTATTCCTGTGTCCTCGAACTGCACAGACACACATAAGCAAATGACAAGATGTCCCCCATCACACACATTAGAGGGTGGCAGGTTGAAACAAGATGTCACCATGTATCTACCAAAATACCCACAGCCCAAACAGACAGTATCTTGTTCCAGGAAACATGCTCATTGCCAGTGACGGTGAAAGGGTCCAGACACAGAAGACGACTGGATGATTTCATCTTAAACACCCTCACTGCACAAAACATCTAGTTTTCTCAGGCGTGCCCAACAGGCCAAGCACAGTGAGTGAGGTCCACTAAAAACACCCTGAACTCCAGTTCTTCTGAGACCTTTGTTTCCTACAATGTGGTACTTGACTGCAGTGCAGGACTCTGGGGCTTGAACTTTGTAAATGACAACGTCTGTCCTGTTACAGTGTTGAAACTGAAAACAGGCCGGTGACCAGACGCATTCCTGAATGCATTGAGAATGTATGTCCATACAAAAACTTACAACTGTCACAACCCTGGTATTCTTTTTTTTTTTTTTTTTTTTTTTTTTTTTGAGACAGGGTTTCTCTGTGTCTCTGTGGCTTTGGAGGCTGTCCTGGAACTCGCTTGGTAGTCCAGGCTGGTCTCGAACTCACAGAGATCTGCCTGCCTCTGCCTCCCGAGTGCTGGGATTAAAGGTGTGCGCCACCAACGCCCGGCTAACCCTGGTATTCTTTATTCAGTTACTCTAAATTATAGCCTTCCAGGGAACTAACGACTGATCAGGATCTACTGCTGGCCATAGAACCACCATTATTTCTCCAGAGTCCTTTATTTGGTCATTGCTGACCTGGCTTACCAACCTGCCTCTCCTCAAGGGTGACTGTGGATCTTTTTAAACACCAGACCTTCATGGGATGAGTGTATCCCATCTGAAGACTGTGTGGCAGCTCATTCATGCCCTTTATAACCAGACAGTGACTGATCCCTCGTCTTTAGAGTTAGCACTCCAGGGAAAAGTCCTCTGGAGGGACCTATGTTACCCATCAGAGCTCAACATCTGCATTTGGAAGCCACATGTTTCCTCACTGATTTAGAGCTTGCTGAGTAGGCTAGGCTTGACTGGGCAGTGAGTCCCAGAAATCTACCCACCTCTGCCTCTCCAGAATTGAGGTCACACGAAGTAGCTACAGCACTGGACTTCTAAAAATCTGGGGTCTGGAATTGAACACCAGTCTTCCTGCTTGCAAAGCGAGCAGTTTGCCAACTGACCTACAGCCCCATGCCTCCTTGCTTTCTTTCTTTTTTCTTTTCTTAAAACATTTATCTTTATTAATGTATATGTCTGTGTGGGGGCATGTGCAAGCTTGTGTGTGCTCCCACATGTGTGCATGCATGTGGGTGTGTGCATGCGTGTGTGTGTGTGTGTGTGTGTGTGTGTGTGTGTATGCACACATCCATGCTTATGGAGGTCAGAAAAGGATATCAGGTATCCTAGAAAAGGATTGTGGTTGCAGGTGACTGTGAGCCATCTAACGTGGGCTTGGGCCTTTTGTGAGATCTGTACCTGCTCTTAACCACAGAGCCATGTCTCCAGTCCTACTTTTTCTTTCCTTTTTGGAGACAGAGTATGTAGCTCTAACTGGTCTGAAACTTGCTATTTAGACCAGACTGTCCTTGAACTCACAGAGGTCAACTGCCTCTGCCTTTGTAGTGCTGAGAATGAAAGTGTGGGCCACGCCTTGCTCTTCATATCAGTGTCCTCAAGAAATCTGGAAGCTTTCTCAGTTGCCTTAGTTCCTACGGGCGAGGGCAGAAGATACCCTCTCTAGCCTGGATGTGGCCTTTTAAATTGTGTAAGATTCAAAACAGGAAGAGGACCCTTGCCACTCACCTACATGGGGAGCTCCCACAGGTAGCTGGCAGGTGAAGGGGGCACATCTGTCTGTGACTTCTAAAAACAGTCATTGAGTTCTTGTATCTGACACAAAATCCTCCTAGTCCCGTGAGTCAGGGGACTTTCTCCTGGGCTGCCAACAGAAAGTCATGGGCTCAGCCCGTTTCTAGTCATAAAGGGTCTCGATGAGCTGCTCCCACAATCTTAAGGATGGGGCACACTCATCACATGAAGGTGTTTGGCAAGTCTCACAGATGGCTGCCAGCAGGGAAGAGACAAGTTGACATCAGCGAATTGTCCTGGTGCAGGGGAGCACTGTCCTGGTGCAGGGGAAGCATTGTCCTGTGCAGGGGTAGTATTGTTTAGTGCAGGGGAAACAATGTTCTGGTGCAGGGGAAGCAATATCCTGGTGCAGGGGAAGTATTGTCCTGGTGTATGGGGAGCATTGTCTGGTGCAACAGACACATTGTTCCATGCAGGGGGAGCACTGCCCTGTGCAGGGTAGGAGTCTCAGAAGTAGGGCTACCGGAGCCGAGCCTTGAAGGTCAGGGCAGTTGTAACAGAAGGGCCCATAGGGACCCTGTGATGGGCAAGGCTTCTCCGCTGGCATGGTATAGGTGGTGAGCAGATTGAGGAGGAAGATGGGTCCCCAGCTAGCAGAACTCTGAGGTCTCTTGCATGGGACTCTGTTATCAGAGGGTCCCACAGATAAAATATGAGGCACAGATGTACAGAAACAGTCTGCTGTGTGCTGGCCTCAGATGAGCAGTTCAGCCTTACACAGAACAAACCAGGCAAACTGAAAGAGATGCGAAGAATGGACTGTTCTGGCTTATTGTCGGTGTGCCTGCAAACCTATGAGGTGGTGCTGGATTCTGGACTGTGCACGGCAGGGGTATGAACCACGGGAGGGGCTTAGAGAGTCAAAATGGACTTAGTTTACCAGCTCCTTCAAGTTGGTGCCACAGGGGGGAAAACTTATTCTTGAAAAAGAGAAGGTCTGAGCTCCTGCTTCCTCAATTACCAAGTAAGGGTCTGGTGGAGCTCCTGAAGGAGGGCAGCAGTCACAAAAATCCCCTAATGGCAGGAGGTTATATTGCAATAACAAGTAGTTCTCTCTCTCTCTCTCTCTCTCTCTCTCTCTCTCTCTCTCTCTCTCTCTCTGTGTGTGTGTGTATGTATGTATCTGTATGTGCATGTACATATGTATATGTAATGTATGTGAAATATGACAGTTCTTAATGTCACGATGGGGACCTGCCTTTCTCTCATTTTCTTTCTTGTAAATGCATTATTTGTATCTGGGCCACAGGTTCCCCTCCCTCCTTTCCCCCAGTCCCTTCCCCCTGCCCACATTTGTTCCCCCCAACCCACTCCTTTGTTTCTGTTAGGAAAGTCAGGTCTCCTATGAGTATCAACAAAACATGGCATATCAAGTTGCAATAAGACTAAGCCCCTCCCCATGTATTAAGGCGGAGCAAGGGGACCCAGCATGGGGAGTAGGATCCCAAAAGCCAGCAAAAGCCGTCAGTGGCAGCCCCTGGGGAACCTACTGTTCTTTAAGAGCTACTGAAAAACTTGTTGTTTTTGAATTGTTTGTTCTTTTTCATGAATTCCACACATTTAGTATTTTCTGAGAAATAATTAGCTTACACAGCTCTGCTGCGCTCACTGCTGTATTATTTATGTAGAACTTACAGTCCTTTTCTGAACCTGAGACTTTTATACTTCTATTGACAGCCGCAGATCCAGCTGTCTCTACAGAGCCGTTTGTACAAATTGGAATGAATTTTTAAAATGTAATCTCTCAAGAAAAGCTGACTAATTGGCCACAACTTTCAGCTAAACACACATTATACAAAATATTCACTCTATTACAACACAATTAGTGATTCTGCCGGTATGAAAACAAAGGATAAAATACATCTATGAAATAAACATAGAATGCCTTCAAGCAGCATATGTTGGTATTTCAGACTCATCTGAACATCACTCAGTTGCCAACGGACTGCCCACCACATGTGGTAAGACTTAAGCTCAACCATCTTTGATGTTTTGCTGACATTTAGTCATATGAAAAACACAGCCAGAATATATATATAAATGTATAATATATAAAATGTATGTGTGTGTCTGTGCATAAAATATATATAAATGCCAACACATATCATGCATTCATATGTAAACAAGATTTTTACATATAACACAAGGACAGATATGTGGTGTATACATGCTTATATATGCTTATATGTATAATTTTGCCTTATGTATATATTTATGTGCATACTTGTGAGGACACATTCTGCTGTGTGCCTACACATGTATGTGCATGTCTGTGTGTGTTCAGTTGCACATGTGTGCTTGGGTGCACTCATATGTGTATGTACATGCATGTAAGACCAAGGATGACCTCCAGTGTCATTCTTCAGGCCACAAACACTTTTTTGGAGGGTAGGAGACATGTTCTGAGACTCACCACCTAGGTTAGGCTGACTGACCAGTGAGATCTGGGGATCCGTCCACCATAGCTGCCCTACTTCTGGGGCTGCAAGTATGTGCTGCCAAACCCAGCTTGGCTTTTTATACTTGGGTCTGGGAACTGAGCTCAGATACCTATGGTAATATGGCAAGTGCTTTATCCGCCAAGCCATCATCCTAACCCTGAAACACAGTCTTAAAAAGAAGAGGGTAGGATGCATTTCACTTATTCGGGGGAGTGCCTTCATTTTTTCTTCTCAACTATTTGGGTTTGTGGTCTGTGGGTAGCCACCATTTTCCCACTCGAGTCCTCCATGTTTAGGGAATCATATATTCTCCCGTGAATGCGTTCTTCTGAGAGTCAAGTTTAGGAGGTTTCATGGTGTAGAGTTAACGTTTCCTATCGGGGTTATACAACCTCAAAAGGAACAGAGCCAAGCTTGGGTCAAATCTGCTGACTGGATTACAGAACTTGACCACTTAAAAGCAGGTGCAGGCTGAAGGAAGTTCAGTGGGGACTCTGAGATCTCCATTGGGCCTCAAATTGTTCTGGCCGGAAACTAGATCTGAGTCAAGGAGCATCCAGTCCCTGCTGTAGATGTGGTCTGGCCAACACTGACCATGGGGATCAGCCAACTGTCTGCAGGGGAAAATGGAAGCTGAAGGCAGCGGTGTCTTCGGTTGAAAGGAATGCCACAGTCAAGGCAGCAGATGCACAGCTTCAGTGGTACCCACCACAGTCAAGGCAGCAGATACACAGTTTCAGTGGTACCCACCACAGTCACGGCAGCAGATACACAGTTTCAGTGGTACCCACCACAGTCAAGGCAGCAGATACACAGTTTCAGTGGTACCCACCACAGTCACGGCAGCAGATACACAGTTTCAGTGGTACCCACCACAGTCAAGGCAGCAGATACACAGTTTCAGTGGTACCCACCACAGTCAAGGCAGCAGATACACAGTTTCAGTGGTACCGGCCTCTCGTGTGAAGTTGGTTAGAGCGATCACAGTTCCTCATTATCCCCACACTCCCTGTTTCTGTCCCAGCCTCAGCTGAGGGTGTATACCTCTTTATAAAACCACGAGACGACTGTCCTGCACTCTGTCCCCAAACCTTTACTTCAAGGCCCTGTCAGCCCCACTGATAACTGGTTCTTCAGGAAGGCGGGGCATGGGGAAGAATCGAGGGGGAAGCAGGCACCCTCTGAGATGGGCAAAGGCAGAGGAAGGTCTGTCAGTTCAGTGACAATGTCCTTCAACCACGAGGAGAGGTGCATGGGTCCCCCTGCCGTGGTGCCTAGCCCTCAGCTGATGCTCAGTGCACGTGAGCTGGGGATGCAGCCTGAGAACAGTGGGAGCAGGTTGGACTCCACATTAGTTCCTGGGACACAGGACAGAAATGCTGTCAGTGGTTCATAAGATGCTCAAGTCTTGTAGCTCACACTCCCTTCTCTGTGCCCTTTTGCTGGGGGGGGGGATTAGGAGCAGAATGAGGACAGGTTACGAGAGCTATTATTGCATCACAGAGAAAGGAATTCTGTGGGTAACAAATTCACTTCTACGCTGATACAAAAACCGAGATTTGTCCTAGTTTGGTTCCCGACTGTTCCTCAGAGGAGCATGTGCTGAAGGCTTGCTCCCCAACTCTTATTCCTGAGAGGCAATGGGTCCATTAAGGGCCTAGTGAGAGACCCCTCTTGTGGCGCTCTAGTCCCTTCCTTACTGTTTGCCTCCACACATGGAGAAGTTTTCTTCTGTTCTAAGTCTCCCCACAGGCCCCAAGCCATTGTGTGACCAACCCATTGTGGGACTGGAAGTTCTGCAATGGTGGGTCAAAACAAACCTTTAATATTTCTAAGCCCGTTTTCTCTGGTGTTTTCCTACAGTGATGGAAAGCAAATCAACACAAAGTTTGAAAGGAAAGAGTATCCCTACATGGAGGGTGTGTGATGACCAGGACATGATTGCCGTCATTTCACAGCCGTTTCAGGGAGTAGTGATGAACGCTGGTTCCCCAGACCCGTGTTTACAGAGTCAGTTTACATCCAATCTCAGGATGTCCTTACTGAGTGGACACATGCCATGTCTGACCATAGCTTCCAGTACTAGCAGCAGCTCTCCAAGGCAGGGTCTTCAACCTTTTGTTTGAGGCAGCATCTCTCATGACCCTGGGTCCTCATCATGTAGCTGGCCTGTGACATACTCCCGTCTCTGTCACCCAACATGCCGGGACTAAAGCTACATGATATGCCAGAAGAAAGTGTTGGCTCCTTTGAGCTGGAGTAATAGGCATTTTTGAGCATCCTGTTTTGGGTGATAGGGCATGAACTTGGGTCCTCATGATTGGACAGTGTTTTCCCAGCCCCTGCTCATCTTATTGTGCTGGGAAACTTCTGCTGCACCAGACCTACTCTGGGTACCCTTTCTTCTCCTCTTCCTGGTCCTTTCTTACTGAGTGTATAGAACAGCTGGTCTCTCCCGAGCCTCCCCAGGAGGAATAGCTCCCACTGCTGATCCCTCCTCTCCTCATGTCTTTCCCTGAACCTTCGTCTTTGCTTTCTCAGCAGCTTCTGATGCTCACCTGTAAAACTGCTCATCTATCAAACCATTGTTAGCCTGTCGTTGGGCCAGTGATCCTCCATGCTTCCCCAGGTTTTCCTTCTCTCTGGAGAAGAAAGAGCCATGGACAGAAATACCTGTGATAGTGACAGAGTGGAACTTGATAGGGTGGGAGCTTGGGATAGCTTTTGTTTTGTTTTTGGTTTTCAGTTTTTTTTTCCTCTCTCAGGTCTGGCTTTATCAACCCCTTTTGCCCACACAAAGATCATATCTCTGGCAGGTTCTTCAATTTCCTGTCGCTTTCAGGAAATGAAAAGTCCTTTGCTTGCTGCTAGTATCAAAATAGTGGGATGTTTAATATGGCACGCCCACTCCTCTGCAATTCTTAAAATTCAATGCCAGGCTTCTCCCCAGTGGCCCTGGAAGCCAGCGACAGGATGTGACTCTCCATCTTCTCTCATTCTTCCTGATCCCTCTAGGAAGGCAGCCCAGGCTTTGGGGATAGATGGGCACACAGACGTCTTCCTGAACTGGTGTTGCCTAGCTTGGCTTTGGAATCTGATGGGATATCCCAAGACAGGATTTTTTCCTATGGGCATAGGCCTGGAATCTTTGGACCCTCATTCATAGGCTGTCCTGTATAGCAGGACTCTTAGGGAAGGGTAGTGACTGCCTATGTCACGGTCCTTTAGCAGGGTTACTGTCCCCTTGCTTTTTTTCCACCCTTCTGCATGGTTGTCATTCCTTCCTGGTCCTTTTGTAGGCATTCATGTCCTTTTACCCAGAACTTTAAATTTTGCCAGAAGTCACAGCTAAGGTGCTTATGGTGTTAGCTTTAGATTTCCACAACTTAGACTACCCAGAGAGATTTGGAATATGCTTCCTTAGTCTTTAAGTCTATGACAGGAACTAGTCCCAGAAAGCCAACTCTGGCACTCTAGTCAGAGAAGAATGTCCTGGAAGGGGAAGATCCTGCACACCACACAGTCTTTCTGCTTTGAGCACCCTTACTGCCTCTGTAGAAGCTCTTTGTACCATTAAGCCCTCCTTTACCCCACCAAGATGGTGCTCTGAGGATGATAGACCATCCAAAACTGGACTTTTGTGATCCTCACCACTCTGATTCCTGTTCCCAGCAGGTCCTCTGAGGGATCAGCAATCCACCCTGTTGGCAGAAATCCTTCAGAAGGCACCTTTATGTTCTACCATAGTGAATGGCTCAGGAAAGGCACGTCACACTCTCCAGTCATCTCCTTGAAGCCACTCTGGTGGTAGAGCACCACTGGCTAGCACTTCCATGGTATAGAAGCAACACTCTAAGGAGAAATCGTCCCTTTTTGAGTTTTCAGCTTCCAGTCTTTATACCTGGTTCACAGTCCACATCAGATGTTGCATTGAGGGCTGAACTGATTTTGGGTAGCTCCCTTCACACACACTGCAAAGGCAGGTAACACTTCACTCTGAAATGTGAATTGCTTAAAATTTATTATTATTATTACTATCATCATCATCATCATTACTGTGTGTGCATGCGGGCATGCGTGTGCGTGCATGTGTTTATGTGTGTGTGTGTGTGTGTGTGTGTGTGTGTGTGTGTGTGTGTGTGTGTGTTGTATGCCTGGGCACCACATGTTCAGGAGCCATTGGAGGTCAGAAGAGTCAGAGTGATTGGAACTAGGGTTAAAGGCAGTTGTGAGCTGCTGTGAGAACGCTCACAACTGAACCTGGTCTTCTGCAAGAGCAGTAGGCACTCCTAACTGCTGAGCCATTTCCTCATCCCATGAGATTGTGTTTTACCTGTTGTTCAGTTCTCAGCCACCTTTAAGGAATAGTGATATTTGGCTGAACTGAAGTATGCTGGAGCTTACACTTGGCACCCTGGGAGGAGTAAAGAACAAAAGCCTCTGGGTACATCACACCCAAGTCCACGCTTCTTCGTGCCGCAAGACTGTTTTAGAGGGGATGAAGATACTAAGAGACATTTTCAGCTCTCCATTTCTCCATCAAACTTTTGGTCCCCAAGAAATTAGAATTAATGCAGGAATCAAATGTAGGGAGGAGGAAAAGAGCAAAGCCCACTGCCGGCCAGAGGGAGAGCTTGTCTCTGGGAAAGAGATGCCACAGTCCTGACAACTATCCAGACTACTGTGCAGGAGCTCTAAGAGGAGATCATGATGGTGGGCAGAACCTCAGCTCCATTAGGGCCTACTCACCGATGCACAGGCCTCACTTCCTATTTGAGTATGAATCTCAGGTCAGGACCCCACGAATGGACTTGAGTGGTTATTAAACCCCCTTGTACCCTCTCCCGATGTGACCACATTGAATATATTTCTTCCTTCTTCTTCTTCTTCTTCTTCTTCTTCTTCTTCTTCTTCTTCTTCTTCTTCTTCTTCTTCTTCTTCTTCTTCTTCTTCTTCTTCTTCTTCTCCTTCTCCTTCTCCTTCTCCTTCTCCTTCTCCTTCTCCTTCTCCTTCCTCTTCCTCTTCCTCTTCCCCTTCCTCTTCCTCTTCCTCTTCTTCCCCTTCTTTCTCTTCCTTCTCCTCCTCTCCCTCCTCCTTCTTCCCCTGCCTTCTAATAATTCTGAGGATGCTCAGGGTAGGATTAGAGCTCACTTGTTGGTGCTATGAAGGCCCAGGCTTTGTCCCTAGTAACTCCAGTAAAAACACTGATCCATTTTCTTTTGTGAGCTGATGTAATGGCAACAACTACTGTAGACATAGACACTGGCTTGAAGAGAGAGACATATGTGAAACTTGGCTGGCTTTCTCAGGATAAAGTAAACACACATCCTCAGGCTGTACAGTGTTGCTCATTGGAGAAGCATCCCAACACAAAGCAGCATGAGGGACTCAGAGCATCTGCCAGTCTTCCAGTGACTGTGGAATCAGGCTTATGTGTTAAGTAAGAATATAAGACTATTGGAAGCACAACGGATGACTATTAAGAGATCCTTCTCACGTGCACGTGTGTGTGCGTGTGTACGCGTGTGTGCGTGTGTGTTTGTGATGTGTGTGGTCTCTCTCTGTGTGTATATGTTTTTGTGGTGTATATGGTGTGGTGTGTGTGGTGGGTTGGGGTATGTGGTGTGTATTTGGTAGTATATTTTGGGGGGTGTGTTTGTATATATGTGATATGTATGTGCTCTGTGTGTGTATGTGGTGTTATGCAGTATGTGTGTGTGTACACATAAGCTCTCTGCATGTGGTGTGTAGTGTGTGGTGGTGGTGATGTCTGTGTATGTGTGGTATGTGGTGTATTGTGGGATGTGTGTGCTCTGTGTGTGTGTATGTGATGTTATGCAGTATGTGTGTGTGTATGTGTGTGTTCACATAAGCTCTCTATATGTGGTGTGTAGGGTGTGGTGGTGGTGATGTCTGTGTATGTGTGGTATGTGGTGTATTGTGGGATGTGTGTGCTCTGTGTGTGTGTATGTGATGTTATGCAGTATGTGTGTGTGTATGTGTGTGTTCACATAAGCTCTCTATATGTGGTGTGTAGGGTGTGGTGGTGGTGATGTCTGTGTATGTGTGGTATGTGGTGTATTGTGGGATGTGTGTGCTCTGTGTGTGTGTATGTGATGTTATGCAGTATGTGTGTGTGTATGTGTGTGTTCACATAAGCTCTCTATATGTGGTGTGTAGGGTGTGGTGGTGGTGATGTCTGTGTATGTGTGGTATGTGGTGTATTGTGGGATGTGTGTGCTCTGTGTGTGTGCTTTGTGTTTGTGCTCTGTGTGCCTGTACACATGTTTCTCTCACTCTCTCTGTTTCTCTCTCTCTCTTGCTCTCTGGCCTTTCTGTAATAGCTGTTATAGGAAGAATTACTTTGGCTTCTCCTGCCTAACCTCTTTACAAGAATTAAGTTCACTTGCCCCCAAACGCTGCCCCACAAATGTGGAGTTCTAAATCTAAAGACTGTCCCACCTAATGTGACTGATGTGAAGTGTGAGATAATCTTTCTTTACATTTCTAGAACCCTGTTGAACTCTGCAATGCTCTCTAGGCTTTTGTTCTCTGCCTCAGTTAACACAGAGCAGAGAAACTTCCATGAGCTTTAACTTGTAGAAAAGTAACACATCTGTGTTAGAATGCTGCAGCTGGCACTGAGGGTGTGGCTGAGCTTGCTTGGGAGGCTCTGGCCAGAGGGGACAGGAGGCACGTACTGGGATGCTGAAGGCTGGGTTCTGCATACAGCCTGCATTTGTTTGTGTCTCTTCCAGCTTCCAAAGCCCTTTACACCCCCAAGTTCTCCAGGACGAAGCTTTAAGGTCCACAGCCTCTGCATCTTCCAATGATGCATTCCCCTAGACAAACTCGATTCCTTCCTAACAACTCTCATCACTGGATGACTGGGCTTGTCAGTTCTGAGCAGCTGGGATCTCAGGCCTGTAACATTATGGTAACAGATTTCACATAAATATGTTTAAGTATAAACTAGGAAGAATGAGACTAGAAAAAGCCATGAAGCGTTTGATTTAAGATGGAAGTTGAAACCAGAAGCCACACTCATTTTTAAGCTGGAAACTCAAGGAGCTTTAGAATGCTACTGAGGTGTCTTGAATCAATTCACTTGAGGATACATGTAGGAGAAATGCTTAGAAGATATCTGCATACAAATTCCCTTAACGTTTCAGTTAGATCTCTAATTAGTTTGCATCAGTGTAACCTAAAGTTTCTACTAAATCTACATCCTATGGGCGTCAAAGAACATTCCTGTCTTACTGAAAGGTTTCAGAATTCTAAGGCCAACTGTTTCATAACCTTGAGTCAGTGAATATTTATTTGGAAACTCTACATATATTAGAACATTTGGCCTGAAAACTGTGTTAGTTAAGGCTTGGATTTTATTTATTTATTATTTATTTAGATAATTAACCATTGACTGTGGCTCCATTGATTTAGTTCCAATTATCTCAGAGCATGTAACATCTGCATCGTCTCTTAGAAGTGGGAGCATATAGCTAAAGACATTCTTTATAGTAGGAAGCTCCATATTCGCTTGAACGGAGTGACTCTAACAGTTTAATTTAGAAAGCAACATCAGTTTCTTGTTACCATTATCTAAGAGCTCTAGGACCCCTTGATGCTTAAAAAAAGAACAAGGGTACCCTGAGTTCACCTCCCCTTCTCTTTGTAGAGACCCACACAGTAAGCACAGAGCACACTCAAGCCTAGGAGGGAAAACATCTCAGAGAGAAGCCAGCATCATTTACTGATTTGAAATTTGCTTCAGCTAGACAGCATTAAAGTGTCAGTTGTTGTCAACTTGACCCAAACTTCCACACATCTGGGAAGATGGACTCTCAGTTGATTAACTGCCTTCATCAGATTGGCCAATTTGACCAGTTTTTCCTCCTAACAGGAGATTGAGGCTCACTTAAGTTGGTGAAAAACAAAGAGTCCCCTTTGCTTTATCCTTTCCCAAAAAGCAGTCAGAGCACTCTATCTGTTTCACCTTCTCTTTTATGAGACCTACATTTCTGCAGTGTATTGCCTAATGGGAGCTCTCCTTCTATCTTAGACTCCTGAATGGGGAATACAAGTCAATTGTATTGCTAAGTACATTTGTTGCATTTTTTTTTTCTGCTGGCACACTGTATTGGACCCAAGGTTTTAAAGTGTAAACTTTGGGGGTATGTAAATATTTGCTTCAAAGTAGTCTGAGTGGTTGCTATGGACTCTTAAAGGCACAAAGTTCAAAGTGGGAGGTAAAGAAAAGAAATAGTGATTGCCTAGTTTTTCTTTTATTATTCCATGGATAGCCAGCCATTTACATCCTTCTTTTCTTCATGTCACCCAGCTTTGGGGGTGGATTGTGGGAAATAAAGGGGTTGTCTCAGTCCCTAAGCTTGACTGCTTTTCCCCATTCCTAATGTAGCATGGTTGGGATTGATTTTTTTTTTGTTGACCAATTAAAGATGTACCTGTGGGGTCTGCCAGACTAGAATCCTAACTCCAGCCTGCAGTTCATATCACTTCCTGGAGCCCCCACATCTCTTTATAAAATGAAAGACACACCCACAATCCTGAGGTACCCGTTTAGTGAGCGATGCATCTGGAGACCACCATAACCACACATAGCCCTGGCTGGACATGTGTTTTGTGTTGCTGATGATGTTGTGTGCTCACTCCTCCTACGATTCTTTGACAGTAAGATGCTCACCGCAACGCTGGGCCTGCAGAAGTTCACTCCATGCCAGATCTCTGCTGTTTAATGATGTTAACGTCTTTCCAAGGCACCCCACATTTCCCGGGTTGTAAATCTGCCTCTCACCCTTGTAGCCAGCTGCCTCTTGAACATGAACCAATTCTCTGTAATCAAGCCCGTGGAGACGGCAATTCCCCAGCCTGCCTCTGCTGCGTACCCACCGCTTTATCGCTCTCCTCACTTTGAATTGAAATACTCTATGGCGTTAATGCGTCTCAGATTGAAACCTGCAGGGTTGGATTTTCAATCTCCCCCCTGGGATGGTAGCAGAACTGGTCTTCCAGAAGACAGACTAATTGAGAGGTCTCTGAAAAGGCCATAGATCCACTGCCAGAATGGCAGAGAATGTCCACATCCAAAGGAGCATAGTGGCCTATGGAAGCTTTGTCCAGCTAGGGTAGTGAGCAGCTAGCAATGCAGTTATATTGGAACTGCTAAAGGGTCCCATGGAGAGGGGGAGGGGTGGTATTTATAGTTCACTGTGCACTAGACTCTGAGTCAAGAGCTCTGTCCCACAGTTGTCCATAACAACTTTTAATTCATTAATTTATTTTTGTTTTGTGAGACAGAGTCTTAGCTGGCTTGGTACTTACTATGTAGCCCAGGCTGGCTTTGAACTCACAGCAATCCTCCTGCCTCAGCTTCTTGAGTGCTGGGAATTACAGACATACTGCGTCACACTCAGCTATTATAACAATTTTAATATGA
The DNA here is from genome assembly GCF_017639785.1 of Mesocricetus auratus. NCBI lineage: Eukaryota > Metazoa > Chordata > Mammalia > Rodentia > Cricetidae > Mesocricetus > Mesocricetus auratus. The sequence continues at coordinate 60,019,551 of NW_024429191.1, forward strand.
GCATTCAGAACGGATACTGACCAGCTCTTTCCCCTCATTCTCTCTTCTCTCTTTCTCTGTCTCTAGAATTTGTGCATACTAGGCAAGCTTGCTACCAGTGAGCCATATCCCTAGGCCTTTCCCTACTTTTCATTTTCAGACAGTGCTTTGCTAGGTTATCCAGGCTGGCCTTGAACTCTCTAGGCAAACCTTGAGCTGTGATCTCCCTGTCTCAGCTTTTGAATAGATGAATTAGATGTTTGTACCACAGGCCTGGACCAGCACCCCGGTGTATCCTGGATAAGTGTCTGGTCTGCCACCTAGACAATCATTACTACTCCTCAACCTACTGATCAAGAAACTGAGTACCAGACAGGTCAAGGTGACCAGTCGAAGGTCTTACCCAGAGGGTCAGAGTCTGAAGTGCAACCCATTGGATGCATAGCAGAAGAGTGTCTGTGGTTTGCAGCATCTCTCAATTTCCACATTCAGATTCATCCAGGTTTACCAGATGGTCTTTTTGGCTCTACATCTTCAGAGCACTGTGTTTTCACTGTGTCCCCTTTCTCCATATCTGTTCTTTGAGCCTTGCATGTGGTTAGGGTAGAAACCAAATCCAAGTTGAGGCTCCCTAGAAAGCCCTAAATGTTGTTCAAAGGGCCTGTGGGTACACATGCTGGAGTTGCCAGGATAAGCCTGTGGGGAAGATAGCCTGCAGCATATCACAAGGGATCTTGGGGAGCTGTTGGCTACAGGATCAACACTAGAAATCTCTTTTACACATTCATGTCCACACTGCACCTGAAATTTGACTCTAGAGGAGGGAGAAAATAGGGAATCCAATGTTTCTTGAGTTCCAAAGATGAGTCAAACTTGTTACCCACAATCATGTTGATGATACAAAGCCATCTTTCCAAGGAGGCTGGAAGGCTGGTCTGGGCTCCAGGTCAAAGATGCTGCCATGAGGCTCATTTGCAGCAAGAAGCCTCTGATCTCCTCCTTATGCCTGATGATCTTTCTGGTCAGTCAACTTAAAAGTTTGTGTTTAAAAAGTTTAAACTGAGTTGTCATTGAGATTCTAGAAGAAACTAAAAGCTTGTTTATTACCTTAAAATGCTTTTGAGTACCTCTGTGATCAGCTCTATTTAGGTAGAGTGGTCAGAAGGAAAACAATAGAGTGAGAGAGAATTTTTTCCAACTAATAACTTTTCACACCCTGTCTTGCTATTAAAGCCTCCTATGATAGGGAGCCTGCTACCCAGCTGAGCAAGGAATTGGCTCCTTCCTGATTTTGCTTTAGGCAAATACAAATTTATATGGTGTGTGTGTGTGTGTGTGTGTGTGTGCATGTGTGTGTGTGAGAGAGAGTGCATGTGTGTGTGCATGTGTGTGTGTGTGAGAGAGAGTGCATGTGTGTGTGTGTGTGTGTGTGTGTGTGTGTGTAGGGGGAGGTGTGGTTCAGAGTGAACCTAATTCTTTTTGAGAAGCACAGGACAATCTGTTTTCTCTATTTTCTGTTGTTTTTTCAGTTTGGGCCATTTTTCTCTCTGAAATTGCTTTGAGCTGGGAACAGAGAAGAAAAAGAAAAGCAACTTGAGTGTTGAGTTTATAAGACACAGAAGGTCTTATAAATTCATTTCCTCTCTTCATTTCTCTTCTATTTGCTGTGATAACACACTCTGACACGCACACACACACACACACACACACACACACACACATACACAAACCCAATAACATCCTAAGGGAGAATGGGTTAAATCTGCCTCAGTCCATCATGGCAGGGGGTCAGGGCATTAGGAGTTTGAAGCAGTGCTGGCTTCACATCAGACCGCAGAGAGCAATGGATGCATACTACTGCTCAGCTCTCTTTCTGTACTTGTGCAGTACAGGGTCCCAATCTAAGGAATGGCACTGCCCACAGTGGGTGAGTCATCCTGTCTCAGTTAATGTAGTCCAGGCCCATTTCCCAGGTGGTCTATCTCTCAGGTGATTGTCAAGCCAACAACATCATATTTTCCCATGATATTAGTCTCCCAAAGTGCACTGTAAGATCTGCGTCATTGTCTCGAAGTGGCAGTTAGGGCAACCAAAGCTCAGGGAGATTAAGTGACATTTTTCAGGTCTCACAGAGTAAACATCACAGCCAAGATAAGGATGGGTTCTCCCAGGCTCCCAGATTGACCTTCCTTCCAGTGCCTCAGACTACAGACTACTTATAGTTAGAAACCCACTTCCCAGGCGATTCATTGCATCAGTCTCTCTCTCTCTCTCTCTCTCTCTCTCTCTCTCTCTCTCTCTCTCTCTCTCTCTCTCTCTCTCTCTCTCTCTCTCTCTCCTCATTCTCTCAATCTGAAATGATATGCTAAGGCAAAGCTTGGGTTAAGTAAGAAATGGCTAATAGGTTTCACATGAAGGTCAAGCTTGGTCCCTCAGCAGGGCCTACTCAGAGCTCTTGGTTTAAAGAGATCTTTAGTCATGTCTAGGCTCATTAGGAAAGGGTTCTAGGATTGATTTGTGATGTCTTCCTTGGCATGTATGTAGGTTGCCTGAATGCGTCACAAAAGGGCTGTGATAGTGAGTGTGTCCCTGTAGCCAGCTCACTCATCCCTTTGCCTCCATTGCTGAGCAAGAAAAACAGGAATCAAGGGAGGAGAATAATTTTTATAAGGAAACAAAGCTTTTCCCCAGAATTCCTAGCAGACATCTATATTTTGTTGATCAGAATTATATGATATAATAAGAACTAAACATTTGAGGGGGTGGTTGAAGCAGGGTTTCTCTGTGGCTTTGGAGGCTGTCCTGGAACTAGCTCTTGTAGACAAGGCTGGTCTCAAACTCACAGAGGTCTTGTAGACCAGGCTGGTCTCGAACTTACAGAGATCCACCTGCCTCTGCCTCCCAAGTGCTGGGATTAAAGGCATATGCCACCACTGGCCAGCAGAACTAAGCATTTTTGTTGTGCCCGTTTCCATCCTGCCTCCACCCCAGGGATTCTATCAATAAAGAGGTAGACTCCTGATATTGGATTGGAGATCAGCAGTTATCATGCTTGGATTGGGTATTGTCAACTTGACACAAACTAGTCATTTGGGAAGAGGAAACCTCAACTTAGGAATGATCTTCATTAGACTGGCCTATGGGCACTCTGTGGGGAATTTCAAGATTAATGATTGATGTGGGATGACCCAGTCCACTGCAAGCAGTACCACCCCTGGGCAAGTTATCCTGGGATGTATAAAAAAGCAGGACGAGCAAGCCAGAGAGCGTCTTTGTTCCATTGCCTCTTCATCATTCCTATCTCCAGATTCCTGCCTTGAATTACTGCATTGACTCTCCTTAGCGGTATACTAAACTGTAAGATGAAATACTCTCTCTCTTCTTACAGTTGCTTTCAGTTATGGTGTTTATCACAGCAACAGAGAGCAAACTGGGACAGATGATGTCACCTTGGCCAATCCTAGAGATTTGGCATGCTTATTTATTCTTGTGATGATGTCTTCTTTGGGAAATATTGAACCCCCAATTGACTAGGATTGCCAATATGGTAGAGTGAGGAATTGCAAACCAATGGAACAGTCCTTACTAGTTAAATTCAGAAGGACAGAGAATTCAGGGGACTCATGCCCCAAATAGCAGAGCTCAGGAAACCAGAAACAGTGTTCATTCAGTGTAACATCAAATATTGGAAGTGATCCTTCCTATGGCTGTGTGGGTGTGGTAGGACAGTGGCCCCAGTAGAGAGAACAGAGTCTGGACAGAGCCACACCCTCTGTCCACCTCTGGCAATAGGTCCACCCCATGATCAGCCTGTCTGTCTTCTGTGCTTTCCTTTAGTCAATGCCCTTGATGTGGGCCTTCAAGGCTTCTGACAGGACAGTTCCAATGGAACTGTCTAGTTTTACTTCACTTTGATACAAGATAGAGTCATTTTGGAAGAGGCAACTTCAATTGTGAAAATGTCCTCATCAGATAGGCCTGTGGGCAAGCCTGTGGTTTATTGTCTTGATTGATAATTGACACGGGAAGGCACTGCTCTCTGTGCATCATGTCACCCCTGGGCTGGTGTCCTGAGTTGTGTAAGAAAACAGGCTGTACAAGTCATGGGGGAAAACTAGTAAGTAGCATTCTTCCATGGATTCTGCAGTAGCCCTTGCCTCCAGGTTCCTGACCTGTTAGAGTTCCTGTCTTCACCTCCTTTGGTGGTGGGATGTGGAGGTGTAAACAAAATAAACCCTTTCCTCCTCCAGCTGCCTTCGTTTATGGTGTTTTATCACTGCAATGTTAACCTTAACTAAGACAGAAATTGATACTGGGTTGTGGGGTATTGCTGTGACAGACCAGACAGTGACTGTGTGTTTTTGGGAGGACTGTAGTATGTGGACTTGGGGCTAGAAAACCCATTGAGTGTTGCAAGTTCAGTGGAGTCTTGTGGGAGTTCGGAAGACAAGCATTCTGAGAGCACTGTGGGTGACTGATGCCTGGCTTGGAGGTTTCAGGGGGAAGACTTGAGAGTCTCTTAAAGCATCTTTCAGTACTGTTTGGTACTTTGAGTTAAGAGTCTGGCATTCTGGTCAGTTGAGGCTGAAGAATCACCATGATTAGCAAGAGACTAGTACTACAAGTCTACTTTGCTGTCCTGGGACCATTGAGGCTCTGAGAAATCAGTGGCAATTAAGAGGAGACCACTATCACTGAAGTGAAAGCTTGAGGGATGTGTACCTCAGTGTCAGCACCCAGAAGCTGTGGTCGAGAAAGGGGCTAAGGTTGTGCAGCCAAAGTGAGTCTTCAGGTAGCATTGGCTCTGGTAGCATGGAGGGGTCATGGAGTTTGTGTGTGTGTGTGTGTGTGTGTGTGTGTGGTCACGTCACCTTTATGAGTTTCAGTTTTTTGATAAGATTGAGATTATGATAACAACATCCATCCCTCAGCCCAAGGCAGTCAGTTTTAGAAACTCCAACGATGCCTGCCTGTCCCTGGATGACTTCCCTTCTCTAGTCTGGCTCCTCCTATTCTGTTCTCCTGGTGTAGACAGGATGCTGTGGCCTCCCTTCAGAGAACCCCACACTGGTTTCCGTTACCACCCAGGGCTATGCCCGCACTCTGGGGTAGCATGCCTGCTCCCCATGAGCTGGCCCACTGAGGAGCCATCACAACTCATGACCTCCCTCATCATACCCTCTGACCACCTGGAACACTCACAGTGAATGAACTTCTCCCCCAAATTGTTAAAAAGATTTTATTTTTATCTTTAATAGCGTATATGTATATATATATGTGTGTGTGTGTGTATATATATATATATATATATATATATATATATATATATATATATGTATGGTTATGTGCTTGTGTGTGCAGGGGCCATCAGGGGGCAGAATGGAGCTTCAGATGTCCTGGAGTGGGAGTTACAGGTGTTTGTTAGTCCTGGGAACCAAGCTCAAGCCCTCTGTAAGCGTAGCATGTGGATGTAACTACTGAGCCATCTCTCCTGCTCCTCCCTCGGAGATTTTCCAGGTATCCTGGTGCTTTACCAATCACCTAGTGAATAAATGGTTGGAGAAAGGAGCAAGCAGACAAGCCACGGTGCCTTCCAAGGACATCTGATTGCTCTCTGCCGTTATTGAGAACATTACTGTTGTCACTGCAGGTGTCAGCTAAGAGAAATCAGGGTTTGGGGCACAGTGATAGGGACTTGCCCTTGAGCAGTTTATGACTGGTATGTGATGGCCTGTGGATGGAAGACACAACTTTCCACCCACTAGTCCACATGCCGAATGAGTTTGAACAACTAGGCGTGAAGGCTGGTCACCAGTCATGGAGAGCCTGCATCTCATGCTCAGGTGGGTGTTTCCTCCTGGAGATCTGAGTCCAGGCTTCCTGGAGGAATGGAAATGGAACACCCACATGGGGTTCATGTTGGAAAAAAATATCAATCCCTGCACGTACATTTCCTTTGCAGTGTCACTCATCCTTCTCAGGTAGACAGAGGAACTCCAGCTGTGGTAAGACTGAATGGTTCTTTCCAATCCCCTTTCTCTCACACAGACAGCATCAATACCTCTTGCGGGAAGCCTTCCATGATTACATCTTGTCTTCCAGCATCCTACACTGTCTCTCATTTCAACATGGATGAGTATGTGCCTCTGTGTGGGTCCCCAGGATGGCAACATCAACCGCCTTATTCCATAAGTTTCCTTCCTGAGAAATACAGGAGGATGGGGTGTCCAGGGTATGTGGACAGAGCCTCCGTGGCTTCACAGCTGCCTCACTGAGCTACCCGCACAGGGCCTGCTCACCTAAAGATCGTTTCCTCTTCTGAGGTGGAGAAGGAGCACTCCTGATGAGACAGGGAGGGACTGTGGAGACGCTGGAGATGGCTGCGAGCACTTGAGAACAAGCTCTTGTTGAGCACGAGAAACATGAATGCTAAAAAGACACGCACAGGAACAAAACACCGTGCAGGACACAGTCCTTGTCCACAGCTCCTCCCCCAGAGCAACCTCCATCCCCCTTTTACCAGATCTTTTAGGGTGGGAGGGGTGGGGGGCGTGAGCAGGAGCTCAAACCAGTCTGAGCTACATAGCAATACTGCTTCAAAATCTAACAAACACACACATACATACGCACACACATACATACATACGCACACACATACATACATATGCACACACATACATACATACACACACACATACATATGTACATACACACACACTCCACCACCACCACTGACAACCATAACATCAGCAACAACAACAAACTTTTAGGTAATTTATCAGGAGTTGGGCAAAACCCAGTTTTCGTATCTTAGATTCACATTTAAAAATATATAAAACCCTTAAATCCCATTACTCATGGGATGACTTGGCTCTGAACAATTTTTGACTATTTCTGAAAATCAGATTTCCCTCCTGGGGATAAACATTTTTCAGCACTGAGGTAATTCAAGAGCCTATTTCCTATCTGTGTTTTTTTCCCACTCCATGGGCAGCCTCGATTCACAGGAAGTGAGCTTCAGGCACACAGCTCGGGGTTGAAATCCTGGCTTTTTCACCTTTTCAGCTGTGTCGCGTTGGACAGGGAACTCAACCTCTCTGAGCCTTCACATCTCATCCGTGAGGTGGGAAACATGCTCTGAGCTCACACAGTGAAATCACATGTGAAGGGGACATCCAGATGGATGGGAAACGCCCCTGGGATGCCAGCCCCTCTCTTCCTCCCTCCCTCTGAACCCCACCAAGCCAGGGCTCTGCTACAGGACATGACTCATCTTGACTCCTATTCATTGCGTCCTTGCTCTCCTCCCCTTATTTGCATTTGGACATCCTAAACTCGGGTCTCTTTGTGCCCCAAATTTCTAGTGTGGTACTGAGCACAGAGTAGGTGCTTCAAAAAAATACACAAACAGCCAGGCGTTGGTGGCGCACGCCTTTAATCCCAGCACTTGGGAGGCAGAGGCAGGCGGATCTCTGTGAGTTCGAGGCCAGCCTGGTCTACAAAGTGAGTTCCAGGACAGGCACCAAAGCCACAGAGAAACCCTGTCTCGAAAAACCAAAAAAAATATACACAAACAAAGAAAGGCTGCTTCAGTGAGCCAAAGATGAGAGGAACCCAAACCCCATCTGACTGACAGATGTCTGGGGAACCACTGAGCAGTACAGAGGGCGTGCAGCAAGAAGCACGTCATTCCCAAGGTAATAGGTAACTACTTGCAGTCATTTTGTAAACACATTTGGCTTCCCAGGGTGTCTTTGGCCTCTTATGGATTGTGTTAAGTTCTGATGTTTCTTTAACAAAAACAAAAAAAATTGCTTGTGCTCAGGTTGCGATTCTCCAGCTGTCCTCTAGATGGTGGTGCTCAACACAGAGACTGCCCTGAGCCTGTGGAACTCAACAGAAGGGGCGGTTAGGTGGAGAGGGGAATCGCTTTTTATTATCAATGCATTAAGAATGAATTTATCATTCTGGCTCAGCAAAAGTCTAGTTATTCGGTAAGAAGCTTTATCCCCAGCTAACGCGCAGCTTAATCAGTTCACTGAGATACAAAGCCAGCTCAGGCTTTTGTCTCGTGTTCAGAATGAATACCCCACCGTGATGTCTGTGGTTTCAAAGCTCCTGGCCGATAGGCCTGAGCCTCTTGGTTTCTCTCCAGGATCCTAGAGCCAGGGCTCTGGGAAGGTCGAGGGGGGAAGCGTAGGTGCATCAAGTCCAGCCTCCTGTGGTGAGCGTGACAGGTGATCTGCCGAGATGGCTTGTATGGAATTGTGACAACAGCATCAGAAAGCAGCTATGAAAAGTCTCCTGTTTCCTCTGTGGCAGGCACTGCTCATACGCCCTTTTATTCCACTCACTCACTCCACATAGTCCTTTGTGGCTTGGACTCTCACTACCTGGGTATGAAATGTAGACTTTGAGGTTTGGGAACGAATGCATGCATCACACAGTGGATGGCGACCGCTAGGATGAATGCCTGGCTGTGAGAGCCATAGTCTTGGCTGCTTCTCTTTGGTGGCATCCTATCTGTGGGCTGACAACATTCTGACTCACTCCTAAATCAGGAATCACCGATGTCCACCTTGGTGTATCCAGGATCCCCAGAACAAAGAACAACTGAGGGACTTGGCAAAGTCTCTTGCAAGGCTACCTCACTCTTGGGTAGACAGGGCAAAGCCCCACTTCAGCGCCAGGGGCAGGTGGTAATGCAGAGAAATGCTGGTTGTTGTTAGTTAAAAAAAAAAAAAAAACCCCTAAGGTTTAGAGCCAGAAAGACCTGCAGCCGGATCTATACTCCACAGTTTCTTGGGTAAGTTATTTTCTATTCTGGAGTATTAATGAATTTCACCAGCAGGTGTAACCCACCTGGGAGGACACAGGCAGAGCATTCAGGGGTCAGAGGTAGGTGACAGACTGTGTTCCCCAAACCCAGGAGTCAGGGCATCCTCCAAGCAGGTAGGAAAGGAGAACCAGTAAGGAAAAAAACCTGCTGTAGCTGGGGATGCTGTTGACATAACAGTGAAGTGTTTTTATGACAGGTGGCCCAAATTTACCTCGTAAATTTGACTAAGCCTCGTGGCTCAGGCCAAGTTATTTAACTTCTCTGAGGCTGAGTGTAGTCATCTGTGAAATGGGTACAATAATCTGATAGGTGAAAAGCTGAACACAGGGCCTGACATGGGCTTAGTGTGCAAAGGGACTAAAGAAAACACAAGGGACCAAGAGTGTCACCTGTTTCCCGGTTGGGTGTGGACCAGGATGTAGGTCACATTCTCCTACGATTTTCTTCCAATCCTGTTCCCCAAACTATCTGTCTTCACAGAGTTTGCTAAAGACAGCACAGCCTAATCCTCACAGCGTGCTGAGTTCCTGCTCAGAGTGGCCCAGACTGGGGCCCTCATCCCTGTTGGCCTGTGCACAAGACCCAAGGCTCCTCTTTGTAGCATTACTCATGTCCAAACCCTGTCTGTCTGCATATCTTCTGAGCGTCAAGATCGTGCTGATCTCCATGCTGTCATGGGAGAAGTTGCAGACACTGCGGGACATGGGATGATGGGGTGGGAAGAGAAGGGGGCCAAGGAAGGGTGGCTGTGTGGCTGAAGGGAGGGGACAAGGCTGTAGACTCCCTTCCAGTCTAATTAGCAGAGGAAAGCTGTGCTAAATAGAAAAATGGTAAAGACGATAAACAAAGCCGTGACAGAACTGACTAAACCACAACACCCTGGCTTTCAAGGACCTCTGAGAACACAGGGCTCAGACCCGTTGCACATGGACTTCAGTCGTCCTAAGTGACACCGGGAAGATGGCCCTTGACTGGAGAGTCCTCCCATGTGTTGGCATCCTTCCTACACAACAACCGTGCAGGCTCCGTTTTGCCCTCTCTTACTGCCCAGTCTCCTGCATCAGGCTAGTGGCCTCCCATGACCTGAGTCCCACATCACGAATTGTCCCTCCTCTCTTTCCTTCATGTTCTGTATCCCATTCAAGGGATATGCTTTCATGGTAAATCTGGAATCTGCCAGGTCTCCCCATGCCCTGTCCACTCCAGGCACCTGCTCTCCCCAGATGCTGTGGAACCATGCCTCTCCTCTAGTCTTCTTCACCCGTGCCATGCATGTTTCCTCAACAGGAGGACCCCTTCCCTACATCCTGGCTGTAAGGTCTTGGCAGGTGAAGGCCGACACTTTGTCTCAATGTGCTGCTCACCCTTTTCATCCACACTTAACAAGGTCTTACGCTGAGCAAAGTTTTCAGCCTTGATGAAACTCAATCCACCCATGTTTTCTTTGATAGAGCACGTGTTTCGAGTCATGTCTAAGAACTCTCTGCCTCGCCACGGGTATTGAAGACATTTCCTTTTCTTTCCAGCAAGCTTCCTAGGCTAACCTCTTACATTTACATCTATGATCTACTTTGAATTAATTTTTCTATAGAATGTGAGGTTCAGATCAAAATTCTTTGTGGGGGACATCCTGGGGACTGTCCCATTGTTAGAGAAATGTTCTTCTTGCACCGCAAAGAAGTCTAAAAATAAAGGAAAGCCGAGCATGGCAGCTCACGCTGATAACCCTCTAGAGATTCCCTGCAGCCCTGGAAGTGCGCTCAGCAGCCCCTTCTTGGGATCCGATGACCTGGACCAGAAATTCATCTCTTCCTGCTGGCCCCACTTCATTCCAGCTCCTAGGTCTCTGCTCTTACTTGAGATGCTGGGAACTTCCCAGCATCAAGGTTTTTGTAGCTGGTCTACCTCTTCTGGGATGCTCCCCAGGTTCTTTCTATGGCTGGCTTCTTCCTAGCTATCAGGACTAGGATCACCTGTCTCTTAGTATAGCCATGAGTGTCCCCCCACTCTCTGCATTCACCCCCTCCCTGTCACCATGCTGTGTGATAGATTTCCTAGCATGGCTGACTAGCCCAGTGTATCCTGCCTGCTTGTTTTCTTTACTGATTACCCACCTTCACCTGACCATCCAAGTCCTGGGGATAAGCAATTTGACTCTGATTGAGACCTGATGCTGTGCAACCAAGCACACAGCCTGCATCCAATTCCACACCTAAGGTCTGGGATGAGCTGCTGGGTCGCTCCTGTCCTCAGCTTCCTCATCTGTCACATTTGATGCCATCACACCAAAGGTTACTGTGTGGTTGGATTAAAGGATTTCATGCACAGAGAGGAATTTTAGTATGCGTCTGGCACATGTCAGGACGGTGTGATGTGGGCTGTGAGGCTGCACTCCGAGGCTGGCTATCAGAGGGTGGAGGATGACCAGAGAGGGCTGGTGCCTACGCACATCTCCCCAACTGCAGTAGGCCCAGCTCTCCCATCATCTGTATTTTAGGTTTCCATGTAAGGTTCACTGACAGAATGTCACTGCCGAGAGGAGTTTGAAAAGCATAGACCTACCGAAGGGCACTGCATTTCCTCCTGATGGAGACATGGATTTTAGTCTCAACTTCAGTTTTCTTTTTCTTTTGGACAATTACCTGTCTAGTTTAGAGTTCAGATTTCCATCTGGGTCATGGGAATTCAGGAGAGATGATCGCCAGGGTCTCTCATATATGATGCTCTATGAGAATGAAATTCTGTCATTCTTAGTCTTGATCCAGCATCTGTACCAGAGAAGCCCTTGGCAGCAAGTTGGTAGGGAGTCTTTGAGAACCCTAAGTGCCACAGGCCCAGTGCTGCCCAGCAGTGACCCCAGGCTACAGCCCAGCTCAGGAGGATTCCAGACTTCCAGGAGGAGACTAGACTTTTGTGGGAGGGGGATCATCAAGGCATAATGTTGCCCCAGGTGCTGTCAAGTTGGGAAGTCCTGGCATCAGCCTCACCCCCACCAGTGTACTGGGTGACAGACTTTGGGCCATGTGGTGCAGATGCAGAAGTACACTTAAGCAAACCTACAGAAACATGGGCTCCACCAGAGGATGCTGGGAATCTGAGTTTAAGACAACTCCGAACCCTGCTTCCTTTAAGCATCATGATGATGAGCCAAGTCCAAGAAATACTGGTATCCTCCAGCATTACCTTGAACCTCCTCTTGGTCACTACATACAAATTAAATTTTTCTGGAAGCCATATTAAAATAATAAAAATTATTTTTTGCATATTTTATTTAATTCCAATGCATGGTTTCAACAAAATAATAATTTTAAAATATGTTGAATATCAATACTAAGACATTTTATATTCTTTCATGCTTTGCCTTCAAAATCTGGGATGTATTTTTTATGCACATCACAGCTCAGTTCACATGAACCATATTTTGAATGCTTAACACAACAAGGCCCAGGAGAGATGGCTCAATGGTTAAGAGAAACCTTTCTAGAGGTCCTGAGTTCAGTTCCCAGCACCCACATTAGGTAGCTTGCAAGCCCCTGCAATTGTAACTCTCCTGTCTTCCGCAGGTACTCACATACAACACACAACATTCTCTGTCTCTGTGTCTCCCTTCTTCCCCGCCTCCACCTCCACCCAACATAAACAATTCTGTGACCACTGTGCTAAGTAGTTCAGGTAAAGATGTTGCCTGAGTCTGAAGACCAAGATCACAACCCTGATAAAAAAACAGAACCGGCAGGAAGGACCCTGTAACCTGCCTTTTAAGGAACACCTTAACCCAGCTTTGACTTTTCTTGCTCCTAATCTCTGTCATTTTGGGGGTGAGCCAGGATATACTAACAGTGGGTGTAAAGTATGCACAGTGTGCCTTGTTGATATCCTACACACTGTCTGGGGCTAGATCATGTGACCCCCAGATTCAGGTGCTGAATATTCAGTTCTTCACAATGTCACTATGTCTGGAGGTGACTGAAAACTTTAAACTGTGGCCATCACAGTAAAGCCTTAACCAGCAGACAGGATCCTAACAATAAGAGGTTAGGCTAGAGCCACGTGAGGAAGGAGCACACATAGATGCAAGGAGGATGGATGGTCCTCCCAGCCAGAACCTGTACCTTCGATTCTGCCATGCAGTCGGTGGTACTTCGTTATGGCAGCCTTGAGAACTCAGTACAGGGCATCATCTCACCTTAGCTCTCTCGACACTTCTGCAGGGCACATATTATAAGGAAACTGGAGGCTGAAGAGGTTAAGTAGTCCCCTCAAGTCCCAGCTGGAACATGGCTGAACTGGGACTCCACCTCAGGCCTGCCTTTACCTTGACACTGAGTCAAAACCTTTATCCCTAACCACTGACCACCCTGCATTTACATCCATTCCTGGAACCAATTATTTTTTTTAATAGCATTAATTTACGAACCACAGATGTTTGTTTCCAGTCATGTGGTTTGGAAGATATTACTGTGGGCCTTGGCATTTACACTTAGAAAATGAAATGGACCCTGGCCAATGGTTGCTAAAAGTCCTTTCAAATTATCTGTAGGAAACTCCACATTTCCCACAGTAGAAGGAAAGTTGAACTCGGTGAGTGAAGTGCTTGCCACGCAAACACTCAGACCTGGGTTTGATTCCCACAATCCGTAAAAAGCTGGCCGCGATGGTGTGAACTTGTCAGCTCTGTGGAAGCAGAAAAGGGTGAATCCCTGAGTCTGCCAACCTAGTCTACTTGGTCAGTTCGGGGTCAGACTCTAAAATAAGGTGAATGGCATTCCTGAGGATACCCTAACTTTCTAGATTGTCCTCACCCGTGTAGTTGAACACACGGGCACTTACACCCACATGAACATGCACATACATGAATGAACACACATGCACACATGAAAGTGTCCCGTCCTAGAGGAGGGTGGCAGGAGTAATGGCAGCATAGTGAAGGTGTCATCACTGTGGTAGGCGTTAATGACAGTACAGGAGGAACTTTACTGTACACACGGAAAGAGTGGCATTTAATAATGGCTGACATTTTCTGATCCTCACTGTGGCCCAGGCACCTTTAATAAATGCTTTTTACAGTCATTGTTTTGCTTAATGCCTCCAATGGCTCACATAATTATCCTCACTTTATAGACACAGAGGCAGGCTTTATTTGTGAGGTTCAGCTGGGGACTGCTGGGATGCTTCTCTCTCTCTCTCTCTCTCTCTCTCTCTCTCTCTCTCTCTCTCTCTCTCTCTCTCTCTCTCTCTCTCTCTCTCTCTCTCTCTCTCTCTCTCTCTCTGTGTGTGTGTGTGTGTGTGTACATACACATATGTCATATATACGGCATTTCAAGTGGTGTGGGAGTTTCCCACTTGTATAGGCTTTTCCCCCAGTCCTGGAAAACCCCAGCTATAAGGCCCTACATGGTGATAAAACTTCAAAACAGTTTCATGGCCACCGTCTCTTTCCAGCCTGACTTAGGCACCCTCATTCTTCCCTTTGTGTTGAGTGGATCCAGCGGCTTGGACCGTTTGAACATTTGCCTATGGGAGGTTGCACTTCGAAACAGTTACCATGGGCTCAATGACATAGGGACACAACCCTGTGTGTTTTAGTTATTTCTGTGCATAATTAAATTACTGCTAGTTGTTTTAGCATAGTAATGACTTCTAGGACTGTTCCTACCATCTATTACTTAGTGGGGTTCTATGAATGGCAGAGCCTGGGTCCCATGTTAATTTAAATGACCCCGAAGCACCCAATGTAGAATGGTGCCGGTAGCAAAGGAGATGCAGTGTAAGACGCACCAGCAGGAGGCGCAGTGTAAGACGCAGCAAGCCAGAGCTAGTCTGTGGAAAACTGTCCTAATCATAAGTCATGGGCTGTACCTGGACAATTCAGTTTTTATGGACGTCCAGTCAGGACAGAAGTATGCATGGAGACATTTGTATCTTAAGCCCTATGCATGTCGTTCATTTTTTCTGATGGAGTTTTTCCAGACAGAATCGATCACAGCTCCTGAGTTCTCAAGGTCCAGGTATAGAGCAGTGATGCAAACAGTGTTTGCATCTGTGTTTGGTGCATCCTGATTCTCAATAAAACCTCCTTGACCAACCATGCCAGACGAGACGGCTGATACATTTCTGCTCACTCCCTGTAAAAGTGTGCCATAAAATGGTTCTGTGGAGAAGCAATCTCAGGCATAAAACCCCACTTACAGGGAAAAACAAGACTTCTAGATGGGGAGTCAAGCAGCTAATTAACAGAAATAGTCGTACCTTTCTGGGTATGCCATTTGCCATTGTAGTCAGCTATCTTAATATTGTCAGTGTGTTGTGATATGTTCTCACACTTATTTGCATCTGGTTTGATGTTTGTCATTTTGTGTGTTACTTTTCTCTCGTGAAGCTCTTCCAAAAGACATAAGCTTCAGGTCCATTGGCACCTGTTGGTGGGGAGGCCCTCCATGATTTGTAACTGTGATTGTGAGCAAGGCAATTGACCATTCCTCCTCTTTGTCTCCACTTCTGCTGACAGAATCCACTCTAACAATCAACAAAATTTCATCCCATTTCTTCTTTAGGACAAATTTCCTGTGAACTAGCATCTCATTAAGCTCAGGTCTGTAACCTCTGCTCCCCTACAACAAGAGACACTCACTCCTCCCCAGCAGCACAGCCATGACTCCCTTGCAGCTAAAGCCCCACCACGGTATTTGGATTTTTGCTTCCTGAGTGAGAGGCAAAGAAAGTCAACACTTCCCTTTGGCCTTGGTGGCAGCCTTGAGGTCATCTTGCTTTGTCAGAGATGGAGTAGAACCAGTGTTAGGGACCCAGACAGCTTTATACTCAGATGGACTGTCCACTTAGTTCACAGTCAGATGGGAGGAGCCCAAGCCCCTTTCCTGGGACCAGACCAGAGAAGGGCACTGACCCAACCTGGCTGTTCAGGGAGCCTCCTGGGATAAGTTACACTCCGGCTGGGTCCTGGAGGCTGAATAAGATCTGTCAGATGAGGAGAGGTGGCTGCTGTCCGTCATACTCCCACAATGCAGTAACACATCAGTCAAACACTAACCCAGGTAGTGCTGGGAGACACAGTTCAAGTCTCTCATCAGCTGATCCTAAATTCCAGAGAGAAGACAGGGGGACCTGGCCTGATCAGGTAAGCACTTTGAAAGAAGTGCTGAACTCAGAGATTCCAAATGGCCACTGGCTCTGCGCTGTCCCCAAGCGATGCATCCACCACCCCTCTTCTTGGTTCCTTCTACCCTGAAGTAAAGCTTACCTCACCTTCCTTCATTCGCCCTCCTCACCATCTGCTCCACACACTCTGTATTTACACAGTCAACTCTCACAATGGCACAAGCAAACTTATTACAATAGGTCTGTTACCTATGAATTGATCTATCTCCTATTGGCTCTGCCCCTCTTATTAAGACCTAACTGATAAAAAATAAAGATGGTATAGTGCCAGAACCTCAAAGTGAATGAAGGCTTTTCATATCTTCCATGGGGTACTGTTCTCAGGGATTCAGTATTAAAATAAAAGAGCAACATTATGTTTTCTTCTTACAAATGGGATGACCGAGACACTGAGAGACCATGGGACTTTGCAAGGATGTCACTGTCTCCTGGAAGCCTGGGCCTCACCTTTAGCACTAGGCAGCAAGAGTGACAGAGATGTGACCCCTGTTCCTGCAGTAGGGAGGCATGAGCAGCTCAGATCATTTGGACACTTGAAATGGAGAGGGATGGGGAGTGAGATGAGAGATGATGTGTTTAGATTAATGTCATAACCACCCTGTGTGCCAGCCTGTTTTCTCCATCACAGGTGGAGTAGGTAGACAGGAACAGGTCAGGGCACACTGCTGACAGGAGGAAGGCACACTGATGCCCACTATGACATCTGCTGGTTTGTCTTCCCAGGGATGCATGAGCAAACCCAGGCCATGCTGAAGTGTGCAGGCAGTGGAAGGAACCAGGCTGTCTTGCCGGGCTCACCACATGGTACACTCTCTGATACAGAAGCCTCCCTGCTACCCTAAACCCATAGAGCATGGAGACCCATGAAGAACTCACCATGAGGATCCTGGCAGCCCAAATGAGTTCCAAAGGACTGACTCTGAGAGATTTGGGAGTATAGACAAGGGAAGCCCAAGACTCACTGAGAGATCCCCCTGGTAGTTTAACATTTGGCATTTCACAGGCAAGAAGAGGCAAGTCTCCTAATCTTGTATGTAACAACATAGTTACTCCAAGGATAAAGAGGTAGCCTTGTTCTTTGGCTCAAGATGGGTTGCTGATTGTAAAGATACAAAGAAAACATCTTGGCATTCATGATCCTCAGAAATATTGATAATGTCAATAGTATCTTTACTTCCTTCATACATTACTATTTGTCAATGAGTGTGTGTGTGTGTGTGTGTTTGTGTGTGTGTGTTGGGAGGCACACACATGCTGTGGTGTGGAGATCACAGGACAACTTGTGGGAGTCAGGTCTCTCTTTCCACAGTGTTGATCCCAGGAATCAAACTCAGGACATCAGGCTTGTCATCAGGTACCTTTATAAGGTGAGCCATCTCACTGGCCCCACAATTCAGTTCTTAAAGGGATATGTTACTTTAATGGTTCCCTCTTTACAAATGAGAGAACTGAGGATGGTTAAGGGATTGGTTGTAGATCTTGTAGTTGGTAGTTGGAGCTGGTCTTGAACTTCAGAACCTTTGACCTTTCTGTAGTACTTCATGATGTTCCTGGAGACGGGCCTCTGGGCAAGGATGACTTCCCTCCATTACACATAGTTCTGGCTTTATTTCTGCATTAATAATACCAGAATAGGTAATTTTTTCCTGAGGAGTGGAGGGCAGGAGAAGGGAGGCTGTTAGAGGAGCGGCCCAATTGCAGCAAGGAGGTAATAATGAATTTATACCAGTGATGGTCAAAATATGGTGATTAATCATCCTCCACCGAAGTAGTAGGCATTTATGGGCTGTCAGTCAGAAGAAAATATTTGGAAGCCCAAATCTGAAAAATGTCACAACCAGTGTTTTGAATTCATAGATGTTTTGGGTGCTCGTGCAATACCTTGTTTTCATTTAGAGAAAAAAGGAATGTCTGTCTTTGAAAACCACAGAGGCTTAGGAAAATACTCCTGCCACAGTTCATCTCTGAGCCCTGTTGGTGGGCCTGTGACATATGAGACGAAGGCATTCCATCAGGAGTTTGTGCTCACTGTGACACCTAGAATAAGGGCTCCTTCTTGTCTCCCATAGCCACTCACTCCCTCTTCCAAGCTTGGTATTCTCTGGAGATTCCACAGCTATGCACCTGTTTTCAGACTCTGTAAAATGATATCTCTCGACCCTCAGCCTCTAAGCTGCCAGGAATTCCATGAATCATCACACAAGGCCTTAGAGCAAGAAAGACTTGGGGCAGAGGTGGCGTTTCTGTCTTACCTGTAGTCCTTGATGAAACTAACAAAAACACTTTATGCAGTGCTACTTAGAATTCCAGGCTGCTTTTACCAGACAACAGTCTCCTCATCCTGTGTCACTGGAATGAGGCCTTGGGTGGGTGGTCTTTACCAGCTGCTGCTATCCAGGAGTCTGTGTAAGCAATTAATGCAGCTTATCATTTGATTTGCTCAGAACAATGATATATATGTTCATGAAAGGTGCTTGAGCTCAAGCTCCAAAGTGTTAATGCAGTTGTGTCCAGATGCCAAGGTGGAATTCCAGATGATGATGGTGGTGGTGGTGGTAGTGATAATTGTGATGGTGATTGTGAAGATAATGGTGGTGATAGGATGGTGGTGATGATTAAGATGGTGATGATGATGGTGGTTGTGGTGATAAGGTGATAATGATGATTTCCTTTCATATAATCTGTTTTTAAATTTAAAGTAGAAGTAATCTTGTTTTACATGTCAATCCCAGTTCCCTTTCCCTCTCCTCCTCCCCTGCTCCTCCACTGACCTACTATCCCATTCCCTTTCTGCTCCCCAGAGGGTGAGGCCTTCCATGGGGGATCTTCAAAGTCTGTCATATCATTTGGAGAAGAGCCTAGGCCCTCCCCTGTGCGTCTAGACTGAGAGAGTATCCATCTATGTGGAGTGGGCTCCCAAAGTCCATTCATATAATAATGATCCACTACAAGAGGCCTCATAGATTGCCCAGCTCTCCTCACTGACACCCATGTTCAGAGAGTCTGGGTCAGTCCTATGCTGGTTTCCCAGCTATCAGTCTGGGGTCCATGAGCTCCCCCTTGTTCAGGTCAGCTGTTTCTGTGGGTTTCACTAATCTTGTCTTGATCCCTTTGCTCATCACTCTTCCCTCTCTGCAACTGGATTCCAGGAGTTCAGTGTTTAGCTGTGGGCGTCTGCTCTGCTTCCACCAACTACTGGATGAAGATTCTAGGATGGCATATAAGGTAGTCATCAATCTCATTATAAGGGGAGGGCATTTAAGGTAGCCTCTCCACTATTGCTTAGATTCTTAGCTGGGATCATCCTTGTAGATCTCTGGACATTACCATAGTGCCCGATTTCTCCTTAAACCTATAATGGTTCCCTCTATTATGGTATCTCTTTTCTTGCTCTTCTCTATTCTTTCCCTGACTCAATCTTCCTGCTCCCTCATGTCCTCCTCTACCCCCCTCTTCTCCCCTCCTCTTTCTCCTAACTCCCTCTCCCCTTCCCCCATGCTCCCAATTTGCTGAGGAGATCTTGTCCCTTTCCTCTTCTCCAGGGGACCATGCATGTTTCTCTTTGGGTCTTCCTTGTTTCCTAGCTTCTCTAGTGTCATGGATTGTAAGCTGATAATCTTTTGTTCTATGTCCAATATCCGTATATGAGTGAGTACCCACCATGTTTGTCTTTTTGTGACTGGGTTACCTCACTCAGGATGGTTTCTTCTAGTTCTATCCATTTGCCTGTGAATTTAAAGATTCCATTTTTTTTTTTGCTGAGTAGTACTCCATTGTGTAAATGTACCATATTTTCTTTATCCATTCTTCAGTTGAGGGGCATCTAGGTTGCTTCCAGACTCTGGCTATTACAAAGAATTCTGTTAAATTTTCTTCCATATAATCTTACACATGGTATTTACTTATAATTCTTGAAGCAGGGTCTCATTTAGCCCAGAATGGCCTCAAGCTTAATATATGTCCAAGGATGACTTTGAACTCTTGAACTCTTGACCTTCCTGCCTTCATCTCCCACCTTCTGTGGTTATAGGGATGCATCAACACAACTACCTCTGGTTTGGCTAGGTTTTTTTGTCATAAATTTATAGTGTCATGTATAAGAAAGTTGCATAGTTTTCTTTTTTTATTATTTTTAAGTGTGTGTGTGTGTGTGTGTGTGTGTGTGTGTGTGTGTTCATTCAGGTGCCCATGCAGGCCAGAAGAGGCTGCCAGATTCCCTGGAGCTGGTGTTACTGGTTGTTGTGAGCTGCCGGAGATGGATGCTGGGAGCTGAACTCTGGTCCTCTATAAGAACCGTTCGTACTCTTAGCAGATAAGCCACCTCTCCAGCCCCTGGTTTGACTTCTTAAAGCAAACAAAATACCATAAACCATAACACAAAACCTAGATCTTTGTTATGAGTGGTCACGGTCTAAACACCTGCTGCAAACACCAAAGAAAAGGAAGCGGTACACCTGCTGCTTCTGTAGGGAAAACCCAGGGCTGGAGCCTGGTTCCAGTACTTTCTTTCAGACTGTTGAAGTGCTTTGGGGAATCCTATTCCTACACTACCTGGGAAACATTGTATATTTACTGATATAAAATATCCATGCTGAGGACACCATGCTGAGGACATTGATTCCGACCTGCAGTCTAGCCCTTGCTGGTGTGTGGCCTCTGATGTGTCACTTTGTCTCTCAGAATTCCTGCCTGTTAATAAGATTAGGACAATCTGGGATTTTTTGTTTGTTTGTTTTTAGAATTGAGAATGTACTATCGCTAAACAGAAGCTTGGGCTTCAAAGCTAGCTATGTTACTGTCATAACATTGTATAAGTAATATGTCATTGTATAAGTAATATGATATTAGAGAAACAACACATGTTTGTCAACCTGTATTAAGCAGAGGCTAAAATTGGACCAAATGCTCACTCTCTGACTGTCAACTTTAAGAATAAATAAAAAAAGCTACTTATTTCACTGTTGGCTTTTGTATGGGTGTGTGTGTGTGTGTGTGTTTGTGTACATGTGTGCACAGGCACGTGAGAGACCTACAGAAGGCATTTGAGTTGGGTGATGCCCAACATAGATATTTGGAACCAAATGCAGGTCCTCCGTAAGAGCATATAATTTAAGAAAAGTGGTTTGTGAGAGAAAGATGTCATGCCACAGGATTCAAACAGAGTTGTTTTTATTATTATTATTATTAGAGAAAGGGATCATAAAAAGGGGAAAGGGAAGGGGGTATACTGTCCTCTGGGGACAGGAGCAGCAGGAGTGAGGAGAAAGGAAAGGGGTGGGGGAGAGAGAGGGGAATAGACAGGAAGAAGGAAATAAAGAGAGAAGGGTGGGAGGTAGGCAGGGCCCTTTTAAAATAGAAAATAGTGAATATGCACAGGTGGTGTTCATAGCTGCTGTAGCTGAGGGTGTATCCTGTCAAAACTCCAAGGACAGGGCAGTACAGATGTCGGAATACTAACACGATATGTTGCTTTTAACCTCTGAGTCATCTTTCCAGCTCCTATTGTCCCCTTTAAATACTGTGTAAAACCAAAAATATGCATACTCCTAAGATGCACATGATGACAAAAGCATGATGCTGCCAGAATCATTAGGGTTTTCGAGAGTTGCTTGGCCTTTACCCACAGTCTGACATTATGAGGCTTGAGTAAGTAAGAAACAAAGGCTATCTTGTCCCTATATACAGTGAAGTTAAAGCCAGCAGGAAGCTAGGTGATGAAAACTCTCAACCCCATCACTCTCCAGGCAGATGATCTTGGGCAAGTCTTTTATTCTCCTGAACCTCAGTTTTCTCATTATTTTATGCATTGAGTCAGTCTGGCATTAGTCACACACAGATTGTTCTAGAACAGTGTCTTACTTTTGTGAGAACAATACAGCAGGTGAGCCAGAAGCAAGCCAAGTATCAATGTGGAAAACGCTGGGTGGGTACTACTACCGGGCGTGCAGATCAGGTGGGGCTGTGAGAACTAGGCCCTTGTCAGCTGCTGAGGACTGTCTCACCCATGCCTGGCCCAGCATCCAGCACAACAAAAATGAAAAATATGCTGCATAGGCCTGGCAAAGTTTTGGAGTAGAGTAACACTTGAGGTTGGTCTTAAAAACTGAGACAAGAAGTGGGCAAAGGGACAACAGAAATGGACTCTCCTGGCAGAAGTTAGAATAAGTGCAGGGGCAGGCAGGGGAAGTGCTTGGAAAACATGGGGACCTTTGCCTAGGAGATAATGAAGCTCGATGCAGGTGCCTTCCTGAGTGTGAACCTAGGTACCAATGCAAAATTGCTTGGGGGAAACAGATGCAGTGGTGTTATTATTGCATCTTGCTTCCTTAATGCATATGCATTATAGATTTATCTTATAATTGTTGTTATGGCTTTAGATTTATGTCTACTTTTGTTGGTTCATGATTGATCATTAGTAAGCAAGCATATGCATGCTGATGTGAGGCTCGGCCCTATGCCGTGCATTATTGATGGATCCATTCATTCATGCCACAGATACTTTATTCTGATAAATGCTAATTGCTGCTCAGAGTGCCTCGCCAAGGTAATTTGCTAAAGCACGAGTTTGAGCATCCCTGGTTCGACCGGTCTCCACACAGAGGCCACTTGGGGGACGACTTGATGTGTGCTCTTACTGGTCCGAGTGTGGCCTTCTGGCCTTTGGGGACACTGATCAGTGTTGGCTGCTGAAAGGAGCTAGGTTTTCATCATTGCTTTTCAGCACTGCACCTTGCAGCTGTGTCTCCCTCCTCAGCCCTCCACAGCTGGCAGACCTGTATCCACAGTCTGGCTGAGCAGGGTGTAGACATGAGGCAGAGAGAGACACATGGGGGGAGAAGGAGAGGGTGCAGAGAGAGAGAGAGAGAGAGAGAGACAGAGAGACAGAGAGACAGAGAGAGAGACAGAGAGAGAGACAGAGAGGACTGCAGAAGGTGTCAGCCAAAGAGGAGGGAGGCAGGGATCTATGCAGCCAACGGGTGACAGCGTGGGAAGAGAAGATGCAGGTTTTGTCAACACAGGAAGGAAGGAAAGGAAGCAGGTGGGGAGGGGGTTAGAGAGAGGGGAGTGGAGAGAAAGAACTGGGTACAGGAGTTAAACCTGGGAGAGGATGGGGATGTGAAGTTGGGGCAGGAGGGAAGCATAGGAAGAGTAGAAAATGGAGGGTAAGACGATTCGATTGTGGAGACAGGTTTCCCAGAGTCGGCGCTCACACGGGAATTCTGGGGTGGCGGAACAGTGCAGAATGCTAGCCTGCACCAACTCTCCGATGTGAGGAAGTGTCGTGTGTCAAAATATTCAGTGGTGATGGTGACGCATGAATTAGCAGAGATCAATTTGTGTTTAAGGAATCTTGATGGAGCACCCCACAGCACAAATCAAAGCCATCAGGCAAATGAGACTGTTCATCCGATTAACACACGCTCAGCACCTGGCTCTGCAGAGTGCAGTGGCAAGGAACTCAGGCTGGCATCCCAGTGGTGGTCCGGGGTTCATTTTGTTTGCTTACTCCCCATTCTGTCTGTGTGTTCTATGAAGGTATAAGAAATTGTCCCCAGAGATGTGTTGTAGGTTCTGGTTACTGGTCACCACGCCCCAGAGTTTCTAACAAATACTTGGAAATGAGCCACTATCTCTGACAAGGTGGGCACACATCCTCATCTGATGCTTATAGACACTGGCTCTTCAGGAACAGGACCATAGCAGCCCACTCCCACCCAGCTCTCTCTGCTGTTTACAGGGCATCAGCACAGCCCTGAGTTGAGGAATCTGTGCCTGGCATAGCTATGGGTCCTGGACATGCCATCAGGCTGCTCCTTGTGCAGGTAGCAGCTGGGGCTTGGGGATCTCAGGTGGGACCAAATAACTCTGTGATGCTTGAGATATTTCCTTTGTTCAAAGCCTTGCATCAGAGCTTCTACCTGAGAACAAGAGTTCTGGCCTGACCACTGATGTGACAAATCCTTGGCATGCCATTTAAATCTCTTCTCTTTGTAGGTGAACTAGCTCTGGGAACTCCAGGCTGGGCTAGAGATCTTGTCTAACTCAGAAAGACATTTGTGTGTCTAGATCTCCATTCTCCTTCCTCCCTCTTTTCTCCTCCCTTTACTCTCCTCGGCTACTTACCCCACAATTGCTTACTGAATTCTATTATGTGTCAGGTATATGCTGAGCTTATGCTCTATGACTAGCTGGGGGAGGGGGCTCTATTGACAGTAGCCATACTATGGATCTAGCCTAGGAATCCATGAAGAAAGAAGATGGAGTATTACTCAGCTATAAAAAAGAACAAAATTGTGTCATTTGCAGGAAATTGTATAGAACTAGAAACCATAATAAGCAAAAGAGGGCAGACTCAGAAGCGCAAATGCCGAAGGGTTTTTCGCCCTTCACATACAGAATCCAGATTTTCTAAACAAAGATATGAAAGTAGAAGGGGCCTATTTGGAGGCAAGACTAGATCAGCAGAGGAAGTGGTGGGGATGGCAGTGAAGGAGGAATATAATCAAATTACATTGTGCTATTATCTTATGATGGAACCTGCTATTTGGTACAAACGGCATATTCTCATAAAATACAATGAAGCCCACCCAATCTACTATAACACAGCACTATAATCCAGGTAGATATTACAAACCAGAAATTTATTTCTTAGAGCTTCAGAGGCTGGGATGAGCAGCAGGGAAGGAGGAAGCAGCAGGAACTGCTATAGTAGCTGTCTATTTGTCTACCCTGGTATGCCGTGCCCTGGAGCCGGGAAAACAGATACTATGGATTTGTGCACTGTGAAAAATAAATAATTCTGGAAGCTTGAAAGTTGAAGATCAAGGTCCTGGTACATCCAGGGCCCAGAAAAACCTGACTCCAGGATTCTAGATGGCCAGCTTTGACTATGTTCCCACGTGGCAGTGGAATGAAGGAACCCTTGGGGGCCTCTTGCATAAGGGCACACTCACCCCATTGATGAGGGCTCCACCCTTATGAACTGGTGACCTCTCAAAGGCTCTCGCTCCTAATACCACCACTCCAGCGATTAGTTTTAGTATCTGAAATTTGGGTAAACAAAATTTCAGTCCAGAGTAGATATTAGATGATGATATTTGCCAAGGAGGAGAACACAGGAGAGAGAAGCAGGCTCTGTGTACAGACAAAAACAACAGTTACATGAGAATCCCAATGGCACAGAGAAATCCCAGTTTTTCCTATGGGTCAGACTACATGAACATGAATCAGACCCTGTCTGACTCTGGGTGTGCCCTGCTAGCCATGTGTGCCAGGTTCCACAAACACCTGGAAACATAATTTCCCAGCATGCCTTTGGACAAGGTTTCTGAGATGAGGACACATGAAATGCTGTAGCAGCTTCTTGGAAAGAACAGCAGCAGCCTGTTACCTCTGTTGTGACATGACTCAGAGACAAGCTGTATCTGCTGGGCCCAGGGAAGACTATGATTACCATGTATGTTTGGACAGCTGGTACACTGGACAGCCCAAGAGATGTTCTCTATTCAGCCTGCACCTGAGGGGTGCTCCCAAGGGTTAACAGGATATGTTTCCCAGTCTGTCATGGCAGTCTCTCTGATCCACACTAATACTTGGGGACATTGTTGGACCTCAGCACAAATCAGAGTACTGAGAAAACAGCTTCTGCCTTGGCACTGGCTCTCACTGGGTTCTCTCAGTGACTGAATCACAGGTTTTCATTACTCAAATGTCCTGGACTTTGAACGGTATGTAAAGAGACCTGGGAACCCCTGCTGCGACAGTAGCCACTCTTCAGTGTTCTGTGAGCTGCTGGACCTGGGCTGATCCCACGAACTCCTCTCCATTTCTGCTTTTGATTGTGTTCTCCCTGGCTGAATCCTTCCAGGTTTCTAGACTGGAGCATCCTATTGGCCTTGTCAGAGGGGCTCAAATCAGCTTGTACCATTTCCTTTCTAGACTTGGAGTCGCAGAACATTAGATCTTGCTTATATAGCATTCATCACACCTCCAAGAGAGACTGAGTCAAGATTGAGACACCAAATTGTTTGCCCAGATTATACTTTTCCTCCTGACCACACAGACTGCCTCACGAGTACAGGCTCCCAGTGAAGCTCACATAGTGAACAGATGCCAAATCCCAGAAGAGATGAGAGAGAACGTGCTCCATTTGCTTTATCCATCCAAGGACAGCATCCTTCTAGCTCCCTGACAATAAAAATCATCAAATGTTGTTTGCTAAATCAATCAGTTACAAGGGCTTTCCCCACAGCATCAGTGTTTCTAGGGGTTGATTGTAGGAAGTAGTGAACTTAAAAGACATCTCAGGGCCAGTGCGATGGCAGGTAATAGCACACATTGCCAAGCCACACAACCTGAGGTCTATCTCTAGGACACTGATGGAAGGAGGAAAGAACCAACTCCTGAAAGTTGTCCTCTGTCCTCCACACACAAGCATACATACAAACAAATAAATCAAATGCAAATGTTTTTCTAAAGTTCTTATCATGAAAACTTAAGGACACGGGGAGAACACAGTAACAATAGCTGACTTTAGACTAACAACCATTTTATTTTACTTTTCAGGAGTAATTACTATTCTCTTTGTTTATGTTAAGAGAAGCTTTTTCCTTGCTAGCCGCTTTGGTTTATCCCCCGCCAGTCGCCTGGGCTCTGCCGCGCGAGCCTGTTTCGAGATCCGCATGAGTCCCAAATAAACACACAGGAGGCTATATTAATTATGAAGCTGTTGGCCTTGCTTGTCCCTTACTGGCTAGCTCTGCCTTAAGTAATTACCCCATAATTGTTAATCTAAGTATGTTTCTTACCGGAGAATAGTTCCCGGTGTCCTACTCCCATGGCGTCACATGTTGACTCTCTTGTCTTTCTCCTTCCCAGAGTTCTCCTGGACTCCTAGTCCCTCCTATCTAGGTTTCCTATAGGCTCAACAGTACTTTATTGACAAATGCACAGGACTTCCCCCAACATCTTTGTATGGATGGGGCAAAGGAAGCAGAGAAGAGTGAAGAGACTTGGTCAAGGTCCTGCAACTCTGTATGGCTCCCTGAACTGTCTCTAACTATCATGTTGAGCCACCTCTTGTAGCACAAATACTAGTTGTCTTAATAATGAAAACTCAGAGACAGATGTTGGGGTTAAAGCTGAAGATCAGAGAAGCAAAGTGGTCAGCCACTAGAGAATCCCTACCCCTCCCGATGCTCAGACTGAAGGGGTGATCCTGTACTCAGACTGCATCTGTCTCCACCAAACCTCAGACTGTACTGAGCTCCTGTCTCCTCCTGCCTTACATTCCTTTCTAGTGCTATGATTAAAGATGTGGGATTCCAAGTGCTGGGATCACCTTTGTGTGAGCTCTGTTTCTCTTTAAGACTGGAGCAATTTCATGTAGCTCAGGGTGGCTTTGAACTCACAGAGATCCATCTGCTCCTGCCTTCTGAGTGCTAGGATTAAAGGTGTGTAACCACCACTACCTGGCCTCTATGACTAACTGGTGTGGCTAGTTTGTACTCTGACATTCAGACAAGCTTTATTTGTTAGATAATGAACAAAATATCACCACAACCTCTCAAAGCAGAGAGTCTGTCAAGTTCATGTGCAGGAAACATGAGCAATCACAGGAGTGACAAGACTGAAAGTTGCTCAGGACAAGGGAATTGCAGTATAGAAGCAGTGGCTCAGAAGTCCCCTTCATCACAAAGTGTCTTCATCCATCAAAATGTAACCCAGAGGACAGCCGTCGAACCTGGCGTCATTCATCCAGACCTCTGGCAAATGAGCTAGTGACCAATTCCCTTGAGAGAAAGAGAGGAGAAAACAAGGGAATGATGCGTAGTAGGAGGAATTGGTAGTCACTGAGTAAGACAGTGTGCAGCATCTCATGGGAGGCTGCTGGGATTAAAGCAGACTACAGGACTCTGTAAAATTAAGCCCCAGACAGATTCTCCTGCATCCCTTGTCTCTGCCCTACCCCAGCTCCCAAATGCTTCTTGATTTTTGAACTATCATGACCTACCCATCCTGCAAATGCCCATTGTAGAACTTTCCATGATTTTTTTAAACATTATTTTACATGTTTTTATCTATACATTTTTTTTGTTTCACTCAATCTAGGATTTTAAATGCCTTCAAGACCGAGATAAGGTCATACCCACCTTTCTATCCCCCCTGCCCCCGTGGTACTCAGAATATCCCTAATCTGCTGATGCTCAGGAGCTGTCACAAAGAATGTATCTTCAGGTGGTTGGGACAGCCTGAAATAACTTCACAGACTCTAATGCCCTTGGTAACCTGTTTGAGAGGAATGCCTGGGGAATGTGGATAAAATGCAGATCCCAGGGGTTGTAGAGATGGTCCAGCTGTTAAGAGTGCTTACTGCTCATGCAGAGGAACAGAGTTCAGTTCCCAGCACCTATATCATGCAGTTTAAAAACGCCTGTAACTCCAGATTCAGAGGAATCTGATGCCCTGTTCTGGACTCCTTGGGCATCCATACTCACATGTGCACATACACTTTTATGCATAACTTGAAAAGTAAATGTGTATTTTTTTTTGAAAATTCAGGATGTCTAGGTGGGGATTGAGAGGTTGTACTTCAAACATGTACCCATGCAACACTGCTGCTCTTTCTGGTCGGAGACCACACAATGAAAAAGGATTATCAGCATATTCCATGTACTGCCTCTTGGTGATCTATTATTTCAGAGGGAATGATTAATAGCTGGGACTGTGTATCCCAGAATGTTCTTTTCTATGTTGACCGTAGGCAGGCTACCTAAGTCAACACTGTTACATGAACTTTGAGCTAATTAAATCACTAAGTGGGATTTGATTCAATTTAATTTAATTCAGCTCAATCACTGCACCAGATAAAAAGATGAGTTTGCTGCCTGGTTTTGCCCATTTACATTTGATAACGTCTCAACTATCAGACACTTTTGCTTACTTTTGTCCATAAGTATTCTCCCACCAATATACCAACTGTATGAGATAATTAAAGAAGAATGCTTCTGTTGTGTTAATTACTTTATATATGCTGGGCCTCTTCTGGCTGAAAGATATCCCCACCCTCCTAAATGGAGTGACTCCCTGTCTGTCTTCCCCGATAGATGTGGTGATCCCAGGCTGTTCTGCTTCCATCCCTCCTTTAATGATTCCCCAATGATGGTGCAGCACTGTGTAGCTGATGGATCAGGAATTCTCTAACTGGGCTAGCCAAGGACTCATGTCCATTGGAACACGGCAGACTTGCTCTAATGAGTTACAGAAAGGAATCCATGCTCATTGTCCATTGTCAGTTCTGAAAGCCAAGTGTCATTATGATCTGCCTACATGACTCCATCTGCACTCTTTCATGTCAAAAGTGGTGTCTGTCTTGCTACCATAAGATGCTCTTAGACTCTCTTTGTATGTTCCTTCTTCCTAAATCTTGTGAAGGAGAAAAATTGACCCACGTGTGAGCAAAACACATTGGCCTTGGGGGTTTTGTACAATTGTGTCCTCACGTTGAGACAGAGCTGTTTTCCCAGAACAGGCTATCATTTATACACTTTCTAGTCCAGTACATTAACAAAGCATTTGGTCCCCCTCTCCATCTGCTATCCATCCATCTATCTATCTATCTATCTATCTATCTATCTATCTATCTATCTATGTATCTATCTATCATGTCTTCCTATGAATACGAAATGAAATGGAAGTATTTGATTATTTAGGAATAAAGCTAATGGAAGTACAAATACAGAATGGATAGAAGACTCAGTCAAAGGAAAACATTTTCAAAAGAGCACAATAGAGCTTCTTGCTTAGCAATCATAAGCAAAGAAAAGATTTGACTGTGAGTATCCTGGTGATCAATATATAACAGGCAGTAGAGTCAGTTGCAGGATTAACATTAAACAGTGCCTGTGACCCCCTCTGTTACTTGGTACATAGCTCCGAAAGCAATTTCTCTCATGAGCATTTATCCAGAGTAGCAAACAGCATCTTTCACACACCTGGAAGACTTGCCATGCATCTTTGTAAGACATCTTCTTTAATACACACCATCACCAAAATACTCAAGGGCAACTTTGGTAAATGAATTCTCAGTTCTAAGAGGAGGGCACTTAGAATTTCTAAGATGAACAGCTTGGCAAAATATTAAATATCATAACACAACTTTTACTTGTTAAAAGAGCCCATTCCCACCAAAATACAAACTATGTCAGATGAGATCTGACAAAGCATTGAGAGTAGTGAGGCCTGGTCAAAGCCGTCTCAGAGTGTTACCCTGACTTCATGTAAAGTGCTGCTGGGTGTGGAATGAGCCACATGGAGATGTCTGGTGATTGTTTGAGGTGGGGGTCCATCCCCAGTTCTTACATCTTAGTCTAAGGGACCCTGGCAAGTTACTTACCATCTTTAAGTATCAGCCCTATTCAGTAAACATATATTATGGATATGGATATATCAAATAGATATCAATGTGGATTAAGTATTAAAGGATTCAGTCTATTAGAGGTGCATAATATTGTGTCCAGACATTGTAGCCATTACATCCAAGAAATAGTTGTTTTTTGATATGATATTATCTGTCATATAATTCTAGAAACCACCCAGAATATTCATTGTGCAAGATGATAGCTCTTAGTCACTATGGATGTTAACATTTAAGCTTAATTAATTACCAGGTAAAGATACGAAACTCAAGACCTTGTGTGTAAGTATTCAATACATTCAGGGGCTGGTGGTTGCTGTGTTGAGGTCAAAGCAACTTTCCTAAGTTCTTATTATCACAGAGAGTTGTATTTTTTTAGATTTTTTTATTTACATTAGAAACAAGGTTGCTTCACATGTCAATCCCAGCTCCCTCTCTCTCCCCTCCTCCCACGCTACCCCACCAACCACCCCAGACTCCCACTTAATCCCCACTCCATTTCCCAGGGAGGGTGAGGCCCTCCATGGGGGATATCCAGAGTCTGTCATTTTGTTCAGGGCAGAGCCTAGGCCCTCCTCCAAGAGTCCAGGCTGAAAGAGCATCCCTCATCGTGGGATGGACACCCAAAATCCATTTGTATGCCAGGGATAAATACTGATCTATATCCAAGGCACCATAGATTGCCTAGGCCTCCTCACTGACACCCACATTCAGGGGATCTGGATCAATCCCATGCTGGTCTCCCAGCCATCAGTCTGGGGTTCCAAGAGCTCCCCCTTGTTCCAGTCAGCTGTTTCTGTGCGTTTAACAAGCCCAGTCTTGATTCCCTTGCTCACCACTCCTCCCTCTCTGTCACTGGGTTCCAGTTCAGTTTAGTGTTTAGCTGTGGGTGTCTGCCTCTGCTTCCATCAGTCATTGGTTGAAGTTTCTAGGATGGCATATAAGGAAATAGTCGAACTCTATCAGGGAGGGGCTTTTAAGGTAGTCCCTCCACTGTTGCTTAGTTTGCCAGTTGGTGTTATCCTTGTAGATCTTTGGAAATTTCACTAGTGCCAGATCTTTCCACAAACCTATACTGACTCCCTCTATTATGGTATCTCTTATCCTGCTTTCCTCTATTCTTCTCCCGACTCAACCTTCCTGCTCCCCCATGTCCTCCCCTCCTTTTCTCCCCCCACAGAGTTTTGTAGGGGAGAGATGACTCTAGAGGGATGCATAAAACTGTGTAGCATTTAAGTTCTTACTCACAATGCTGTTTCTTACAGGCTCGCTAGCATTGGTAAAGAGCAGACAACTGACAGTTCTTTGGAAAAGGTTTGGAGGACAAAGCTCTCAGTTTTCCAAGTAAATCAGATCAATAGCATTTAAAACAAGGCAGATAGGGAATCTTTGGAACACAGAAAGGACTGACCTTCCAAACTGTCTGTCTTCCCCACATTAACCTGTAGAGAAGGTGTGGAAGGCAGGCCAAGAAGGCATCTCTGGGCAGTTTGAGGCTTTCCCTTGACACCAGACCAGAACCTGTTCCAATAGCTGGATGGCCTACAGAACCAGCCCCTAGGTTACCCTAAATTGTTTCCCGGTGTTGGCATCCTTCTAGCCACACAAGTATGTATGTACACAGAGCTGTCAGGATGAAACCCCCTTCTTTGTGCACTAACAGGGAAAAGTCCAAAAGGTGATCTTTTCCTGATTTTAAGTAGTAATTTTTTCCACCAGGAAAAGCTTCTAGAAGCAGAAAGAGGACTGTAGACAGCAAACCAATGAAAACCTTCCTCTTCTCTGCTACCGACCCAAAGCTAAGACTGTGCAAAGTAGACTTTTCTGTGTCACACCCATTGTGCATGGCAACCAGTTCCACAGGGAGTCTCTAGATCTCTGAGGAACCTCTAGCAGTGGGCTGGAGCCCCACTGACAGCCTCTTTTTCTTTCACATGATCCTGTTATAAACCATATGACCATGGCTAATCTGCTCTTCTGTACTGTAGGAGAAGAGCTGTGCCTGGAGTACACAGAGTCCTCCAGATTGGCTAAGAGTAGACCTCTGTAACAAAGGCTGGTAACTTCAGGAGGAGATGGGAACTCTACAAGGGAAGTGTGTGTGTGTGTGTGTGTGTGTGTGTGTGTGTATGGGTGGGTGTAGGTGTATGGTATATGTGTATATATACATGTATATGTATGTTTATGTGAATATGTATATATAGGCTAGTGTATTTGCATATATGTATATGCAATGCATATGTGTATATTTAATGCATATGTGTATGTGTAATGTGTATATATATGTGCATGTGTGTATGTGTGCATGTGCATATGTGTGTGTGTGCGTGCATGTATGGGTAACTGATATAATGTGAGCGTCCATGTAACAGTAGTATGCTAAGTGTTGAAAGAACTTTGAATGTTCACTCCAAGGAGCAACAGTTCATCATGGCTGATGAGCTTAGATAGCTAATATTTAATGTTTACCACTGAAGGCACAAGAATTGAAATAAGAAAATCACAGTCTTGACCAAGGCCAACACATTTTTTTAAAGAAAAATAAAGCATTGGCTTTGTATTTATCACAAGAACAGAAATCCGTTTCCACTGACAGAAATTCATTTCACCTGCAAACCCTTCTATTTCTCCCACCTGCTTTCCTCTCAGACCAAACTCACAAGATGGATGTGTTCGCCAGCTCCCCAGAGGTAAGGAAGAGAAAGGCTTGCAAACTCCGCAAGTATGTTCTCCTAATTATTGGAACAGGCATTAAAAAAAACTTGGCAAACCATCTATTCAGAATAAACTCCAGCCCAGGAGCCTTTTATTTGAAGATTGTCAGTGAAGGGTGGAAAAGCACCTCTATTGTGTGATTTCCGTGGCTTTAATA
This sequence comes from Mesocricetus auratus, assembly GCF_017639785.1. Lineage (NCBI taxonomy): Eukaryota > Metazoa > Chordata > Mammalia > Rodentia > Cricetidae > Mesocricetus > Mesocricetus auratus. Next base: position 60,052,833 of record NW_024429191.1, read on the forward strand.
GCCCAAAGAGAAGCACTGAAAGAGATCCCAGTATTTGTGTGTAAGTGATTTTTGTTAGGAAAGATCTAAAAATACCGGTAGCAGCCTGTTTCTCTATCCTTTCCCTTTAAAGCTGCCTAAGACCTTTCTCTGTTTAAACAATCAGAACACTATTCTAGAAGTCTCCAGTATTACTCTCACACCCCAGTGTCCTGTAAGACCCAAACAAACGAATCGGTCCAGTCAGTGTGTGGGAGCTTCAGCTCCCATTTAATAACTGTTAAATAATTACTTAATTGGACCATTGTAAATGCACAGAGAAGTTCTTTGGGGAAGAAGGTAACTCCGTTGCTGAGATGAGAGGTGTTTGAATCTCTATTACCACAGTCCAGCCTCTTCAGCAAGTGAGTGTCCAGGTGTGGGACTGGGAGAGTTGCCTTATGGTGGGAAGAACGCACGTGAAAGCCTCTGCCCATCTGCTATGCTGCTTTCAATCAAGCAGAAACACACAGATGAAGAAATGGAGTTTTGTGTTTGAGAGAGGAAACTTTGGAAGAAAGAGATGCTCTGAGGTTAGAGCATGGGAAGATGAGAGTCAATGACCTATGATCAGAGTTGTTCATCCATTTATGACCACTATAACTCTGCAGCTTTAAACTATGCCCATTGTGGCCACTGGTGGAAACTTCTAGAATGACCAAGCCCATCTTCAGCTTTCCTCTTCTCTGTTTCCTCTACCTCTCTTCTATCAGTCTCATTAACTGAGGGATTTTGTTTTTATATCTATCTGTCTGTCTGTCTATCTATCTATGCATCTATCTTTTTTTCTCTCATACAATACATCTTAACTGAAGCCTCTCCCCTTCACTCTTCTCAGCTCCTCCCACCTCCCCTCTCCACCACATTCACTGCTCCCTTGTTTCCCTTCAAAAAGGACAGGCCTCCCAGGGATATCAACTGAACATAGCCTAACAAGATACAGTAACACTAGGCATAAACCCTGAAATCAAGGCTGAATGAGGTAACCCAGTAAAAGGAAAAGGAACCAAGAGCAAGCAAAAGAGTCATAGACACCCACACTCCCATTGTTAGGAGTCCCACAAAAACCCCAGGCTAAACAATCACAACATTTTTAGCTGTGATTCATCCCTCAGACTGACAACAAATTATATACATGACTTTACACACTCCTCCTTAGGTGAAATGTTGCACTTGTCTTTGGCCTCTGATTATGAACTCCAGGCCATGAGTGCTTCTGGATCCTGGGATCCAAACATGAGTAGATTCAATTGGTCCAAGCCAGCCTGATATCCTTAGAAACCCCTTTCACTTTTCTAGAAAAAAGCCCTAACACTACAGAAAGTGTTTTTACTTATGATCCAGAACCTCTGAAATAATATAGAAGCCCTGCCCCTTAACCTTTTGCTTCTTGTGATTTCTTTTGCTCTTGACCAATGTTTCTTCTTTCAAAGGTCACCTCATATTTTCAATTCTTGTCTAATTCTTACAGAGTGACTTTTCAGTTTCTAACTTTTTGCCTTGTGAGCTTGTCCTTGCTCTTGGCAACCTCTGTAGGTGCTTAGCCAGTCTGCCATGCAAAGTCTACCAGGCTCTGTGATTGCCTGAGAGACTCAGAGTACTAGTCTTGGCAGATGTCCCTGGTGAAACCAGAGAAGGAGGTTTGTTCAGTGGGTTTGTGAGTCTCCTTTTGAAGGGTGATGATAATGTTTCCAGTAAAGATTCCCAGTTGCCATTCCTGATACAGACCAATCTCAAAGAACATCATTTCTCATAGAGACCATCTGGGGCCCCAGGAACTAAAGCAGAGCTTAGAATTGAATGCATGTTAATGTCCCTGATTGACAGGTCAACTGAATAACTGGCTTCCTCTTGCTGTAGTTTTCTAGCTCTTAGATGGAAGAGTGACGGAGCTGGGAGTCAAGGACTAAACAGAGGAACATTTTTGGTTCTATTTGGAAAGAATAGATGTCAACACATTTAAGCCCTTTTGAGGCCTGTGGAGGAAAAGCCTGCCTTGTTTGCCCATCAGTGATTCCAACTCTCAGTAGACCACCCAACTCATTTGTATAATATCACACCCAGGACATGCATGAAACATTCTTTGCAGAAGTGCTGATTTTGCCCAGAGTCTCCAGTCTATCAGGAACAAACACCCACACATAAACAAATATGTATACATATACACAAAACATGTGTATACATACATACACAAATAATTGCTCATACATAGAAATCAAGAGACTTTCCATACAGATTGTACTCTCCATTTCATTCCTCCATTTAGGACTACTGTCTTCTGCAAACACATATCTCTCATCATCTACTCCTTCCCATAGGAGCCACCTACCAGCAGGGACTCCCAGGTCCCATGAAATTCAGGGACACTCACACAAATAGACACAGGAATGCACCATGCAAACCAGGAGTCAGCAAATACTTTTCTGGGGAAAGCCAGATGGTGACTATTTCAGGATATGCAGGCCAGACAGCCTCTGTCACATGGACTCAGCTCTGTCATTGCAGCATGAAAGTGGACACAGACAATACTGAGACAAATGAGTGTGGCCCTGTGCCAACAAGAGTTCATTTCTGAGTCCTGAAATCTGAATTTTATGTAACTCTCACATGTCGCCAAACAGGATTCTTTCTATTTGCTTTCAACCATTTAAGACTGTCAAAGATATGCTAAGCTGACAGGCTACTCAGAAGTAAACAGCAGGCTCATATAGTTCACTGGACAGGCAGCCAATTTGTACTTTGTGTCAACAGGCTATGAATGTTGTGTCCACAGATGCTATTGGACCACGTTAAGCGATGTGCTTTAAAAGATGCTGTGATGAATTCTTAAATGCCACAAAAGCTGTTAGGATCAGAAAGTGGGCTCCAGCTCTATAGCAAGCTAGACACATACACTCTTCTTCAATAGATCAATTAAATAAACAAATAATGCTTAAAAGCACACACACACACACACACACACACACACACACACACACACACACACGTCCATGATTATTCACTGTGACCACACTGGGAAGAGAAACAAGATTCAGTACCCTTACACCATCCCTACAAAATCTATTTTTAGGGTCTCAAGTTTAGGTTTAAATAGAAGGCAAGAGATACGATAGCTAAGCAGCCCTGGTCAAGGAGCAACCACTCCTCCCCTGTCACGATCACTCTTTCTCCTCCAGTCCATCCTATAAGGTGGTCCGACAAGTTGTCAGAACTGTATCAAATCTCCTTCTGAGAGACAAGTTCCCCTCTGGCTGACACCAGGCTCCCTGCCTTTTCCATCTTCCAGCATGAGATTCTTGGAAAAACTCCAATTTCCTGGGGTCCATTGTTATAATAATCTGAGATCCAAAGGGAAGTTGTCTTTAGAATATCTTCATTCTGACCAGCATGGTTACAAAGGCAAACCACTCAGTTCTCAAACACAGCCCTCTAAGTACCACGGCTGCCCTTTGTCTCTTCTGGGCACTGTGCACTGGGCATCTTGGTTTCCCTGGGGCCCACACGAGGCATCACTCTTCTTCCGCCACGCTGATATCCCTCCTCTCTCCCTTGTCAGGGATTTGTCATCTGGGCTGATTCCAGCTGGAAGCTTCCTTCCACAGTTCCCTTCACAAAGCTGTGTGTTTTAACAACATCGAAGGCATCTGCAGAACCCCCAAGATGCCATCTCACACTCATATCCTGTCACTATAGTGACAAATACTGCATCCTGAACCTAAGAAATTAGGTTGATGGACCGATGACAGTCTTCTCACTGAAAGACAAAGCTACCACCTGGCTGGCACATCTGTGCTGCCATTACCTCAGATGCAGACAGACCTCAGCAATGTCTCCCTTGCATCCCAGAGAAACATAGATGTATCCCATCCAACCTGTGAGCATTTGATGAAGTCACTGGTTGTTTGGGTGTAGAGCACACTCCATTTTGGTGTGCTCTTTGAGGAAGGCCTAACTCTAGGTAGTGACTCATGCTTGTTCACAATGCAGGCATTTGGAACACTTCTTAGGAACCTGCTCTCTGGAAGGTTCTGTGCTAGATGCTGCTGACACAAGGGAGGGAGTTAAACAGCAGCTGTGTCACTTACTCTGAGCTCAGTGGAAGAGACAGGGACATCACTGATCAGTTACAGCACAAGATATCCTGGAAAGGTATAGACAGAGCAGAGGGATTGCCTCAGTCTGTCTGTCTCTGTCCTCCTTACTCTCTACATCTTGCTTCTTCCATCTCCCTTTTCACTAAACTACCCAAAAGAATGCCACTAAGGATCCCCACCTCTATTTGTGGTCACACCTCTGTCACAACTCCCACTAACTGAAACCACCACAGACTATTATTAATCAATTGTGCTTTTCCTCACTCAAAGCCCATCTTTGAATGAGTGGCTCTCATACCAGATTCAGATTGAGGACCCTTTGATGACTCTGGGCTTAGCAATCCTCCTGCCTCATCTCTGCCCTCTTTTGTTTAACTTACTATGATTTCTTCATGGTCTGTGTTTTTCATGTTCTTTCTTCTTTTCCCATCTACTGACTCCTCTGTATGATACTACATGAGCGATTTGAGGAATATAGTTAATTTCTTGGCACCCCAGTTTTTTTCATTGTAAAACAGAAATAAAAATCTTCACATACTAAGGGTCTGGAAAACACCCGGTGAGAGGGGCAGTGACTGATGCATTGTCATTAGGAGAATGCCACCTACAAGTCAGAGTCTGAAAGCCTCCTCTCAAGGCAAGTCTTCCTGATGCAATCTAAGGAGGGAGTATCTATCTATCTATCTATCTATCTATCTATCTATCTATCTATCTATCATTTGCATACCAATCCCAGTTCCCCCTCTCTTGCCCCCCTTCCTCCCACCCCACCCCATCCATTCCAAGTGCTAGCTTCTCAACAACTGTATAGGGAGCCAACAAAGTCTGTACCATCACCACATTGAGGCAGGACCAAGGCCTTCCCCACTGTGTCTAGGCTGAGCAAAGTATTTTTCCATAGGAAATGGGCTCCAAAAAGCCAGTTCATGCACTAGGGATAGATTCTGATCCTACTGCCAGTGGCCCCACAAACTGCCCAAGCCATCCTCTGTCACCTGCATTTGGGGGCCTAGTTTGGTCCTATGAAGGTTCCCCAGCTATCAGTCCAGAATCAGTGAGCTTCTACTAGCTTGGGTCAGCTGTTTCTGTGGGTTTTACCATCATGGCCTTGGTCTCTTTGCTCTTGTTGTCACTCCTCCTTCTCTTCAACTGGACTCTGGGAGCTCGACTTAGTGGTTAGTTGTGGATCTCTGAATCTGCTTCTAAGGAAGGTCCCTTCTATATTGCACAACAGTGCCTCATATTTTTCTCTCTAAGTCACTCAACACAAGTGGCCATTATGTAGTCGCATGCCTGACTCTTGGCTTAAAGCTGGTCCTGGTGTGCCATGCCCATGGCTGTGTTTCTGTTTTCTGTGCCTGTGGAATTCCTGTGACATAATTACAGTAGCAGAAAGATGGATGGCCCCTATGGGCAAGGCAGAGAGAAAGGATGCTCAGAACCTTGAGCTGACTAATGCTCCTGAGGTGACACTCAACATGGCAAGATGTGTGTTCTTCCTCCCTCCCTCCCTACTTCTCCTATTTCTCTGTCTAAATAGATTTTATATATTATTTTTAGAACAACTTTGAGTTCACAGCAAAATCCAGCTGAAGATGCGGTCTCTGGCTCCACACAGATGTGTCCTCGATAGCATCTCTCATCTCCATGGTTCCTTCTTATTCCTTCTGATCCTGCATTGACATATCATTATCACCAAAAGCCCACAGCTCATACCAATCTTCACTGTTGCTGTTGCACATTCTTTGGGGCTGGAAAAATATACAATGATATGTATTTACTACCACAGTAGTACAGGAAATAGTTTTAATTCCCTAAAACTGTGCTGGCTTCAATCTATTCACACCCCACCCCTGCTTCCTGGCAACCACTGACCTTTTAACTTTCTGGGAAGTTTTGCCCTATCCAGAATGTCAACAGTCTGAAACAAGTGTGCTGTTTCTCCAGACTGGTGCCTTTCTTGGAGTAATATACATTTAAGGTTCCTCTATGTCTTTTCATTTCTTGATAACTCTTCCATTTTTAGTGTTGCATAATACTCCACTACCTATAGATGATACCAGCAGTTATTGAGCTCTTCATCTATGGAAAGACATTTCATTTGATTTATGATTTGACATTTATGAGTAAGGCACCTGTAAACACTTTTACAGAGCTTTGGATGGAAAGATGTTTTCAAATTCCTGTGATGCTGGTTCATGTAGTATGATTGCATTTAGTTTTATAAGAAACTGCCCACTTGTCTTCCAAAGCTGTTGAGTCATTTTTCATTCCTGGCATCTGCTCATGGACTCTGCATCATCGCCAGCATATGGTGCTGTCAGTGTCCTGACCTGGAGAGTATAAGTATGCATTTAGTTCTCTGATGCCATTACATGGAATGTCTTCTCTATCTTTATTTCCTGCCTTTCTTGGTCTGGTGTAGGATACATGGGTCATTGAAACACTGACCCTATTTCTTGTCTGAATCATAGAACAGGCTGTGTTCAGAGTTGAGTGAATATGGAGGCAAAGGACATCCAAGTGCTTGCTTCTCAACAGCTGTATAGGGAATCTCTCTGATTCCCAGATGTCCCATGCATACACCTCTGAAAGCCACTGCATATGTCTTGCTCCAGATTGAAAGATCAAGTGCCTCTCCCAGAACTACTTTGGGTAAAGGGGAGACAATAGTAGAGGGTATGGTTATAAAAGGGGGATGAGCCTAGGTTTTCTTCTCTCCCTGTTTGGTTATGAGTACATACATATATATTGTATACAGAACTTGTGAGTGGACATGGACACAGTCTTCTCAAACACTGAGAGCTGGTATCCTTCAGAGGTTTGCACAATACAGTAGAGAACCCTGCCCAGGGATGGGGGTATATTACACTTGGCAGAGTGCTTATTGAGCATGCAAGAAGCACCTGTTCAATCCCCAGTACCAGATAAAATGAGCATGATAAGACACACCTGTAATCCCAGCACTGAGACGGTGGAGGCAGGAGAAGCAGGCGATCAAGGTCATTCTAGACTACACAGTGAGTTCGAGGCCATCCAGGATTACATGAGACAAAACAAACCACTTAGCCTCAGAGGCTATATGTGATTTGAGGAAGATATGGCTGCTGGCACACCCTAGCTAGTAAGTGTGTCTGAGAACTTCATTTCAGGCCATAAAGACTAATGACCAGCTTGCTGCTTGTCCCTCTCCAAACTGCATGAAAGCAGGCATTACTAATTGATCACAGCACACCCGCTAAACCTGACATCCATCTTGGAACTCCTTTTGCTAAAAGCAATGGCTGCTCCCACATGCACATAGGAACTGAGCTCCTTCTGGGGACCACACACTCCTAGGGTGGGGAGCCTGAGACACAAGAGACATCGTGTTCTTTAAGAGTTGACATTCATCAGCTTTTTAAAATCCTCACAGGTAAGTTAAATCTATGTATCTGAGAGAAAAATTGCTTTCACAATTCGGGATGTGAAATATTTTTAAAGTTCATTCATGGCTCATTAGGTGATAGTTTGCTGGGGCAGAGGGTAGAGAATGTCCTTGGCATTAGAATAAAGTCCTGGGCTATTTCTGGGAGGGGGATGACTTGACATTTCAGGAAGTCCGGAGTGGGCATCTGCAGGCAGGACAAGGGCAAACCTCTCAGTTTGTTCCAGTGGTCCCTAAACCACGCTGCACATTCAAGTCACATGCAGAATTTAATCCCAGCATTAGGGAGGCAGAAGCAGGTGGATCTTTGTGAGTTGGAGTATAGCCTGGTCTACACAGCAAGTTCTAACCCCTTCAAAAAGTCAAAAACCCCAACAACAACAACAACAACAAAAACAAAAACACACCCAAAACTTTTAAAATTAGAGTTTCAGGATAAGACCCACTCAGAAAGGGGCAGGCCTCCAGATAAATCAACAGATCAGCCAGTTTTAAAGATCTCAAGAGACTCCACTGTGCAGCCAGATCTGGGAACAATGCTCTGGACAGAACACTGTTTTACAACTGTGTGTTTCACTTCTCAAAGGTGCCCCAGGACTCTTATTTCTCACAATACCTCTAATAAGACCATCTGAACAGATGTCATGATTCTGTGGGACAGCCGAGGGAGCTAAGTCACAGAGAAATGAATTGAAGTATCAAAGTTCAAATGGTGGGGGCAACTGAGTCCTGAGGTCTTCTTGTCTACAGCAAGTGCTATTGTCAGGTTGGTGTAGGGGAAGGAAGAAAGACCAGTGAGTTCATATAAAAAGATAAGAAAGGATGCACTGAAGGGGATATGTGCCTGAAAAAGTCATATGTTGGAAGGTAAGACTCACCACACACACACACACACACACACACACACACACACACACACACACCAATATAGCAACTAAGGGTGTCAAACAAAAATCAACAACTCTCTTGTGCCAATCCCAAAATAGCCCAGGACTACTCCCATGGAGGAAAGGGTATGAAATACCAGTGGATACGAAAGAACAGATTCATGTAACAATATTTTCACAGGCTGACTCTCAAGGTTCAGCAGTTCATGTAATGAGATTATTCCAACCTGGAGGCCAATTGGAAAAGCAATTACAGAACATTGAGGCCCCATTGCTTAACTCCTTAGCCCTGCCTACCTCATTCCCTGTCCTGCATCTATTACCCTGGACTATCTTTAGATTGCATATTGGGCCAGTGGGAAGCTGAGTTTCCTTGGTTCACCAGGATTGCAGAGATTTCCATGGTAGACACTCAACTGTTGTTCAGTGATCATTTAAACAACCAACTTCCAGAGAGAAAAAAGAGTTACACAAATATCTTCATGGTCCAGGTGTGGGCAAAATGGTTTTTCTGGCACTGACTCATTAAATACCCATCAGTTGGTAGTAGGCACCTATTAGTCACTGCCCCAGGAATGCTAATGACTTGATACTAATGTTGACCCCCTCAGTGTACATTGCAGATATCACTAATAGTTCTCAGCACACATTCCTGCAGAACTTGTCCTGAGATTCTCAATGATACAGGGGTATTTGTTTTTAATATGTACTTGAGGACTTGAGAACTCCAGGATTCAGAAGGGAAGAGTGATAGACAGCATTAAGATGAGGCCAGGAGAAGTGAAGGAACTTGCCTGTGACTATCCTGATAGGAAGTGGTACAGCTGGAATCAACCCTCAAATCCCAAATCCTAGTATTAGCACTCGTGGTGTTCATGCTGTCTTTGACCTCCATTCCCCTGTACATGAGAGCACCTTCTAGCTTGGCTGATTTCTCATCCCTCCATACCCAGTTTCAGGCTACTCACTGTAGGAAGAGACCTATAACTACTCTCCTAACTATGATAGTTAGGTATCCAGGTTTCCTCTTGTCTCCATTCCTACCTGACTCTGGACACACCTCTGTTATCACACAAAAGTCTTCACTATAAGGTTCAGTTTCTTTTCTTTTCTTTTTTTTTTTTTGGTTTTTCGAGACAGGGTTTCTCTGTGGCTTTGGAGGCTGTCCTGGAACTCGCTTGGTAGTCCAGGCTGGTCTCGAACTCACAGAGATCCGCCTGCCTCTGCCTCCCCAGTGCTGAGATTAAAGGCGTGCGCCACCAACGCCCGGCTAAGGTTCAGTTTCTTACACTGAAAGACAATGTCATGAGACGTTAACTGATGTGGTTTTTCTCCAAATGTACAGTGTTGCTCTCACCTCACGTGTCTCCTCCAATTGAAAGAGGAATGAGGGCATCTTGTTCAGCTGCTCTTGAGGTTATGTCAGTCATGACAGCAGAGACACACGGGAGTAAACAGAGCCTTTTAAACTGCATCCGTCTCTAGAAATCAACAAGACAGAGTTCTGAGGGAAAGGGCTCTTGGAATGTCAAGATTGTCACATGTCTAAGTCTAAATGGGCCAAGAGGCTCTGTGGAGGCCATCTATTTTACTGCCTGTCAAGGAGCTGAGGGAGGACAACTCAGAGAGAACAGAATAAGATGCTGGTGATCATTCTGGAGAGACCAGAGGGAGTGTTGGAAGAGTGTGTTCTTGCTTCCATGCTGGACTGGGTTGCCAGGAAAAGAGAGCATGATGCACTAATATCACCAGCTAAATCTGTCTGCATTTCCCCAGTGCAGGATGGCAGGAGGAGGACAAACCTGATGCAGAAAGGAGAGCCTGAGACATCCCAACAAGATTTCAGTGTACCAGGGAGGCTTAGCAGAACTTCGAAGATAATCCATATGTTTTCAAGAAGGCCGTGGGAGTGACTGAGAGAGAACTCATGAGAGAGCTCCATATTCATGGTTTGACTGGACAAGGTATTTTAGATCAGAATTAGGTCAACATTCCTCTTAGGGTCCTAGAGATCATGTCTGGGTCCCTCCAAAGCCACTGTGCTCATCCTTCAAACAACCTTTGGTTGGGAACAGGTCTTCTTGTCAGAATTCCCAGACCTGGTCTTAATTGCCCCCAGTGGGGAAGGTCTCTGACCTCCAGGAGTCAGAGGGAAGGGTGATGGACAGCTGCTGTTCTTTCTAGCTGATACAAGAAGCCAAGACATGCTTGATGGGAAAACCCTGAAGATCCATCAGTTTAATGTGGGGCATAGTACCTTCCATGATGCTACCACCATGGGGAACCAGCAGACACTGACTGCTGGATGGGCAGTGTTGAAATGCACAAGGAAATCAGATGGGTAGGTATAGAAGAGGAGAAAGGACACAGACAACCCAAAAGCAGACTGCAAAGAGCTCAGGCTGGGGATATCAGTGACATCACCAGACTAGAAGGAATTTACCTTCTCAAAAGGTAACTTGGTTACAAATCGGGGTTTGGAACAAACAGGCGTGTCTCCATTGCCTGCAAACAGTCTCCAGATTCAACTTTGACAAAAATACAGCACCAAAGAATCAGCATGAAGGCCATGTTTCAGAGAAGCTGAGGTGAACCCTCTTTGCTAGTGCTAAAGTGAGGAATGAGAAAGTGGTCTTGACGCTTGCCTTTGACATGCTATGTAGTTCCTGTTTTTAATAGGTGGTATTATTTGAGCAGTGGATAGTCCACCATCACTCTTTGCTAGAACATACCGGTAGGCTATATAAGACTGGATGACTGGTAGGGCAGTAGAGAGGGGGCATGAATGTCTCATTGGGGACTTTCTCTTGGCTCGCCTCCCACTGACTCTAGCTTCACTTTGAAGCAGATATAGGTTGACTCACAGAGCTCATTCAAAGGGGACTGTATTCACGAAGCATTGGGAATTAAGTGGAGAACTCAGAAATTCAAACTTCTGAATGCAGAATCTTCACTAACATAAGGGTAGGATAGCTAAGTGATGGGCCCTTCATCACCTTAATTTCCTCCCAAGAAAGTCTAACTCTGAAAATGACAAGAGAGTTCATCTACAGGTACAAGCCTCCCACTCTTACAAACCTCTCACATATCATGTCTCTGTAAGAAGCCAAAAGGAACTATTTCCCAATACAGTTAATGTGCCTACTTTACAATGTAATTAAAATGACATTTATAGATAATGATGGTGGTGGTAGTAATGATAATGATGGTAATGATGATGAATGTGTATGTGTGTGCATGTGCATGTGTGTGCACATGCACGTGTGTGAGTGAGCATGTATATGTAGAAAAAGAAGCTTCCAACTTTGGCTTCAAGTCCTCAGGGATCTTAAACAAATGTGAACCAATAATACATCACTCCAAGCAGCATCTAATTTATTGATTGAATCCCCATAAATGCCAACTAACAAGGTTGCCACAAAATAATGTCCCTATAAAAGACCTGGATGACTTCTCCTGTGGGAACAAGGCTAGAGATGCACTTCTTCATTGGATATGCAAATGGAAGGTGGTGTCATTCTGGAAAGTTCTACAACCTGCTGACTAAGCCAATGTGGATGGGAGGAAGTCTGTAGGATTGCACATACAGGAGCATGGGTACAGAATGGAGATGATAATCACTCATGGGCTCTTATGAGAATTTTCAACAACCTCACACAGATACACAAACACACATCAGACACATCTCTGTGCTGATGTCTTTGGGGTGCCGATGTGAACTTGTGCTCTGAGCTCCTTGAGGGAAAGTCTCCCATTTATTTATGAACTATAATGGCTGGCAAAGTGCTTCATACTTGTCAACCAAAGGGAAATTTAAATGCATGTGTGTTGTTGAGTCTCAGAGCTTTGCCTCAGTGATATGTGTTGAAGTCAATGTGGGGCCATGCATGGTCATGGGTATATGATACTGTGGTATGGATGAGTCTGTTTCTTAGGGAAGGGTTTTACAAAGCTGAGAGTGTTCATTGAGTATGTGCATCCTCCAAGGGATTCCAGGCATCTTAAGTATCCATCTTCATCCAGTACTAAGTGTTCCCAGCCCCCAACAGGTATCCTAGGAGCCCACATTGACTCTCCATCTGACTACTCCTGGACTTTTTCCAGAAAACTGGTCAAATCATGGGTACCCTGTGGCATTCATCCAGAGACAGTATACAAACTCTGGCTGGTCTAGTCTGGGGCATAGTTTTACAGATGGACACTGGATATCCCCTTGTCCAGATTCTCCCACCCACCATTTGTGTTCAAAAATGTCATGGGCCATGACTCCTTGGTTCAGACCTATTCTCTTCATGCCTGACCATATTTCCTGGATCTGTTTCCTCTGTCTCCTGGAAAGGTCCTTGCTTGCCTCATTTAGGTAGATCATAATTCTATTTGCCAGACTGACACCCTTAGATAACCTTGGCCATTTCCAACTAACAACTTTTTGACCCGTCTGCTCACATGACAACACAAATATCATGCTCATCTATTGCCCAGCACACGGTAGCTTAGTGACATATTGCCACTTCTTTAGTTTATTGACTGTTGGTGTACTTGCTCCTCTGCTCTTTGTTCCCAGCTCTGTAGAAAGATAGATCAGTGGGAATGGAACTGCCCTTACAATACTTCTACACCAATGCTCTCACTTTGAGATGGAGAACTGAGGCCCACAAAGGAAATGTGAGTCTGGTGTATTAAATTATTCATTCTATAGAATTTGTGTTAACCTCTTTCAGAATACCAGATCCAGGGCTAGGATCACCATCAATTGTGGTAAATAGATATGACTGAAGCCACCAAAGCTCAATGGATGCTACTGCACAAAGAAGGACGTATTTCATAAAGAAATGTTATCGCCTTGGGAAGACTGTTACTACATATGGCTGTAGGAACAGAGTGAAGAGGGCTCCCACACAGATGGAGGAGATGAGGGAGGACTGCCAGAGAAAGTGACGTAGGAGCAGCCTCCTAAGTTGGAGCTTCCCAAGGGACAGGGCTGAGGACACGGGAGCAGCTGGAGAGGCTTCTCTGATGTATTTCAGTAGGCTGCTTTCCAAGACACCTGCTTCTACTCCCAAATGTTCCAAAACACGGAAGTGTAAAAAAAAAAGTGGAGGGGGAAAGGAGATGGGTAATAAAAAGTCAGAAATCATTGAGGGGTAAATGAGTAAAAGCTACACTTTTTGTGTCCAACCTAGGGTGGTGTGCTGGGTGTCAGCTTAATCCTGCCAATATTCTGATCATCCTCACTGACAGAGACTTTTCCCTGCCTCTCTTTCTTAGTATTCGAGGGAAGGTCCTTCTGTGTTCTCTACCCAGCAGATAGAGAGGAGCAGTTTTTCCTTCCAGGCCAGTCTTTTTCACTAGAGACAAAACTTCCAATGGTCTACACTTATTCCTGGCCTTCGAATGGTGTTCCTGGCAGTGAGCATATTAATGGAGCCTTTAACCAGTGTCTGAATCTGCTGAATCTTCATCTTCACTTGAAGCTAAATGAGGTTCATTTTTTAAATTCACCTCACAGTCATAAAGCAAATCAGAGGCAGCAGCTTCTGTTCAGACCCTGTCACTCTGCAGGCTCTGCAGCCTGTGCCCTCAGGACTGGCTGCTGAGTGAGAGTTGATGCTGGCCCAAGGGCAGCCTCCTTCCCACCCTCTCCTCCCCAGGGGAGGATGCTCCAATGGAACTGCAGAGGGTACTACACTGGGTGCTTTGAGAATACTAATGCCCAGATCATCTCCCAAGGGACTGACGTCACTGGATGCTGAGCACAGAGCTTCTCAGAGACCCTTCAGTGTAATGGGCACTGCTCAGGACCCCCATCCTAGGGTGCATCCATACCCAAGGTGTTTGCCTCAGGCTGTGTGTGCTTTTGATGCTCATCTGGTCTGATCTTTCTCTTTGCTTTAATAAGACATTTCTGTGTTTTTATTTGGGGGTGGGTGGGAATCTCCACTGCTTTAGACTCTCTGAGGTTGAGTCCCTCCTTGTTCATGCCTTACTCCTCCCCTCCTCTTTCAGATGTGCTGATTTCAGAGTAACCAGGTTACTCACAGATTAGATGGCTTCCTTCTTGGAAGCAAGAATCATCAAAGGAAAACAAGAACAATTTTGGAGACAGTGAATCCTTGGTTCTAAAATTTTAGCCTAGATCCTCAGTTTCTAGAAACTCCCTAAGCCTCCGTTAATTTTAATCTGTCAAATGGTTGATATAATTATTTTTGTATGGTAAGTATCTTAGTTGGGGTTTTATTGCTGTTTTATTTTATTTCCAAGGTCATGAGACACCATGACCTTGGAAACTCTCATAAAGGAAAACTCTTAATTGTGACTGGCTTAAAGTTTCAGAGATTTAGCCAGAGTGGGAAGCATGGTGGCATGCAGGCAGACAGGAAGAAAGACAACACTGGACATGGCTTGAGCATCTGAGACCTCAACGCCTGCCCCCAGTGACACATTTCCCCAAACAAGGACACATCTCTTAATAGTGCCACTCCCTATGGAGGCCATTTGTATTCAGATTACCACATGAAGCTCACCTAAAACTTACTGACTTATCACAGCACTAGAGCTGGTAAAATGGCCAGACAGATAAAAGCACTTGCTGTCAAGCCCAATGGCCTCAATTTGATCCCTAGAACCTGCATGGTAGAAGCAGAAACCACAACCCTGAGAGTTGTTTCTGACTGCAACACATGTGCTACAGCAAGTGCAACCCCCATATACTCACACATATGAATATGTGCAACTAACTAGATAAATGGAAAAACTTTCAACACAGCAACTATTTATTGCCTATAATTTTTTACTAAAATATTTATTTTGCTTAAGAATCCAAAAGTTTGGCAGGACTCAGCAGAACTCTCTCATCTCTATGTTGATTAGTGGGACACTCTCTAAGTCTGTGGTGTCATCAGAAGTCTGTCACTTTTTCTTGTTATATTCTCCTTGAATTGCCAGCCCCCAAATAATGGCATAGAGACTTACTATTAATTATGAAAGCTTGGCCTTAGCTTAGGCTTGTTTCCAAATAGCTCTTACAACTTATATTAATCTGTTTCTATTAATCTATGTTTTGCCACATGGCTCCTTACCCCTTTGCAGTTTCACGCTCTGCACCTCTTGGTGAAATCCACATGCCTAGACTCATCCCTTGGAGTTCCTCTCTCTGCCTAGAAGTCATGCCTATTCTCTCTTGCCTAATTATTGGCCATTCAGCTCTTTAAAAAACCTATCAGGTGCTTTAGGTAGGTGAGGAAAAATATAGACGTATCTCCACGCCGTGTACAAAAAGATTATCCTACAACAGAAGCCTCCTTCATCCTTATGTCTGGCACCTAGGCTGGAGCTGGTGCTGGAACAGTATACACCCTCTAATTTCTTATATATTGCTTTAAAGTTCTCAAGGCTTGAGGAAGCTGCATGTGTCTCACTCCAGTCTCCCAGGGCATATCCTTCCACTTCACTCTTCGAGGCAGTCATTTGGGGCGTGGACAGTATTGCAGGCTCACCCCTACACAGTCACAAATGTCCTTTGGATTTAAGGGCTGAGAAGGATTTTGTAAGATCCAATAGAATTTGAAAGCATTGCAGCCACTTTGGGAGAATATAATCTTCCAAGTGTGAATAGTAACATGCAGCTATAAAATAGACTATTTTGATGATTAAAAATGCAACCCAGACTGTTCACCTAAACCAATTAGCTTATTTTGTTAATAAACTGTTTGCATTATCTTCTCATTGGCATCCCATAACAACTCTATAAAGTTTTTACAGAACCAAGAAGTCATCCTAGGTTATTTGTACGGTGAACTGCAGGCCTAGGTTTGAAGATCACTGTGGCTCTAAAGTACATGCAACCAGATGAAGAAATCCTCTAGGAGTTATTTGGCAATTTCCAGGGGACACTGTCACACCTGGAGTGGAGTTTGGAGAGGTAGTATGGACATCTTTTGTGCCAAGTTTGGAGAGTGCTGCTAAGTGTGCTGCCCCTGTACACAGGATGCCCCACAAGAAGGTGTGATCTAACCTAAAGACTCAGAAGAGCCAAGTCAAGAAAGCTGAGTCACCTCTAGATGGCGCTGTTGCAATCACTACCATTCAGTAGACATTCCTTGGTGCTCTTCCCCACTCCTCTGCCCCCCACTTCACCAACTACCCCACCTTCTTTCCTAGAAAGACCTCTGCCATGTATTTGCTCTAATTAGGCATGACTCAAAGTGCCTAGAACGGGCCATACTTTTCCAAGTCTGGGACTGGAACCTTTCAGATCGTCTCATTATTGGGTGTCTACTGGGCAGGCTCAGCTTTCCCTCGGCAGAGCATCATGCTAGTGGGAAGGGTCACATATTATACCAGGGGAAAATGCTGTCTAAAGTAGAGGCCTCACTGCTATCCCCTTTAAAATTTTCTCCAAGCTAGAAGCTCTACCTCTCAGTTCCAAGAAAGAAGGCAGCAAGGGGCTAGGTGCTGACACTCGATCATATTTGTGTTGATGCCCATACAATTTAGCCAGTGGCCACGTGTACTAAAAGCACTCCAAGTTGACCTTTAGCTTAAAGGTCACCCGCTCCTATTCTCTCAACTGCTCATGGGCAAGATGCCTAATGAACACAGCTCAGACCCATTAGAGGCCAGGAAGAAGCTGGGTGCAGCATGCAGCCAGCCTCTGAGGGCTTTTAGGAAGAGCTAGGAAACTGTGACAATGGACTGGCGACCCATTCATGCTGAGACATAATTGCATTAATGTTCCTTACTGAGGCTGCTATTCTGGATGTGGCCAGGTCCTGGGGTGCTGAGTAGACCATCTAACTTCTACTGTGGCCACAACCACGTGTACTGGCTTCTTTTATGTCAACTTGACACAGGCTAGAGTCATTTTGGAAGAGGGAGCCTCAATTTAGAAAATGTCCCTACCAAACTGGCATTTCAGTAAGATCGTGGTGCATTTTCTTGATTGATGATACATGTGGGAGGGCCTACTCCTGGGTTGGTGGTCTTGGATCCTATAGGAAAGTAACAGCAAATATCAAATATGCTAACGTAGAGTAGAAGCACAATGGGCATTGCCGTCATTGTTTTATTTAGAGTGAAGAAGCTGCAGATGGTATATAAAGAGAAATTATTGGAGTCTCTAGGATTGGGATTTGAAAAGCTATCAGTTATCATCTGAGAATTGCTGCCTCTCTATTGCCATTACCTCATGTTCTCAAGGAACTCCAAATCCGTGTCCCATCTGAGCTGTGTCTGGTAAGAGGCAGTGAGAGAGCATGAGCCTCCCAGTGTAAGAGCCACTGATGAAACTGAGTATCTGGATTTAAAGTTTTATCATTTTAATCAATGTTCATTCAATTCAAAAGATGATGCTGGATTCGTTTGTAGAATGAATTTTTAATAAGATTTTTAGTGTGCTTGTGTGTGCATGAAAATATATGCCATGGATGTGCAGGAGCCCACAGAGGCCAGAAGAAAGTGTCAGATCCCTGAGAGCTAGAGTTACAGGCAGCTGTGAGCTGCCCAGCATGAGTGCTGGGAACTAAACTCACGTCTTCTGCAAGATCAGTGCATGCTCTTAACAAATGAGCTATTTTCCCAGCCCTGGTTGGATGGCTTCTAGGATGTTGGTAAACCTGCTGTTCCAACTGTCACTTTTATGAAGTCTCCAATCATGTCAGGTATTTATTTCCACTAAAAACCAAGATGAGCAGTGTGTATCAAACACACACCCGATTTTGCAGAGCGAGCACAAAAAAATGAATGCAAATGATCCCATTAATAATTTCTCTTAAGTTGATTGCATTTATCATTAGTTTAAATTTATTACATGTTGACATATTTTGGATATGTTGGGCTAAATAAAATGTTACTAAAAGCAATTTCACTTTTTCTTACTTCATTTAATGTGACTATTAGAAAATATAAACTACATATCTGGCCTGCACTATAATTCTATTGGCTAACTATGATGCAATTCACAAAGGCAGTTCTTTTTTTAAGGCTAAATCCCAGGATGCCCCAACAGAGACCCTAATAGTTTTGCCTACAGACAAGCAATGACTGAACTTCTGCTTTTTCCCCCTTTAGGATTCAATAGGAAGGTGTGATTGGGAGGATATTGGATGGTTTTGGAACCGTGCACCTGTGGTGCTGACCATGCCTAGATGGGCGTGGTTACAGTTGCTTACTTGAACATGTGGGATTTGGTCTGGGGCCTGGGGTCTGGGGTCTGGGACAGGCTTGTGCTCTCTTGGTTCAGGTTGGGTCATGGAGAGCAGCTGAGCATTGATCCTGGAACTGGAGGTTATAGGCTTCTCATGTAAGTGACTTCTCCCCAAATAAAATTAACTTATATTATTATCCTAGTCCCATGTATCTTACTCTGTTCAACCACATTCACCTCAATTCTTTAAACATCTCTGAACCCTCTTGCACACAGCACTTTGCTTTCCTTTTACTGACTGTATACTATTCTCTGTCCCACCTCCCGGATATCAATCTTGGTTAGTTCACTGCCTGCAGAGAGGCAGAGTTTTCAGTCTTACATGTATCAAGCTGTAAGCAGAGCCTTCTTGCTCACTTGCTTCCATATGTGAAGAGCTAATTTATGGCTTCCTCGCGGCTTCTATGAGTCTTTCACAGAAGCAAGGCTCACTCCATTTTGGAAGTGTTGGCCTTCTGGGCTAGAGAATACAGGCAGGTCCAGGAAGCCCCGAGCATCCTCATGCCACAGAGAAGCCTGTGCAGTGAGGTAAAGCAGAGACAACAGGTGTCCCAGCAAGTCAAACAAAAAACAGATGAGCCAGGCCCATTTCCCAAGTCACGTTTGCACAAGGCTTTGTGATATTTAACCAAATGTGGAAGGAGATTAATATATCCCCTATCTACCCTCAAGTCAGGTCAGAGACATATCCATCCATTTCCTCTCAGGATTCCCAGCCACCATTGTGAGGGATGACTGAAAACTAACAACAGCTCTGGCCGGCTTCATGCCTGTTTATCCTCTGTAGAAGAAAGACCCCAAGAGGCTGCTAAGTCAATCAGTTCTAAACCATCAACTTCCTCAGTAGATATTCAAACACCTGGAGGCAAACACTTGGTGATAGATACTTGGGCACTAGTTTTCCATTTAGCCAGAAAGGTGGAAAAATAGAGAAGACACAGAATTGAGAATACTATAAAGTTGGGTACTCTGGCTAATCTTATGTCAACAAGACACACAAACTAGAGTTATCTGAAAGGAGGGAGCCTCAGTTGAGAAAACACCTTCATAAGATCTTACTGTAAAGCATTTTTCTTAATTAGTGAAAGATGTGAAAGGGTACAGCCCATGTGGGTGGTGCCATACTGGGCTGGTGGTCCTGGGTTCTATAAGAAAGCAGGCGGAGCAAGCCAGTAATTAGCTCTCCTCCATGGCCTCTGCATTGGCTCCTGAGCTCTTGTCCTGATTCCCTTAGAAGATAAACAGCAATGTGGAAGTGTAAACCAAATAAACTCTTTCTTCCACAACTTGTTTTTGGTCATGGTGTTTCATTCCAGCAAGAGAAACTCTAACTAAGACACTGGGCTAGAATTCTGGACAGATCATTTACTAATCATCTATTAGACCTAGTTGCTGGGACTCTCTGAGATTTGGTTTTATCATTTATATTAGATATGATCATGCCTACCATCTGCATTTGTTTGCAAAATCAAAAAAGCAAGCTATAGTTAATGATCCATAAATGGTAATTCAGTCCTCTAAGCTGTGATTATAACACCCACAATGTCTGTCAACTGTTGCCTTTGGAGCTCCTGAGAAATTAGAAATCACTCTTTCTCTATCTTCTTCATCAAAAGAGTGGGGTCACTAAGGAAAATTCCTTCCAGAATTTTCAACTTTTTGGATTTCTAACATTTATGAATCACAAAGGTAACCGGGCCCCAGCTTCAGTGTTATGTGGTGGGTGTTTGTGAGAGAAAAGGTGAGGATAAGCTCATGCCTTGAACTAGTCAACAGTTAAAGTTATTCTTGCCCTTTATAGACATAAAAGATGTTCCTTCTGGGGATAGTTAAGCTAACCAAAATGCCTGGGACATGGGTATGGGTGAATGCTAACCCTTCCTAGGTTTACTTAAAACCTGGAAAACTCTCTACCCCTGACCTGGATCACAGCATGGAGAAAGTTGCTTTTGTGCAGTGTTAGGAATGGTTCTGTTGCAAGCATCATGGTTGAAAGTGGAACTCTTGAACTTTGTAGCCATGAAATAATTTGCTGGTCATTTGCTGGAATGATTTGATCATAATTCTGATGCTTTCTTGAGTTGAGATGTAGTTTCATGTAACAGATCTACAATGTAGATAGATGCCAGTTCAGTTCTGAACTCTATCAGTGATTTCTCAGCAGCTTGTAGAAATTCTGGCCTTGCTTCCTGGAGACATGAATGAGAACTCACATCATAGACCCTTTACACTCTGCTGTCCAGAAGCAGGAACTTCACTTATTCTTGCTTTTCATCATAGCTGTTGGGTTATTGAAATAGGCAACTACATGCCCTTCATTTTGAGGTCAAAGTCCATGGAGAAGAACATCTGAAAGATACTTGATTAATAGAAATCGAGAGAGGACTTCTATTGACTATCTTCAACAGACATCGTGTGTGTGTGTGTGTGTGTGTGTAAAGAGTCAGTAGCAGTAACACAATCATAGAGTCAAAATAAAATTTAAGTTCCCACACTTAGTTGCCATTTGAATTTGAACAACTTTTGTCTTCATTCTACCTGACACAACTGAGGAGCCTGTTAACTGGGATGATGATGGTGGTGATGGTGATGATGATGGATGCTTGTGTGTCCTCTTATCTACCTATTTAGTAGCACAATATCTAACATAACCTTAGCAAACACTTGCTACTATCATTATATGATTCTGGAACTCACTTAAATTTTCCACTTACATGGTCTTTTGTATTTCTCTGTATCCATTGCCTCCTTCCCTATAAAGTATCACAGTAAATACTATATGGGTCGAAGAGCCTTGATTTTGTGTATCTAGGCAGCAAGTAGAGAAATCAGTTTGAAAGGATCCCAATGCAATAGACTGAATTTGACTGTTAGAGGTGTCACCTGAAAAGGAGAGTACCCTTTGTGCACTAGATGAAAGAGAGGGACACTAGGGGACCTCTCTGACTGACAGAGAAGGAGACTCATCATCACTCCCTCCCCAGAGGAATGGCCTACTAAGTCAGCTTTACACCTGCATGAGAAAGGCCCCAGTGTTCCCACAGAGCTACAAGAGGCATTCAGTACCATTTGGAGCCCTTACCACAGCTAATCAGAGAAGGGAACACTCTCCGCACCTCTCAAGACCCTCCATTTGTGCTGCCTAGCAGTTCACTGCCAACCTTTCTCTACATCACCTCACTCTTCATCAGTTTTATAATCTTATAATAATGGCTTTTTGAGAGTCTCATAAACATTGAAAGACTGCAAAAGAAAAAAGGCTATCGCATCTTCTGAAACTGTTGAGTACAAAAAGAGAGCCAAAGAAGAAAACTCCTGGCTACTATTTCACCCCTGAAAACACCTATATCTAAATGCACAAGTGAATGCTCATTCATTGGAGATGCACTCTAGTCCTTTAAATAAAAGGCTTCTAAGGTAAATTTCTGTTGTTCCCTCCTCTTTAGTAATAGATATGTCTAATTAAATACTTGAAAGTCCATTTAATTTTTAATTCAGGAAGTCACTCATGATCGAGGCAATTTAACTAACTCAAGAAAAACCTCAACTCTCAACAAAATTCCATTAAGTACATAGATACCTTAATGGTACATTAACTAATGTTGAATTATGATGGGTCTCTGCAGAGGTGCCCAGCTAATCTGGTAATTCCCTTTGGGGAACCCAAGCTTTTAGCTTTTAATGATCAGTACAGCTGATTACATGGGCACAGTACACTTAGCAATGTTACCATTCACTGTTCCCTCTGCAGAGAAAGAGCATTTGCTTTAGCCATCCTGGAGACATAGTGGTCCAGGAGAGATGGCAAAAGTATAGCCTCTTTTCAAATTCTCTCCTGAGTTTACTGTTGGCCACTTCCACAGTATGTGATGAAGAGGCAGAAATGGCTCTCTTTCTTTGGGATGTCCAGTCAGATTTCTATAGTCAGAGTTCTACCAACCTCAACTACCAGCTCCCCAATCATTTTTAGGAGCCAGTAACCTGAATTTTGAGTTTCTTTATGAGTACTGATTTCTCTTGATTGACACATGGGGTTGGAAGAATACTGGTAACGTAAGGGATTATCTAAGCTATTTCATTCATTTTACCCACAGGAAAAAGGCACAGATGAGAACATAATCCCCCCAGGATGACAAACTAGCTAGCTAAGAAGGAAGGAAGAATGCGGTGTGAGTCACTGTCCTGACACTCACTCTTTCTACTTCACTACAGAGCTCTCATGTTTCAAAGGACCACAGAGCATGCATACTGGCTAGATTGGTGGTTTGATTGATTCTGATGGTCTAACAGTGAAATGGGATGCATCCAGGATGCAAGAGCAGAAAAACCACTGAAATCAAAAGTGCCCTCAAAGATGTCTGATATGAACTTAATGGAAAAGCAGAACAAACACACTTGAAGCAATTAGCAGAACATAAGACATTACATAATTAGGTACTAAATTATGTGGCATGTACAACAAAGCTAGCCTCATGTGTTGCAAGAGCCCAGAAGTTTTTATGAAGGGGTGGGCTCATAACGTGGTTTTAAATCCTGTCAGCATAAGGATTATTGAAGATTTGGGTGGTGTCTGCTTTGAGAAACTGAAGATCCTGAAACCTTTTGATTTCCAAAGCATAAAGAAAATATTACTGTTTGGGGTTGTCTCTGTATACAAAGAAGTAATCAAAAGGAGAGAATCTAACCCAAATCCTTACATGAAGAACACAGTACAAGGAGACAATGGCCACATGTATTGTTAGGATTCACTTTAACCCCATAGGACTAGGTCCCATTGCTTCCCAAGGACCTTTAACTATTAAGAAAGGACCAAAATATGGTAATTATTATAGTCTTCTTTTTTATAAAACTATATTAAATCTTTAGCTGTTTCTTTTTTTTTGTTTTTTTGAGACAGGGTTTCTCTGTATTGTTTTCGAAGCTGTCCTGGAACTATATCTGTAGACCAGGCTGGCCTCCAACTCATAGAGATCCGCCTGCCTCTGCCTCCTGAGTGCTGGGATTAAAGGTGTGCGTCACCAACTCCCGGCTATCTGTTTCCTTTTTTACTTATAAAGTTATATATCCTTTGTATGCCCTTAAGACTTTCCTAGAAAGTATGGTAACAGTCTCCTATGGCATCATTGGTGTCATGACATTAAAAAAAGTTTCTGAAAACCTTTTAGGTCACATTGGTAGGTACTATAATATAAGCAAAATATGTTGGGGTAATATTATTGTATAAAAGAATAAAACATGACTAGATAGTAAAGGTTGTTTGGCATCCTCAATGTTTCCTTTTCTCCTTGTGCATCTTAGCATGGATGGAAATGTTGGGATGAACTACAATGGAACAGGAAGATGATGACATAAGACGACATAAAGCTGGGGAAAGAGGGAGAGACACTAGAGGGCTCTTTTCATATGTCTTGGTGAAGTGTATGTCCCTTTTGTTCCACTTGTGACATTTCAGTGCCTACTCTGCTAGCATAGGCAAGGACAAGGGAGACAATGAAGGTTTGAAAGACTGGGATGTAGTACAAGCTTAAAAACTTTTCACAAATTAGAACTTCAAGGGGCTTTGAGGTAAATCACCAGCTTCAAAGAACCAATGACATGGACAGAAATATATAGGGTGCAAACTGTCTGCCTTAGAACTGGGAATACAGAAACACAGTAGGTATGTAGGACATGGATATTCTCTCTCCTACACTGGGAGTCCTTGGGGGTGTAATTTGTGTAAAACCCGGAAGAACTATCAGCCTCCATGGATGTTTTGATTCTGTCTGTGACTTCACACCTAGGCACTGCAGAGAAAGACCTTCATTGAGGAAGACACCTGCCTGGTCAAGAATTCAGGATGGTGGGAACTGAATAGCTCTCAACCTCAGGGGTAGCTGCCATGCAGAGCAGACTTTTGGGTACGAGGAAGGTTACTAGGTTAAAAGTGTCTGGAGCCATACTTCTATCTCTGCTCATCAGACTTGTAATCTATATGAAAATTGTTATTTTAGAATATATCATATGGTATCCAATATTCAATCTAAAGCAGAGTCAACAAGAAGACCTTAGCACATCCACAGTCAAAGGCAAACTTTTTCTATGAGACTTTTTCTTTTACACTCACCTCACTTCAATTTTACCTTATCTTAGAGCTACAAGAAACAAAGCCCACTGCATCAGAGTGGCTTGTCCTTTCTTACAGATTCCCCATCCTGTCACCTCTGTTGTACTGTTGAGTGCAAGGCAGGACAGCGGGTTAAAAATTTGTGCTCAGGAAAAAAATGTACTCAGAATCTTCCCATTGGGATTTAAAAGCATGTGTGAGTGCATGCCCTCAGAGACCAGAAGTAGATGTTAGAACCCCTGAAATTAGAGATACAGGGGAGTGTGAGTCACCTGACATATGGTTATTTGGATCCAAACCTGGGGTTTTTCTAAACATTTCTAATTTCTAATTCGTTCTCCTGAGACTTATCCTGAGGGACAAGGTGCAGGGTGATCCTCTATTCTAGGCATTGGCTTCCTGTTCTTCCTTTTATCTTGTTAGAATCAAAGAAGCTCCTTTGCATGGTCCTGACATGAGTGTGATGGTGAGATGAGTCCTGTTTGGGCCTGAAAACATCTTAATAGACATGCCCTCTGTAACAGTTAAACATGCCCTCCCATCATATTTTTCTTATAGCCCCTATCTGATGGAGTGAGAAGATACATTTACATTTCAAAGGGAAATCAAGGAAGTACCAAAAATCCTTAATTTGTATTTGTGCTATACTTCTCCTCTCCCCTTATCTGGAGTTCTGAGAGCTTCCTCATTTCCCACTAGTCATAGGGTACATGAGCTAGAAAGAGGCTGTGTGGTCATGGCTGGTAGGACCCACGTAGCTCTCGAGTGGATTCAAGTGTCCCCTCAAACTTTAAGAATGCCCTATAACATCCACTAGGTCATAGACTTGGTTTGGGCACAGCCCTAAGCTTGGCCAACTCTGAAGACACACAGATTCCCTTAAAAGGATTTCAATTGTTTCTCTTCCTTTGGACAAGAACATCACGAGAAAGAATGATGACATTTTACATGTTCATATGTCTCTGTCTGTGTGTATACATATATGTGTACAAGCAAGTATTCAAACATATGCATAAAACACTGTATGTAAGGCATACATAGATACATATATTTAAAGTTTTCTCTGACCTGAAGTGAAAATGAGTTCCAGGAAAGTTTAAGTCAAAGAAACACCTCCTCCCTAATGTAATTCAGGAAAGCAGTGGGTATTTATGCATGTGAGCGCTCAGCCCCATTTGCATCCACATCAGACTCCTCCCTGCTGACAGTCTCTCCTAGGGATGCAGATGTAATTATCCTTTCACAAGTGCATGGCACACTGTCAGGATTCTGCTCTAGAAGACAGAAAAGGCCCAGAAAGGAGTTTGAACAGGGAGGGGAATAAAAGGGTGGGAGAAAAAGGCTCCTTGTTTTGTTCTCTGGAACCTTTTCCCTCTGAAGAAGTTGTAAACTGTACTACACAACCCACTCTAAGTGCTTTTAAGATTTTTTTCCCAAGGGCTCAGGAGATGGTTCAGTGTGTAAAGTACTGGCTGTGCAAGCAAGAGGACTTGAGTTCAGATCCCTAGAATCCATGTAAACTGGCACTGGGAGGTGACAGAAGAGCATGCACAGGGCTCGCTGGCCAGACAGTGGAGCTGAAACGGGGAGCCCAAGACTTGGTGGAAGACCTTGCCTCAAAAACTAAGTGGTGGAACAACTTAGGAGAAACGTATTAATGTCAGCCTCTGACCTCCACTAATACACACAGGGTAAATGCACCTGTAAGCACCCACACAGCTGCCAACTCCTAGAGATTTAAAAAACTCATTTTCCACTTTCTTCCTTCTCTTTCCTTGCTACCAAAGTACTGTAGTGGGAGACAGGAGTAAAGAGAGACATAGGATATTTGGAATGCATTGTTATTAGCAGAAAAGGAATAATTGTGGTTATTTCTCACCATCATCTCAAGTCCTATACAGATTGCTCTTTCCAGTCTTGACAAAAAAGGAGGCCCCACCTAGCCAGTTAAGGGTTTGGTTCCTTTATTCTCTGTACAGATAGAAATAATATCTGCAAGTTTTGGCCTAGATAGGGGAGCAATCAGAACAGAAATATAGCTGGTTTTGTGTTTCGGGGAAGATAGATGCTTCACAATTCCTGACTTCTCAAATCACTGAGGAAAATCCAGACATTGTTGAAAGCCTGCCAAGGCTGGACATGCAGACAGCCAGGGGCTCCAGTCATGACTGCAGGCAAGCAGAGGATCTCACTGTGGTGGTGACACTGATCAGAAGCCTGAGGTCTCAGTTGACTAGAAAGTTTAAGGAGGTGCAGTGTCTGGATCAGCAGTTCTCCCAAACTATGGGCCATGACCCCTTTGTGTGTGTGTTGGGGGGGGTTGAACAACCCTTTTACAGGAGTCATCTAAGACCACTGGAAAACAGATATTTATATTATGATTAATAACAGTAACAAAATTACGGCTATGAAGTACCAACAAAAGCAATTTTAAGTTTGGGGGTCACTGCAACATGAAGAACTGTATTAAAGGGCCATAGCATTAGGAAGATTGAGAACCACTGGCCTGGGCAGCTGTATATCAGCACACTGGAGAGCTCCGCCATTAAGGGGCAAGAGCAAACCTGAGATTGAATGCTGCCATACTGTATGCTGGTCCACACCTGTAGTCCCATCACTTGGGAGTCAGAGACAGGTGGAAAGGCACACCTTTGAGGCAATTATAGCCTATACAATGAGCCAGACTGGCTATGTAGCAAGTGTGAAGTCAACCTGGGCTACATGGTACATTCAAGACTAGTCTGGGCTTCATAAATTCAAGGCTATTCTGGGCTTTATGATGAGTTTGAGGTAAATCTGGATTAATTGTTCTTTATTTACAGACTTACCCAAAGTCCTAGGCCTTTATTACAAACCATACGGAACTACGACAACCTCTTCTACTCACCTTCTAAAGTGCTATGTCGACATCTACTCACCACAAGGACACAAACAGTATGGGATGAAGAAATTGTTTAATTATAAAGTGCTCATGGTGCAATTAAAAGGACCTGTGTCCACTATCCAGAATCCATGCTTAAAAGATTGGGTCTAGTGGCCTGTGCTTGTAATCTCAGGGCCTGGGAGGCAGAGACAAGTGGGTTGCTGGGGCTCACTGGTCAGCCAGCCTACTTGGAATCCTTAGGTCAGCAAGAAACTCTGTCTCAAAAATTAAGGTGGACACCTCCTGAGGAATAACCCTTGAGGTTACTCTCTAGTTTTCACATGAATATTCATGCTCAGGTGTGCACACATATCTACATACACAGACACTTAAAAATGAAATTCAATGATTTTGCCAGTACAATATGTTTTGTCATAGGACTCCATGTCTGAGATGTAGTTATTCCAGGTTAACATACAGAACATATTACAATATGCATCCTGAGATATATTCTAGAGACATTTAATAGATTTTCATTGGGAGGTATGTATGAAATTTGTTCCTGGTGTTGCATTGTTACAGTGGGAGTTGGAAGTCATGCAGGCATCTGTTGTTAGCAGATGGCTAAGTAAAGTAAGGTAAAAGGACATGATGGTACATAGTACAGTACTTAGAAGAAATTAACAAAGGTTACATGTAACAATGTGGCTAGAATATAAAAGCATTTTGCAATGAAACAGAAATAATGAGATTTAGAGTAGAATTGGTTAATTAGTCACACATGGAAGCTGAATATATTAGGATGAGGTATTGCATAGGAAATCATGGTTCAAGAAGGAAAAAAGGTTTAGTTTTATTTAATGGAAGTGGGTTTTATGGATGGGAAATTGTCATTGTTACCTCCAGAAGCTCCAGCCTCCTGAGGGCAATGGGCATGAGAGTTTGGATTACCATTGCATCAAATGAAGGACTGACTTTGCAGAAGATGGATTTATTGAGTTGAAGATTTTATTAATTAAAAAAATCCCATGAGCACCAAAAGGGAAGAGAAAACAGGATTACTGAAGCAGAGAGGTAAATGTCAAGGTGTGCTATCCAAAGTCCTATGCAAGCTGGAGCTAGACAGTGTATGTTTTTAGGTGTGTGTGTGTGTGTGTGTGTGTGTGTGTGTGTGTGTGTACACGATGCGTGTGAGTAACACATGGATGTTAGCAGCTGGACCTACATGTGCTCCCTCATGTCGTAGCTGTGGTTTCTGAAAGCAGCAAGTTGAAGGTGGAGGAGGCTCAAGAAGCAGCAAATCTTCACCTTTTCTCATTGATATTTGAATTTCTTCATCTACAAGATGAAGACAACATTGCCACTTTTCAGATTTATAGGCGATTACACAAACTATTTCAAATGTGTTACTTTAGATGTCCCTGGAATTGGAGATGGCTGTAAACCACCAAGTGGGTGCTGGACATCGAACCCTGGTCCTCTGAAAGAGCAGCCAGGGCTCTTAATCACTGAGCTATCTCTCCAGCCCTATTTTACTAGAAATCTTTAGAATCCCATTAAATAGCACCTAGGCCTAGCTACTGGTGTTTAGTGAGTTTTGTTCTGGAAGATTATGTCTTATATAAAGAAAGAAAGATGACAGGCTCATCACAGTATTGACCACTAGCTGTGTGGGATACAGCACTCTCTGGAAGAGGGGAGGCATCTCCCTGTGGTGATGCACCACCTACAGCCAGATTTAGCACAGGAGAATAAAAGGAGAAAGCCTCCCAAGCCCTGAACCTGCTGTTGTTCCAGGGCATCAGGTACCCAATGGTGCATCTTAATGCTGTTTTAGACAGATGGAGAGTGACACCATTTCTATTCTTCTCACTACAGCATGTGTATCCTGCTTCAGGAGAGTGCTCTACTCACAGGCTCTCGGCAGGACTGTGTAGCACCTTCCCTTGATTTAAGAAGAAGTTTCTGAGAAGCTTGCTGTGCCCAGGCAGTGTCCTCTCCACAGCGTTGACCAGGCAGCCTGTCCCCAAATTACTAAGGAAGTCCATTCCCATTTTCAACAAATAGTTACTGAGGCTTCACTCTGTGCACTGCAGATGCAGAAGTGCTTAAGGCAAAGATGGCCTGTGTTCTCATCATCTTTGGGCTATAATTCAAGCTTCTGCTTTTTCCCAGTCTCATGTCAGAGGCAGTAAAACATAATGGAGCTGGCCTGCTTGTGTTCTATCCCCATATGGACATTGTGTTGTGCATGTGACCTTGGAAAAGTTACAAGGTCAGTTAAAGGAGTTGAATCACAGGACACTCTTACAACTAGAGAGGGCACAGTGTATGCACTCAGTGCTTTACTCCAGTTATATCCCATGAAGACTCTTCTACTTCAGGGCAAATCTATTTCATAGCCATTGGGTATCCATTGCCAATGCTAATGATTGCTTCTTGGTATAGATTTCTCTCTACTCCTTTAGCTGCTCTAAGAGTTCTAACCTTGACACCTTTAAGAAATCTTTCCATGCTCACCTCTCCCCTCTCCTCATGCATCAGCATAAACTTGGTCAGTCCATGGAAGGGCTAAGAGCGCTTTTCCCCTTGTGGTTACTATAAGGCCAGCAACTATCAGAATACCACACAGATGCCTGCCTCCATGCCCAGTGCTGGGAGGAGGCCCTCACTGAGCTAATCAGACAGTCTGCCACTCAGCTATGTCCCAACACACAAAGATGGCTTCAAATACCTGGGAAGCTTTCAATCCTAGTCTGACAAATTTCAAAACTGATAACTTGTACTCATCTGGATTTGTAAATTAATTTAAATTTTATATAATAATATTTTGATCATGCTATTTCTGGTCCCCTCAAATTCTCTCAAAGTCCTTCCTACTTACCCATCTTCATGTTTTCTCTCTCTCTCTCTCTCTCTCTCTCTCTCTCTCTCTCTCTCTCTCTCTCCATAAAAATCCCCCAAAACAACAGATAGCTGAAAAATAAAACAAAACAAAATAAAACTCATGGAGTCTGTGTTGGCCAGCTGCTCCTGGGCATGGGCCTGCCCTGAAGTCTGATTGATAGACTCCGTGACACTTCTTTGGAGAAAACTGATTTTCCTTCTTCTAGCAGTTATTATTTGCAAACAGCTTCTTGGTTAGGAGTGACACTTTGTGTCCACTTGCCCTTCCCAGTGCTGGGATTTTTCTTCTGCTTTGAACTTGTGCAAGTTTTGTGTGTGCTATCATAGTCTCTGAATTCATATGTGTATCAGTCCTGCTGTGTCTGGATGACCCTGTTTCCTTGGAGTCATCCACATTCTCTGGCTCTCAGAGCCTGTCTGCATCCTCTTCCACATTGGCTCCTGAACTGTGAGAGGAGGAGTTTGACAAAGGCATCTCATTTAGGGCTGAGAGCTCCAAAATCTCTCCTATGCACGTTGTCCAGTTGTGGGTCTCTTTGTTAATTCCCGTTTACTGTAAGAAGCTTCTCTGATGAGGGTGGAGCTGTAGTCTGGTCTATGGGTATAGCAACATGATATTAAGGAAATCAAACTAAAATTTATTTTAAAAACAAACAAGATAGCGTTATAGAAATGGCTCAAAAGTTAAGAACACTGGATGCTCTTCCAGAGGATCCTTGTTCACAGCAACTCCATGGCAACTCACATCCTACTGTAACTCCAATCCTGGGGATCAATGCTCTCTTATGGCTTCTGAAGACACAGTACATGGTATACAGACATAGGAAACACCCATAGACATAAAATAAAAATATAAAATAAGAAAATATAATTAAGTATATTAGTTGTCATATATAACATACCCTATTAATTATTAACTATCCAATTATCACTCAAACACTTATATTCATTTTAGAATTATTATATATGATGTGCATGACTAATAATTACACATAAATTATTTGCCTCTATTATATCAATATATAACATACATCTATATAATTACCATCATATATACTTATCTATAATACTGCTTTAACAGGTAGGCACTATGAAATAAATCCATTTTATAGATGAGCACATTAAGGCTTTGAGAAGTTAAACAGGCTTCCCAAGGTCACAAAGCAAAAGAGATGGGATTTAAATTGGAATCTGTCCATTTGTATCTTTTTCATTATTTGTGCTCTACAGCCCTTTAGTGCCCTGGTGGCTAGATCATTAGTCTATAATAAATGCTAACAGAGGATCAATAAGTTATACCAAGTTGCCTCAGCTCTTGTTCATTCTCTATACTGATTTTCTGGGCTGAAAGGTCAATGGGATCTAGCGTGGTGCAGATTTTCCAGGCCTTCTGTGCCCCTCCCTCAGCATGTATCATTAAGACCTCGGTCAAATAAGTTTCAGCCTTGGGGCTGTCAAAGATCAAGGTCATGACCAGAGCTGCTGCTGGGACTCTAAATTGCCACCAGGGAAGGAGGCAGTGCTGGGGACAAGGATTCTGAATCTTGCTTCATCAGTAGTCTTAGAGAAATTCTAAAAGTACAGCTTCTCCCTAAGTGGAGGCAGTACTAATGCCCACAAACTCCACAATGATGCAGACACCCAGATATCCCTTAATTGTGATTTAATAGTATTCACTGTAATTTAGCTTCAGGGTAATGTACTTTCAATTAACCAGTGTAAACACAATGTCTACTTACCCCACAAATGCTCTCTTAAAAGTGCCAATTAAGGCCTAGATTCAACGTCTCTCATATTCCACCCTCCTTTCCTGTCCCCCAAATGCCATCTGAATAGTGGTCTAGTGATGGACTGCAATTTTGCCCCATGCACCACAATTCACCTTCATTGCGATTCAATCTGCTTAGGCTTCTTCAGTGACTTGCTGGTTGAAGTAGCTAATTTCTACCTTCTGGCCCGGATATGTATGCTCTACAATATGACCTGTCACCAACAGATTCTGTTTCATCTTATATATCTTGCCAATATCACCCATGTTATTGTACATCCAGGACTGTGTGTATACTGATCTGTCCTTCTCAATGTCTCTACCAACCATCAGTTCATATAAACAGTCAACCTTTCTCAAGTCTCTATCAAGTAATAGGCCATTTGCTTGACCATGGTATGCTTTGCTTTAAGCCCCAGAAGAATCTGCCTGTTTGCTTCTAGTAGAATTTGCTTGAGTAAAGAATATGATGGCAAACACCTATAATCCCAGCACTTGGAAGGCTAAGATAAGAGGATTATGAGTTTGAGGATAACCTGGGATACATAGAAATGCCATATATAGCCACACAGGCTAAGGGAGTAACCTGGTGACAAAACATTTGCTGAATATGTACAGGTCCTGAGTTTCATTTCAGCATGCATGTGTGCAAGACACACACACACACACACACACACACACACACACACACACACACACACAAAGCAGGTACCCTAAGTTCAACTAATTTTGTATTTGTTTTATCTCCACTAGAGTAGAATCTTGTTCAGGAGAGGGACTGCTTTCTGTAGCTTCATGGGGATTTGCATGCATATACATTAAGTGAGTGCTGAATTTAAATGGAATTAAAAGAAAATGATCGGAAGTAGATAGGACCACTCTGACTGTGGAGGTCTTTAAGAAAGCAAACGGAAGGAAAAAAGAAAGCAAAGCAAAAGCAAATACAAAACAACACAAAAACCCCAAGCCAACTAATCAACCAACCAACCAAACATATAATCAAACAAACAAACAAACAAACAAACGAACAAATCAATCCTTAAGCACCCTCTATTGTTCAGGAACATGGGTCTTGTTTGAATTAATACGAAGCTGAGTTTCTGCACCAATCCATGCTCCTCATCCCAGCCTATTCAACATAATTGTTAAGATGTGGTGAAATACCCCATGACATGACCTCAGAGCATCTGTATAACTAATTACCGATGTCACTAATGACACAGCAGTAGCTAAGTGATAGGATTTGAATTAGGAGGCCAGAAATCTTGGGTGCAGTCTCAGAAATATCACTAAATCACTGTAGAGCCGGGCTCCCAAGCCTGAGTTACTTCCTCTGTGTACTTCTGTACACAGCGATAGTGAGATAATTGGAGAGCTAACAGCATGTCGCTTTATGATCTCATACAGGCTCTGGATCAGTGGCCTGCCATTCTGCGTCCCTATTAAACCCACCCGGGGAGCTTTAAAAATCACCAATGTCTTCTCTGACCCGATCAGGCGATAGAGTGTCCAAGGTCTCCAAGCATCAGAATGTCTTTTTTGCTTTGCCAAGTCACTCCCTAAAGTAGAACTGAAAACCTACTTGAGTGTGCATACAGCACAACTGGGGATCTTTGTGGTCTACTTACACTGATCTGGTGTGGGGATCTTGGAGTCCACTTTTCTAACAAGTTCCTAGGAGATGTCAAGGCTCCTCCACAAGTCATACTTTAAACATCTAGGCTTGTTTGATTGTGCATGTGTTTAAAGGATTGCTTTTAGGAAAGTTACTTAACTACAATGCTGCTAATAGGAACTTCTGGGATCAGAGTACTGCTCATACTTCAGATTCTGGGGAATGCCTAAAGATGTCAAGAAAAAAATCAGTAGAATAAATTCTCCAAAGGCAATCAAGGAAATGGATATGAATAGAGATACCAATGGAAAGAGGTGCTTAAGAGAGAGTGGTGTGCTAACTATTAGGAGGTGCTGTCTTGTTGGAGTAGGTGTGGCCTTTTTGGAGGAAGTATGTCATTGGGGGTGGGCTTTGAGGTTTCAGAAGCTCAAGCTGGGTCCAGGGTCACTCTCTTTTCCTGCTGCCTGCGGATCCAGATGTAGAACACTCAATTCCTTCACCATGTCTGGCTGTGTGCCACCATGTTTCATGCCATGATGTTAATGGACTAAACCTCTGAGCTGTAAGCCAGCCCAGTTAAATGTTTTCCTTTATAAGAGTTGATGTGACCAGTGTCTCTTAATAGCAATCAAAATTCTAAGGGACTGAATAAAATTTAACTCAAGACTGTAAGTGACTAAGTGACATCAGGCCACTACAACCCAACATATTAAGTTACAGAGTTCCTAGCATCTCAAACCATCCAAGGTCATGTATGAGTTAATTCAGGCTGCATCATTGGAAAAAACCGTTGTAGCAGTCACTTTACTAAATGCCACTCAATCCAAACCCCCAGGTTTTACAAAACCCCTTTGTCTTGAAGAGGTCACACAATTTAGTTACTTTAGTTTACCTGCAGGTAGGTTCTGAAAATAGGTAACATAAAGGGAATATTGGAGGGAAGGTTACAGGTGCACTGTCCTACAGGCTTGTGGGTCTTCCATCTCACTGCCACCCTAGATGGTGACAGGCACCATATGTTATGACTAGTTTATGTCAATTTGGCACAAGCTAGGGTTATTTTGGAAGAAGGAATCTCAATTGAAAAAAACGCATCACCAGATTGACCTGTGGGGCATTTTCTTGATTGATGATTGATGCAGGAGAGCTCAGGTCACTGTGAGTGGTGACACCCTGTTCTAGAGGTCCTGAGTGCTGTAAGAAAGCAGGGTGAGCAATATATGAGGCTACATAATCCAGTAAGCAGCATTGTTCTATGGCCTCTGAATCAGTTCCTGCTGTAGTGAGTGCTGGACAGACTACATATTAGGTGTCTGGGAAGCCTGGCAGGTGTGTGTGGGATCCCCAGAGTGGGAATTAATGAAAAGCTTTCTGTAGGGGGGTGCTATTTGAAGTAAATCCCAGATGGGGCAATAACATTTCAGGTAGGTGAATTCCTAATGCTCGGAGACGTGGAGGAGTGCACAGCTCAGCATGCTCTGGAAATGGCTGCTTGGCCAGAATAGAGATCTGGGAGAGCTCAGTGTGCTCTAGAAATGGCTGCTGGGCCAGAATAGAGTTCATGGGTCTGGGAGAAGTGGGTGTTTCAGCTCTTGATGTCTCTTTGGTGTGTTGTTTGGATGTCTGGAGTTAATTCTGAAACATTCTCACTGTTAATATACTATTTAAGAAAAGCCATGACGTGGTCTCATTATCATGTCTGAGGTGGCTTCCAGGGTGGTCACATGGGTCAGTGTGTTTGAGTTTATGTTGCTATGACAGAAGGCCCAACACTAACAACTTGAAAGGAAGAAAGATTTCAGTCCATCATACAAGGGAGATATAGCAGAGCACCTTACACCATAATGATTGATAAGAAGGAGACGGGTGGGGGTGGGGACGTGTACTATCAGACCTTGCCTGTGTCCCCTCTTATTATATTTCCCCCATCCCACACCTATAAGACACTGCTGCCCATATTGAGAGTGGCTCCCCCACCCCTAGTCAATTATCTCTGGATACACCCTCACAGACATGACAAGAAATGTAATTTTCTGATCGGTGGTAGTACACTCCTTTAAACCTGGCACTCACTCGGGAGGCAAAGGAAGGCAGATTTCTGTGAGTTCAAACCAGCCTGGTCTACAGGATGGCCAAGACTACACACAGAGAAACCCTGTCTTGAAAAAAAAGTGTGATTTATTAGTCTCCCAGGTACTTTTCAATCCAATCAAGGTGGCCTCAAGAGTAAGCACCACAGTAAACTCTCCTTCAGTCTTGTAAGACAGAAACCCATCATTTTGCATTAGAAGAAATAGATCAATGTTTTAAAGACCTAGAATATGAGTTCAAGTCTAGGTCAGCTATTGCTTCAGGTGCCAGGTGCACTCATGTATAAATATGCACAGACATAGGAAGCTTAAGAGGGAGGGAGGGGTGGACAGATATAGACAGAGAGAAACCAAGGCAGTGAAAGCAAAAGTACATACTGAAGGGAAAGGGACAGGTGGGGAGGAAGGGACAGAGAGAGAGAGAGAGAGAGAGAGAGAGAGAGAGAGAGAGAGAGAGAGAGAGAGAGAGAGAGAGAGAAGATCGTGTGATGGAAAGAACAGTTCTGTTTGTTTGAAGAGATGTCTAGAATGTGTTGCTTAGTTGGGAAGAATGAGGTGGCTTATTGAAGACAGGGAATCCCTCGGGTCAGTAGGGACAAGTGTGGGCTCTCAAGGTTCTGCCGATTAGAATTTAGGGTTGTTCTGGGGAAATTCTGGGAGGAAGTGAAAGGCTAGCAGAAAGTTGGGACAGCTTAAGTTTTTATTTCAACACACATCTGAGTACTAGCCTTTAAGCCCAAGTGCTAGACAGATGTGTGGAGACCAAGTCACCACAAGAGCAGGTCCAGTCCCATATTTGGAATAGTGGAACCTGGGATTTGTTTAAGGCTAAAGCAGCCCATTTAGGGGCTGGCAAGATGGCTTAGCATGTAAAGGAAAGGACTTGAGCATGCCAGTCCAAGGACTTGAGTTCAATCCATGTAGCACAAGCAAAGGTAGAGAGAACTGACTCTACACAGTTGTCCTCTGATCTCCATGCACCATATGTGGGTGGAATGCATGCCCATATGCACACATCATGTACACACAGCAATAGCTCTTTAAAAGTTACAAGAGCTGGTTTTGAAACAATTTAAAGAAAATATCACTTTGCACAATTGGAGAAGGCATTGGGACCATGCTGACATTTATGTGGATCCACTGAAGGACACTGACATTACTCCAAAGACCAACTTGAGGGAAAGAACCTCAGCCAAAAATTTTTTGAGTGGTCATTGCAAGTGTTTTCACTGTCATCCCAAGAAATGATGGTGATATCACATGTCCTGATCTGTGGCTTAAATAGAAAACCACAAACATCAACATCCATGCTCAGAGACCTGTGCCACGCATGTGTACAGTTCTCAGGCAACGCAGGGGACTGTAAACCATAAAAGAGACTGTAGTATTGTAGACATCACAAGTTAAACTTTAAACCTAACAGCTGACAAGTAGAGCCTGAAGCAGGTAGAGGTGTTTGTCCTGTTCTACCCTCATTTTGACTTCTAGCCTGGCCATTATCCTTTTGGAAAGCTGTTGGTAGCACGGAACCTTGAGTACTGTATACTGACAGGTGATGGGTTGCCTGTGGAAGATGAATCAGAGTTGGAGGGAAAGACCTCACGGGAACACCAGTGTGAATGCAAGGATTTCAGAGTGATAGATTTGGATTTGATGGAAAAAAGATGTTTGAAACAGAACTGAGCTGCCCACCTATGGAGTTGCCTGGAAAGCAGAGCATCCCACAGGTGCTCAATAGTGAAAAACGAAGAGCTCCCCAACCTGTAGACCCTTTGCCATGGACACACAAATGTAGTCCTCTCCTACTCGATGACCATCTGTAAGGATTTCATATTTTGACCCGCTGTCTGTCTTCCCAGTGGGATATAAATCCCATGTAAACAAGGACTTTGGTTTATTTGCTTTGGTGTCCCAAGAATCTGGAACAGTGGCAAGTGCATGGGAAGCGGTCAGTGAATATTACAAGAAAGAAGAATAAATTAGAAGGCCAAGGAAGAGACTTGATTGTGTTTGAAAGGCTGGTCTTAAAATTGGCTTTCAAAGCTTTAACTCAAATTTATGCCTTCCTTGAATAACACCTCACATGGGACCCCAATACATAAAATGGATGTATGCGATGTTTTAATAGTGTACATTTAATCATAGGTCTCAATGTAAAACATTTATTTCTGTTTGTAATAAAAAGACTCACTGAGAACTATGAGATTGTTTTGATAAACATGATAAAACTTCTGAAATCAAGGCTGCTAGGAGACCCAGACTATAATTTATTCTTCCATTCCCTTTCACTTGCAGAGCACTGGGAAAGCTAAGATTCATGCGGAAAAGTGGTTGCAAATGATACCAGCCTCATAGCTCATCTGGCAATCTCAGGATAATTCTTCAATTAAACTTATGCAGAAGCCTGCAAAGGGAGTAGTTGGAAAATTGAGCTTGAAAGTTGAACCTCTTACTGTCTGTAACCATGGGTTGTGCCTTTCCCTGCACATTCAAAACTCAGACAAGAAGAGGCGAGGCTCACCATAAGTGCCAGCACTGTTTTGATGTTTGACATTATCCCTGCTCTGATGAGTTATACATCCGGTGATAATTGCACAAGCAGACATTAGGCCACGATGGAGTCAAGCATCTTCTCCTTGCCTGACTCTTAATTGTACATAAGACTGTGTTTCCATGCTGGAGAACTGCATAATTTTATAGACACAGAGCTTCTCAGTCACAAATTTATCTTTTTAAAAAAAATCACTGCAAAGACAAAACCTTCATGGCCAATGATTCATTTCCAGTATGTTCTACATAGAGTTTTGAGAATTGCCTAAATTGTCCTGGCAATTCCATTTGATGTATTGGTGGCTAAAGTTTGGTACTAGTGCACATTATGTTATATGGTGTTCTTTCAAATGACTATAACTAATGGAATACATTACCATACATTTTCTAGCCCCTGCTTAACAAGAAATCTTGATATTTTTTGGTGGTGTCTGGAGCTAGGGAGATGATGGCTCAGTGCTCTAACAAGTTTGAAGACTGAGTTTGGAATCCCAGAACCTATGTAAATGTTGGCTGGGCATGGTAGCCAGCCTGTCATCCTGGGCTATGGTGTCAGAGACAGGGATACCTGGAGCTATCTAGCTAGACAAGATATAGCATTTAGTTGAGAGACTCTGCCTTGATGGATAAGATGGAGAGAGATTGGGAAAGACTCTTGACATCAGTGTCAGACCTCCAAATTCTTGCACACGCATATGTTTGTAATCCCACATACCTGTACATGCCTATGTGTTCACACACATATGAACATCTGTATATGTATGCCTACCACACACATAGAGACATAAAACTTTTTGCTGGGTTTGTGAATGGGCTTAAATATTATAAACAAAGCCAAAGAAGAGTTCCTTATAAACGTGAGATTTCCAGACTGAAGGAGTTATAACTGTAACCTTCAATACACTTGGGTAGGACCATGCGGACAGTAGCAGTGAAGGTGATGATGTGGGTTTTCATGTGAAATTGATTGCTCAGGCACCCAAGTGAGTGGCCATAAGCTCCAGAGTCCCATCAGTAACATTACAAGGTGACAAAGGTGCTTCTGCCCCAGTGAAGTAGACAGATGTCAATAAACATTTAGGGAAAGTAGACATCAGGGATGGCATATATCTGTCCCTTAACCCTTCATTTCAGAGATGACAGTGACCCTCATCTCTATAAGCCACCAAAGGAAGAGACAGATACCTGATCTCATTTAAGGAATGATTTAGTTGTCAAACAAAGGCATTATTCTATTATTTGTATCAATGATTATATCAGATTTTAAGTTATTAACATTTATTGTCTATTTACCTCTGTGCTAGATATTTTCATAGCAGAATTTCGTAAATTGTCCTTACACTTTAGAATAATTTCAAAATTCCCATCTTTTAGTAATTTCATTACACAGGTGGGGATGTATTAAATATTTTAAATATTTTGGCTAAAGCCATGTGGTTAACATGTGGTAAAGTCATGAATCAGACATACACCGAGCTCCAAAGTTTCAACTGAAACACAAGTAGAGTAGGAGACGAAGGGGTGCAATCATAGGATACACTGTCTCCAAAAGCCACGTAGGTGCTATGTCATTGGTACTCAACTGTCTTATCTACTTATGGGGGCTCAGCAAGCTTCCATCTTAGCCTACAATGAGACCATTTTCCTTTTCTTGGAAATGCCTCATCAAGTGTATCATGTAAGCTAGGAGGGAAACAGATAACCCCCCACCATTTTGCTTCATGACTAACACTACCAGGATGGGTTTGCTTGGTTGAGTGAAGCATACAGTTGTAGTGTGGCATTGAGATTCAATATATGCGGTGAGTGGGGAAAAACGAGCCCTGAATCAGTGAGGTAATACAGTTTGTGGGAAGAACAGACTTTAGGCAGCACGTAGTAGCTCTGCCTGTCAAGTGCTGTGTGAACCAGACAGTTGAGTTTCACTTTTCTCAACTGAGAAGGGTTAGCAGTGTTCCTCATAGGCTTTCTGGGATAAAGAGATGGTCAGACATTAAATGGCTTGACTCTGCATATGCCAGAATACTACCCTTCATTTTTGTCATGTGATCTATACATACGATCCAAATGATCTCATATATAAAAATAAAACTAGGTAGATATTTCCTCAGATGTTGTGACAAGGAGTTGGAAATTCTGACATATCGTCTGTGGTTATTTGATGATATTTGAGTGCTTTGAGTGCTATCTCCTCAGCTCGCTACCTCAAGACCTGCCCAAACTCTTTGCAGTTCTTAGTGGTTAGATGGAATGAACTTCTTCCTTGCAGACTTCCTTTCATACCTTTTGAATTGGGAGAACTTTAGAGAAGTCACACACAGATCAACTATCCATGTTATTTTCTGCATGATAGATGTGTTATCTAAGATCTCCAACAGCAGGCACATCTTAAAGGGGAGAACACTGGAGAGAGACAAAATAACTAAATTTGGAGTTGAGCGAGCACTACAATGCATCCACCTCTGGTCCCAGGGGGCATATATTTTTAAGAAAACTTCTGACTCTGTGACTCCTCTCATGGGCCAGATAGGTTATAGATTCTGGAAACCCGCTATTCCTGGATGGGGTCTACAGGAGAAGGCAAAGAAGGCCAAGAAGGTATCCCTCACAGCCATAGGCCCAGTGCTGGAGTTCAGCTGAAACACAAGACAGGGTCCACCAGTGGTCAGTGCCCGCTAGCTCCACCTTCTGGTTCTGCTGCGGATGAACATAATGAGCTGTTTGCCTTTCTATGGGTGTTTTGGAGGCCTCTGATGTTCAAGCCCTTGGTGGTTGGTTTAGTTCTGTTTAATCTCACTTATGTACAAAGAGTGGGATAGGAAAGGATGAATGAGCTTGTTCTAAATTCAGCAGGTAAATTAAAGAGTGCATGATGCCACTCTACCATAATGAATATTTTTCTGTCAGCATAACTGACATTTCCAATTCGACTGCTTTGAACGTGGGATGTTTGCTGTTAAACACACATGCACATCACTCACATACAACAACACCATAAATTCTTTGCACAACCTACACCTGTGAGCAGGCAGATTGCCAGTGGCAACCTCTTGCACCCCCAGCTACTTTCCTAGGACCCAATTCTCCAAAGCAAAGGTCAGAGAATCAGGCAATACAATTGCCAAAACCTAATGATGTTATCTCTCCCACTGCACAATTTCATCTCCGTAAAGTCAGCCCACATAACTTTCTCTGAGTCTTAGCAAAGTCATGTGTCTCCCAGGAGAGCCTTCCCAGGGGCTGCAGGGAAGAGTCCCCATGTTCCACCCAGGCACATCTAAACTAGGCATCTGAAGATCTGAAACATCTTCAGTGCTCTCTCCCAGAGATAGAGACCCTCCGTCTGAGGCAGATAGAGGATCCTCAAATGACAAAGTAAGTGTCTATTAGCTTCAGGTTGCCCCAATGGCATGCATTCTGGGAAAATTCACATACTGTCCCTGAGGTTCAGTCTTTCCATTTACAAAATGGGGAGAGTAACTGTGCCTCCTCTGACCAACTCAGCTCTGCAGCAGCTCCCTGCCTCAAGTCTACTATTCCTGGACTACAGACCCTAAGGATATCTGTACTACTTCCTCTTCTCTAGCCTAACTAGACTCTACTTCCTGCTCTGTTCCTACATCTTCATTCCTCTTTCTGCTTATTGCTAGGTATACATAAATCCTAGCCATGAGACTGGCCTATTTCCTCTATTTCTGGTAATATCTAGCACACTATATGTCCTCGGCATGCAATGGGGAGTTGGAGCCTGTTTACATTCCCATTACTCAACATTCCTTGAGCATCTCAGTGTACCTGAGCAGAGAGGAAACTGGGTGTCCATGGCATCCAAGGTAGCCCAGGGGTTGGACAAAAGAGCAAATGACAAGGCTCTGGTAGGTGTTCTCACTCAGGGAAGCAAGGGAACAGAGCCCAGTGTCATAGAGTCTGGGGAGGCTCCACAGAGGAAGGGGGAGGAGCAGTCAGCAGTGGGAAAGGGGAGTGGTGGTGATGGTGATGGTGAGTGCAGGAAGCTCTTCAGAAAGAAGAGCTTACAAATACAAACATATGGGAGAAAATGGGAGCTTGGTCTAATCCAGGTACTGTGTGAGGTACATGTACCGAAAGGATTTGACAAAATGGGCCATGGACTTTGAGAAGCAGAGAGGTGTGCTTGGGGCCTTCCAGCAGGCCGACTACAGTGGGCAGGTTGGCACCTGTACAGGGCTGCCTTCTGAGCCCTGGTTCTTTCCACTCTGTCATTTCCAGAGGCAATAGGCTACAGCACTCTAGGAAATGTTGCTGCACTGAAGCAGATGTCAATGTGGTCTTGGCCAGAAAATCCATTCTGCTGGAAAAGAGATCCACTTAGGGTATAGGGGACATTTCTAAAGGATATCAGGTCTCAGGAAGCAGTGAGGTTTGTCATCTGTCTCCAAGTCACTAACAATGATTCTGCTTACAAAGGTGGGCAGCCTGAGGGCCTTGTGAGTGGTATACCTCTTTCCTTCTTATAAGCTAAGCTGCTGAGGTCCTCTCCTCCCCTTCCTCCCTCCTCCTCCCTCACCTTTCCTCCCGTCTCCTTCCTTCTCCCTCCTCCCCCTGCCCTTCCTTCTCCCTCTCCTCTACTCTCTTAATACTAAGCCCTACTCAGGAGATGTGGGGCTGTCAGCTGAGGTGAGGGAGGATATATGACCTAAAAGTTACAGAGGAGGGATGTTGAGACACTGTCCCCTCCCTGTTGCAAGTGGGCCTAGCTTCAGGGGCTCTGGCACCCTTGGGACCTATCTCTGATCCTTTTATCTGGATATTTACAGAACATTCTGGGAGCTGATTTGCCTCATGATATTATAAAGAGTAGAATTAACACTGCCAGCATTTCAGGTACTCAGTAATTCCTAACTGTCTGGTCCCCAAGGCATTCCAGGCAGCAGCTGGCAGGTGAGAGTGGGAAAGTGGAGGGAGGCAGGGAGGCTCCAGCCCAGAGCACACACATTAGCAGGCCAGACCCCAGTTCTCAGGGGCTCCACTGAGAAAACCCAGGAAAGGGAAGTAAGAGAGAAGAGCAATGCTGATCAGCATCTTCTGTGCACATCATCTTTTCCATCCTGTGACGGGTAGACATGACCAGATTCTACAGCTAAGGAAACTGAGGCTCAAGGGATGCTGATTTATTTGTTAGAGTAACACACAGAGGAAGAGAGAAATCCTGCACTGATATTTCAGAAAAGTCAGCCTAATTTTCACAGCTAGTTGTTACTTGGAGGTACAACCTGGGCCCTGGAGTCTTCTCTAATGAATATCTGTATGTGTGATGAATATGCCCTTCCAAGCCCATATTCAGATCTGACTCTTAGCCATATCCCAAGCTTGCCTCTGATACTGGGAGAACCACAGGAAAGACAGACCAGAGAGCAGACAGGACAGTGGGATGGGGTGGGACTGGATTACCATTGGTGATACTTCCTGAGCTCTAGAGCTTTGGTCCTCACAAGATGCCAGTGGGGGGCACAGATCTTTATGCCTATCTGTGGGAGGGGCACTGAGGGAAGGATCTGAGTGGCCACCTACCTGCTCAAGGTCAGATGTTTAGTAGGTAACCCAGGACCCAAGCCAAGGTCTACCTGACGTATCTTTTTTCTTAAAATTATATGTGTTGCTTCCCAATTCAGAGTTGGTTGGGAGTCAATGAACTCTCTCAAAGGAGGAGATTTTGGCACCATGGAGACATTGATAAAGAATCAACCAAGCAAAGAAAGTGGGACTGCAAACATTCTGCACGATGGCTTCTTAGGCTGGCCAGGAGGAAGAGCAATTTCTAAGTTTAGAGAAGCGAGCAGGACCAAAGCATGCAAACCTTTTCCATCTACAGAAAAGAGCTGAGATTCTGTGTTGATAGCAGTATAGTTCCTGGAAGAACTTCATTTAAAAGAGAGAGCTGGTCCAATTTGCATTTTGCTGCAGTATGGATTGGATTTGAGGCAAAGCTGGAGGCTGAGAAATCAGTGGATGCTGTTACAGACATGGGCCATTAATTACAAAAGCAGAAGCGACAGGGACACAGGGTGTTTTTCTGAGTTCTGATATGTTGAAGGTTTGCTGTTTCTTGTGAGAAACACGTCCTGAGAGATGCAGATGTGATTGTCGCCTTATTGAAGCTTACTTCCTAGCTGTGCCTATCACTTTGCCATTGTGATTCTCTTCAGGAGCTTCACACAAGCAGGGATTGGGGCACGCTTGGGTCTGGGAATTTGTTTGAGGCTGAAAAGGCTTGGCAGGGGCATCACAACCATGCGTTCAGGCAGATGGGCTGTGCAGTAGTCATTTCTCCTCATTAAACCATATAGTCACAAAAATTCCTGCCCATCAGTCAAAAACAGAAT
Source organism: Mesocricetus auratus (assembly GCF_017639785.1). Classification (NCBI taxonomy): domain Eukaryota; kingdom Metazoa; phylum Chordata; class Mammalia; order Rodentia; family Cricetidae; genus Mesocricetus; species Mesocricetus auratus. The sequence continues at coordinate 60,097,724 of NW_024429191.1, forward strand.
CAAGATTGAGATGCGGTGCCCTGGACCAAAGGATGCCGACACTACATCCTCCATTTGCTGCTGCTTCCCTAACCTGCAGAAAGCTGGTAAATGGATCCCATTTTTCTCCATGTTTAGTTCTTCTGAATAAATTTCCTTAAGCCTCTGGCGGCAATTACCACTTGTCTGCTGGCAAGTACCAGCCGATGACAAAGGGAGAGAACAATAGCAAATAGATATTAAGAGAAGAACTTGAAAACAGTTGATCTGCTTAGTTTGACAGGCTGTTGTTGGGTTTCGTTTAGGGGGTGGTGTTTTGTGGGCATGTTTCCTCCGGGCTGTGATGGGGGGATGCATACATAATAGAGTCATATTTTCTGCAGGTGAAATTGTTGTTGGCTCCTTGGACCGAATGGAATCTATCTACGGTACCAGGTTTACATAGAGCCCTAGGCATCTAGCACTGCCCTGGCCACGAGGAATCATAATTTCCTGTTCAGGTCAATGGGTCAGTATTTCTCAGTGTTTGTGGCATGTAGTCATTGTCGGTCATACTGGAGAATGTGGGTAAAGGAGACCTGGGAAAGATCCCTAGAGCAGGTATTAAGAGATAGTGTTATAATTCTGTCATTTACCACATGACCTTGGACCTCATGTTTCTCATCTCTGAAGTCAGAGAGCTCCAAAAGGGTGGGGTGTGCAGAAGAAACAATTTGAAAGCCCTCTTCTACCCTGGTCCCATGGAATGAGGCCAGCAACCAACAGGTCCCCAATTCCCATGGCAAAAGTCTCTTAAGGGAAGCTCTGGCAGATAGGGAGGGAACCCTTTGAGGAGAAGGGCTTTTACCTGTTGCTCCCCAAGAGGACTGGACTGTATGTCAGAGATGGTGCTGCAGCAGTTCTGGGAAGAGAAGCAGGGAAGAGTGAGCTTTGCTGACTGGCAGGGATGGAGCAGGGCTCCTTTATCCAATTCAGTTACTGATTTCAAGACAAATGAACAGCTATAACCAAAAGTGGTCTTTCCTATTAGTGTTTGCTTCTGCCTAATTTAGAAGCAAAAGGCCAAGGATCTGTCTGGGCGCCTTAATCCAAATTTCATACATGGACTCTTTGTGTTGGGAAGGAACTCTACCCCTTGTAGGGAGGAGTTCAACCCATTCCTGAATTCTACTCACTAGATATCACACCCTGTTTTGATAACCAAAACTGTTTCCAGACATTGCCATATGTCCCTGGACACCCAAGTCACCTACCTACAGTTGAGAAATGCTGCTGTCACCAGGCTGTCAGACTTTCAGTAAAGCAAGTTTTGTTTCTTTCCCAAGTGGGATCATCTCTTCATTTTCTTGGTGCAGAGACTTGGAAGGAAAAGGCCTGGTGCTGTTTTCATGCTCAGATTAGGAATGTCTGCCACTGTCGATGCCCAGGAGGAAGGCCAAACAAGGAGCTGGATGAAAAGGACCACTCCAGAGTCATCTCAGTCTCTGTGCTGGGATGCATGCTTCATGCAGGGCAATATCATTAGCCTGCACTCATTGCCTAGAATTGTACCAAATCAACCCCACCTTCTGCTTAGCACTGGGGAAAGAGACGATGCTATTTATTCAGGAGGCCACACAGAGGTTCAGCATCTATCTATAACAAGAAAGGGTGTTCTCAAGTAATGAAAGCAGTCAGAACTCTGTTTGATTCCAGAAGAGCAATGCACCCCTATGTCAAGGCACATTATTCCTGGGATCTTTTAGCTATGTGAGGCTATGGAAATGAATAGCAAAGGAAATTTTCTTTATCACCAAGCTTTCCCATTAGCCTTTAAGTAGCTAGCCTATGCCCCTTTCTAGTGGGGATTAGAAATGGTTAATGGTTGACAGTTTCACTCAGGTCTTTTCTACAAGGTGAAGTCTCTATACCCCTCACTGAGACATGCCCCCAAGACAGGTCTTATTCCATAGCCTAAGTTCTGTTCTGAGATGTAGGCTAATCCATGCTCCATGGTTACCTGGTAACTAAGGTGCCTACATAAAAAATGAGGTGTTATAAGCTGGGGTCACAGACTTCCCTGAAATTGCACACCATTCAGCATGTAGGTGAGAATGAGTATTTCTGTGAAGAAAGGCTCCTGGCTTTTATTAAATTACAAAACTGTCTATGATGAGCGATAAAAGGGCTTGAGGTTTAATCCCCTCCACTAAGGGCAGCAATAGGATGGGCAGCTATAGTGTTCAGGTTGGTTGGTCCCCAAGGCAGGACTTATCTATGCATGTATCCTGGGGGTCTAGCCAAAGACTGATCTGGTATTGACATGCACAAGTGCTTACTTACTGGAACAAGTTAGTGAACTCACCAATAAGGTAACTATACTGATGCCAAGAGCCAAGGTCCTAACCACCTCTTTTCTGCCAAGATGGTACAAGACCTAACATTGGAGATTCTCTAGCTCTCGGTTCCTCACCTCTAATGCAACTCTGCAGGACTCCTCATTATAATTACATGAATCCACCACTAAGAAAATTGTGGTATTTGACAGTAGTATAGAAACCTAAAGTTCTTGTTTTGACTGAGTAAACCAAACAGAGGACTATCCTGGTAAAACGTATCTTGTAATTTGTAAACTGTTTGCCCTGGTAAATATCTATTGCTTGTAAAACAGGATGGGATCAAGGTGTGTTTCTTTGGTAGTTAACAGTCTATTCTCAGCTCCAGCTGAATGATGGAGGAGTGAGCCTATCTACTCTTGCGCTATGGATAGGTATACTTAGTCAACATGTCTACACATGTGCATATATGTTGAGAGAACATAGCAGACATGTGTGGAGATTGTAGCATTTGTGGAATGTGCCTGTATACTCTTTGCCTGCCCATGTAGGTGTATCTGTGTGCATATGCATGCTGTGGAGCACATTAAGAACTGATTTTCTTGAACAATCGATAAAGTATATTTGATGTTTGTGTGCATCCATGACAAATGTGTTTATGTGGGGAATTCGTATGATTTCATGTGTCTTCCGGTGAGGATAAGGGTCTATGAATCATACTTGAGAATTGCCTGAAAGCAAGGAACTGTAGTCTGAGATGAATCTACAAAGAAGCAGAACCATAGCCTTTGCTGCCCTGCGAATGTGCCAACCTGCAGAACCTGTGTGTCACTGTGGACTGTCCTAATGATGTGTGAGCACAATGAGTCATCTGTGACTGAGATCTGGGGGACTGTGTCACACTCATGGCCAATTCACATTTTTCACTTTCCTGGTGAGCTTTCTGATTAGGACTGCCCCTCTTTGTGGGTAGTATGTGTCAGCTTGTGGTTGCTACTCTCAGGAAGACATATGCTGCCTCCATAGACTGGGTGGGGTTGCTATTTCTGAAATTCCTTCTGTCACTGGTCATGGGCAGAAATGGGAGGAGACTCTGAGTCAGGTTCCTGCAGGGAAGACAGTTGAGTTAACTAACTCCACAGGCAACCAGGGAATTTTTTCCATAGGGTGGTTGGGGAGAATGGAAGATATGCAGACAGCAGAGAATCTGGACTCTTAGGGTATACCTATAAGAAAAGCTGAGCTGCTTGGGGAAAGTGAATGGAATGACATGAGGGAGGAGGGGAGAGGTGTACATAAATGAGCATCACTTGTCTATGCTGAAGCAAGAAAAAAACTGGAATTGAAGATCCTAGTCTGTCCCCAGCCAGCTGTATGACCAGCAGCCATCATTCTCCCCATTAAGGTGCCTCTCAGGAATCTTCTACAGATATTGAAGATGAACTCACAGTTTGAGATTTGAGTTAGTTATTTTAAATAGGGTAACAGTATAAGTAATGGGTCCCATAAGGTTAGTTCCTGAATAGATAGATACACATGATTGTAGAGGATAGAATTTGCTTTCTAGAGACACATGTAAATTCAGGGTTAGTAATTCCAGAACCCTAGCTTGTTGTTTTGATGATTAAATTAAACCATTGTGCAAAATGGCTGGAAATTTACAGCTATGCTGATGATGTTTTGCTTCAGAAACACCTCTGTGCATTATTGTAGATGGATGAAGTAAAATTCCATGTGATGATGATTACAATGGTTGTGATGACAATGGTGGTGGTGGTCGTAATGGTGTAGGTGGATGTGGGGGACAGCTGGGGTAGTACTGCATGTTTCTTGATGCATCTCTAGAAATATCTCTTTTTCTGTTGCCTCACCAAAAACAGAAGATGGAAGGTAACGATGAAATCTTAAACTTCAAGTCTCTTGCAGATGGCCTTGGAATGGCCGACTCTGCCAACTCCTCATCATACAGGTAGTATCCAGATATGTCTCACTCTACAGTTGATTTATTTAGTTCAATCTACTCCAATTGTTGCTCGTGATGTATAATAGTTATACCACATCCTGGTTACTCAGAAGTAGAAACAGGATTAGGCCCTTGTTCCTGAGAAGATCTTAGTCTACAATAAGGTGTAACAGTGAAGAGGAAGAGGAGGAAGAAGAAGATGAGGAGGATGAAGAAGAAGGCTCACAGACCTGCAGCAGGTGAATAAGGTCTTAAAAGGTGCTCAGGTAACTTCCTTAGTGAGTTGTCCTGGGACAACACTGAGCTCTGGTCCTCCATAGATTTCCTATAGTAGGTGGGGTACACAGTCCCTTATCTGTCCTTAGCACCATCCTTATTCCTACTACCATCCAGTTTTCCGCTTCCTCTGTGGGTTGGGTCACCTATTCAGAGGTATCTGGGCCACAGGTTTCCCATATGTATATCAATGCAATGAACCTATGTAGGGGTAAAGCAAACATTAATCTATGAACACAGGAACCACAGCTGGGAAACAAACATCTCAAGGAATACCATCTTCTGCAAGAGATACCAAAGCCAGCTTGCTCTTTGCCCTTCTGCATGGCTGCTCAGCAGGATTTAGACTGCTGGTTGGAGAGAAATGGGTAATGAGGGACTCTATGCTGCAGGCTCAGGAGTAATTCCCTCTGTGCTCTCAACTACAGATAGGAATTTTGCTTATTTCAAAGACCTCATTAACGCCAAGGTTGGTGGGAGCAGCTTCACAGTTGATTCATCTCCAGGAATCAAAGATAGCCTGAGTGCCCCATGAGCAGCCAGGAACCACTTGCCCTGATGGTATCTCATCTTTTCTCACCTCCCAAGTGCTTGTGATGGCCTATAGTCAGGGTGAAGAAGCCTTGAAGACCTTTCCCAAGTGCTTGAATTATACAAGAGCAGAGTCTGGACCTGAGACCCTCTGGCACTTTCTGGGAGTCTCTGTGAACAACATACATCTAAATTGGTCTCATTCAAGTCTGTTACAGTGTGAACAGGAAATATACCCAACTGGAAAATGGTTGGTGCTGAGGGTGTGGACTAATTCTTTGATGAATTCATGGGATAATGGCATTACTGGGAGTCAGAGAAAAGTATAAGGTGGGACTTAGCCAGAGGAAGTGGGACCCATATACTTGGGACTTCATCTCATTCTAGCTCCTTTCTGTGCTTCTCTATTTGCTTCTGACATGTCAAAAATGTGGAACAGCCTTTTCCATACATCCTCAAAAAACCATAGGTTTTGCCTAAGTGCATGGAACCACACAATCATGGGCTGAGCCCTCTGAAACCATGAGCCAAAATGAGTCTTGGTTTCTGTTGGATATTTGCTCACAATAATAATTTAAAAAATATGAACTCATGGGGGCCCATCCTTCAGACCAATGCAGGTAAGTCAGTGGCAGTGGCGGTACTCACTGAACCCAACCAAGCACGGAACTGAAGGTACATTGTAGCTATAGGGAGACCTGGTTCTGCCACCAACTCAGTGGATGGGACCTTTGAGCCCCTATGCAGCCACATGAGTGAATCAGCTCAGAAATTCCTCAAGGTCCCCTCTAGCTCTAACACAAAAATGGTGCAGACCCTAGAAACAGAGACTGTCATTAGGAAGACAGACCATATTCACTCATGTAATTGCCAGCCACTGAATAGTCAGTACCTGCCACTCATTGTGCCGAATTCTGGGGCTTCAAGGCTGACTGTGTCCAGATATGTACATATCCCTGATCATTTTAAGTAGCATGAAATAAGAAAGGAGATGTAAAGTAATACAGTTGTGGTAGGATAATTTTGTCTAAATATAAGAAATAAAAGGATGACTAATATCTCCAAGGCCAACATGTTGTAAAGGAGTTATGTAGCTGTGAAGTATGGCCTTAGTTTCTAGCCCTGCCTAGAGTACAGTGAAGTGAACCTCAGTGCTCAATGCTTAGGAGACACTCAAAAAATGTGTTTAAAGAAAGAGGGAAAGGTAGGAGGCTCTGAGACAGAGGACATGGAAAATGGAAGGTGGCCCAGAAAAAAAAAGGTGGCTTTGCTGTCTACTTGCTACAAATAAGAAACCAAATCTGGAGATGAGGTTGAATGGCTCAGCCAGATCACACTGACAGCAATTGATAGACTGCAGGCATAGAGAGGTCTCTGTTAGCCACGGCCACAAGCAGCAGCATCAACAAGACAGAGTGAGATCATATTGATTAGAATTCAACAAATCTAACGAGCTAGAGAGGTTATGATAGAGACCATGTCAACTTCAGCTGGGCAGTTAGAGACAGGTACCACATAGCATTACTCAGGTCAAGGAATAGAACACTGGAGTCATGACATCTGGATCCCAGTTCTGATACCTGCTGTCTGGGGGGGGGGGGGGGAGACACTGAAGCAGGTTAAGCCTTTCTTTGCTCATTTTTACCATGCAGATCATAGTGTCTACCTTCTAGATATCTGAAGAAGAAATAAGGCATACATGCTGCCATGCATAGTTCCCAGTGAATAAATAAGAGACCACCTTTTCTCAAGCTAGACAGGATGAGAACAAAATGTCAGGCTGCTGAGACCTCTGGAGCCAGCCTCAAACACAAAGAGAGATAAGAAGGCCCTTCATGTTGGAAATTGCCCTCCATCCTGGGAATGACTCCTCTGAAAATATAGCCAGTGATACAGGCAGAGTCAGGGAGTATAGAGTCCCTTCTTCCTGGTGGTTGTAGAGTCTGTCTAGGTGGAGGTGTGACATTTTGGAATGATGAAAATCTAAGTTAAGGTGGACTCATGGATTTAATCACATCTTTCAATGCTGACCTATCACCTGCTTCATAGAACATGAAGATGCTTATGTCTGATCTGGAGCCTGTGTGATAGTTAATTTTGATTGTCACTTGACTGGATCTGGGAATCAACTAAAAGACATACTTCTGAGAAAGTCTGTATAGGTATTTCCTAGAAGAATTAATCAAGGACCAAAGACCTTTCCTCAGAGTAGGTTCTAAGGAGGTCTGAGGGAAAAGTTGCTTTATTGCACCCCTGCCTTCGTGTCTTGCATATATCTGTAGCAATGTTGTTGCTGCTGCCATCATTATCCTCTGTTTCAATTACAAACCACCCCTCTTCAGCCTCCCAACATGGACTGGAAGTAATGACTCTCCAGAAATCCTCCAGGATTCCAGCATCAGATTGGAACTGTTGAGGAATCTAGCATCATAGACTGAGTGACTACCATGCTCTCATTATCTACAGCATACAGATATCCATTGCTAGACCACCCAACCCAACATGTAAGCAAATCTAATAGATTGTACCACACACACACACACCCAGAGAGAGAGAGAGAGAGAGAGAGAGAGACAGAGAGAGAGACAGAGACAGAGAGAGATGCATTCACAAGCACATGCACACACACAGCTGTCTCTAGAGAATCTTGATGAATACAGCATGAGTTGACTAATTCTAGTATGAGGCATTGGCAATAGGTTACAGAGTCTAGTGACAAACTGCCTGAGTCTCCCAGGACTTTCTGGTGTGCTTAGGTTTCTTATTTGGGTTTCCTCATTGTGAATTCACCCTTTCACAGGTTGCCATCATGACTTTGTAAGTCCTATGTATGGAAACATCACTGGGGAGGAAGATAGACTAAACATCCCCTCAGCAGAGGTGATTCTTGTTGTACTCCTATTCACTAAAGATAGGGTACCACCAGGCCAAAGAAAGTATGGCAGGAGAGAGAAGACACAATTAGCACAGGAAAGAAACAGAGGGAAGAGAGCGGGATACACATACTAAGAATGTGTGATATGTAAATGACCAAAGAAGATCATGATTCTCTGGGCTCAGAGCCATTGAGCTTAAGGGGTAGGAAATGGGAAAGCAACAGAACACATGAGATACGCTGCAGGAAGTGGGGATAACAGGGAAGAAAAGATATAGAGGGACACACAGAAAGGAGGGGGAGGAATGAAGGAGGATTATATGTGCACCATATGTGCATTCCCAAGACAATGGCCACTGCAGCATGAGGGAATGGTGACTAGAATCTTCTATGAGGGTCTAGTGACCCCTTCACCCCCACCACAAGGGAATGCTAAGGTTGTCATTACCATTGTCATAGACCTAGTAATCTCCATGCTACTCTGCTAACTTCTTTTCTACATCTGTGGACAAGGTCGTCTGTAATTCACCTGAGCTGGCCCACAGTCATGTCACACCTGGGGAAAACAGCTCTGTGTGCCAGCAACACTCCCTACCCTGTGTGGGAAATTGGGCTCCCATCTTTGAGAATTTACAACCCCAGTCAATGAGGATCTGGCACCCAGACTCAAGTGTGTCCCTGGGAGTGAAAAATAGCACAGTCCTTTGGAAAGGATCCAGCACATGCCTGTCAATAGGCATTCAAAAGAGATCTGTCTCTTTGTGCTACAATAATTCTGTGCCAAGAAAATCATCTAAGATATTAAAAGACAGAGAACGCCTGTAAGCCCAAAGGTGGGTCCTTTTTACATTAGTGTAAGAGAAGAAAATTGAAAATAATGTCAAGGTTAAGCTTTAAGAGAGCATTTATAGAATGTGTGGTATGCCTTCAATAGGACTGAAATTAGTCGTTTAAAAACCAGGATGGGGTAGAGAGATGGCTCAGTGGGTTCAGTGAGCACCCATATCTGTTAGTTTAGCTAAGCAGGTGAGCTCCAGATTCAGTTAGAGACCTTGCCTCAAGTAAATAAACAAACAAATTAGGTGGAGCAGGATAGAGGAAAACTACCAGGTAATGTTGACCTCTGACTTCTACACATGCATTTATGGATGAACACACTTGCAAATCACACACACACACACACACACACACACACACACATACCACACACACACATATACCTTACCCACACATATACACATACCACACCCACCCCACACACATACACACCACACCACACACACACACACACACACACACACAGTACCAGTATAAAGCATTTCAATAATTCATAAAATGTTTAGGGTACATTATTAGATGGAAATCTCAGTGTTCAAAATGGCTGATATGCCTATGGAATCATGTTTTCATCTTAACACAGTCCTTTTCATCTTTCAAGGCAGTTCTGTACAAATTCCTTAATTGATAAAGACCCTTTAATAGAAGCAGGCACTGATAACCTACTACATTCTATGATATTTTTGATTCATTTTTAATTTTGCCTGTACACATGTCTGGGCACCACTTACAGGCCTGATACTGTGGAGGCAAGAAGAAAGCATCAAAATCCCCAGAGCCAGAGTTACAGATGCTTGTGAGCTGCCATGTGATGCTGAGAACAAACCCAGCTCCTGCAGAAGAGCTGCCAGTGCTCTTAACTGCTGAGCCATCTCTCCAGCCTCTATCTATGCCATTTTAAACATAAGGAGACTGAAGTTTGCTGAGGGCTCCCTACCTAGTAGAGAGCTTGGTTGGCTTGCCACACAAACTTGCAGAGAGTGACATAATCATCTCCATGGCCTCAGAGAATGCGTTTATTTTGTTTATTTTCTTTATGTTTGATGCCAGCTAAGGAACTTCAGCCCAGCTCTTCTTTTTCTGCCTGAGAAGAGGGTGAAAGGGTTACCACTGATTGAATTAAAGCAATAATTTCCCACAATTGCCTGGGTTTGCTCTCCACTGCTGCTTAAGTATGCGGCAAGGTTCCTAGTGCTCTTTTGCAATTGATTCTGTGGCCAGATTGTTTTTTGCTAAAGTCTCATGAAATATCCCCTCTTGGGACTCTCAATGACCACCCCATCTTACTCAGGCACAAGCAATGTCAAAGAGGCCTGAGCATATGGGAGACAGTGGAAACAGCAAGTTAGTATTAGCTACCTACACAAACCAGTCTCTTCATGATTCTCTGGCCTCTGGGCTGCATGAGCTGCCCAGTAAAGCCTTATATTGAAGCTATGTTTGAGCTTGGACCGCTCCCGCTCTGCCCCTGCTTCCCTAGATACGCCTCACACACCCTGATTCTTTGCCACTGTTCAAGGCTTCCCTTTAGCTAGAGACTTGCAACCATAGCCTCTGCTCTCAAGAGACCTCAACCTTTCAAGGCCTAGAGAAAACATGACCTCCTACATGACAGAGTCAGCTGTCCCATCCTGTATCCTACAACCACCCTGTACTACTTGTATGTAGCACACTGTATTCTGGCATAGCTTTATAGCTGAGTCTTTTCTGAAAGACTGGGAACACCCAGGACCAGAGAACGGAAAATTCCATTTAACTCTCCCCCGTCATTTCAGTTGTAAATCTCTCAAAATCTGTCTTATAGACCCAAAGACATGTGTGAATGAGAACTTAGGATAACACAGGTAATAGATGCCAGCAGCCATATTTGAACTCGTCTGATCTTGTGTCCTCAGTTTTTCCCATAATGCCCAACCTTACTTTCGACAGCTGATGCAAGAAGGAACTGGGAAGCAAACCCAGGAGATTCCTGAAGTGTCCCCTGCGCATGTGCATTGGCATGCTTCTCTGGCAGCCAAGAAGAGAAGAATTGTAGCCTCCCAGCTTTCAGTCACCTGTGAATCTGAACAACCAGGTAGAGAGGGCCAGATGGTCAGTTACTCCCACAAAGACTGCCCAACTTCAAGAATGGGAGAGAGAGGGCACATCAGACGAGTCACCTAGTGTTCCTGTAAACACGCCATCTCTTTCCAGCCCATCTTTCCTACAACATTGTCCCTGGGCAAGGGTGCTAACATTTTCTTTGTGCAGGAGTGGTCCCCAAATAGCCGAGGACTAGTCCCATGACCTCAGAGAGTCATAGAATATCTAGACCAATCAAATTGTCTGCCCCTGAGTACTTGTGCGTAGAGGAAATGAGCTGTTGAAAGAAGGAAAAGAAGTGAACCTTCAGGAATGGCTACTTGGGCATGCTGAACCACAAGGCAGAGGAGGCAAGACAGACTGACGACTGGGTGAAGAAGCAGGCAGAGTGAGAACCCCCAGATTCTTCTCATCTCTGAATTACAGACGATCCATTTGGCCTTACAGCATCTTTTAAAGAGGGTCATAGGCTTATGTTTCTTGGAAGGAAGAAAGCTTGACTTAAAACACAGAAAACCGAGGCTGAGAACCTCATGGCTCTGAGGTCCAGACAGCTGTTTGCAGACCCTGGAAAGGTCCATAAAGACTTACCACTCAGCCATGCGCATGGAACTCCGGGTCTACTCCTAGCCTGTGGTGATCTACTTTCTCACAATTACTGGAACCCAAAGGACCACCAATATGATTGGTCCTCATCAAAGTGCTTCTAGAAGTTATTTCTTGATTACCTGATAATCAGATGACTTTAAATTACCAGTCCACTTTAATTATCCTCTAATAGTGTCTTAGTTACTTGTCTCATTGCTGCAACAAAATACCTGGTCAAAACAATTTAAGGAAGGAGGGATTTATTGTGTCTCACAGTTGGATGATATAGAGCATCATGGTAGGAAGTCCTGCTTCTGTTTAAGCTACTGGTCAAACTCCATCCACAGTCAAGCAGCACAAAACGATGAAGCTTGTTCTCAGCTCACTTTGTCGCCTTTATTTGTTTTGGGATTCCAGCCCAGGGATGGTGACACCCACAGTCCAGGTGGTGGAGCTAATTCTCAGGGGTTAACTTAATGTAGATAATTCCTCATACTATGCCTGGAGGGCTATCTCTTAGGTGATTCTAAATTCTGTCAAGTTGAGAAACAGTATTAACCATCACAACCATGAACTTCTTTCTCTGTTCTTTCAGCACAGGATTATCTAGGGGGACAATTCAAAGTGACACTCATATTGTCCATCTCTGGCAAGTTTCTACACCTTTTAGCTAATTTTCCTTCTAAGCAAGAGAAGAAAGAGTCTTAGGCATGGACGCTTGGCATAAGACAATGCCTAAGTGACTATTGGTGATTTTGCTTTGTTTTATAATTATGCTCACTTTTAAAGTCATCTTCTAGTTATAGTGAATGATGGTACTTTACCACTTATGTGGTAATCTAAAGTCCCCATTATAAACACACACACATTTCTGAAAGAAGAAAAAAAGAGTTAATTTGAATAAGAATGTTTAAGTTAATAGTAGAGGAAACGTGGGCAGAGAATGAATTGCAAAAGCCTGGAAATAACCTAACATTTGGACAAAAGCTAATTATATCCAACTACTCATTTGGCAAGTAAGAAGGAAGGGCAGTGAGGTTTCTGGGGACCACTCAGGCAACAACTGGCTCTCCTATTCATCTCTCCTCAGCCACGTCCCCATCCCCACCGTGTGTGTGTGTGTGTGTGTGTGTGTGTGTGTGTGTGTATGTGTGTGTGTATGTGTGTATGTCTGTGTCTGTGTGTGCATGTGTGTGTCTGTGTCTGTGTGTGTGCATGTGTATCTCTCTTTTTTCTCCCATGTAGCCCAGGCTGATTTCAAACTAATGATCCTCCTGCATCATCCACTCAAGTCCTTAGACCACAGGCATGCCTGCTTAGGAATACCATTCTAAGAACACTTTCAACATTTATCTTGTATCTATTAAGAAAAAAAAAATGGCACACTGGAAATGTATCTCTGTAGAGTACTTGCCTAGCATGTGAAAGGCCATGAATTTCTAGACACACACACACACACACACACACACACACACACACACACACACACTGATCATTGTTGGGTAAGGGAACCCAGTTGCTGGAATGCATAAAGAGGTATTCTAGATTCCCCAGCAGTGAGCAGGTACTCTTGGCATGAGAGGGTTAGCATAGAGGCAGGTATGTTCATCATGTTGCTGGTCACTTTCTGTCTGAGCAGACATGCTGAGAGAAACAGCCCATTAGGAGCTCAGCATACAGAAGAATGGCCATAGCCTTGGAAATAGAACATTAGCAAAGACCACAGAGAATGCCTAAGAGAGGAGAATGAACTTCTCTGTCTCTGTAAATAAATCCATGGCTTGCAAACAAAACCACGCCAGATAAACCAACTACAAATATACTCCTAAAAAGGAGACCAGATGTCCCTGGAATCATTTTAATTAAATTGTGAGTCAATTGCAAGCCAGAGGGTGGGGAGTGCTGAAGAGAGTAGAGTTTTGCTTTCTAAGACTGCCAGATGCAAAGTCCGATTTCCAGGCTAATGTATCCAGGGTGGGAGAGGCTTTCCAAAATTTAATTACATATTGCCTAGCAACTGAGGAGATGAGTGGGTATGGAGTCAGCAAACCTGGAGTGGTACATGCAGGATGTTGATGCCCCAGGTTGGAGATGGAACATCGACATCAGGCTGTGGTCAGTGTGAGGATGTACTTTCTCTCCAGGAGCTACAGAAGCAGTTACAGACCCATAAATTGTAAGCTTCATTCTGCCCCATTTCCCTTGCTCAGGCTAACCTAGCAACCTGGCAGAATGAGGAACCTGCTTCCTTCATTTTTTCATAAAAGAAACCTTTTTAAAACCCTCATATAAAGTAATAGATGTTGTTAAAAATTCAACAGCACAGAAATGTGTAAAGCTGCAAGCAAAAACTCTCCTTCCAAGTTGAGCCACTGTGAACAACTCCCATGCACAGAGTTTCTGGAATTCTCCAACCATCACTAACCTCTCTCTAATCTGAATGAGAAGGCACTCTACATATCATTCCCAAATCTAGTGTCTTTATTCTATACATGATGGTTGCTCAGTGTTCTTTTAGGAATAATGCTTAAAAATTGAAATGTAACAAACAGAAAAATTCTCAAAAAGCCAAAAACAGAACATGACCAGATCCTCATCTCAAAGCCTCACTCTCCAGTAACACTTCCTGATACTGACATCCACTTTCCTCTTCAAAGGTATGCAAACATGCATAAATTTCACTTGATTTTGAGCTTCATAGATAAAGATGCACATGTAGAATGTTTGTTTGCTTCTTGTTTATTTGCTCAACATTTGGTGAGATCCACTCACAGGGTTTTGTGTGGTCCTAGTTTATTTTTTAGTTTTATATTTTCCATTCCGCAGTCACACAGTAACTGATATATCCATTCTGATGTTGATGAATTTTTAGGCTGCTTCAGGCTTTGGGCCATTACAAATAGACATTAAAAATAAACCATGTACTTTGCCTTTGGCAAAGCTGAAAAGACATTCCTCTGTGATGTATTCTGAAAGAATACAATTATTATATTCCTAAAAATTTGCATCGCTTTAAGCTTCCAACCTCAGTTTACAAAAGTTTCCAAATGTATCCTTTCTACCACCTACAGGAGGTTTGATTGTGTGCATGTAGTTGTGGCTTTCTACTGTTGAAAATTTTGGTTGCTCTCAATTCTACACATATTGAAAACATCAGTGCCTCCATGGTTATCAGTTTATATTTATGTCTTTGGATGTGTATGTAGCTACTCCTTATGCTTCTCTTGGCATGAGTTTGTGGGTATGGGGACTCAAAAGAGTTCAGCTGTTTTAAATTTTCACATTTTCAGGCATCCCAACTTTCTTTACTAATAGTATATCCTGCAACTGTACAGTTCTGTCACCCATTGTTTTTTGTTTAAATTCTACCCTATCTATTTTATGTGTGTTGGTGTTCTTTCTGCATGTATTCTGTGCACAATCCATATGCATTGCCCTTGGAAACCAGAACAAGGACTGCAGATGGTTGTGAGCCACCATGTGGGTGCTAGGAAAAGGAACCTGATCCCTCCTCAGTGCTGAGATATCTCCCCAGTCCATTTTCAACTGTTAATTTATTTTTTTAATTTTTACTCATAGTTTTCCCATCAACATACTTCGATTGTAACATTAAATGCTGTCTATATGGTTGATCTCTTCTTTACTTTGGAACCAGGCTCTTCCTTTCCTTTTCAGACATTATCTATTTATGAATTCATTTGTTTTACATATGCAGAGTGGTTACACATGCCTCTGTGCTCTTGGAACTCAGAGGAAAACCTACTAGAGTTGCTCGTCTCCTTTCACCATGTGGTTCTGGGCCTTAAACAAGCTTCGTGAATTTTATCTGACCATATCAAGGGCTTATTGCCAGGGATGCTAGATGTAAATTTCTGGGGATGTGGTCCACAGTGCACATCACATACAATGTGGATGTCTCCATTTAGCTATTTGTCATTAGCCATGTATCTCTGCTACTCCAGAGAAATTTCCTTTGGTACACAGACCTAGGAAATAAGTTTTATAGTAGGGAGATGCTCAATATTTTGTGAGATTCATTCACATATTTTTGTAGAGATATATTTCTTTTTTACTTTTATTATTTCTATGTATATGTGATACATCTGAGAGAAAGATGGGCATCAAAGAAACTCGTTATGGAGTTTGCTTTCAACATGGCAAGATTAGCTATTTGAGCAAGAAACTACTCTTGTCTGGACTGCTTGACTCTTGCTGTATAAACTGGACATGTAGGACCCACAAGAAAGTGACTGCTGAACTCAGTCTTTCAGGGTTGCTGCTTCATGGGACAGTCTATGAGACTTTCTACAGGACACAGAAAAATGAATGACAGACTGCCAATGCAGAGGGACAGTTTGAAATTTCCTGCTTTGCTGAGAAGTCTTCCAGACACACTGTGGCCTATGGGCTAAAGATGGATGCCCCAACATTATAGAGGAACTTCAGGTGACTGTCCAGGCAGCAAGATGTCTCTGTCAATCCTAGTGTTTATATATCATCCTTCTGTGGTCTTTGATGGAGTTAAAGGCAAATAGTTATAATCATAGTTTTCCTTAGTTATGATAAAAGATAAGCTACATATAAGACTTTAGACTTACAAAGATAGGATAGATGATACTTTCTTTAAATCTTCACTAAATGTTAATGGACAAAATATTGTAAGTATGTTCTTACTTGATAACTGTTCTGTTATATATAATTTGACTATGTAAAGTTAAAACCGTTCTTTTTATTTAGACAGAAAAGAGGAGATGATGGGGAAGTCCTGTGTATATGTCAATAAAGCACTGTTGGCCAATAGGGAAGCAAGATAGGTGGGACTAGGAGTTGAGGAGCATTCTGGGAAAGAGAGACACAGGCAGTCATGATGTAGCCACCATAGGAATAAAAGGTCCGGACCCTTTTCTCCAGGAAGAGAAATACTTAGATTAACAATTATGGATTATATACTTAAGTCAGAGATAGCCAGTAAGAAACAAGCAAACTGCCAACAGCTTTATAATTAATATAGCTTCCTGTGTGTTTATTTGGGACTGATGCGGCTCTGGAACCAGGCTGGCAGGAAGGCTTCACTCTATATATATGTATAGTGGTATGTGTTTGATGTGGATGTATATGTGTAACACCTGTGTGTCACAGGGCACACATGCCACGGAGATCATGCAGAGGTTAGAGAACAGCCTTTGAGAGTCTATTCTCATCTTTCACCTTATTTGAGGCAAGGTTTCAAAGACATTCATCCTCCAGAGTAGCTGGCCTGGGAGCTTCTGGTTGGCGCACATCTCCTGTCTCTGTATTGCATCTTATCATAGAAATGCTTGGATCACAAAGGCCTGCTACTATATCTAGATTTTTCATGTGAGTTCTAGGGACCTAAACTTAGGTTTGTGTGGACTGCACTTTCACTCACTGAGACATTTTTCCAGCCCAAGGGTCACATTCTTTATCCCAAACTGGCCACAAATTCACTATGTAGCCCAGGTTGGTCTGAAACTCATGCCAACCTACCTGCTACAGTCTCTCAAGTGCTAAGATCGCTGGAGTCAACCAACACATTCAGATCTCTTTTATATGTTTTAAATGTACATCTTTGTGTGTGGTGTGCATGTGCTCATGTGTGTGCGTGCGTGCGTGCGTGTGTGTGTGTGTGTGTGTGTGTGTGTGTGTGTGTGTGTGTGTGTGTGTAGGCTGGAAGACAATGCTAGGTGTCATCTCAGGAATGCTATCCTTTGATGTGGATCTCTTATTGACCTGGGACTCACCAATTAGGCCAGACTGGCTGGCCTGTGAGGCACAGAGATCCTTTTGTCTCAACTTGGCTAGTTCTAGCTTATATGCATGTATCACCAAATCAGTCTCTTTGACATGGGTGTTGGGGATCAAATTCAGGTCTTCCTATAGGCAAGGCAAGCACTTTACCAGCTGAGGCATCCCTCCAGACCACCATTTTTATTTATAACAGTAGAAAAACTACATTTAAAAGCATCAGAAAAAGCTCTCAAGAAAAACATCCATCTTCTTTTTGATCCCGCTACATTGGCTAGCTGAATATTACCTAGTGACATTTTAAAGTGACATGCTTATATTGACATCATTATTGTTTCCTCAGTCCTCACCCTACAATGCACTGGGGCCTGCATAGAGATGTTATATTTTGGTTATCTCCTTAGATTTTCACAGAAACCTTATATAGTCTCGCCAATACTCAGATGACAAGCTTAAATCTCAGAAAGGATAAAATTAACTTGCCAAAGCAGCAAAGCCAGATGAGGAGATGTGAACTTGCAAACCATTTCTATCTAATTCCCAAGACTAGGCTCTGTTCCCATCAACCAGACATTTCAACAAATAACAGAGCAAAATTACATATGGGGGTGTTTTGGGAATTAGCATGTATACAAGATATGGGACACGAGAGTGGAACCTGGGAGAGTTCTCTGTTTGGAATATCTTAGAAGTATCTTGGCTCTGACAGGTTTCTGAAGGGAGACGCCACCGTGGTCCCTTTCTGTGCTCATCACTGTGTTCTCCATGTCACAGCAGAGAAGGAAATACAGAGAGATAGGATTGTTCCAGTCTCACCAGAGGTCCATCCTTGCTATTGTCCTCTCAAGGTTTAGCAGTACATGGGGACATGCCACTAATGGCTGTTCTCAAGGTGACTAAGACAAGAGGCAAGGCTGATATGTGAACTAACATCTAGACCATGCTTTCAATGGGAAGGGTGCACTTCATTTTGGATAATGACATAGCATACATATAATGGTACAGATTGTACACCCTAAGTATACAATAGGTTATATCATACATGATTGTAGAAACACATTCTATGGTGTCTGCCCAATAGCATAATCATCTGAAAATCCCTCTTGTTAAGCAATGCATAACTGTAGTGTTGATAGCCATACATTTATATACTGGCTGAAAGTATAAATTGCATTTATTTATGTATTTATTTATTTATTGAACAGTTATTTATAGTGAGCCAGAAAACTTCTAAGATATAACATATACTTCTAGCTTACAACTTATTTGCTGCCTGTAGTTCACGCTCAACTCTGTCACTCTAGTGTGAAAGTTACCAAAGATAGCATGTAAAGAATGGTTGTATCCATTCTCTAATTAAACTATATTCACAGAAACAAACAAAAGCATAAAGTTGGACCCATACCTCATATCTTACACTAAAAGGAGTTCAAAATGGATCACAGAGCTACATGCACAAATACAAAAGCTATAAAATTCTTAGAAGAGCATATACTATAAGTCTCTGAGATATTGGGCTTAGTTAATGCCCATATACAATATGGAAGAACAGGTATTGGTATAAAACTATAAATTAAAAACATGATAGTTTGACTTTACCAACACTAGAACTTCTATGTTGCAAATTGTATACCCCTCTTCAGACTTCTGAGAACATGCTACAAATCAGTACTAGCTAACATAGCTTAAAAAGAAACAGGGGATCTGAGAAAATGTTTCTCCAAGCAACATCACAATAGTAGCAGACAATAGTAAATATTGGTGAGGACACAGAGGAATGGGAGTCCATGTATAGTAGCGTAAAATGGTGAGCTGTTTAGGAAAGTGATTTGGTAATTCCTTCAAAGGTGAACATACACTAACAAATGACTCAGCAGTCCCACTTCTAGGTATGAACAAAAGAAAAAAGTAACATATTTATAACATAAAACTTGCCCATGAATATTCAGAGTAGAACCATTCCTCAGACCCAAAGCAGAAAAGCCCAAATGAATAGCAACTAAAAGATGAATACATAGAATATGAAATATCTATATAGCAGGGAAGTGTTCAGCCATAAGCAGGCATGTGCAAAGACACAGGAGCACACAGATTTATGCTGAGATCATTCCGGAAAGCTGGAAGGACAGTTGCAACCCGCCCCACCACATATTGCATGACTCTATGTACACATCTAAAATATAAAATGTTAGGGTTAGGAAGTCTGTAGAGACAGAATCCAAATCAATGGTTGCATGGGAGTAGGAGTGGTTGGTTAGAGGGAAATGGAATGTGACTGCTAATGTGTTTGGGCAAATATACAAATGCCCTAAAATTGATTGTGACAAAAGTTGCACAACCCTGTAACTGCACCAAAGTACCTCTCACCAAGCACTTGACTGGGTGAACTCTGTCACTTGAGCTCTATAGTTATTAAATTGTTCTACTGAAACATAAAGGTAACAGACAGTTCTTGACCAGAGGGCTATCATTCACTAGCTTATAAGGCACCAGGCACACTGCTAGTCACAGAACACGAAGTACACAACCCTGGTCTGTTGGAGTCCAGTCCACTGCCCAGCAATTAGAGACAATAACAGGTGCTTCAAAGGGAACAAGCCGGCAAAGGAGGGATAGGATCAAACAGGGCCTGGTGGATTGTGATGTTCTCTGTATTTTTTTCTTAAGTGCTTCATCAAAGCCTTTCTCTGGCTGCTGTTTGGAGCAGGGGTTTGAGAGAGCAGAAACTAGATATATCTGCAAAGAGAACAGACTGAGATACTGAGGAGATGGGGGGGCAATAGGTATGAAAATAGATGTATTTGGAGGGGCTGGAGAGGGGGAAAGCAAATGATGTGCTAGTTCCCTGGCTGAAGAACTAAATGGAAATGGAAGGAAGGGTATTTCTAAATGGGTTTGTTGGGGGAGGTAAGTATTACAAGATAGAACCATATATATATACATATATATATGTACATGTATGTATGTATATAGGACGCACACACACACACACACACGGAGGACAGGTACCCACTTGTCAATGTTCCACACATTTGAGACTCACTTTGAAGGACTAATTTTCCTCTTCTCTACAGTTGCAATAATGAAATAATGATATTTACTTTCTCAGTGCTCTGAGGGATAAATGAGTATATATTATATATATGTAATAGACTTCCATAGCTGCGAGCTGTCTGGAGGCTGTCAGAGTGGGAGTCAGGAACTGGGAGAGGAGAGTCTTGTAAACTTCCCTGGATGTTGTGTGCTCATACCCATGCCTGCCTGGCGAGATGCTGGCATCGGGTATGGGGAACTTTGACCAGTGAAACGTGGGGTGCCATGGCTATGATTGAAGCCCTGAATGGGGATGTACTTATTTGAGCTCACTTCTGTTTGTCACCACCTATATGACTTTTGAGTCAGTGACTTCCTGCTTCAGTTGTGGCCCTGTTTCCTTCCCTATGTTATGAGGAATTCTGCACTTTCACAAAAGAGTCATTGTAATATGGATTGAGTGAGTTATGACAGTTTTCAGACAACAGGTTGTCATGGAAGTGCCTGCCACTCTCACTTTGAGGCTCAGGACAGGCCCTCATGAAAGGCAGGAGACAGCGCCTTTGTAGTGGACTGGAGGGTGGCCTGGGGAAGTGGCTGCCCCTGCTGGAGCAGGCTTTCCTCTCTTGGGAGATGTGAAATGCTAGGGTGAGCTTGGCAGTCTCATCTGGCTTGGTCAGTGGGCTTCCTGAAATCAATCACTCCACCGGTGCGGCAGCAGAGTCAGGCTGCAGCAAGGCAACACCTTGGGCTAATTAAAAGCACTCTGCAAATGGAAACTATTTTGGGATGCACTTGAAGAAAACAACCATCATTGTCTATCAAAGCTAATTGACTCCAGCAGCCTGAAGGGGGTTCAGCACCCCACTTCTACCTTCTCTCTGCTATCATGTCCACCCTCTTCCCTTCCCAGGATCATCTTGATGGCCATTTTCCCCAGTACTCATAATGGGAGATGGGAGCCCCAAAGGGCAGGAATCAGCAGGAGGACAGGGCATTGCAGTGCTTTTCTCCCATTCCTACCATGTCTTGTGCCTTTCTATCCTATCTGAAGTTCCTGTCCCACAATCCTGGGAGGACTGTGCTGTCAGAATTAGGGGAGGAAGGAGGGTGGCTGTAGGAAAGAGGAGGCTGATGAATATGCATGACTGGGGGCCTAGCAGACAATCCCTGGTGGCTCCCATGAGCTAGCACTGACTGGTGGCAACTAGGAGCTGGGAGCTGAGTCACCCCCAAGGGGATGATTAGTCTGTCAGCTGCCAGCACCTCTGGGTGGGGTGAGGTCTGGAGCTGAGTCACACTCCTATGAGGAGGAGAGAGGATGAAGGATTCCTGAGCTATGTTGCTCCCTAACCCCCCTCCCACACGCATAAGCTAGCCAGCCCTCCTCCCCTCAATATACCCTCAGGGTTCCTGTTACAGGCAGGTGATTCTCCCAAGTCTAACCAATCTCAGATGGAGGATGCTTTCACCATTCTTCCGAAGTAATACCTATGAGAGAGTAACAGTCTACTGTTATCTCCTGTGTCTAAGCTCATTTCATGTACCACCTTTACCCAACCTAGAATCTGAGAGCTCAGCTAAAGCCAGGGGCAGAAGTGATGGACATGCATTCAGAGTCTGAAGCCATGAAGACACAAACGAAGCTAAGATATGACAGCCCTAACCAAGGGGCAGTGTGGAGAAAAAGGAAGAGTAATACACAGTTCTAAGAGCACGACTGAGACATGAGGATGGATGGATTGGTTCATTCATTCATTCATACATTCAATTGACTCTTACTTGCCATGTCCTCCAGAAGATACAAGGCATAGAGGGATCAATATAGTAAGACTCATGCTCTCATGAAGTCGTGTGATCAGAGACAGGTAAAATGTGAGCCTGCAGTTTAATTTACACATTGATCTCAGATAGTAATTACATGCTTCAAAGGAGCCATACAGCAATGGTGTTACAGGTGTGGAGTATCTCCTTAAGTCACGGTGGTCTGATGGCACACACTAGGCAAGATCAGGCTAAATGAGATACAGAAAGGGCATATTCTAAGGGCTTCAGGCATAGATTCTGAACAAGGAGAGAGGGCCTGGAGAGAAGACAGAGGAAGGAGGAAAGACTATGGAGAGTCGGGGGAGCCAGAGGGCTCTGACGTGGGAGTTGGGAATAGTAGAGCACTAGATGGCCAAGGATACAAGGCATACTTGGGAAGCATGGTTGCAAGTTGAGAATTTACACGCATATACACTTGATGATAATATGTGTATATTATTCCTCAGAAGCAGTGGAACCGAATGTCTGACCTCACGCCTGTGATCTCAGCCACTGTGTCCACATAGGAAAACCAGAGAGCAATCTGAAAAGCTTGAGAATCAATTTCTGCATTTGGCATGCGGGGATACGGCACAGAAGGAGGCTCAGTTGGAATAATGTGAGTAGTTCAGTTCTATGGAGCCAGGACAACTGAAACTCACAGCTCTACTTGGAGTCCACTGGTTAAGACTGAGTTCTCTGGGTAAGGGATCCAGTCCTGCCAAGAGCCAAGAAGGAGTCAGGAATGGGCTCTAACTCAAGCAAACAGTGTGGTATAGTGGAATATTAAGAAGAATGGGGAAGAATTCCTAATCTCATTACTTAATACTGTGAGATCTTAGAGTCTGTCTTTCTGTTCTCAAGACCCTTATTTGTCAAGGGAGGTATACCCACAGATTTTTGTATTTATAAAGCATTGTTGAAAAATTTTATAGGGGTGATAATATACAGCAAATCACCCCACACATTGCTTTGAGGGCTTGGGCAGAGCCAGGGTTCTTTGTACTGTGCTGTGTGTATCTGTAATAGTTCCTGGAGGTGGATGCTGTCCACTCTCCTCCTTATAAGATGGAAGTCTTTGCATGGCTCTCTCTCTCTCTCTCTCTCTCTCTCTCTCTCTCTCTCTCTCTCTCTCTGTGTGTGTGTGTGTGTGTGTGTGTGTGTGTACATGTGCATGAATGTAGGCAGGTGGATATATATGGAGAACATATTATTTCTCAGGCATTGTTCCTAGACACTTTTTCTCTTATTGGAAATGGGGTCTCCCATTGGCCTATTAGGCTCGGTTGGCTGATCAGTAAGCCCCAGTGATCTGCCCATGTCTTCCTCCTTAGCACTGGAATTACAGCTGTGTATCACCATATATGTCTTTTTAAAGTGAACTTTGGGGATTAAACTCTGGTCCTCATGCTTCCAAGGCAAGCACTTTCCCAGCTGAGCTATCCCCTACAGCCTGTTCCCTGGGGTTTGAAAGGGAGTCTGAGAACTTGGGTCTTGGAGGGTTCCCTGGTTCTTCTTCCAGTCTTTCTCGCCATATAGGATTCTAGATACTGGCCCAGTGTCAGAGATATTAGTCAACATCTTCAGGTTTAGAGTGAAAGCGTGCTGGTTCTGAGTGGCAGAGAAAGCACCCAGGTAACCTTCCTCCTTCATCACCATCCCAGAAGCCTCTCCTCTCTCCTACTATCTTAAAAGTCTCCTCAAATTTAATGTCCCCCCTTCTACTTCCTGTGTGTCTCTCTTTCCATCCTTATGACTCCCTCTTACACTCTATGTTTTTTCTTTTTTTTCTTTAAATTAGAAAAATGCATGCTTCAAATGTCAATCCCAGTTCCCCCTCACCTTGTCCCTGCACCAGCCCCACCCCCAAGCCCCCACCCCCAGCCCAATCCCCACATCATTCTTCAGGGAGGTTGAGGCCCTCCTTGGGGGGATCTCCAGAGTCTGTCATTTCATCCAGGGCGGGACCTAGACCCTTCCCCATGTGTCCAGGCTGAGAGAGCATCCCTCCATGTGGAATGGGCTCCCAAAGTTCATTTGTTTGCCATGGTGAGCACTAATCTACTACCAAAGGTACCAGTAATTTCTGAGGCCTCCTCACTGACACTACATTCATCGAGTTTGGATCAGTCCCCTGTTGGCCTCTTAGTCATCAGTTTGGTGTTCAAGAGCTCCACCTTGTCCAGTCAGCTGTCTTTGTGGGTTTCACCAGCATGGTCTTGACCCCTTTGCTCATCACTCCTCCATCTCTGTCACTGGGTTCCAGGAGTTCAGTTCAGTGTTTAGCTGTGAGTATCTGTCTCTGGATGAAGGTTCTAGGATGTCATATAAGGTAGTCATCAACCTTATCATCAGGTAGGGGCTATTAATATAGTCTCTCCACTATTACTTAGTTTTCCAGTTGGTGTTATCCTTATAGATCTCTGGAAATCTCACTAGTGTCAGATCTCTCCTCAACGCTATAATGACTCCAACTATTATGATATCTTTCATCCTGGTCTCCTCTATTCTTACCCTGACTCAACCTTCCTGCTCCCCCATGTCTTCTTCTACTCTCCTCTTATCCCTGTCTCTTTTTTCTGGTTCCATCTCCCCACCCCCCATGTTCCCAATCTGCTCAGGAGATCTTGCCTCTTTCCACTTTTCTGGGGTATAATGCATATCTCTGTTTCCCAGGCTCACTGGCCCTGGGATTATAGGCTGACACTCCCCTGACCCATGTCTAAAATCCATATATGAGTGAGTATGTACCATGTTTGTCTTTTTGTGACTGGGTTACCTCACTCAGGATGGTTATTTCTAGTGCTGGAGAGATGGCTCAGCTGTTAAAGGCTAGGCTCACAACAAAAATGTGTGTTTTTTTCCTTAATAATCCTATGCTCACTTTAAGTTCACTAGTTGCTTGTTCCACCTTTTGACCTATGGTTGACTTTATTTACTGCTATTTACAATATTCAAGCAGGAAACTCTTGGGTTAAAGGTGTGCCCAAGGATGAAATACACTACAATTAGAAAAAGGTTTTTCCAGTAAATAAGGAAATCTTGGGGTTCACCTTGTGATCAATGTCCTGCAACAATTTGACCCTTCCTAGTTCAAAATAGATATTTTCTCTCTTACTGGGACTTTACAAATGAAAGGGTGGAGTGAGGCCCCAGTATGAGGTGAGGCTGCTGGGTCTCCTAAAGCTGGACAGCACTCCCCTGGCTCCAGAACCCTTTTCAATATGTGCTGTTCATTTGGAAGGATTTTGTGTCTCTACTTCAAGTGGTGCTTCCAGAGAGAAATCAGAATACCAGTTAAATTAGGACTTTAGGTAAACAAGATGTCATAGTATAATCATATCCCAAATCTTGCATGAGACAGACTGAAAGATATCTGTTGGTATCAGAATTTAAGTTTAATTGATACTGTATATGTTTGCTTGCTAAATCAAAAGTATAGAGTTAGTCATGCTTCCCATCATGTTCCCTTGAACTGGGACCTCAACTCTGATGATGGTTGCCTTGCTAACAGACTGGACCTTGCACACAAATGGGACAAGCCCATCTCTCTCTGTTCTCCTATAATTAAGCTGCTGGCACTGGCATCTCTCCTGCTGACGTCTACTGTCTGCTGACCAGCTCTCCCGAGGATTACAAACTCCTTGGCTTGCCAGGTCCTTTCCACATCTGAGATCCATCCATTGTGAATGGATCTGTTGTGGATCCTCATATATTCTTTATGAATCTTATTCTTCATTCAAGGTTAGACTTTCTCCAGAGAATGTATGATGCTCTTTCTGCTCATGAATAGCCCATCCTGTTAACGTTAATGGCCAGCCTCCCCTTATCCAGTGCTAACTTCCTTCTGAGCCCCCAGAAGGAAGCCATTATGTCTTTGACTTGATCATCTATCACTCAACAGTTAATGTTTGTTGAATTAATGAAAATAGAATAGGAAATCCAGACACTGAGAAAATTGAACTCATTATTATTATTATCAAAAATAGAAATTCCCTGTTAGACTAGCAGAGTGTTCTAGAATATTGCCAACTTTCTCTGGATCATAGCCCATAGTCCTATCATCACACGTGTTTTTTATAGGCACATATAAAATATTTAGTTTCTCTGGAAATAGTGTCTGAAAGTGGTAGGATTCAGGCAGCTGCCCCTCCCGGCAGAGTTCTATCTGCCTGGGTAGATTTTGTGTCTCATATTCCAGCAGGTGCTTATTTGTGAAAGCACCATTCTGTGACCTGCAGAGAGCTGGGTGTTCCCTGGCAGCAGGGGTGGGGCGTATCCCTTTCTGACTTTTCCCAAGTGCTTTTGTGGCACTGCCCCCCTTCTTGCATTTGGAGGCTAAGAGGGAGTTTCAGCAATGCCACAGAATCAAAGCCCCAGGTTGCCTCATTGCATTCAAAGTATAAACTCACTATTCCTGAGAAGTGGTGTGCAGAAGGGGCAGCTCTCTGTGCCATGCATATAGAAACTTACATCTCTGGAGGCTCTCAGGGCCTTATTACTGCAGGTGCATAGGACACCTGGCCACTTGGCACATGCCCTGGCTAGGAATTGGGATCTAGACAATCCTTTCAAGCCACAGAATGTATGATTAAGCAAAGGTTTTTAAAAATAACTTAGCAAACAGTCATTAATAGTTTATATGCTGGAGCTTCCCATTTACAAAGCATCTGTCCAGGGCTCAGCACTTTTTCACAGTGTCTCCATTTAATGCTTCAGCAATGTTATGAGGAGAATAATTGGTACCCATTTTATAGATGAGGGGAAAGAAATCACAGGAAGGGTAGGTAAGATGTACAAGGTCACACAGCTCCACAAACAGCAAATCTCCTTTTCTAATAAAAGATTGCTTTCTGTTAAATAACTTCCACTGTATAATCTGTTTCTTCTTTCATCGAAATATTTTTGAACATCTACTGTATGACCTTTGTTGCCCTAGACATTGGTACGATCCAGAGTGGGGCACCTGTGAAACACGCATACTGTGCCACCCAAAGATGAACTGGGAAGCAAGAAGCAGACAACGCCAGGCTAGCCCTATGAATGACAGTGGGTTTCTATAGAACTGACTCCATGTGCCCAACCAAGATTGATAGTTCCCTATGTGTAGCTCCATGCTCAGGAGCCCAAGTGTCAGGACTGAGGCTTGAACTCCCTGTCAGTTGAGCGAAGGTTTGCTTTCCTGAGTTTGGGGTCAGGGCTCTGCATTATATTGGACTTACAAAAGTCTAGGTTTGTGGACTTTACCATAGAAAACACCACAGTACTTCCTATTACTGACTTGGTGCCAGCTTGTCAATTAAGCCAAGGCCACCTTCTGAATATTTGCTTTCCTTTCTCTTTTCTTTGAGTTTGGGATCCTGCATCTGCACAGTAAATAAGGGTCTGGAGAGTGAATGAATGAATGAGCAAATGAAACAATGCCAAGTCATGCATTTGGCTCCAAACAGATAGGACCTTGCTTCTGTCTCCACTCAGCCAGGGAACAAGTAACTGAACTTATTCCCAGGAAGAGCCAGTCTGGGGATTACAGGGCCATTTCATAGCAATTAGAGGATTAGGTGTGAGCAAGTAGGTCGGTCAGAATATAAGGAGTCCAGTCAGTCAGAGCAGGAGTTCAGTCCTTTCTTTTTCCAATGCCTGCCTCTGGACAGTTACAGCAAGGAACCCTCCCCCTGCACAGATAAACTTCAAACGTCTTTCTCTCAGCCCAGACATACACGCTGGTCATCTGTCCCATTTGTCTAGTGGCCATCTCCCCCGGAACAGCCCACAAGTAACACAGACTCCTTAATAATAAGTCTCTAGACCAATGGTTCTTAATCTTCCTAGTGCTGCGATCCTCTAATACTGTTCCTCACGCTATGGTGCCCCCTCATAACCATAAAATCATTTGTGTTGTTACATTATAACTGTAATTTTGCTACTGTGATGAATTATAATGTCAATGTCTGATATGCAGGATATTTGATAGGTGACCCCTGTGAAAGACTTATTTGATCCCCAAAGGGGCTGTGACCCACAGGTTGAGAACCACTGCTCTAGATGAATAATCTCATTACTGTCTTCAAACCCTCCCAAGAACATCTCTTCTTGTATTACTGCTTCAGTAAATGGACCACTATTTCCATGGAACCAAGACTACAAGCCTAATGAAGTTCAGGTTCAGCTAACCCACTGGCCATGTGATTTCCGCATTGCAGATGTTCTTGCGGTGAGAAAGGTGAAGGTGCCTTGTCCTCAGTCCGGCTACTTGGAAGTGAGCAAATTCCCCCCACCCCAGACTCAAATCCAGTGTATTATCAGACATGGTCATCTCCTTATCTTGCTCTGTCCTGCTCTGGTCTGGCTTCTATAGGCCATGTCATCTGACTTTCTTGTCTTGTTGTTAATGGTTGGGTGTGGCAATGGAGAAGATTGAGGAAAGGATGGGTTATCTATTCCCTACCTACAGTTTCCTGCCCCACTCAGGGGTGTACACACCTTTGATTTAGCTGTGATGTTGCGGTCTACAAATGTTTCAGGCCATGTCCATAGCTATTCTTGGTTGTATGTGTTCCATGGGCCACAGCTTGGACATACCTGGTACTAGCCGGAGCTGAATTCAGGGTGATGACTTTTCCCTGACTCTGGTAACACCATTTCACCACTGGCTTTTCAGGCCGATAGTGATGACAGTCACCCTCTGCTGTCTGTCTCTAGGCACTTCTCTCAAGCTACTGATTGTCTGTCCTCCCCTTACAGGCTATAAATTCCCATTTTCTTCTGCCTGTTGGCATTCTGGCCACTGACTAGGAGCCTGAAGGTCAGTGGTGACGTTTCCTTCCCTTAATGCTCACATCCCAGCACTATGGCCTGTGCCCTTGGAACATTTATAAAATATTGTCCTTTCCTTTGTCCTCTGATCTTGGGCTATTCCATTATCTTCCAACCTGACCTCCATGTGTGCAGGTTATCGTGTTCTAGTCCATCTGGCAACAACACTCCAAGCCTTCCCCTTAAAGGCACATTCACTCTTCCAATTGGCTCTTCCAAAGCCCAAAGAGTAAACTCAAACTCCTTAGTTTAGAGTAAGGTTTAATTCACTTTTGTATCTCTCTCAGAGCATTGTCTGAATTCAATATATATTTTGTTGAGTAAAGAAAGCATTGTGATCCTTTTAGGACATTTCAACAAGATGTAGAGAACACAGGGACATGGGACTACAGTGAGAGCATCCTCCTAAATTTTGTAATCTAAGTGCCATTCACCCCAAATCAACAGCTTCAAACCCCATCCTCCAGTTCACTTAGTTTGTCCCTGTTCCTGCCCCTTATCTCCATTTCTGGTTCATGCAGCAGAGTTTCAAATCTATCTCCTTCCAAACAAAGAGGAAGGGCTGGAGATGGACTGCAGTCAGAATGCTTGGGTCTAGCCCTTGTTCTCCATGTGTGCTTGAGGAAGCTTCTGGACCTCTCAAAATGCTGTTTTCTTCTCTGAAAAACAGAGTAACAATAGCTCCTATTACAGAGGTGTTTCAAGGAGTTCAAGTAACAATTGTGACTAACTCATAACATACCAAGCACACTCTCACAAGAACAAAGCCATCTCTCAAACACATGGGCAGGGGTTGTGATTTGCCCCATGGTGGAGCAGCCTGATCACTTCCTGTTCATCTGTTGACTGGATAAGCCATAAGTACTCATGAGGGCTTGTACACATACTTTAGTTCAACTTCCTCCCAATACGCAGATGTGTGACTAGCTCTCTTTGTAGAAGAAAAATATGACAAGCAGGGAGGCATTTGTCTGGCTTGAGGTCACTCTGTCAAATGTGCCAGAGGCAAGACTGGAATGTAGGATATCTGACTCAAAATCCACACTCCCTGTTCTCCGTGCTATCGTGTTCAATTAAATATCAACTCCTTTTTCAAGGCCTAGCTCAAACACTCCTTCCTCCATGATGTCTTCCCTAATTCCTTGAGAAGGATTCATCAGTCTATCTTCTGTATTCTGGAAGCCTCCCAATTATAGACCTATTCAGATGAACTGTACTGAGAAGAGTACTATCCCTGGGAATTTATGTTCCTGGCACCTTCACTCAACTTGACTGCTTCAAGGACATAACTGCCATCACACTTACATGTGCAGTCTTGGCACCATCTTAGGACTTTATACCAAGCAGACAATACGGCAATAAAGGACAGGATTTATCAGTCAGGATCAACTGGTTGAATAGCATTAATAAACCATCCCAGAATCTCAGTACCTTTCCAAAAAACTGAATTATCACTTATTCTTTAGCCTTCATGCAAATTCACTGGAGTTCTCCTTCATCTTGGGAATCCTGGCTGGAGGAGCAAGCCCAGTCTATATATTGACATGTCCTTGCCAAAGCATTAAAGGAAGATGGTAGATGACATGTTGGCCCTTGAAACTTCTGTTTGGAGGTAAACCATGCACTTCTATCTATATTTCTTTGGCCAAGGAGACATGCCCATATCATGATGTCATGGGGCAGGGAATGCAGTTTTCTTCCAGAGAGAGACTATGAGGGAATTAAACAGAACAGTGGCCTATCTGAGAGAGCAACAGGGAGTTTATATGGTTCAGCTCCATTTAAATAGAATCAACAGCCAGTTACAGAATGCCCCCTTGAATCACAGTCCTCAACTGTATACATGCACATGCACACACGCACGTGCGCGCACACACACACACACACACACACACACACACACACACAGATACAGGCTATTGTCTCAGTTTTACAAATACACAAAGGCTTCAAGAAGTCAGTAACCAAGCCAAACTCACATAGACTGAAAAGTAGCCTGACCCACACCTGCTTTCAGTGTTAAGTTGCTCCCTAGCCCTCTTTGGGTTTTGAGCCTTCTAATTAAAACACATCACCCCTTGTATAAGAAATTGGGTACACTCCTAATGCTCAAATTGTCATCTACAAGCAGCATGCTCCAAGGCTGTAACCCAGACCTACTGGATCAGAATCCAAGTGCTGTCTAGATCCCCAGGTGACCTGAAAATGCAAATTAGAGAACCACAAAAGTATCAGAAGAACAGGAATCACATTTCCTATCTCTGCTAAAATAGAGAAGCACAGCAGAGCTGGCTGTGGGACTCCCCACTCCCAGGAGTTCTCATCAAGCTAATTTTGTTGAAACAAGAAAAACTACACGAATCCAGTATCTTCACACTCAATGTCAGAGCAGCCTTGGCTGTAGTTACCTCTTCTAAAAGTACTCATTTCCCAGTTCTCACCATTTATTTTGCTGCTAATGGAGAAAACATGGTGGTCCATGCCAGAAACCAGGCCCCTTTAGAGTATGATGAGGGACCTTAGCCACGGGAGGCTTACAATTTAGTCAAGGGAGACCCTGCAAATACTGTGAAGTGTAACTGGGGTTCATCAAAAGACAAGCCATATGCTTTAGAGTCCTAGGAGAGGATACCTCTGGCTGTCTCATGGTGGTAAGGAAGGCTTTATGGAGGGCAATCATGGAGGAGGGAGCTTTTCTGTCTGAACATCTTACTGTACAGAGCCAAGAAGAGCTAAAGCTCTGCAGCACTACCTAGCAGGTAGGAGGCCACTAAAGCACAGCACAGTCCAAGTGTTAGGGGTTGGAGGGAAGTCCTACAAGATCTCTAGCTGTGTTCAACAATAAACACCCAGAAGTGCTGGAACCTGGTAGGAATTGAGGTAGGAGGATAAAGGAGAAGAGCGTCTGCTCAGAAGAATTAAGTCAGTCCCTTCTGGCCCCTTGGCATTCACACAGTCTAGAATTAAGGCAAAACGAAGGATGGGACAGGTGAGATACACTGAGATGATCTGGAGCAGGATAGTTTGCACTTAAAGATTTGTAGGTGATAAATAAGCAGATTATTGTAATAATGGTATACATGCACATAAACACACATACATATTTGCACGAATGTACACACACATGCACATAGGAATAGATGGGGCAGCACATAGTTGGCATTTTCTTTGGTCCACAAACCAGCTTCCCAAATGAAGACATGGAAACTTAGTTTTAATTATGAATGCTCAGTCTTCGCTTAGGCTTGTCCCATTCTCTTTTAACCTATTTCTATTCGTCTATGTTTTGCCTTGAAATGTTTATCTTTCCTTCATTCTATATGTCCTAGTTTTCTGCTTCCTCTGTGTCTGTCTGTCTGACCCCTGGCATCTCCCTGGCTTCTCTTTTTCTTTCTTCCCTGTGCCTAAATTCTTTCTCCTACTTACTTTTCCTGTCCACAAGTCCTTCCTATAACTCATCCCTTGTTGTTGGCCACTAAGCTTTGTATTAGATCAATCAGATGCCTTAGGCAGGCAAGGTAAAACAGCAATGCATCTTTACGTAGTTACACAAATGTACTACATCTTTACATAGTTAAACAAATATTCTGCAACAGTAGTACGTAAGCAAAAAGATATTACTAACCACTCAGACATTGTGAGAAGTCAGGAAAGAATCTATAGATGACTACATTTAGAAATATTAAGATTGACTAAATAAAAAGGAAGAGGGTCATGGAAACAATGTGTGTGTGAGTCAGGAAGGGAGCAAAATAGTGAGGGCAATGGCTCCACAAAGGGAATGTATGTGTGTGATTTCCTCAGCTTATACAATGACATTGGTCCTTTACCCACCCCTGAATCTTGTAGGTTACAGGACGAGGGGACATCAGCAGCAAGGAGAAAGATGGCCCTCAGGCCACAGAAGTTTCCAGAAAGATGTTAATCAGAGCTTCAGAAAGGGAGAGAGCTATAAAACATGGTTCCGGGGAGTACAGCAGCAGCTAATAACCAAAGGCATTGGTTGTGTGTCCTGGAACCTCTTTTCACCAGCCTCAATCCCGGATATACAAATGGACTTTGGACTCCCATCCAACAATGAGAGATGCACTCTCACCCTGAACTCTTGGGGGAGTGTTGGGGAAGTCCTGTGTATTTGTCAATAAAGCACTGTTGGCCAATAGCGAACCAAGATAGGTGGGACTAGTAGTCCAGGAGGACTCTGGGAAGGAGAAACACAGAGAGTCAAGATGCAACGCCATGGGGTAGGAAGCCCGGAACTATTCTCTGGTAAGAGAAATACTTAGATTAACAATTATGGGGTAATTACTTAAGTCAGAGCTAGCCAGTAAGAGACAAGCAAGGCCAACAGCTTCATAATTAATTTAGCCTCCTGTGTGTTTATTTGGGACTGATGTGGCTCTAGAACCAGGCTGTCAGGAAGGCTTCTCTCAAGAAAAAGGCTTCCCTTTACAGGGGAGGGTCTAGGCCCTGCCCTGGATGAAATGACAGACTATGGACACCCCCATGGATGGCCTCACCCTCCCTGGGGAAATGAGGGGACATTGGGGGGGGGTTGGTGGGAGGGTACAGGAGGAGGGGAGGGAAGCGGAGAGGGACCTGGAATTGACATGTGAAGCAACCTTGTTTCTAATTTAAATTTAAATTTAAAAATAAAAAATATATAAAAAAGAATCCCTGTATGAGGAGTCAGTTAAGGGACAATTAACTTCTGCAACCTGAAATTCTGAGTGCACATCAGGAGGGGGAGAGGGAGAGGGAGTGAGCGAGGGAGAGAGACAGACAGACAGACAGAGGAGGTGTGAGGAAGTAGGCAAGAGGTCACAGGAGGATAGGTAGAAGGACTTTGGTACAAGAACAGCAGCAGATGAACTTTTCTGAGAAGCCCACAGCTCACTTTTGGTCCTATCACTGGTCCTCAGTGTCCAGTACAATGGGGTTTGAGTTCACTGCATCAGGGAAGCTGAGAGATGCAGAAGGATTCCCACTCCTGAGCCATCCCTCTCCAGGCCTGGTCTTACAGCATAGATGTTCTAACTTCGATCATATTGCCCATATGAATGCTTCCTGAGGTGGAGAGGACAGGAGAAGATGGGGAGAGAGGGGAAGTGACAAGAAGAGAGGACATTGGGGAGGAGGTAAACTTGACAGCCCCCCCAGGCCAAAAAAAACCACTCAACTTATTAAATTAGCAGGTTTTTCTCTTGTGGTGAGGGCACTGGAGAAGAAAATGCCAAACAGATTCGTTTCACAGAATTCGAGACTGATAAATTTTCAGAGCTGGGAGGCTCCTTGGAGAACATCTGGTTCAGCCCCCTTCATTTTTCAGATGGGGAACCTGTAGCCTAGAGATAGGAGATGACTTCCCTAATGTCACAGCTGGTACTTGGAGCTCTAAACTAGCACACCCCATGATGGAGGGAGAATTCTCCCATGTAATTTATCACTCCTGTATATTCAGTGTTCTTTTATATTGGATTTACATTTGATAAGGTCTACTTGTAACCTCAGAGGTAATTTACTGTGAAAGATAATTCTTAACGTTTTCCCATCATTATTAACATTGACTTGAATGATGTTGCATTTTATAACAGAACATGGGTTAATTTAACCCACAGCCAAGAAAGAAAAGTCTCTCCATTAGAAACTCTAATAACAGTCTCTTCCTTTCCATAATGAGAAGGCAGCCTGGCTTCTAGAGGACATAGAGCTAATGAAAGCGATGCCTCCTTGTCTAAGTCTGCCTTCTCAATCAGGTGTCCACAGCTGTCTTTAGAATCTTCATTAGTGCCCATTGTTAGGCTGGACACCCCAGGACAGATCATTATTCCCCAGTGCGGTAGGGAAAAGACAAGCCAGACACGGGAGAGAGTTGAGTCTCTGAGAAGCATCCGTCACATTGAACCTGAGTTACTGAACACCAAGTTCTGGACACTGACTGATTCCCTGGGAATGCCAATGTCAGAACTGAGGCATTGGCTGTGGCCCTCTCGAGTTCAGGCCTCGGAACTGGATAACTGAGTAATGATCAGAAAAGTCAAATGGAGACGGGAACCATCTTTCAGTTAGCATATCACCCTTCCAGTGTTTGCACAGGCCTGGACTCAGCCAAGGGTGAAACGTTGTCCTGTGATTAAAGTATGGAGCCCCAGCTCTCCCTCTAAGGACATGTTGTCCAATAGCCAGTACTCGCATATGGCTGTTGCAGTTTAAATAAGTTGAATTAATGAGGTAGCTGATTTCCAGTGAGCAATTACCATCTACCTGAGTCTAGTGGCCACCACATGCACCAGCTAAGATTCGAATCATTGTTATCCCTGTACAAAAGTCTAGGCAGTGCTGGCTTTGCTTGAGTGTGGTTCTCCTCTCCGGTGAACACCCATCCTCTCAGAGGAGGTGTGAGGAAGTAGGCAAGAGGACACAGACTCTGGATATTTGGGGATCTTCTGCTCAGAAAGGGTTAGGAAGAGGCAGTTAGGAAGAGGGGACTCCAAGGACTGTTCCCAAGTTCTGTCGTGTATCACAAATCTGCTGGCTCCTGTTCAAACTCTTCTTCCAATCAGTGTTGGAGTAAGCATTCTGTGTAGGTCATCTCAATATCCTCGGAAGCCCATGAGAATCTGGGACGGTGAGAACCAACATTGATCCAATGCTTACATTATGTATCTCAATGCTAAGCGCTTTTCATGCAATCCTCCTACACCCCAGGGTGCAAAGCCTAGATATATAAAGAGAAGCAGTAAGAATGCACCTGTTCCCCCCACCAAGGAGTGTGGAACCCAGGCAGTTATCCTAGACCCTGATATTACCTGAAGCCATGCTACTGAATGTGTCTAGCAGGATATAGGAAACAACATTTATCAGTATTTCAATTCTTAGCCTTCACCTCTAAGTGAATGTGTGATGAAGGAAGGGACTTAATGGGGGTAAAATGCTTTGTGGGCATTAAAGCCCTGAAGCAATGTCAGGGATCTTAATGAAAACACAGGAATTTTAAATCTGTTCTTCAGGTTGGCACCAGGTAAAACGGGCTGCAGAATTGCCCGGAGAGTCTGTCTAGTGTGAAGATACTCTGACCCACCCAGAGTGGTTCATAAGTGGTTCAGATTGAATCCATGACCAGGAACTCTATTGTATGACAAGTACCATAGTCTAATGCAGGCATGCTTAGTATTGCTCTTATGTATATCTTAACACAACTCTTTGGCTGGATGCTCTGTTACATATAGGCGGGATGAACCAATAGAAACTTATTGCTAGGTAGAGCCCCTGCCTGCCTGGCAGAGGCAGGAGTATCAGGTTCTTTTTGCAAATTCCTCCAGTCTCTGCAATTTTCAGAAACAGATACCCCTCTTATGGCTTTCACAGCCCAGCAAAGGGATTCCCCTCAATGGGCAGCATAATTCCTCACCTGGCCTCTGGGAAGAGAGGGCAGCTTGCTTGCCTTGCCATCCAGATCTGACTGGGCACTCACGGGGAAAACAAACCACTTTGTTGAACATTCCACAAATCTTGATTAATCTTATGGGTCACAGAGAGGCACGTTTTCATAGCATAAGCCTGGCAGCTTTATAGAAACACTCATACTAAATTATACTTCAGCACTGGGACATCAGCCTGCCACAGGGAAAGAGTAAAGGATGCTGAGGACACTCCATCATAACACCTGTCCCTTGGTCTCAGGTCCAGGAAAACCCAAGCTTAACTTGAACAGCAGTTAACTTGTGTTGTGCTTCCTGGCATTGGTTTTGGCTGTTGTGACGCTCAGAGCCAACTTTATTTATTTATTTGCTAACTTTATGTATTAGTTTGTTTTTATTTAGTGCTCTTTGAAGGCTTAACTAACAAAGAAGAGGAAGGACAGGGGAGCTGTCAGTAGACATCCCACAGCAAACAAACCGCAAGCCCTTTATGGGGCATTTATCTCCACCCAAAACCCTCCCTGGGGTGTCTCATGCCCTGCTTTTATTTCTCTGCCCTCATTTTTCTTTTGCTCTGCCATCTCCATCTACCATTTTCCCTTCTGACACTGCATATGAGTTTGTAATCTGCTTTGAAACAAGTTTCTTTTAATGAGCCATGGAACTGCACGACTCTTTGTCTCCACTAGTTATTAATTGTCCACTGGGTGCTGGGAATTGTTCAGGGTGGTGGGACTACAACAGTGAATAAACCAGGCAAGGCTCTTGTTGCAACACACTTTATGCTTGTACAGGGCGTTTGGGAAACAGATGGAGAACAAAGATTCAATAAATAAAAAATGTAATTTCAGAGTGGAGAGATGTAAAGGAGATGGGAACCAGCAGCTTCATAAGAGAGGACCAGGGAGGAGAGACCTACCTAAAGATGGCTCACAGGCTTCTCTGGGAGGTGATTGTGAACAGAGCTCTGAATGAGGAAGAGAAGATTTGGGGATGGATATCCCAGCCAGGCCAAGAACAAGTGCAAAACCCTGCGCAGTGGCAGAATGCTGTGCTGAACACACATTTATGCTCACCTAGAAAACTCAGGGAGTTTCCCCCTTAAGTACTTTCTCCTTGCAGAGCTCATTGTTGTGTGCCACTCAGGTACAGGTCAGCTGTCTCATGCCTGTACTCCTTCTACACCTGTATAATTCCTTCTGAGCCTGCAAGTGGACATTGTCAATGTGGCTGAATTGAGAGTCACTCAGGAGACACATCTCTGGATATGTTCATGAGGGCATTTCCAGAAAGGTATAACTGAGGGGAGGAGACCTATCCTGAATGCAGGTGGTAGTGTCTTACTGGACAGAGCCCTACACAGAATTTACAAAGGAGCATGAGAGTGGAGTACCGTTCATCATCTCCAGCTCTCTGCTTCCTGACCATGCTGGCATCGTCACCAGACACTGCACACTCCCTGACACACTTTCAGCACCGTTGCGCACTGCCTGTGCCCCTGCAAACTTCGAGCCAAAATAAGTGTTTTTGTTGCTTCCTTAAATTGCTTTGGTCAGATATGTTTTTTTCCTTGGGGACTAGAATAGAAAGGCAAAAACCAAAGTCTCCTTCACTCCCCAGAAGGAGGATGCTTGTGGGCATGGGGTCAGAATAGCCTGCTCTTACTGTTGTTCTTTTGCTCCAGATGGTGGGACAAAGCTGGAAGGGGAGTCCTGCGTGGGGGACCAAGGCAAATTCCATGGCCGGTGAGGGTGACAGAGGTGAGGGACAAACATGCCAGGCAGACAGAGCTTTAGTGAGAAGTCTTATTAGAAAGGGGAAGGAGGGGGAAGGAAATAGAAAAGAGGTAAAGAGACACAGAGGGAAGACAGAAGAGAAGAGGGAGACAGGAGCAGAAAGAGAGGAGAGCGGAGAGAGAGGAGAGCCAGAGAAAGCAGAAAGAGAGCCTAAGCTTGGGGGGGGGCTGTCCTTTAAAGGGGGCCTTTGCACCTGAGTGCAGACTAGTACTCTTGGAACCCTGGGCTGACCAGAGTACTGCCTGAGTGCATTCTGCCAGGTAACAGGGGCAGACCAGCATGCCCGAATCCTTACACTCACCTTCTCGGGAGGACAGTTGCAGGCACAAGGCAGGTACATAGATTTCTCTCCTCAGATAAGCCTTTTCTCAGCTGGCCATGCAGGTCACGCTCACTGAAGCAACATCTACAGGTGTGAGGCTCAGTGGCACTTTTTCCATTTGCAGAGCCCAAGCTGTCTGTACTCGACATGTGACCTGAATAGATTAGCAGTGGAGAATGAGCTACCAGAGAGCATGGCCACCTCTGTGGGGAGGAGGAGGCAGCTACTACTGCCTTCCCCTGAAGAGCTCCTTCTGGGAAAGGAATGACTCTTATAGCAGTATTGGATTTCCCTGCAAGATTTATGACCCAATTTAAAGTTATGGGGCTTTTATTAATTATAATAAACACCAATTTCATTACACTTCAACTTCCAAAGAAATCACATACTATGGTAGGGAAATAAAATGTTAGTTTAGTGCTAATGCCAGGCACACATTAGCTGGCTGGGCACCAACGAGGCTGCCTGCATGTTGGCGCTTGGCTGGCACAAAGAGTCACCGGGGAAGAGCTGGAGGAGCTGTTTCCAGGATTTAAATCCATATGTGTGAATGTGATGGCAAAGGGTAGCATTTCTACAAAGGGCTCCAGGTTTGCAGAGTGCTTCCTTTACAAGGAACTGATACCATGCCAATTACTCCCTGCCTCTCAGAATCTCTAATTTATTTTTTACTTTTTTTTTTTTGCATTTTAAAACCCCAGGGTTGCTGGAGCGATGGCTCAGTCAGTAAACTGCTTGCTATGCAAATACAAGGACCTGAGTTTGATCTCCCACATTCACACAAGAGAAACAAACAAATAAACAACAAGAAAACCATCACCATCAACAACAAACAGGCAAAAGGGGCTTGCATCTGCAAACCTAGCCCTGGCAAAGTGGAAACATGAAAACCTCTAAAGTTTACTGACTGTCCAGCCTAGCTGAACCTGCGAATTTCAGGTCCAGTGAGAGACCCCTTGTCAAAAAAGTAGGGTGGGGTGATTGAGGAAGACACTGGCATGTAAGCATGGATGCATGCTTCTCCCCCTTCAGTTCCTAAGAAGTGGTCGGCATGCATGATTAGTGGAGTACCAGTCAAGAAGGAGGCAGGCCATGGCTTGATTATTCCCTATTCCAGGTGACCTGGGGGCTCACTCCAGATTCCTGTGGATTAATGTGGCATTTCCAGTTAGTAAGAGGGCCCAGAACTAAATCACCTGACCCTGGATTCAGATTCTAAGACACTTACATTTAAGACACATCACCACGTCATGACGTGTGTAGTGTAACACAGTCCACAGCTATTACTCCTATCCTTCTGTGTTTACATCTGGCCCCAGCTGGAGCACACTGACTGTGGCTCTCCATTGTTGAGGGCTGTCTTCCTAAATAGCATGTTGGTTGATGTCAGGTACATAGGGTTTCCCATTAGCCTCCCTTGGGCTCTGAGGATTCTCAAGGGAGGGTTTCGTGATTAAATCTGATTAGTTGGTGGTTTTATTGTTGAGGACTTTCAAACCTTATGTCAGTTTTATTTTTTGTTGGGGAATGAAAAACATTTTGATGTTTCTGTGATGAACCCCCTAAGGGGGCGGAGAAAAAGGATCCAGCAACTCTGCACAATTATTTCCTACCAGATGTGAACTAAGCCTCTGGGAGTAAACCCAGAGCACATTGGGCAGTGTGGGGAACCCTGCTGGGACTCAGGGAGAGCAAAAAGAAAGGGAGGAAAAAGAATCTGCAGGAGGCTGTGCGGTCAAGCACACACGGACACATTCATGCGTGTTTGGCCAGTCCCTAGAGGGAGCTGCTCACTCAGGATGGGGGTGGGGAGGCTGGTGCCCCCCCCATGAGGGTCATGTCAAAGTCACTGAATGGTTAAGGGCTCACCATTTACAGTTACTCAAATCTGATTTTTGACTCCAGCTTCGACATTCAGTCTTTCACTGTGCTGGTCCTTAGTTTTCCTAAGTGCATATCACAATGGGTAAGTCATGAAGATGGACAATGACCAACAGGTCCACTGAAGGTAAATGCTGCACACAGGAGCTCTAAGAAATGACTTATTTTCATCTTAATCATAAGTCATTACATGACAAAGAACAGCACTGACATTTGCTTGGCCTTGGTCTCCCTGTAAGTCCCCAAGGGAGGTAATGGATCTCCAGGGCCTCTTGGCTTTGATAGCTGATGTAAATGATGAACACTGTTGAAAACCCTGTAGTGAACATAAATATGCCTGGGATCCAAAATGCAGGGAGATGAGGGCTTGGACAAGTGCTTACCAAGGCCCTCCTTGCCATCCTAACCCACATCAGGATAGCTCATACTCTTATGCTGGACTGCTGTGTTTAGTATCCAAGCTATGTGTTTATTAAATGAGTGACTAGGAGCAAGTCAGTGGAGCTCCCCTCTCCTCTGTTTCCACATCTGAGTGAATGGCATTTAATGGTGGCCAACACTGACTCTTTTATTCTATGCTGTGTGTTTAACACCTTGCCTGGCTGGGGTGAATAGTGGGACACTGTGACCTGCCATTCTGGGTGTATAGCTTAGGATAGAGATCACCCTTCCCATCATGTAGACTGTACTTATTTGAAAGATGAATGAGCAACGCCTAATCCGTGGTTGATGTGGAGATGGCAGGCTAGCCTGAGCTGATACTGGAAGATTTCTCTCCACTGTGCCATGAATCCTTGTCTATCACACAAGTCCTGAGAGACCAAGATTCTTCTTAAAGATTTTATTTTTAATTATGTGTTTATCAGTGTGTCTGTGTGTGGGTATGTGAGGTTAGGACAGTGCCTGCAGAGACCAGAAAGAAGCATCAGTCAGATCTCTAGGATCTGGAACTGTTGTGAGCCACCTGACCTGGGTGCTTGGGACTGAAGTTGGGTCCTCTGTAAGAGCAGTAAGTGCTCCTTACTGCTGAGTCATCTTCCCATCCTCCAAGATTCCCTTTTAATTAACCATAGGAGGCAAAGCAATTACAGACTTCATAAAATTACAACTTCAACCCTGAGTCCACCTCTAATGGGGTGAAAGACACTTCACCTGTCCGAGTTAGTTCCCTCATCTGAAAATGGGAACAATAGCAGCTGCCTGGTAGGGTGATTGCAAGGATTAGATGGGATAAACAACAACAAGAAGTAAGCAAGCGATTAGCATACGTGCACAATAAGGGCCACTTGTCAAATAGGAACTGGTTTTGCCTGTTGTTTTTCAGCCAGCCCTTAATTGCCTCCAGGCAAAGATGTAGCTTTCTTAGATTCCTCTTCATTCAGTCTTCTAGCCTGACAGAGGGCAAATGGCTGAGTGAGCATGAGATCCCCTTAGCCTGTTTTCAGGCCAAGGCTGTGTGTTTTCTTCTGAGCCTGAGACATCCCTCCTCCCAGGATGACATCTTGCAAGCCGGTGCAGAAATGG
Organism: Mesocricetus auratus; assembly: GCF_017639785.1. Taxonomy (NCBI): domain Eukaryota; kingdom Metazoa; phylum Chordata; class Mammalia; order Rodentia; family Cricetidae; genus Mesocricetus; species Mesocricetus auratus. The sequence goes on from NW_024429191.1 coordinate 60,139,535, forward strand.
AATTCACGTCTGTAATGTTCCTCCCCTTTCCATCACCAGATCCATTTCCCTACTGGTTCAACCCACCTCATCAGATGTTTGCTCTGGCTCCTCTTCCCTCCCTGACAGCCCAAGCAACTCCTGATTTCGCATATGCAGAGAGTCAAGTGACTCCGGAACAGCCAGGGAATGAATATTCATCCTCACTCCTCAGCTGTGCAGTGGACAAGAAATGCTGACAGTGGAGCACAGGCAGGGTCTGCACACTTGGCCTGTAGGACTCAGAACTTCTTCGGGGTGCATTAGTCCAATAGCCTGGCTGCTGTCAAAGGATCCCTGGAGCTTTGTGAATTCTGGCTTCAGAAATTGTTCCAGCCTCTCTGTGGTAGAGTCACACTCACCCTGGACATCTCGCTAACCCTTGTCTTTCCAGGTTCTCCAAGTAGCACTGATGGCCTGATTACAGGTGACTCATGATCACTACCCTCACTGTCGCCTGAGACCCAGGCCCAGCTGGCTTAATCTCAGAAGACAATGTATACTATGTTCTCAGTGCTCTGTGGTTGTACAGTTTGGCTCACCATTGTTCCCTCTATCCTGTTTTCTGTAGGAGTTTGAAACAATGGACACTGTCAGAGCTAGGTGCTGAGTAGGTCCCATGGTTACATGGACTTAGAATCATTGATTAGATGGGCTTTAACACTGAGGAGTTGCACTGAGGCTGTCTCCAGAAAAAGCCAATGAGCAAGCACATTGGCTAAACCATGATAAAGAGGCATATTACCAACTGGGTGTTCTGATGTCAACAGAAAGGCATTGAAAAGGAGGACCACCAGAGAAAAATGCAACCTGCCGTTCCTAGTCTCCTGTATCAAGGTGAGAGACCATTCCTCCAAGTTTTATTGCTGTTCCACAGAACACCATGAAACTGTCCAGTTTTTGGTATAGAAGATAAAAAATGGTTTGCCTCTCCTACCTTCCCCATTTCACATTAACTTCATCTCATCCACCGTACTCTGTGCCACTCAAGGACAAAGACTATCTCCTGGCCTCTCTGTGTTACCATGACATAGCAGAGCTTCTGCCCAATTGCAGGCTTTATCAAATGCTTTGGAATGGATGAAAGGGTTTTTTACTTAGTTCTGATTTGTTCATATTGACCTGAGCTGAAATAAAGTTTAGAGCTGCTCACAACATACACATAAAACATGATTATAAAATACTCAAAGCTATATTTGCTATATCTGCAGCCTCTTCCATCAACAATGATGGTGTTGCATTTCTACACAGCTCATCTCCTTGGAAGTCCACATATGATTTCCAACAACATTGCTCTTGCTCACATGTGTCCAAAATTCCAGCTCTACAACTACTGTCTTAACTGATGGATGATGCCCTCCAGAGCAATAGCTCATCATTGGTTGGGGCAAGCCTGGGAGGTAAAGTCATGAAGGACTTCTCTGTGCAAAGGATCACTATGGCCTCATAAACGAATTTGAGAATGTGGACGTGTGGTTGGAAATAGATTTATACCAGGGATGGAAAACTGAAGATGGATAGTGACTCTAGGGTGTTGGGACAACTATAATCATGGGGACCAGTTTTTCTCCAACTGGAGGAGTCAGAATCCCCTGGGTCAATGAGATGGAGATGCGTTTCCTCTGTCACCATACAGGACTCTGGAAGACAGAGGTATTCCAAATAAGATGAATCTCATCTCATTTCACCCCCATGTGAGGATCTCTGCCAACATTTCTTCCTTTTTAAAAAATAATTTTAGGTTTATAAAAAAAACACAAGCTTTGGAAATCTCAGAGGTGTTTTTTACCCCCCTTTCACATAATGCGAGCAATCTATGTAGCAACAGTATATCAAAATCAGGATGTTAACATTGCTATGTTACTAACTAAATGCTAGACATCATTCAAATGTTTTGGTAATTTCACTTGTTTTAAGAATGGAGCTTGTCTAGGCCCTGCCCTATATGAAATGACAGACTATAGACACCCCCATGGAGGGCCTCACCCTCCCTGGGGAAATGAGGGGATAATGGGGGGTTGGGGGAGGGCACGGGAGGAGGGGAGGGAAAGGGAGAGGGACCTGGAACTGACTTGTGAAGCAACCTTGTTTCTTATCTAAATTTAAACTGAAAAATAAATTTAAAAAAAAGAATGGAGCTTGTTATGTATCCCAAGCTGGTTTAGAACTCATGATCCACCTGCCTCAGTCTCCCAAGCACTGGTTTTCCCTGTGTGAGCCACAATGCCCTGCTTCTCGTCAGAACTCTATCAGCTTCTCTGTTCTCCTTTTGCGCATCAATATCCAGTCTAGAATCCTACTTTGCATGCAGCCATCCTGCCTCTTTAGGTTCTTCCCATCTGGGAACTCTCATCATGATTCCCTTGGGCTCTATGACCTTAATAACCTTGATGTTGAAGTTATTGATAATAACTTGATAATTGTCAGTTGTATTGTACAACATTTCTGAATTTTGGTCCAGTTCTAGCTGGAGTATATGCACAATCATCTATGGGTTTCAAGGCACCAAAGGGTCCTTGCTTACCAATTCTATGGTCACATTTTATGTTGATTGAGTTGAGTTACATCCTTTCTTCAATGGCCTTTGTCTCTATGTCAAGTTCATATCCATTTCCCCACAGTGATGATGCTCAAGTTTGAAGAAACAGCAGATGCTGAGCTAAGGCTCTTCAGAGTGTCCCTAAAGAGTTGATGCAGAAAAGTTTTCAGCAGAGGCAGCACCATCGCAGCCCATGCTTAACCTCTCTTTGTCCTTGCTCAGCCACATAATGGGGCGAGACCACTGCCAGCTGTCTTTACTGTAGCAGGAGTAATGAGGCTGAAACTCAGGGTGGACTCCCAGAGTGAGCATCAGGAAGATGGAAGAATTGTGCCCTTGCCACTAGAACCAGAGCATGGCCAGAGTCTGATGGGACAAAACAAATTAGAGACTTTACATCTGAGCAGCTACTGGTGAGAGAAAGAGCCTACAGGATGACTCTAGGAGAGGAAACAAGGAAAGGCTAGATAACGAGAAATGGGTGTTCACTTTATGGACTACTTTTGGTGAACATGGCTGAATCTGTGTGGTAAGCCATGATTTTGGAGGTTCTAGTCCATGGTCAGCTAGCTCTATCATGACTGAACCATGGTGAGGCAGAAAATAGTTAATATAGTTAATAACCTCTTGGAAACCAGAAAGCAGAGAGGCAGAGAGAGAGAGAGAGAGAGAGCCCACATACATCCTTCAGATCCACACCCCCCCCCCGTGTTACCTTTCCTTGTGAGGCCCCATCCTCTCTAGTTCTAACACTTTCCAAAGGTCTCTGCACTTGTTGAGTCCATCAGTAACTCAATCCATTGATTAGGTCAAACCCCTCACCATCTAAATTTCTCTAGAAGCACCTTCATAGGACCAGAGGAATGTTTTGCATCCCTGGATATCCCTTAACCAGATCAAGTTTGCCATCAGGATTAATCATGATCAAGTGTCTTCTCTAAGAAGACCTCAGATACATAAAGGAGCTAATTACATTGCAAACCTGAAAGTTGTACTCAAGTTTTGTAATGATTAATCTTGATTGTGACCTACCAACGATTTAGAATAACCTATGACACATGCTTCTGGTGTGTTTGTGAAGATATTTCTAGTGAATGAAGAGGGAAGACCACTATGAATGTAGGTGGGATGGAGTTTCAGAGTCAATGAAGGTGAAGTGACTGGATACCAGTATTCATCTCTGTCTGCCTCCTGACCACAGATGCAGCCTGACCAGCCATCTTGTGCCCTTGCTACCTTGCCAACTTTGCCTTGATGGATTACCCCTTCCATCAATGAACAAAAATAAACCCTCACTACCTTACATCACTTTGGGCAAGTATTTTGTCACAGCAATGAGATAAAGTAGCTAACACAAACTGCAGTCTCAATAATGTCCGATAACCTGCCATGCACATTGTTTCATGCTATACTTTTAAAGTTGTCTTTCCCTACTCCCTACCATTTAGCTTACTGCACACAACTGAACAGTTTATAAACCTCAAAAAGATTAAGCATCTACATGAATAGAATTCTTTGTAGTTGTACCTCACAACTTCCACAACTGTACAAAATAATAGCACATGATACAATAGTACTTCAGGGAGAGTGGCTTGACTTGAGACCCTACTTACACCAACTGGAAACACAATTCCAACTCTCTGATTCTCATAAGGTTATCACAAGTTTTCTGAACTTACTCCAGGTACCACAAGGTTAGCACACAATCCACACTTAGTTAGATTAGTTCCTGCCTGTCTCTGCCATCTCCATCATTCTTTAATAACTGCATTCTTCAAGTGTGAATAGGGACAAGAGGCTGATATGTGTTCACAGTGGGTCATACCTGGAAAAGGGAGAACACCCTGTCCTCACCACCTCTCAGTTGACTTCTGTTGAACTGGCCCAGCACAGAAATGCCATTCCTTGCTCTGATTCCCTTTTGGGAACATTATCTCATGGAGATGCCCCTGAAACACACAGCCCCTGTAGAGCATGCAATCATAAGAATATATATATCTACCCAACATCTCACTCACATGCTCTCTGACACTGAGCACCATGCACGCTCATTAAAATATATGTCTTACTGTGTCTTATTTGTTACTACTGGGGTGGGAGTAACCATCTAAATACTATTATTTTGACTCATGGCAAGGTAAATAAAGAAAGCACACCCCTAATAGGTCATTAATCAGCCTAGTGAAACCTACTTACACTCATAACAGCAATGCTCTACCTATTTTCTCCCAATATTCTTACCAAAATGCAATAAAGATTCAGTAATAGCTTTATGCATGCCAGGTGAGATAAACAGGTCATAAGACACAAAGTGGAGCAGACACTTAGTAGGGGGTGGGCAACTTGCTTAATCATTTAACTGTCCTTTGCCCTGTGCCATTAGGCATCACTGACTCCTAAGAGGGAGGCTTAAGGCTCTATTTGGATACTTGGTGCCCAACATGTACCCCTTTTGCCAGCCTTGGTAGAAAACAGTAGGGCATGGTACAGAGTGAGCTGGAGCAAAGGAGATGTTGGCTCCAGCATCCAGTGCCTTACCTTGACTACGACTCTTTGGATGTAGGTGGCACAAACATTGTTTCATGCAATAGAAAGAAATATATCCAGAAGCTGTGCCACAAGTCCCAGTCCTCCTTCTTTGTTGCTCCTCTAACTTGCTCCACCTCTCCTCATTGCACTGCCTTCACAAATCCTTTCACTTCAGCTGTGCCTATCTTGGGGTCTCAAGGACTCTAGCCTCTGAGTCTGGTAGGTCTCTGGCCTAGTCTGATTTCCTGACTTTCAGCATTGTAGCTTTGATGACAGAGGTAGTACATTGGAAGATGGTTACTCCCTCCAGCAGCTACTCATGAATTAGCAGTGGTTATCACATGACCTCCTGATGGTAAAGAGAAAGGGTTTACTTAGACAGAATGTTGAGACTTGCTTCTGCCTAGGCCATGAGCTTGGCCCTATTAGTTGACTTTTCTCTCATGTGCCTGACTTTCTTCCTCCATTTCCACTCTTCATACTTCCTACCATATTCCCAGAGTCAACCTGGTCATGGAAGGAGGGCATAGTGATAACTAAACCCCAGTTCTGTAAGGCCATACTTTAGCCAGGAAGATGGGTTTTGAGTATGGACACAACACATGAGAAACTCAGTGAACTGAGGGATGGGACCACTTATACTCCACAAATCTCTTGTAGGGCCATAATTTCAATAGTGTAAAAGTGTGTCTGTATAACAAATGCTGTCCTGTTGGTCAACAGAGGTGTAGAATACTGACCTGGCTTTCATGACTTTGCAAAATCATATTAGTAGTAATAAACTCATCTCATGGTGCTAGATCTCACCAGTTGTGTGAAGACAACAGTAATGTGGCTATGGTTGTGGCAGAATTGCCCATTGGCAACTGTTCATACTTCCAGGACAGATCAGGGAACAACACTAATAATTTCTTTCTCAGACATGTTTACACCCAAGGCTCTGCCTCAAGCTGTGTTCTCTTCAACAGATGTGATCCTATAAGAACTACTTTAGAATTGACTAGTTGGTAGGATAGAAAGTACAGGCTAGGGAGACCCTGAAAAGTTATGGACACCCCCCATACATATAGCAGCAGAAGGTGAGACTCTAAGGACTAGGAATGGCTACTGACAACTTATTCTGCTCTTTCAGCCTTATCAATTATCAAGCAACCTAAGATTCCACGATAAATCCCTCTCCCTCAGTAGTTGGCATTGTTTGGAAAGAGTGCAAGCAGTTAAGCATTAACCAAAAGAGACCCAGAAGTACAATAAATCTAGATACACTAAAATGAACTCAGTATTTCCTGAAAATCATACCTCCCCAATGCAACTGTGCCAGAAGCTCTAATGATGGGGTCAGTAACTTTCTTAAAACAGACAGCAGAAATGTAAAGATGCCACACCCCTTTCACTCATGTGGTAGATGGTGAATATACATACTTATCCTGAGTGGATGGCCCTGCATCCAACAGGCACAGCAGAGCAGTGGGATCTACCAACTACTATCGAGTGAGTTAGCAGATACTTCACAGTCAACAGCAGCCAATATCTGGGTTTTTCAAATTACAGACAATGGCATCCCAATCAGTGGGCTGGAGGTCGTTAGGAATTCATATTTATTTAAGAAAAGCAGTACAAAAAATTCTTCATTAAGATAGAAGCAGCGATTCATCCAGAACTTAAAATGATACACCCCCCCAAGTTTATCAATTTTCCGGAAATGAACAGCAAATCATTTTGATGAAACAAACATCAGGGCAATCATTCTGCTATCTTTTTCCTGGGATTCTCTGCTTTGATGAAATTTCCCCATGAGCCCAGGAACCCTTATATTTAAAAAATAGTAGCTATGAAGAGAAAAATCATATCTCTAGCAGAGGAGCATCCATTCTGTTGGCCCATCTCCCGAGACCTTTGACTTAGCAAGAATATTTCTGCTCCAACCTTTCTCCCCAGTGCTATAAACACAGGGGCAGCCATTTCTTCATTTCTAACAGCCATAAAAATTATTCCCCCTATTTCTCAAAACCATGGCAAATTAGCACCTTTGACCATTTTTTTCAGGCCCTGTCTTCCTCATTCATGGTTGCCGACACATGAGCAGTTTATGTGCAGGCTTCTCCTTTCCTGCATGTAGATAAAAAATGTCAGCCAGTGGTCTCTATTCCAATCTGTCTCTGCACTTGTCTCAATTCTGCAGAAGTAAATCTATGACAGCATTTCCCTAAAGGGCTTTTAAAGCTCACCAGGTTTATGAAATGTTACTAGGTGTCTCACCAATAAAATGTTTTGTAGCCAAGTAAGTTGGGAAAACACTGCCTGCTGTAGATTTCAGAGTACATATTTGCACAGGAAAATGTCATAAATCCTGCAATAAAGAAATCTATTCAAATTTCAAGTTTGCTTTGCCTGGAACTTTACAATTGATTTAAACATGGAGGGTTGCCTGTCTGCTTCTTAGGTATTGAAAATATGTGCATAGTGTTCTATGGCTACTAGTTGGAGCAGATGACACCATTAGGGAATAGTAAGTTGAATTATACAACCAGGCTTTGCATATGACATGAGAATCAAATTTCCAAGATACCTTCTGCTAATCGGTGAGATTCATTGGAGGGAATATATGAATCCAGATGGAGATTCAAATGCCACAGACGCAGGTGTGGTTTGCTTGTGGTTCCAGTACTCAGGATGCTGAGGCAGGAAGAGATGGAATTGGAGGACAGCTAAGGATGTATAATGATTTCCATGCCAGTCTGTGCTATGTAATCTTGTACCCAAAAAAGTGGTGGGGGAGAGAGGAGAGATGGGTCAGTAGTTGGGAACATATTCTCCCTATCAGAGTTGAGACCTATGCGCCCATGTAACATTTCTGGTGTTTCTGCAAACACTGCAACCACAGCTCTGGGAAGAATAGAGATACGAATACCACTAGGGTTTGATGGTATCCATCTGAGCTGAGATGTCAGCTCTGTCTTTAAGAAGGAGAAATCCTGCCTTGGAATAATGGGCAGAGAGTAACACACAAGGTTATCAGAGCCGTCTTCTGGATTCTGTGTGCACATACCATAGTGCTCCAGGTTTCCTGGACTTAGAGAACCATCCGAGGAACTTGACACACTTAGGTAAGTGGCATCTGTCTGTGGAGAATCTGATTTGATTGTCTTGAGACAGAGCTACAGTAGCTCTGTTGCAGAGAACTCCATTAGCATGAGATCCAGTCTCGGAAGCAATGGATGAATGGATGAATATAGAGAAGTGATGGAGGTGATGAAGTCAGACTTAGGAATCTCAGGAGGCAGAGTGAGAGCCCTGCCCTACACCCAGCATCTTCACACTCTTATCTCACAGGGAGCCTGAGTGTTGCCTTTGAAACACTATTGTGATTTCCTGGGTGAGTGAGATCTACCCATGGAAAACCCACAGCAGCAGCAGGATCCCTGCCTTAACTACAGATTGCCTTCCATTGTGGTCACTTTAAGCCACTGGGTGGAAAGTCTTGGGCTGAGCAAGGAGTCTGAGTGACAGGAGTCACCTCCAGTGTGCTCAGGCTCAGTGTCCTATCACTAGTTACAGATATTCCTTATGGGTAAAAGTAGTTAAATGCATTGAGTGGTTCTATGTGGGAAGCTATTAGTCCAACCTCTCTATTTGATGAGCTCCGTTTTCACCAGTGCCCCTCCCTCCAGGGAAGGGCTTCAAGACTCTAGAAGCTAAATATTTTCCTGACTATTAAGTGGTAGATTCCGAATGAGAATCCATTCCAGGATGTGCTAAGAGCCCAGTCTGTCACTATACTGCTGCCCATAGCTCTGACTGGGAAGGTACTTCCCTGCATACAAATGTGCATAAATATATTCACATGTGCACATACAAAGGTATGCATTCAATCATACATGCACACACACAAGCACTCAGTAACACACACACACACACACACACACGTCTGCTTCCCCATTTTCCTGGAAATTCTGATTTTGGACAACCAGGAAATTCTCATTCATCAGAGGCCACAGCTATCCATCAGCCCATGTAATGTTTTCCCTGCATCACGGCCCAGTCTCTAACTTCTGGCTTCAGAGACATGTGCTGACATAGATAAGGAGTGTCATGTGCCTGTTCTCTAAATGAGTGACATATGAAGACAGATAGTATGTAAAGCAGAGATGCTGGGGAGAGGAAGATGCTAATGGAGGATTTGAACTTGTAGATACAGGAGTCAGCTACCTGTCATCTGTGTCCTATACAGGAGAAAGCTGCTTGTCATCGGCATGTTCTGAAGCTATTCCTTATCCTGTTATGGCTAGAAGAAACTAGTTTGCTATCAGACACATGGGGCCACACCCAGGGACAGTCTACAAGGGTGGGCAAAGGTTCGTATTAAAGGGATCTGACTCTTGGCTGATTCTCACTTCTCAGTCAGGTGCCTGGCTCCTTTCTCCCACCAGAAGAGCAATGGCTGACCTGGAAGTTATACCCAGTAAAGCTCACCTATCCCCACTGCTGATTAAATACTCCTCTTGGTAACATTCTGGCATGGAAAGACACAAGACAGTTCTGGGACTCATATATGGTGATTTCTATTTGTCTAAAATGCTAGATGAGTATTTTAATTCAAACATTTATGGTAGAGGCACAACAACCTTACTCCACTGTGTGTTCTCTAAACTTTGGGAAATACATTCAGACCACACCATCAACCAAATAGCACCTCACCCAGCTTCTCTCGAGATCATTATTTCATTCATTCTCTCTTGTAGGGCTGCTAGAATGTAAGTATCTTATAATACACTTAATATAGCTGCATCTGCAATGTTCCTGAAAGGCTCATGTATCAAAATCTTGGTCCCTAGCCCATGGTGCCATTGGGAATAGGTAGGAACATTAAGAGGTGGGATCTATTGCTAGGTCTTTAGATCGCTGGGTTCATGACATAGAAGGGGACTGCTCTGGGACCCCAGTTTGTCTTCCTTTCTCTATTCACTTTCTGGCCATGAGGTGAAGAGTTTTACGGCATACTTTGGAGGTCATCACAGACCCCAAATGCGGACCAACCAAATCATAGACTGAAACCCAAAGAACTGTGGGCCAAAATAAGCCTTTCCATGGCATAAGTTGGTTTATCTTGGAGATTTCTTATGGCCATGAAAATCTGACTAATGCAGCCCTTTTTGCCTCTCTGGGGCTCTGCAATATTTACATGGAAAGGATTTTGACATCAGCTTTGCAGCTTTGGCTTCAAGACCTGCTGGGATCTTAACAAGGAGGCTGAGCGGTTGGCACTGTGGAAGACCACAGATAGATTAGTGGCTCTGGCTGCCAAGCCTTGAATTCTAAATGATAGAATCCACAGAGAATGGCTAAGTAGGGGCTTCACTACTTTGACTGATGTTCAGGGGTGTCTGTCTCTTTTCAGTCAGGCAAAACATACTGTTTTGGACTTATATTCCATCTAGAATGTAATTATCCCTTATTGAGGTAGAGTGCAGTAAGCCAAGATGGGTCCTTGGGAGATGAAGCTAGCTGGCTAAAACAGGGGAAGGAAAGGATCTCAACCCAGCAGTTGAGGAGTCAAAGCAGTGGGAATGGAGGTGAAACTAGAATCCCAAGAAGCAGAAACTCCATAAAGTCAGATGAAATGAGATCACAGATTTGCAGGCACTGGAGTTCTGAAATGCAGGCTGTTTTCTTTTCCTGGTGGGGATGAGGTTTCTAAACTTCAGCTTCCTTCAGTGTGGGTTCCTGGCAAGACCAAACTCCACAGTGAAGAAGAGCACAGAAGCCTGCCTTGATAATTGCCTTCAGAGGTGATCTCGCTCCTTGCTCACCCCAGCTTCTAACCTCTGCTTGGTTCTTCCTGGTCTTTGTAAACCATTATTCTGTTACCCAGAGCAGTCCATGCAAATATGGAAATAACATCTATTCAGTGCAAGGCAGTTTTCTCCTTCATGTTAAATTTTAGCCTCTTTCACAGTACATCATGATGGCATGTACTGAACCTTGAGCTCACAGATAATGCCAAGATATTTCACATCATTTCTACTGTTTATGGCAGCTCTACATATAGATCTGCCTTCTCCATTGTTCTGTGCAGTAACAATCTCCCTTTCATAGGCTGCCCAAGTTCTATTCTTATAGCTGTTGGTCTATAGCCACATTGCTGGGAAGTTGACACCATGCTCTGGTCAACTGGCTGTGATCACACACATACCCATTCCCCTGACTATAGCTGGGCTAATCAGGTTCTCTTTCTTGATGTTCACAGTTTGGACTAAAATATTTTAGTGACTGTAGGCTTTGTGGAGATACAGATACAGAAATCAAGGGTGCCATTTTGGAGTACCCATTTTCTATTGAGGAATGGGAGGGAGAGATGTTAAATAAATATGTAAACTGCAGTAGGAGAGAAGAGAAAAGAGAAGAGGAAAACAGAGGAAGGGCAGAGAAAAGATGGAAGGCAGGGAATGAAAGGGAAAGGAGAACACAAAGCTGGCTTCATCCATGTCAGAACTTCAGTTTTTGATTCCAATAACTACTGAGAACCAGCAATATTTCTTGACCCAGAAGCACATCCTACTGTCTGTCCAGTTGCTTTGGCCATAACTCTTTTCAAGTGGCTTACATCACTAGCAACCACACACACCTGGCTGAATCACACCATGAAAGGTATGGTCTTAGCATTTCAAAGATTAAGGAGCTAAGTGTCACCCAGGATCTCAATGTACTTCCCCTGTGCTTGTAGGTTAACACCTCATAGGACACCAATTAATACTCATTAATTCATTGGGTAACACCTCTAGCGAGGTGGTCTTAGTTGCTGGGCCCTTCAATCCCTTTCCTTCTTCTCACTTGTACATGATGGCCCCTGACTATTCCTGTAGTTCTTCCTTAGTTCAGGACCATATTTTAGTCAAAAATAAACATCCCCATTGGCTGTTAGTGGAGCACCCTGGAGACCATGTTACCATTCAGGGTTGCTATGGTCTTGTCTCCTCAACAGTCTCCCAAGATGCCCTCCTCCCGTAATTGGATAATTGGGATGGACAGCTCAAGGCAGCTGTATCCCCACAGCTCCAAAAACATTCATCAAGAGAACAGCAGTGGCTCCTGCTCTCTTGGCAGTTTATTACACTTTCTGTAGCAAGAAAAGCTGTGGGGATGTAAGACAGTGTCCTCTCCCGTCGTTTCTAACAAAATATCCCAGAACAGCAGGTCCACAAGGACAAGGGGAGGCCATTCTCCATTCCAAATAACACAGACTATATTTTTGAAAATAAAAGAAGCAATTTAAGCATTTGGGCTTCCCAGGGTGAGTTGGCAGGCATACTTCTCATCTCACAGATGCCTTCGGGTGAAGGTTCTTTCATAAGAGAGAAAGTGCGTGGGGGAGACAATAGAGCTCACCAGAAGTGGGGAGGAACCAAGTAGTGTGGGACACAGAGGACATAGCTAGTAGAGGTAGAGGAGGGAGTAGAAAGGGAACGGAGGAATGAACACATATGTCCTGAACGAAAAGTCCCCAAGAATCCCTTCAATGACAACTGAGAGGTAAACAACTTAATTCTCTTTATTTCACGTTTCCATTCATCCACACTTAGCAAGATGATGTTTAAATGCCTGTGGCATCATCAGTGGCAATTGTCTTTTAGAGCCTATGCCCAAATAAGGACACGAACCTTAGACTTGCTGGATATGTCTCTCCAACAACCTCTGCAGAAGAAAAAAATTGTCCTGGAATAGTCCTGGAGCCACTTGCTTGGAATGGGACTCAGGTTTTTCTACTTGATGATCATATGACCCAAGGAAGTGACAAAATCTCCCTAGGCCTCAGTTTGTCATTCAAGTAGGAAGTGATAGGAGATAGGTTGTGCTAGGTTGTTGATACCCATGAAGTACTTACAGCAGCTCTCATTCAAACTACAGCATGGGGTTTGGAGACTGCGGACATGGCTTAGCAGTTCAGAGCACTGCCTGTTCTTCCAGAGGACCAGGGCTTCACTCCCAGCACCTACATAGCCACTCATAACTAGGCTTTAACTCCAGTTCCAGGGAATCACACCCTCTTCTGACCTCCAGAAGTATCATGCACACACATGGTATACAGTCATATATGCAGGCAGAACACCCATACACATACAAATAAAATAAATTAGAAAATATGTCCTACTGCACTAGGTGGTATCAACTATGTAGTCTGTGAGTGGGATGCAAAATTTAATGAGACATACATTTCCCCAGAGCAGACATATTCTGATAGGATTGTAGACACACAAAATCAACAACAGATCACCCCACAGTGTACCAGGTACTGTGCACTGAGTTTAACAAGGTAGATGCTATTATCAGGATCAGGAAGGTTGACTCACTGACCTCATGTCACACTGACATCACTACCAGACTCTGTTGTTGTTATTGTTTTGAGACAGGGTTTCTCTGTGTAGCTTTGTAGACCAGGCTGACATTGAAATCACAGAGAACTGCCTGCCTCTGCATCCTGAGTGTGTCACCATATTTCTGAATGGCTGATTTCTACTGTGGAAGCTGTTTCCTCATACAAAATGTATCCTTCCATTGACCTGATGCAACTGCCCTATCCCCACATTAGCTTCTCTTCCTCACAGCATCCTGTTCTGTTCATCTTCATAAACTTCACTATGATTTTAATTGTTTTTTTTAAATTGATGTTTTCTTTTCTCAGACCATAAACTCCATGAGGGCAGGAGATGGGTCTATTTATCACTCCCTATTTAACAATTAGCAAATGGCCAGGCATGTCAAAGGCACTCAATAAATATTGGGAGGGGGAGGCAATCGGCTGGACTAATCATCTCTCTGAAAATTAAGTTAAAAAGTCCGAAAAAAATAACATGAGAAAAGATAAGAACAAGCCAGTGTGTCATGTGGCAAAAGAATGCCTCTGGAGAAGGCCACGGAGAGCTAAGAATGCAGAGAAAGGCAGGCCAAGGAAAGAACAGCAGCCAGAAACATGGTAGCATCTTGGTTACAGGGCCAGCCAAACCAACTCAGCCTCTGTGCCAGATCCACAGTGAGTGCCAGTAGCAAAGATTTTAATTTATTCCCATGTGGGACTAGGCTCTAGTGCAACTTTTAAAAAAGCTTCCCAAGGATCCCCTAAAGGACAGTGAAGAAGCAGACATTTTTCTTAAGGGCCTCTGTTTCCTCTACAAATGAGTGCATCTGTTAGTGTTCAGTTGACCCCACCCTCATGTCTAAGTCCAGGGTGTGGATTAGTGAAACTCATTCATACAACCAAGAGGACCAGCAGTTTCCAGCTTTTACCATATTCAGTGCCCTATTCTTGTCTTTGTGACCCAGGATGAACTCTGGCTGTCACACAGTATTCCCAGAAGTAAGATGAAGAGCACAGAGAGAGGATGAGGATTCTGGAACATTCTGGGTCATTTACATCCCATTGAATTGACCCATACCTGTCTAGGAAAGAATGTTCAGACATATATTTTTGTCTTTAGATTATGTTCCCAGCCACTGCTCAAGTTTGTAGGCACTAAGACAGAAGTTGAAGGTAGGTAACCAATAGTCTCTACCAGTCCTAGTTTGCTTTTCTGTTGCTGTAGCACAAATAATATAAACACAGAGACTGATATTGGGGTCCAAGCTGAAGATCAGAGAAACAAAGCATCCAGGTCACCAGAGAATTCTCACTTCTACCAGGGCTGGGGCACTCCTGTCCTCAATGTGGCTTGAGACTAATTGCCTAAGATTGAATACTGAATGCAGCATCATGGGTGATCCACCAAACCTCAGATTGCATCTCCAGACTGTTCTACTCCTTACCAAATGTCAGACTTCTGCCTGAGACTGCCCTAAGCTCCTTATGTTCTCTCTAGTGCTGTGATTAAAGGCATGAGCTCTGCTTCTCCTTTAGACTCTCATGTAGTCTTGGGTGGCCTCAAACTCACAGAGAACCATCTGTCTCTGTCTCCTGAGTCCTGGCATGGTGTGTGTCACTGTTGTCCAGTTTCCTTGACTGTGGCTAGCTTTGCATTATGTTCTCCAGGCAAGCATTATTGGACATAAAGAATATATCACCACAAGTTGCTTAGTAAAACACTGACCAGAACTAACTTGGGGATAAAAGTATTTATTGTGCCCTCTAACCCCTACACCATAATCCATCACTGAGGGAAGTAGGGGCTGGAACTCAAGGCAGGAACCTAAAGGCAGGAACTGAAACAGAGACCATGAAGAAATGTTGCTTAGTAGCTTGCTCAGGTCGACTTCTTATATAAGCCAAGGCCAAGTTGCTCTACTTGTGGGGTAGGTTCTCTCACATCAATCATCAATTGAAAAAATACCCTACAGATAGGCCAATCTGATGGGAAGCCATTTCCTCAGTTGAAATTCCCTCCTCCTGGGTGTCTCTAGTTCATGTCAAGTCATAAAAACTAACCTGCGTACACCTAAATCAAATGCCACCCTTTATAGCAGCTTGTAGGTGAAACGAGATTATTACCTTTCTGGAGGTCAGTAGACACTTGGACCAGCTAACATTCCCATTTAGCAGTGAGGTATTGGGCCATGCCAGTCACCGTCTAGGTTTAAAGCCACGGATCCCTACAGTCTAATAAAACTCCATGCAAGTCTTTTGTAAGCAATGCTTAAACATATTTCTCTCTAGAGATCCGAGGTACTCTCCCACCTCTACTGCTTCCCTCTTGGAGGGCCCCATTGCATCCTGGGAGTGCTCTGCCTAAAAGAAGCAGTCAAATAATCCTGCTGGAGCAGGAAGAGGCTGTGGGTAGCACCTCCTACCTACATTATGCTTTAATTGATCAACCTTTCCAAGGGCATTTCTGGCTTATCACTTTTACTAATCAAAAGTTTCTCCCCTAGATTTCTGCCAATCCTCACAATTTCTGAGCTGCTTGATTTGGAAGTGTGGGGAGCCAAGACTGCTTGGCACCTTAAGCATTTTCAGAGGATGGAGCGAGAGGAAGAGAATGACGAGCACAGAGCAGCACCAGGCACGTGATAATCTTGCAGTAAATGTTAGCTGTCATTATTTTCTCAAAATGTTTTCTGCTTACATAATAAGGCAATTTCACCATATTTTTAAAATCATGACTGAATGGTGAAATGGCTGGGCTTGTCTAGGCAATTCCCACTTTGAGATTAATAAAGTGTAATTTGTTTTTAGGTTCAGTTCTTATCTACCAAAGGACTTGTCTCTGTTCCTACCTCCTACTACTCTGTTTACTGAAGAATCAAAAAGGGAGAAGCCTCCCCTTTAATTTTTGCCAAGTCTCCTGAGTCTCTGCCTGTCCAGTACTTCCACTCCAGCAGCCTGATGCACCAAACTATAGCTGTAAAACAGCCCAAATGCCCTCTGTGTGTGTGTGTGTGTGTGTGTGTGTGTGTGTGTGTGTGTGTGTCCATCAACACTCCACAGGTGTGAGCATGCCTATGGAGGCAAGAGGATAACCTCAGCTGTCATTTCTCAGAAATACCATCCATTTTCATTTTGAGGCAGGGTCTCTCACTGGCTTGGAGCTTGCCCATTAGGCTAAGCTGACTGGCCTGCAAGCTCTAGGATTCTACCCATCATCTCCAGTACTGGGATTACAACTGTGCTCCATCACAAACAGCTTTTCTGTGGGTTCTGATACTGAAACTCAGATCTGCATGATGGCAAGGCAAACACATTGTTGATGGACCCATTTCCACAAGCCTCTTTTTTTTTTTTAGTGATTAGTGTGGTTTCTAAATAAGCTGCACAGAAATTCCATTTCATAGTGGCCACAGAATGTATGCTCAGCTTTATTCCCAGCCCTTAAGATGCTCTTTCTTCCAATAACAATATCAGCAAAACCCTGGCACATATCAGACACCCAAGAACAATATCAATAAAGCCCTGGCACATATCAGACAACCAATATGAAGTAACCACTATCTTGTGCTGTGATTGTTGATATTAATGTTTTTTCATATTTATTGAGCTTCTGTAATTCACCACTCTAGATTATAGGTTTAAGACACAAGGTCTCATTTAATTTCCCAATAGTCCTGTGAGAAAGCTCCCATTTGGTCAATTCTGTAAATACGGAAACCAAAGCACAAAGATGAGGTCTGAGTTCTCCTGAAAGAAGCCTGAGGCAAAGCTTGCTTGCTGACACTTTATTAGATAGTGAAGGCTTGAGCCCAAAGAAACACAAATACAGGAAAAGAGAAGAACACAGTAAGAAGGAAGAAATAGCATCTGGTACGTTCTGGAACATTTATGCTTCTCACCTGTTGGCCAGCCGCCTGAGACCTACAAGTAGAGTACCAAGTGAAGCATTTCTGAGATGATGGATGATTGAACTTGTCACGGCTTGGAAGGAAAATGCAGGGTCCTAGCTGTCATACAGGAGTCTGCTGAAGAGGCCACATGAGATCTCTACATCTCAAATAGTCCAGTGAGGGCTGGACACACAAGCAACTCAATGGCTTTTTCTACTGTGCGGTGGCTTAGGGGCCAAGTTGACAGTTAAACACAGATGCATTTTGTAGACAGAAGCCTTTTCCTTGCCAGCCGCTTGGGTTTTCCCCCATCAGTCGCCTGGGCTCTGCCGCATTGTAGTCCCCTAATAACACACAAGACGCTGTATTAATTATGAAGCTGTTGCATGTTTCTTACTGGCTAGCTCTTACTTAAGTATTTAACCCATCTAAGTATTTCTCTTACCGGACAGACATCTTACTTCTCTGGCGGGCTACATGATGACTCTCTGTGTTTCTCCTACCCAGAGTCCTCTTGGACTCCTAGTCCCACTTATCTTGCTTCCTATTGGCCAACAGTGCTTTATTGACATATACACAGGACTTCCCCTTCAGCATTTCACTGTTTTCTGTTTTCTACGTAGATCAAAGTCAGCCCCACAGGGTACAACATTAGTTTCTTTCATGTCATTATAACCAACATTCCTCACAGAAACAACATAAGAGGGAATTTATTTTGGCCTGGGTTTCAGAGTAAAGTCTGTAGTTTCTTGGCCCCATGTACTTGGGCAGACCACCTTGGCTTCAGAGCACAGATGGCAGAACAGGCTCTTCACCTCTTGGTAGGCAGAAAGCTGAGAGTGCAACAGGACACAGCAGATGACATGTAGACCACAAAGGAGTAACATGTCTGGGCATTCTCTGGTAAGTCAAGACCACATGGAAATACATTGGTTAATATAAATGGGTTAATAATAAAGACACAGCTAGCCAGTAAGAAGCCCTAACCATCAGCCAACAGTTTTATAATTAATATAAGTCTCTGTGAGCTTATTTGGGGCAAGGCAGCCATGGGACCAGGCTGGAAAGAAGCCTTCAGCAACAAGTGTCTCAGGGATAATTAACCCCCTAAGACCTGTCCTTAATGATCTACTTCCTCCACTATATTCCACAGCCTAAAGTTTGCACAGCTTCCCAAAATATCACAAGCAGATGAGGACTATGCATTCAACATGTGAGACTATTTGAGGATATTTCACATTCAAACCATAGTAGGTGTTAACTCTTTCTATACTTCCCAGTTAAATCCTGCAAATTGACAGCTAATGAGAAAGGCCAAGCCAATGGTGGACTTAGTGGAGTCATACATGGATGCTGGAATTCCGTGGGCCCCTCCATGGCATGTGCAATGGGGACTCTGGAAAAGCCAACCTGTGACCTGATCAATCTGTGATGTGTGGGATCAGGGGATGGTGGTGGCGATCATTTTCTTGGATGCAAGAATAAGCTATGATGAGAATAATTCTCCTAATGGGGAAGCAAAGCAAAATACCCAAAATAAGGGCCATATAAGACCAGTTGTACCTGCCTTGGAACAAAAGTACTTGAGACCACCTAGACAGTTTAAAAAGATTTGAATATGTGTTTAAGTCCAGACCAATTTGAGTTCAATGTACAAGCAAGCTGGGAAAGGAGCCACGGTTTCCTTAGCTCGCTGGCTCTCAGGCCAAGAGAAGATAAATGCTTATGAAGTAGAAATGGGTGATCAATCAGGAAACAAGATCACCCATAGGCCTTTGCTCCTTCCCTATCTGCTAAGATTAGACATTTTGGGAGAGCATGCTCTATCACAGTTAGAGCTCTGCCTGCATTCTGCTGGAGCTGTCGTAACTCAGTCCGAAGGATGAACGCTAAAGACAGAAAGCAGATGCAGGCAATACAGGAGGGGCAGTGCTTTGCTCTTCCCTCTGCCTGCCAGATGTCAAGGGCACTGGCAATGAAATTAAGTGGGTTCATTTCTTCAAAGGGTTGGGAAGAAAGACCACATATTTCACAGGAAATGGTTTGTACATGCACAGAGACCAGACCAATAATCCAAGAAGTCAGGCTCAGCAGTAGTGCATGGTGAAGACCCCATCCTAAGATGTCATGATTCTTCACAGGCAAGTGTCTTGCTTTGTAAAAGACCATCATTCACCATGAGCCTCTGGACTGCACTGTGTTTGTTTGTTTTTCCCTGTGATAGAAGTGGTGATAGGTCCCATTCTTCTCAGGGGCCACCTCAGCTTTCCATTCCACTACTTCCTGATACAGAGGCATCTACTATGTTGGACACCCTGCCTTCCACACACCATCCTTCCCTGGTTCTGTCACAACAGATGCATTTCCTCACCCACTTCCTTTCTTGGCTTCACTGTCTAAGTGATTCAAAGGAGAAAATTTTGACCTTGGATGATCAGTTCAGGGCTAGGCCCATGGGACTTTTTCTGGGATTGCTAAAATATATATATGATCTTGTATTTGAACCTGAGAGAATAAAGCCCCAATGCTACTGGGAGGTACACTAAGGTAAGGGGCGGGGCTGGGGGCAAGCTTGTCTGGAAAGAGAGCCAATGGGATGGTGGGTCAGAGGAACAGAAGAGAATGTCTGCTCTCAATGACAATAGTGGCATGTCTGAATCAAGTCACAGATGATAACATGTTTGTCTTCTGCCCCTTTTGTTTAGCTGAGTGGTTTCGCTTGCACCAAATAGGGTTTGTGTTATGTGGAGTAGAAAAAAAAAGTGCTGTGTCTGCATAATTCTGATGTCTGGAATACTTAAATCCACAGCCTCTTTTTTGAAGCATCTGCTGGATAGGCAGATACACAAGCCCTCCCATTTACTACTTTTAGAGCCTGTGTTGTCCCTGAGCCTCAGTTTCCTCATATGCAAATAGGCTGTTTTGAATGTGTGTGTGTGTGTGTGTGTGTGTGTGTGTGTGTGTGTGCACGCACCGTGCTAACATGTTGAGCTCTGAAGAGATGGAAGAGAGTCTCTGCGGGTGCTATTGGAAGATGGGGCTTGCATTGGCATTGTAGATGGGGATGAGAATATCATCTCCAGTCATCACCAAGCAGTGCTTCTGGGGACCAGCACTCACCCTCACATTTGCCTCACCTGGCTTCTTGTGCTTCAGTCTATTTAAGTTTGTCCTGCCTTTCTGGTGACACTTTTCCTGGCTCTTCGTTTCTATCTCCAAAGATCTATTCTAGATTGTCTTATATTCTATTTTGATGCTCTCTCCTTGGGGGGGGTTTCAGCTTTGATCCCCCTGGCACATGCTGAGCATTGGCTTTGGAGTGTCTTAACAAGTCTTCAAGCCTGGCTTGCCTTAGCGATCACGAGTGCCACCTCTTTGCCAATAACCTTTAGTTCCACAATGGCTTCTGCCCTTGACCTATAGTCTCCTGCCGGTGACATCATTTCCTTTCATTCCTTGGGGTCACTGAAGCTCCTTCCTGTTCTTTGCCTTCAACTGTCTCTTCACATCTGTCAACATCACCTTTTCTCTTTCCTGGCACCATGCTAATTTTGCCCTCAGTCTACCAACTGACTGAACCATCCCTTCATGTCCACACAGCCTTGTTCCTCTTCCTCCAATGCATTCAACCCTGAACAAATATTTGCAACACAAAGGTTTTCATCATAAATATCATTTTCTCCCCAGATGTCCATGGTTCCCACCAAATACAACAAACATAACTCAAAAACAAAATGATAGCACCTTCTTTGTTTTAGATATGGGGCAGAGCACTGTGAGAAAGACAGAATTAGAATGGGTATAGACACTGTTTTCCATGCTTTGTGGCCAGTGGTCTAAGGTACTACACCTAAAAGCCTAGCAGGCACACAGCATGGAATCATGGGAGTATTCCTAATTCACTCCTCATTGGGCTTCCCAAGTTTACTTTGTTCTCCTTGTGTTTATGTCAAGTTGAACTATATGTTTAGCTTTGACCTTGCTCAAGCTGCTTTGTTTCCTTGGAAGACACTGCCCTCCAACTGTGCTTATCCTCCACTGCTCTTCTCAAGCAAGCCCCTGCTGATCATCCTAGTCAGCTGTTGTCTTTTCTGACCTCCGAAAACATGTTATATGAAGCCACCTGGCATTTACTACTTTCAACAAACAAAGTTATTTTGGCAACTTTTCTCCCCAGCTATAAACTCTCTTTCTGTTTTATTTATCTTTGTATCCCCAACCAGTAAGAAACTGCTTCTTAATTAGAACCAAGTATGCATTTCTATATATGAAACAACAACCATTTGAGACTAACATTTTGTACTAAAGAAGAATTATTCGCCTATAAAAATTTTTTTAAAATCCCTTAGGTTCTTTGAAATGCAACTTTAGGTTCATTTTAATTTGTTTATGGGTTATCAACTGTCAGTATGGAGGACTGTGGTTTGAGAGAAATCAATCAAAAACACAGTGAAGTTATAAGAAACCATTGCTTGGAACTGGGGATATAGCTCCATTGGTAAAGTGCTTATGTAGAATGCACAAAGCCCTGAGTTCAATTCCCAAGAACTGCAAAAACCAGGCATGCCTAAAATTCAAGCATTTGGTCAGCTGGAGAGAGGCAGAAGAATCATATGTTTAAGATCATCCTTGTTTAAACACAGAGTCTATGTTTACTCAAGGCTAAAAGCAAGTAACAGAGTTAGACCTAGGTGGCCTTGAGACGTTGTCAGCCTGGCCTAGTTTGCTCAGTGTCAGGATACTTGCTTGGGCCCAGCTCCCAACCAGGTATTCTTAAATATATTATCATTATCTCCAGTTTTTTATGATGTGTGTGGGCATATATGCCATAGCACATGTGTAGGGGCCAGAGGACAATTTTATGGACTTGGCTATTTTTATACCTTTATGTGGTTTCTAGGGATCAGACTCAGGTTTCCAGGTTTGCACAACAAGAGCATTTACCCAGTGGGTCATCTTGCCTGCTCCCCACAGTGATATTTGTGTCTGGAACAGCCTTGTAACAGACATGGTGGTTGCCCTGATGTAAACAATGAACTACATGGTCAAGGATTCCTGTCATACACTTCTGTGTCCCAGACCCTTGAGCATTTCCAGGGACTCTGAGGAACATTTGGTTCTCCAGACTATAAATGTCCAGTCAGCAGCACTTAGAGGACCATTTCCCTAACTCCATGGAAGGAATTCAGGGAAAAAACACAGGAGGCTCTTATAATAAGCAGTGTCTGATCTAAGGCAAATCCTCAATGAACATCCCTCAGATAATTATTTTCCTTGCTAGTGCTCCATGTTCAATGTGTAGCCTTCCCCCGAGACAGTAATGGAATATAGGTCAAGAGAATGACATCAGAAAGCTCTGAGTTAGAGTTCAGAAGACTTCTACCTATTGGCTGTACAGCTAGAAGGAAGTTTCTTAAGCTTTGAAAGTCTCATGTGCAAAACAGTGTGGATTAATATCTCCTTGGATGTGCTGGTATGAAGACGAATATGTGAGCAATAGACGCAAATATGCTAGCATGATATTTGATATCCACTAAATGGCAAAACAAATGCCACTAGCTCCAGTGACCTGTCTCTGTGGTTTTCCCATCATGATCTTGACCCTCCCCCCTTGTTCGTATGATATCTTCTCCCTCTCTTCAACTTTTCAGGAGGTCAGCCCAGTGCTTGGTTATGGGTCACTGTATCTGCTCTCCTGGCAGTGGGACCAGGACCTATCTCAGGTGCATTAACTGGCTTTTTGGAGGCCATTCCCTATGGTGAGATACCTTGCTCAGCCTTGATACAGGGGGGAGGGGCTTGGTCCTGCCTCAACTTAGTGTACCAGACTTTGTTGACTCCTCAAGGAAGGCCTTACCCCCTTTGAAATGTGGATGGGTGCTGGATGGTAATGAGGGTTGCTGGGGCAGGAGAAAAGGAGGGAGAGTGAACTGGGGTTGGTATGTAAAATGAAAAATAATTAATTATAAAACCCAAATGCCAAAAGCATAACATACTCATTGCTCTTCATTTTATTTCTGCAGGAGGCACACACACGCATGTGTATGTGTAGGTGTGTGTGCTTAGCAGGTGAGATTAAGTATGGGGAATGTCAGTACAGACCCCTGGTGTTCAAGGAGCTCCAAGGGAAGAGGACCTAGGGGTGACCAGGAGCAAAGTAACTCTTCCCAGAGGGATGTAGTAGGCAGGTTTGGGGCAGAATCATGAAGGGGTGGATGGGTTCCAGTGGAGAGGCAGATGCACAGAGTCTGTGCTGGCTCATTTGGGGAAATACTAAAGTATTTCCAATGGGGAGTTGAAGGCATTGTTTTAAATTATTTTTAAAGACCATTGGGCAAAGTGGGCTTTGGCTTTTGGGTGGATTCATCGACACAGTACCATTGGTCTTGATGGCATGGCATACATCTCTGACAACACACAATGGGGAAGATGAATGGCTCAAGACAGGCTAATTACAGCAAAGCTTCTCAGAGAGATGGTCATGTGAAAATTCCCCAAAGGTTCTGCCTCCCAGCTCTCTGGAAGTAGTTCCTCCCTGTGTCCCAATGTCCCCACTGTCCAAAATCAGAGTTGAGAGTGAGTCACAGAATGGAGGTGTTGGCTTCCTCGGAGCTTCTAGAGGTCTGCTAATATTCTGAAGTACAGACTCCTGAGGATCCAGGGCCACTTTGCACCATCTCACAGGTGGGGACACAGAGGCCACCTTGGGCAGAAACCTGAATAATGTGATACAGCAAGGTGTTAATGGACTCTAGCTCACCCAGCTTCCAGTCCTTCTGGGAAAATAACTGTTACAACCTTGTTCTTCTTGCTAGTGTTGGGCTCTCAGCACCGCAGTAAACTCCAAGTTTTGATTTCTTCATTTGGTAAGTGACATCTTTTCTTCCTTCCTTTCCTCCTTTTTTCTTTCTTTACTTCCTTCCTATGTAGGGGGAAGTTTATCCCTCTTTGCCCAGAACTTCCCTGATTTGAGCACAGAAGCTCTAGCACCCCAGAACCCTTTATGGTTCCTGGAAGCCTGACCTCTTTGCTGGATGACACAGCCTCACTTATTCTTGTGTTTCAGCACCAACAGTCATTGTGTCAGGAACCCCTGATCTTCCACAGATGGCATCCTCATTCTCAGAGGGGAAAGCAAACACACAATGGTGAATCAATAAAATAGTTCACATCCTACAAATAGGAACATCATGGGCTTTGTACGTGCGTAGAGCAATTTTATAAATATTACATCAGTATATCCATAGAAAACACTGGGAGAGAGAAAGATGAATACACATATGAAAGTGGACACTTGGCCTTTTTAACTACATTTCCTAAAATCCACACAAATGGTTAAAGGCAAACTCAGTCCTGGAATCCCATTGTTCACGCATTCCACCTCAGTACGCCGATACTGCACAGGTAACAAACAGGGTTTTGATGGCACAGCCAAGGAGAGCCTCCTTCTCATGCAAGTTGCTCCTGAGCTCCTGAGAGGATTACATGGCTTCTGCCCACACAGATTGCTCAGTATCCATGGCTCGACCATACAGACCATGCAGTGCAGAGGCATTCCAGTTCATTTGCTCCAACTACTAGCCCAAGCCCAGACTCCAGAGCTCTTCTGCCCAAGAGTGGGTAACATGCTTTGAAAAGAAATCAATTGGTTAGTAGTATATCCAGAAATACGGAGACTATGAACCAATCTTGGTTCCCAAGACGAGCAACATATCTGGTGCGGGCCTTCTTGTTACAGCATACCATGGTGGAAAACAGAAAGGTAAGAACATTCCCTTGTATGAGATAAAGAGGAATGAACTCTTTATAAAGGATCCTATGCCCTTGAAAACAAGCCCTTCTCGTGATAAAAGTGACGACATTAACACATGCCCTCCACCTTCCTGGTCTCCCAGTCTCTCATTAGGCTCCACCTCCTTCTATTGTTGCCAAACCACATTGTTTAGGGAATGTATTCAAAGAGAGTAGGTGGTTTCTGGCCAGAGACCTCTACTGGCAGGAGATGGAAAAGGTGGTCCCTCCAATGCTGGCCAGAGCTCTGGGCCAAGAAAGAAAATGGAACCCATTTCTCTCCAAACTTTAGATCCTCTGGCAGATGACAGGCTGATGTACGAGGGCTGTGCCTGCAAATATTTCCAGTTTCCAAGGCTGAGTGGCCCATCTATCTACAGACCACATTTCTGTGAA
Source organism: Mesocricetus auratus (assembly GCF_017639785.1). Lineage (NCBI taxonomy): Eukaryota > Metazoa > Chordata > Mammalia > Rodentia > Cricetidae > Mesocricetus > Mesocricetus auratus. The sequence continues at coordinate 60,165,051 of NW_024429191.1, forward strand.
ACTTATGTGCCATATTCATCACCTAGTCCAAGAGACTCATTTTATGGTTGTGGGAGGGTGGAGGCCAGGTTTGGACTAAACAGTACCTCAAGGTCACACAGGTGACTGAGAAGAGAGATGGATAAGGCCTCCAAGTTTTGCAGCTCAGCCCCATGGCACTCTGCAGAAGTGTACCCCCTTCTCATAGCTGGGAAAGGAATTCCCCCTTCTATACAACTCATTTCCACAGAAGGAAGCTGTTGGGCTTAGAGCCCGTGCGCCCCTGGCTAGCATCAGTTAGAAAGGGAAATCTGGAAAGATTTTACTTGATACATTCCAAACAGGCCTCTTTTGTTCCAAAAACACCCTTGGGGCCACCAATGAGGTGTGAGGTAGGACGGAGAAAAGGTGGGACCAGGAGTGTTGTTGTGACAAAAATCCCTGACCGAAGACACACTAAGAAAGATTGATTCTGGCTTATGACTGAGGATATGCGGAAAGGAAGTTGAGGCAGCTGGTCACACTGTTTGGGTCAGGAAGCAGGGAAGACGTATGCTGCTATTCAGAGCCTTCTTTTTATTCATCCAGGGAGCCCAGCCCTTGGAACAGTACTAGCCACACTTAGGGTGGGTCTTCCTACTTCAATCTATTCTGGAAAATTCCTCACATACATGCCCCAAGATTTGCATCCCTGGTGATTTTAAATCCCATCAAGTTGACAATCCAGATTAATCATCAAAGGGAAAGAACTCTCCCTTAACCCTCAGTCTAGTCTAAGACAGAGGGAGGTCTAGAATCCTTCATCATCCCTCTTCCTTCCTGCATGCCCAAGCAGTCCCTATATGGCAGAAGACTGGAAGAAAGAGCCCAGGTGTTCCAAGCTCAGAGCTCAACTTCATGTCATCTTCTGGGTGACTGTGAGCAGGTCTGACACCCACCTCACAACTGATGGGTGACCCCCTCCCACGCACTGACAGCCCTTCACGTTCTGATTCTTCTCTTATTAGGGCCACTGAAGAAGTAGATTACAGGTCAGCTCAGAGAGCTAATAAAACAGTCATCACAGGGCCTGGCTTAGGACTCAGAGAAATGGTAAGTGCCATCACTGCTAGTGGAGACACTAAGATATGTATCTCCTAAGCCCCTGTAGGAAGAGCAGCTGATTTGTCCCACTTCTGAGTATGGACAGCACTCACAGCAACAGCACCCATGTTCTCTGTGATCTTTAGCTTAAGTGATTGCCCTCTCTCAGTCTAAGTCAGGGCCATTTTAATACCTTTTCACCTGAGAAAAACTTCCATATTCCCTACTATATAAAAATAGGCACACAAATCAAGCATTCAGTGTAATAAACGATAAAGAAATGAGTTATAGGGCTGGTGACATGGCTCAGCAGCTGGAAGCCCTTGCTGCATTAACCTGCCTATCTGAATCCTTATCTATACCCATAGTGGAAGAAGGGAATCAGCTTGAGCAAGTTGTCCTCTGACCTTTATACTCACACATCATGACTGTGCTCATACACAAACATCATATATACATATGCACACAATAATAAAAATGTAAAAGAAGAAAAGAAGTTTTTAAAGTAATTTTTGCTATGAATAGTTTCACTATTTGATAATTTACATAGTAAAGCAAATTTATATACTAATGAACTGGGCACATTTGTTTTTCCAATATAATATAGCCCAGTGGTATTTAGGAGCTGAGGGAATTGAAAATATGAAACAATATAAGAATAGAAAAGTGTCCCAGAACTTAGGAGGCTGAGCCAGGTGGATCTCTTTGCGTTTGAGGCCAGACGAGTTCCAGGACAGGCTCCAAAGCTACACAGAGAATCCCTATCTCGAAACAAAAAAGAATAGAAAGTGAATGTACATTCAAATGTGATCCAAAAATTTCCAGGTAGCATCCACTAGCACCATGACTCAGTTGTGCACATGGAGTGGGTTCAAAGCCAATGCTGCAGTGAAGTTTCAGGTTGCAACATGGGTGAGTGCTGTCAGAGGTTCTCAGATCTGTTATACATCTGATTCTGAATTAGTTTTTGTCCTTTGCCTATTCAGAAATATTTCACATTGATAAATTTTCCATGACCCATCTAATTAGTTATGATGCCATGATTTAAGGTGCTTTCATAGCGTGGAAACAGAACAACTCATACCTGGTAGAGCAGGAGTGACATTTACAAAATTAGACAAACTAAAGGGCACCGGAAACATAGGCTACCCAAGAATTCTCTACACACTTTCTTTCACTGGAGCTTCTCCAGGGCTGTGAGCCAATGTTTCACTTGCCAGCTATCCTAGTTCATTTTCTCTTGCTGCAATAAGCACCATGTCCAAAAGCAACTTGGGGAGGAAAGGGTTTATTTGTTTTGCACAGTGTAATCGCAGTCAATGTCAGGCAGGAACTCTAACAGGAACAATGGAAGAATGCTGCTTACTGGCTCGCTCTCCAAGCTGAGGTTCCCTCATGTCAGGTAACTCTAGTTTGTGTCAAGTTCACAGAAACTAACCAGGACAGCAGGACTATATCCCTGAAGGTGTGAGGGTGCTTGCCTTCCATGGAGACCAACGTTATCTTCCTCCAGTCTCCTCTGTCCTTCTTCTAAGATTTCAACTCAATGCCTGATGGGCTGCCAATCCGCAGACAGTAGCAGGGATGAGGATGCCAGCTGCACAAAAGCTGTGTTTGGACAAAGCTGCTCCTTTCTTCAAGCTGTTCAATTGGCTGCTGCCATTGCCTTGGGCCTGCCAGCACCCTGTCACTCAAAGCCACCATCCACTGGAATTCAGACTCAGCAGGGCTGTGAGCCAGTCAAGAAATGCAGGGCCAGTTCTGATAGTCACAGTAACATATGTTGGGGCAGTCCCTTCTTTCCTGACCTCTGACTTGCCAGAGTGGTTAGACACTTCCTAGTCCATCCATCTCCCCAGCCTCCTGGCTTCCAGAGTTCTATTCTCGGCTGACTGAGGATCAGAATATTAAGGTTAGGATAGCTCTGCCTCCCCTGTTTCTCTGGCTACATGCTTTCCCTGGTCATATGTTTCAGGGGTGATGCCTCAAGCCTTTCTAAGCAACAGAACTCAATGCAAGGGCAGAGGAAAACAGGAGACAGTGGACCCAGATCTATACTGGCTATGTGACCATTGCGTGCTTCCTTAACAAACTGTTGGCAGGCATCTCCTCTGTAAGGGCTATGGAGGCATAACACCATACTACAGGTGTGAAGGGTCTCCTGAGAACAAGGGTGTGAGCCCCAATGCACTGCAGGCTCTATATATACACCATGCCTCCCCTCCTCTTCTCTGCTCTTCTCTGTTCCGCTCTCCTCTCTTAGGATGGCAGATGGTGACCCAGAAGCCACTGGACCACAGCATCCAAATGATCAATGACTGCCTACTTCTGGCACACAGAATCGCAGTAAAGGCATATAGTTTTTGCTTCTCCGGTCTACAAAACAGAGCCTGAGCCTCTCAGGGGTACCTGGCACTAGCATAGGAGTTCTCTTCTTGTGAGTGGGACAATGGGACCTTCTCACCTATGGCCTAGCTGGGCCCTGGTAGCCAGTGTGCCTAGAGACACATTCTGAAGCTCGGCACCATGGCACTGGGCTTGGACAGATCCATTTCCATGGTCTGAATTTGAGTCATCTAAGCTTTGTCAACATTCATTTACTAGAAGTTTCGCTCTGTAGCTCTGGGCTGGGGCTGAGGTCTGTCCTGGCCTGCCCAGTTCTGGACCCCTGATCTAGCTGATTTCACTCCTTCTTTTCCCTCACCTCACCCCACCTGAGGCACCAGGGTGGCCCCGGTGGGTTTTGGAGCACTACATTGACTGGTTTAGAGGGTGGGACTTGACCTTAAAAGATCCTAAGACATTTCAAAATGTTTATGCACCCTCTGTGGGATATATTTTTAGACACAAAAAGTTCAAATTCCATTAAACAATCACAAGAGCGTGTAGAATGATAGTTCTTAACCCTGGTAAATCCCTGCAGGTGAACAGCCAAGATGGGGGTGTCCTTGAACATGTTTAGATGATTGGGAATCTGGGAATTTTTGTCGTCTGTGCAGAATCAAAAATACTGTTATTTAATGTAATTGACAGCTATAAAAGCACTAATGTAGGCCGCTCTGGTCTAGCTTTTTAAAGTAACTGTCATCACTCTCAGTCGTTGTAGAATAGCTTGCAGAAGTGTCATTACTGATCTCTGTGGTCTGAAAGTTGGTCCCTGTCCTCTACTTCATATGTTGGAACCTAATAACCAGCATGGTATTATTAAGTGGGGAGGCTTGGGAAGCAGCTAAGTTCTGAAGGCTGCGGATCATTCTGGATCACAGACTGGATCATTCTCTTACAAGTGTTAACCCACTTGCTACCACGTTAAAACCTTGATTAGGTACGAACTGTGTGTGGGGGGGGGGTGAGCCCTTATCACACAAGGAATCTGGTGGCCCCTTGATCTTGAATTTTCCAAACTCCCGAACAATGACAGATGAATTATCCAGCCTTGGGCACTTTTTCATAGCAGCTGTAACAGAGTAAGACCCTATTATTGATTGCCATTTCATGGATGATCAAGTTGAGGTTCAGAGATATTAGGTTACTTGTGTTATATATTTGAAGCAATGATCCCACCAGGGAAGTCATATCAAATCTACTGCCTTTATTCCAGTCTTACCCCCACCCCTACTCCCACCCCCTGTTTCTCTTGGAAAGTCACTAGTTAGATGAGAAGATGTTATGTTATGTGTAAGTCATTACAAGTTATAGTAGTCAACACATGGGCTGACTCATACAAACAAGAGATCAACTCCAGGCATGAGCTATCAGCTGTTTGATAATATTTGTCTGGTAATTTTGCTAATTGTATGTTCATTTGTCATCTGCCAGAGAGTGACAGCAGGCAAACAGTAGGAGGCACCAGAGAGTTGGGAATCACATATGGAGGGGAAGCTTACGGGGTTGGTCTATGGCTTAGATTTTCAGCTTTATAACTGGGGGGAATATGTCACCATTATGGCATGTGTGCTATAGAGTAGTCTGCCAAGAGTACTGGAAGCCCATGTCACTGTAAAGGCACCATCCCGTTGTCCAGTGTTGGCCCTTCCAAACACTGCTCCCAAGTCTAACTCGACAAACTAGAGAAGCTCTCATCAGTAAGGTGACCATGATCGAAAGCACTTCCATTGAAATCTAGGGGGCAGCAGCACTCCCCAGGAGGTCAAAGCTTCTAGAAGGTTTGTGTTGGGGAAGGCAGAGCAATTTTGCTTCACCTTTCACCCTGTGTGCAGAATCTCTGCTCCCTCCCATAGACTGTGTGTTCTCCCCTTCCTTGATTCCCTGCTTAGGAAAGGTTGGATGGCCAGGCCAGGTGCAGCCAAATCACAGGCTTCACAAAAAGCCACATGTGGGAGCTTCACTCCTAAAGGTGAACTATGTGCATCCTAGTCCTCTCTTGCAAGTGCAGAACTGAGGCCCTTAAGGATGGAGGTCAGCCCTGCTCCACTGGGTTTCTGTGAGGCCCACCTACCAGAAGGCCCTTGCTCCTATATGCTGATGTAATTCTTATGCCTCTTAGCACCTTTGCCTTCTTCTTCTTACAAACCCTGTGTCAACAAGTAAACTAAAACCACACATTGCTGCCTTAATGTGTGGGCACAGGGATGCCCAAGGGGGGGTACTCAGAGTCTTAGGACCTGGGTTGTCTCAGTGACTGACTGTCTCCCCTTGCTATGCTGGTCCCTCCTCCATCCGGTCCACCAGCACTTCACATACAGCCCCTCCCCGTAGCCTCCCCCACCCTCCGCCCTCCCCGCCCCTATGGTCCTTACTTGCCTTATTCACAGGGGCTGTACACGTTTGTTTATTGTACTCCCTTGAGTTCTCAGCCTCCTGCCTGCCTGTGTCTCCCACAGAGATCCTTTCCCAAGCTCCTGCTGGGCAGGGGCTCATTTACATTTCACTCACCAACCTCATTTAGTTAATTTTCTACAGTTAATTCAATGTTCACCAAGTGGCTCTGGATGGCATTTGCATCCATCACCTTCCTGGGCTCAGAAGGGCTGAGGGGTGGTGGCTTCCCTGCTGAGATCCCCCACTTAGGCAAAAAGCAACAACATGGCTCCCTGCAGAAAAACCTGCTGCCGGGTCAGCCTGGGCCTTGCAACCAGCTGCCACCCCAGGATCAACCCAAGGTGGGGGGGCAGCAAGTCCCCTCTGCCTCGACAGCCTTGCCCAAGGCAGAGGCATGCTGACCCTGCCTTGAGATCTCCTGCCTTCTGACAATTGCCTGTGCATCCATTTAGAGGTTACTGCCTGCTGTGCCAAACATTTCTTTCACCTTAGCTTAAAATAGCTTATGCTTCAGGGGGTGCCTCCCGGTGCCTAGATTATTACAAGGCTTGGGAAGGAGGAGAAGTAAAATAAAAGACACTAGTAATTCCAAATGGAAAAAGTATAGCTGCTCACATCCAGATAGAGGGCTCTTGGATCCACTCAGCTGAACCCAAATTCGTCCTGGTGGCCTTACTGGCAGAGCATCAAGCAAGGCACCTGCAAGTTTCTCATTCTAGTCATCCTGAACTCTACAGTTCATTGAAGAAATTGCATTAATAGATGCTTGCAATGAGTATCTGCAAGCATATATGAGCAGGGCTGACCTCCATCCTTAAGGGCCTCAGTTCTGCACTTGTAAGAGAGGACTAGGATGCAGCTCTTTTGGGAACCCACTCTGTAGACTACATACAATGCCCCTTTCTTCAGAACAGCAAAGGCCAGAGCTCATGTCTAGGTTTCCCTCAATACTGTTGATATTGAGAGATTTATTGGGGTGACACTGTCTGGCCTGCTTGCTTCTGGGTTTCATTCAGGCTCCAAAGACCATACATGCATACGAAGGATGGCTACACATGATGAACTTTGTAGAAATGAGCTCAGAACTTCACCTGTAGCTTGTTCTCAGTCCCTGCCTCAGTTTTCACCCACTATTTCGATGGGCTGAGATGTGGAACCCTCATGATCCTAGAATGATGAGGTGATGCCTGGAGGCCAGAGCCCTGAGCCATAGTCCTGCCTGTGAGTGTGTGTCCAGCTTACTGAATGCAAGCATTGAATTTAGCCTGTAGGAAGTGCAGTCCAAGTGCTGGGAAGTCCCGCAGGCATTTTGCTCAAAGCCCTGTCTGCTATGCCTGTGCTTGCTCAGCTGCTTGTACTGTTCATATCTGTCTGATACTGTTCAGCTTCCTCTTCCCTGGCTGGTGCAGACAAAGGTGACTATGGCCTAAAGAGTCCACTCTAGTCAAGACCAGAGAGCCTACGCCTACTTAGTAGGGACTCCTGGATGTTGTCAATGAAAGGGTCACCAGATTCTTCCAAGTCATCTACTTGATTGCCGATGTATTCTGGGAGAGAGAGTAGGTTCCAGCCCGTGTTGAGGAATCAGCTGGGAAGTGAACTCCCTTAAACCTGGAGAGTCGCCACTGGGTAAGATTCTCAGCATTGTCCTTAAAAGAGAGCCATTAGTACTTGTTCTGACTGGTTTTGTGTGTTATCAACTTGACACAAGCTGGGGTCATCAGAGGAAGGAGCCTCAGCTGAAGAAATGCCTCCATGAGATCCTGCTATGAGGCATTTTCTCATTTATTGATCAGTGGGAGAGGGTCCATTCCACAGTGGGTGGTGCCATGCCTGGGCAGGTGGTCCTGGGTTCTATAAGAAAACAGACTTAGCAAGTCAGGGGAAACAAGCCAGTGAGCAGCACTCCTCCATGGCCTCCTGCCTCTAGAATCCTGCCTTGTTTGAGTTCCTGTCCTTGACTTCCTTCAGTGATGAACAGCAATATTGAAGTGTGAGCCAAATAAACCCTTTCCTCCCCAGCTTGCTTTTTTCGTCATGGTGTTTCATTGCAGCAATAGAAACCCTAACTAAGGCAGTACAGATTTCCAGCAGACTTTTCAAAGGGGACATTACTCAAGTTGGAACTGATTTAGACACAAGTTATACTTGGTTGGTTGTGCTCAATATATACCAACCTAATTAGCCAACTTTCCCAAAAGGATGTAAGACAGGGGGACAGCCATCTCTGAAGAACCAGCATTGATGTCTATCCTGCAGTCATCCTGAAGCTCTCAGCCCAGGTCCATGTGCAGAATGGCCCCATGTCCTTCAACTCTACCCAGGCTGCAGGAGCTCCCTCTTACTAGCCACTGACTATGTGTGGCCACTGAGGTCCTAAAACATAGCTAGTCTGCATTGAGATGAGCTGTCCTTGTGGGATGCACAGCAGCTTAGGAGATTTAATATGAAAAAGCCAAAATCCTAGTTTTCATATGAGCTGCATACTGATATGGTATTTTAAAGGCTGATTTTGATTTTGATTTGTATGCATATGTATTTGCTTGTCTCTGTGAGTGTATGCCATATGTGTAGATCTCTGGGGAAGCCAGAAAAGGGCATCACATACCCTGAATCTAGAGTTCCAGGTGGTTGTGAGCTGCTCTATGTGGGTGCTGGGAGCTGAATCGAGGTCTTCTGAAAGAGTAGCAAGTGCTGTTAACCACTTGATCTATCTACCCAGTCTGAATATAATTTTGTGGAGGCTGGCAAGATGAGGACAGTGGAGAGAGGCATTTGCTACACAAGTTTAACAACTTGAGTTCTATCCATGGAACACGTGTAATGATAAGAAAGAATCAGTGGCACGGAGTTGCCTTCTGATCTCCATGTATGTGCTCTGGCATGTGTATGCACATATGCATATACACAAAATGGCAAATAAATGTTTTTAAAATAATACATTTGATACATGGGGTACATTTTGGTTTTGATATATGAGATTTTTATCATGAATAATTGCATGACAGTTTCACTTTTTAAAATTTTATGGCATATAATAATTACACATATCTATGGGATGCAGTAAGATCATTGAATACATGTATAGTGTGTACTAATTAAATTATTCTAGTCTCCAAAAGTGCCTTCTAGTTTATCCAGTGTCTCTTCTGTTTCACACTACAGAATTAATTCAAGCCTCTGGGTGGGGAAGGACCAATCATGAAGTCTTATACTCCATTGTTTCCCTACATAGCTCTCCAAAGTATCTATCCCCTGGCTTCCTTTCAAGGGTGTCTGTCTTAGTTAGGGTTTCTATTGCTGTGAAGAGACACCATGTCCATGGCAACTCTTATACAGGAAAATATTTAATTGGGGCTGGCTTATAGTTCAGAGGTTTAATCACATTTTCAAGCATGGTGGTTCATAACAGACATGGTGCTGGAGAAGGAGCTGAGAGTTCTACATCTGGATACATAGGCAGCAGGAGGAGACAGTCAGCCACTAGGCCTGGCTTGAGCTTCTGAAACCTGAACACCCCCTTCCTCCCCCCCCCATGACATACTTCCTCCAAAAAGGCCACACCTCCAGTAATGCCACTCCCTATGAGTTTATGGAGGTTATTTCCATTCAGACCACCACAGCTCCCAAGGTCTCTGAGGTCCCTGACACTAGGCAGAGACTCACTGCATCCTGCCTCTGCTAATCTCCCTCAGCTCTCCTCCTCCCTCACTCAGGTCCCACTGCTCGTGCCTGACTTTACTTCAACACAGTCAACCACGCCCATCACAGGACCTTTGCTTGTGCTGTACCTGTCATCTGAGATATTCCTCCTTGGATGTCTGCATGCTCCCCTTGCTCTCCTTGGTTCTCAGCTAGAAAGTCTCCTGATCAGAGAAGGCAGACATGGCTCATTCCAATACCTCAGTCAAAACACAGCAGGTATCACCTAACCTGTTTAGTTTTCCCTCAGGATGCTTACAGCTTCATGACCTTCAACTGTATATTTGTTGTCTGTATCAAGCAGATAAGGAGTCTCTGTCTCTTTGGTCCAGTATGATGTCCAGCCCATCTTAGTGAACACAGTATGACACACAACAGGGCCAGTGGGATCTGGCCTCTGCCCAGATCCATGAACTAAGGCTAGGGAAGGGTTGGTAAAGGACAGATCAGGGCCCACTGGGTGTTTTGAGCTGGGAGAACCAGTGCTTGGTTGTTGGGGAAGTCCTGTTATTTGCCTGTTATTTGTCAATAAAGTACTGTTGAGCCTATAGGGAACCAAGATAGGAGGGACTAGGAGTCCAGGAGGATTCTGGGAAGGAGAAACACGAGAGTCAACATGTAACCGCCATGGGGGTAGGAGCCCAGAACTATTCTCCGGTAAGAGACATACTTAGATTAACAATTATGGGGTAATTACTTAAAGCAGAGCTAGCCAGTAAGAGACAAGCAAGGCCAACAGCTTCATAATGAATATAGCCTCTTGTGTGTTTATTTGGGACTGATGCGGATCTGGAACCAGGCGGGCGAGAAGGCTCCTCTCAAGGAAAGCTTCTCTTAACACTTGGTAACCTGGAACTCACTTCCTATAGGACATACATGTTGGCCATCTATACCACCCCAGGCAGCAAGGGCCAACTTCTCTTAGTAAAGCAACAAAGGGAACCCAGTCTTTGCCTTGGAGATCCTGGTGGGAGAAAGATGTCTGGGTGGGAGCATGGGTTGGGTGATGGTATTCTGCCAATCAAACACCTTCAGCCTTGAGGGCAGCCTTTCTGGATGCTGTATACTAACCCTAGAGCCTCAAAGCTGCAAGATATCCTCACTCCCAATACCCTACCCACCCTTCCCACTCAGCATAACCTCAGAGGCAGAGCTTTTCCCTGTAGGGCAACAGAACCTTCCACTTTGTGATCATCCACCCTAATCTCCTTGGGAGTCTTTCAGGTCAGTACCTACTTCTCTTAAGTGGGTGACCACAGGGCACTTGTTCTAGGGAACCTCAGGAACATAGATTCCTACTCTTTAGATCAGCTCCATTCTGATAGAATGTCACGGTTGTTTGAGAAGCCACCCCTCAAGTCAGGAGGTACACCTATAAAGGGCTGCCTTGTGATGGAATCCCAGTGGTCACAATTCAGCAAATATGCACTAAGGGCTCTCTGCAGTGATGCTCTGGTGTGTGTGTGTGTGTGTGTGTGTGTGTGTGTGTGTGTGTGTATGTATGTATGTATGTAAGGAGGATAAGTTCTCTGAGGCTACAGTCACCTCCTGATCACCTGGGATAATGTCTATTCTTAAAGACCAGCCTGACCCTTCTACTGACTTACAAAATCAAATCACTTGTTCTTGTCACGCTCATGGTGTCTCTTGTGTATGCGCTGGGAACTGTTGGGGGCAGAAGAAACATGAGGCCATATCCATGGCCCCAGCTGCTAAGGGTCTGATAGGATTGCCAGCACATCCAGCTCTAGCAGTAACCAGATTGGAGGAGGCAAGGATCAGGGACTTGAGTTATGAGCACAGGCCTGGGCTGGGGGATGGTGTGCCCTGGAGGGGAGGTGCTGACAGGTGTGTTTTCCTGCTGCATGTTAAGAAGTCCCAGCTAAGTCTGCAGAGGCCTTGGGTAGAGCCTTTGTTTTAAGTAAGAACATCAAACTCACCATTTCCCTGTTTACTTAAGCCTGTATCAGCACAAATGCATACATACATACACACACACACACACACACACAGAAGGGGGAGAGGAGAGAGAGAGAGAGAGATCCCATTGCCTCTGACATTTGCCAAGCCCTTCCCTTACTCTCCTTGTCTCTGCTCCCAGCAAACCTCAGAAGATTAGAAGAAGCTTTAGGCTCCTCCACCTCCCATCCTCCACTGTGACAGAGCTCCTAGCAGGTACTGACCTGAAATGGACAGTGGGTGCTATGGCTAAATGGCAAGGCTCCTCTATCCTTCTATGTGGAGCATCTTGCTCTTTGACCCTAGCTGGCTTTCCTAACGTCATGCCTTTGGGCCTTATCTACAGACTTCAACCTCTATCACACTGGCCTCCTTTCCATTCCCAAATCTCCATGGTTCATTGATTGCTACCTACCCATTTCCTTCCACTTTCTGTGGAATGTTCTTCACTTCTTTCCCCCCAAACTCCTACCCACCCTTTAAAGCCCTCTCAAACATGTTCTCTATATAACCACTGGATGCTCACTTGCTCATTCTAATACTAAACTACTGTGGGACTCACCATAGCCTGAGAGCTTGTTGGAGGGCCTCACCTCCATGGCAATTCTCAAGGGCATGGGCTCCATATAATTGTCTTTGTTCCCCAGAACATGACATATCTCTTAGCCATGACAATGAGGGCAATGCCACTACTGACTAGTAATGAATGCAAGTTGTAACAGCCATATATTGCAGTAAGGAAGGAGAAGGAAGTGTAGGTACCACAGCCAATGCCAAGATGGTTACATAGCAACCCCTGGGCTAAGCCCTCAGTATGTTGCCTAAAAGTCAGTTCTCTTTAACCTCCCTGTAAAATCCTCTTGGCATGGGAGGAAAGCAAGGCTTGGAGGGTAGAGACATCACCTGTGGCCATATGTCTTACAGATAACAGAAGGTTTGAAGCCACAAGCATCAGATCTCAAGCCTTTGCTATGTCCTAAGCCTGCTCTTCTCTGGGACCCAAAGGGCCTACAGGTTTAATTAACTCACCAGTACCATGGAAGCATCCCTTCATACTCCTCATCTGCTACCCTTCCAGGGACCTTGTGGCACAAACCCAAGGTCATTAAATAAGTCCAGGCTCTGCTAAGGTCACATTGCAGGGCCAAGAGAGGTGACACGATCTGTCAACCATAGGCCGTGGTGCTGGACAAACTCATGACCTCCCAGAGTTGCAAACTAGGGACATTTGTAAACTAGGGACCAAAAGTCCTGTGGAAGTCAGACAGGGAATGATTCGTACAGAGCATTGCCTGAGTTTGGGGTCCTTCTCAGTGGGTTATTAAACCAAAGGGCCAGGTGACCCTGAGGTCATTTCTAGGCGTTCATCAAACTGGAGGGGCACTCACTCAGTCATCCACCCCTCTGGCCTTGCCAGCTTTGTTTCTCCATGTGGTTGAAAGGCCCACGATGGTGCTCTGTTAGGGCTGCTGCACAGGGACCATGTGAAGTGTCTATGCTGGGGCTGGTACATACAGGGTGCTCAGTCAATGTCTACCTCCACCCTGTCCCAAGAGGAGAAAGTCTGGGGTGCCGTGTCTAGCCCAGTCTCTGCTTCACTGTTTTCATTATGCTGGTCCTTGATCCACTGCACCCAGAGGTGACTTTGATACTGGCTAGCTGGTACACAGATCTCTATTGTGTGGTGTATGTGTGGGGGCTTGTCGGGGTATGGGACAGAGATAGATGTTGATTGTCCCACTCTGTTATCCACCTAGTTCTTGAGACAGGGTTTTCTCACTGATCCTGGAGCTTACTGATTCAACAAGGCCATCCATCAGGTCCCGAGGAATGACCTGCCTCTTACTTCCCAGCAGGGGTTCCGGGCACACATCTTTGCATAAGGTGCTGAGCACTGGAACTCAGACCCTCAAACAAATGATCCATTTCCTCAGCTCACACACTTCTCTTTAACCAGACCTTTTTTTTTTTTAATGTTTTTATCAGAAAGCAAAATATACTCATTGCAGAGAATCTGGAACATACCAAGAAAAATGGAAACAATCACCAGGGTTCTCTGAACCTTTTCAAGCATTTTCTCGCTTTCTTGTCCCTGTGAAGACTGCTCCATAAACTGGGGAGATCATCCTCAATGCACAGTGTGGTTTTCTGTTTCCTCCTGCTTAGGATATAGCAAGCCCCTCCTCCATGTTGTAAATGCAGTTTTAATAGCTACCCTGTGATTTATCTAAGCAGTCTTGTCTACATAGCCCCACATTCATGAAGTTCTGAACAATGCTCTTCTAAGTCAAAGAGGCACAGATATTTAATTCATAGGCTTGGCTGCTGGCATTTGGTACCTAACAGATGCTGACTTTTCGAGCTGCAGGTACCTGCCTCATCTTCAGCAATCCCACTACCCTTTTCCTGATGATTTAGGTTGGGGGTGTGTGTGACAGTCATGGATCAGAAAGCTAAGGCTTTCTTAGGAAACAGGCCCTCAGGCTTGGCCCAAATCCCCAGGGAAAGATCACTACAAACCTGTACTCTCATTTTCTCCTTTTCTTGGCCTACTTTGAATAAAGCCCCAGGGCAGTTGGGTTTCCTGCACTACCAAGACTTTAAATATCTGCTTGGGGCTTCCCAAGCTGGATTCCATAAATGTTTTAAATATTTTCCTTCCTGTTCTTCTGCCAAAATATGGGCATTTTGGGGCTCAACCTAAAAAAAGAGGAAAAGGCCTTCTTGGTGAGAAGAACTTAGGGATAGAATGTGTGAGTCAAACACTGGGGCTGCCAGGTTGGTGGCCATCATCCTGCCTCCTTCAGTGCGGGGAGGTATGGCCCTTGTCAAGCCCCTGAAGCCTGGCCAGCTGCCTACTCTTGGGGAGGGCAGCACACTCCCACTGCTCCCAGTGGTCCCCTAGTTCCTTACTGCTAAGATCTCTGGATTAGTCCCTTCCAGCCAGCCTTGTCCACACTCATATTAGCTCCTTATAGTGGATGGAACAATGGCAGCTTTGGAAGTATTGACATCGTTGCCCGTGGTCAAACACTTAGTGCCAGGTGGTGTAGGACTGGAACCCGGGCAAGATCCTGTTTATGCTCTCGAGTCCACCTCTGACCTTTACTCCCTGCCTACTGGTCATACTGATGTCTGTCCAATACCGTGAGTTTTCACGTGGGGCTAGTCCTTACCCAATGACTTCTAGCCCCATTTCACACGGATAACGGATTGTGAGGTCCTCACTCCTTCTTGCTGGTGCAGGATGAGACCTAAGCTTTCACTCTCCTGTACAGCCACACTACAAGAAGTTGTGATGCACACTTGCAATCCCAGCATCCGGGAGGCTGAGGTAGGAGGGTTGGGAGTTTAAGGACAGCCTTGATTACACTGTGACTTCAAGGCCAGCATGGGTTACAAGTAAGATTCTGCCTTTAAAAGAAGAAGAAAAATAGAGCATGGCAGACTTGGAAGCTTTTTAAATATTCTAATGGTATCTCCTGGGGCATGCTCTGTTTATTGAGTGTCTCACAATCAATATAAAGTCAGACTGTGATTTTTCTCATTGATCCTCCCAATAGCCCTGTGGGATAAGGGAAGGATTCGGAGAGGTTAAGTGTGTTTCTTAAGTCAGCACAGCCTCTTGGTAATTGGGAAAGTTCAAAAACAATATTTGCTGTCTTCAGGCCTGGTCATTTTGCCTTTATTCAGTCTCCTGGGTTTTAGAGAAAGCTGCAGTCCAGAGAAGGGAAGAGGCCATTTAAGGTCACACGACATGTCAGCTGAGCAAGGCTGGGACTAGATCCAGCTCCTTCAATTCCTTGGTTCTGCTCCATTAAAAATGGAGCATGAATAGATTGGGAAAATGCCCCTTGTAGCACGAGGCTTCTTCTAGATCTGGGAGGCAGAGCAGTTCCACAGGATCCTTACAGTGGGGTGAGCCTCACAGCACTGGCAAGACACTCCAGGAAGTCCACAGCTGGGAGTAGAGGACAGGGCTCTGGATAACCGAGGAGTGCATCCCGGCAATTCTCATTGCATAAGTCCCAACTACATCCCAGCAGGCACAGATAGCTGTGAGGGACCTCAGGGTACATCTGGGATGTTACTTGCCCATATGGAGAGCAGGGCCCAAATCACCCAGCAACTATGCAGGTGTTGTCTTGGATGAAATGGAGTGATGACAGCAAAGGAGGCTCTTGCTGTCTAATGTCTCTCCTGTTGTCTGTCCAGTGCTGGCAATCAGACCCATGCCCTCCTGCATTCTAGGCAGTGGAGACTGCTTTGAGCTACACTGAGCTATGCTTCTAGCCCTTCTTTTTTCCTTTTATTTTGAGACAGTCTCACTAAATTTTCTAGGTTAGCCTTGAACTTACTCTGCAGCCAAGGCTGACCTTGAACTGATTATCCTTTTGCCTGAGCAGTCTGAATAGCTGGGATTATAAGTTTACACCAGACCCAGCCTCTCATTTGATACCCTACCTGGGCCTGGGAAGACTATCAGGAAGGGTCATGTGATCAGCACCGGCTGGCTGGCATGCAAGCTACCAGTTCTCCTATCCAGCTCCATTATCTGGCTCTTTTACCAGCTAAGCCTGGGTTCAGGCTTGTCGGCCAGTTAGGCTTCAGCTTGGCTCACTATATAAGCTCCAACACAAGCTGCCTTCCTAGCCATGGACTGTTTGGCAATATGACCAAGTTTCCTGTAGGTCACCTTAAGACATTTTTTTTTACCTGTGCCCCCTTTTTTGGGACAGGGGCTCCGTGTCAGGAGGAAGAACTGCAAGCCTATCTCAAAGGCAGTGTATGAATGAATATTGTTCAGTGGGAACAGAGATGAAGGATATGCCATCCACTCCCTCTCTCCACTGTGTCCCTGCCCTTCCCTTCCTCCAAGCAAAAATGGAACACAGCCATGCACTAAACTGCAGAGAGCTTAGCTGAGGAAAGCATAGCTACCACACTCGGAACTTGGAGCTTAGAGTGGGAACATAGCTATCTGTCAAACTCAAATAATTGCAGCACAGGAGCTGAGCCATTCATTGTAAAGGACCTTGTACATTAACAAAATACTGAAGCGGGCCAGGACTAGTCTGGGTATCAGGGGAAGCCTGGGATTTAAAGGGGAATGGAGGTCAGTGAGATCTCATTGAGAGGTACCTGCAATGTATGTGAAGACAGAGAAGTCTCTCTCCCTGGAAAAACAGCACAAGCCATAGAGCAGGAGGCTGGTGAGAGAGGGGAGGGGAGGTTCACACAGGGCCTTGAGGTCGGGCTGCATGGAACACCTGAGTCCGGGAGGGGATACACTGGCTGAGATGTCCAAGGAGATCACATGGGGAATTGAACACAGGGATAAGAGCCGAGTCAGAGGCTAACTGCAGGCAGGCATCCAGGGACCCTACCACACAGAGGCCAGGCAAGGGCTTCCTCTGGCTCATTCGGCTACTCAACTCTTGGAATAAAAGCAGCAGATAAACTCCATCCAAGATGTTAGGATAGGCACAGAACAGCGACACAAAGAGTAAAAGCATTCCGAGGGAGATGGGTAAGTTGGGTCTCAGAGACTCCTTGCTGTAAAGGAACCCCTCCTTACTCAACATAGCACCACACAGCCTAAGGAACTCGTCCTTAAAGGGCCCCAGGTGAAAGACTAGTGGAGGCCTGGTGAGCACTCAGTGCCAGACAAAGAGACACAGCTATGACCAGTGGTGGTGGATTTGAGTAGTTAAGGGCTGTAGCCATTGGAACCAAGAGGCCAGAAAGCAATGGTGATCAGATAGCAACCAGCCAACAGACCAGTGTGTGTCTCTTTGTGTAAGGCAGAGTGGAGGGGATGGAAAGTGGCCAAGGGTAGGGGGAAGTTTCCTGAGGAAGCAGGGAAGCAGCCTCAGCTCATACCTGGGACAGAAAGGAAGTGATTAGTAGCTGTAACTGGGAGCAAGAGGCTCTGGTGCCAGGTCAGATCACGGTACTGCTGTAATACCAATGCCCCCCTGCTTAAGCAGGCAGAAGTCTGCATGGCTGCTGTTCATTTGGTTGCCTATGCCAGACTGGGTATGTGGGCACCTGGACTCAGCTTTCCTGTGGAGGATTAGACTCACTAACACTGCCGCATAGTTGCCCTGTATTTCAAAATAAGTTACACGGAAATTGATTTTTTTAAAAAATAGATCTATTTACAGTTGAGTGAAACCAGGGCAGGGATGTCTAATTTCCACATTCCTACATTCTGGCTAAAAATGCTAATTCTGCAAATGAAAGAAGGGTGATAGTCTGATAATAGTCTGGTATGGAAAGCACCAGAGTACCCAGTCAATGCTTTTTAGTCAAGTAATCTTCCAAAGCCCTGGTTCATTATAAAGGGAAGAACACAGATATGTCTGGGAGTAAATAACCAAGGTGTACAATGGGTTGGACTGCTGGGTATCGGGGAATCTGAGTGGTCCCAGGGGCAGAAAAGGAAGGGCTAAACCAGCATTTCAGGGGTGGATATGAGGTCACAGACCATGGCAGACAGAGGGAGGTAGGAAGCCTTTAGGAGACAGTGCCTGCTTGACAGTAAGTCCTGGATGCAGGTCCTCACTAACCACCTGCTTTCATCTCTCAGACGGGAAGCCAATCCCTTCTGGATCTGAGGGAGCCTGTCCCACAAGTGAGATGTGTCAAGACCTCAGAGGAGAGACCTAGTTCACGAAAGACACAAGGTCTTTCAACAGCCAGGGAAGAGGCAGGAGTGTGTGTTTGTGCGGTGGTAGGGACAGTGCTTGGCGATCCAACTCTCAGGTTTCTTTTCAGAATCTATACTTTTTTCCTATTGGGTAACTTGAATGTGAGCAAGATGCAGAAATGGATGGAGGACAAAGAGGCCACAGATGAGTGAGTGGCAGGCCATTGCTCAGTGACAATCACTATGGAAACAAGTGGCAGAGATAGATGGAGGGTCTGATGTCAGGGGTCAAGCTTTTTTTCACTCCTGACTTCACATTCTCCCAAAGGAAGATGGTTTGTGTTGATAAGATAAAATTCCAGTCAGATAGCATGGGGGTGGGCAGGGAAGAAGCTTGGCTTCATCAGCAGAGTGCCAGATAACAGCGGTTGCCCCCACTGCAGAAACCATGCCTCGTGTCACAGGGCTGAACTCTGAGCACCACAGAGGTCACCCCACTGGCTCATGTAGGCCCAAGATGCTCCCACTGATAATTAGACATTGTCATCGTGAATGCACTGCCTTCCACTCAAGTACTAGGATGCCAGCTTTGTGAAAGATCTTACAGTATATAAAATTGCAACCTCTTAATTCTCCAGGTAAAATTCCTCATCTCATGAAACTGTATGGATATTATCAGACCCATTTACACAAGCAAACACAGAGGTTCAGAAATGTGCTGAGGGGCACACCATGAGGAAATAATAGAAGGGAACTTCTGAATTTCAGAGCACTGTCTTATTTCTTCATCAGTTCCAAAGGGGAGCCTGGGGAAGAAGAGGGGAAAGCTTGATATTGCTCTGCGAAACCACAGAGTGAGGATAGAAATCGCCACCTCTGCAGCACATATTCTCATGCCCCACTACACACGTGCGTGCATGTGTGTGCATGAGTGTGCATGTGTGTGCATGCGTGTGTGTGTGTGTGTGTGTGTGTGTAGGTCAGAGGAAACCTTGGATAACATTTACTAGGTACTGTCCAGCTTGATTTGTGTTTTAATTATTATAATTTTATGTGTTTTTGGGTGTTTTGCCTACATATGTATCTGTGAACTGGTGTGTGTGTGTGTGTGTGTGTGTGTGTGTGTGTGTGTGTGTGCCTGGCTCCAATGGAGGCCAGAAGATGATGTCATGTTCCCTGGAACTGGAGGGAACTGGAGTTACAGATCATGTTGTGACTGTTAGTGTCCCAGTTTTATCAGTGAGGAAACTGAAATTTGGGGTTCTGTCCTTGCACTCATCTTCCTGACTCGTCCCTGGAGTGTCTTGCATCCTTATAACTGTTTTCAGCCATCAGTGTTCATTTACTTAGAATTCTATTGTAGAAACTGCTTTTGTGCAAGGATGAAGGTGAGTCTAGCCCTAGCAGGATATGTGTTAGCTACTGAGGACAGTGAGTCACTCAAAGGGAAGTTTCTGTGTCGAGGTCCTTAGGTCCTAAGGGCATAAATACCATGTGAAATCTCTGCAAGGACTGGCAGGTACTTCCAAATGTTCCATGCTACAGATTAGCAGTTTTCATTTGGTGCCAGTGGTTAAGGTTGTATTCTGTTCCTTGGGTTTCTTTTGGTCCTTCTGCCTACTCTAAGGGTGCTGCCTTTATGGGGGTAGGGAAAAGAGGAACACCCATGAGACCACTCAGCTGGGGCTCAGTGAAGTGACCAGGACTGGACAGCTGATGAACAGCATCAGCACAGCATGGGCATCCACACCCATTCACACCCATCCAAGGAGGGAGGCCAAAGTGAAGAATGTATCCAGGAGCCCCATTACAGATTAAAAAAACAAAACCAAACAGGCTTCTAAAGGAGAGCAGGCCAAAACTTTAGTGCTTGCCTGTAGTTGGAACTTGAAACACAGAGGAAGCCCAACGACAGGCTGCATAGAAAGGTGTCCAGATGGGGTGTGGCTTTGGGCTAGTTCCTCTATGAGCTGCTCTTTCTCCATGGGCTGAACAGGAATAGTCCTGCCTTGCCTCCTTCCAGGGTCCACATGTAGGAGGAAGACTTGAGAATGGGATAAGCTAATAGTGGTGAAAGTCTTTGCCATGCAGGAAGCAGGAATGTGTCCCACTGGAACCAAGGCAATCATCATCACCTCTGTCCCTCTCCCTCCAGAGAAAAATGATCACCACTCCGGGAAATGGACCAGCTAGAACCGCTGGATGGCCATTCCTCCCTCTCACAGCTTATAGTTGGCAGTCAGGGTTGGGGGAAGGTCCAAATGACTTCTACTGGTCTCTGACAGTGGTGCTGAGAGCTAAGCTCCATCAGGGTGGTGAATGATGCTCAGAAGAAGAAAGAAAAACAGATGTGGCTGTGACATTTAAATGGAACTCTACCTTGCCTCTAGGTGGCTGACTGGGTCCTATGAAGACATTATCTTGGGAAGTGGATTCCATACTAATCCCTGCTTTGAACCCCAGTGATCCATAGAGTCTAGCTAGAGGAGGGCACCCACACACAGCTCATGGTGTCAGGGAGCCTTTGGAGACAGTGTGTGGCCAGCCCTCTGTGGCACTGGCCAGAGATCACACAGTCATGCCTCAGAGAGTTGAAAGGGACCTTAAAGTTCACTTAGTCCTCCAGATGGAAGCCCTGTCCTATGATGGTCACCACCCGCCAGGATCACAGGCTACCAGCTCTGAAGCCACCTAGCCTTTAGCTGCATGGTGCCATGACCCCACATATCATCTGTGTGCAACAGGCACAGAATGAAGGCTAGCTCTGGCTCTAGAAAATCACAGCATTGAAGACTTGCCACACTTGCCTGTTTACTAGCTAGGGACTTTGGCAAGTGGAAGCCTTGGTCTGAAAATCTGTAAAGGACTCTAGCAATTACAAAAGGTAAAGGGGAGGAATCAGTGTGAGTTGTATAAATACAGTAAGATGTGGAAGAGGTGATGACTTAGTGAAAAGAGCTGTTTTCTATGTCTTCAGCCAAAAGGTCTTAATGGCAAATCTATCTTGTGCCGCAAGGACACGAGAGTGGCCACCCACACAGTGTATCTGAAGGATCGAGTAGGACTATGCAGAAATGTGGTTTTCTGGATGGACACTGACTATAAATAATTGTCACCTTTCCTGTTGCTATGACAAAATACCTAACAAAGGCAATTTAAGGAAAGAAGGAAGGGTTTGATCTGGCTCACACTCTGAGTGTCCAGGATGCAGTCATCATGTCGGGGAAGAAATGGTTTGGGGCAGATGGTCACACTGCATATGCTGTCAGGAAGCAAAGTACAATGGATACCTGTACTAAGCTTTTTCCTTTTATGTTCAGTCTAGAACTCTGGTCCATGGAAATATGTCACCATATTCAGGGGAATCATCTGGTCTCATGTAAGCCAATCTAGAAGATTCTTTCACAAACAACACCAAGAGTTTGCCTCCTAGGTGATTGTAGATCATGACAAGTTGACAATCAACATCAACTGTCACAGCAGCACTTGAATTGAATATGATGTTCATGTGTCATTAAATGCAGTTCTTTAAAATTTTTTCAACCATTACAGACATCGTTCTGTGATCCATTAAAATGGCTCAGGGGTAAAGGTGTTTGCTGGCAAGCCTGATGACCTGAGTTTGATCCCCAGAACCCATGTGGTATAAGGAAAGAACTGACTTGGATAGACTTACACATGCTCCATGGCAACTGTGTGTTCTTAGACACACACACATACTCTAAATAAATAAATACTTAAATGCAATGTAAACACCATCCTGAACTAGGTGTGCAAAGACAAGGGAATTGGTAAAATTGGATATCCCACATCCCAAACTATGACCAGGTTTTCATCACCATAAGAGGACTCCTTAATGGGCATGGAGATTCTAGGTAGGACACAGGTATGGTAAACACCACTGGTGCCCCCCCCGGCCCCCTGATGGTGGTCCTTTCTATAGGAGCCAGTTGGCAGTATGCTGAATAACTGAGTTCTAGCTCTCATCTGGGGCCAAACTATGGTCTGTCAAACTGGTATCTTCAGAGCCTGGCACAATAAACTTCCTTGCTTTTGAAAATGTCTAAGCTCCATTTGCAAAAAAATTAAATACATACTATATAGCAAATATACATTATTTCCTTGAGAATCTATGATTTCTTATTTTATTCCAAGGAAGCACAGGATTAAAGATAACTATTTTTTAAAAGTATTCCTGGGATCACTATCATGAGACATAAATCACATCCTTCCTAGGAGTTCATGGACCTGTGATCCAGCCTGACTGGATGGATAATCAAAATTCTCAGTACAAATGTGCCTCAGTCTCCATATTTGTGACTGAGGGAGGGCATGCCTAACAACCATGCTAGTTGGATGTCCTATGATTTGGAAGAGGGAGTTATATAAACTCCTGAACAGTACAATGCATGACATGCAGCAAGGACTTCCTGGGGTTTAGTTATCACCTTGCTATTGTCCAAGATAGAAATAACAGTCTATGTTTCTCAAGGAGAAGAGGAGATGCTGAGAGGCTAGGAATGTGCCTTAAAGCCAGAGTGTCTGCTCCTGAAGACTGGGGAGATGAAGACCCCAGACCCAATCCTTGGTAGGTGGTGGGACATAAACTCTAGCAGGTCTGACTATGCCTGCATCTTGGAGAATGTTCTTTTTAAAAGAAAGTCAGTCCATGGAATGGAAGATGGGAAAAGTTATCCTTCAGATGAGAGCTTCATTATGAGAACAGTTAGCATCAAAGTCATGAGCAGCCATGATGGGGCCCTGAAAGAAGAAACAGCCTCTGGGTTTCTGACTCTTTCGGGATTTAGTGTGGGGAAATGGAGGTAGGAGTTTCCATACTACATGGCCTAGTTTATATTCTAGAAGGCAGGAAGACACTGATAAATGTCTGGTTTAACTCAAAGCCATCTTGGATCTGGGCAATAGGGAGCAGGCAGGCCTTGCTTATAGCTGTGTGGGGACTTATCAACCACAAACCCCTACTAAACTGATCCTTACATAGTCCTTATTCCCCTTTTTCCTTCCCACTTGCCATTTTATTTCTTGAAGTTCCTACTCATGGCTTACCTCTGTGAAGTCTCCTTTGACTCTTTAAACTAGAACAAACTCTCTGAAGAGAGCTTCAAGGGATTTGAGAGCTATCTGGGAGTCAGAGGGTAGCCAAAAGACCTGCAATTCAACAGAGAAGATATACAACCAGGCAGTATCAAGTCCAAGGACTCTAAGAGGCTAAAAGGCAGCTAGGCAACTGCCTCAGGGAATGTATCTGGAAACCTTCCAGGGTCTCTGTCCAGAATCAGGCACTCATTGCATGACTCTTCTGGAACTTCAATCCTCTTGAAGCCCAAATACCTTTGGAGTTGATTGGCTCTGAGCAACGGCTTCTGGGTACTGCTGTGCTGTGTTTCTTTTCCTGTGGAAATGTACAGAAATGTCTGCAACAGTCCAAAGACACTATTCTATCAGAACCCAGCTTGAAGCATCCAATGGGTTTAACATGGTCACTTATAGGAACTTAGAAGACTAAGGCAGCTGCATCCCTGGAAAAGCCAATTCCAATATGAGTGACAACTCACAGAGGCTGCATCACCTGATTGCTTTGCTCAACCTGCAGGCAGCTCCACTGAAGAGTCCACCCTCACCCCCAGCAATTGCTTGATGCTTATATGACCTTAGGAAATCATGAGCTTCCTGGGTCTTTAAAGTGGCTCGTGAATTTCATGGACCTCTTGAGCTTCTCTCTTTCATTCTTCCATATAGGAGAAACAGATCTAACACTCAGCTCATTCCTCCAACTCAAATAGGCCTACAGAAGGACCAAACCCCACCACCACCACACAGAAAAAGAAGCAGTGTCACAATGAAATGCAACTCTATAATGAATGCAGACCATGTTCACCCAGCAACATCTAGACAAAGTCTATTCTGCTGCCTGTCACTTGAAAAGTAATAAAGCAATAGTGAAGTAATATATATATGCATATATACATATATATCATATAAAATATATGCCAACAATGAATGCACTTCCTGAATACTGAAGGGAAGATAGAATTGGGAGCTGGGGTGACCAGGAGTGGGAACATGGGGCCTCTAACAACAATGCAAATTAGGTCCCTAGATGTCGATTCAGCCACAACTCCTTACCCTAATTTTTCTGGCCATGTCCAGGCTGAAGCCCAGCAAGGGGCAGGGACTGACCTCCCTGAAAGATTCACATGGATCCAGTGCTTTCTCATTTGTCTTCCCTGGCAGGGGTGCAGCCAGGGTGAACCTGAAAGAGACCCAGCCCTTACCACCATCTCCACTGCATTGCCATTCACTTCTTTCTTAGGAAGAAAAAGCTCGGAACTGTTGGCACACATTCACTAGCAGCCCAGCAATTACATCTCTTATTATAAAACTGTCAGTTAACAAATTGATCTTTGGTGTATGATTTAGGTCCCAATGTATCCAGACCTCATCTATTCCTTGGCAGACTACACACTCAGAGTCAGAAAATCCTGACTGTGAATCCTGCCCCTGTCACTTCTTAGTTAAGTGACACGGCATCCATTTTCCCTGTTGTAAAACAGGAACAACAATGACAGCTACCTGGCAAGACTATTAATGCAATAACAGGGCTCTGGAGTGCATGTTATGGATTAGGAATCATGATGGATGGTTTCTCTGCATGAACTCTGACCATCTTCATGGCAGTCCTGGGACATGGGACCTGTTATTAATCCCACTATGTAGATGAAGAAACTGAGGTTCTTTAAGAATGATTATCTTGCTTAAGGTCACATACTATGTGTGATGGCATGATTGAGAAATGTCTCCCACAGGTTCATGGATTTGAACACTTTGTTGCTGGTTGGTGGTGCTGTCTTGGAGGATTAAGGAATCTTGAGGTGGAGGCTTGCTGGAAGAAGCATATTAAGGTGGGAGGGCGTCAAGAGTCTCTAGTCTTACTTTGCTCTGTCTGCTTCCTGCATGTGGATAGAGATACGCTTTCTTAACTTTCTGCTCTGGACACCATGCCCTGCCTTCTCTGCTATTGTCAGCTCTTCCTTTGCAACCCTAAGTAAAAAAATGCTTCCTTCCTTGAGTTTCTCTTGATCATATTATTTTATCACATCCACATGAAAGTAACTAATATGCCACAAAGCAGCTGGTACCAATAGGTGCTAGGCCATACCCCTCTGACTCCAGAGTTGACCAGACCTGGAAGCCACGCCTTCTTGTGCTATGTCATTAAGGTCCCTTCCTCTCTCCTGAAGCATGGCCAGTTTGTTCAGCCTAAGGGGGAAGGCAGGGCCATCCTGAGGATGCATCAGCAAGCTTGTGAGCCTGTCCAGCATTCATTCTTCCCTGCTGTCCTCTGAAAAGAATGCCTGTTGTACTCAGCATTTCCAGGCGTTATCTCAGGGAAGGGATGTACTGGGTACCAGGTGTGACCAATCTGCAGAAGTTCATCCAAATGTCTCTATGTGATAAAGGCATTTTGTGTGTTTGTGTTGCATTTTAATGTAACAAGCTTTAACAAGAAGGACATATGTCCTCAAATTGCCTTTGCCTATGAGGGAGAGCAGGGGGAAGTAAAAGAGATGGGACAAACACACACACAGAGTGAGAGAGAGAGGGGGGGAGCCAGTGCAGCTCATAATGAACAATGGAGAGAAGACAGGAATTTGCTATATTCTTCCTCCAAATTTTACATACTCTCAAACTGTTTTTGTTTGTTTTTCAAGTCAGGGTTTCTCTGTGTAACAGTCCTGGCTGTCCTGTAACTCACTTTGTGGATCAGGCTGGCCTCGAACTCACTGAAATCCACCTGCTTCCACCTCTAAAGTTCTGGCATAAAAGGTGTGCAACACCACTGCCCGGCTCATACTCTACAATTTTATCAAATCAGAAACTTGTGTCAGTGGGTGCTGGGGTGAAGATGTGATGCCCTGAACCATGGCAATTGCACCATTCATGTGCTGAGTTACGTGATCTGATCCTCACTTTTCCCATATCTGCAATGGGAACAACAAATAGGACACACTTCTTTGAGTTGCTGTGAAGATAAAAGGAATAAACATGATCACTGTCATGCCAACTGCTCATGCTGTACATAGAAGAAAACATGGATGGTATCTGGCTCCCTAAGGGCATCATTCAGCAACGAACTGACTAGTCCCCAAGCAACATTATCTTTAGAGTTTCAGCTGTGGGAAATGATGTACTTAACTCCCACATCAACCATTTGAGTTTAGGGGCTTTATTATTTATAAAGTTCTAGTTCATGTTCTAAGGAAACAAACTGACTTCAGACAAACCTATATTTGTAACAGGAAAAATGTTGCAATAAATGTAGAATTAAACAAATAATTATGTATATGTAAAGCAGAATATGAA
Source organism: Mesocricetus auratus (assembly GCF_017639785.1). Lineage (NCBI taxonomy): Eukaryota > Metazoa > Chordata > Mammalia > Rodentia > Cricetidae > Mesocricetus > Mesocricetus auratus. The sequence goes on from NW_024429191.1 coordinate 60,191,593, forward strand.
GTATCCATAAAGTTGGAAATTTTATAAGAAATAATCTTAATGTAATTATGGGAATGAAACATGCAATATACAAATTTGAAGTATTAGAATACCTCCAATGATGAATATACATATGTATATTTACAAATACACACATAACACATACATGCAAATACACACACAGTTATGTGTGCTGATTGAACTCAGAGATTTATGAACACTGGAGAAGTGATGTACCACTGAATTACATTCCCAGACCTCCCCCAAATATTATTATTGGGCTCTATGTGGTTGTTTTGTTAAGTGCCTTAGTTTCTCTTGTACTTGACATGACTATCCTTTTTTTCTCTTTTTCCTCCTCTCTTCCATCTTTTTTCCCTTCCTTCCCCATTCCCTCTCTTTCTTCCAGTGGAATCTTGCTATATATCCCAGACTGGGTTTAAATGCCAAATTTTCATATATTAGTCTTCTGAGTGCTGGAATTACAGACATGCACCACTGCACCTGATTAAATACATTTTTAAACTATATGATATATATGCATAGTGGACACAGAACTATAAGATCACCTTTGTAGAATGCACCAAAATTTAAAAGCATAACAGCATGTTGAGTTGTGAGGTGTAAGCAATTCTTTTCTTATCTTTTTGTCTGTACAGACATTGTAAACTCCCTGGAATAAACACACACACTGCTTCATTACTAGAAACGTACCATGCTACTCTCAAAAATACCAAGGCAGTGTGACCTGTAGTGATCTAAAGGGATGATACCAACTGGCATGCTAAGCAATAGTGGAGAGACCACCTCAAATGCCCATTCCTGATAATGAACTTGATGTCCATAACCATCCTGGAGCCTTCATCCAGTGACTGATGGAAGCAGAGGCAAACACCCACAGTTAAACACTGAACTGAACCCATGGAACCCAGTGACAGGGAGAGAGGAGCAATGAGCAAATTGGCAAAGAATGGGCTGGCAAAACCAGCAGAGACAGCTGATCTGAACAGGGGAGAGCTCTTGGACCCCAGACCGACAGCTGGGAGACCAGCATGGGACTGATCCAGACCCCCTGAATGTGAGAGTCAGTGAGGAGGCCTGGGCAACCTATGGGGCCCTGGGCAGTGGATCAGTGTTTATCCCTGGCATACCAACAGACATCGTGTGTCCATAACACAAAGAGGGATGCTCTCTTAGCCTGGACTCTTAGGGGAGTGCCTGGAACCTGCCCTGAGTGAAATGACAGACTCTAGATATCTCCCCTATGTGGAAGGAAATGGATATAGGGTGGGAGGCTGGGGGGAATGGTGGGGGGTGCAGGAGGAGGGGAGGGAGAGTGAACTGGGATTGACATGTAAAACAAGCTATTTAAAATTAAAATAATAAAAAAAAATAAAAAAGAAAGACCACCAAAAAAACAATACCAAGGCAGGACTTTAAAACCCAGTGTCACCTCTTTCAGATTCTGCCAGGCCTTTTCCTTTAATCAGCTCAACAGATTTCATTGTGTGTTTAATATATACTTAATACAATGCAGTAACCATATTTATAACCAGCTTTTCTTAGATACCATGATCATCAGTTCATGTGCATTATCAGTAATCCTAGCAATAGCTCCATAAAAGCGTTGAGGGAGTTGATTCAAATCCATCTGAGGCCACATCTCTGGTGATAGACTTGACACTCAAATCCCTGTCTATTGTACCTACTTGGCTGCTGGCCTTCTTCCATCTACAGTAAAAGAAACATAAATCAATGTAACCTAAAAGCCTGGCTTTAAAGACCAGAAGCCACATGGAAGCTCAGAGGATCATTTCTGGAGATTGCAGAGTTGCCTGTACTGACTGGAGTAAGTTGATGGAGTGGAAATGGAAATTGAGTTTTCAGGTGATGGAAGGCCTGAAAGGCTAAACTTTGGGGTTTAAAGCTGTTTTGTTGGACAAGGAGAAGTCAGAGAGCACCCTTTGGTCTTCATGGGGTGAGAGGGCTTGAAGTACGTTGCGTTGAAGGGAGTACTTAAGGCAGGACCCTGAAAGTGAGGTAGAGAAAGAATATTCAGTGTCCGTCCACCACAGGCTCATGTGTTTATAAACACTTGGTTCCCATCGGGTGGCACCATTGGGGAGGTTGGCTATAGGGCCTGCAGGTGACCTAGGGCCAGGAAGGCAGAGCTTCATGATCCTGAGGTACAAGGTCTTTGCCTCTTGATCTTGTGAGATGTGACTCAGAAGTCTCATTCTTCTGCAGTCACACCACCGCCACCTGGTCCTCCCTTGCCACTCCTCCACCCATAGTGTGCTGAAACCATAAGCAAGCCCTTCCCACCTTAAGTTTGCTCTGTTCTGGGACTCTGTCCGTGCTAGCGAAGAGAAAAAGTAACTAACATAGAGGCTAAAAGCCTGGCATGGGCTGCAAGAATCACTTAGGTAAGCCTGGCTATAACATCTCTCTCTAGGAAACAGGACAGAGAACTGTCTAAAGCAACAATCAAACAGGAGCTGAGGCAGCTCTCAACCAAGTGCATGTAAACCCCATGACCGGCCGGTTTCTGTGGAGGTGGGATATAGCCATGGGTCATTAAAAACGTGTCAGGGCTGTTCTGGAATCTGAAGTCCACGGCAGGTACCTATGGCCTCACCTCACCCTTACCATCAAGTGAGCTCCGTGCCACGGTGGCGGGGTCAGCAGCGACCATCCCTACTTTCGCGTTGTACTATCCGTATACCTGAAGCTGATAGCACTCTTCAGCCTCTCCAGGGAGCATCCCAGGAGGCTCACCTTGATGCCCCGAGCAGAGATCCAAGGACAAACAATGTCTCAGTTTGAACACTAAGATGAGACAAAACTGTGTCTAACGCCCACGCCATGCCAGCAAAGCTGTAAATGTGCTTCAAAATTAGGCGTGGGAAAGAGCTTTGCCAGCCCTGTCTGATGGTCTCCAAGGACAAGAGCAAGCCTCCTTCCCATGACTTCCCCCTATCCCCCACCCCCCACCCCACCCCACCGTGAAGCTGGGAGTGTTTTGTCTGAGGCTATTTGAGGCATCTTATGCAATAGAGGCTGATGCTTTGCTTCCTTTCATATCATGTTCACGTTGTCAGGGAAGCTTCCCTGACATGGCCTAGTGTGTGCTCTGTTGCTTAGAAGGAACAGCCGAGGGCTCCAAGGGGATCTTTGCTTTCTGAAGATGCTCACAGCCTGGTATAGAGCAAGGATTTCTTGTGTGGGGAAAGCATTTGCCGAGTTCTAGCATACTCCCTCAGATCTACAAATCAAGGGGTACTGGTGTAACATTGTCCTAGGCACTGTAATGACAGAGAAGTCAGTCCAGGCATACTGCCCCACTGAAAAGATTAGGAAATGGGAACAGAGATGTTGGCAGCTTCAACGGTCACATCGTAACTAGCCATAGATGTGATCTACTGCCTCTAACACCAAGGTCTTTCCAAAAATACACTGGAGCCAGCCTTCCTCAGGCCTCAAGGTAGAGGGTATGGCCCATGACTGCCTGTTATGGCTAGCATCATTGAGATTCAAGCCCACCCTTCTCTGTGTGTCTTTGTCTTGCTAAAGCTGGGAATGCAAGCTTGCTTAGCTAGCCAGTCCCAGTTAGTTACCTCCTGGCAATAGGGAAAACTGTACTCTTGCAAAGGTGTATGTAAAAAGACTTCTGGCTTCCTCTGATGACTTCCTCTTGCTTCTTCTCCTGAGTTTCTGCAGAGGTGGATCCTTCCCCAAATCTGCAGCTGAAGTTGGTGTGTGGTCTTCACAACAGTTGCAGAACCAGTTACATAATTCCCTCAAGATACAGTGTTCCCACTGCCCCCTCCCTGGTCTCTGTGCAGCCCCACAGCCATGCATCAGGACCCTTCAAGATTCTGCGTTTTCTTCATGCCCTCAGTTCTCTCTCTTCCTTCAGTCCAAGGGGGTCACGATGCTCCCTACAACAGCTGTCTCTCTAATACCATGATTTGTTACAGTGTCTGCCAGGCACCTTGCTGACAAATGTATCTCTACCTAAAACTTCTTATTGAATTCTCTCTGTTCAGATGACAAATGTACATTATGTCTCTCAAGTGCTCACGGGCTACAGCTGGGACCTTTCATTAAACTGTTATGAAAGCCAGTCCCCCTCACAGGAAAGGAATGATCATAGATAGAGCACCTGGCACATGGTAGGGACACAAAAATAGGCATTGGATGGAAAATGAGTGTCTAAAGAAGAGGCTTGGTGTTGAAGGACTGCTGAGGCCGGAGCCACTGGGAGAGGCAGGGTTAGCAAACAGCCCTGAGGATGACGTGGAAAGTAGAGAAAGGGCTGTATCTTGGAGCCCGTCATCAGAAAGTGCTCATGCACTTTGGCTATGGGGCACAGTTCTCTTTTTGCTACCTACAAGCACTGAGATTTTCCAATACGGTTGTCACCACAGACCTTGACCTCACTTTCTTGGTCACCTTGGCCGGCACCTCAGCCCACATCTCCCCACCCTGTGGCTTATAAGAGGAAGATACCTTGGAATCATCACCTACATCTGGAGAGGGGCATATCTCTGTGCCACCTAACCATGGGCATAGACACTGTTGCCCTGACTGTTCATCTGGGTCTAGCAACCAGAATAACAGGCTATTGTCCCCTCTGACAGGCCTAAAGAGAAAGTTTGAGTATCTGGAACATAATAGAGCTACTTTGGATATCTAGAACTTATTTAGGGTCTGGAGTAACCTCTAGGAGGAAAGCTTCATGCAGCTTCCACCATGCCCCCACTATCCTATATACCAACGTCTCTGGATGCTAAGACAGACTTCCTTGTGTGCATATGTATGGGCTCTTCTGCGTGTAGGTTCATGAGTATGTTCTGGTTCCCAAATACATGTGTGTGTGCCTGTGTGTGGAGGCCAGAGGACAATCTCAGATATCATTCACTCTTAAGACATTGTCTAACTTTATTCTTTCTGAGACAATGTAGATGTCTCTCAATGATCTAGATTGGCTATCCAGTGAGCCTCAGGGGTCCTTTTGTGTCTGCCTCCCCAGAACTGGGATTCAATGCACACCAAACCTAATGCCCCCCCTCTCTCTCTTTCTCTCTCTCTCTCTCTCTCTATATATATATATATATGTATATATATACATATATATAGTGTATGTGTGTGTGTGTGTCTGTCTGTCTGTCTGTGTTGAAAACTGAACTCAGGTCCTTTCTGATTAAGCTATCTTGCTAGTCCTAAGACTGTCTTCTTTGACCCATGTGCATTATTGGCCCAGAAACTTCAAGTATAAAATTGTAAAGAGGTAAGGAAGCAAATGCTTTCTGAGATCCCTGCAGTGTGGCCTTTGCCTGAGCAAGGGAAGATCTCATGAGCATTCCTGTGATGAGTGCCCATTGTTCTTACATCTTTAGCATCCATCCCTCAGCCTTCCCATGACAACACCCAATCTCTCCTCTAAGCAGCTACCATTCCTCTCCCTTTGGCCCATGGTCTCTCCCTGAGCTGGACACACCAAGATGCATAGATAGATGTGTGATCCATATATCTTTCAAAACAAGGGTCCTCTAGCCTCAGACTGTGGCTCTGGAAGGCACATGTGTAGATGCAGGGTCGGTTCCTGTCTCCCCTAAGACTTTAGTGGAATTGCTGAGGAGGGGCACACCATATCATCTACAGAAAGGAAGGCAGTGTGTGTTCATCTGGAGTCATGCCAGGAGCATAGCAGGAAGGAACTGGATCCGGGAGAAGCAGAGATGGGTTCAGCTTCAAGTCTAGCACTACCTGAGCAGTTCAATCCCAGAGTCAATGTACTTCATTTGGGTTTCATTTTAGAGAAGCTGAGAGCCTGGTCATATGCTATATGCAAGTGAATGAACTACATCCCATATGCTTACCTGGAGGCAAACCAGGGACCACCAGACCAAGAACTGGGTGACAACCCTTTCAAAGTATCCCATGAGTCCCAGGATTAACCCCCTTCCTTGGCTAACTTCCAGAGCCTTTGGTGGCCAGGTCCCTGCTAATCTTGACTGATGGTACAGTACCCTCCACCCCAAATATGTTTTCACCATGCTGATTTCCTGGGTGTGCCACCACCCTCTACATCAGGCTCCCCATTGTCCCTCTGTCTTGAACACACGTCTGCCTACAGAGCTGTAAACCAGCAGAAGTGGCAGCATGCATCAGGGCATCGGGGAAGCCATGCTGCGGGTGACGCCTTTGAAGATAGCAAGGAATGAACAGTAGCATGAAAGGACAATAGGGAGGAGGGCCTGGGCAGGGAAGCTGGTTCAGTATGTTCTTGTAAATTCCAGAGCTGTTTTACCACCTTGTAAGCTGCACAGCATCACGGGGACTGTGGGATGTGTGTGTGGGGGGAGGGGTGTCTCCTATGCTTAGGCAGCAATAAAGTGCTCATGTCAGCTTGTACCCAGGGCTACTGAGCATACCTTGGTTATGCTCAGCATAGCCTCACCCTCCTCCAATCAACAGGATGCTCTTTAAATATGCAGGAGACTTGCCCAGCCACTGCCAGCACTGCCTGGTTTGTTTCAAAGAGTATGAAAAATTCCCTTAATATTCATGTTCTTCTCTAAAGCAGCACTGATGGGGGCCAGGGAAGTGGGAATCATTCTTGGTTAAAAAAAAAGCAACAAAACAGCTGATGTCGTATCTTTCTGCCCAAATGAGAACTCCCCTGGAGCTAATCTTAAACCCCTCCTATGGGAAACCTTCAAGGGTAGGTTCTCCACTCTTACCTCAAGCTCCTTTCTGTATTCCTCCTTGCCTCATCAACCTGTTAAGGGCTCAGCTACCATCCTGTTCACTGACAGCATCCTGCCCTAGCACCTTTTCAGGATCCCTGCAGAGTCTGTAATGAAAGCTATTGTTTGAGGCCAGGGAGATGACTAGGTAAGTATGTAAGAGTGCTCGCTGTGCAACATGGCCACTGGGGTTTGCCACACAAACCTGTAACCTGAGCCCTGTGGGAGGCCAAGGCAGGAGACTCACTGGGGCCTTCTGGTTGCCAGCCTAGCTCCGGCTCCTATCTCAAGAGAATAAGGTAAACAGTGATAGAACAGGGCACCCAACATTGTCCTCTGGTCACTGTGACTGTGCATGAGCACAGGTATGTATACCCTTCCCCACGCAGGCATATATACTACACACAGAGACACAGCACCGACATCAGACATGGACATGGGGACACACACACATACAGACACACACAGACACACACAGAGACACACATAGACACAGACACACACAGAGACACACACAGACACACACACACACACAGATACAGACACACACACACACACACACACACACACACACACACACACACATTTTTGCAGACCTGAGTGCTAAACCCTGGGGAGCTGTCCAGAGTTGGGGTTCAAGCCCTAATGGATACCAAGCTTCAGTCCCCAGTATGGTTGCTTCCTGCCCATTCCATATGTCATTGCTTCCCTGTTTTGTTTCTTCCCCAGTGATCCCTGAATTTCTTTGCTCTCATTGAGTGTACTGGAGTTCACCTCTTGCCTCCTGTACAGTAGTTGTGAGAACAAAGCACCATGTGTTCGGCCTTGGACCTATCTTATACCACTTCCTTATTTTGGTGTAGAGTAGGTGCTAACAGTTTGAGGCACTATGAAGAAGACAGCAGCACTAAAAGAAGCACCTTTTCTTGTGCCTTCATATTCAGACAGGAAAACTGAAGCCCAGAGAGGGGAAAAGACTTAAACATGCACTGTACATTGTCAAACTCAGGAAGCAAGCTCGCCCTGTCATTGTGCTGGATAGCTAGTTATGTTAGTGCAATGCTGGCTGTGGTGCAATGCAGACTGAGTATTCTATACAATATTCTATATTATTTGTGTATACATGTATGTGTGGTATGCATGCATGCACACGTGCTCACTATTGTGTGCATGAATTGGGGGCAGAGACTGACACACTGTGTCTTCTTCTGTCTCCCTCTAATTAGTATTTTGAACCAAGGTCCCTCATTGAAATTGGAGCTCACTGATTAGCTAGAAATATCCTAGTATCTACCCGCCTCTGGCCCCTCTCCCTTAGGACTGGGGTTATAGGCATATGTTGTTGCATTCTTTTATGTGGGTACTGGGGATCTGAACTCATGTCCTCATGCTTGTGCATCAAGTTCTTTATCTACAGAGCCATCTTTCTAGCCCAGAGTGTTATCCAGTATCACTGCTATGGATATTGCCATCATCTTATGTTTCCTGAATGAGAGCACATGCTATTCGTGGGGAAATATGAGCACATTCACTAGTCAAAGTCTCTGGGTCATGGGTTCAGTTAAGAGGATTGCAGATAGCAAACAGAGCCCAGAAGAATAAGACATTAAGAAGTTATTGCTTTTGTGACTGTGATGTCCCACTCAATAACTTTTTAAATGGAATTTGGCTTGAGGAAATCTGGAGCTGAGACTCCTCTGACCACAAATGATTTTTTTCTGAGTTTGAGCCTTCTTGGTTACAGGGTAGAAGCACTGAATGAAGTGTGTAGTAGCATGGAGTCTTCACTCCCCATTGCTGTGCTCATTACAGCCATTACTAATCAGTCACAGAGCTGTTCATGTGCTCAAAGAAGGCTTTGGAATGTTGGCTTGAGTCGATGTATCACATTTCTACAACCAACCTCAGTTCTGACATAGCTCCATAGTTAATCACAAACACAGGAACTTGATAAGGCTGGTGGAGTAAGAATTGTCTCTCAAGTTGAAGACCTAGGGAGTGTGGTAAAGAGAAGCCTAGAACTTTCTGAACCTGGTAAGAGCATTGTAGAGCTTTTTCAAAAATTAACTAGTGTGTGTGTGTGTGTGTGTGTGTGTGTGTGTGTGTGTGTGTGTGTGTGTGTATGTTCCAGCCCATACATGGGCTCCTTCTACCATGGTCCCAGGAATCAAACTCAGGCCACAAGGATTGGTGCTAAGTGCTTTTATCCACAGAACTGTCTTGCCTGCTCTGCTGAAGAGTCTTACATGGTCTGGTAAGGGAAAGGGCCCAGTACCTCACTCTCCATTTAACACCCCAAGGGGTCAAGTGGGACCCTCTTCCCCAAGGCTGTGCTGCAAACCCAGAAGTGACAGCACACTTGGTTCTTTCTTTCCACATCTGCCACATCTGGAGCCCTTTCTTCTTGATTGTGTCTGTCAGCCACCACCCCCTCTGGTGACACACAGGCCCAACTTCAGATTGCACCTGCTGATAATGGCTGTGATTAAGGTCTCATCCCAATCAAGGGTCAGCAGGCAGGGGGCAAGTCAGGGCATGTGTGGGTACTGCCTCGGGTAAAGTCCTCTGCATGTGACCATGGTGTCTCTTCTGCTGTGGCCTCTTGGGACTTCATGCCTATGGTTTCTAAGAGACATTCAGAATCCCTGGCTGGAGACAGAGATGATGGTGGGGCCTAACTTACCCTGGTGGTAGTTAAAGGTTGAGGGTTTGGGGATTCCAGGAGATCCCCAATCCCACTCCCCAAATTCTACACCAGTTCATCTAGTAACTGTTGTTCTATGGGGAAGAAAAGGAACTGACTGTCAGTGGCAGCCTAATGGGAAATTACTCACAGGCTCCTTTCTAGATCAGAGGGTATAGGTTCAGCAACTCTCCTCAAGCCACACAGAATCGAAGGGCAGATTGGTGGTTTCTCCTGAATACATCTGACTCCAGAGGGTGTGCATGCCCCTTGAGTTTATTTTGACTTTTGTATACAATATGAAACACAGAGATAAGTGACATCATGCTACCTCTGCCTCGTTAAGCTATCAGTATGCCTATCCCAAATAACCAAAGGTGTAGTCCAAGTATCACAGAAGAGAGCTGGTATCACCAGGAAGTGACATACTTTGGGTACACCTCAACCTTCTTCTACACATCAGCAATGGCAACCAATAGTAAGAGTAAGAATGGACATTTAGCTGTGACATGGGCTCTATCTTCTCTCTCGTGGTAAAGAGGGAAGCAGGACACAGAGAGGCTGGGGAACTTATCCGAGGTCACACAGCTGGAATTCATTCTCACACAGGCTGGATCCAGGGTTCATGGTTCTGGCTGCCTCCCTGAACTGTTCTTCCTGCTGGCTGGAGCCCTAGGGGATCTTGAGACAGCACTGGCGCCACCTGTGTCCTCATGCAGGAAGTGACTAGCCCAAGAGAAGTGGGGAACAGAGAAGTGGGGAACAGAGTTCAGCTCCCATCCTCCCTCGGCTCAAGCCACTTGCGGTCTCCTTGTCTCCCACAATGCAGGGGACATGCAAGGCCAAAAATACCCTCCGTGCACAGTGTGGGGTAGACAGGAGGAAGCAGAGCACCCGGGAGCCACCACTGTTGAAGACGCCATCTTGCCAAGAGATCCTGTTCTCCACAACGAACAGTTCAGTCAAACGGGGTGGTCCCCAGGCTCGGTTTTCAGCATCCCTGTGCAGATGGTGTTGTGAGGAGGGAGGCTGAAGAGGAACCCAGTGTGTGGTGCCTGCCCTTCCAGGCTGCTTGTCCCTGCTTCCTACTTTTGCTAAAGGATGAAGTGACTGTGAACCTAGGAACCATGTGGCCTGGGGCTATAATCCAATCATACTGCTTTTGTAGCTGTGTGACTTTGGATAAATTACTTAACCTCTCTGAGCATCCTAGCTATTAACTTAGGACCATCAATATTCAGTATAGAATTCTATGAGGATTCTTAGAGGTAGATTTTAAGATATCAAAAATTCACTCTGGCAAGGAATGCTTGAGTGGCCCTAAAATTTGGTAACCCTGGTATTAGCTACTGCCTAGGGTAACCCTGGCCTATTGTGAAGAGAAGTCATTCAGTTAGCCATTTACTCCATGAGCTGGGAGATATAGCACCCATTACATAGATGAGAAAACTGAGGGTCCGAAAGACTCAGGGGCTTCCGCAGAAACAACAGCATCTCTTGTTCGTCTTTCTTCCCATATGAGTTCCCAACTCTCTAAGTTTTGTTAGATAACTTTTTACAGGGTTGATTTCTGACTGCTTGGTTCCCAGCAAATCTGGAAATATGCTCTATGCTGGTCTTAGCATCTCTCCTGGAATATCAGCTGTCACTCCTCAAGTTTCCCTGAGCCCTTCCCTAAGCCTTATCATTTCTAAGGGCAGGCCGCACATCCCTCTGCATGGACAGTAGGGATGATGTGGCAGAAATAGTTCTCCCATCGTCCTCTCCACACACCCTGTTTTTGTGAGTCATACCTTCTGATCCCATCTGGGTTGTCCCCTATTGCATTCTTTCCTGTCACTGGTCACCCACGTTCAGGCAGCTCCCCAAGTTGCTTGTCCATCCCACTCCCCACGCAGAGTTCTGCTTATAACTGTAGATGCCACCTGGAGGACCGCCAGAGAGTCTGCCTTCCTCCCCCCTCTTTCCGTATGGAGCCTCCTCAGCCGGCTGCTGGAAACTGAATACTCAGGCTCTGTCTAGCTGTTTCTCCCTCTAGCGTGTCTCAGCATAGTGGGTAGCTTCCAGCTCCCTCTGTGTGTGACTCAGGCTTAATTAGTAAATGTGGTAGAGACTACCTGGGTCAAAAGCTCAGCACAGGCCTTGTCCCTGAGCCCTTTCCACACGGCCGTGGTAGAGAGGGTGTGTGAGAGCTGTGCAGCAGCAGTTCAGCGCCCTGCACTCAGAAGCTCACAAGCCTGCTTCAGTGTTTACTGTGACCTGGTTGAAATCATAATGAATTTTGAACCAGGAGGACTGTGTTTTATTTTTCTCCCAGTCCTACAGATGACAAGAACAGATGTATTACCTATCCATTTTAATTACTGATGAAATTTGGAGATGTGGAAAATTGAACCCAGGGCCTCACACATGCAAGGCAAATTCCCTGCTAGAGATGACAGACATATATATATATATATATATATATATATATATATATATATATATATATGTGTGTGTGTATGTGTGTGTGTGTGTGTGTAAAGAGAAGCCTTTTTCTTGAGAGAAGCCTTCCCACCAGCCTGATTCCAGAGCTGCATCAGTCCCAAATAAACACACAGGAGGCTATATTAATTATGAAGCTGTTGGCCTTGCTTGTTACTTACTGGCTAGCTCTGACTTAAGTAATTACCCCATAATTGTTAATCTAAGTATATCTCTTACTGGAGAAGTTTCCGGGCTTTCTACCCCATGGCGTTACATCTTGACTCTTTGTGTTTCTCCTACCCAGAGTCCTCCTGGACTCCTAGTCCCACCTATCGAAATTCCTATTGGCCAGCAGTGCTTTATTGACATATACACAGGACTTCCCCCAACACACACACACACACACACACACACACATACACACACACACACACACACACACACACACACACACATATATATGTATATATATATCGATCTTGGTCTCTTTTTACTTCTAATTTTGAGGTAGGTTCTCACTAAATCACCTAAGTTAACCTTGAACTCACAATAAGCAGGCATTCATCCTGCCTCAGTTTGCTGAGATCCCAAGCCTGTGTGTTTTATTAAGATTATCCTCATGGAAGTCCTTACCCTCCCTGGGAAGCGGAAGGGAGATGGAATAGGATGGGGAGTTGGGAGGAATGAGGGGCCGGGGGCGGAGGGGAGGGAAAGGGAACTGAGAGTAAAATGTGTAAAAAGTTTAATAAAGTAAAAAACATAAAAAGACTATCCTCATTTTGCTGTTGTAGACATGAAGCCTAGGACTCTTGCTGTTAGCTGTGCTGTCCCTTGGGCCCACTGTTTGCCAGTGGCTCCATTTGTGCTACCTGCTCAAGCTTCTCCTTTGTCATCATACTCACCCTACTGAAGTGAACCTCTGTCCTTGAGGTTAACTGACTTTGTCTTTGTTGAAAGTCTGACCTACATCAGCACAGTTACTGTCCCTTCCCACTCACCAACCAGAAAGAAAATGATGCCTCTCTCTTGTCCCCATGTCTGTCCCAACAGGGTCCTGGTAGAGACCTCTGTCTACTGTTCACAATTTGTAGATTCCCCACTCCTGCCTCTGTGAGAACTGAGGGGGAACAGAGCAGATTGGAGGTGTGATTAAATTGTCCTCCCAAAGCAAAGTGCAGCAGACTGAAGCAGTACACCAGGATGCATATTCTGCACGTGCTGAGGTGTAGAGTGCGTGCGTGCGTGCGTGCGTTTTTGTGTGTGTGTGTGTGTGTGTGTGTGTGTGTGTGTGTGTATGTTCACATATATGCCTGTATGTAGAGGTATTCATGGAGGCCAGGGATCAACTCCATATGTCCTTCCACAGACACCATTCACTTAGGGGTCTTTGTTTTTTTAGGTTAGAGCTTGCTAAGCAGGCTAGGCTAGCCAGTAATCATCGAGGCTCCTCCTGTCTCCCCTTCCCCAGTTCTGGGATTACAAGCCTGCACCACCATGCTTAGCTTTTTGTGTGGGTTCTGAGGATCAAACTCAGGTCCTTGTGCTTTTGATGCAAACGACTGATCCATCCCCCCAGCCTAGGATGCATGTTTTTAAAGGCCCCTCCTCTGTACTTATCCCAGGGCACCTCACTCTTCAACCCTTGCAACAAGCAGCTGAAGATGAGGCAGACTCATCAGCTAGGTGGCTTTGCATGGCTGGCCCAGGAAGTGCCCATCTGCTTTCACGTGGCTCTGCTTCCTTGGTGCCTTACAGGGACTCACCATAAGGTAAGACAAGAAACTCCAGTCATAAAACAAGCAATAAAACCCCCAGCACAACCTGCCTGGATGGAATCTGGCAGGAGGACTGAGGCATGGTGGCTAAGCCAACAGTGGGGAACCAGCCTACCCCCATGGGGAGCCAAGCTTCTTTTTGGGCTAAGGGAAGCATAGCCAGCCTCAGGTGGAAGCAGGGGAGGTAGGGTTAACCTTTTAAATATACAGATGCCAGAGTCCCCCTACTAAAGATAGTCTTTCATTTTAGAGTGAATCCTGGAGTTTATATATAAAGCTCCAGGATGACGCTGAGTGCAGTCACTCGAGAAACAATTTGTGGATCCAAGGAACACAAAACGTATCCAACAGCTTGGGCTTTAGAATTTTTTTAAGTTTAGCCCTGTGCTTTGGAGAGAGCTTTGGACCAGTGTATGTGTGTTATAAAGCCTCAGTTTCCCTATGATAACAAGTATGAGGATTTAGATCCTCATTTTCTACAATAGTCAAACACCACTGTGTGCTGTCCAAAGGGATGAATGAATTAACTAGTGAATGAATTATGCTGTCAAATGAATAACTATATGAACCATGGACAGACCCATAGGACCCAGTAGCCCCACTATCATTTGGGGACCAGAAGCCAACACCTAAGCAGACTTTGGGAGAATTAAGGCTAATATGGACAGTCGTCATGGCCCTTGTTCCTTACGGCCAGTCCCAGTGCAAGTGGAGAGGATGCTGACAAAGTTTTCCAAGCTGCCTGCTCTGTTCTTCACCCCAGGTGGTATTCTTGCTAAAAGCATGGTCCAGAAACCCTCTCCAGCATGTGGCCATGATGCTCAGAATAAAGCCAGGTGTCCTGCCTCACTCCTGCTGTCTTGGGCCCTACAGATACTTCTCCTGGCCCACCCCATTAATTTCTGCTTCTCTGCAGGATGCCGTACAATGTGCGGACTTCTCAAAGCTCTGGCAGCACACAGAGCTCAAGTGGACTAGCCACGGCAAACACAGGAACCAATTGAGAAAAGTGCATGGGCAATGAGCCATGCCAGCCTTCTGCTTTTGTTTGTGAGATTGTTGGGACAGTGGCCCCCCCTTAGAATAAATCAGAAAAAGCAAAAAGGAGCCTAGAAACCTCTATCCTATGACTGGTCCCTTATGCAATGTTCAGGAGTATATGCTTTAGCAGGAGTAATTGGCATTGGAGAAGGGTTCTGGCCAGTGCAAAGTCTGGAAGGAGTACATTTCCCATGAATGTATGAATATGTACACACACACACACACACACACACACACACACACAGTGTATATGTATGCACTCACAGATACACACTCACACACCAGTTTCTGCAAGAAGCAGTTTGTGGGTCATATAGAGAATTTAAATGCCCCATTTTCAAGGTAAGGAGGAAGCAGGTGACTGAGGCAGCTGAAAGGAACTCTCTGGAACTACTTAACTATGTCAGGACACAGCTCTGTAAATACACTGACACAAAACACGGAGAATCGGGTGTTCTGTGACTCTCTGTCTCATCTAGCAAGGGGCTTTGATAGTACTCTACAGAGGGAGTGCTCAAACTTACATCTTCAGCCCTTGACCTTGGGATGGGTTTCCAGCAATCTACATCTGTGGCTTAATTGGGAGAGGGAGCAGGAGTGACATCCTAGGCTGCTTTCGTGTGGATAGGAGCTGTGAGACTTAGTAGCCATTTTTATTCAAGACAGAGAAACACAGGGGAAATAATAATAAGCCCCAAGCGCTAGGCTCTTAGAGTTACAAGAGTTTTTACATTTGGAATCTCCAGCGATGCCCCACCCTCCCTGACACATGCATTTGATTCCACCTCATGAGGAGAGGAATAGAGTCCTCCCATCACCATCTGCTCCTTTCATGTAAAAAAGGTGGAGCTTTGGAAGGAGGAATGAAGTTGAAAATAATATTCACACTACAAACTACAGACTGACAAATGTCAAGAGAGTATTATCACCGTTGTTAGCATCAGACACTATATCCATTAAGTGCTCTAGAAGATGTCTTTAAGACTGCGGGTCTTATTCTTTTTGGAATCCCCTGCAGATCCCAGCAAAGAGCCTGACTTAGAATGTTGATCCATGCCCATTTGATGATGGGGCATCAATAGCCTGTGTGATAGAAACCCAGTTGGGAGGAGGGAAACACTCACAGCCAGCACTTCTGGGGGCTCTGCACACTGAAAGAGAAGTTTCTTATTCATAAAGATGAACCAAGATCAATGCTGGCCCCAAGGTCAATGCTTCACAGAGCTCCAGGTGTATAGTCTTCACAAGAGACTTCTAGTCCCTGTGCCTCACAGAGCAAACTGAATCACCCAACCACCTCTCTCATTTCCTGAAGCCCATGTCTCCCACCCCCTCAAGCCCAGTCAGTGAGAGGCTCTCTCTGATTTGTGGGCTCTGCCCTCACACCTTCCTTGCCTTGGTTTGGCTTCAGCCCCCAAACTGGTCCCCAACAAGCCAACACATGACAAATCAGTTTTGAGGATGAATAAGGGATTAAACATCACAAGCTTCCGGTGTCATAATATCTGTGGGGACCTGGGCCCACCAGGGACAGTAAAAGGGTCTGGGTTACCCATGAAGCAAAACTCTGGGCATGTCTGTGAGGGCTTTTGCAAAATAGGTTAGCTGTACTCTCCAATGTGGACTGTATCATCCCATGGGCTAGGGTCTGACAGTATAATGGAGTGTCAGCACTCTCCTCTCACTGCTTCTGCTACCGTAACTTGCTTGTGAATGATGAACCATAACCTCACACTGTGAGCCCAAATACATCTTTTCTCTCTTAGGTTGCTTTTGTTGGGTATTTTGCCATAGCAACGTGAGAAGCCCCATATCCATTTAGTGCAGGGGTAAAGAAGGGCATAGAAAAGCCTTGCCAAGCTTCCTTCACTCCTTCCTTTCTCCCTTCCTCCTCTTGCTCCCTCAGTTTCCTTCTATGCAGGTTAGAGGCTGCAACTGGAGGAGGGATGGCCTGCGTGAGTACAGAATTCCCATAGGCAGCCCTTGATTTGAGCACCTAAGGAGAAGGCACCCCTCATACTCCAAGAAGGTATTCAAAATATGTGTGTTCTATGGAACATGGCTGCTGGAGTTCCTGCTTGATGCTGGGAGCTGAGACCATCTCAGCAAGGACAGCAGCACTTAGCTTCAGTCTATTGGAAGCTACTGAAGAAGGTGGGTGGTAGTTAGGCAATGGGATCAGGAAGAGATACTATGAACCAAGGGTTTGAGGCACAAGAGAGCAGTCATTCCAAACCATTGTAGCCCTATTGGGGACCAGCTTCCCACACCTCAATGATGTTGGTCTCTTATTAATCACCATTAAACTCTCAGCTCCAGCTGATCAGCATCTAGTATGCCAGCAAAGCAAAGATACACATTAGTAATTGTAA
This sequence comes from Mesocricetus auratus, assembly GCF_017639785.1. NCBI lineage: Eukaryota > Metazoa > Chordata > Mammalia > Rodentia > Cricetidae > Mesocricetus > Mesocricetus auratus. The sequence continues at coordinate 60,208,664 of NW_024429191.1, forward strand.
TATCTTGTCAATCACAGCTGGTTCTTCAGCTCCAGCTAACCAGAGGAGTCTAAAATGGCTGAGAGGCACTTGAGAAAGTGCTCAACATCCTTAGCCATCCAGGAAATGCAAGTCAAAACAACTCTGAGATACCATCTCACTCCTGTCAGAATGGCTAAAATAAAAAACACCAATGACACTTTATGCTGGAGAGGATGTAGTAAAAGGGGAACACTTCTCTGTTGCTGATGGGAGTGCCAACTTGTTCAGCCACTTTGGAAATCAGTATGGAGATTCCTCAGAAAAATGGGAATAAACATACCACAAGACCCAGCAACTCCACTCTTAGGCATATATCCAAAACATGCCCATTCATACAACAAGGATGTCTGTTCCACAATGTTCATAGCAGCATTATTTGAAATAGCCAGAACTTGGAAGCAACCTAGATGCCCCTCAACCGAAGAGTGGATAGAGAAAATGTGGCACATTTACACAATGGAGTACTATTCAGCAGAAAAAAAAACAATGGAATCCTGATGCAAATGGATGGCACTAGAAGAAACCATCCTGAGCGAGGTAACCCAGTCACAAAAAGAGAAACATGGCATGTACTCTCTCATATATGGATTTTAGACATAGATCTGGGGAGTGCCAGCCTACAGTCCCATGGCCAGAGAGTCTGGGAAACAGAACCTTCATTCAGTGGCTGATGGAAGAAGAGACAGACTCCCATGGCTAAGCACTGAGCTAAACTCAAGAAAGCCAGTGACAGAGAGGGAGGACTGATGACCAAAGCGATTAAGACTCGGCTGGTTTAACCCCCAGAAACAGCTGACCTGACAAGAGTTAGCTCTTGAATCCCAAGCATCAGCCTGGGAATCCAGCATGGGACTGATCAAGACCCCCTCAATGTGGGTGTCAGTGAGGAGGCCTAGGTAATCTATTGAGCCTTGGGCAGTAGATCAGTATTCATCCCAAGTATACACATGGACTTTGAACTCCCATCCAACAATGTGAGATGCACTCTTACCCTGAACTCTTGGGGGAGGGTCTAGGCCCTGCCCTGGATGAAATGACAGACTATGGACATCCCCATGGAGGGCCTCACCCTCCCTGGAGAAATGAGGGGATATTGGGGAGGTTGGTGGGAGGGCACGGGAGGAGGGGAGGGAAACGGAGAGGGACTTGGAATTGACATGTGAAGCAACCTTGTTTCTAATTTAAATTTAAAAATAAATAATAAAAAATAGCACAAAAAGAAGAAAAAGACTCTGATAGGATCTTAAATTTCCTTCTGAAATTTCACAGGACCGGTCTTTATCCTCTGCACAGCTTTCAACATTGTTATCCTCCAAGCTCTCACAGAACATCCCATTGAACTCTCAACACTCAATAGCTTTTCTAGCCTAGAGTTCCAAAGTCCTTCCACAATCCTCTCCAAAACATAGTCAGGTATGTCACAGCAATTCCCCACTATGCTGGTACCACCTTATCTTAGTTAGGATTTCAACTGCTGTGAAGAGACACCATGAGCATGGCAATCTTATAAAGGAAAACATCTAATTGGAGCTGCCTTACAGTTTCAGAGGTTTAGTCCATTATCGTCATGGCAGGAAGCATGGTGGCGTGCAGGCAAACATGGTGCTGGAGAAGGAGCTGAGAGCTCTACATCTTGGTCTGCAGATAGCAGAAGCAACTGTGGCCCGCATTAGGTCTAGTTGAGCATCTGAGACATCAAAGCCTGTCCCACTTCCCCTAACAAGGCCACACTTTCTAATAGTGATCCTCTATGGGCCAAGCATTCAAGGTAGGGAAGGTGTGAGCACAGGCATCAAAATGAGTTTCTCACTGACTGGGCTTGTAGGTTTGGGAGACATGGGTTTCAGGAAATGAGACAGGTGTTTGGGGTGACTTTTTTTTTGTAGGGCACAGGGACAGTCCCTTGTGAAGACTCTTAACCTTGGAAGTCACAGAAGCTCTGGGCAGCATTGGTCTTGGTTCATCTTTATGAACAAGAAATTTCTCTTTTAGAGTGTAGAGTCCCCAGAAGAGCTGGTCGCCAGTAGTGTTTCCCTCTTCCCCATTGGGTTTCTTTCATATACTCAGGGGCTACACTCCCCATCATCTCTTCATATGCAGCTGGGAACAAGCTTCCGGAGTCAGAGATGGAGGGAAAAGGGGAAGAGCTGTGCTGAAGGAGCCCGGCAGAACAGCCAAGCCATGGTGGTGGAAAGGTTGTATTCCCTGGGGGGTCAATTTCTGTTCATCCAGGACAGAAGACAACACACCAAAGAAACCATCCCATCCAAGTCTGTCTTGGTGAATCAAGTGGCAAGTGATGGCTCACTTGCAGGAACAGGGTGACTATGGTAACCGCATCACCAGAAAGTCCCACCACCATAGCACAAGGATTAATGGACGCCGCAACACTAAAGCCCTGGTACAATTTGCAGGTAATCACTGTGGCCACTCAAGGGTGTTCCTCTCTCCAGCAATTGCTCATTGTTTATGTAACTAAAGGACTTCGGAAGAACTCTGAGTTCCCTTGTACCTTTCTTGTCAGTTTCATGAGTCCCCTCCCTCCTCAAGTGTTTCCATCCAGGCAGTGTCTCAATCTAGATGAGACAGCTATGCACAACAGGGAAGAACCTCAATGTTAGGCGACTGGGCCATTTCTCATTTCTAAACACCAGGCAGGGCAGGAATGTGAATCTCAGACATGATTGCTCTAATTTTCAATTACACATTCACATGCAATGGATCTCTGAGCTCTCCCTCTACTCTAGGGTGTATTTGACTTCGATTTACAAGACCTCCTGAACATATAGACACAGAGCAGTGGCCTGGACCCCTCTCACTCATCTTGCCCAGCTGCTGCAGGGTGGGAGCCACAGCCGTGTTTACAGGCAGGCTTATTAAAGCAAATAGGATTTGGCCTAGATTACAAACAGCCCTTCCCTTGATAAGCACATTTGCTGTGTTCCTTCAGGCGGTTCCAGCAGAGAACACACCACAAACAGTGCCTATGTGGCCATGTGGGGTTCACACACACCTTGTCCCTTTGCTTGGGGACAGTTATATATAGTTACTAACTACATGGGAGCCTCGCTGTGCATCACCAAGAGCAGACTGAATTCTTTCTGCCTTCTGTGCCATGCCCCATTCTCTCCAAAGAATCAGGAGCTCAACTTTACTCCCAGCCACTTTCCTGGATTTAGTCATTCTAGCTGAGAAATGGACTGATTTCCAAGAAGCACTTTCTTGACCTCCTTCTCTTAGGAGCATCTGTGTGCTCTGGGAAGCCTGGGAACTGGGCCTGCTGAGCGGGGAGTCAGGAGTCTGGAGCCATGGCCCAGCCTGTCTTTTGTGGGCCAGTAATCCCCTGGATGTTCCTGAGTTTGAGTTCTGGGTTGCAATAGAAAAGAAGGGAATATTCAAAGATCTTTGAGAACTCCTCTGGCTTCCTTTTCCTCCATAGACAATCTCCTCACTTAAAAGCATTGCTGTCTAGCTTGCTCATTTTGATCCTTGTTTTACAGTCCCCACCAGAATACAGGCCACACCAGGGAGGCATTTATTTCTGCTCCATTTGTCACTGTCCTCTCAGAGATAGACCTGGCACATGGCAAGTGCCACTCAGTATCTGTGGCATGAATAGATGCAGGGATGAATGATTGAAAGTTGTTTGCCGTGGGTGTGGTGGCTAACCCTTATGGATTCTGTCTCCCATCCTTCCCTTTGGATCCAGCTACCTTTATGAAGCTGGGAAACCTTTTTTTTACATGGAATCATGGAGCCTGAACAAATGCAGACATTGCAGCCTATACAAAGTGTGTGACACTCGTCTGGCCTTCTCCCCAGTGTAGGTTTTCCCCTTCCTTTAACACCCCATTTTTCCAACCCTGTCCTGAATCAGCCTTTGGACTGTCACCACTCTCATCTAAGGAAGTTCAAAGTTGGCTAAGAGAGTCAGGGCCAAGAAGAGGAAAGCATGTGTGCAGACAAGTCTCCAAAGGCCAGAAACCTGAAAACCAATTTGGTACATCAATTTCCTGGCTGTAATAACTCATGCTTCCACTGAAGCAAAGTCATAAATAGTAAAGAGAGTTCCAGGCCAGTCCACAAAAGTCCAAGTCAGCTAGATATCTTGAACTCATCCCTCCACTCTGGTCCTGTCAATCTTCTCATCTGCTGCCTGCCCTATCTCTCAGACCAGTCCTATATCACAGCTCTGTCATGACCTGTCTCCACAGCTGACTCTTCTTTCTCTGCCTCTCCACTGGCACTTTTTTCTCTGACTGTTGAATGAAGACATTCTTTAAGTTCCCATATTTAGTCCTCCCAGCTTCACAGCCTAGACTTCAGCCCCTGGGGTTCAACCTTTCCTTTAAGATCAATAAAGGTGATGGATGGATCCCTCCAAATCTATGCTGTGCCCCCCAAATCTCTATGCACCTGCAGGTTTTCTCCACCTGAAATCTCCCTCCCTTGTTACGGCTCAGTTGTAGCCTTCTGCTCCACTAAGCTAGACAGTACCTCTTGGGTCAACTTTAAGTGGGCCTGACTCCCTTTCTCAAGTAACCATTGAGCAAACTGAGCAACACAGTTCATGTAAAGGTACCTTGAAATGGCATAATGAAATGGTCTCCTTCAGTCAAAGGTATCTGCTTGTGAAATGCTTGCACTGTATTTCTATAATTCCCATCATAAATCTAAGTGCATATTCTGAATCACAGCTCTGTGCCCTCACGGCCCCAATAGCCTTCCCTCAGGCCTCATTTCCACCTCTGAAATCTCTCTTTAGATTCCACGCAACCTGAACTCCTGATAGAAGCCCACCTGATTTGCCCTCTTACCTATTTTCTACCTCCTCAGCCCCTGTTCCAGCTGGAGCACTCCAGAGTGGGCTCAAGGACAGAGCAGAGGCAGGGCTGCTATTGAGGCCTTGGTCTGCCAAGGTACACTTGTGCATTCATTTGCTCTGCAGTCATTCTGAGAGAAATGTGTCATCATCTTTAGTGCACACATGAGCGTGGAGGAACAATGATAAGTTCAAGGTCATAGACTCACCAGAATGTAGCTGTTTTCTCAGCATCAGGTGGCCAAGGAGAAAACTAAATATGACAGAAACCAGAAGACTTCAGGACACACTTGCCCTTGTTCCTTTGCCCTTAAAGCCTCAGTTGTAAAAGGAGGTGGTCCTGGGGGCAAGAGTGGGTAGGGAGTGAAGAGTGTGGCTGTGCCAAGTGAGCATGAAGGGAGGGGGTGCCCTGCTCAGCCATGCTAATTTTGACATTTTCCCGTGTGTCTGCTTGTCATCATCAACTTATAATTTAACCTCGTGGTGGTGATGCCTCTGGAATGTCAACAAGGCTTGTTGGAATGTCATCACAGTCTAGCAGCTGTCCGCTGGTATTTCTGATACAAATGACACACAGCTGTGTTTGGGTCCACTGTCTCTACCCCCTTGTCCCCCCCAAGCAAACAGTGGTGTGAAGCACACTTAAGCCAGAGAGACAGTCCACACTTCAAGGAGAACGGAGACTTGTTAGGACCACCAGGAACATTTCCTGTGGACTGCTTTGCCTGAGCCAGTGAACTCAGAGTGACTGCTAAAATGCATTATATACAGATGATGAACACAGTGTGGAGGGGGAGCTGCCCTCAAACAGCACTGGAAGGGGCATGTTAGTGATGGGCCATGACCATGTCTGGACAGTTTCCTGCTCTTCAAGAGACTCTTGCTGTGTCTTCTTGTTCTGGTGATGGGGTTGGGCATATTATGGTATTTCTATCCCACAGATGTGGAATTTGAAGCTCCACTATAGGACTCTTCATATGAGATGTGAATAAATTTCTACTCACTTCAGTTAGGTCACCAAGGACAGACCAGAGAAACAGTGCTACCCAAGCTAGCTTAGTGAACTAATGAGTTCACTGGGTTTTCTTACAGGGCTATGGTTAAGAAGCCACTTACAGGATCAGGAATTACTCAAAGGAAGCCATGTCATTGTAAGCCCACCCCAGCATGGGTGATGATTCATGGAAACTTGTGCCCTCTACACAACTTGCAGGTACCTGAAAAGGTGAGAGAGTGTCTTTTCCCCAGTAATTCTGCTGCTTGTATAACCTTAAGGCAGGCTTTGTAAATCTTGTACATCTCAGGAACTTCCTGAGACTTATGAGTTTGGTTTACTTCCTGAGTCAAAATGAGCCTCTCTTAATGAGGGAGAAAATGGCTGCAGAACAAGCTCAGAGAAGGGAAAGGAATTTAAGAACCCAGTGTGAAGAAACACAAAAAGGTTTGATGCAAACTGTCTAGATTTTGTGTCCATTCACTTATTGGTCCAGTAAATCCCTAAGGACTGCTCACCTTGTAAAGGCATTACAGAACATATTTTATCTCTTCCAATGACACATAGCTTTAGTCTATATGGTCTTCTCCTTTGAGATCCTCTCAAATTTCTCTACAACCTATTCCCTTGTAGTGCCCTTCCCCTCCTACCCAGCATCTGTGTTTGAGGAAGGCTCTCTGGTCTGTTGCAGCAGGATCCCATGACACTGATACTTCAGGAAAAGAGAAGACCTGCCCTGTATAGGATTTGGTGAGCAGACTCGGAAAGGAAACTCAGAGTCAGTATATGTCCTGGCCTTAGAAGCCTAGTGTGAGCCAATGGCTAGATGGTACACAGATTGTCCTAGTCTTGCCAGATCACTGCTTGTGTGTGACATGGAAATCCAAGGCCATCATTTTGGAGTCACAAATCAGTAAATGGAGTCTTGCACCTGTCTCCTCTTGGGTGTGGAGCATGCAGGTATGGGAATTTGGGGGCTGAGACTCAGACCCCACCCAAGTCCAAATCCTTCTTGAATTTGACAGTTGAGGATGCTACAACTAACCAGGTCTTGGCAAGTCTCTGTCCACTGCATTTTCCCCATGCTTCTCAGGGTCCAGCCACTAGAAGCATTGACTGCCTGGGCTTCCACGTCATTGCATCCAAGCATGTCAGGATAGTTTTCCTGTGAGTGCTGCTCTCAAGCTGTCTAGTAGACAGATGGAAGTCATGAAATTTGTGGGTTTTGATATGATCAGGAAGCTATTCCTCTTAACTGCATCCTTTAGTCTTCACCATGAAATGTCCCAAAATCTCAGGCTCTTCCTCAAGGTGTAGGGATGCAAGTAAGATAGGATGTCTAAAGAAATGAGAGCACCATGGAGGTTGAGTCTACACATCAAACGAAGCTGTTAACAGAATGTGAGGGAATCTTTGCTAACTAAATATCTGAGAGAGGATTAGTATCAAGACTATACAAAGAACTCAAAAATCTAAAGACCCAAACAACCTGGTTAGTCAGTGGTCTCATGAAATGAACAATCAAGTGTCAAATAATGAATTACAATGAACAGATGAAAAAGCACAACAACCTCACTAGCCTTCAGATAACAGTGAACTAAAAGTAAACTGAGGTTCCTCTCTTCCCAGCTAGAATGACAATCATCAAGAAAACCAATAACAAACACTGGCCAGGATAAGGACAGAGAGGAACCCTTGCACACTGTTGGTGGGGATGCAGATTAGCTCTGGCCAATATGGAAGTCAGTATGTAGGTTCCTCAAAACCTAAAATTAGATCTATCATATGACCTAGCTATACCTCTCCTGGGTATTTACAAGGACTCCAAATTAACATGACTACAAAAGGCACCTGCACAAAAGATTTTCCTATAGCTCTATTCACAACAGCCAAGTTATATAACCAATCTAGCTATCTATTCAATTAGTAGAGAAAATGAATAATAAAGTTTTTTTCAACCATAAAGAAAAGCAAAATTATGTTGTTTGCAGGAAAATGAATACAACTGGAGATTATCATGTTGAGTGAATTAAGCTAGCGTTGATAAGACAAATAGCACATGTTTTCTCTCCAATGTGGGTCCTATATTTTGTATAGATCATGAATCATGTGTTTGCATAGAGTGTGAAAGGAGAAAGGAAACTGCCCAGAGCAGTTGTTTTCAATCTTCCTAATGCTGTGACCCCTTAACAAAGTTACTCATGTTGTGGTGACCCCCATTTATTTTTGTTGCCACTTCATAACTGTAATTTTGCCATTATTATGAATTATAACATAAATATGTTTTCTGGTGGTAAAAGGATTGTTCAACCCCCAAAGGCCTCATTACCCACAGGTTGAAAACTACTAGTCTAGGGGACGAAGGAGTGAGATGGATAGGGAGAAGGAAGAAGGTCATGAGCATGAGCTGGGAGTATGCTCAGCATACAGGATGCGCTTGTGTGGAGTGTCCTATGTAACAGCACCGTGACAATGAACACATACAGCAGCTTCTTTAAGGGAAGGGTTGATGGATGGAAAGAGACACAGGGAGATTAGAGAGGTTGTAGCAAGATGGTTGAGCAGCCAGAGGAGGAGATGGATGCGGAGACACAGAGGAGACCCTTAGAGGACCAGCCACACCTATGCAAAGACCTAAAGGCAGAAAGAAGCTGATTCTGTGATGTGGGACCGAGGGCCACATGGAACAGAAGATCAGAGTACTTGAATAAAGACCTAGTTAGCTACTGCTCTCTGTGTGACAACTGGGAAGTCCTGCCCTGTCTCTGTACTTGTGTCTTCAACTTTGAAATGAGGGCAGGGAGTCATGCATGTCTGTGTTTCTCACATAGGAAGGAAGAGGCAGAAGGATCCAGAATTCAGAGACATTATCAGCTATGAAGTGGATGTAAGGTCAGCCTGGGATATGTGAGATCATATCCCAAACCAAATAAACAAACAAACCAAATTTAAAAAGGAAGGCAAGCCATCCTCTTATATGCTGGTTACACATAATGTTATCATGCCTGTGTCTACAAACAGTTCAGACTCATAGAGAGCCATGGGATACTAGGCACAGAATCAGCCAGGCAGGCCCAATGGCAGTCTTACTTTGCCAACAATGCTGGTGACCATGCATAAGTATGCCAGGCTCAGTGAATATGAACATCATACTGGGCCAGCTCTGCACAGATGTCAATTGGAGATGCAGGAGTAGCAGATGGACCTGAGGTATGTGTAGCAAGACTACCTGGAGTGCCTTCCTCCCAGAAAGTTCTGTGATCTGTATGCAAGGGGGAGGACAATGGCCAGCTGCCACCTTGATGGCAGCTTCAAGCAGAACCAGTGCTGTCACCTTGGTCTTTCCCAGTAACTACCTCTCCTATATCCATCACCATGAGTGGGGAAGAAGAAGGTGCTAGTCACAAGCAGGCAAGAACCCTCTAGTACCCAGTCCAGACCACTATGCCAACCTGCCAGAGCTGAATTTCTTAGAAGCACATGGGTTTATTCACACTGCTTCTCACTCTCTACCTGTTCCTTCTCTCCTACTCCAGGCCCAGTTGCAGTCTTCTCAGTACTCAACAGACACACACAGCCACCCTGGGAAGGCTGGCAGTGAGTGAGGCTAGTGGAGACCATGTACCTACCATCTTTGTCCAGACAGGCTCTACCAAGGCCAGGGTGGCCTTCACTGACCCTAGCATTCCCTCCATGTCTTCTTCCACAAAGCTTACTCCAGTGCCAGCATTGGTATTGTCACTATTTGTTCTCTGTCCTCTCTGGGTAAGAGAGGACAGAAAGGCCCTATGTATCGGGAGAAGACACAAAATTGACTCTCCTGTAAGAGTTTCTCCAGTGCTCCCCTAGGTCTCCTCCCCCCCTGAACTACTCTGCAGAGCCAGGGTGTGCCACTGTGGCCAATGGGAAAGCTGGAGGTAAAAGAGGATACCATATTTATACTAGCATACAAAATTAATCAGGGTCTGACCTTGACCTCCAAGAGCCAGGTTCCTTCTCTTTTGGGGCTTCAAGACCTCCAAGTGACCTTACATGTCCTCTGTTTTGAGAAATTTGAGATCATCTCTGTGTCCCTGGTAACCAGCATGCTTCATCTCTGTTCATCCCTGACGTGGGAGGTCAATGCAATATGGAATATAATATATTATTTACAAGAGTAAGAACTTACACACAAGCTGGGGAGTCAGAAGCATGGCAGGCTTCCAAAAGAGGAGGAGAGAAGAAAGTTTCGTTTTCTCTTTCACTTCCTTTTATCTTCATCTGTGCTAAATTTCCTATCCCGCCCTTATGGGTGGATAGCTTTGTGGGGCTCCCCCCCTACATAGTCCCCTTCTTCTTTGTCTACAAGATAGAGCCATACTAAATGCCCAAGCCATTCAATATGCCTGGGATTCTGAACTGACCTCTAGCCTGTGTGAACTTCACAGATTCTTAAACAGAAGTGTGTTTAAGGGTGTGGGCTTCCAGCCAAGTCAGAGAACATGAAAATCAAGATAATGAAACCATGGGAACACAAGGACACCAGGAAAATCATCAGAGGTCAGGTCCAAAAACATACAGGTCCAAGGCACACCCCAGGTACAGCTTTGTGTCTCAGAACATGAGAGCCCAAGGAGCCATGGAGACCCATCTGAGCCAAGAAGAGGAAACAGAGCTGTCCATGGGTCTCCATCCCTGCCATTTGGCCAGGATTCATGTCTGTAAATACTCTTGTGTCTGAGAGAGTAGAACAAGGAGAAATTACACAGGGAGTCAGAAGGAAGAGCCAGCCTAGGAAGGGGCAGAAGGCTAGGTTCAGCAAAACACAGCCCTGAATATGGGAGAGACTGAGGGTCTTAGGAGAATGGGTGAGCTCTGACAGAAGGTTGTGGCTGCTGTGGTGGTGCCTCCCAGATCCTTTGAGTGAAGGAAATCCTCATTCATTTAACCCCTAGTGCTCACCCTCCAGCTACAGAGAGACCTGTAACCCAAGATCTGCCTCCTCCTTGGAGAGTCCCATGGTGTGAGTGAGCAGTGGGACAGTAGGAGGGTGAGAATCCCTCTTGGGAAGCGTCAAAGATCTTCTGTAACCAGCCTTGCCCACAGAACTGGCTCAGTATCTACTGAGATGGCATCTCCCTAGCTCTTCCCTCTGTCCAGCCTGCTTCCTTCTTTCCCAGTGCACATGTGGTCTTAAGTTATTCTTGCAAGTCCATTACCAGCAAAGCCCCAATACAAGACTCCCTGCCAGGAGGGAAGCCTACATCATAGCTAAGGCTGTATATCTGTACATCAGGTACCTTGCTCAGCATTTCCTTGCATTATCTCACTCATTCTCAGACTTTATGACATGTTTTTATGTCCACTGTACGGATGAGGAATCTGAGGCTCAGAGACATACAGAAAATTAGGCAAAGTCACCCAGCCACTAAGTAACAGAATATTTATATTAAACCAGGCCTATCTGATAACAACTCCAATGGCAGGGTCTGTGGTACCCCAAAATAAGACATGGTGGATTAAGACATTGAGGAGTCCAAGGCAGCCTGTTGAAAGCCTAAGTCCCTGGTCAGTCAAAAATTAGAAGAGGGCTGCTTGAGACTGACCCAGTTTGGGCTTGGATCTATCACTTCTGAACCACCCCAGCCACTCCTCTGCCGTCATTACCCACAAGGCACAGCCTTGGGCTGGGAGCTGGAAATAGCCTTGTATGTGTTTACCCTGCAATTACACGCTACGTTAAATGCTCTGCAAGAACATGGCGATCACCCTGCAATTAACTGGGCCTGTTTCCTGGGCAAGGAGGATGGAGACAGCTACTGAGGGACATCAGTGTTGCCTGGTTTCTCAATGGACCTGGGGGTCACCTTGTGACTTATGCCACTGTTTCTGGATGGAGGAGCCAGCTCCACAAGGGACAACTCCCTCAGCTGTTAGGGAGAGAGGCTGAGTATAAGTCAGCCCTGAGCCTCATGCACTGTGGGCTTCTGTATGACATGGTGTGTGAGCAGGGCTCTGCCTGGCTTCTCTTCCTTGGGGCCTCCTCACGCACTCATATTTCAGTACTTAGCATCTCAATGTCCTGAATCCCATTCACCTATGTATGATACAGTTCCTGTCATGGTGACCCAGTGAATTCCTAGCTACCTTCCAAGCTCTGGCTCAGACGTGACATCCTTTGGTAAGTATGTTTTGAAGGGGAGACTGTATACAAAAGTAAAAGGCTGGGGTTGAATGTGGCTTTTGTTACATAATAGCTCTGAGACTTCAGGCAAGTCACTTGACCTCTCTGAACTTGTGTGTGTGTGTGTGTGTGTGTGTGTGTGTGTGTGTGTGTGTGTGTGTGTTTGTACCTGGTTATCACTTCCTACATCATATGAACATATGTTTATTTGCGTGTGTGTGGAGTGGTGGGGGGACTCAAAACCTTCTCGTTTGGGACATTCTCATTTTGGTAGGGTGTAGGCATGGCACTTGACTCAACAGGATGTGCATGCAGCATTGGCCAATCAGTGATTCAGTGAGCAACCTTCCAGTCTACCCTGAAGGTGCTATTTAAAGCTGTGAGTGTGTGATCACACTTGTGCTTGTGTTCCCAGTTCACTAAACTCCCTGCAGGTGAGCTTGTGTGTGAAAGGCTGTGCATGCACACAGTATTAGTGCACCATGGGAGTTGGTCTCCTGTGGCCAGCGAGTCCGGAAAACAGGCTCCTCAGGTTGTGCAGGTGGATGGAGAATACTGGTAGAAGGCATTAAGGAAAGAATTATTACATATTTACTGCCTCTGTCATTTTCTCCTAATTACATCTTGGCAAGCAGTGTCTCCTGGATGAGTTTTAAATTTTAGTGTCTTTAAAAATGTAATAATAAATCAACATGAGTCACAGCAGCCAAAACCACTAGAGAAGGGCTCAGTTTGGTGGCACCCCAACCAGCCACTTGGCTTCATTCCCCATTGCCTTCAGTCTTTGGACATGACCCTGGATCCACATCAAAAGTAGGTGGACAGTGCCAGGTCCCACCACTGAAGTAGAATTGATTCTATGCAGAGCCACGCAGGATTCCAGAGTCCACACAGGCTGCCAACTTCTCATGAGGCACTGGGAAGAGGAAGCTGGGTGTGTGTTCCCTGGTCAGTAGCCTCTGTTTCTGGACTGAAGAGTCTGGACAGGGCTCCATGGCCCTCAGTGGGGAACAGTTTTGCGCCTCAGAGATGTTTTGAATGGGTACATCTGATATTCATGTATGCAATCGACATCTAATGAAGTGAAGGCCAGGAAGAATGCTAAATAAACACTCCACAATTTGTGAGGCGCCCCTCCCCTGATGGGCAGTACTGAATGGCAGTGACACATAGGGGACCCAATCTGAGTCTTGTCCTTATTGTCAAATAATGAGGCTCCCTGGGGCTTCAGTTTTCAGGCCTCCTCTCATTCTTTTCTTCCCTATTCTGTTTGCTGATGGTAAGGACACTGGGGCACACACACTCAGAATCTATGCTCTTCTGACTTCCTTTCACACAACCTACTCCTTCCTGGTTGGTCATAACCACTGAGATCATGTGGCCCTTACTGTAGACTGGAGTGGACACTGGCCTTGTCAGCTCATGGACACATGCAGCTGTCATCCCTTCTCTCCTCCCCTCTCCTGCCTTCCCAATACCTTCTCTTCCAACCCCTCTGTTCCTGTCCCCTTCTTCTTTCCTCTCCATCTTCCCCATCCCTGTCTCATTGGTGACACTAGGGATCAAGTCCAGGGCCTTGCACATGTGTGGCAGTAACTCTGCTCTTAAGCTGCCTCCTTAGCCCTTTTCTCTTTATTTTGAGAGAACAGCTCACTAATTTGCCCAGGCTAGCCTTGAACTTGTGATCCTTCTGCCTCAGCCTCTCAGGAATCTGGCTTTATGTGGCTTCCTCTTCTCTTGAGAAAAGACTCATGCTTCTCTTATTTGCTCCAAGGATCCATCAGAGACAGCCAAGCTGATGCTTCATCAGACCGGCCTTGCATGGCAGGAAGGAGACCAGTGTGTCCTCATCTTCAAGACAACCTGAGAGTCATTGCAGCTTTCCTGGGACCATTACAGACACCCAGCAAAGTTTGGCCTACTGGTTTTTAATTATTAAAGGCCATGGCATGGACAAGACCCAAGGGAGGGGTCCCAGGATTCTGTACATATTCTGTATGTATGCACATGTGGATATTTGTGCATTGACTCTCTCCTTCCCCCAACTTCTACATGTGAATGATTTGCCCACCGTGTGGAATTTCATGACCCAATCTGCTTGTCCCCAACATTTTCAAAGACCCCCAAATTTACAAAGGCCCTGAATTGATGTGATTTTCTTCTTTTTCAGTACATTTCCAACCTAACATGCACAGTATTGCTTTCTAATTTACTGTTTATCACTTACCGTATCTTCCCCTTGGGACTGTGAGTCCCACAAGGATGAATAACTTGCCTCTCCCATGACTGTGTTACAAGTGCCTAAACAGCACCTGACATGTGACAGTGCAGGCTCTGAGCACTGGCTGATCAAGTATCCCACCAAATCATCAGTGCAGGTCAGCATCACTTCCTGAAGACACCAAGCCACAGAAAGGGTTGCCTTCTGACTTCTTCCCCTAAGGAGCCCCTCTGCTTGACCAATTATTGATGCACATTTTCTTGGAAAGTCAGTTGTAACACACCAAGAATCCAGTCCTCATCCCTTTTCCTCAGTCCCTCAAGGCCTGCTTAGAGTCATCCCTGATGGGATTCAGGCTGATGAGTTCCACAAATTTGTTATCCCCAGTGTCACGCTTTCTTGAGATCCACACTATGACTCTGGGAATGGCTGAACGCCTGCTATTCCCTAAAGTGCCCAGATGCTGCCAGGGAGCAGAGCACCAGGTTTCACACCATGCCTTTCCACAGCAGACGTTCCACAGATTGCAGTTACCCCCAGAGTCATCTTCCCTGGTGAGTCTTAATCTTCTTTTTATACAAACAAGAGTGTGAGCTTTGGAGAACAAGTAGTTTAGAGACCTGGGATTCCAAGAGAGGGCGGCCAGGCTCTACAGCTATACCAACATAGAAAATCTGTGGAGTAGCATGCTAAACATGGGAGCACAAGACCAGAGACCAGGAAACTGGGTGCATGCTTCTATCCTGAATGCCTTCCCCATTATCATGTGCAGCCACATCAATGACAGGACAGTCACTGTCAATGTGCACCCCAAGTTGTTACTCTACTGATCATCATGCTAAGTACCTCACATGGTACTCTACTGATCATCATGCTAAGTACCTCACATGGTTTAAGTCATTTACTTCTGACAAGTCTACAGATGGACCTCACTGTATACAGAATCAGCCAGTGATGCAACATGTTAACTGGCCACAAATCATATAGCAATGGAGCAGCTGAGTCATTTACACCAGTATCAGGGAAATGTGTCAGACAGGCCACCTGCTGGCACATCAGAGCATGGCTACTTTGCTCTCAGGAGCAAGTGGCCATGCTCTGATGCTGAGCCCTGACTGACTCCAGTTTTCTCTGCCTTTGCTCCTGAGGTCAAGCCAAGGCCCTTCAGCACATCACCCCAGACTTTGATTTAGCTTCCCAGGGCTCTGATGCATCCCATTTCTTATGGGCATCACTTCTTGTGGCAGTTACCGCCTGCAGCCTCTGCAGCCCTCTCCCATCTTCTTCAGAGGATCCACATTGGTTACCAGGTACTAAAAAGGTTTTGTAGGCCATCATATTCAGTCCTTTTACTTGATGTTTAGTGAACATCTGACCTAGAGAAATTACAACCTGCCTGACAGATGCATCCCGGGCCTAGCAAACTTATTCCAATAGCCCTTTAAAGGAATTTTATTTATATTATGTATAACTATGTGTAGGTATATGTGTAGGTATATATGTATCTGCATGTAGGTATGTGCAGAGGCCAGCAGTTTCAGATGCCTTGAATCTGCTTGACATGGGTGCTGGGAACCAACTCAGGTCCTCTAGAAAACTAGCAAGTGCTCTTAACTGCTATTTTCAATCCCCCCACTCTTTAACCTAGTAGCCCATTAACCAGCCTTTAAGATTTTTTGAGCACCTACTGAATGGACATACCAGAGGCAATCAATTCTGTGACCACTGGTGGGCTTAGCACTGGTGTCCACTCATGCCTCTATCCACTCAGGTCTTCATTGAACACATCCTTAGACTCTAGGGATCCAAAAGTCAAAATGGTGACCTGTTCTAATGCTGACGGGAATTTTGTTTGCTTGCTTCAATACACACAATTTTAGAAAACAAATAACAACTAATTGCTCAAAAAGATGATGAGATAATCAAAACCCTGTGGCATTTGGTCATGTACGAGGTAGCTGCTGCCGTGATGTTGAGACAGGCAAGCCAGGGGATCAAAGGAGACACGCTTGAGGAATGGACATCTATAAGAAGGCTTAAGGATAGTGAGCATTATTTAGGCAAGAAAGACATGGGAAGAGTGAAGCAAGCTCAGAGGACTGAGGTAGGAAGAATACAATGGTTTACAAACTGTAGCAGTATCGTATCATATAAGATAGTATGGCAGATACGGTATAGAATGTGTGCATGGTATGAACATGCACCTCTGAAGGGCAAGCCTCTTTCAAAGCAAGCAGCTAATACTTGGTGGCTGCCTATTGTTTATCAGTCCTATATGCTATCACAGTATAAGAACAATCCCATTCTTCAGTGGAGAAACTGAGACAAAGGAAGAAGGAGACTTGCAGAACAGTTCCTTAGCTGGCATTTTTAACCCTCCATGCAGCTTGGTCCTGTTATTGTCACCTCTCTTTGCCACGTTTCCAGCCTGCATGGGTTCTCATCTGTCGTTTCAAATGACCCACTAGGTAATGACATCCACATTGCCATTCTCCCAAGAGAACTCCTAGGATCTGGGAACCAAGCCCACCTCTGTCTGCCAGCAGGGGAAGCCCAGTCACCTTCTGAGCTGTGATTTACACTTCCCAACTGTCTTGTCCTTCAGGCTAAGCCAAGCCTTTGTCCCAAATTGCTCCCATACCTGGATTATCTGTTCTAGCTACTTCCATTTCCCTGCTTTTCCCTCCTAACATGTCTTCTTAATAAATCGGAGGAACATATCATGGGCACTGCTCTGGGGAACCCAACATTAAAGAGAATCCAACTTGAGTGATTCATAAAGGTTTTCCCTTGCTAGTAGAGCTGTGATAATATCAGCAGCAGGAAAGCATAGTGTGGGAGTGGGGATGACATGTTCAAGAGCAGGGACATCCCTGGGAGTGCAGAGAAGAGGGCTACCTGAAGGGATGTGAAGCATAAGTTAGACTTACAAGTGTGTTTGATCTGTAACCTCAGTGTAGAAAGCAGCACACAGGGCAGGGGTACCACACAGGTACTTGTAAAACTCAAGGATTTGTCTTGCCTTGGTTTAACTATGGAAAACAGTACAAGAAATGAGATCCCAGCTCCCAAGGACAGAGTGGCTTTTCGGTATGAAGCCAAGGAGGCTTTACCAGAGCCCTGCACCCATATCACTATGTTGTACATATATTTTCTCTAAATTGAAAGATGAGAGAGAGAGGCTCCTTAAGATTCTGGGAGTAAATACAACTCACAAGGCTCAGAAAGCTTCTGAAACCCAGGAGGTTTACAAGGCACCTCCCTAAGATTTTACGATCATCAAGTAGCTGCTGGTAAAAGAAACTTGAGCTTCCCAAAAGCCATTCAGAGACCAAGGGTTGCAGTCTTCATGAGTCATCACTCAAGCTAGAGTGGGCTTTGTAGTGAGGCTGCTGCTCTTGAGTAATTCGTGCTGCTGGAACACCTTACCAGCATTCCTATACATATCCCTAGTAAACTCACTTGTCCGTTAAGCTAGACTTGGGTGGAGTCTTTTCTTGGGTCTTTCATCTGTGCTGCATCTGAGGTGAATAAACATTTGTTCATGTTTCCCCAGGAAAAGGCATTCTATGGGTAGACACACCACAGATCCAGTTCCACACTCATACTTCCCAGCGATGGACTTAAAAGGGCAATTCAGGCCACTCAACATTGAAATAAAGGAAGTCATCTTGAGACTTAAATGACACTAACCCCCAGAGGTTCATATATTTGAATGCTTACTCAGCAAACACCAGCTTTTTATTTTGATGTTTTTCATGTAGGTTGGGCAATTGATACTGACCACAGGGTTGACCTTGGGCCTCATTGTATAGACTTGGGAAACAGCTGAGTAGATAAAACAGATAAAGACTCAAAGGCTCTGAAAATAATTTTTGAGCCCATTGCCTTCATTGTTTTCCCATAAGGAGCCCAACTCAGTTTAGCTGTACAAACATTTACAGGTGAGACACAATGGGAAAGGGGAGGCTGTGGGAAATAAGATACAGCAACTGCCTTGGGAGGTTAGGGGTTTCTCGGGGGGGGGGACACTGAGAATCACAACCAGAATGCAGCCTGGGAAGAGCTGAATAAGGGGTGTGAAGTGGGTGCCAAGGCAGGAGTAATTGGTTTTGCCTAGAGCACTTTGACAAGAAGCAGCTAGACTGCCACATCTCTCCCAGAGCATTAAACACACATAGTAATTTTCCAAATGAATTAACCATGAATGATGGCATATACTTATTAGTTCAAAGACATTAATTCAAAGACAAAAGGAAATGCCACCCTCCTATCTTAACCCCAAATTTCTAGGTCATGATGCTAAAAAAGAATAAGAGGATGAAGAATAGCTGATTTGGATACAGAATTTTCTAGAATCCAAGTCAAACAGCTTCTAAACCACATAGATGATCTGTGATGTCATTTGGGAGAGTTCACCAGTATAATGAAAACATCAGATCACTCTTGTATGAGTGAATTGGTTTGAAGCTTGGTGTTGACGTGTTAGGGGAAAGCTATTTTATTCCCTCTGAACCTAACAGCCACTGTAAGGGTCAGAATAATAAAACTAGGAAATGGTTCTTAGAGTCAGCTGGTTCAAACCCCTCTTTGGCTTTGCTGATATGGAAAACACACCAGAGAAGGAAGTGAACCTGGACAAGTAGCTGAGAACAACCAGGCTAAGGTCCTGGGGCTCCTGATCCACCATGAATGTTTCTGCCATTTGCCTTACAATGAACCATTTGTTCCAACTCTCCCAGTTCACATAGCCTCCGGCCACACACCTACACACACACACACACACACACACACACACACACACACACACACACGTAAATTGATCCCCATGTGGCCCACCACTTTCTCTTCATGGCATCTCACAGGGTCTGGTCTCCAGGGGACCATAATCTGGCAAGGAAGAAAAATCCAAATGTAATAAGCTCTTGGCTTCCACAAGAGTTCCACAAAACAGCCTCATCTGCTATTCCCTGCCAACCAAGGCAGGAAGCTCTGCTAACTTCATTAATAACTTAATGAGATTATTAACCACTACCTAGTGGGAGAAGATTTGGTCTTTCGTCTTGGTTGTGGGAAGGCATCCATTTTTCACACAATTACAGCCTGAGAGGGTCATCACCAGGACTGCCAATTGTGGGCTTATTAGGAGCAATTTGGACATGAGATTGGATTTCCTTTTCTGCACAGAACTTTTGTTCAAAGCAAATGAACTCGTGTTCCTTATTTGGTATTTAATACAAGTTGTCCAGGAGGTGGGTCTATAGGATGTACTCAGGGGTGGAGTCATAAGAACACTTCACAGGGAAGCAGAATACCTGGCAGACAGCCTGCATCATCCTCAGGGTCTGAAGCAGAAGCTCAGAGTTACTCACAGCACTTCCAACTAACTAAGGAAATGTGTGTTCCCCAAATGGGGCACAGACAAGATGTTCTTTCTCCATACTCTGTTTTGGCATTCCCTGTCTAATGGTGCACAGACAAGTTCTCCATGCTCCATTTTGGCCAGAATGCATGTTATCTTGGAGTACAACACCCAGGAGCTCAGTCTGGTCAGGGATTCTGATTGGATGCCAGTGACATTATGGGAACAGCAGGCTGCTTGAGAAAACAAAAGGAGGGATGAGAAAATTGATTTCTTAGGTCTCTCTGTGGTTCAGAAAGCATTTGTGGAGACAGCACCCATGACCCTGACACTTTGTTCCTTTACGTTCTTCGTTGGGAGTTTCAGCATCTATGAACGATGAGTCAGTGTGTGCCTGACTCTGAGCTCAGGCACTTCATGTTGGTAGTTTGGGTAGAAGTTTTTGTTAATAAAAAAATCAGCAAGTACCATACATCAGGTTCCATCTCCTTCTTTAAAAAAATCACTAGCAACTGTACCTCCAATGCCCAAAAATTAGGTTACAGAAAGTGTATAGCAGGGATTTATTTGGTAGATGAATGGATGACTGGGGCCAGACCACATGAATACTGAGAGGCTCTAAGAAAGAGGCAGGAAGCTACACAAGGGAACAGCTGTTCTGAGATCACAGCCATCAGGACTCTTGCCCCAGGTACCCTGCTATGATGGATCTATATGAACAAACTGATTGGGTTGGAAAATGCCTAGAAGAGTTCAGACATACGTTTCTGGGTGAGTCGATGAAGGTATGTCTAGAGGTGACTGATAATACAACCCAGGAATAGAGTGGGGAAGACCTGCCATGAATATGAGCAGCAGAATCTAATAGGCTGGAACCCAGACAAGAAAATAAGCAGGGGGGCAGGGGTGGGAAGCATTGACTCCACTTTTCTTGAGTAGGTGTAGTTGCCTGTGGAGGTCAAACTCTGCATACTCCAGATTTTGAATGTGGACTTGCCTCATCAACTCTTTAGGAGCTTCTATGCCTTCACCTTCCTCCATGGCCACATCATTGCTCCCCCCTGTTCTGAGGCCTCCATATTCTTGCTTAGAAACCACTGGTTTCCCTGGCTCTTCAGTCCAAAGATGGCCATTGTGGGACTATGCAGCCTCAGATCCTATGATCCCCGAACAACTCATGATGACAATACAAAAAGCAAAGGAATGGTAGCACACTGCAGGCTGGGGACCACCCCTGTAACAGCAAATAGGCCCTTCCCACAACAGTCTCTTACTGTTTCTCTTGAAAGGGACAGAATGAAAATACCTTGTTTTTTAAGTATCATAGATCTTTTAGCATCAGGAAGACACTGTCAAGTCTTCCAAGTTTAAACTCCAGCTGCTTAAGAGATGTGACAACTTGGCAAGTCATTAGCTTCTCTGAACTGAGAGTCCTGCCTATATCACTTGATGTGGGTAGCGCTTGGCATCATAAAGGAAGCAGGAGGGAACAGGACCACAGTACCGCAGCCTACATTCTGTTCTGCATTCTCCACCTGTGCATTATGTTTAGTTTCCTCTTCAGAAAGTAATGGAGTCTGAAAGATGCCATGGATGAGCCTTTTCAGTGTGGACAGGGTGAGCCTTTTCTGTGTGGACAGGGTGTAGGCGCCCTCCCTCTCCCTTGCCATTTGTCTGTCTTATTTGCCTGTGTATCTCCAGAGCCCAACACAGTGCCCTCTACTTAGGACATCTATCACATTAAGCTTCTATCATGTCAGCTGTCTTCTGCTCTGCAAACGTTCATCAATGCAGGGCAGTGCCAGCCTATTACAGAGCCAGAGGATGTTCCCACATCAGGACTCCACCCCAGCAGCCCAGTGCTGCCCCTGCTACTCGTAAATTGCTCAGTATTTGTCAGCAGCCAGCCAGGACCTGCAGATAAGTTGGCCATATTATAAGATGATCCATGTAACAGCAGATTCGCCAGGGACACCATGGGAGTTGGCAAATGTTCTTTCATTTGTCACCCTGAGGAACGCCACATGGTGTCACTTGGATGTGGCCAAAAAGAGCATCAGAAGTCACACCATGCTGTGAGACCAGAGGAGTTTTCTGACTACTCTGCAGCATCCCTTCTTAGGTTGCAAAGTTGCGAGGTGCACTCAGCAATATCTGCTGGGTAATTGCTTCTTTCCCTGAGCATGCCAGAGTGATGAGTATTTTACTTCCCCTTAAATGAGGGTTTGCTAGCAGGCCTGTGTGTTTTTCTCGCCTAATAACAAGTGACAGCAAAGTGTAAAATTAGCTATAACAAGAATGGGGTTGAGGGTGGAGGGGACTGGATTTTGCCAACTTGCTTACAAGGTGAGAAGTCAGTCACTGGCCCTCAAGATGAAGTGACATCTGGGGGGTTGTGGTCAGGGATCAAGTTAATGCCTGGTTCTGCATACTTTCAGATTTGGGAGTTAGGAAACTTGTGGTCTCTCAACTTGGAAAGTTATATTGCTGCAGACATCAGCTCATTTGATCCAAGAGTCCCAAAGGATTGGGACAACACAGGAGAAATGAGCTTCTTGCAATAAGATTTCAAGCATTGCACCCTTGAGAACCCGATCTATATGTGTGATTCATTCAGCCTTTCCCATATGGAATCTCACTAGTGCTATATTAATAAAAGAGCATCCCACAGCCTTTGTAACTACCCTGTACCCTAACCCCTGGCCTCAATACCTACCTTCATGAAGCCAAACCCCACACATGTTAGTGCTGATGGCTCCTGCTGGGTCTCTGTAGTAGGGGAGGAGTTATCACCTCCCTGAGCTGAATCCCCTGTTCATACAATGAAGATAATAATGTTCTATCCACTGGCAGGCAAGAGGCTAAAACCAGGAAAATTATATGAACTGGAGCCATTTTTCCACCCTCACCACACAGTTCCTACCTACCTCTCACACCTCACTTCCTCCCCACTCTCCTTTGTACCTTGGCTCATGTTCTAGTGAACAATACCTCTCTCCCTCTGTCCCTCCCTCCATCCCTCTGTTCTTCCCTCCCTCCCTCCCTTCCTCCCTCCCTGGCTTCCTTCCTCCCTCCTTCCCTCTGTGTGTGTGTGTGTGATCTTTTTAAATTGTATTCTTTTTAAATTTTATTCTTGTCCATATTTGATGGGGAATAATTGACAAAAAAGAATGATATGTGTCTATGTCACAGTTTCATATTCCATATGAATGTCCGCTGTGAACTGACCAACAAGGATCAAGCTACCTAATATCCATCACACCTTACACCTCACAAAATGCACGTTATGGGCAGAACACTTAAGATCCACTCTTCATGGATTTCCATACACAGCAAAGCCTTGTTCATCACAGTCACATTACTATACCTTAGGTCACAAGCCTTTACCCATCCTACACAGGACATTGCATGTCCTTGACAGTTATGAGCCTGTTTCTGCTTTGTAGCCCCAGGCAGCAATCATTCTACTTTGTTTCTGCAAGGTCACTTATTTCCCCCTCCAATCCACATATAAATGAGATCATTCAGTATTTATCTTTCTCTGACTGGTTTATTTTGTTTAATGCAATGTTCTCCGGGATCATACACATTGTCACAAATGAAGGAATTTCCCTTTGTTTTAAGGCTGAATATTAATCCTATGTGGGAGAAGGGTTCACTTTTTTATCACTGATCCATTGATGAACATTTAGTTTGATTCTTCATCTTGCCTGTTGAGACTAATGTTGCACTGAGCATTGGAGTGTAAGTACCACTTTACCACTTTGAGATACTGATTTCTTGTGGGGTGTGTGTGTGTATGCATATCAGTGCCTAAAGAGGACAGAAAAGGACACTTGGTCCCCTGGAGCTGGATTTTTTGTTATAGAGATCTTATGGAACCTGTAGATCACTCTATGAAACATGGACATTTTAACAGTAAAAATTCTTCCAATCAGGAAACACATGTTCTATTTCCATTTACTTGTACCTTATTCAATATCTTTGATCAACATTGTAGAGTTTTCAGTCTACATTTCTTTCGTCTCCTTATCTATCCCAAGTATTTTTATGCTCTTACACTTGAGCATGTGCCTTGATTCCTCTTTCACTGTTCACTGTCACTCTATAGAAATATAACCGATTTGTTTCACAGCGTGTGTACCTTGTAACTTTGTGAATTTTTACTAACTCCAACAATTTAGGGGTTTAGAGATAGTTTGTGTCTTTTTTTTCTGTTTGCATGACTCTTATTTATTTTTCTTGCCCAGTTTTTCTGCCTAGCACTTCAAATACTATGTGGAATAGACACAGCAAGAATGGGTATCCTTGCTTTCTTCTTGATCTTAAGGAAATCGTTTCAACTCTTTGTCCATTCCATTTTAGCTGTGGGCTAGTCACACGTGGCCTTTATTTTATCAGTCCTCCACACAGTTTGCTGATAGTTTTGTCATGAAAGCTTGTTGAATTTTGTTAAACACTTCTGTGTTTACAGAGAAGGTCATATTTTACTTTCATCCTGTTGATCTCCTGTTGCTAATGATATGGTTGAGGCTTTCTCTTTCTCTTTCTTAGCCAGATAAGCTGTCTGTTTTGGGGAGTTTTTTATCATCTAGGTTACCCAGGTCACTGACATATAATTGTTCACAGTTGTCTCTTATGATTGCCTGCATTTCAGGGGTATCAAATAAAGGGCTTAGCACCTATGTTTAATTGTTCATGAGTTTCTCTTTGTTTCTTAGTCTAACTCAAAGTTTGTCACTTCTATCTTTCAGAACCAGAACTTAGACTGAGGAGATAGCTCAGTTAGGAAAGAGCTACTGAGGATCTGAAAACTACACAAACATGAGGTGCTGAGTTCAAGCCCCAGAACTCACTGTGAAAAGCTGGGATTGTTGATGTGGGCTTGAAATACCAGCCCCAGAAAGATAAAAATAGAGGCATTCCTGAGGATCCCTGGCCAACAACTCTAGCCTGTTCAGTGAGTCCCAGATCCCAGTGAGAGACCCTTTCTCAAAAATCCATATAAACAGCTCCCAAGGAACAATATCTGAGGCTACCCTCTGGTCTCCATACAAGTGTACAGGGCATGTGCACTGTGCACACCATACACACAATCCAAATTTGGTTGAGTTCTGTGATTCTTCTTGTTTTTTTGTGTTTTTTAAACTTCCACTTTGATTTTTATCATTTTCTTTGGGCTGCTTTCTTCCTTTAATCCCTTGAGGTGAAAGTCGGGCTGCCCGAGACCTCTCCTTTTCCTCAGTGTAGGCACTTGCCACTGCACACTTCCTTGAAGAGACCTCTTTATATGCTCTGCCTCTTATAAGTTTCCCTGCGCTAGGCTTTCATTCCCATTTTTCTCAGTCTTTTTCTGCCTCCTCTTTTGGGTTCTTTGACTGGCTTCTCAGCTATGTTGTTTGATTCCTACATATTCAGGAACGTGCCTCATGTTATTGATTTCTAGTTTTGTAACTACATGGATGAAATGATACTTAATGCAATTTCCATTTTCTTAGGTTTGTGGAGACTTGCTTCATGGCTTGATTTGATCTATCCCAGAGAATACCCTGTGTGCTCTTGAAAAGGATGTGTGGATGGAAAGTTCTGTATCTGTCGGTTGAGTCCATTTGGTCTATAGTACCGTTCAGGTCGATTGTTTCATTATTGATTTTCTGTCAGGAAGATCGGCCTTTCTTGAGAGTAGAGTTCTGAAGTCCCTGCTAATGTTTCTTTCTGGTCCCTTTCTCCTTGCAGTTTTGTTCCTTCTTGCTTTATGTACTTAAGTGTTCAGATAGTAACTGCATGAGCTTAGTAATTACTGTTTCCTTTGGTTAGTTGACACTTTTGTAATTATTCAATGACTTTCTTTGTCTCTTACTTCAGGTTCCAACTTAAATTCTGTTCTGTGTAGGGGCTGGAACAATGACTCAGTGGTTAATTGCATTGACTTCTCTTCCAAGGGACCTGGATTTGATCTCTGGTACCCACATGGTATCTTAGAACCGTCTGATTCTAGTCCCACTGGGGAAAGGTGATGCAATGCTCTAGTCTCTCTAAGGTCATTGCACACACAGAGAACACAGACGTGCTTACAGGTGAAACACTCACATGGGCAAAACAATAAAATGATTTTTAATTAAAAAGTTTAAGATTTCTATTCTGTGTGATACACACATAGCCACAGTGGCTCTTTCTGGTTATCACTGCAGAGATTTCTTTGCATCCTTTCACTTTCAGACTGTATGTCCTGAAAACTAGAGTGCCTTTCAAGCATGGAGTCTCATTGAAGATTTTGTAATTCAGTCCATCACTATGTCCTTTGTTTAGAATAGTTAATGTAATTGCATTTTAAGGGGTTATTAAGTACGGATTTAAAATTTGCTTGTATGTTTGCTGTATTTGAGTCAGGGTTTCATTACGCAGGGTGGCCCAGAGCTGATCTTATAGCCTAGGCTGACCTCAAACTTGTGGCAATCTTCCTGCTTCTGCCTTTCAAGTATGGGAATTACAGGCATGTGCCACCATGCCTGCTTGCTACTGACATATAATGATTGCTATTTGGTTATTTTCCAGCTCTCTTCTCCATCTCTTTCTGTCTTTATTTGATTGGATAGCCTTTGTAGCCATAGGCTATGATTCTTGTCTCTGTCATACATGTAGCTACTGCAGGTTATCATTGACTTACACAAAGCATTATGGCGTTCTACCGGAAGCCAGCCTGTGGAGTACTTGCTACTGGAGAACTGACTTCCTCTCCCAGGATACACATTAAAGTGTGGTTGTGTTGGTACACATTTGTAATCCCTGTGTTGGGGAGATGGAAGTGGGCAGAGCTCTGGAACTCATTAGCCAACTACTCTAGGCATCTTGGTAGTCCAGTGAGAGACCCTGTGTAAAAACAAGGCAGGCAGCAACTGAGAAACAACACCTAACATTGATTTCTGGCCCCACTCATATATCTTCATTCACTTTCACCCTGTAACACACGCGTGCGCGCGCACACACACACACACACATCTAATAAAATTTACTTCAAATAACTCTGACCACTAGAAAATGCCACATTTTAGTGTTTCCTCTTCACACATTTATATTATTAATGTTACAGCTTACATCTTTTATATAGTATATATTCAATTACAAATTATTATAAGTGTAGCTATTTGTAATACCTTTCTCTTTTAAACTCACATTAGTGGTAAAAGTGATCTATGTGCTACATTACAGTACCAGAATGCTCTGAAGCTGACTGTAATACTGTCTTTACTATGCATTTTAACTTTTATGTTAATTAGGATCCTTTCATTTTGCAGTGAGAACACCACCCACTAATATTTCTGACCAAGCAGACAAGTGATGAACACCTACAACATACACATAGATGTGAAATTCTTAATTTCTCTTTCATTTCGCTGAAACACAGCCTTTATGGTTATAGTATTCGTGTTTTGAAATTTTTATTTCTTTCCACATTTTGAAGATACCATTCCTGTCTATCCACACCTGCAAGGTTTCTGGAAAGATCGACTGCATGGCTGGGACCAAACACCCAATAAGAAACAGATTCAAGGAAGAAGGGTATCTTTTCTTTAAACTTTTTTATTTACTGTTGAGATGTCTGATCATATCGCATGTACCATCAAGAAGCAGAGAAGTCAGGCTACAAAACCTTAAGGCCTGCCTCCAAGTGACCCACTTCCTCCATTGAAGTCCTGTTGCTTAAAGATCCCAGTATGTCTTCTAACAGCACCAACATGGGAGGCCATGTATTCAAATGCATGAGCTTATGAGGGAACACATCACATTCAGACCATGGCATCACATATGCTATGATAAGTTGTTTGTTTCTCAGTGCCTCCAGAACTTTTTGTCTTTTGAACATTGGAGTCTGATGCATCTGTGAAAATATTTCACTTTATAACTATTTGGGGCACCCCAGCAACACTGATCTGCATGTTCATTTCACTGTATGGATGGAAGGAGTTTCTTTTCTGTCACTTCATTTAGCTATGTGGTTATCTATTTATTTGTTTATATTGGAATCAAAACCAGGGCCTTGCACGTGGTAGGCAAAGGCAAGTGCTTTAACACCAAGACATTCCAGTTCTCTTTTTACTTTTTGTTTCGAGATAGGATCTCATTAAGTTGCCCAGACTTGCCTTGAACTCACTCAGTAGCTGAGGCAGGCCTTGAATTCTGTGATCCTCCTGTATCAGCCTCCAGAATAACTGCCACTAGGCCTTGCTTGGTCGGTGTTTTCTTTTTTTTCAGATCAGCTGTCTGTCGCTCTCTTTCTCTGCTCCTCCAACACTTCCGCACAGCCCCTATTCATTTGTTCTGTTGGTTGTTGTCCTCTTAGTCCTCCAGGCTGTCTTCATGTTTTTTCTCCATGGCTCACAGGGTTTGCGCGGGGTGGTGGTGGCGGGGAGGGCTGTTCTGATCTCTTGTCGGGCAAGGTGCAGGTCTACAGCTCCCTTGATTTGGTGATTCACTGTG
The DNA here is from genome assembly GCF_017639785.1 of Mesocricetus auratus. Lineage (NCBI taxonomy): Eukaryota > Metazoa > Chordata > Mammalia > Rodentia > Cricetidae > Mesocricetus > Mesocricetus auratus. The sequence continues at coordinate 60,236,725 of NW_024429191.1, forward strand.
TCTCACTATGACTCCTTTGTTCATTTGGTGATAGTGTGTCTCCCTGATTGCTCATGCCCCTCAGGCTCTAGTGTGGGTGTCTGCATTTTGATGAGCAGACAGCTATCTCTTCCAGTCTTTATAGTTCTGTTTCAATAAGTTAAGTCCTGTATCAGTTAGCCTTTCCAGCACTTCTCAGGACCATAGGATCCATGGGAAGGATACTGATAGACTCCCCACATGAAAGAACCTGAGTTCTGGGCCCATGCGAGTAAACCTAGAGCTTTGTGTGAGCAGGTGTGTGGGTCCTAGGGAATAGACCTGCAAAATGGGTACAGTGAGTTTGACCCAGTGCTGGGATTCATAAAAAATAAAGTTGCTCATTCTCTCTCTTTTCCCCATGTGGAAAGCCTCTGTGATATACCACCTGGACTTGGAAAGATGTGATACATGTGATGGGAAACTGTCTGGCCTATGTCAGTAAACCTTTTCTTATTTCTGTGTTCCACCTAGATACTGTAATCTCTTATCTATATCCCTTTGCATTTATGGAAATATTTCTGCACATGAATAGTCAACTGGTATGTCTGTGAAAGGAGGAGTGCTTGAACCCCACTCCTCAGCTCCTCCACTTTTAGATCTTAAAATGACTTAGTAGCTCTGATCAACATAGCTTTTTTTCTCCTCTGGCTCAGTCCTTCTTATACCCTTTACAACTCTGCCCCCTCTTCTGGAAAAGATGACATGCTTGCTAGGCACACGCCCTGAAGCCACTCAAGATCAGCTCTCATTTGGAATGGGACTCTTATAGCTCAGGAAATACAACTGATAATGAGTTGTATCAAATAAAATAATTCTGTACAGCAAAGAAAACAATGGAGTGAAGAGAAAGCCTAGAGAATGGAAGAAAACCTTGGCTAACTGTTCATTGAACAATGTATTAGGATCCATAATATATAAAGAACCTAAAGGTTCAATAAAAATGGATAATCTAATTAGTAAACAGTCAAATGAACTAAACAGACACTTTTAACAAGAAGTATAAATGGTCAATGACTACATGAACTGTTCAGCTTTTAGTCATCAGGGAAATGCATGTCAAAACTACATGGTGAGTCCATCTAATCTCAGTCACAGTGGTTATCTTGAACGAAATAACCAAGAGTAAAAGAGGATTTAGACTAAAAAAGGAAACCCTTCAACAACATCATTTGTGGGAATGTAAACTCTGCAGTAGCCACTGTGGGAATCAGTGCAGAGATTCCTCAAAAACACAAAACACAAGTACCACTGTTTGATCCAGCTAGACTACTCATGGGCATATACCCCAGAGAAAGAAAATCAAATGAAATGCATGTGCACCAAGGCTCATTGCAAGCACTGCCCACACCAGCCAAGTTACAGAGTAAGAGCCCAGAGATGGATGAGTAAATAAAATGTGCCTTTTATATGAATGCAGTTTTATTCAGTCATAAAGAATGAAAATATGCTGTTTGTATTAAGTGAATGGAACTGGAGATGATCTTGCTAAGCAAAATCACCCAGACATGAGAGGTCAGGTCAGGACCCTACTTCTTTATTGACCATCTTGTGATTTTTGTCCTGAGACTCACATCTCTGCTTTGCCAGCTGGTGATTCTTTTGGGCTTGGCGAATAGAAGGAACTGGAGAGGGCTGCAAGGTAGGATGAGGAAGAGGCCATTTGTATCTTCTGGTTTACTTCATGTGAACAAACCATCTGCTTCCTCTTCCTGCCGGCATCCCCTGTTTACAGCTCCACCCTTCCGTGGTTATCTAGCCCAGCCAGGTTTCCTTGCATTTCACAGCACATGTCTTGTATTCCTTCACAAAGACCAGCACTATGTGATGGGTGGTTCCTTTCCCAGAAGCTCCCACAGGTTCTTTCTTCCATGTTCAGAACAACTGACCCATCAGGAAAGAGCCCCCTCCCCAGTGGCCCTAGATTGGGATCTGCAGAATGTCTCCTCTTGGCATCTCCGTTTTACGAATTCTGACATCTTCATTGTCTTCTCTCATTTCTACAGACACTGGCTTCTTTTTTAGTAACTGCATCTGTAATCGCTTATTCCCTCCTTGTCCTTTACGTTATCTAGCTCACAATTCATTATTCCCAACTAATAATTTTTTGGTTGAATTCTCTTTGTTAAAAAAAAATTGGGATGACTTTTCTCTCCCAGCTAGACACTGATGAATTCATCCGTATACAACCTATGACTTACATTTATCAAAGGGCACATCACACATACACACAGTACTGCTAGTTGCCATTAATTTCACTGCACTATTTTGTCTTTCTATCCCTAGGGCCAAAAGTAGAGTCTGGTTCAATGAACACTAATGAAAATCTGTGAATAATAACAAAATAATTGAAGAAATGAATGTGGATGTCAAAATGGGTCCAGGCACAATTGTTGGGGCTTCTGTTCATGTCTCCTTTGCTGGAATTGTTTTGGGATAGGGTTTCTTCTGACATGTTCCAGTAGAAAATAAAGGATCACATATGAAAGCCATGGGATTACATTCCAATTGGTTCATGAGAGACCCAGTCCATAAGAGAGCCAACCTTTAGCCTTGGTGTCAAACCTTGGCTCCATAAATTAATCACTGTGTGCCTTTGAGCAAGTGACTTAACCTCTCTGACCTCCGTTTTCTCATTCATAAGATATAACTAAATCCTTTTTCAAAGGCTTCTTACGAGGAATAAATGAAAAGAAACCTATGCAAATTAGCCTATTGTAATAGATGCCACAGGATAAGAGCTAAATATTAATGAGTCGTCTTTCTCGCCCTCACCCCACCCATCCCTTGACTGTTATAACCTAAAGCATCGGTGGAAATCAAAGATATTTCATTTTCCAAAGATACCCAGGAGGAATGACAGGCTGTGATCAGTCTTCATCACTATCATCGTCATTATCTCCGTTGCAATTAAGTGATAGCTCAATCAAGGCTTGGTGCTTAGCAAGTTTCCCTTTGTGTACTCTTCAGATGAATGTTTCCTTACCACTTACAGAAAAGGAAATTCACAGAGGACAAACTCTGACCAAGGCCCAACAGCTAGCCATTGTAAACACTATAACAGGGCCCCATGTCTCCATGGACCCAGTATATCTGCTCTTCTATCGCACTGTGTTTTAACACCACAGAGTGAATTGGGTCTGTTCTGTGCCTTCCTGTGAAGCAAATATCGACTCCATGTCTGGGTTGGATTTCTGCACACCCCACACTTACCAGACCAGCAGCCCTTCTTCACCTCCTTCGTTCTGCCTATGACCCTAGTCATGGCATCATCTCACTACAGCCAAGAAGAAATTGCCCTTCATACCTGTGATGGACAGAGGGCAATGGTGGCATCTGAGGTCATTGTCAAATAGCGGCCTTCCTGGAAGGCTGCCCTATTCATTCCACCCGGCACTGGTTATTATTAGTCAAGAACATGTCAAGTGAGACTTTGCTGAGTGTTTTCTCTTTCCTTTCAGCACTGACGCCAAGCTGCTAAAAGGAGAAGGCCTGGGGTGTGGGAGATGGAGAAGGGAAAGGGAGGAAGGCCTTCCATTTGAGTTACTTGGTTACTGCCTGCAGAGCAATCATCAGCTTTTTGGGAACAAGAAATAGGGCTTTTATATCCTACAGTCACTAACTACTCCCACCATGTCACTCATAGAAGAGCAAACACACAATGCACAATGGATGATAACTACAAACAGACTAGGAGTAGCTGCTATAGTAGAAGTTAAGGAACCCAGCTGCTCTTGCTCAGTCATTAATTTGCTTCCAGCAAGTCCTTCTCTATCTCCTGTGCAGGGGAAATAGAGTGCTGAGGAGGCATGTACTGCAGAGTTAGGGAGACCTGATTTGGGATCCAGTCCTTTCTGTGACCTCAAAAGATGCTCTATCTACTTTGGGGTGACTTTCTTCTCTGTCAAGTAGGTAAAGAAATTTGGAAATTATGTGTCAGTCCTGAGGTAAAGGTGAAGATCTTGTCCCTTCCCGAATAAGGATATCCCAGTTGATATTTTTAAGGTCCCTTCAGGGCTTGTTCTCTTGGTCATACCATATCCTCTCAGATCTGAAAACTTCCTACCTTATTTTCACATGGGAACAAAATCCCATACATGATAGTTACCTTTAAGCATGGAAGCATGGGGTAAATGTGGTAGGGAGTCAGAGTTCGCAGGGCTCCTACATTTCACTTTCCTACATGGACTGCATTCCTGTGATGGGGTAAGGACCATAGCAGATGTCTAGAGGAAGCCATCAGGCATCCATATGTTTTGTGCATTATGTTGATAAATGAGCTACTCAGTGCTCTCTGTGGGATGGGGGGTAGGGCTGTAAACACAGTCCACTCAACTCTCCCATAACTCACTGGCTGTTCTTGCCTAAGAGGCTAGTTCTCATGGAATGTTCATCATACATTTACCTAACTTCCGTCCAGACTCTGGCTCTCATCATTTTTCCCTCCTTACACTTCTAAGGTTCCCAAGGACCACTGTGTCTCTCAGTCCCTGAGCACCTAGATAATTCCACTCAAGGCCCAAGGGGGCCCAACTATTGATCAAGCTGGTGATAAATCATGAAATATATTTTTTTGAAATCTGGTTCTTATTTACAGACATGCAAAATGCAAGTGTTGAGGAATCATGGGGGCTGCAGTGTACATATCAAAGGAAAGTCCATGAGGGTAAGCAATGCAAAGTGGGATCTGAACCTCTGCAGGCAATCCCTGAGCAATGATACATGAAACTGCAAGAACTAACCCTAAACTGCAATGGAAACGCCAGGAAGTTGGAGATGACCCAAATATGGGACATCTACCTGCAAGAGCAGCAGGCAGTAGGCAGAACTGGACTAAGGAAAAGGCAGTGTAGGCTGCAGATGATGAAGCTGCAGGAATGGGGATTTAAACTCTGGGGAAATCACATCAAACCACCACATGCTCCTGATGCTAGACACAGGGCTTTGAAATTGAACATTATCCCTGCTAGGTTTTGGTCTTGTTTTTCTCCCTCATTCCTTGCTGAATACCTATTATCCTCTTTAGGAACAGAAATGCACATCCTTATTCTTGTATTTGGGAAAGTCTTTAGCTTGCTTTTAGATTTTTAAAAGAGCCCATAGATAAGAGTTTGCCTTGAGTGTCATAAGAGATTTGGGCCTTGAACTTTTGAACGTCAGGATTGTTTAAGACTATGAGACTCTTAGGGCATGGACTTTAACATTGTAGAATGGACATGCTCATTTGGGGAGAGGTTGGGGTAGAGTGTTATGTTTTTAAGGAGATGTGTCTGTGTGGTAGGCTGACAAGGTATAGGCCAGTGATGACTAATTTTGTCTGTCCATTTCAGTGGATTCAGAAGTGCCTATGAAATTAGCAAGGCACACAACTGAGTGTCTATGAGGATTAACCAAGATGGGAAGACTCTATGAATGTGGGGAATTGCTATAGCATAGGCTGGGGCTTGCATAGAGTAAAAGGACATAAGGGAGAGAGACCTCAAACACAGGCATTCTCATTACTTCCCGGTTGTAAGAATGTGAGCCACTCCATTCCACTGTGTTCTTTCCTCCATGGTGAAACTGTGAGCCCAAATTCATCTTTCCTCCTTCAAGTTGCTGGTGCCAGGTATTTTGGCACAGGGATGCAAAAGTTTGAGCAGCACAATGACCTCCCCCTATAAGTTCGTGGGGTCTTTGAAAGCAAGGCCTCTCATCCAGCTCTTCTTAATGCTATCAGGGCTCTCCAACACACACATCCTTTGCATACCTTCATATACCATGCATTGTGTTAACCACCAGGTGCCTGCAGGTGAAGAAAGAGCCCCGCCTTCCTCCATCCTGGAGTCTACAGAAAGACTAGGGAAAGTCAGAGCTTAAACAAACGAACGAGCCAGCAACTGAATAAGAAATTTAAATTGTGAGACATGGTATGAAGGATGCAACTGGTGCTGTAATGAAAACTAATTGGTAGAAGGGGATTACTTAGGATTCTCCTAAGAGGCCTCTCTGAGGAGATGCCATTTAAGCTGAAGTCTTAAGGATTTGAAGGAGCCATCCAGCTGAAGGGCTGCAGAGAGCTTTGCAGGGGGAAGAGAAACCCACAGATGGAGTCTGGAGTGTGTGCAGCAGAGGTCAGGGCCATGGAGTGCAAGGGCTGAGTGTCGGAGAGGGAGGGGGAGGGGCAGCCGTATGTAATGGGAAGAGGTTGATGTGTTTTAAGCTGGGAAGTGACATAATTGAATCTGAGTTTTGAGTGATGGCTCTGACCTTCAGACACAACATCTGAAAATAAGGCTCCTAATCACTTCCCTTTCAGGAATATCTAAGGGGAGAGACCCCCTTTAAAATGTGACCTCCAAGCATGATACTGAAAGATAAAGACAGTGCAACCACAACTGTCCAGCCCTTGGCACATAACAGGAATCCCATAAGCGTCTTTTTCTTGGATTAAGTTCCTTCCATTGTTTTTGTTTATTTTGCAAAGAAATGGCTGAATAGCTTGAAATTGGTCATGGTCTGTGGTCAGGAGGGCTCTCTCTTACTTCTGGCAGCTCAAACATCTGGACTATTCAATGGCTAATTTTTACAGAAACAAACAGGCTGCTTATGTGACTGGGCCAACAGCCAGATCCCTTCCTGCCCTGGTTTGAACTTGTCTTCCTGAAAAGATGTGGACAACCAAAGGGCAAAGGATACTTGAAAATAATCCAAGCAAACCACATCATTCCGTGGGAAATAACTGGCACCCAGAGATGGCAAGGGATTATGGGAAAGGCAGCAGTCGGCACCAAAACTGGCTTTAGAACATGAGTCTGCTAATGAAGTTAGGATGCTCTTTTGCCGACCTGTCAAGAAGGGCGACATTGAGTTGAAGGATGAACTACATCAGGGAGCCTTTGAACTTGCCCACTGCCAAAGCCAAGTTCTTGCATCTTCACAATTACTAAGCTGCTTGCCCCAGGGAGTGGAGGTGCCTGCCAAGTGACTGGAAATTCATGCTCTTTGACAGCTGGCCCAACCTAGCATGGCTCAATCAGGTAGGAAAGCAGGTAACTGCTCTCTAGGCTGCAAATGCCCACGTGTGTCTTCTGTGCTATACAAGTTTGTGTTAAAAATGACAAAGGCTGGGTGCCTGGAGAGGTGACTTAGCAATTAAAAGCAGTGGCTGTTCTTCCTGAAGACCCCAGTTGGATTCTCAAAACTCAGATGGCAACTCACAACTGGATGTAACTCCAGTGCCAGGGCATAAGATCTGATTTCCTCTTTTGGCCTCCTTGGGCACCAGGCATGCAAATGGTGCACAGATTTAAATTCAGACACAACACTCATTCACATAACATAAAGTAAAAACAAATTGTAAAGCCAAAGACATCCACTTTGATTCAATCTTAGCAGAGAAGAGAAGCAAATCCATGGATTTCACAGCACAGCTGTAGTAAAGACCGGGATCCTCTGATGCTAACCTGGTGTTCTGTCCAGTACACATCAGCATGACTGTGAGAGCGTATCCTGCTCCCTTCCAGGCCACCCCTGTGTGAGAGCTCCATCTGCTTCTCTATATTTTCTCTCCAATCCTCATTTTCAGGGGGATGCCAGAGCATCTCTAGAAAGCTTTCTGACTCCAAGATTTGCAATACAGTCACTGTCCTGTATTCACCCCATATTACAACCATATACATCTTGTCATTCCTCAAACATTTGCCCCCATCCTGTGCCCAATGTGGGCTAAACAGAGTTCCTATTTGTGGAGTTTACATACCGTCAGAATGAAGAGATGGAGGTGTGGCCTTCTCAGGTATGTTTACTAGAAAGGCAAGCCCAAATCTGGACTTGCTGTTCAAATCTCAAATTCTCCCTGTGTTGTCAAGATGTATCTCACTAAAACTAAAAGCTAAGGCTAGAATAAGATAATAATTCCTATGAAAGGGAAGGGAAGTCTAAATTTTAGGAGGTTTTAGAACAAAATGGGCATGCTTTCTTGAACATGTCTGGCATGAAGCAGATCTAACAAAACCTGGTATGAAAAAGCAGGAAGGAGAGAAGTAAAAATTAGCTTTAAATATAAAGGAAAGACAGTAAGATGGACAGACAGAATGAGTGACCCCAGGAGCCAGGTCTGGGCTACCTTGCCAATGTTAAAGGCATAGTTCTCAGGAGTCACAACTAGATAGATGCTTGTAACTGGGACCCAGGAGAGACATTTTCTACCTGCACATGCTAGCTCACTTGTCCCCATGCTAGTGGCACCTTCTACCTGTTTTCTCTGGTTAAAGATTTCCAGAAATTCTCTGGGTACCCTGGGTAGAGCAGTATGCTCTCATGGGTTCAGTTTCTAGCCTAGATTTAACTTCTTGTAGCACTGGTTCTTTATACAATGTGAAGGCAGTGCCCCCTTACCCGGCCCAAGCATATATCCTGTAGCTTTAAGAATGCACCCCACCCCCATGAAAGACCATCACTCTGGGGATCCAAGAAGGGTAGCAGGAAAGACATTTGCTGGTTTGTAACCATGTTTTCTTATTTCTCAAAACCAATGTTCTGAAAACCAGAGTGCTAATTGATTTCTCAGACCTTGAAAATACTCCAGTGGTATTAAAAGAATGGAGAGTATCACCATGACTGCACAGGTGGGTAAACTGAGGCCCAGAGTTTCATCTAACCAACATCAGAGACTCCCTGAAGCTGCATTGTCTGATATGGAAGCCACCAGACACACATGACTTCCAAGCGCTCACAATGTGGTGAGTTCAAATTGAGAAAGTCTGCAAGTGTAAAATATGCATCAAGATTTCTAGGCAGAATAAAAAAAATTAATAATTGATTGCATATTGAAATGATAATATTATTTTGGTTATATTGGGTTAAGTAAAATGCATTATTGAAACTCATTCTAGTCCTTCCTCTTAAGTTTTCAAAACGTGTCTCTTAGAAATTTTTAAATCACATGCCTGGCATAATTATGTTTCTATTAGATGGTGCTGCTCAGAGGGAAGTGAGTACCATTTATCCAAAGCACAGGCTGGCTTCTGTTGCAGCAGGGGGCCTGCCTGCTGATCATTTAGAAGCAGCCTTGGGAAGATGAGATGGGTTAGCTCTTTGCCACCTCAGTAGCAATGACCTGATTGGGGGAGGGGAGTGCTGAGCTGGGGCTTTCAGAACCCCTAATTCTGTTCTGCCTTCACATACATCCACTGAGTGAGGGTAAGGGTGTACACAGGCCTAACATTCCAGATGAGAATGTCACACTAAATACAGGCTTGCTCCCTACAAATCACCTTGATTTGTCACCAAATTAGATGGCAAAATGAGACACACAGGAGGAAGTAAAATTGCAGCTGTGACACCAGCTTCAACCAGCCCTGACCAGCTGGTGGAGAGAATTTATCTCAGGTAGGCTTTGAATCCTGTCCTGAGTAGGGGTGAGCCAGCTCTCAGCTGCTAGGCAGTGTGGCCCTGGTCACCTGACCACTCTTCTTTTTTAAAGTTTAGTTTTTAATTGTTTTCTATCTGAGGGCTGTTTTGTTCTGATAACATGCATTTGTCGTGTCTAAAAAGATCATAAGAGGGTGTTGGATCCCCTGAAACTGGAGACAGTTGTAGGCTGCCATGTGGATGCTGGAAAAGGAATCTAGGTCCTCTGGATGAGCAGTCAGTGCTCATAACCCTTGTGGCATCTCCCCAGCCTTCTTATGCTGAGCATTTCTTACAATACAGGCCCTTTCTTAGGCCAAATGAAGGTAAGCTTTGGAGCATTGTCCATCCATTTAGAGCTGGGCCTCAGATAAGATAGGGGCAATTTGTGCATAATCCAGGTAGCTCTGATCCCAACAAGCCACAAGCTTCCAGTGACCTCCCCTTCTGAAGCTCTGGGTGGGGTCCTGTGTGACTGTGTTCACAATGGCACACACTGTGTCTGCATCTGGAGACTAATGAGTGAGCTGAGCAATTGGTTCTTTCTTCTGTTCTCTGAGATTGTGTGTGTGTGTGTGTAGATACACATGTGTATTTATGCCGTGGAAGCCAGAGGACAAATGTGTTGTTCCTCAGGGTCTGCCCTTCTAAAGACAGGTTCTCTCACTGATCAGGGTAGGCATGTTGTACTTTCCATCTGAGCTCTCTGCAGCCCTGTTCTCTGAGATCTTGTTGAGTATCTTTGGAACTGGTATTTCTTAACAATGGAGAGATTTTGGTTAGAAGTCTCCAGGTCTTTCCCACTCTGACACATACTCCATGCTGTCAGACTACACGGAGACACACAGGGACAGTTATGAACACACAGAGAAGCAGGCACAGACATACCCCCCTGTTGGGGAAGTCTTATGCCAATAAAGCACTGTCTGGCCAATAGGGAATCTAGATAGGAGGGACTAGGAGTCCAGGAGGATTCTGGGAAGGAGAAACACAGGAGAGTTCGAGATGTAACGCCATGGGGTAGGAGCTCAGAACTATTCTCCGGTAAGAGACACACAATTACTGAAAGTAAAACTAAGTATTTATTGTAGAAATTACTCACAAGATACCAAACAAGCAACCCAGATGAGCCAAGCAGTTTTCCCGCTGCCGAACCCGAACTCCGGGAAAAGAGAGCAAGACTTCCTGTGTGCTGTCTTTTATGCCTTCCCCCGTAACACCCCTAGCCATGCCCAAAAGTGGGCCTGGCTAGTGACGTAGTTCACCGCCTATGTACGTATACGTCTTTACGTCCAGCCATATACGTCTTTAGTCATGCCTAAAGTGGGTGTGGTTAGCGGTGTGGTAAACCGCCCTTTTATTGCCTCATCTGTATGCGCCTCTAGTAAGTCACATGTTTAGTGGCGGCATACAGACTTCCTCCTACACCCCCCCAACACATACACACACACACACACACACACACACACACACACACACACACACACACACACCAGGGTCAGAGGTAAGGAAAACCTGAAATAGTTCTGCTTTCCTGACTCACCATGACCAACTCCCAAAGTTATAACCCCACGTTCACAGATACACACAAGCTCACAGACTAAAGTACACACTCACACACACACACACACACACACACACACACACACACACAAATTCACATGCAGAAATGTAGATCCAGGCACGCAGACAGAAACACATGCACTGTGGTCCTTCCATTTTGAAACTGCCACCTCCTCACACCTGCTCCCCAACCTGTCCTCCACATTTCATGTGCTGGCAGCTCATAGGCACAAAGAGTGACCCTGGCCCATAGTAAGGAACCTCACAGGGACAGAACTGAGTCACTGGTAACAATGGCCACTTCTGCACATCCCATCCATGGCCTGTTGTCACTCTCCCTCGAACGGCTTCTCCTTAATCCCTGGAATGTGTTCAAATTCCCCACTGAAGACTCCTCCTCTCCCACACTGCTCCCCACTTGTCCTCTCATGCTGAGCTTCCTGAAGAGAGGCTAATACCATGACCCCATCTCCACTCTTCCAGGAACTCCTCAGCCTCCATTCCCCACTCCACAGAATCCTCTCCAGTACTTCCCAAGGACCCTGTCACTGCCAAGTTAAATGCTCTTCTGGTCCTTATAGAACTAGTCTTTTTCATTGCACCTGCCTTTACAGTAAGCTCTATCCTGGCTCTGTGTTCCTTCTCAGTCCACATCAATGGACATTGCAAATGCCTCTGTCTTCCAAGTTTATGGCTTCAGGCATTGTGCACATCTGTGCCACCTCTCCATCCCAAGTATCTTCACTCCTGCTAGCCCTGGCGTGTGTGTGGAGGTCAATGGACAGTTAGTTTCCTCCCTAAATCATGAGGGTTCTGAAAATTGAATTCAGGTCATCAGGCTTGGCTCAAAGTGTCTTAACCTGCTGAGCCCTCTAATCTGTCCAGCAAAATTTTCATATATTTGCATTTTCCTTCCATTTCTGTATTGAGCTCTTTAGAACAAGCATTGACTTCTTCATGAAATCTAAGTAGTCCAAGTAGACAGTGTTAGGCAAATACTTATGGAGTGGATAGATGAATGGACAGGTGGATGGATAGAGGGCTGAGTGGCTGGGTGGATGGGTGAGTGGATAGGTGGATGAATGGATTAGTGGATGCACCAGACTATCTCAGGTAAGGGAAACAGTCCCACTCAAAGTCAATTGTTTCTTCCCCCTCTGGGAAGGTCAACCTCTAATATGGATTCCTGGTGGCACCCAACAACAGTTGTCATGGCAACTGGCAGTACCATTTTCCTAGGGCACTATCCTACCTTCCCCCCTTCACCACCTGGCTCAAAAGGAGATGTCTCCCCTGCTTTATGTCTGGAAGCAGCCTTCTGGAAATAACTAACCATGTGACATGGCTACAGTCCCCTGGGGCAAGAATCCTGATGAAGAGGGAGACAATTGGATCTGATAGAATCACATGTGCTTAAGAACTCCGGGCAAAAGGAGGGGGGATAGTCTGTGACAACTGCAGTAGGATCCCAAAGTAGTGGGAGTAGGGTGGGGGTGTTGGTCAAGGAGGTTCCGTGTCCATGGGGAGAAGATTCTAGCGTTCCTGAGACTGGATGGAGTGCAGTGTTGGGTGGGTGAAGGGTCCAGCTAAAATGTGGAATGCAGCCAGAAGGTTGCCTTCCTAGCCTCTACAAGGTACCCTTTGAAGACCCATCCCGGACACAGTTCTAATCCACCTTCATAGGCTATCCTTGCAATTGCTGCTCAATGTACACAGGACACTCTGGAGGAGAGACTGAGCCTAGCACGGTACTGGACATGTAGAAGATGTACAAGGAGGGACTGATGAATGACAATCCAGCTGGGTTGAAACAAGAGACCATCTCTACCGCCAAAGTGTGGAAGACCGTGCCATGTTGGTCATGCTACAGAGATGTCATTATGGGAGAAGAAAAAATTGGGGCTTTAAGAAAGGGTAGTCCTTGCCTAGGCTGTACTGTTAAATGGTGGAGTCAGGATTTGAAGAGGCCTCTTGGCTCATCTCCCTATCCCAAATTAGACCTCCCAGTGCAGAAGTAACATGTCCTTACCCATTGCTTACTTGATTTATCTACCCTGTCTTCACTTCCAAAGGGGGCATGCACACTCAGACAGGAGCATCTGCCTGCCTGGGGGAGAAAAGCTCTGCTCTCTGCCCTTGAAACCTTCTGTGCCTGGATGAGAGCTGTGTGACCCTTTGTGACCACAAAGTTTCTGGCAAGGTGAAAACAGAGACAACACCTATTCTCCAGCAAGTAGCTCTGGAGAGCTGACTTTGTACCTTCCTTTCCTCCTCTCTGGGAGCTAGTCTGGGTTCATTGCTGACAGACTCGGACAGCTTGATGGGAAAATGAAAGCAATTCCCATTTACCCAGTACTTATTATGTACCAGGCAGTGTTCTCAGCTCTTTATGCAAATTAACTTACTTATGCATTCAGTAGCCTCATGAAGTGAGTGCTGTTTTTAGCCCCCTCTTTACTGACCAGGAAACCAAGGCACAGAGATGGACCAACATCGAATCTGACCAATATCTTACATGGCTATCACATGCAAATCCCCAGGTGTGAATGTGAGTGGTCCAGACTGAGACCTGAACTATTACATGACATCTCCCCACTTAGCTACCAGTATTCCTAGGACTTTTCAGCTCTAGGCTCCAAATCTAGGAGCTAAAGGCATTCATTAGCCAGGCTGTGTTAGCTCCCTGGACAGAATGCAGGGCAAGAAGTTAAGGATGCTCTAACCCTGGAGTTGTCTTTCTCTGGCTTTACTGTCTCTCAGCTAGAAGCCTGGGCTGCCTGCTCCAGCCTGTTTTGCTCCCAAGCTTCGGATTCGGCCACGGGAAGCAGCAATCAAGCAGTTTCAAGCACAGGATCCCAGAAAACCCCAGCTGCTAAGCTGATCCGCATCTGGAGGCTTATAGAGCCCCTGAATCCTGCTTCTTTGTCTCTGAAATGTGGCCAAGAGTTCTCCATACCCATTAGGAGGCTTGACAGGGTTATAGAAGTGTAGCACAGTCCATGCAGTTAGTACTTCCTTTTGTCTCCTTTTCATCCAGATAAAACTGGGCTTGGAATGTGGAGTAACAGACTCTTGTCTGTAAGGTGGCAAGACAGACTCTAATCTAAACCTTCAGAATAGTCCAGCTTCCCCATGGCGTCCCAAGATGTACCACCAAAGCCTTAGTTTATAGCCACATCTCAGACAGGGAACAATGTTCCCACGGCTGAACCCCAGCTGGAAAATCCAGGCCAAGGAACATTAAGCATGATCCCCTGGGGTACCATCTGGCTATGTATGGCTCATCTCAGCTTCATGAGGCCCAGGCGTTAGGGCTCTGCTGTGGAACAACCTCTTCCCAGCTCCCAGAGGCCAGCACTACTCCCCTCCCCACAAGGCTGTGCTAGAATTTCTACAAAAGCCTGTATCTCTGTAATATTGGAGTCTTGTATTTTAGAGATCAGCCATTCCTTTATGACCACAGAGAAACCAGTGAATGAGACAATTAGAACTCTCTAATCTCTTTGTAAAGTAATTTTCTTCGTGTGTCATTGGTTTCAGCTTTGCCCATGTCTTGGGTCCCTGAGGAATGTTAATGCATTTAAGTTGAAAAAAATAAGAATTTTATTAGCTGTGTGTCATTGGGTGTATGCTCATTTTTTTTTGTTTGTTTGTTTGGTTTGGTTTGTTTTTCAGGCTCAGTTTCTTCTGTAAGATGAGCACATGACTAACATGAATGGCACTGGGAATCTTAGATGGGACAACCTCCTAAAAAGGGGCAGAAGTGTTACAGTAGTCAGAAAAAAATCAATCTGTGCTGTGCTGGTCAGTCTCAGCTGCCCCTTGATGAGGCCCAGCATCTCCTGGGAAATGTGCTTGTAGGCATGACTGTGGCAGACTAACTCAAGTGGGTTAACTGAGGTAAGAAGACCTGCCCACTGTGGGCAGCGTCATTCCCTGGGCTGGGACCCTGGACTGTGAAAAATGGAGAAAACCAGTGGAGAGTTCACGTTCACCACACTGCTTCCTGACTGGATGCAATGTGACACTGCTCCAAGCCCCCAACACCTTCATTTCCCTACACCCCTGAACTGAGTTGAGAGCCAAACTAAGCCCTTCCTGGAGTTGCTTTTGTCAGGACTTTTATACCACCAGCAGGAAAGGTGACTAAGATGAGCTCTTATAGTTCCGAAATAAACCTGTCATGAAGTAAATTTAACACACTATTTAATTTAGGAAATGTAACCAGCATCCATTGGGTAGCTACTCGGAAGTATACCAGAATGTCCTTATGCGTATTTTCAAGATTGGAGACAGTGAAACTGGCCATCATGAATCCATCCTGCTGCTAACGTGTTTGGGATAATGACTAATGGGGGAGGGTGCAAAACAGTTGCTATGTATATCAAAGAAATACGGATACAACTATAGGTGCTATAGATGAGGAAGGGTGAGTAGAGCTCATCCTGCCTCCAAAGATTGGGAAGAAACTTACACAGCATTTACCTGGAGAAAATGGCCTGAAAGCCCAAGTGGAAGACGATTCTGAGTATGTGTACATGCATGGTCATGGAGGTGAAGGTGCACATGTATGTGCATGCACACACGTGTCAAAGTCAGAGTCCAGCCTTAAACAATGTTTTTCAGGCTTTGGCCACTTTTGGGGGAGGCAGCAGGGAAACAGGGTTCCCCACTGGTCTGGAGCTCCTTGAGTAGGTGAGACTGGCTGAACAGGGAACCCAGGGACCTGTCTGCCTCCTCTGCAGAGTTGGCACTACAACATCCCTGCCCCTTGGGTTCTGGGTGACTGAATTCCAATGTCTGTGCTTGTAGGTAGGTGAGCACTCACCCTACAAAGCTGTCTTCCTGGTCCTCCCAGTTTTTTTTCCACCTCTGGTGGTGTTTGAAAATCTATACCAATGCAACACATTGCTTTCAAGTAAGTACATGGCTGGGCACAGGGAGAGAAAGAATTCTGCATCCCTCCCTAAATTTACAGAGCGTAAGTTATTTATCACGAAGTGTAACACTTTATCAGAACCAAAGGAGACTATGAAATACATCTCTCTGTTCTGTTATTTACTGCTGTCTTGTGAACTATCTCAAAGCACAGAGGCTTCAAACAACCCAGGTTTTATGATGTGCTCTGATCCTGCTGGCAGGCTGGGATGTTCCAACTTGGTCTGCTCACAAGTTGCCTCCATCTGCAGCTGTTAGGGCCTGGCCTCCTCTGGGCCAGTTGTGCCTGCCTTTCCATGTTCTTTCATCTGCATGGACCAGTCCCAGGCTCCAGAAGATGAGATGCAAGCTGTGGGACTGCTTGGGGACCAGATGCCAGATTGTGTTACCACTTCCATGTTTGGACAAAAAAAAAAAAAACCCACAAAACAAAGGATCTGCGGGCACATTAAGTCTGCCACACTAATGTCTGCAGCCTAATTGTTTTTATTGGCTTATTTGCCTGAGTTTCTGAATCCAGTGATCTTTAAGCCACAGGATACAGTTGACCTGACAGCTGTGTGTTTTGGATGGTTAGATGGTTTCATCCCCTCTGCAGCATTTCTGGCTTAGCTGTTATGGTCTTCTAGACTTTTATATGGTATCATTGTTTGTTCAACCAGGCTTCCGAGTCTCAGAAGTGATTGATCTGGGCTCTGCACTGGGAGGTTATGGTGGGGGTGGCTTTTCTGAAACTCATCATTGTCTATTCTGATTACACAGAATCTCTCCTGTCACTCAAGAGCCTTTGGCTCTATCTATGGAATTCCCATGAGAAATTCCCAATACCATGGGTTCTGCGAGTTCACTATCCTTTGCCTCCAGTCCCTTCTTCTCCTCTCCTCTTTCCCTACCTTCCCCTCCTTCCCTCCCTCCTCCCCTCCCTCCTCCCCATCTCCCCCTTTGCTTCCACCTTCTCCTTCTCCCTTCCCTTATACCATGTTTTAGGGTTTTTATTGTTCCAATGAAACACCTTGAGCAAAAGAAAGTTGGGAAGGAAAGGGTTTTCTTTTTTCCAGTTTATAATTTCAGAAACAGTCCACCACTGAGGGAAGTCAGGGCAGGAACTCAAACAGGACAAGAATATGATGCAGGGTGGCTGCTGACTGTCTTGCTCCTTGTGACTTGCTCAGTGTGCTTTTTCATAGAACCCAGGACCAACCATCCAAGGGATGGCACCATCCACAATTGACTGGCTCTCCCCCAACAATCACTAATTAAGAAAATACCTTACAGCTGTATCTTATGGGGGCATTTTCTTAACTGATGCTCCCTCCTTTAAGATAACTGTAGCTTGTGTCACACAAAACTGGCCAGCACACACCTTTTCCCCTCTTCTTTCCATCTTCCCCCTCTGTCATGTCCCTTCTCCCTCCTTTTACTCCTCTCTCCTATTCCCCTTCTTCCTCTCCTCATCCTTCCCTTTCCCTTCACTCCATATTCTTCAGATTCAAAGGACCTCTTGTCCCTCTCCCTCCCTAACAAGGAAGTGGCCAAAGAACAAGCCTCCAGTCTGGGATCTTCCCTCACAGAACAGTGTAACCCAGAACAACCCAGCTTCACCTGGAGGTTTCCATTTCCTCACTAATAAAAGATCCTGCAGCCTGGATAAGAGGGGAGCAGTGTGACTATCCTCTGGTCTAAGCCCAGCCGCGCTGTGGGGAAGTTCTAACATCCAGACAGTAGAGTCCTGCTTTATTGAAATGCAAGGCCCACATCTCCAGCCCATCAGCTCACACTGCAGTGGCTTCCCTCACCATTCACAAACGTGTTGTCTTCTGAAACAGCCTCTAGACCCTTAAAAATAATCAAGGCAAGTTTGAGAGCCATCTCCCTTGAAAACGAAGTCCTCTGGTGGTTTTTAGTTATGCCATGCTGAGAGCTGTGGCCTTTGAATGCAGGGCAGGGGAGTAGGCTTGGTCAAAGATGCTAGGCTGAAGCCTGCAGCTAGGGGAGGCAGCAGTATGCCCTGCTTTCTGTGATGAGTGGCAGCTAGCCTCAGAGTAACAGTGGCAGTTGCCAGAGGCAGGGACACACACACACACACACACACACACACACACACACACACACACAGAATGAGAGAGAGACAGAGACAGAGACACAGAGACGGAGAGACAGAGAGACACACATACACACAGAGACAGACAGAGCACCTCCTGTAGGAACAACATTGACTTATTAAACTTCCCTTCCATCTTTCTCCCAGAACCTACAGCCACACATAATGTTTACTTCATGTTTTCAGTCCTGAGAAAATTTATCTTTAATGGCTAAGCCAAAGCTAAACAGTCCACAGCTCGGGTCACAGAGGGACAGTCAGCTTGAGGGCAGCCACCTTCCTTCCACCTACCTCCAGAGCCCAGATCAGAGAAGTCATACTCTGATAGGGAGGTAGCAAGCTCTCCTCTGCAATCTGCCAGCTATAGGTGAATTGGGCTCTGTTGGGCAGTCACACAGTGTTGCAGAGAAAAACGGCCTGGGCTCAACCTTAGCTTTGCAGCCTACTTGTTGTTTGTGTGTGCCTCAGTTCCCTCATATGTAAAGTGAGATCTGTGAATTTCAGCCAGATAATATGGTTCAGTATCTGACTGAACCATAGTGTTCAGCACCCATAGCCTCCCTGCCATCTTCTACCTGGGAGTCGGGGTGGGGATGGCGGGACAGAAAGCAAGCACTGCCTGGGAAAGGAGATTGGCAGGTGACACCCAAGCCTGGGCAGTAAAGATGGAGGACAGAGGACTGTGAAGAACCGGTTCGAGGCTGGCCCTATCCTGAATCCCTTTCTGCACTGTGTGTGCTTCTGTCTCTGCAGCCCGGTCTTTACTAGCCTGCTGCACCTCCAGTGCTGCTCCTGCAGGCTGTCACATCCTCTTCTTGAGCCGAAGGGAACCTGATCCAGCAGCATTCCCTCCCTGCTTCTTAGCCCCATCTCAGGATGCCTACATCAAAATGAAAGGACCCCTATACCACCAACAAAACCATTACCATCACCCATTCAGCATTGCTGCTGTAGAATAGCTCTTCCCACCAAAGAGGTCATGACTCAGTCTCTAGGAGCCCTACACAAGTCACAAAGAAAGGACTCTTGCAGGCTAAGAGTCCCAGTGAGTGCAGTCTAGTTACACGGACAAGAGATATGGGGCACAGAGAGAGAAGAGTCAAAGGGAACTGGAGAGCAGCAGGACTCAGGCTGCCATTGCTAGAGGGCACAACGTGAAAAACACACAAAGAAGAAGCGATACCAGAAGCATTTAGAACTGGACCCACCTGACAGCTTCTAGGAAATGGGAAACTCAGTCCAATAACTCTAATATTGAGTTCAGCCAGCAACCTGAAAGAAAGAGATGCCTTCCTGGGTCCCCCAACAAGGAGCACAACCTCACTGTGCCCTGTTTCAGCATTGAGAGGCCCTTCACTGAGGTCCCAGTGAGGCTCCCTAAGACTTCTGACCTATAGGAATGAAAAGAATAATGGCATGTGTCCTAAGTCAGGAGTGCCAAGGTCATTTGCTACATAGCATACCATGATTATCAGTACTGCTGTCATCAATACCACCACACCATCATCATATTGTCACCACCTGGCCAACGCAGTCTCCATCACATCCCCAGTTATATCTCCCACCAGCATCATAAACACTTTTGTGGTGTACCACCCTGTCCTACCCCACCAACCCTGGCCCTGCATCCTTGTATGGATACTAGATATCAGTCTTTCTAATATGTGTATATATATATATATGTGTGTATGTGTATATATATATATATCTTCCTGTGTTTGATCAGTCTGTGAAAAGTCAGTCCCTAATCTATACAGTCCCTGCCTTGAATCTGAACTCAACCCTCTTGCCTGATGCTGGCCTGGACTCCTGTCCACCTATGCCAGGTACCACTCCTCACCTCACTTGCTAGTTCCATTCTCAAGGCAGGTTTTGGAACTCCTGCCTCTAGACCTGAGCAGAGCATTGCCAGAGTCAGGGCAGGTCTTTCTGAAGCTACAGACTTAGGGTCCCACCCAAGAAAAGAAACTCAGGTTTGCCTACAAGCCCAACCCTTCCTGACATCCTTCTGGTCCTTTCTCCCACCCCAGATCAAGTGACACCAGAATCGAGTTTTCAACACCTTCAGCTGAGCTTCACAGTGCTAGGTCATTTGAGGACATCATCAAAATATTGATGCCCAGAGTCAGAAATGCTACCTCAACAGATCTGAGATAGGAGCAGATGTTAGATTTTTTGAAAGCACTTCAGTTGGCTTTAATGTGCAGCCAAGACCGAGAACCACTTTCCTGGGGCATGATGGCTAGGACCCCCCCATATACACACACTTCTACTGTGCCTACCCCTAAGCTCATTAGCTAATCAGTTCTTCCTCACTTGATGTTCACATAATTCCATTCAACTTCAGACAAGATGGTAATGACAACAGACCTATTTCATGCTTTTGTTCCTCCTTCACTACTCTCTGTCTCTGCCTCTCTCTGTCTCTCTCTCTCTCTCCCCTGGTTTCTCAAGCTGCAGAGGCAAGAGAATGTCATTTTATTAGTGTATACTGTGTCCCAAGCAATATGTTACACGGTGTAACCAATAATAACCTGAAGTCTCCTCCAATCTGCTACTGTCCTCTGAAAGAAGGCCCAGTCTAACACCCAACAGAGTTCCAATGCTATTATTGTCTTTAACGATCTTTTGGCATGAAGTAAAAAAAGTAGCTAATGAACAGCCCCATTAACTACCACTTCTCACACTCTTCCTCAATAGTTCTCTTGTTCTAGCTGCTGTGATAAAACACCTGAGCAAAATCCACTTAGTGCCGGAAAGGGTTTATTCGGCTTACATTTCCAGGTCACAGTCCATTGTTCAGGGAAGTTAGGGTAGGAACTCAAGCAAGAGCTTGAAGTTGAAACCAGGGAGGAACAGGTCTCCAAGGCTTACACTTACCTAGCTTCGTTATACAATCCAGGACCATCTGCCTAGGAAATGGTGTCACCCACAGTGGGCAGGGCCCTACTATTAATTAATAACCCAAACAATACCCCACAAGCAAGCTCATAGGTCCATTTGAACCAAGCAATGCATCAACTGAGAGTTCTTCCGCAGATAATTCTAGACTGTGTCAAGTTGACTGTTAAAGGTCACTTCTCATAGTTCTGCTGTAAACTTGTCTGTCCACGCCTCCACTCAAGTCCACAGTGCATGCCCACCCCTATGACATTTCTCTTCCTTTCCCACTCCTTAACCTCTGCTTCCATTTTCCTCTTTCTTAAGGAATCCTCCCCTCTTAGAATACAAATCCCTATAATCCTCCTTCCTCCCAACCATCTCCTCCCTCCCTCCTCCTCTTATTTTGATTCAAAAGCTCACACTCAGAGCTGGCAGGCTCAGCCTTGATTTGTGTTTCCTCTCCAAAGCCCAGGTATTGTCAATGCCATATTCTATGAGGTGAAGCATTGAAATGGATTAGGCCGAGTAGCCTCTCAGGAGAACAGGGTTAAGTCCCATACAAAAGAAACCTCACAGAGCACATTTAGCGTCCTTGCCCTTTCGACTTCCTCCTGCCTTCCACCATGTGAGAACACACAGGGGTCTTCCCTCAGGAGATTTGCGGCTTGAACTCATAACCTCAGAGGCAGAGTAGCCTTTGCTGGATAGTGGAGCCTTCTGGGCCTTTTACCTTGCCTTCAAACCCCTGAAGTGTGAAAGGATATATTTCTGATGTTTGTAAGTTATCCAGTCTCTGGTGTTTTCTTAGAGCAGCAGACAAACCGAGACAGGCTCCAAACACAGGATTTTTGGCAATTGCACATGAGCAGGTAAGGCTAGGATGGACACAAGTCATCTAATATGCAATATTTTACCTCTATGATATAGAGACGTTATCTCATTCAGCCATCATTAAAACCTCATGAGGCAGTTTGTTCCTACTCTACAATAAGGAAATCACAACACAGAACTGTTCTATTTTGCAGGAGTGGGATTTGAACCCAGGTACACCTCACCCTTAAACTGTAAGTCAGCCCTTCAGGGAGTTTAGAGAGGAGCTTCAGAGATAATGGGTTATAGGAAGAGCTGAAAGGCATGAGGTTGGTAATCTAGTAAGCCTGGGCTGCCCAGCACCAGGGCTGCTTCTGTGACTCCCCCACGAACCTGCTACAGAGTCTCTGTTTACAGAAAAAGCATCCAGCACCCCCTGTTCCCAGACTTGACTGTTAATCTCAGCATTTAGCAACTAATGAGGCAGAAAGGGTTAATTCCAGATCCCTAGTGCATGCACAGATGAGTCCCTGAGAATTTCCCCTCTCCTCCACCCCCAATTAGAAGACCTAAGCTCCTCCCCCTTCCTTCTCTTCCTGTTAGGCAGAAGAGGCAGCAAGGGGCTCTTGCAGCCTAGTTACTGTCAGTAACATTAGCAACTTAGGGCTGTTTGCTCTCCATTTGCTTGCCTTCTGGCACTGAAACCTCATTAGGACTCTGACAGAAGAGGGATGGCTGCAGCAGGGAGAGAAAACTCATCATTTGCCAGGAATGTTACTCTGAGCTTCTACTGCCTGTTGCCTAGCAGGTTGAGTGTATACTGATCCCAAGATCTCCACTGGAAGCCAGCATCACCTAAGCCGATGCAGTGTGAGCCAGAAGCCTCCAGGACCCCTGGTCTCCTGTCTTACACGAGCCACAAACTAGTTTTTTTTATGGCTGAGAATCATTGGCACCTGGAAGGAAGAGCAGTGTCTGGCTTGCTCGTGTTCTGACTAAGGGTCTGATGACAAATGCACAGTGCAGATGAGGCTGGGGAGAGGTGACAGGTTTAACCTACATAGGAAAAGCTCTTTCCTCAAGTGCTTCATTGCATTCACTCTGCTTGTTGAGTGGCAAGTGGGCCAACATGGTGTCCCACGGGCATCCAGTGGGCAGCACTTGGTTCTTACTCCAGTAAGCTCGGCAGTCATGCGGAGCCCACACAGCTCCAAAGAAGGGCCTCTTACACTTATCAATGGCATAACCCACCCCCCCCACCCCAGCTCCTAGGCCCTGGTCTGCTCTGAGTGCCCAGCTGTCTCAGAGACTTTAAGTCTTCATCTAGGAGGCAGGAAAATGGGTAGATGATTTCTAAGTTAAGCTGCTGCACCGGAAACACACTTGAAAAATGCAGTGGCATTGGTGTGTGTGTGCATGTGTGTGTGTGCACGTGCTTCTGGAAGCCAAAGGAAGACAGCAGATTGCTCAGCCTGTCATTCTTATTCCCCACCATAGTCCCTTGGGATAGGGTCGCTCACTGAACTCAGAGCTAGCTGATAACTAATAAGCCCAAGCCAGACTTGGGTTTGCAGGTGTATACAGTAGTGCCCAGCTTTTTCCACAAGTACTGGGAATTAGAACCCAGATCCTTATATTTGCACAGCAAGCTCTTAGGACTTACCCACTGGGCCATCTCATCATTTCTCAGTCCCACCCAGCATCAAAGAGGCTCTGGACGATAAGATGAATCCCATGGGCATTTACAGAGCCCTTGCCTTGTCAGAGACCTATGCATCAGGAAATGACATGCCCACACGCACACCACCAATGACAATTTCCCTAGACAGCGTTGTCACCCTAATTGAGGCCTCTGAACAAAGATGCCCTGACCCACTCTCACCTAGAGCCTGGGATGGAAAACTCTTTCTGGTTTGGATGGCTCTCGAGTGCCCTCCACTCTGAATTTCTTGTAGGAAAACGCCTTTTCTTTGGATAATCTGTTTCCTACTATTAACTATAATGAGACTGGCTGCAGCCAATGTGGTGGGAGGCCCAGGCAAATTTGAGTGACGAATCTGACTGGCCTCAGGCAAATCTCTTACCCTCTCTGAGTCTTGGTTTTCATATTAATAACAGAGATAAAAATTCTACCTTCAGGCTGGGAAGATGGTTCAATCTGACGTGTAAACATGAGGATCTGGGCTCATATTCCCAGCACTTATGCAAAAAGCCAAGTACATCTCCACATGGCATACGTCCCGAAAGTGTTTCTGTGCATGGTGACTGGAATTGCAGTGCTGGGAAGGTGAAGACAGGAGGGTCCCTGGAGCTCATTGACTGGCCAGCCTAGCACAATGGTTGGGATCTATGTTCAATGAGAGACCCTGTCTCAAAATATAAGGGGGAGAGAACTGGCAAAGCCATTCAACACTGAACTCTAGCTTTCACAAGCATGTACACATCAGCACACATATGTGAACACCCCCACAAGAGCAACACACACACACACACACACACACACACACAGTCTTGACCTCATGTGTCACCAAAATGCTACTGGGGATCAAATGAGATTATACATCCAAAAAGTGTCAGAGTAGAAAACCAGAAAGGCTATAAAATGCTAATTCTGTGCTTACAAGGGTCACATCACTGTCATGAATGGTACAACTCTAAGTAGCTTTGAATGCCAGCCTTACTTTCCTCACCTGCAAAATGGGCACTACAGGCTTGGTCCCCCTTGGTAAACATTAATGTTGGAGGGCTCAGGACACTGATAGGACTTTGCAAAAGGTGCCTGTTTTTCTGAGTGGATTGTCATGGATGTGAAGGCTTGTGGTGACAGTTTGTTGGTGTTTTCTGCAGAAGGCTGTGCTGACTGGAGCTCCTGTCCTGTAACCTTCACCCTGGACTTGGTGTCAGGGTGTGTATTCCAGAATACCTGCCCTGAAGGTTTAATGAGAGTCAGAAGCCCTGCGGCAGTGGGAAGGTGCAGCTGCCAGCCATGCATGAAGTTAATTTAGCTTCAGAAAATGCCTGGTGGTTTGAGGAGCAGCAGACAGGCATGGCCCACATAGATGAACCATGCTCTGTCTGGAAAATGAAGGTAGAAAAGCATCTCATCCAACCTTAGGGAACTTCATCCCCACATCAGCTGTTGGAGTCAGGGGTAGGTTGGAGGGAGGCAGGAACTCACTGTTATCTTGGGTTTTTAAATCTTAAGTGGGAAAGGTTTCCAAGAACCAATCATTTCATTGTTTTTCTACTTACTGTTAACTCAATAAAAGTGGTTCTTTTAATTAATTTCAGTGTTGCTCATTCTGCTGTTTTTAACTGAGTAGAAATGCCTTTCTGTCTCTTCTGCAGCCTCTAGCCAAGTTCATCTACTACACACACCACCTCCCCTAAAGCAGGCGGTGGGTGCAGCCTCAGAGAGCAGCTAAGCCAGGCTGCGGGTTGCACTCAGAGCTGGTGCCTGAGTTGGGAGTCCTTTCTAGGTGGGAGAGAGAGCTCAGCCTTCTTCTTGATATCTGCCAGCATCTGAGCAGACTAAGCTAGAGTGTGTTCTCACAGTCTTGCCTTTTAGAAGAAATTGCTTGATGCTCTTCTCCTCCAATTTAAACAGATACGCATTTATTATATGCGTACAAGAGGAGATTATTTTTACAGCTGGAGTGACTCTCCCATTTAAAAATGGATAGATAAATTCCCGGACACTTTGCTGTGGTGCAACCGTCTGCTTCAGCAAACTCTTTCTTCCTATTGATTTTCCTTTTAAAATCAAAGCAGTCGGCTGTTGTAAAAAGAAATTGGCCTTTAGATTTAATAAAATTACCCAGGGATGCAGCAACCCACTCTAAATACTTGTTTAAGGAGAAAATGAAAGCACTCAGATGAAATATTAATGAGACTTCTGAAAATATTAACAATGTCTAGGGCTGAAGAAAACAATAGGGCAGAAATAAGAAAAAACGAGAACCCCAGAAAACAATGAGTGGTTTTGGATTCTGCCCCCTCCCACCTGGATACCTGCCTTCCCCTACCCTAGCCAACAGGTACTTCTCAGAGAAATAGAGATAAACAAGTTTCACCCCCAGTTACAAGTATCAAGATCCCCTCTGAGTCATTTAAAAGCATTGTTAGTTTTTGTGGTCTTTAGAACTCACTGGACTTGGGGCTGGAGAGATGGTTTATGGTATTAGGCATGTCTACAATACAAGAATGAGGACCTGAGCTTGCATCCTCAGCAGGAGTATGTATTGAGTGTAGCAAAGTATGTCTGTAAACCTCATAGTTACTACAGGAGAGTGGGATAGGATAGGGAAGTGGGGATGTGGGGAGGTGGCCAGGAAGATCCCTGAGGTTTTGCCAGTCTAGCAAAAAGCAAAGAAAAAAGGTGAGTTCCAGGTTCAGTGAGGGATACACACTCAAGGGACTAAAGTGTTGGGTGAAAGAACATGCATGGCCCCTGCACATATGTGCTGCCTATGTAACCTCTATCACACATGCACATACCCCCTACCCCCAACCACTCCCACCCCTGCCAAATCACTGGCCTTTCTGCAGGTATCCTTGGCTGGTTACATGACTATGAGTAGGTCCACTTCCTCTTTGACTAGGTCTCTCCTGATTGTGACAGTCGGAAGTTGGCTTTTCCTCCCTGAACCAACGCAAGCTCTCACTGGAACTCTTGGAGAATGTCATGACTGGCTATTTGGCTTTCAGTTCAGGTATTACTTTTGTGTTTTGAAAGTTCCTTCAGCAAAGATGTCCTGTCTGGTTCCCACATAATGGAGATTATATAGAAAGTACAGGTTTTGGGAAGTCACGAGTTAGAGTTCCTCTGCGGTTTACTCCCCTACAGTGATAGTGATGGTGTATTTTGTATACCTCCATTGTCTCTCTCCTATGCTGTCTAGCAGAAGTTTGATGTTGCCCCCCCCCCACACACACTAGAATGGTTCTAGAGCCACACACTACAATGGTTCTAGGATCTAAGACTTTCTTGATTCATAGCAGACTATACTAGATTGCAATTACCAAAAGGAGGTACAGATATGGGCACGTGACATGCATCTCCTAATATTTTGTTGTCACTTTAAAAATGGGGATAGCAACAATTTTCCCTACTTAGCTATATCGTTTATATTCCTTAGAACTTCTACCTTGCAAACAGCCCGGGAAGGCAAGATAAAAAGAAATTCTGGGGTGAGTTTACACAGCCTGAAGAGAATGGATTAGTGTCTAGACAGTGGGCCAAGATGCCAAATTCAGTAGCACCCAATGGCCCTATGGCACCACTGCAGAGGTTGACAGCTCCTTGTAACTCACTGTGCATCAGTAGGGGAGGCAACAGTGGCCCTGGTCCTGATCACTAGCAGAACTTGAGATTTGGCACTGTCTCTTTGTGATTCTGATTCATGACTCTTGGAAAAATTACAGTTTGCAGCAAACTCATCTGGAGAATTTATGTTAGTCTAGGAACTCTGCCGGTTGCTATAACTGACACAAGGAGTGTAGGGTCTGTTGAGTGTGTGTGGGTGTTGCATTTGAGTCAACACTTGTTTCTCAGGCTTCCACTACCAGCTATGGATTTCCTCCCTTAATAACACAGTAACTCTCTCATTTCCATACCCCACACCTGCCCACCTGCGTCCTGTCCTGGGAGCTTCACAGGCTAAGCCATC
The DNA here is from genome assembly GCF_017639785.1 of Mesocricetus auratus. Classification (NCBI taxonomy): domain Eukaryota; kingdom Metazoa; phylum Chordata; class Mammalia; order Rodentia; family Cricetidae; genus Mesocricetus; species Mesocricetus auratus. The sequence continues at coordinate 60,264,100 of NW_024429191.1, forward strand.
TATAGTCACAGATATGTTGGGAGGCACTTAGGTGCAGATGAGAAATGTCTCCTACAAATGTGCCTGGAGATAAACAGAGATCCACAGCAAATACATGCAGTGGTCTCCCTGGAGAGAAATTACCTCCCACTTCTCTCTTCACAGCTGCCCCTTCCCCTCATCCTGCACAGAGCGGGCTTGTTAGCCGGATCTTTCTAAAACTCCCATTATCTCTGACACAGTTGTGGATGCTCAGTTCTCGGCACTGTTCCTCAAGCATGCCTGGAAGTCTCTTACCACAGGGACAATGCATGTCTTTATGAAGTATATTTGTAGATATTCTCACTTCCATCCCTTGCTGTGGGTAGACTTTTACCCCTCTCTTTCATTTGTAGAAATCCTAATTCCAGTGTAACTGCACCTGCAGACTGGGGTCTTCTGGAGGTAACTTAAGTAGAGTAATATAAGAAAGGAGCCTTAATCCAATAGGACCACGCCCTTTCCAAATGTGTATATGCTTTCTTTTTATTCTTTGTTTTTGTAGTACTGGGCATGGAATTCGGGCTTTATACATGCCAGGCAAGTCCTCTACCACTAAGCTATATTACTGACTTTTCCTCTCTCTCTCTCCCCCCCACCCCTCTCTCTGTCTCTGTCTCTGTCTCTGTCTCTGTCTCTGTCTCTCTCTCTCTCTCAGTCCTCCCCGTGTGTGTGTGTGTGTGTGTGTATGTGTGTGTGTGTATCTCTATCTCTGTGTGTGTTTGTGCTTGTAGGTGTGCACACCTATGAAGGCCAGACGAGGACATTGGGTATCTTCCCTAGAGAAAAGGTCTCTCACTGAACCTGAAACTATGTTGACTAGGCTGGCAAACCCCTAGCCCTCAAGCCCCCAAAGCTGAGATTACAGGCAGGGCCAGGCATGTGCACTGTTTTTTGTTTGTTTGTTTTTGTTTTTAAATGTGGGTGGATTCTGCTTCTACTTCATATCCTCACATTTGCAGAGCAAACCTCTTACCCAGTGAACCTCTTCCTCCTGGTTTTCACCTTATTTTTTGAGATCAGGTATCTCACAGAACCTGGAGCTCACAGATCCAACCAGACTGAGCTGGTCAGCAAGCTCCAGGGACCCACCTGTCTCTGCCTTTGTAGTGCAGAGCTACAGATACGTGTCTGGGTTTTTACATGGTCCTCAGGTGTATGGGAAGCCCTTTGCTGACAGAGCTATCTCTTCAGTGCACCAAACAAATAACAATGTTTGTTTGTTTTCAAATAAAATCTTGATAGGTCAGAAAAGCTGCCCTTGTATTTCCTCTGTAGTCAAAATTGATCTTGAATTTTATGATCTTTCTGTTTGAATCTCCTGCAGAGCTGAGCATACAGACCCCCACCAGGCCCAGCTATGCTTTCGATTATTAGCATATGTTAATTGTATGAAGTTGTGAAATTCATTATGGTTGTGTTAAGGAATTTGGTGTACTTTTGCTAATCCCCCTCTTCTGGGCTGATGGCCTCCTCTTCCTCTGCAGAGTGTTGTAAGCTCCTCTGCTGCCATTTGTCTTCCTAGTCGCTTAGTTGGTGAGCCCTGGAAATGCAGCCAACAGCTCCAAATCATAACAAGAGATTCTTAGCACAGTTCTCCAAGACACTTCTGTACAATCACTCAGCTGTGTCTTTTGGAGCACCTGAGAAGTAGTGTCATCCAAGGGAGACAGGGCATGTAACAGAAACACGGGACCTTCAACTTGTGATAGGTAAGTTCCATCTCTCAGACCATGAGCTCTGAGGCCCTGGGAAAACATGTTTTCTTCCTGGGCTTCTGTCACTCAGCTGTAATATGGGTATATCCTTGTCCCCATATCTGTCACTGGAAGTGAATGAGTATACAGACTCAGCGTAGAGCTGACTGTCCAACCAGGCTAACTCTTCTCAGATTCCAACACTGATGGCACTTAGTGTGTGGCCATGAGTTAAAAATAAGGTTACAATGCTTGTGTCACTGCTTTCCAGACTTGTAGTTTAATTGGGATGCAGATACAGGGATCTAAGCAAGGACATTAGAAGTCATATGTACCACAACCTCCTACCTTCAGCATCACTCACTCTGAAGTCACCCGTATAACATAAGTTGATGGAGTCCATCAGAACCAAGAATTTGTTTTCCTGAGAGTTATATCCCAAATAGGAACATCTCTGTATGTTCATCAGTAGTGATGAGAATTTGATCAGCATTAATCAGCCATTAGGGAGTTGTAAAGCAAAAGTCCAGAAAGCTTCTACTCTTGTTAAATCAAGAAGACAATGCCACATTTTGTTAAGTATCCAGAATGACTAAAACTCTCAAAAACTACCTTGGAAAGTGATGTGATCACTGGATATCATCAGAGCCATTCCTTAAAAGTTTAAACCTGTCCTATTATCTGAAACAGCTGTTTCACTCTTATATATTTACCTGATAAAAATGAACACATAGTTTCCCTAAAAAATTAAATGTGAATGTTTCTATCAGCTTTGCTTGTAAGTGTCCCAAACTGGAAAAAAACTATAACAAGCAATGGGGGAATGGCAAACTGCGGCATATGCAGAAAATGGAATACTACTAATCAGAAGAAAAGAAAGGCAAACACACACAAAGGATACAATTATGCTGACCAAAAGAATTCAGACTAAAAACAGTACAAACATTCTTTATCATCCTATCCTGGAAAATACCTAGGAAATTAAAGTTAGTATATACTGACAGAAGTGGGCTGATGTTGACTGGAGACAGAGGTGGACTATGAAAAGGATGGGAGGAAGGAATTCTAAAAGAGATTTGGACGTTATGAGTGACTAAATTTACTGGCTACCTCGACTGCCATGATAACAACTTCATTAATGTATGTCAAGACTTTAGGCATTGTGTACCATATATATGCTTAGCGAGTTGTTCATCTATGCTAGTGAGAGTGCAATAAAACCCTTCTAAAGATATAAGCAAAAATTGTGCAGCAGATCTCTTCACAATGGCCTCAAACTGGAAGCAGCATAGACACTTATAGCATTTATGAGTGTTGATGTGTCTATATTACAGAATACTATAGAGCAACAACAATGAATATGGTCAAACATATCAACCTGGATGAGTTTCACAAACGTGAGGCTCTTCACGTTAAACATAAATAGTATATAGCATATAATTCCTCATACAATATATAAAGATGCATCTGTGCCCTTGGACGTTAGGAGACCAGAATCTTAGAGAAGAGGCCAAGAGCTGGTGGTGAGGTGTTATCAGGAGCCTAGGAGGCTGGTGATGCTGTTTCTCATGATCCATGTCACCTATCTATGGCCACATCCTCTTACTGCAATGCCTCAACTATGTACTTAGGATGACTCTGCTTTCAGGATAACTGCCATGCTTCAACCCGCGCCTTATTCTGTAAAAGTTATCCAAATCTTATATAGTAAGAGGCTATAGCATTGTTGGGCTAAAACTATGCCCAATGACAAAGATGCAGAATGAGAAAGGAGCTGGGGTTAGAGTGCAGGGCGTGGGAGAGGGAAGATGTGTGTGAAGGGAAGGCCCATCTGAGGTCCTGTAGCCAGATGACGCACACACCAAGACATTTTGACTTCATAGGTATTTGTTTCCTGTCCTATAATTCTCACATTTATCAAATACATGGATTCTTTGCATGTGCCTAATGTTAGATGACTTCAAGTTTGCAAGGCTGTGCTCTCTGAAGGGGGAGAACTCATTTAATCCACATACCCAGTGGCATACAGGAGCACAGGGGCTATGTTGATTTGAATGACTACAAAACACTTTCAGTCTTCTGAGATAAGGGCTGAGGGTGATTACTTTCCTTTCAGAGAGGAGAAAGGAGGCTATAGAGGCTTGAGGAGCCCTCTTGCAAATAAAGACAAAGGCCTCAACCTTGACTGTAATCAAGGGCACAAACTAAGTTTCTGCTTTCACAGCCAGGTTCCCTCCCAGTCCAATCACCAGAGCAAAATAAAACAGGGTGGAGGCGCCCTCTTAGCGCAGTAGGCAGCGCGTCAGCCTCATAAAACGGGGCAGGGGGAGGTCAAGCTCTGACTCCACATGGAGGGCACACAGCATAGTTCCACCATCATCTGAAGTTATATCTCTATGGTGACCTTTAACCCTGTCCCCAAGGCACGAATACTTTCAACCCAACGCAAGGACATAGAAAAGTGTGATAAATTATATCTCCATTATATTGATACAATGGCTTATTCAGGATGTAAGTGGCTATACCCTTGAAACACACACACACACACACACACACACACACACACACACACACACACACACACGCCAAATAGGTTAGGGCCTCATGGGACAGCAGCCTGTCCCCTGGTAACAACTGAAGGATGTGGTGCCAGAGGAAGCATAGGTAGGAGCTAAATCCTTTTGCACTGTCCCCAGTGAGACTTGCTTAGCATAATTACATCCCCTGAGAATCCACCTTCCAGATGGGCCCTGGAGCATCATTTATGTACAGTATTTCAGGCCAATAACACGGTTCTAATGAAGCAGGAAGGAAGAACAAGAATAATAAAATTAAAAAGTCAAATTTCCATCCTTAATCTCTGGGACTGCAAATAAGCTGTGGCTATGGTTCAGCAGCAAGAGGGGGGTGGCCGGGGAAGAAGCCCGTTCTGAAAACTATCAAGCACTCTTTATAGAGTTGATGGAGAGGGAGTTGATGGAGAGGGTACACTTTAACCCTGATGACTGTGGCAGAGCTCCAGCTCCTTGGAGTTAGAAGGGTAGAACTTTTAGGAGGAGGAGAATCAGAACGTAGACCCCTGTGTTTGTTTCTCTACCCCTTTCCACTTCTCCAGAAGACATGGCCTTTTACTGAATGCATTGTCTAGTTGGAAGGAATAGGCTCTTGGAATGTATGTAGGAGCCCTGACTTGGGCCTTGCTCAACCACAGTGTTCTGCCAACTGAGACTATCCATCCTTCTGGGCCATCTATCTCAGTTGTTTAGCTCTTCCCTGTTCACATAGCTTGGTGATCTTTGGTCACACAGAAAACTGGATGTGAAAAATGACAATGAAGGTTCATCTGGTTGCTGACATAGGGACAAATGCTTGTATGAAATCACCTTGGCTTCATAAGACACCAGGAAGCTGAGTGTCCCAGAGTCCACACCCCATCTAGTACCCAGGAAGGTTCTGAGACTCATCCCAGGCCCCTTTCTAGTACTTGCACCATAGTCACCTGGCTATGCTGTTCCTTCTCAGAATAATGCTAACAATATAGTCATCCAGAGCCACTATAACCACTCTCTACTCTTCACAGACCAGGCAAGCTCTCCACTTGCTACTTCCACACAAAGCCTCAACAGAAGATAAAGAAAGTTCATTCATATCAGGCACCCAACCCGGAAGCTTTCTTCTATCTGCAGAAACCTTCTATGGGACTCCACCTTTGTATTCAATTTATTTCTGTCTTTCCTAGGAAGTTGATGAAGAAATCTCCAAAACACTGAATGAGGAGGCGAGGTGTAGGTACCAGTCCAACGCTACTGTCCCATCATCACTGTCTGTCCCTGTGACTTTCCATAAAGTCACCTCCACTATATGGACCTTGACTTACTCCTCTGAAAATGAAGAAAATACAGAGATGCTGTGATTTCCCAAAGAAGTGAGACCCTCCAAGTCAAGCCAAGTGGTCCAGTACCCATCAGCAAAATCGGATTAAAGGTAGTACTGGCCATGGAGAAGAGGGATGGAGCTGAGGAGAACCAGGGTGACCTGTGTACCAGAAAAGGATGAGAGCTCATCTCTGTTGTCAATCTGACTGGATTTAGCACCACTTGGATATACAACACTGGGTATGTCTATGAGAGTATTTCCAGAAAGATTCAACTACAGAGCAAAGAGCAGTGTGAATGTGAGGAGCACACTCTCATGCACTGGAGGTCCTGTGCTGAACAGAAAATAGAAAGTGAGCTGAATATCAATATTCATTTTTCTCTGATTCCTTCCTGTCTGTGAATGCAATGTGACCCGATGCCTAGCCACCATGCCTTCCTGTCTTGATGGACTGAATCTGTGAGCCAACAAGAAAAATCTTCTTTTCTTAAGTTACTTTTTGTCCAGCATTTTGTCACAGCAACAGATAGTAACTAACACATAAGACAACTTGCAGTTTTTCACAAACCACTTCTCCCTTAGGGAGTTTAGGGAGTCTGGGTCCCTTGAATCAACGCTTCCCTAGGAATTACTTTGATCAGTGGAAGATGAAAAGAGTGACACAGTTCTAGTCTGAGGTCAAGAGTTTGGGAAAATAGAAAGGTCTCACTTTGGTCCTAGAAGAGTCCCATACCATACATATGTCAAGAGGCCTAGCCACATACTGGAGAAACTGAGTGTGGACACAGAAGTACCCATTACCAGTGCTATGAATGGAGCTATGTTAGATTTTTGTGTTGATGAGGCCCCCAGATGCCTTCAGCCAAATGAGGGAGAAGGGCTGCCCAGCTGAGCCTGGGACAGTTTACCAAATGATGAGTAAATAAGTGGTTATTTGAAGCCCTAAATGTTGGGGTAGTTTGTGGTAAAACAATGGATAATTGAAACACATGCCACAGGTACTTGTGAGGTGTGCACAGTCTTACAAAGTCTGGTAACTGCACTTATAGGCATGGGCTAGAGAAAAGCTATTGGGTTGTACGTTGCATAGTATCTAAACAAGCAAACAAAATGCAGATCATTAGAAACCTATCTTACAAAGACATTCCATTGTCATGGGATACATCAACATGGGAGTTAGTGCTGATTGGCCTGTACCTAGCAGGTATCCCTCGGACATGAGCTCAAGACAACCCTTGCTTCAAACATGGAAGGTAACGTCTCACCTGTAAATGTCTAGCTGACTTCTAAACTTCTCACCTGCAACCAGTCCTGATTTCTACTCTTTATCAAAGGTCCAGAGGTAGAAAATCACGAAAACAAATGCCTTTGGGAAGTTCTGAATGGGAACCCTAGCTCCTGCGATACAGAATAGCAAAAGCTGCTATACTATCAACAATGTTTTAAGAGAGATTCCATTGTCTTTGGTTGTTGTATGAGCATCACACAGATTTAACTATGCTGTCCAAGCCCTGAGGGGTCAGTTTTCCTAGTAGAATTCAATTTCTGTTCTGTTTACTCCCAGGAGAGACTTCTTTTCTTCCCACCTCCCACTACTAACCTGAGGTCTCTGGTGTTTGAAAACTTTTGATGCCAAGCACCCGGCTACAGAATTAATTTATGATACTTCATTTATACCTAAAGGGAACCTTTGAGGATCCACTTATGAGCTCCCCTTCCTACAGGCTGCAATACTGAGGGGCAAAAATATTAAGTAAAACCTTACATCTAATAAGTAGTAGAGGTGACATTTAAATTGAAATAACTAAGGTCTCAAAGCCCACATCCTTAACCAGCCCTCCAAACTGAAAGCTGCTCCCTATCTCAACCATCACCAGGAACACTCACCCATTCAGACACATAGAACCACGTGTTCCATCCACACAGTTACTTACCATATTCAGTGAGCACCCACTCTGGTAGAAACAAAGCACACACTAATGAACAATTATGGTCTTCACTTCCATGGAGCTTTTGGTCTCCAAACCACAGAATCCCACTATTACATTCACTATAAGCCTTCAGCCTACCACATCCTTAAACCTCTGTCCACACCTTGGCCTAACAACCCCTTAGCTCCATTTCCTGGCCAGAACTCTAACATTTCAAAGCCTGGCTTTGATTTTGGTCTTTGCCATAATGCTGATTCAACCTATACTTATCTATGAGAAAGACTGGAGTGTCTGATTGCAAAATGGTTCTGGCTTCCCACCTAAAAGAACCTCTCCTTCGTAAAAGATAGGGCCCTAAAACTGAGCCCAGATTCCTCAGTTATTTAGAGGTTTGCAGAAGCAAAGCAACTGACCCCAAATCCAAAAGGTTACAATAGACCCCACTGTTTCAAAATCAGCTAATTTAAGGAAAATAATTAACTGCCTAATGGGTCCCTTCCCTACTCCCCTGACCTTACGTACAAAAAAAACCCCAGCTCGAAACATGTAATAGGAATTCTCCTGAACTAGTTATTGAGTGACTAGGTCCTTTGTCTTTAGTATGACTTGGCCTAAACTAGAGATGCCACATCTCCAGCATTAAATATAGTCCGATTTAGCTGTTTGAAGCAATCTAAATTCCCCTCTCATATTTCTCCCTATAAACTTAACCCTCCCATATTCTTACATCACTCATATCAATATCCACACTCTTTGCAATGTAACTATGTAGGTCTTTACATTAAGAGTTTGAATCATCTGTCCCTTCAGTCTATGCAGCTTGGCCAGTAATATGCAGCAGGGAGGATGTTACCCCAGAACTCCATCTACTAAGGGGCTTGGATATCTAAACTTAGTCTGATGCCCCTATGTGGACTGTGAAAGCCACTCTAGGGCTTATGAATCACCCTATGTTCTAGGAACTATAAAAAAGATACATACAGGAAGCAAGAATGTACTCCATTCTGAGTGGAATAAACCTCACCCCATATCTGCATTAGAATTCCAAACACCAAGATAAAGTGTCTCTACTACAACAGCTCCAAGTGTTAGATGAGACCCAGTCTTAGAAAACCCTATGGCAGACTGAAGTTGATCTGTAGGAAGCTCTGTTCAGGGACCCATCTTAAGACCACATCTACCTCATTGCTTCTCTTTCTTCTAGGATAGATCTTCATTCTCTTAGCTGCTCCCCAAGGTTGTGGATTTGAGGTTCCTTGAAATCCTCTCTCCTGAACATGTGACATTATTTTCCCATCTTCTTCTAAACTTTGGTTCACAGAAATGAATGCAAAACCTTACTAACTTGTTATGTGATCTTAGATGACAAATAGTGCCTCTTCTGGGAGTTTTAAGATTTCTTTCTTCAACTGTTTAGTTTATGAATTTGTTTGCTTTTCTCTTCTTCTTCTTCTTCTTCTTCTTCTTCTTCTTCTTCTTCTTCTTCTTCTTCTTCTTCTTCTTCTTCTTCTCCTTCTCCTCCTCCTCCTCCTACTCCTCCTCCTCCTCCTCCTCCTCCTCCATTCTTTTCTTTCCTCTTCTTTAAGGCAGGGTCTTGTGTAGTTCAGAAAGCCCAGAATGACCTTGATCTTGCTACATAGATAAATTGAATTTGAACTACTGATTCACTTGCATCTGCCTCCTGAGTGCTAGGGGTTTTTTTTGTTTGTTTGTTTTTGTTTTTTTGAGACAGGGTTTCTCTGTATTGTTTTGGAGGCTGTCAGTCCAGCCTGGCCTTGAACTCACAGAGATCCGCCTGCCTCTGCCTCCCGAGTGCTGGGATTAAAGGTGTGCGCCACCACCGCCCGGCTCTGAGTGCTGGTTTTATAGGCATGCCTTAGTAACCCAGTTTATATCATGTTGAAGATCAAACCCAGGGCCTTGTGCATGCTAGGCAAGCTCTACAACTGAGATTTTTGGCCAGTCCCAGAATTCCCAGTTTAAATGATGATGTTGGATTTACAAGTTTCCAAGAAGTCACAACATTGTACAATGCAATCAATTGTAGATGCTCAGCAAGTATCCCACCCAGCTCTGATTTATCTCCAGCACTGGGGCTGGGCCCATGCCTGACATTCCTTCCAGATGTAGTGTCCTACCAACTAGGAAGCAAGTGGGAATCAAGAGAGCTGGATCTACAGCTTTTCTCAGGCACTTATAAACTCAATGGCCTTGTGCATGTGTCACTTTGCTGTCTTGATTGCTTCATGTATAAATCTGGAACACATCCCCCTTCCCTCTCGACTCAAAATAATTAAGAAGGCTATAGAAGAGGGTAGAGACACTGGGTAGAGATGAAACAGCCCTCAGCCCAGCTGTACAATGACAACCATCCATTTTATGTGATCTGTCTACTGACCCCATTTTCATTGTACTCTAGGGCATTGCTTTTATGTGAAAATTCGAAATAGTTTCACTCTCTATAGAAGAGATTATGTGGCTACAATTGTCCCTTCTAAAGAGTGGATCCCATTCTGTGATGTTCTAGGACAGAAAAGATACTTAGGACAATGCTAAGTAGTTTTTTTTTAGGCAATAATGTTGGGAAGGGGAATCTTCAAGGTCTTTGGGGAACCCTCTTCCCTTGGACTAAGATGCAGTGAGTCTCAAGAGTTTGGGTCCTTCCCTCTTCAAGGGCAGGGTACAAGGTTATAGAACACACCTGCCAAGTGTCTTACACTCCCCCTGACCACCCTTTCTACTCCCTCACAGGGGCCCTCTCATGGTTGTTTGACCTTTCTGAGTCTTGTATGATCATACCCATTATTCCCAACAGGGCTCCAGAGCACCATGGCACCTTTATCTTCTCACCTTCCAGTCAGATCTGTTATCACACACTAGCCATACCACTATACTATTTTGCATCTGCATGCTGTAGAACCTTCCATTCCTTACAACCTGAAGATTCTACCATAAACCTTTATTCTGATCAGTTCTACTCACCCTTCAAACCTCAGTAGCAAGTCTGACTCCTTGGGGAATCCAATGTGGATATCTCCCTAGCAAATGCAATTATTCCCCCCTCCGTGTTCATTCAGAACCAAAGAACTTTCTGTTTTTCACAAACTGAGGTTCTGTTTACTTACTGGTCTCCTAGACTGTAGGAGTAGATGCGAAGTCTCCATAATCCAGCCTAGCTCCGCACATAAAAGAGATGGCACAGATTAAAGACTCTAAATGCCAAAGAAGCAATGACTTTAAATGGTTTTCCATCCAATGACTGTACTATGGGTCCCTATCCCAATACTGTGCCCTGTAATTTCTCCGTGTTCCTGAAGGCAAAGAACAGGCTCAGACAGAAAAAGGAGAAAATACAACATATCTCCCCTCATAAGAAAAGTGTTTATGATTGCCAGAAAATGTATAAACTGCAGCACAGATTATTTGTCACCAAATTGTGAAAGGGCAGAAAAGCAAGCTATTTTTATAACTCCAGAGGCTGGGTTTCTGCAGCTCGAGTGCAGGTCTGTTACACACAGATCCAATGAGGGGCAGAAAGGCCTGCTTCTCTGAGCAGGAAAGCTGACATGGTGTTCACAGCTACTTAGCTACAAGACTCTAAAATATTCTGTTTGCTTAGTCTGAGTGTCAGAAGAGCTCAGAGGTTAAAGTCATGTGGACTTGTTCTATGTTGCAGAATTTTTAGCTTCTAAATACATACATATATAATGTATATTTAGAGTTTCTTACATGAGCACTGCATATATATATATGTATATATAGTTATCTACATTTAACATTGTCTACATGTATGTGTGTCAGAGCTGGCCACTTGACATTGGGGAACCTATGCAGGAGCTGACTCATTCCCAGAAGAAACTTATTCTCTCTCTCTCTCTCTCTCTCTCTCTCTCTCTCTCTCTCTCTCTCTCTCTCTCTCTCTCTCTCTCTCTCTCAGCGGCCTTTGACCTCCTGTATCTCTTCACATAGGGGTAAGACCTTATGGAATCTCCCACACCTTCCACATAGGCATGTCAACTGCTATTGTCATTATGCATGTTATTGAGATCTCATGGGTGCATTTCCCCTGTCATATCTATGAGATACTACCCACCAGCAGGTGTCCTGGTTCTCTGTTCACAGTCTTTGTGTCCTCTCTTCTACAGTTTGCTCTAAACCTTAGGAGTAAGTCTTGAGCACCCCACAGACACTGATTCTCTGCATTTTGAGCAGGTTTGTATTTCTGTACTTGTTCCTATCTGTTGCAAAAAGAAGCCCCTTGGATGAGTTAATGTTTAAGCAAGAAGAGCAAACTTGATCTTGATTTTCATTTCTATTTCGTTAATCACAAAAGACCCTTACTGAGCATCTGCTGGGCACTTGCTGAAGAAGAAACAGTGAATGCATACCCCTAACCTCAAAGCACTTACTATAGAAGCAGGAAGCAGGTCTAAGATGTGTTTACTGTCACAGCCATGAGGAAGAAATATGGTGCTCAATCTATCTAATACAGAGCAAAAGACCAATGAGGAGCTGAGGCTACTGAGGATACTCAGGAGAAGGATGGGAATCCCTAGGAAGACAGAAGCATGATGCTGATGACTGGGGTTTAAACTCCAGGCCACCCCAAGTCTTCCTGCATGTGCCCTGGTAAGATGCAATGAGCAACCACAGGGTGTGCCACTGGGTGTTTCCTTACATGTATCGAGCCTGTTATCTCTGTTTCTGATTCCAAGGAAGACACACCAGGTATCCTTCCAGACTTTTCTTGTCCCTAGTCCATAAAACATTTGAAAGTTTACTATTTTCTTTTTGCATTCATCAGCATCTTATTGCTATAAGAAAACACATGAGGCAAATAGCTAGTAAATAGAAAATGTTTGTTCTGTCTTCTCACAGCTCTGAATCTTTCAGACTCAGATGAGGAGGTTTCATTATTTTAGGCCTGTGGCATGAGTGGCCATCTTGCCTGGGGACCATGGGGAAAAACCTGTTACACCATTCAGGAAGCAGGCAAGAGGAAGCCTGCCAGGGCCTACAGTTCCCTTTAAGGAATTCCCCCAATGATCCAAAGACCTCCCAGAGGCCAAATCTCTTAAAGGCCCTCAGTGCCTCCCCATAGCTGTCTACACTCACACAACATGGACTTTTTTTCTGTTTTATTTAATCATCAGTTTTATGATTCAAAAATCAAAATTATAGTACTCTCTCCCTTTAGATGCTGCTCCCATGACTATGATATGCTGCCATCCAAATGCTCAGAATACCCCATCTCAGTGAAGATTGCTCCTGGTAAGTCTGAATCCAGAGGCACAGTGATGATGGACACTCTTAAAGACACAAACAAATGATTCACTTATTGTCTCCACTGGCACCTTCTCTGTAGCTGGACTCAGTTCACCTCTTCTGCCTTCCCTGCCCCTGAGGATCAAGATGCTATGGGCCACACTTGCCTAACCCTTTTTGCTTCTCTCCTATTTCTACTGTGTCTGTTCTAATATTACCTTTTGTCCTTCTGCATTGAGCACAGAGAGGCAGGCTAAAGATCTTTCATGGGTCTTGCTGCTCCTAGCTGTGTGATATATACTCTACCCTGCATCTCCCCACTGCCTGTGCCCACCACCTGTGGAAAAGCTTTCCCTGTCCATGCTTTATGCTTCAAATTCTCTTCTCCCTGGTTGTTGCCTCTCTCTCTCAGGCTGGTGGCTCCATTGTTATTATGGCCATATATTAAGTTTAATGTGTCCACAAGGCATTTTACACACTCATAAAAATCAGGCTCTGTAAGAGCTGCCTGGGCTGAAGACAACAGAAATAGCCTCCCAGTCCCTAGCTGGTGCATCATACCATGCTGCCCTCCAAATGTGCAGTGCTGGGTGGTGTTTGGTACTTTTGATGATAAATATAGTGTTGTGAAGAAGACAAAATGATTTCCTAGATTATATGCAAAGCCTGAGTCCTGATTGCTTCCACTTAGGTAATATCCCACAGCATTAACCATCTTCATAATGGGTGACGTTAGCTGAGAGCATACTCTATGTCAGGCTGCTCACCAAAGGTTTTACCCATATCTCTCCCAGGTAATCTGCCCGATGATGTCACAGGTTGTATTTATAAGTGTAGAGTAGGAGAAAGAATTTGATCTATGGTGACATTAAGTATTGAGTTCAAAGTCAAACAGCACAGAAATGGGAAAACTTAGATTGTTCAGACCCAAGCCATCTGGCTCTATACCATACCTGCTAAAGCATACACAGACACTGGTGTTGGAAGATGGCCATCTGTAAAGTCTAAGGATTCAAATGAATCTAAGACAGTTGTGAGCAACTAGTGCATACCATTGGTATAGTCTCCTGTCTGTGTTCACCATCTCTCCTCTCTCTGTCACCAGCAAGGATGAAGGGACACACAAAACATTCATCCTCCATTGTGTTTGCCTTTGTTCATTCTAACATAAGGGATTACGAACAAGAGCTACTGACTCTGACCTGAGCCTATTTCCTTGGACTTTGGGAACTGTATGCACTGCAGCCCTGCCTAGGATGTAAAGAGCAGTAAGCCAGTCTCTTGCCACAGAATGTTGTACATAATCTTAGGCATATGTTAGTCCTGTTTCCTAACAGCTCATACATGTGCTGACTAGCCAAATGGTTTCTCCTACTTATCATCTTCTTGCCATAATAACAGTGTTTGAACCCATTCTCTCCTTCCCCTTTCTGTATTTCATTTTCCTCTCTCAAACAATTTATGAACCACAATATTATTTGGGAAACACTGATATCAATGGCATCCTCTGAAACATGAGGGACACAAAGCTCAGAGAGGCTGTTATTTGCCCAGAACTATGAAACGTAGTGCAGGGCCAGAGGGGGATTTCTATATGCTGACTTATAATGCAGTGCTCTTTCCAGGCAATGTATGGCAAACACACTCACCCCTGCCCCCCCCGCAAGATATACAGGCAGCATAAAGATTGGCTACTAAAGCCAGTGTGGTAGCTTCCTCTTCACTCCCAGCCTCTCTAAGAAGACTCCCAGAATTTCAGATCACACACCCTCATTCATCACACACCCAGATGCACTCAAAACATGCCAAAGCACCTGCCGTGCCCTGCAAGACATTAGCACTCATTTTACCTCTGCTCAGACTTGAAAGGTACTGTGGTCCCGGGTACAAGTCAGAGCAGCACAAAAGTGCATGCTTAACCTCAGAGCTCCATAAGGTGAGATGACAGAAAAATTCTGTGTAAATTGACAGCTAATAGATACTTCTTGCCAGTCTTCATAGACTTCATCTCCTAGTGATGAGATAGACAAGCAAGGTACTCAAATTTGTCCATTGGGAAGGCTTCCCAAAGGTTTGGAGGATTGAAAGAGGCAACCGTGTGAAGACTGGAGAAGCCCACCAAAATGGCTCTTGGCATATGTCGGGGTTTCTTGGATAGGCATGATGGATTCCTGTGTCTTACTTCTTTCATTCTGTGTCATGTATCTGAGATTTGGGAATGATATGTGTACCAGTAATTTGCCTTTTTAATTTTTAGTCAAATAGTATTATACTGTATTAATATATATCATGCTTATCCATTAGATTTTTTAATGAATATTTGGGTTGTCTCCAATTTTGGCAAGTATAAGTAAACCTGCATAAGTATAACATGATAATTCCTATAGATATATGTCTCTGTCATTCTTGAATAAATACCTAGGAGTGGAATTGAATTATGTTTTAAGCATTAGGAATAGAGTTCATGGGGCAACCAAAATGGCTGAGGTAGCTTACCATGGCATATGCTAAGTAAGATTTGTAGCATGACTGGAGGGGGAGGATTGGTATTTGGCACAGGTGGGAATAATCATTAAGATTTTCTTATGCAGTAGATGCTGGGGTAAGAACATGAGAAAACCCAAGGGTGACTGGTAGGTAGTTACGGTCATCCAATGGGGGACATATTTGGGGACCTATTGCTGGCACTGAGAAAGTGAAGAGAAGTCAGATGTGGTAGTATACACCTGTAATCCATGTACTTGGGAGGCAAAGCCATGAGTGTAGATCAAGAGTTCAAGACCAATTTGGGCAACAGAGTTTGATTTCTCAGTGACAGAGACATCCCAGAGCAGATGTGAAGGAGGCACATGGAACCTGGAGCTCAGAAGAAAGGCTTATCAGTGTTGTCCTGTCCTACAGATCCAGACTTCATGCTATAAAAACCTTGAGATCTGATAGAAGGGTAGTTTCCTGGTTAGTTTTATGTCAATTTAACATAAGCTAGTTTTGGAAGAGGGTCTCTCAATTGAGAAACACCTCCATCAGTTTGGCCTATAAGTAAGTCTGTCATATGTTTTCTTGATCGATTACTGATGTGAGAGGGTCTAGTCTACTGTGGCGTGTCCCAGCCTTGGCAGGTGGTCCTGAGTGTTATGAGAAAGTAGGCTGAGCAAGCCGGTAAGCATCATTCCTCAGAGGCCTCTGCTTCAGTTCCTGACTCCAGGTTCCGGCCTTGAGTTTCTTCAGGGATGAAGTGTTAACCGATAGTAAGATGAAATATACCCTTTCTCCCCAAGTTGCTTTTGGTCATGGTGTTCTATCACAACAAAAGTAACTAAGATATGTGGGAAATTGATTGTATTTCATGAGCCAATCATGTCAAATTCTAATACCCCTTGCAATGTTGTACACTGAGAAACCATGAGACCTTAACTGGGGCTGGCAGGCAGGATAGGGTACTGTAGGTGAAAAGCACCATCCTCAGAAATCTGGGGTCACAGTGTGGTAGGAAGCTGTGCAGCATTTCCTACTGCTGACAAGGTGGATGTCCCTGCACAAAACAATATAAAGACTGAAGACTCTGCCCTTAAGTCAACAGGCATTGGTAATCCAGATTGAAGGGCCAACCTTATTAAACCATAGCTTGACCCAGTAGCTGTCAACCTATCTTTTACTTCCTTATTCCAGTGCCTCTTCCAAAGCAGCTGCTGATTCCTTTCCCTGTGGGCATTCCATGAACTCCTTTGACCTTTCCCCCAGTTCTCAAGCTACATAGAAACTATAATGTTCTGAGGGTCTCCTCTTCCCCTGACATCCTCTCACATCATGGAGGTTAAACTACCTATTTAGTGTGGAAAAACCCCACCCCAAAGTACAGCACACTTGAATGCAATGTTGAACCATTTAAATACCTCTGGGGAAAGGCCAAGGATGCAACTGGACAGATTAGTAATGTGTAGTCATTGGCTTTTTTTCTTCCCCCAAAGAAAGCACAGGTGAGTGTTTTCATTCTGAATAAAACTGTACGTGCATTCAGTATCTCATTTATTTGATCATTAGGTTTATATTTGGGTACCTAATTCATATTGAGCTATAGCATTAGATCTGAGTGTAAAGATAAATAGACACCATCTACACTGAGACTCACCTAGATATGTAAATAGACTCTGGAAGAGTTGGATCCATTGCTGTGAATATTCCAAGGCAAGTCAAAGAAGACTCCTCAGAGGATGAAAAGACCAAACTCCGCCTTCAAAGAAAATTAAATTAGAGCCATCTCCTGAGGCCAAGCTGGGAAAGGGCACTGCATCAGAGAAACCAGCATGGAGCTCATGTGTGCATGGTAGAGGGAGACTGGCTGATGCTTAAACCTGAGGGAAGTGTGAGGGGGAGGCAGGGCTGCAGCCATAGAGGTGTGCTAGGCCTGGACGTTGACTGGAATTGCTTGTGTCACAACTGAGGCCATTGCTAAGGCTTTCACAGCATGGGGGCCAGGCCCACACATGTGCATAGAGTTTGGTGACAATGGGACACAGTAAGGGAGAGCTACAACAGACAGAAATTTGTAGTCAGCAGGCAGTGGAAGGTGAGGAGGCAAAGGAGAAGGCAGCCAGCCTCACATCAGCAGTGATGGGCTAGGTGGCGGAACAGGATGCATGTTGTGCTTGACATTGTGGAGAGAGGAGGGCAACATTTTCGGATACTTGGAAATGAGAATTAACAAAATCTGACAATTGCACGGCTGATCACAGTGCAAATAGGCAAGCATGGGGCTGGGAACAGGAGCCTTGCCACACACTATGCTGCTGAGGCTGGAGCCTGTTTGACTCCGCTGCCTACAATCTTTCTGCAGTTCCACTCCAGGAAGCTTGGCTTCTGCTCCTGTCCCTTCTGCTAGTAGCCACGACAATCCTCTTGAAAAAGTGGTGGGGGCAGTTTTCCATACATAGGTGTGTGTGTGTGTGTGTGTGTGTGTGTGTGTGTGTGTGTGTGTGTGGACATTGTGCCAATCCAAACATAGCAGAATCCTGCTTTTAAAAACTAGGTCTACTGCTTCCTTAGCTGGGAATATTGGTCTGAGCTTCCTATCTTGTCATCTGCTAGACTGTGAGCTTCTTGTGGTTGACTATATAATATTCATTCCCAAGACTTCAGGACTCCAGGGATCCCAAGTGGCACAGCCCCATGAAGTTTATATTGGGAAGACTCAGGTGTCACTTCACTGAGTTGTCCCATTCCCTAGGTTGACTGGCATGCATTAAAGCCATGTTATAGATGAAGAAATGGAGCCTGGATAACCAGCTCTCAGAGCCTGATCTTTTTTTACTTGTTTCCTGTCTTGGAGAAGCCTCTTGCTTTGGGGAAATCCACTGTGACCTGGAGAGAAAGCTTCATGGATGAAGGATGCTCTTAATATAAGTCCTTGGCTAAGCCCTCATCCCCAAAGCACCAGCAACTCAATTCTGGGAGGCAACAGGCCCTGGGAGGGGGACCACAAAACTGACTTTTCTACTTTCTCCTTCCAAACCAGCTGCTTCTGGGAATTCAGGGGTGATATATTAAGATATATTTTTCTCCAATTTGCTTAAGGAACAGGGATGCCCCCCAAAGCAGGTAAATTTGGCCCAGGAATTACTTGAAAGTGATATCCTTTGAGAAAAAAGAAGTATGGTGATTTTATTCAATAGTCCCTAAATATTTGCATGGGAAAGTACTTTTAGGGGTGGGCTTATTTCCAAGAACACCCAATTAAATTATACATTGCA
Source organism: Mesocricetus auratus (assembly GCF_017639785.1). Classification (NCBI taxonomy): domain Eukaryota; kingdom Metazoa; phylum Chordata; class Mammalia; order Rodentia; family Cricetidae; genus Mesocricetus; species Mesocricetus auratus. Next base: position 60,282,634 of record NW_024429191.1, read on the forward strand.
AGACATGCTTGCTTTAAGGTCAGAGTTCAAGAAGGAAATGCAGCGAACAGGAACGTTTATGGATGTGTTAGCTGGTGTTATAAAGATGGCAGACAGAATACTTTAGGGCATGCTTAACTTCTATCACCAGAAAGAATTCAGCTATAGCCATAGGAAAGGACACATTGGAGGTGACTTATTATAGAAGCTTTCCCTTAAGGACACCTGCCTTACTTAGTTGGTATAGGTAATGAAGACACTCAATGATGGGAGATGTTCTTCTGTATACTGTGAATATGTTTCTCTTATTGGTTGTTGGATAAATGCTGATTGGCCAGTGGCAAAAAGCATAGGCAGGGCTATGAGACTAGGAGAATTCTGGGAAGAGGGAAGGCAGGGAGCAGTCGCCAAAGGGAGACACCGTATAGCAGCCAAAGTGTAATATGCCTGAGCATTACAGGTAAGCCACAACCTCATGGCAATACATAGTTTAATTGAAATGGGTCATAATTAAGTGAGAGATAGCCAATAAGAAGCCTAAGCTGCCAGGCGTTGGTGGCGCATGCCTTTAATCCCACCACTAAGGAGGCAGAGGCAGGTGGATCTCTATGAGTTCGAGGTCAGCCTGGTCTACAGAGCGAGTTCCAGAACAGCCTCCAAAACAATACAGAGAAACCCTGTCTTGAAAAACCAAAAAAACAAACAAAAAACAAAACAAAAAGAAGAAGAAGCCTGAGTCATAGGTCAAACAGTTTATAATTAATATAAGCCTCTGTGTGTTTATTTGGGACAAAACAGCTGTGAGACTAGGTAGGACAGAAACTCCGTCTTCAATTTGATGTCCTGTTCTCTCTTAAAAATCCATAATATAAGTTCTATAATCTACGACCCATGGAAGAGGAAAGTGGTGTTCAGTAGTTCGAAGGGTATTGCCCAAGTTCACACCATCAGCAAATCCAGAACCAAGAGTCAAAATCTTTCCTACATCTTTCCAAAGCCCACACATTTCCTTCTACACTGCAAAGACCTCTGAAGGGTGGTTCTTGCCTTCTACCCAGGGTGACCCTTCCCAGCCAGGCCAATGGAATGCCAGAGGATTTGCTTACACTCATGGTCAATGTATTCTGAGAAAGATGTAAACAAGCAAATGAATGAAAATCAGAGAACACGCGGAGTTCAATCACTGAAATGAGGGATGAGAAGAGAGTGATCAAGATGAACGATTCTAAAGAGACGTGCTTGACTCTGGAAAAGCCTTCTCTCAGACGAGAAGAATGTGTATGGAGTGCTTACTGCTACCAGCCACTTGCCAAGAGCTCCGAATTCATGAAGCTCCTTTAATTTGCTGACACCCTTGTACAGTGTTGAAGCCACTCACAGTTCTAAGTGAGGCCCCAGAGGTTAAGCATCTTCTCCATGCTCCTTCACATCTTAAATTATACAGTCCAAAAAGTCTGATTCTATGTTTTTAAGACTGACCCTGCTACCACATAACTGCCCAGAGAGCCCTGAAGTGTAAAATCTCAAATTAGACTTCCAAATCAAAAGATTTTTTAACATATTCTTCTTTTCAATAATTTTTATTTAGAAACAATCTTATTTTACACATCAATCCCCCAATTCGCTCGCCCTCCTATCCTCCCATGCCCCCATAGGACCCCCAACCCACCACTCCCCAAGGATAGTGAGGTCTTCCATGGGGGATCATCAAAGTCTGTCATATCATTTGGGAGAGGGCCTAGGCCCTCTTCCGTGTATCTGGGCTGCAATAGTATCCCTCCATAGGGAATGAACTCCCAAGATTCATTTACACACTAGGTATAAACACTGGCTCCACTGTTAGAGGTCCCATAGACTTTCCAGGCCTCCTAGCTGGCACCCACATTCAGAGGGTTTGGTGCGGTCCAGTGCTGGTTCCCCAGCTTTATGACTGGGGTCCCTGTGCTCTCACTAGGTCAGGTCAACTGTTTCTGTAGGTTTCTCCAGCACAGTCTTGGCTCCTTTGCTCATCCCTCCTCCCAACTGGATTCCAGGAGTATTGCTCAATACTTAGCTTCTGCTTTGATCAGTTACTGGACAAATCAAAGGATTTTAAAGAGATGGGAAAACAGAGAGGGACTGGAAAAGTGGCCCCACAATTAAGAGTTCTAGCTGCTCTCCCAGAGGACCTGGGTTTCATTCCCAGCATGCACATGGTGGCTCAAGCCCGTACAGAATCCAGTTCCAGGGGATTTGATGCCTTTGTATGGTTATGTGAGGACTAGGCCCACATCTGGTGCACATACAAACAAACAAACAAAACACTCATTAAAAAAGACAAAGAGAGAAAGAGAAAGAATGAAATCAGAGACAAAGCTGTGAAAAGACACACATAAAAGTTCTAAATCTAAGAGGCAATAATCCCGTAGTTAATCTCTATGTATATAGATCAGTGCTTCCAAGTTCTGGCTTGATACTAGAATTGCTTGGTGAAATTTTATAAGGCATGGTCATCTGAACCTGCTTCCCAGCCAATTTAATCCGCATCCCTAGGGATGGGCCCTTAGAATCCATGTGTTTTGAAGTTCTCTAGGTGATTCGGACATGCAGCTTGGCCTGTAAAGTATTGATGGAGGCAATGTGATAGGCAGCCACCTCTGCTGGACAGTTTTCATTCTTCTATGCAATATATCAGAACATTTACCCAAAGTCAGTCTAACCTGCAACTGCTTCAAGGACAGGCATTGTAGATGTCACCATTCTCTAGTATCTTCCAACATTACCCATCACAATATACTATATACTAATAACCTGTGGGGACATCTCTGCTCACCATACTTACTATTAATGCAGTTTTCTGTAGAACTCTACTTGTCTGGGAGGTGACCTTGGAGTGGTCACAGTTGGAAATGTGAGTCACTGCTGAAAATTCCAGAAAACTTGGAATTAGAGATAAGCAAGACCACAGGGAAAAAAGTGACCAGTTCCTTAGACTCATTGGTATAGACAAGACTGTTTATCATCAGGGTTCAGCTTGAAACTGCACTCCTACCATGGAATAGCAGAGAACTGAAATGACCTCACAACATCTCATCTCAATTTAGAACCAAAAGATGGGCCCCTACTGTCCTCATGCCCTTTGGTGGCTAGCCACATCATTCCTGTCTTCCAGTAGGTTATGTTTGTCTCATAGTAGATTTTAAAAAACATTTCTGAATGGGAACACTGTGTTCTGTGTTCTTGTGTCTAAAGCCTTACAACCTCATACCCAGTACAGAGTACACAACTAACAAAGGTTCCCTTGGTGGGATAGACACTAGGGCAGACCTAACTTACTTCCTGAAGTTCTTCATTGTGATGTGCATGTATGCTGAGAATAGAGCACACACAAACACATTCCTCAGATAGAATGTGAAGTAGCCAAGAGATACATGAAAAAGATTCAAATTCTCACTGAAAATCCAAACGAAGAAACTTTTAAAATGCAAGGGATCACTTCTAATCCATCATCTTGGCAAGTGATTTAGAGACCAGGCACACCCATGACTAATGAGCATGTGGACAATTAGTAGTCTCAGAGACCATCATGGAAGCATACATCAGAATAGCCTTTCAGAAAGCACACTGCATAACAATTGTAACGATGGATACTTTGATCTAGTACTTTATTTCTAAAAAAGCATATGAAAGAGATTATTGACAATGTACAAATGCTCTGTTTATAATTTTTAAATGGAAAGAATCCAGTTGTCTTTATAAATAGGAATGATTAAATAAATTAGGGTACATCACACAATAGGATAATGTGCTACCATTATGAAGGATGGAGTAATCGCTAAAGGACTAATGAGGAAAGATTTTCATGATGTATTGTTAAAGAAACATGTTGATTGCAAAGTAATGGTGCTCCTATGATCAAATTTTAATATCATGTGCATATCTAATGAATAACATTATGCAGGCATGTTGAGATGGACAGATGACAGATAGATACATGATAGGTAGACAGGTAGATAGGTCAAGCTATCTCCAAGGAGAAGCACCAAATTATAAGGCAATGCCAGTCTTTGAAGATATTCTACTTCTTAACTTACATATATCCTATTGTTTAATTTCTTTAATAATCTAAATGAATGGCTTGCTTTTTCAACTCATCATATTTATTTCTGTTTCCAAGAGACAGACACAGCCAGGGGTAGATCTTGGCCCAGTGGGCAGTATAGGGGATAGCTCTGTAGTCCTCTTTCACTTTAGGCAGTTTGGGGAGAACAGTAATGCTTTTCTCCAGTGAGAATGATGAGGTTTCTGTGACTCTGTGGTCTTGGTAGGCAGGTACCAAATAAGTATACAGTGTGGGAAGAATGCAGGGAAGAAAGGCTGGCAGGGTTCCTGGAGCAACCATCTGGATTCACCTAGATTGAGGGATTTCCTACAATGCCAAAGGGAAGATTCCAGAAACTTCTCAGGAAAAAGAGGGGCACTTGCCTTTCCTGCTTGGGGAACCTGCTATAGTTTCCACAAGCCTAAGAACAGATTTCTAGATTTCAGGAGAGGTAGCTTCTAATCCCAGTTCTACCATAAAATATCCTTGTGTCTTCAGGCAATGTACAAACTATCTGTGGTCCTTAGCTGTTTCTTATACAATGCAGAAGGGATGCTGAAAGGTGACTTGAAGATCCACTGCCCAATGACCACTGCCTGGGTTCTGGCATGATTGTAAAAGCTATTCCTCATGAGAAATGTTCATCATTTCTTGGCTTTGGACCCTTTAACTTTCAAGAGTAAAGACTATATCTTTCTGCTTATTTGTATCCCCAGACGGGTGTGCCTGGTACAACTTGATCCTGGGAGGGAGAAATTATATGTCTCATGAAAGATGCAAGACCTTTCAATCCTCTATCCATTCAGATATAACCTCTGGAGTTATAGGTAAGTTATGATACCTCCCAGAAACTAAAAGGAAGTAATCCCACACTGTCCAGAAAGAAAGGTTAAGTCAGAAGTCAGAACTTAATATCTCCATAGCTACATCATGGAGAAACTGGGTCTCCCAAGTTAGCAAGATCTTGGGGAGATACCTCAGATCTCTGGAGTCCAGTGCATACAGAGATGTAAGGTGGTTCCTACTGCTTACAGGAGCTGCTGGCCTTTAATTCCTACCCTCAACATGCAAAAGAAGGTAAGGCATAGCACTGTCCATGGTCATCATCCCCTCACCAGTCTAAAACCAAGATAATTCATACTGTTAGCAATTTCCAGTTGCCTCTTATGCACACTCCCTTGAAAATCTACCATTCCTAATTTGCTTCAGAGGCACCTTCCTGCACTGAGGACTCCTGTTCCCAGAGAATGTGACATAGATCCATGAAGGCAGTATCTTTCACCCCATTGATACAATGTTGTTAAAAGGCTGACTTCATCCCTTCTGCTTCCTACATGCCATGGTCTGAGCCTCAGCAGATTCTCTGAAACTCCAAGATTTGAAGCAGCAGGCAGAAGTTACAGGTTTCTCCAAGTCCAGAAGTCAGGAGGTATCTGTTTGGCCTCTCCAAGATGCATGTAAATCACCTTACACAATGGTCTACAACTGTCCAAATATCATATTCCTGCATAGTGCTCAGAAAAGGGTGGTGAGTAAGAAAAGGTATGGTAGACAGTAATGGATCTAGGTATTCAAACATATCCAGGAACACATTCCCAGATTCCTAGGCATGTTATTTTGCCAATACAGACCCTTAGAACATGTCATAGTGCTTTCTATGTGTCATCCTTACCATGCTTAAACCTTGTGGAGTCTATTTGTGTTCCAGCAGGCCCATATATCTTCGACTTTATAATATTTCCTAAAGTCATTCTTGAACTAGCCTCCCTCACTCCCTTCCCTCACTTCACTTATATGGATGGTAAGAAAAAATTAGTAAGGATGCCTGCAAAAGAAGAGGAGGAAGAGAGCAGATAAGAGTCAATGCTCATCATCTCAAGCAAAGCTATTGTGTTAGCAAGTCAGGCAGAGATAAACAAGAAAGTTTCTGGCAAGGAAGAATAATCAACTCTCTGGCAGGTGAAGGTGGGGTCCTGAAGGGGAAAGAAACCGGTCAGCAAAGGCTGCCAGGAGGAGGGAGAAAACAAGACAGGAAGAGAAAGAGTGTAAGAGGATGGGACAGCCATTCCACCTGAGGACAGTGAATTCTGGGTGAAAATAAAGCACAAAGAGCCCCTGTACACGGTGGGGAAATGAAGTTGGGCCTTCCAGAGTGGCGTCCTTTCTGAGGAGAGTCTCTAACATGGAGCGGTAAAAGACCTTGCTGCCTCTGAACAGTGCCTCAGCCCCACTCTGCTTTTATCAAAATAATAACTTGGATCCCCTCCTCTGTTTCTAAAAGCAATGTACTCTTATTATGAAAAACATACAAACTAATAAAATAGCAAAATGAAAGTCACCCATAACCCTCTACCCAGAGAGGAATAAAAACTTTGTATATTTCCTTCTGGTCTTTTTAATTAATTCTTCTGAGTATTTATTAATTTACTTATTTGTAGAAATGGAATTATCTTGAATAGATTCTTAGAACTCTCTCTCAAAATACCCCCTATCTGTGATGGACAACCCTTCTGAATCTACGATCTACTCTCCAGCAATTGATTTCATCTGTCACACAATAATGTGCCAGGGTTACAGCACAGTCTCTCTAAACAGTTTTCTATTCCTGGACATGTAGGTTGCTTTCCATTTGGAGGAGTTAATAAAGGATTCCAAGGAAGGTCCTTTAATATAACCTCTGTGTTCCCTGGCACTGGACTTCATGATTTTGGAGAGAGAACACGGTAGACAGAGACTCGGGGAAGAAAAGCAGTGTGGAAAATAAAGGAATACAGACACAGAGCAGACAACAGGGACTTGTCAAGAGAATGGGAGAGAGGCGTGGCTTTGTGGGATCCTCAGACCTTTCACAGTTGGTTGGAATGTGAGTCAAGTCAGCAGACTTTATACAAGAGCAATGGTGTAACGATTTAATGCTTTGCAGACCACATGGTCTATTGCAATTGATTAACACTGTAATCAGCACAACCCCCACCACACACACACACACATACACACACACACACACACACACACACACACACACGCACACACAAGCAGTCATAGACAATACAGAAATGAAAGTTACCTCTGTTCCAATGAAGTTTTATTTACAAAAGCGTGCCATAGGCTGGGTTTGGCTTACAGGCTATACTTTTGGAAACTCTGGTTTAAAGTAGAAATAGATGTTGATGAGCTTACCAGAGAGTCTTAGATGATTCATAAGAGTGCCAGACTATTCAACTAGAAGGAATTTTGAGAAGCAAAAATATGATCGGCAAGTTCAGAAATGTACTACCAGCCTTCGGTCAGTACAGTAAAATACCTGAGGTAGTTTATTTCAGAGAGAAAGGGGTTTATTCAATTTCCAATTTGAGAGGGTCAAGGACTGGGGCTCAGTTCTGTTGAATGTCACTGCCTGCATCACATCATGGTGCATGGCAAAGAGAGCCCTGCCTGCCAGAACAAGACAATGTCTCCTGATACAGGAAGGCAGAGGGGAAAGGAGAGGACCAGGATCCAGCTTTTAAAACGAACACCTCACCCTAAATAACCAAGTTTCTGGGAGAAATATCCTAACCCCTTTTGAGGTCACACCCCAGTTGTCTGAGGGGTTCCCACTAGTCTCAGACTCTAGAAGGTCCTACAATGTCCACAACAACATTCTGAGAACCAGGCTCCCCATGCATGGACCCCTGAGTAATTGATCCCAAGCACAGCAACGGAGTGGGGGAAATTAGATATTTCATGGTCATCTTGTAAAGACTGGAGCTCAGTCCTAGGGATTCCAAATGCCTGACTGTAGAGTGCTGAGTCTGTGAGGTTTATTGCGTAGCAGATAAAGAATCTATTTATTTGCATTGGGATATTTTCATGTATAGGGATTCATAATGCTCTGAGAATGACAGCTATCTCTTAGAAATCCTGGGAAGGCTTCCAAAACCTAGAAATGATGTTTTTGGCTTTATATCTATCTGGGTTTCTGTTTTCTTGTTTGTATTCATTAGCATCTTATAATTTATTGGACTTCATTCTATCTAGGGGCTAGAAGATATCCAGTTAGAAGAAACGTGTGTGGAAGAGGCTGACAGAGGAAAAAGGCACTACCCACAACTTGTTACCGGACTGTGAGTCCCAGTACCTGGGGCAGAGCTGGAGGGAGAGCAGCTGGTCACCCAGGTGTGCAAGCATCAGCTGACTCCTTGGGCTGGGGAAAAGGCTGTCTCCTGTGTATGGATCCCAAAACATGCCTCCATCTGGATTGTTTGCACAGTCAGCCTGGAGGTCTTCTGTTTCTTCTCTTTGCACAGACCCCATCATGTTCTAAGACACTGGATTTTTCACCAACCAGCACACAGCATCCAAATCACCTCAAAACTCATTTGGAAATGCAGCCACAGGCCTCAAATAGGAAGCTAGTGTGTGGCTGGTGGGGAGGGGCAAGGGAAGCTGGCAAATTGACTCATCAAGCCCCTCTTGGGTTATGGTATCCCCACTAAGTGGGAGAGTCACTGCCTATGATTCCCCAGAGCCCATCCCAAGGGTACTGCACTATATTGATCACCATATGCAACTTAATTCCAATGATACCACCAAAGAGTTCTTATCGTTTAATAAGTACAGATTTTTAATGTGTCTTACACCTGTATTTTCTTTATTGCAAAACCCATACCATTGATTGTTGTGTTCTAGGACATTTTCTTTATGGATAGGCTAAGCAGGTCCATGGACATATACTTCTACAAACACTATCCTGATTTATTCACTCAATAAACTTTCATTGACCACCGTGCCTGTGCCAGACACTGCTGTAAGATGCACTTTATGTCACTGAAGTCCACCCTAAGCCCTGAGTGTGTAACTCCCCTTAGCAGGTGGGAAGCAAGAGACACTGGCTCAGGTAGGTAAGGTAACCTGTCTTAGGGCAGCATAGCTCTGAAGGTTATAGAAGGACAAAGGATGCACTGTGACTTAGGTTGTCAGTATGTGGCTTTATCAAAGAGACAGGAGTTGAGTGGGAAGTAGCCATGTTCACAGGGATGACAACCTTATGACCAAGTGAGAAGGGATGAATGGAGTCTGAGGGGTTCAGCTGACTGGGACCCCTTAAGTGAACTCTGTACCAAAAACCTTGAGTCCAATTCACAAGACCTCCTAGAACCAGAATCCTGGAGAACAAATTCCTTTACAGAAGTCCTGGGTATGAATTCCATCTCTTCTATGACTGTGTGGTCTTGAACACATAATTGGCCCTTTCTGAGTCAATTTCTCAGAAATTCAGTTTCTCCACTGGCACAAAGCTTTATTGAAGAATTTGAAACACTTTTTTTTTAAGTTTAAAACACTTTACTTAAGTGATACTTGGACTGGTAAGAAATTAGTTGTGTTTGATTCAAGGGAGGAGAAAGTAGCCCCTTCCCAATACTTGGCCACCGTACCACATAGAGAAAAATGACAGCAATCTACCCAAAGCGAACACCTGCAGTATGACACCCACATTGCTCCCCTGCCATCCCTTCAGCATGCCTACCATACCCTCCTCCTCAGAGCCTTTGCACTGAGTCCCCTTGGCCTGAAGCACTCTATGCAGACTTTGACTCCTTCTCATCTTCTGAGACGCAGTCTTCTCACCAGGCCTTACGCACACCCATCTTCCAATCAGAGCCCTCTCCTTTTACTTCTACTTCAGTCCTCTCACTCCCCTGACTTTTCCTTTGTCCATGGCCGCACTGCATCCTCCTCTGTCTCTACCCTGCATCGTGTCTGTGGTTTATGGCTATCTCCCTCTTGCAGCCAGCAAGCTCATGAGAGTAGGGTTTCTGTGTAAGCCTCCGAATTTCTCAGCACAGTAGGCCCTTTGTACAGATTTGCTGTGATGAAGAACAGAGTGTCACCCCATGTGGCCAACCAATCTAGTATGTGTTTCCCCTAGTCCAAATCCCAAGCATTTTGTCTGGCATAGGATCAGAGTCCTAAGGACACTAAAAACACAGCTGAACTTTCTAACTTACAGAGTTAAGCCACCTGCTCCCTCCACCCACCCCTTCCCTGCAACATCCTTCTGCTTGTAAACAATGATGCAGGAATCATTGTGAGGGCATTGAGGTAAGGCTAGAGAAGAAAGAGAAAGTAGAGAGAGTAGGTGGTGCTACTACGTGGGCTTGTCCGGAATCTGTAACATAGTCTCTAGATGCTGGATCATGTGTTTATTTCATCTACTCAGACCCTAAACATAGGAACTGAACAAAAGGGCAAAAGATCAACACCTACTTACTAACAAATGATTCTGCAATGTTGTCTTGATTATCATGCTAGGACCCATGGAACACTCAGTGAACCCCAGATAAAAGATGTAGGCTGCCTGGGATAGCCCCGTTAGTGGGGAGTATCTGCAATTTAGATTCAACTCAGGCATTGCCCAGAATCTCCTTATTCTCCATCACTGTTACTTTAGGAGTGTTCTCAGTGGACAGACGTCTGGATAATTCTCAGAGGAATGGAGAATATCCCACAGCCTGCAGCCTTGCTTGCCCTGTATCTGGTCTCTGTTTTAGCCACAGGCCCTGGTCCTCATGAAGCAGCAAGCTCTGGTCCTGGGTCCCTCTCCTGGGATGCATCCTTAGGGAGGCAGCCTTAGATGCCTTTTTCTTCAGATAACCTCTCTGAGTGTTTGCCAACGTCATTCCCTTTCCCTTCTGAGCCCAAGGAGGCTGCGAAGCTTGCTAGCGACAAGACGTTTTGTCTGGCTAAGCTTCCAGACTGATTGAAAGTCTCAGAGCCTGCCTCCTTTGGGCTGCTCTTCCTGGAAACAGTTGCCATGGAACACAGGACGATGCAGCCTTCACTGTCAGAACTAATGAAAGTCGGAGAGCTATTAGAGGAAGATTTTTCCCTCCCTCCCTCTTGTGCATAATTCTACTCTTCAGCAAGATGTTTGCATTTCTGTTCTGTTTGTGAGATGTTAATTGTGTCCTCATTGTAATTCCTTGTTCACTGCTCTCACCTCCCTCTGAGCTCCAACCCCTGAGAAGTCAGCCTGTTTGTGCTAATGAGGCTAACTGACCAGGGGGAGGGCAGTTCCAGTCTCCCCCTGGAGTGACCTTCCCTAAGTAGTTTCTGAACAGACCACACCACAGCTCAAGAGCTTCCCGTGACTCCCACCAACCACATAATACTGAGTTCCACGACTCTGGGGGAGCCACTGTGGTTTGCCTGCTCCCTCTTCCTAAGACATCCTGGACCAGAGTCACACAGAGCCATCTCTACCTAGCTCTGATGAGACTTCTTATACCTGTGCCTTCTGTTTAGCCCGCCCTACCAGTCTCTGTCCATTGTCCTTATTTTCCCTGCCTTGTGAAATCCTCCATTCTGGCTCCAGGCAGACCCAGGGTTCCTCCTTTTCACCAGATCATATATGACCTACCTTCTTCTCTACTCCACAACATCATTGAAAGTGGTTCTGATTCACCCCAAAATTCCTAGAGTCTAACACTGTGCCTGGCATTGAGCTCTCATTTCTTCCCACTCTTACATTAATTGGGTAAAAGGAGGCACAGCTGAGCCAAAGAGGTCCTGAAGAAACTATTAAACATCTTGGTGAATTGCTAACACCCACTCACTACTGCCCACCCACCACAGAGGCAATGAGAAAGGAAAGTCAGGTCTTGGAGCCCCAGGAGGGAGCTCATTCCGTCTAGTATTTATAGGCAGGCAATTAGCTCCCTTCTCTAGCACCCTTGGAAGTGCTGCAAAACCATCTGAGTGAAAGCAATGAGGAAAGAAAGGGGCAGTATTGCCATAGAAATGGAGGGAGCAGCAGGGACTAGCCCCCAGTACTCTGTATAATACTCACCTACAAATGGAAGGACTTACATAGCCCTTGAAGAAAGAATCCAAGGGCATTCTCCTCCATTCAGCCTCTGTGGGAAAGGGCTATCTATTCCCATTCCCAAGAATGGTTCCAGATCAGATCTGAAAGGGTCCCCCAACTCTTCCTCCCACACACTGCTGAGGAAGCCTGTGTTAGGGAGAACCTTCACTTGTCAGAGACCAGCCTGTGTTAGGGAGGCTGGAGGCAGCTTTGCTGTACAGTGGCTAAGCACACTATGCCACATGGCTCACCTAGACTCTTGTAATCACTCCACAGTTGCTCATTCCTCCTTTGTTCCTCCCTTGGGTCAGCTCTAACTTCCATCAGTATGACACTTCTAAGATGCAATTCTTGTCAGGTCACTTTCCTAATGAGAATAAATCAGCAACTCCCCATGGGCTTCAGTTAGTAGTTCTCAGGAACTTTGCAGAGAACACAGACTGAGCCAGCTCTTGCTCTCTAGTCTCCTTCTCCTCCTCCCAGGCTCCAGTGCCCTCTCTTAGGACCCTACCTGTATGTTTTCATCTCAACCACAGGGAGTCACCAGTGTGTCCTAGTCACTTAGTCCTCCTGTCCCAGGGTCCTCACCCTTGCTGTCCTCCCTGCCTGTCCAGAATACCAGTTCTTACTTCCCCCCTCTTCCCTTTTCCCCTTCAAACTCTTTCTCATTTTGACAATCTCTACCCTTCTTGGGGAAGGCTGACTCTTGGACTCCCCAGGAAATTAAGTGCCTCTCCCACAGAGGCCCTATGTCCACCAAAACAAGCCCACTTCCCATCAGAATCATGCTTCCTGAGAGCGTTCCCTAATACATGTCAAGTCCTTATAAGGAAGGCTATGTTCAGGAATTTTTGTTTCTCAAAATCTAACACACAGTTGATTCCTAAGTAGCTGGTTTAAAATGTCACAGGGCTGAAACCACAGAGAGGCATGAGAGCCCCGTAGGGTGTATAATTGAACCCCTACGTGCATGAATTGTTATTAGGAGTTGTTCACCTCAACTTTGCTTGTCAATTTCAGCAAGTGTGGCATGGCTGAGAAAGCAGCGTCTATTTGGGAGAGGGACAAAGGAGGCTGTCCTTCCTAGGAAGCCCTGGTCCATGTAGAACTTGAAAGCATCTTCTTCTGCATCACAATCTCCATGGAGATCTCCAACTCTTGCAGGTAGTTTGAGATGGGGAAGACATATCCCTCCTTAAGTGCATGGACTCCTTAGATGATGACTTCCATACTGAACTGAAGTGATGCTGTTCATTATTTCCAGGGGAGACACAGCCATACTTTTTTGTTGAACTGCCCACTTAGTACTTGTAAAACTAGTCCCTAAATGCTATCATTAAAAACCACTTGAAAGGGGAAGGATACACCTCTAAGCCTATATGCACCTCTAGGGATACCCAAATGATGTCTCATGTTGTCTGCCACACAGCACTAGGGACACTGATCACACAATTAGCATGTCAACCACACTCCTGGATTTTTGTAGCATAGTGGCCATGTGCCTCCTGATCTCTCAGTCACATGTGACTCTGCCACTCCCTTGGCACTCAGAACATCCTTCCCTATACCCCAGTGAATGGAAAAAATATAAACTGCGTGCTAACAACCTGACTCTAGAGACTACACATGGTCTGCTTCATTTGCATCCCATCTGGAGCCTTGACCAAGTCTCTTTAGTCTTCTCTTTGCCAATGAGACCACTTGATTGGTACCTGGAGAGAAGGATTGAAAATCCGTACGGTGGGCTGGGAGGACAGGGTAGGGTTTATACTGCATGGGAAGTCGGGTTTGGAAGAACTAATGATGACATCATAGACCTGGAGCACCTTAGAATCCATCTACTCCTAGCCCTCCAGCTTTCTGATATGGGAACTGGATTGTAGCAGTGGGGAAGTTCTGTTGAGATCACCAAATGAATCAACAGTGAGGCAGGGTCCTGTGCTACTAGCCCAGGGTTCCTTCAAACACACAGTTGCATTCTTAGTGATGGAGCAACTGAATCTGACTAATAGGTTTGATGGGCTTCTACCAAGAATCAGCTGGAAGATCCATGCTACCTTCATTCTTGATCACTGAAGAGGGGGGAGGTAAGAACTGCCACTCTGGGCAGGCAGAGGCTCTTTTGAAAATGACCAAGAACAGGGTCTTAGTTCCCTGCAACTAGGGAAGGTTTCGCTTAGCAACCACTGGTGGCCCCTTTATGAATGCTGGAACAGCACCAGGAGGATGTTCAAACTCAAAAGCTGTCTGAGTTTGGTCAAGATACCATTTTCACTAAAAGTCCTAAGGAATTGTTACAATATGGCCTTCATCAGCCTGCCCCAGACTTGCTGGCTCTGGGAATCTAACTCACAAGCTCTCCATGGGATACTGACACAGTGTGAAACTTGAGAACCAACATGCAGAGGTCACAGTGAGAAGGGGGAACTTAATGGATGTCATATATTCATCTACTCAGGCTATTCTGGGTCCCTGATACCTGAGCGATTGATTGACTGGCTGACTGTTTTAGTGATTTATTGATATCCCTAAAACAGACAAAGAAGTAAAAAAAACTATAGTCTATTTGTCACAGTTTAAATTTTGCTCTATGCACACATATATACATGCATGCACACATTGTACCATGCAACACACACACACACATACAAGCACACATATACTTACAGACAGAGGAGGAGAGAGGTGAAGAGAGGTAGAAAAGAGAAAGGAGGGAGAGAGGGAGGGAAGGAAACTCTACTCCAGATATATACATCTCCAGAAACCTACAAAAGACATTTGGGCAGATACCACCAAGCTTGTTGAGCAAAGCAGTGTCTGGGTTCAGGAAATTGGCACACTCTTGGTCCTCCGACTCACTGAGCACTGCTGAAGGCATCATTGGAATCCACCACCTCAAATTACATTCCCTTCCTGAGAAGGCAAAGCCCATCCTCTACTTCCCGCCTGAGCACCTGCTCCTTGGTGAGCTCTGCCTAACATTTCACTAAGTGGGATTTGCTGTACTGCTTCCCATCAAATTTCATTTGCACTTCTCAAAACTTCTTGCATCTTAACATTCTTGCTACACGCTTGGCTCTGACGCTTATGAGTTCTATTACCCCTGACACCTTCTTTTATCCCTATAAGCTTCAGTCACCTCATGTAATAAACTGGGTAGAATAGTTCCAGGCTAGAAGTGAGTATTAGAGATAATCATAGGAATTCAATAAATGTTAAGCCTCCTCTTTCCTCAACCCTATTTTCAAGACAACAAGTCCCAGATAAGAAATCCGGTAGTGTTTTCTGCTCTTCATTTGCTTTTCCATGGCCCAGCTCCTTGGTTCATTTCCATATTGCACCTCATTCATGCATGGGTGCCTAATGGGTCTTTACTGTCCTTTTCACCTGTAACAATCCACACTTTCCTGTCAGTCAAAACACCATGATGTTTATAGGTTGTGCTCAGGTTCTCCATATGACTTTAAGGGACTTTCTCTAAGTCCAGGGGGATGAATCACCCATCTACCCAGCTCCTCCCCAGCACATGAAAGTATCGAGAAAAGTCAGTGACTACCAGGGAATGGCATTTCACATATGGAATTTTTTTCTGCCAGTGTTGAGGCAGAATAATTGAGAACTAACATTGGACCACTTCATTTTGTCAGACAAGAAAAAAACATATTTCTAAACCCTGTGTTCTAATGTCATTATCATCAAACCTGGAATTTTAACACTTAAAATGTAAACAAAACAGGGGGGCTTTCAAAAGTGTTAGTCATTGTCCTTTCAATCAAATAACCTGGCTCTATGAGAAGCTTAACTCCACTGTTCAATTTGCTCTTTCTGCTTTAGACAGATGGGGATACTGTCACATGCTAGCTCCAGCACCAGAATTGGAGAACCCACAGTCCTGCTGAGTCACCTGCTACATGCAGTAATAGTTCCTGGAAGCATACAGACAGCCCTCAACCCCACCAAAAGAGCTTCCTCTTTCCAAGGGCTAGCTATGAGTTAGTTCCTCAGATTACTTTCCCCACCTCTGCAAAAAAGAGCCCATGATTTATACCATCACCCAAAGCACAAATTGTGACCAAGCAAGATCATAGAGATAAAGTGTTTGAACTGAATGTACAGCCCAGAGTTGAATCTTGATTCCTTCCTCCAAGCTAAGATTTGTCTTTCAGAATTGGAAACAATGTTTCCTGGTGGAAATAAGGAAATATGTTTTTCTTGTCCCACTAGGTTTGTACTCATAGTATGCAGATTTTCATTTATTAAATAAATATTTTTCAGGCTCAGCAGGTGCAGTTCCCTTGGGAGAATGCTTCCCTAGCATGCATAAAACCCTGGGTTAGGTCCCTAGTACCACACAAAACCAGATGTGATCATGAATTCCTGTGATTTGGGCACTTGAGATACTATCTCAAAAGAAATAAATATAAATAAACATTGGAGTTTCCAGGGGACTTGTCGGGTACTGTCCTGGGTGCTGAAACTCACAGGCAACACGGCCCACAGAGTTGCAGCCCTGTGGAAGGCACACTATTAACATGCTAACACCTGCTAAGTGATGAGCAATAATGCAATGTCTTATTAGTAGCTCCTTTCTAAATTCCAAGGAGTTTTAAAGATCATGGTGACAGTCAGGTGTGTACAGATGTTAAAAAGTGCCCTGGGCTTCTCTGGGTTCAGTAATTACATTTTCCTTGAAGCACCCACGTATGCTATGGAAATTGATGAGCCACAGGCCTTTTTCAGAATGACAAGCCTGCACTCTAGCTCCACTTGATTTATTAGAAGAATGAACTGAATTTAAAAGGGAAAGATGCAATATCGATTCTATACCTTAAAATATTCCTTCTGTGCCTCCCTGCCCAGCCTGGGCCCCCAGCCCCATCTGCGGCAGAGCAGATAAACCACAGGCAGAATTTTCTCTTCAATGACTCATTTCATCCCCTCAGCCACACTCTGATCTCATCCCTCTTCAGACATGCTCTGCTCTGCTCATCTCTGCTTACCACCCACCTTCATCTCACGGCTCCGGGGTCATCTTTCTAGATCAGTATCTGTGCTCCAGTTATAGGGATCCCAGAGTTAGAACTAGTGTTGAGCTATTAGGCCCTTCACACAAGGCAGCTTCCAGGTCAGTTCATTTCCTGGTTGTCCTGGGTCCTAAATGTTAAATCCTGAGATCACTAACCTCACTCTTGGGTCCCCAACGAGACCTCAATCATGCCACTGGCATACAAATCATGTCACAGTCTGAAGGGAGCATCCCAATTTGTACCTTCAAGACTTGACATAGCTTGAGGGGTATTCAGTGTTTAGCAGTGCTTTCCAGTGAAGGTACTACTAATATTTGGGGGAGGAATAAGTAATTCCTCCTTATTAGCAAGCAGGCAGTTCCACTGTTGGAATGCTTAGTGGTTTTTTCTTTCTGATTTTCTAGCTGGTATTTATTTTTTGATTAGTTCTTTAAGAATATTGTACAATGTATTTTGATCATATTCTTCTACTCCCCCAAACCCCAATTCCCCCACAAGACCCATCACCACCTTCCCTGCCCCCCCCAATATTGTGTCCTGTTTAAAAAAAATCAAAAGCATCATCAAGTCCAATTTGTGCTACCTTTATATTCTTGGGGTATGATCATCTCCTGAAGGTTGGTTGACCTACCAGGAGCCATATGCTTGCAGAGAACTCAGTTTCCCCCCCCTCCCTCCCTCCCTCCCTCCATCCCTCCCTCCCACCCTCCTCCCAGCAGCTCTTAATTGCTAGTAGCTCCTTGGTTAGTAACTGGGCTTCATGCCTACCTCCCCCTTCCATGCTGGGATTTCACCTAGCTGAGCTTGCACTGATCGCTGTGCTGTCACAACTGCTGTGATGGTATTATCTTCTGTTTTGTCTGGGAGACAGCTTCCCTATAGTCACCCACTGCCTCTGGCTCTTACAATCTTTTCCATCCACACTTTAATTATTAATTTGACACAATCTAGGTTCACCTGGGAAGAGAGTTTTAATGAAGGATTGTCTAGATCAAGTTGATTTGTAGGCATATGTGTGGGGAATTATCTTGATTACACTAATTGTTGCAGGTAGGCCCACTCACTGTAGGCAGGACCATTCCCTGACCTTGGGTCCTAGACTGAAAACATGTAAAGATGGTACTGAACACAAGTAAGCACGCACACATTAATTCATTCGTTTGGTCATCTATTCATTAATTCATTCTCTTCACTAGGGTATGACCAGCTCCTTCAAGTTCGTGCCTTGACTTCCCCCATGTTCTTGGACTATAACTGGAATCACAAGCTAAAATAAACCCGTCCTTCTTTAAGTTGTATTTGGTCATAAAATTTTGTAACAATAGCAGAAATGAAACTAAGACAGCTGTCCTTCCCTGGAGAAGAAACCCAGTGATGGGCACATATGACCTCACATATACCCAAATGCTCCTAAGAGGAAACAACCACTTGAGGAGCACAGAAACCATCAGTTTGCAAATGAAACGACTAGTTCAAGGTCATTTGGAGGTTTCCTGCAGACATGGTGTGCCCAGCAAGATGTCACAGGGCATAGCATGAAGTGCCCTGAAATGAGAAACAGGTCACTTTGGGTAGAGGATGCAAGAGAGAAGACACCCATGAAGGCAGGGTTGGTGCTAATAATCCAGCTCTCGCTCCATCTGGAAAACCTCTTCTTACAATTCTGCCCAGGCTGTGCCTTGGAAGGGTCTGTATTTTATTTCTCTATTCAGTTACCTGAACCAAGAAGGAACAGGGCTATTTAATGTGAGCTAATACACTAGTGCCACCCCCACTGAACTCTGGCAACCCCTTATAATCCTCGTGGTGACCTGCTTCTCGTGTACACACTCCCTTGGGGTGCTCTTCCTGAGAGGTATGGCTGTATAGACACATGGAGGCTTGACTGTGCTGTCCTACCTTCTTCCTCTGCTTACTGCCCACCCATGCCCACTTTTGCCTGTGAAGGTGCCAGAAAACAAAAACAAACAAAAATACCTTTTTTTTTATGGGGAGGAATTGGGAGTCTCACCACACCTTAGACCAAGAGGAAAGAGGATCTCTGCTATAGCTTCCTAGGGAAGAAAACCAGTTGGATGATCAGTAACATGGTGGACTAGAAGCTACAAATTTGGGTTGTTGCATCAGCCCAATGGCATTTCCCAGACCCAACAAGGACTTTAGATGCCTTACAGTGGGCAAACTAACCCCAGACTGTAAAACTGCAAAACATCTTGAAAAATTAATCACTTAACTCTCACCTAAGCTACCATTCTAAAGACACACCTGAGATAATCTAAAGCTTTTTATACCTAAGTTCGACTTTTCATTCAGTCCATGTAATACAGAGCTCTGTAATTCCTTGGAAACTTTATGAAGATCCAATTACCCATATTCAGGTAGACATTAACTATGTAAACTTAGACAGTCTGGTAGGATCCAGACAGACAAAGTAATTCCTGTAGGACTTACCAGATAGGTATCCCAGCTGCTAGCCTGTCTTAGCCAGGTCAATGAATTTGGTACTGATAGCTACAAGCTCAAGTGGCAGCATCAAGGGCCTATTTAGCATCTCCCCATCATGCAGCCAGGAACCGGGAAGTGGAGTGATGCCATGCTGCTCTGTTCAAGGAAAGTCTTCACCAAAACACACTGAAAAGGGTTGCTGTAGTAAAAGGACACTATGAAATTCACCACTACCTCTTTTTCAGACAAAAAAAGCACCTTGAAGAGAAGAGACTAGGAGAAGCATAGCAGAACAGCCAAGGGCGTTCACTAGAGTTGGTCCATAGTGCTACTGAAACAGAGTAAAGAGGCTCTAAGCACTCACAGAGGGCTGTCAGTCAGCTGCCAGGAGGCAGTCAGTACAGAGGAAAGAACATGTGTGGACTTTGGGATCAGATGTACCCAGAGCCTAGAAACCCAGGTCTATCTACACTTTATGAGTTATGTCAACTTAAGAAATGTCTGAATTTGAGCTTTGTAGCCTCCTAAGCTGTGATGACCACAGTAGCACATATCTTTATGGGTGAAAATAGAAGGAATAAGGTTCCACCTCTCCTATTTCCATTAGAAGAGAGGCTGGAAACAAGATTAGTATTGCATTGTTGTTGTGGAAATGGTGAGAGGAGGAGGAAGTGTTGTTGGGAAGGGTTTGTTTTTCAGGAAATTCCAGAGTTAGCTATACATTCTACACCCCAAGACCACAAGAACCCCCTCAAATAAAGCCATATCCTGTGCAGTGAGTGGAAAGGTTGAACTTTTTGGATCCCCTCAATCTCTCATACTTGCAATGTTACCAGATAACTCTGCACTGAAAGCAACTCAGAGACAGAAAGCTCATCTGGCCCAGGAACCAGACATCAAGGACATGTCTGGCACCTCTGAGCAAGGAAGTAGAGGCATCACACAAGGAGAAAGCAGACTGACTCTCGCTTTCCCAACCAACCCAACTTGCTTCACTCACTTCCACTGAAGCACATTTTAATACACAATATTTGAGACACATAAAAAGGAATGGATAATAATGAAATAAGCATTTATGGATCTACACATGAATAAGAAGTGAGACTCTGCCAAAGAGGCCGAAGCCTCGGCACTTCCTCATGAACACCCCTTCCCACAGAAGCCATCATAACCTAGAATTTAGACTTTACTGCTCCTACAAATTTCATCACACGTTTATTGCATATTTATTTGTTCCTGAACAATACATGGAATTGTTTTGCATATTTCTAAGCATCATATCAATTGCACTATAAAAGAAGCTCTTAAGTTTTCAGCCCCCCCCCCAACATTATGCCTGTGTGATTTATCCATGTCGACATGTGGTTCTGCTTTGTGGCTTTTCTCTGCTGAAAATTATTATTTGGATGCACCACAATTTATATATCCATTCACATTCATAGATTATAGAGACAATTTTTCTCACCTCCCCACAAAGTGTTTCTCTTACAGATTGCTGCTGTGAGCATTTCCCAGTCTGACTCCACCCTATACTCCTTCAACCTTAGTTTCTAGCTCTCCATGGTCTTTATCCAAGCCATCTGGGGTCTGTGTTTAGACCCTTGTTGTCTTATTGGTTCCTTGTTTCTTTGGGCTGAAGGGGCCTACTGCCACCACTTTACCCTTCCAAGTCCCTGTAAAGGCTTTCCTTGCTCTCTGGCTCCAGGAAGGCAGTGAGGATGTGACCCACCCCAGCCCCACCTACTGGAACTAGCCTCTTTCCAGCTTCTCTGTGGCTAGGTTGGAAGCTCCAAGAGACAAGGGGTTGGAACTGACTTCTTCCATGTTGTGGCATTTTATGCAACAGACCAGGCACAATATGGGGACTAGGGTTTTTTAACCCTTGGAAATACAGCAAGAAACAGCACTTCTGGACTTCTCAAGCTACAGCCCAGGTGCAGGGCTGATACACTGTCTAATGACGAATGTATAAGGCAGCCTTATGCTTTCCTTCATTGAGTCATAGTCTTAACTCAAAATATTCAAACTCCTAGGATACCTCCCAAGTAGACAAATGGGTTCTGATTCAACTGATGCTCAGTAGCCCAGACCAACAGGATGATAAATGTGCTTAACTTGAATCAGTCTTTATTTAGGTGTCCTTATCAATGGGCCCACAGTATTCTGTCAATGTTGAGCCCACGGAAGACCAAGATCTACCTCTTATCACTCGATGGAGTCTTTTCTGGAAGGACAAGGCATCCAGTCCTTCTATAAAGGATGAAGCCCCAAAATCCGCAGTCACTTAAGGGCACCAGAGGAAAACAGTGAGCATTGTCCAGCCTGATGCAGGTTTACGAGTACTCCCTGGAGTCTTCAGCCTGCAGAGGGCATTGAGAATATATTCTGTCTCCCTGCTGAGGTCAACGTTTATATACAGCACACAGTACAGTTGAATCATCTGATGGCAGTCCTGTGCTCCAGGGAATGTATTGACAGGAGGAGGAAGAACAAACCACAAAGGGCTCTCAACAAAAGAGGCAACAAGGGAAGAAAACTGTCAGTGACTGTGGGGAGAGAGTAGACACTGAGAGGCAGACACGGGGAAACTGCAGGTCAAACAGCAGGTCAGGAAGTAGATTCTAAACCACAAGCAAAATAAAAATCCCTGAGCACACAGTAAAAGCCTTTCGATCAATCACACTACCGCCTCTTCACTAACCTCAGCCCTCTGCTAGGCCCCTTAGCCTCATCTGTTAGCGGAGCAGTTGCTAACAGCCACTGTGTGCCAATCGGATCTGGAGACTAGAATCAGTCCATGCTGTCCTTGATTGGATCAGAACCTCAGCTCAAGAGGTTAAAGCTCCTAGACTCACAGCCAGGAAGCTGAGTCCCAAGCAAACATTTGGAGCCACCAAATGACCCTGATTCCCCTCTGGGCTTGTGATACTTGTGATGTACAATTTGGAAAGATGAAGATGGTGGAACTGAGGCACACTGCTGCAGAGTAAAGATGCTGCCACATGTGTCCAGGGTAGCCAGCTTGGATGCAGCAACTTCCAAGTTTCTGAGTTTCATGAAGCAGCTGTTCAACCTAAAGCATCTAAAGGTAATTATACTTAACCTCGACAGTGCTCTCCAAAGGCCACAAGCTCAAATCCATCTCACTGGTATTTATTCACTGAACCTATTTACCTCAAGGCAAATTTGAGAAAATATGGGTATCATATATAAATTTATTCCTCCACTATACACACATAGTGTCTTTCTGGATTGATCCTTCCGGAGGAAATGCAGGAATCCAGGCATATTTTAGAGCCCTGAACATTATCCATGGTGTGTAGCCCTGTGAAACTCAAAACACATGTCCCACACTCAGAACATGAAACCACCAAATAGGATGTTCTGGTTCTTCTAGTCCCACTGGTCTCTGGCTCCTAATTTGGGGTTCTTTATATCATAGTAACCAAACTTTAGGTCCCACAAGGGAGGCTATTAAGGGTGAGCATTAAGATGCAGCCAGATGGATAGAACTATGGAGCCCCACATGGCCCCAGTGTGGACCACACTGGCTTGATTTCAGGGACTAGATGCTGCCATTCTCCTCAGAGAGCTGGCAGTGCCACCAAAGGCAAGCTGGTGGCTGCATTTTAAAGGCATTGTATTCCCTCTAGTTGATAAATAAATCCTTTTCCTCCTGAACAGCCAAGCTGGTAGGTTTCATTGTAATTGCTCTGCACTCAGCAGAGAGCCAGGGCTGGCAGCACTGCATCTTTCATCTCCAAAATATTAATTAGTTTTCCATAATGCTTTATTTTAATCATGAAAAAAGATATCAGTGGGATCTGCCCAAAAGAAGAGCTGGGGAGAAGGGGGTAAAGGAGATGTGGCGTTAAGAAGGAAACACAAATAGTGCACAGTTGGCAATGGGGAAGCTTGTGCAAGGGGAGGTGAGAACGAGAGCTGATGGCTCCTAAGCATCTGCTACTTCTTCGGGAATGATGCTGGGCTCCCCTCCATCCTCATTGCCTGCACTCAAGGTGTATTACCTGCCTTGTTGCATTACCAACCTCATTTTGTACATGAACAAGCTGAAGCTCAGAAAAAAAATAGTTGTCTTCCCCAAGGTCAAAATATAATACATGGGAAAAAAATCTAGAATTTAAATATTAATTTTCTGACTCTGTTCCTGTATCTCTTTCAACATCATCCACATGACTTTCCATATGTAACCAGCCATCAATTATCCTACTAGCAAAGCTGAAATCCAGTCCTAGCAGCCACATGTAAGGATGCTTGGGTTAATCTTGGTGAATCTGGTAGGGCTTCTCAGAGGAAGTGACCTCTAAGCTATGCCAAAAAGGATTTGGAGGGGTGATAAATGCAGGCAGTGGAGCTGCAGATGAAGTTCAGTAGTAAAGGGTTACGCTTATCAAACGTGGGCTTCACCCTCCAAAGGCATAGAAACACAGAGGAGAAAAGGTGTCAGATACGCATGAGAAAATAGATTATAAAAGAGCATTCAGATCCTTAAGGAAACTTTAACAAGCATACAGACTGGAAGTTTCACAGTTAGCAGTCAGGAAGGGTAAGACAGAATGGACATGTGACATCCAAGGCCAAATACATGCTTGAGGACACAGGAAAACCAGGAACACACCTCCATCATACCTGTGCTGTGGAAAGGTCACTGTGTTCCCAGGACCGAAAAAGGATTTAAAAGGAGCCAGAGAATCTGAGTGAGGTGCTGCATACCTGTAATCCCAGCCCATGCTGGGAGGCTGAGACAGGAGAACTGCAAGTTTGAAGCCAGCATGGACTCCAAAGTGAGGCCTCATGTTGAAAAGAGAATTTTAAGAGCAGGTGATGCAGCTTCGTGATCGAGTACTTTATCTAGTATGAAGGCCTTTGAATTAAACCTCAGTACTACCAAATAAGTAAATAAATTCTACAATTAAATTAAAATAAGGTTAAGGCAGTTGCAGCCACTCAGGTGAGAGACCTGGCTGCCTTGCACAGGGTAGCAGCTGTGAAGATGTAAAAAATGCCCCCAGACCTCAATGCCCACTCTTTAAGCTCATTCTGTCTTGACAGTTCACACAGGATGAGGGTATCTTCAGTGAGAATAATAAACATCTCCCTAAGTACCCAGTGGAAGGACTTTAGAGAAGACAGTATAGTTGGGGCAAAATGTAATTGATATAACCTATCTCTTTGTTATTACAACACCCACAAACCTCAGGCCTCTTAGAGTTTAAGGACATCTTTTTCCTTCTTATGGTTCAAAAGGCCCCAGAATGGCCAGAAAAGGAAGGCATGCTGTCTAAAGAAGACACATCAGAGAGTCGGGTACAAAAGATGGGATGGTAGAAAGATAGGCTGGGTTGGCAGGATGGAGGACACAAAAGGGTGAGGTGAGTGAATGAAGGCTCATCAGCACCCTACTGTGTGCTTTGGGGGGTTAAACTGTGTCCTCCAGACAGGTTGAAGTCTGAGCCATTTCCCAGCAGACCTTAGAATGGTGTTTGGAAACAGGGTCATTGTAGATTTGAGTTAAACAAATATGAGATCAGAAGGGAGAAGTCTATGCTCTATAATCTTGTGTAATAAGCCAAGGCAAACACTAGAGCGACACAACCACAAGCCAGCAAATGCCTGGGGCAACTAGAAATTGGAAGAGATCACAAATGAGCAGTTCTCAGAAGGCATTAGAGGGATCATGGCCCTGCTGACACTTGAGTTCAGACTTGTAGCCTCCAGAACTCTGGGAGACTATGTGTCTGTTACTTTAGGATACTCATTGTTATGGAGACCATTGAGAGGTCAATAAATTGTGCATCTGATTTTATGTTCCCCCAAACTGCATGGGGGAAGGTGTTTTCAGTTCCCTTTTAAAAATCAGGAATCTGAGACCCTGTGATTAACACACCAACTCACCCCCTTCCAATAGGTGATAGTCTTATGCCCATCCACTAATCTGAGATGCTCTTGTAAATGAACCTCAAAAGATGAGCAGGAAGCAGAAGTTATGGAATATGTTCATGTGAGGAGTAAGAGAGCTCTCTCCACTATGACATGATCACACATGGCTGCATGATCACTGGAAATCAGACCTAGATACAACACTGAAGATAAACCATAGTTGAACTCCACATAGCTGCCTTTGAGGAATTCATAGTCTAGCCAGGGAGAAAGAGGTGGGACCAGACCCAATGAGGAGAGTCATGCATGGTTGTGCATCTGAGCTTGGGAAACAGCCCCAGGGGTTTCTTTACCTCTGTGTCTCCAGACAGCTTGATGGTTAGACACCTGTTGACATTAGAAAAGCTTGCAAAGAAAAGAAATTTGACCTTATTAAATGGATACATAGTGGTTTCAGGTATGAAGGATAAATTACCAGTTGGGTGGGAGCAACAGCAGAGAAAGTGGGAAGCAGGCAGCTTAGAATCAGAAATCCCATGGCTTTACCTGGGATGGATGCCTGGGGGGGTTCCTTAAGTATTACAGCACTGGGGATTGTTCTGAAGACTGAGGGACAAGGTGCCAAGGGGAAGACCCTGGAGCAATTTGCAAACAGACCTCTAACATGTCTTCTTAGAAAAATCCCCTAACCAATGCCACCACCACTGAAGCAAAGACTCACTCCAGATAGGGAGCCCAAGATGACCAACCAAGTCCAACTTGGTGAACCATGAGTTTTATTGGGAATTATTTACAGGAATATGGGTGAGGGAGCAGGAAGACTCAAAGACAGCTGCATCACCAAAGCCCACCCAGCCCAACACGGTTGACAGCTCACAAAAGCTGGGAACCTGGAGCACACTGCACAGTCTGCAGGCAGCTGGACAGGTTGGAGCCTGTCCTTTCCAGGTGACTCAGTTAATCTAAACCCCTTCTAGGCAGCTCCACTGGTCTAAGCAGTTGGGCTTGTCTGAGAGTGGCCCTCTGTGGTCTTTATTGCTAATTGGGGGTACTAGTGGATCTGGTTGCTTTGGGGGATTTCTTGAAGCTATTTTGAGTTAGCTTTCTGTCTTAAGGAGCTTCCCTGGGATATGGGCAGCTGCAATCTTGGCAGAAACTGCAATGCAAGAGCTGTGACAGTATGCAGAGAGAAGGAATTCTTTCTGTTAGGTGATTATACATCAGCCTGAAGTTGGGTTTCCATCACCGGAACATCTATTCCTACTGTTAGGAAACACTGGTCCCACATCCCATTTGAGGCTGTTTTCAGGAAATACAAACATGTATGAGACAAACTGCAGGGTCTCTGAGCTGATAGAGAAGTGAACAAATGGGGGATTTCTGTATCTACTATGTGATACGCTCTAATGGAAAAGACAACAGGAGGGAGAGTGGGGTTGCAATGTGTGTGGAGGGTAACACTAACCTAAGATGGAGAGGACCAGCAGTGCTTAGTCTGTAGGAAGAGGGAAAGGCATTATTAAAGAAAGCTGTGCCTAGAGCATACAGACAGTGAGGGAGAATGGTGAGCATTGTTGGCAGGGGGTCCACAGAGGAGTGTCAAGTGAGGAACATGGATTCACATGGGAGAACTGAGGAAAAGGTAAGAACACTTGCTGAACAAGCCCAAGGACCCGAGTTCAAATTCCCAGAACTCATGTAAAAAAACTGGGCCTTGACCCATGGGCCAGGTACCCCAGTTCTGTGTGAGGTAGAGTAGGGATGGTCACTGGGGCCTGTTATCCGCTTCTGATTCAGTGAGAGAATCTGTCTCAAAGGAATTAGGTTGAGACCTGACATCCTGCTGTGGTTCCTACATATAACCTTGTACACAAGGGCATATGTACCCATACAAACATGTGTATATAACCCACACACACACACACACACACAATTTATCAATGTTTTTAAAGGAATTGATGGGAAGGTTGAACAGATTCAGGTTCTCATATGTGATGACTTGCAGTGCAAGGCTGATCTCTGACCAGATCACACTCTTTAAACCTCAGAGCAGGAGACACACTGTCCTTGCCAATTACCAAAGAGACTGGACTTGAGGGTAACAGGAGAGAGAAAAGACATGGCTGACAGTAACTTAATCTAACATTCTTGCTCTTCATTTTTTAATGCCAATTGTTGATTAATAAGTATTACATTTCCCCCTAATCCATTCTCAAGAGAGGTGTTATAATAACATGTCAGGGAGGTGTGGATAAGCGGCATTATGGAGCCTGGTTATAATGCAGTTGGTAACAGATGCTAACGTCCTGATTCTGCATTCCAGCGTCATTTATACCCAGCTCCATAGCATAGTAAGGCCCGTCACATCGTAATTCTTCAAAGCAGTTGCTATTAATCACTCATTCATTATTAAAACACATTGTATTCATTCTGCTTGGCAACGGGAGCAGGGCAGGCTCTGTTTATCCAGCTCAGTCATCTCCAGACTGTCAACCTCAGCCCAGAAAAGCTTCCAGCCCTCAGAATGGCTGAGAGCCGAGAAGAGATGCTTATACACAGAAGCACCACAGGGGTCACCGAAGAGCTGGCTCTTATCTCAAAGAAGGGTGAGGGTTCAAACATCCCTGAAGCTGAGACCACATGCCCCCTTCAAGGTATCTTCTGCCTGCTGCTCCCTCTTCCTGGAATTCTTTCCCCTGAGAGTGAACATGGCTATTTCCTTTGGGAGCTATGCCTATCCCTGCCTCCAAGACCCTACTGTAAATTCACTTCATCATAAAAAGCTATGGGCTCTTGGAGTCAAACGTAAGAGCTATAGGACCACATACCTATATCTTCTAGCACCAGTGGTATGACCTGAACAAGTAAATCTAACTTTTATGACCTTCATTTTCATCAATCATCCAAGTGAACCAATAATACCAGAACATGCGTTGTGCAGTTGATGTTAGAATTAACTGTTAATCCTGACAAGTAATTTTGAAGACAATCCACACAGGTTCTTGTTATCACTTATTAAAGCAATCCAAACATCATTGGGGAACCCCCAAGAGGCATTGTCCAGTCTTTCATCCCATAAACAGTCTTGCAGCCATTGTTTTAAGTACATGTTGCCATGTAAAGTCATGACTCTGTTTTAGTTTTGGTCCATGTTTGGTTGGTCTAGTTGTGGCATCATGAGAACAGTCCTAAGTGAGCAAAGCCACTTACTTTGTGGCCAGGGAGCAAAAACAGGGAAATGAAGAATAGTCTGGGGTTCCACTCTCTACTTTAGGAACCTGACATAATGACAGACTGAAGACCTCCCACTGAGCACAACCTCTCAAAGTTTCCACCAATTCCTGATAGTGTTATGCTGGTGTTCAGGCCTCTAACATATGGACCTTGGGGGCACCACAAATATACTTACTAATACTACTACTTATGGGTCTTGGGAGCACCTAAAAGATACCCAATAAAAGTACTATCTGTGGGCCTTGGGAGCACCTCAAATCTACCCAATAACAGTACTACCTGTGGGGCTTGTTAGCATCTCTAATCTGTCCAATAGCAGTACTACCTGTGGGCCTTGCAAGCACCCTCAAATTTACCCAATAGCAATACTATGTTTTCCATTTTATATAATAGTCACCTTTCAGGTCAACAAGGATTATATTTCCACCCCTGTAGTAACAGACATACAGTCCTCCCCTCTCAACATAAAGCTAGCATCTGGATCTTTGATGACTTTCAAACCTTTACTGAAATATTTCAGACTAAAAATGTAGAGAGCAGCTTAATGCAAATAGCTTGAAGACCTTTGAACCTTTCCTTTTTCATTAGTCAGTGGTAGATAATAATATCAAATCTAGTATTTATAGTCTCTATATCTTCTTGACTGTACAAGTGTATACAAATAAATCAGATATATTTCTACATCCATGCTTTCAAACTTAGTATACATGATACCACACTGTATGACTTCTATAGTGTGCTCTTTTCACGGAAGAATTTTGTGAGACAGTTCAAATGAATATGAAGCCAACAAAACAGCAGAATGGATTCCCACATGCCTATGCCTCTTTGCCTACTAATTGTGGGGATTCTTAACAAAAACCAATTTAAACATATTTTATGTATGAGTGTTTGCCCATATGTATGTATGTATGTATGTATGTATGTATGTACGTATATGTATGTGTACCATATAGATACAGTGCCCACAGGTGTCAGAAGAAGGTATCAGATACTTCAGAACTGGAGTTACAGATGATTGTGATCTTCCATGTGGGTGCTAGGAGCAGAACTCAGACCTTTGCTAGAGCAGCAAGTGCTATTAACAACCGAGCTATCGCTCCATCCATAGTTTGGGAATTCTTGATTTCCCTCTACAGACACCACAACCCACTTCTCATCACTCAGAGATTACAGTTTAAAGTTCTGTTTGAATGAATGTTGCAAATGTTTAAATCCATACACCTTATCTGTCTGCTTTTATGAAAAGCAGATACTCATGTATCTCTCTCCATATTAAGATACAGAACACCGTCCCAAGAGAAAACACCTTTTGCCTAAAAGCCTCCTTCCTTCCCCAACCCCATATAATCAGAAAACTATTGTTTTGGCCTTTACACCTTAGATGACGTTTTCTTGTCCTTGTAGCTTCATCTAGGTATTACTTATAGTATAGTCATTTGTGTCCCTGTTAAGTAACATTCTATTACTTAAAGGTAGCATGGCTTGTCTATCCACTCATTCATCCTCCTATTTCAGTATTTTCAGTTCTTGGCCACTGTGATAAAGGCTGTACTTATTTATTTTCATTTAGTTTATAAGACATTAGCAAATGTTCTTCCAAGGTGGCACCATTTTCAGTCCTCTCCAGAAGCTGTTGATGGGGATTTTGCTAATTTCTAGCTGGATGTCATTTTGTTATTGAGCTAGAGACATTCTTTATATGTTTGCAACAGAAGCATTTGGTCAGAAATATATTTGGGACATATTTTCTCTGAGTCTGCCTAGAAATTTTTTAATGATTCCTTTTGTTGACTTAAGTTGTGCACAATTTAATTTTCATGAAATCTATCTTACTTCTTTTCATTTTCCTGTCAGTGTTTACTGATTTTTGTCTTAGAAATCTTTGTCTGTTCCTTGAAGCTATTCTCTTGCTTTCTTCTCAATGCTTTATAATTTTAGCTTCCACATGATGTCTAAGGGCCTCATATAATCAAATGCCTGGTGTAAAATCAGGGATTCCACACACGTGCACACTTGGCCTCTCCCTCTCTCTCTCTCTCTCTCTCTCTCTCCTCTCTCTCTTTCTCTCTCTTCTCTCTCTCCCTCCCTCCCTCTGTCTTTCTGTCTCTCTCTGTCTCTCTCTCTCTCTCTTACACACACACACACACACACACACACACACACACACACACCAGAAGGCTCTTCTGTATGCTATTTTCTCAACATACTTTCCTTAAGAGACTATTTTGAATTACTTTTCTATTTTTGTAAAAAAACAATTCACCATAAATATATGAAAACATTTATGTACTCTCTAGCCTGCAAACATGACTGACATATCTGACCTTCTGACCTAATGCCACTATCAAACTATCAAAGTCACTCTTATGTTATGTCTTGAAGTCAAGCAGTTTGACTTCCAACTCTGTTAACATCTCTCTCTCTCTCTCTCTCTCTCTCTCTCTCTCTCTCTCTCTCTCTCTCTCTCTCTCTCTCTCTCTCCTTCTTTCTAAATTAATCTATACCGGTCTATTTGCTATTTGTGCATGTTAATGCATGAGCACCTGCACATGGACTCGTACGCACACGCGCACACACACATACACACACACACACACACACACACACACACACACAAACACGCACCATGGTACATATGTGAAGGGCATCTCCCCACATATATACACAAGCCATAGTCTGTATGTTGTGGTTATAGGATAACTTGTGGTAGCTGATTCTCTCTTTCTACCATGTGGGATTAAGGTAAACTCAGGTCATCAGGCATGGCAGCAAGGGCCTACAATATCTTGCTGGCCCTTAGCTTTGTTCTTTTTAAATAAAGATTGTAACAGCTTTTTTACATGATCTGTGTGTCCATGCAAATTTTAGAATCATCTGTTTCTATTTTTAAAGCCTTTTTAAAGTATGATTTGGATTATGTTGAATTTATGGATTACTGTAGAATCTTTAACACTTTTATAACATTGATTTTTCCCAGTCCAAAAATATAGTATATCTCTCTATGTAGTGTTTTAAATTTTTTCAGCAATATTTTAAGGTGTGTCTAAAATGGAGGATTTGTATATATTTTGTTAAATCTATCACTGAATGCTCTGTATTTTTGGCATTTTTGAATACAATTTTGTTTTAGTTTTGCATTGTTTCTGCCAATATGTAGAATTACATTTAATATGTGTATGAATATTATATCCTAATTTAGCAAGAAATCCATTTAAATATCTTTAGGAGCATTCTTTGTTCACTCCCTAGGATTTTCATATACTGGATTGCCTGTGTATTTGAATTATTAAAATAAGTTTATATGATTAATTTATGTAAATAGTTCTTAAATTGTATAACTAAACATTAATATATATAGTTACTATGACTCTCATGCTCATCAAATTCTCCCTTTTGAGTCTTTATGCTTTTATTTTTCTTGCCTTATTACTCAATGTGCTGCCTTCATACTGCACTGGCTACAAGACTAAGCCTTCTGGCATTCCCCTGGTCTTGAGTTACAGGCTCATGCAAATAGTCTTTAATCAGACTGAAGTTTTTCACTTGCCATGAGGTGTCTACTCTAGCTTGTTGAGAATATTTTCAAAACATGGGTGTTGCATATTGTTAATGCTCTTTTCTAGGGGTTCCATGTGTTAAGAGAACTGCATGCATAGAAGGGCCATTGGGGGGCTTTGGCCCTTGAAGGCTGCTAGTGTAGAGAAAGTCAATTCCCTTCATGGAGGTGACTCCTGGTATGCTACTCAAACTCCATACCCATGCACATACATACAGCACTGATTGGTCTTGATGGTCTATGAAAGAGGGCATGAAGCTGGGAGAGGAATGTGGAAAGTGTTCTGGAAGGAATTAAAGGGAAAGTGGGCATTGATATGAACAAAATATATTGTATATATGTATGAAATTCCCAAATAATAAATAAGTTATACATACATGTATTTAAAAGTGTGATTTATTGCCGGGCGTTGGTGGCGCACACCTTTAATCGCAGCACTCGGGAGGCAGAGGCAGGCAGATCTCTGTGAGTTCGAGGCCAGGCTGGACCGACAACCTCCAAAACAATACAGAGAAACCCTGTCTCGTAAAAACAAAAAAAGTGTGATTTATTTTCTATTACTTCTATTGCTGATTACACAGACATTGCTAATTCTTGAATTTCAACCAAAATTCGTATTCCCCGGATTTAATTGGTCATGATATAGTATACTTCTTGTTATGTATTTCTGAAGACTTAATAGGCTGCTATTGAATGGTTCATCTTTGTTCATGTGGCTGTAAAGAATGTTTTCTTATAATGTCTTTTCCATGGCATGGTATCAAGTGTCAGGTCATGGAATGGACTAAGGCATGAATAAAATCAGTAGGTATTATTACAATTTTGCAGGTCATTTGGCTTTCAGCCATCTCTGGGTTTCTCAAGTTCTCTAAGCTTTTGAGAAGAAAGTGTTTGTCTTTGCTATTTCTGTTTTCTTGTTTTACTTCCTTTTTATTTTCTGCTTTGATTCTTACTATTTATGTTTAATGCATTCATTTTTCTTTCTGGCTTTTGTGATAGAAACTTAGATCATTAATTTTACATTGCAAACCCTCAATGTAAACATCATCCCCTTCAACATGGGGGAAAACAATAATGACAAAATTGTGAAAATATGATTCCATAAAATGAATGCTCAGATATCTCTTCACACATTCTCCCATGATGTGACTTTTCTCAGTTTGAATTGTTTGAGTTCTGTGTGTGTGTTTATATGTGCTTGTGCACATGTGTTCTGAAACATTTGAGAGTCTCTAATGCTCACTTACATCACAGAAATCTACCTCTGACTATCTTGATACAGATTCTTTCTGGGAAAACTTCCTGAGGTCACAAATGCAATTTTCACTTTTATGAACTTACATCTGCTTGCTATTCAGTATCATCCAGTTTTGTTTGTGTATCTGTGTTCTCTATGACATCTCTCTTTTGCAGTACTTGTACATAACAGTGATCAAATAGCTTTAGATAATCTACAACACTTCCACAGCATTCATCACCTGTAAAGACAACAACGTTCAGGAGAACTCAGCCTTCCCACCACTATCACAGGAATTATCATAGAATCAACCTAGGAGTTATCAGTTTCTAGTTTTCTGCTGATTCCTGAGGTGAGATTCAGGCCATGTACTGTTTGAAAGCATCCATTTACAGATGTGCAATGTCCATCTATCTTATCTGGCATTGCTGGAGAAGCTAATTTAGTCATTTGTCAAGGTGCTGTGATCTTAGTATAGAGTTACTGATATTTTTCTGTCATCATCTAATAATCACTGTTTGGAAGATATTTAAATCATGCATATTTCATCAAGATCCACATACCTCCTCGAGTTAGTATCCACTGATGATGCTTGCCTAACTCATGCTCATCATGATAACACCAAAACTGTTTCCAAATTCTAGATTTTTCTCCAGTGATCAGTTACATACAACATTCTACTGCAAACCAGAAGAAAAACAAAAAACTGTCCATCATCTGTCAGTTATCATCTGCCTGTCTGTCTACTTGTTTGCCTACCTACCTACCTATGTACCTATGTATGTATGTACCTACCTACCTATTTTCTATCATCTATCATCTATCATCCTCTCTCTCTCTCTCTGTCTGTCTGTCTTCTATCATCTATCTATCGATAGCCTAGTACCTACCTATATCAATTGTATCATCTATTTATCAATCATCTATCTATATATGTATCTACCTACCATCTATCTTGTCTATATGTCTATATCTGTATCTAATGTATGGTGTAGCAAATATTATCTAGTATGAGTACTGGCACATAAATTTTGACTTTCCTGTGATTTGTCATTTATTACTCACCTATTTTATTGTCCAAATTGTCTTAAAGTTAGTCATTTGTCACTTTTGTACCTTGCTGCTATGTCTTTGTGACACCTTCCCACCATATTTAGCATGTCTTTATTTGTTATTATTTCTTTTTCTGCATGGCAAGCTATTCCAGGCTCATCTTTTATGTACAAAGCTCCAGCCCTGGAATGAACCATTTCTTTGAGAAGTCTTTGTTTGCTTAAGTGAGAAATGGTTGCAAGGACAAAAATATAAGTGTTAGTTCTACTTATTATTCCTGGCCCTTTCATCAAACAGTATAAGGCAATACAGGCATGTTCTGTGTATATACAAATACGCATATTCATGATTCACATGTACATATGTGCAATAGCACCCTCAAATGCTCATTCAGACATGCAGCATGCATACAAACATGCATATTCATATTTCAAAAATGTCACTTTCAATCCTCCTGCCATAGATTCTTCCATGACTTTCATGTTTACATTCTTTCTTTTACAATGAGAAACCTGATCCCCAAAGCCATCATTATATGACTCCTTTTGTACAATCTGTTTTGTTTTTATTGAGACAGGTCCTGCTATGTTGCTGAGGCTGGTTCAACCCTCACACTTTAATCCCCAGAGTACTAGGAGTACAGGATTCACACCAGCTTTTTCTGTTCACTTTAAACAGATGTAAAATAGATTCAGAATGCCCCACTCACAACACTGTATTAAGCACCCTGGCTGGGAAGGTCTCATAAGTTATTTTCAGTAGTCTTTCTGCATAACTCCACATTGTCTCAGACTAAAGTTAGTCACATACTGTGTTCAAAAGGCACTCAGAATAGTCCCTTCTTTGTGTCCTTTAGGCTAGTTATAGTATTAACTTGAAATAAAATTGATCCACTCATCAGTTTACTTTCATCTTTAGGGCTTAGCACCCTTTGCATTATTTTGCTTTAATTTTTGAGTGTATTGACTTGTTGTGGGGCATTTGAAACAGAGTTTCTCTGTGTAGTCCTAGCTGTCCTGGAACTTGCTTTGTAGACCAAACTGGCCTTAAACACAGAGATTCATCTGCCTCTGCTTTCTGAGTGCTGAAACTAGAAGTATGACCACCATGCCTAGCAATATTTTATTTTTAGTGTGTGTTCAAATGTCGAACTTTTGTAATATAACTAGGAAATAGGAAACATAGTTAGGAAACTGAGTGTAATTAAGAGAGCGTCATTGATTTCCATGTCTTTGCATGCTATGTATCCCTCTACCCTCAAAACATTCCTTGCCTGTGTTGTTTCAGTTTCTTAGTTGGTCTTTCCTACCTTTCCTTTGTAACACGAAGTTGCTCCCCCCCCCCACTTTCCTGCCACAAGCCCATCTGTTGTTTCACTGACTACTGACTCTTTGAAGTCAGTCTTCATTCATCCAGAAAAAAAATTTCTATCACTCACTTTTGACAAATACCCTGTCGAGTGACTGGACCTCAGCTTTTCCAGAAAGATTTCTCTGCCTGAACATTAAGTACTCTGAAATAGTTTTCAACTTAAGATGATGCTACGACAAATATCCCATTGACACGTCCTTTCTTGCAGTCCGAAGCACCCTCAGAAGTGCATGCACACAGTGTGATATACTGAATTGCCTTTAGCTTGTGATATTTAGAGTTTTCCCTGTGTTTTTGATACATGCATTAGTGATATGCCACCTAATTTCTAATATGTACTTGCATTGATGTCTAAGTTGATTATGCCATTTCCAAAGATTCTATAATAGTTCATGCTTTTTAAAAATTATTTATTTTTATTTTATGTGAATTTGGTGTTTTTCCTGCCTGTCTGTGTGAGGATGTCAGATCTTGGAGTTACAGACAGTTATGAGCTGCCACATGGGTTCTGGGAACTGAATCAGACCCTCTGGAAGAGCAGTCAGTGCTCTTAACCGCTGAGCCATCTCTCCAGCCCCAAGAGTTCAAACTTTTAAAATGCCTTGCAACTAGTTTATGGAAACTGTGTTGCACGAGCATCTTGGAGACACTCCATGCCTACTTAAAAGGCCTGTGTTTTCTGAAGTGAGTTGGCTGATCTAGAAAT
The DNA here is from genome assembly GCF_017639785.1 of Mesocricetus auratus. NCBI lineage: Eukaryota > Metazoa > Chordata > Mammalia > Rodentia > Cricetidae > Mesocricetus > Mesocricetus auratus. The sequence goes on from NW_024429191.1 coordinate 60,319,076, forward strand.
GTCAGCTGGGGAAAGATACCTCAGTGTCCTCAGATTTGCTGATATTTAGGTGTTCTATCAATGACTAAGAAGGCTGTTAAACTCACAATAACTGTAGGTATGTCTATTTTCCCCTTAAGGCTGTCGCTGGTTTTTTTTAAATATTGTTATTATTATCATATTTTGAAGCCCTATGGTTAAATGCATACATCCTTAGACTTAACATATCTCCCTTATTTTTGACCCCTGTGCATTGAAATATTTTCAGTTTATCTCTAATTTCCTTTTATTTTGAAATAAATTTGTTTGGTGTCAATGTTAGCCTGCTTGTCCTACTCCCATAAGATTATATGGAAGGTCTTTTTATTTTAGTGAGTAAGTGGGTATAGGCGTGTGTAAGTGCTCATGTAGGTGTGGAAATCAGACACCAATGTCATATGTCTTCATCAATCATACTCCACATTTCTTTTAGACAGTTGCACATAATACGTACTGACCACTCTCACCCTCTACCATCTCCTATCTCCCTGTCTTTACTGTCTATATCCCTCCTCCCCATAAATCTGTCCCTCCCATTCCTGTATACTCATTTGGTTTTATGTGTCACTAAGCTTATCCAGAGCCACTTGTACGTATGGGTTAGCGCTAACTGCCAGATGCACTCTGTAGTCAGCAGACAAATGAAGACAATGGTCCCATTTTTTGTGACCCCCTCCCTCTTACATGACTGACAGTTGATAGGGCCAATCTTGTGTGGGCCAGTGCAGGTAACCACAGATGTGAATTAATGATTGCAATGGTTACCCTGAGTCTGGAGAATGGCATGCCCCATCCTTCCACCATATCTTCCTACTCTTGCACACTTCCTGCCTTCTCCTTCCCAAACGTTGAGTTTACGGATTGAGGTAGACTGTCTGGATAATGAGCTCCACAGATTTGTCTGTCTTGTCCAGAGAAGCACTGAGGTTACAGACTTGTGCCATGGTGCTCAGCTTTACATATGTGCTTGAGATCCAAACTTAGATCCTCATGCTTACATATCAGCTAACTTATAAACTGAGCCATCACCCTGCCCTCAGATTTTATGGAATTTCATTTTCATCTTTTTTACTGTCAATCTATTTTGCCAATTTTCAACCTATATTTCAACCCTTCAAATATGGATTACTTATGATGTAGAACCGAGTCTTGTCTCTCTAGCCTTCCTGACAGCCTCTGAAGTTTGCTCTTTTTCTTCTGTTCAATTTCATGCTTTTTAGAGGATTGTCCATGTTGATGATGCATATAGCTCTAGTTCGTTTGTTTTCACTGTAGGCTTATGCCAAAATCTATTTTTGCATTCTGCTGTTGACTGTCGCTTAGCTTGCATCTTCATGCGTGCCAGCAAAGGCACAAGGTACCCTTCTATCCATGTCTCTATGGACATCTGTGATCAAGGGAGATTGAACGTGAAAATTCGGGAAGTTAGTATACAAATTCATTTATCTTTAATATGTAACTACTCAATTACATGACAGAAATAGAAGTAGTTTTGCCAGTTAATGTGCATGAAAAACTAATACTTATTAATGTTAAGCATGCATACAAATACACATTACACTTGCTATCTGACAATGTGGCTGTTATGTAGATTTGTATCTTTTCATGTGTGATTTGACCATCAAGCCTCCTCATATTCTTTACTCTCGTTTTAAAGTTGAGAGACAAAAACTTGGGTTGTTCAAGATCACAGAGATGTAAAGAGCTTAGGCACAAATCTGTGGAAAAGAATTTCTCAGTGTATGTAAACATGTATGTACATGATACATGAGTGTGTGTGATGTATACACCTAGCACAAACACATTTTATAACTAAGGAAATCTTTTAGTTCATTTCTGTGTATTATGTGCCTACATGTGCATATATGTGTGATGAACATTTATAAAATTCCCATTTTGGCTTGAGGTTTTTCAGAGCCAACCCTGGGTAGATATCACGTTTAAGGTCAATAATTTCCAATATACCACAATCTTTTCTCAAAAAGCAAAATCAAAGAACAAATCATGGAAACTTTGAAGAGACATCTTAAGAAGAGATGCTCACCCATGTGCCACAACTTATAATGTATGTTTATAAGGGAAATGGCAAACAGGACCACAACCAGTCTACCAGAACCACTTTGTTCTTGCCCTGGAGTTTCCTCTTTCTGATTTTACCTGAGTAAGACAAGACCCAGAGCACTGGCCAAAGCCATACCCAGGAACAATTCTGAAAACAAAGCAAAACCACCAACAAAACTAACTAAACAACAACAAACCCTGCATTATTTGGTTGCCCCGGAAACGAAGCTCTTCCTTGCTGTGGAGGCCTTATGCACTAAGTCCCTCCCAATCCCTCTGCCTCTGCTTCTGCTGCTCTGCCTGGGGATTGCTCATTAGCCTGGGATTAGCAGTGGACAAACAGAGCCCTGATGCCCAGGGCTGTGGCTGTGGTGGCTGACTAGGAAAGCAAGCCTCAGCTGCTAGAGTGCCAGGCATATGTCAAATCCAATTTGGGAAAGGATCTTGTTAAGCCTCCTTATCAGATGACAAGTCCTCCTTAAAAAGGAAAAAAAATCATCAGTTAAAAGTTTGCAATGTCTACCTGGCACCCTTGCTCAGGTCAGACAATGTCTTCTGTCAAGCCCCAATCTTTCATATGCCATCAACCACTTGGTTGAAGGGGATTTGAGTAGTCGGATAAGGATTATGTGTAAGGCTTGACGGCCACTAATCAGTCTGCCCTTCAAAATATTTGTGACTCATTATTGTGACCCTGTAGCCGAGCATCTTCCTACATAAAAACTACAGGGATGGCTCTGATCCCCTTTCTATTTCCCTTTCAAAATTATAAGCATGAAATAGACCAAGGCACAGTGCTTGGAAATTCACAGCAGCATAGCCCTCTCTTACAGAGTTTCCCAAATAGAAAGACAGGCCCAAAACTTGTGTATATCAGTATATCCATCATATTGACTCTTCAGCCCATGGCCCAAAAGGCAAACCATGTCACTCACCTACTCATACTGCATTCGCAACCTTTGACCCACTTTATTGTTCCCATAGGTGAGGAAACCAGATTGGTAAAGCAGGGTCATTTCTATGAGTGAGAACCTGCATTCAAACCCCATCCATCCATTTTGGATTTCCTGTCTCTTCCCCTATGAAACATTGCCCTGGGGTCTGTGCTTGAGAATTTCCATCTCAGCATTATTCAGAATAGCATAAAGTGAGACAAGGAAGGGTGGCTCAGGAGAAAATTCTCTAGGAAATTAACTTGATGAATTAGTCTGCCAGCTTATAAAATAATCTTAAAGATTATTTAGCAACATTGAAAAAGTGTTACATAACATTTGGTCAAGAAAAAACAATGTGGTTTAGGGAGATAACGGGGTGCTAATGGGGCAAAAAGGGAGAGTGTGGGGGTATATGAAGCAATATGCTCAATATATACATGCATGAAAATTTAGATAGAAATGGAATACAGAAGCCTTTCTATGTGGTGATCAAAACTATCATGTGAAAATATACTCAAGGGAACTTGACAAACAAAAGACCTTTTGAAAAGGTATTTATTAGTCACTAAAGGTGATTTACCCAAATAGTCATAATTGCTGTGAATTGTATTTGAGGACAAGACAGCAGCCCGATGGAAAGAAAAACATATTGAGAAGCAGAAAGATCAACATTTTAACAATGGTTCTTCCTTATTCTTGGTCTGTGAAGCTGAGCGATTTGAAATATCATCCCAGAACCTCTCGTCTTTTTCTTGTGTAAAACAGTAATGATATTAACCTCTGACTGTTTTTCCAGTGGACCATGGTTTGTTTCCCAGCCCCTTATGGCAAGTCACAGCTAACTATATTTCCAGTCCCAGGTAATCTGACACACTCTTCTGGCTTCTGAGGGCATCAGGTATATATATATGTTACATTGACATACATACATGTAGACAAAACACTCATGCACATAACAGAAATAAAAAGAGTATTAACCTTCAAGAATTATATTACCAGCTAAATAAATTTATTATACCCACAACACTCTCTAGGTGTGTTAAGAAATCAACAAATAAAATGATTCATCTCAAACTTCTTACATTTAGAAACTTTTTTATATGTTTTCAAATGCAGTGCAGAGTTGGAAGGAAGCCATGTCTCAAGCCTTGTCACACATCTACAAGACAGATAGGGGGCAGATGAATAGGAAGAATTAACTCCTTGTCTTCATCATTGTGAGCCTCACCAATACCGAATGAGTCCCTATACATCCCTGTGTTCTTCAGAAAGCCAGCATATGAAACTAACCATTTGTTCATCTTCAAGTCATTCAAAATGTAAGACCCTATTATATACTGGGCAGTGATGCTTTTAAAAGCCTCAGAAGGACCCCCCATCCCATAAGACATTGTAAGCTTGTGTTGATGACAATATTGGGAAATGATTTCTTGCACTGAAATATTACCTAGAATAGAAGTTGCCATTGACAGGTGGGGACCTACTAAAGTTTCTCTGCGATCTTATGACTGGAAAGCTGAACTCCCTAAAAGTGTGGCTTTTCTGTCTGGAAGATCTCTATTTCCCAAATCAAATATATGTAGACTGGGGAAAGAGAGAGTCAAAATATGATCACAGAGGATAAGCAGTGACAACGGGTTTCCAGTCATTTACAGTACCCCGAGTCATAGCATCTTGGCTGGTGCATCTTCTTCTGTGCTCTTGGTGACAGACTCTAAGTGACTACTTAGTTACTGGCCACCAACTGACTGGCATGGCAGTGTGCACTCCCAACAAAAGGGCCTCTCAGTTTCCAGTCATGGCCCAAAGATAAAAGGTGGAGTTAGAGAGAGAGGAGAAAGGATAATATCTCCAAGATTCACTATGTGCTAATTAAGAAAGCTTGTGGAGTTGTTCCTCTCCCCCTGTCAGAAAATGTTCATTAGCTACTTTGTGTGGAAATGAAGAGCATGAAGCTCTAGTACTGGACTTAATCACCCTTCACTTATTTGGGGAGCACTCTACTCTCTAGGAACTTTGACCTCTGAGCAGACAGAAGTGATCAGGAGATGGACTTTGTCATTCTGCAAAGTTAAATCGCGAGTCTGCTCATAGCACCATCACCATGGGCAGATGTGCTCAGATCAAGATGAAATTGGCAAAGCAGTTGTCCAAGCTGTCTTTTCCTTCTTGCCTGCAATGGATTAAATGAAATAAATCTGTTTTTCTGGATTAGGAAAGGATTTTTCATGGTTGTGCTTTAAGCAGTTCCCTTGATCAGCTCTTGGCTCATGGAGAAGGGAAATTCACCAGGTATTCACCAACTGGGAAGAGAAGGTGTTCTTCCCCACTCTAAACCGAGCATAGAAAAGCTGCAAGGATGGGGAAGAGGTTTTCAAACAGGGTAGCCCTTCTCTTCAAGGCTTAGACTCTACGTAAGATTTGGAGAGAGAAAAAATAGTCTGCCACTAGCTTGCTGTGTGTTCCGGCATCCTTCCCAACTACTGAGGCTGCTACCTCTACAAATGTGAGAAGGGCCCAAAGCAAATCAAGCATGTACTATAACTAACCCAGTGCCTGCTACTCAGCATCACTCTTTCTTCTGCAACATTTCTATGTTAAAGACAGCAAGAATTTGGTGGCATCTTGAGAAGCAGACGTCGGGTTTAACCTGTGACCCAAAAAGTAAAGATGTAGATAGACCCAAGGTCATTCATTCCCTAGAGCTCATGGGAGAGTAGCTGGAAATGGCTGAGCACTATGGATTAGAAAGCAGAGAAGTCAGTTAAGATAAATACACCTAATAGTTCATGGGGTAACTTGGTAAGTCTGCCCAGCGCTGGCTTTAATGGATAATCTCTCTTGAGCATCGTGTGTATCTTGTGATCATTGTCTTGGGGAATTGGGCTCCTGTGAGATCTCAGTGAAACTCACAGAGCAGTTAGACCATCTTCCCCATGGGGCATAGCTCAGTGACTAGTCACTCCCGTTATGCATCAGTATTTTAGTCCGGGCCATACTCTGTTTAAGTTTCAGGCCTCTTGAGAACCCCATCACACCCTACTATGCTGCCAGTGGTGAGCACAGGTGTGTGTTGTACTGGGCCATCAGTCTGTCAAAGTAACTAGAGGATGTATTGTACTTCACTGAGTGACTGCATCTGTCTTTGTGGAGATTTACCATTTGAATTTCAGTATACAGGAAATCATCTTTCCCAATAAGGATGGTGAGGAAGACTCCAAATGGGGCTTACCACAATCAGCTGTGCAAATCCTGGGTGAGCCTTTCCTGTAACTCAAACCAGCCATTTCATATAGACTCTCATGCTCAGTATCATTTCTCTATGGAGAATGAATACAAGACAACCATTAACTGGAAACTCATGTTGATTCCCATGTCTTCATTTGTCCATCCTTTAGCAACTCTCTGTCCTTCACTCTTTCTCTTGTGTGGCTTGAAGAAGCTCAAATATTCCTGTTTCTTCCAGGATGGCAACTCTAAATTCCTTGAAATCCTCTCCTCATAGCTGTGTCAGAACCTTGTCCTCATCATGGTTTTCCTCTTCCGAACAATTTTCCTTGTCAAAGATGACATAAAGAATTTAACACACTGCAATATTAGATTTCATATGTGTAATGTTTTGATTGATTCTTAGTTTGGTTGGATTGCAAAGCACCTAGGAAATCAGTAATGCACACCTCTGAGTGTCTCTGAGGGTGTTTTAGAAACAATTAACTACAGGGGATGGACAAGCCTGAGTGTAGACAGTGCCACCCTGTACTCTGAGCCAATAAAACAAGGAGAAAAAGAGACAGCATGCCAGAACAGGTATAATCTCTCTCCTCTTCTTTCCTATCCTCTTCTCTCTCTTTGTCTCCCCCCTCTCTCTCCCTCTCCTATCTATTTCTTCATCTCTTCTCCTTTCCTCCCTCCTCTCTGTGTGATGTGTATGTGTATGTGCCTGTGCTGTGTGTGTGTGTGTGTGCATCTGTCTCTGTGTGTCCATATGTCTACCTTGTGTGTTTATGTGTATGTCTGTCAGTCTGTTTGTGACTAATAAGCATGAGATGTTAGCTCTAGAATGATAAAGATTTGTAAGACTGTGGGACGAAGTGAATTCGTTTTGCACATTAGGAAAGATATTAATTAGAAAGAGCAGAGAATGGAGCGCTATTGGCTTTGTGTCTCTGCACCAGAGGATAGATTGAAATTCTAAAGCCCAGTTCCTCAGAATGCAGTTTTAGTTGCCAACAGAGTCACTGCAGATGCCACGATGAGGTGGAATCACAACTGGGTAGGGCCCTAACTGAACATGACTGATAATCCCATCAGAGGAAACATACATGGAAAACCCAGCCATGTGACAGTGGGGGTGAAGATTGAAATGATGTGTCTCCAAGCCGAGGGACGCCAAGAACTGATGACATTACTAGAAGTCAGAAGAGTCCAGAAAGGCATCCTCTGGAGGCTAAAGATGATGTGGGACTTATCCAACACTTATTTTTAATTAAAAGCCTCTACAACTGTGTGAAAATAAATTCCTGACATCTTAAGACATTCAGTCTGTGGTACTAGTGATGGCAGCCTAGGAAGCTAGAGCCACCACCAGGTAGTCAGTAGAGGATGACTTGGTCCATCTTCCATCTGTCCCATAGTCAGCTTTCTCCCAGCAACACTTCTTCACTCCCGTCTTCTCCCTGCCTTCTCTGCCACCCCGAGTTTAGTCTTTCTTTCTGTCTTGACTACTAAAAAAGTTTGCCAATGATCCTGATACACTTGTGAGCTCCCCAGTTGGCCACCCACACCTGAAGGACCTTCTTAGACTCTCACCTGATCAAGCCAAGCTCCTCCTCCATTTCACTGAAGCTTTGGCATCTCCAAGATACTCACAAGGGTGTCTTCGATCCTTTGTCCAGCTCAAGGCCCTTCATGATGAAGACTTTAAGTCAGACCCTGGAACCACTTGCCCCACACTCACACACACTGTTAGTTGCAGGTCGGCATCCAGTGTGTAAGGGATGTCATAGACTGTTTCCCAAGCCTCCCAGTTTGACCGTTTTCTTTGCATAACCAACTTTTAGTCTGTTACCAAAATTAGTTTTAGAAAATCTCTGGCTCTTGTCCTTCCCACAATGCCCTTCTCTGTACTGTTTGGAAGGTCACCTAAGTCCCATCCAATGTTTCCACCACTACGTTAAGAGTCCAGTGCTGGAGCCATCTCTGCTTCTTTTATAATGAAAGTTGACATATTCACAAAGTGGACACCCAACAAATAGTATTGTCTTTTCTTCATTATGCTTGCTGGATTTAGGGTATTCTCATTATTTTGAAGGGGGGCAATATGCTAAGGTGACATGGCAAGCATTATCCCATGTCCTACTCTGTCATCGTCCTCGTCCTGATATTGCTAGAGGGGCAGAGTCTCACAGAGATTATATAACTTCCCAGTACACACAACGAGAAAGTGGCAGAAGGGAAGACCCAGCTCAGGCAGGCAAACGCCACAACACTGCCACAGTAGAAGAAGGAGCAAGTCAACAGCCAGTGAGGTCTCACGATTAAAAGTATCTCCAGGCAAATCATCTAATGTAATTGGAGAGTTCCCTCATTGTACTTGCTGCTTCAATGATGACTTGTTTCTTGGGGAGGAGAAGGGAGGGGAGGGGAGGAGAGAAGAGAGAAGAGGAGAGAAGGAAAGGATCATTCTCCCTGCTCCCTTGTTATGGCCCTCATCCATCACACTCGGCTACATGCATCTGTGTTGAAGGCAGAAAGGAATGAACCCAAATGTTACAAACACCGGCAGAAGCAAACCAGGAACTATTTTATCTCCTGAGCATAGAACAGAAAGCCAGAGCTGGGTCTACACCCTGAGCTGTATTTAGTGTGTAGCGGTGAACAGAGTCCTGGCAAGGGAGGCACACTCCCACACTCACCCCCACCCCACACCTTGTTGGAGGCAAAGACGAATTAAAAACACAAGCTGCTCAGAGAGAGATAAATCAATTTTCATCAGACCGGCGCTTCTGACACCACCCTGACAAATCAATATCTTTCTCCATAATGGAGTCACTAACGCTGCAACTAAGTCACCAGGAAACGCAAAGCAGCCTCATAAAGAATATCGCAAAGCGATAGAATAGCCAAACCTGAATTTCAATTATCCACCTTCAAGGGCACACTGATATCTTCAGTAGAGAAGTCCATCAAAAATTCATGGAGCCAGGCTTCACCACTCCCAGCCAACAGAATTTCCAAATTCTCTAAGCAGTCAGAAAATGTTTAGCCAATGAGAATCATCTAGATTTCCCCCTACCCCTGAAGGCATGGCCCTCCCCCCTGGTGATCGCATACTTGGTCATCACAGCAGCTAATTGAAATGATACTTCATGTTATCCCTGAAACTGGAAGAGGTTCTACGCTTGCCAGGGTCTAGATAAGCATAGTGCCTTTACATCATAAAAGCTGCCAGGGAGATTAAAGAGATGGGTACCATCACCCAGAGCCATGGTGGAAGCCTTCACAGGCCAGGCAGGAGGAAGACATCTAGCTCTGTAGGTATTGCCCTTCTCTGCCTAGTTTCCACACCCATGTCTTCTTCTAGAGTTCCAGGTCATGAGCTCCCTGTACCTGTAGCCATTCTTTTTATTATTATTTATTTATTTATTTCATTTTTGGGGTTTTTTTTTGAGACAGGGTTTCTCTGTATTGTTTTGGAGGCTGTCTTGGAACTCATTCTGTAGACCAGGCTGGCCTCAAACTCAGAGAGATCTGCCTGCCTCTGTCTCTCTAGTGCTGGGATTAAAGGCCATAAACACCTTTCTTGCTCAGCAGTGTTTAGGGTGTGGTATGTACCCTGAGAGCTACCTTGGTCCCACATATATCTCTTACTCTGATTTCTAAATCACTATGACAGTGACAGTGGCTACACAGAAAGTCTGCTGGGTGACAACCAGAGAATCTAGGTCCAAGTGACAGGCACTGCTGACATTCTGGGGGTTCCTATAAGCCCCATTCGCCCTACTTATGGGGTGGAACAGCTCTAGGTTACCTCAGCGGCTGGTTGCCACCACAAGTGACCCTCTTGAAAACATTGTCATTTTCATCTTCACAGTAAGAGACATGGGTATTAGTCATGTCACTACTAAGCAAATGATGAAAATGGGGCCTAGAGGTCAGGTGAAAGAATGAACATGTAGTCAGCACCTAGAATGGCGCCTGACACTTGGTGGAGGCTCGGCCAGTATTGGCACTATGGTTTCTGTGATATTTAATATTCTACAAGACAGGCGAAAAGCTCCCTCATGAGCCCGAAGCTCACTGATCTTCACAGAAGCATTTTGAAACTCAGACAGCTACAAAACCTCCCCTCCAGTTCATTTTCCTTAGAGCTGCCAAGGAGAGAAGGGTTAGGGGTACGTGATTCTGATACGGCCTAGCTGTTTATATTCCTTCCATGATCTTCCCTACCTTCTAGATGATGGCCCAGCTTCTTAATGTTCTTTAGCCAAAGCCTTCCCCACCCTCCAGTCTTCTCAGCTGGCTCTGTCACACTTCAGCTCTGCACATAAGTCAGACCATCCTGCTATAACAGAATGCCAGGCTGAGTTGACTCAAGAGACAGACTTTCATTTTTCATAGTTCTGGAGCCTGACATCCATGATCAGAGAACCAAGATGGCTAGACTTCTGGTGAGGGTTGTCTTGTTAGTTCGTGGATGGCTGCTTTCTTGCTGTGTATACAAGTTGTAGGGAAGGAGGAGCTCCTAGCCTTACTAGTTTCTGAAAGGTGCTGTTCTCCTTGGGCTCTCTTCTAACCCTAATCACTCCCCAAAGGTGTTACTTCCTAATACCAAAGATCATCGCAAGGCCAGGAAGATTTGCTGTGCTCATGGTTTCAGAGGTTTCGATCCATCGACACAGGGGAGGAGCAGAGTCATGGAGGTAACTGGGGGATGGAGAAAGGAACAAATACAGGAGGAGTCAAGGCAAGAGGTAGCCCCACGGACATGCCCTTCAGTGTTCCACTCCCTCCAGCTAGGCTTTACTACCTCCTGATGATGCCATCACATCATGAACACATCAGAGTATCCATCTATCCATTAGATCTGAGCCCTCAGATATGTTTCTAGAAACCCGTGAGACATACCCAGAGCCATGCTTTACTAAACTCCCAGGCACCACCCATGCCAGTCAGGTTATCAGTTCAGATTAATCATCCCACAGTACCTTTGCATCAGAGGTTCAGGCTTCCACACATGATTGACAGGTTGCCAACATGCAGTCATTGATAATCCCCAATATGTCCCATGTCATGGCTTATATCTCTGCATGTGTCCTGTTCACACAAGCATCAAGACTTTTCTATATATTGTCTCATTTGCATACAGTGACAATGTCCTTTCCCTGTATGAGTCACCTCCTCCAGGAAGCCTCACCTGCACCCTGGGGTAGATGCACAGTTCTCTTCCTCAGTATCCCTGACACGCCTTGAATGTGCTAGTCATTATTTTTTGTGGTACAGCATGGCACTATCTCCCACTGCCTGTCACATCAGCAGGGTCTGTTGGATGGCGTGACCTTGCTATTAGTGCATCCCGAGGACCCAGCTCAGGTGCTGGCACACAGCATACATGGTATAGGAAGGGTATCTTGTCTTTGTTTTGAGTCACAGTGGGTAGGAATGATGAAACATCATAATCTCCTCCTTGCTCAATGGAAGGTCTTAATGCAGTGCTGGGGACAGTGCCAATTCCACAGAATCAACTCCGGTTAGTTTAATCAGGAAAGTGATGTATTATTGGATGGTAGGTATCTCACAAGATCTCCAGGACACTCAAAGACAAGTCTCAGAAGAGAACTGCCTCAAATGACTCTCAAACAACAGTGCCAGGTTCCAGATGGGCTCCTGGTCAAGGCTAGACATCTCAGGACCAGGGAATTTCAGCTCCTACTCCAAGTTGCATGGGTAAGTGAAAGATGATCTGCAGACAACAGTGCTACCGAAGTCAGAGGTCAGGCTCACACGATTCTGAGATCCCTCAAGTACAAGACAAATAGTTGTGCTCCTGTGTTTGGGAGATTCTGCAGCATGCAGCCACCTCAATATGAGCTGTGGATTGGCCTGGATTGCTGGAGTCTTATCAGAGCTCCAGTGCATGAAGCCTTGGCCCAGGAAGCGGCCATAATGCTGTTCACAGTGCCTCTCCCTGGGCACACTGGTGTGGCTGCAGGCTGGGCTGGAGCCTGGAACTCTCCATTTCTCCGCAGCTCCGAGGTAAAGATGGTTTCCACTGCTCAAAGCGTGTGTTGAAAATAAGACACCTTTCTGGAAAGCATGCATCTCTGAAAGGGAACATGGGCATCATGCCATGCTCTGACTTGGGGTGGAAGAGTTCCTTTAAAATCCATGCTGGAGCGGCAGGGCCTGAATGGGGAGCATCATGTCTGACTGCAGGACCAGGATGGAAAGCATCTTATGTCTGGCTACAGAGCCAAGATGGGGAAAATCTTATGTCTGACTCCAGAGAAGCTGCAGTGTTAGTGAAACTCAGTTGCAGTGCACAGACACCCAGTCAGGGGTCACTAAGGAAAACAGATGGATTTTCTATCACAACAAAGGCATTTATTCTCTAAGGCCAAGGAGACAAAGAATATGGGAGAAGATTCAGAACTCCTCAAACTAGAGATAATGACTAACAATCATAGGGCTGGGCCTCCCTGCCTCTGTGTGTCCTCTTGCCATCCTTTTACCTCTCCCCTCACCCTCCCATCTGCTGACTTCATTCTGAACTCTACAAAGGGGAAGCTGAGGTGGTCTTTAAAGCTCCCTTTCTCTTACACACACACACACACACACACACACACACACACACACAGAGAGAGAGAGAGAGAGAGAGAGAGAGAGAGAGAGAGAGAGAGAGAGAGAGAGAGAGAGAGATTCACCAATTCTGGTTTCTTGGATCCTTCCATTCCTAGAGCGGTAACATTACTTATTCCTAAACTAGCCATACAGAAATTGATTTTTCTTTAACATATGCAGCCAGAATCAAGGAGGAAGGCTTGGTACACAGGTATACATCTTAACCTAGATCCTAGATACAGGTATCTCTCAATATAGACACAGCATGACCCAGCCAAGTACCTATCCTTGGCTGTGCTGTCACTGGAATGCATGTGTTAACCACTCTCAGAGGCAGTCACAGGTCACTCAGGTTCTCCATAGTGAAGCAGAGCTGAACTAATAGGTAGAGTCTGTGTCATTCAAGTAAAGGAGGCTGTGACTTGTGTTAAGAAAAATGGAGATGAATGCAACACAGGCAGAAAACATAGCCTGGAGCCCACTGAACTTTCATATACTGAACATTCCAGACTTTGTGCACAAGAGCCATGCCTCCTAGACCTGCATCCCAGCTGTACCCCATGTCAGCTGTTGGCTATGGGGAAATCACTCCACCTCTCTTTATTTATTTATCTGTAAAAAAAGGATTATCATAGTTCTATCTTGACAAGCTGTCATGAAAATTAAATGAGTGAGCTCTCAGGGCACAGAGAACACACCAACAGCAGGAACTTGCATAATGATGACAGCATTGCTTCTCCAATGCCTGGCACAGAACCTTATGCATTGCATAATCACGTATGTATGTGCATGTGCTTGTGAGTTTTGTGTGTGTGTATGGACATGTGGAGGTCAGAGAACATACTCTGGGATCATTCTCTTTCTCCCCCTTGTTTGAGACAGAATTCTTGACTGTCAACCACTGTGTACACTATAAAGCTTGACTCACAAACTTCTAGGGAATCTCCTGTCTCCACAACTTATCTCACTGCAACAGAACTGGGATTACTGATTTCCACTACAGCACCTGGCTTTTTGTGGGTTCTAATGACTTAAACTCAGGTCCTCAAACTTGTGCACTCAATGATTTACCCACTGAGCCATATCCCAAATAATCTCTGGTGTGTGTGTGTGTGTGTGTGTGTGTGTGTGTGTGTGTATGTGTATGTGTGTGTGTTTGTGCACGTGCCGAGGGTGTGTATGCATGCATATGAGTGTACCACATGTACCCACACATGTTCATGCAGAAGCTGGAGCAAGGCATCGTTGATCATCCTCTATAGAGTTCTGTTTTATTACCTTGAGATAGGCACTTACTGGACCAGGAGTTCACTGTTCCATCTAGGCTGGCCAGTAAGTTCCCAGGATCTTCCCATCTCTAGCCCCAACACTGGGATTACAGGCACGGCAGCCATGCTCGTTTTGATACTTGGTCCCAAGCATTTAAACTAAGATCCTCATGAGCAAGCCTTTTTACTGACTGAATCATCTCTCCAGCCCGCATAATCATAATAGATGGAAGAAGAAGAAGGGGGATGAGAAGAAGGTGGAGACTTAGAAAGAGAAAGAAACTGGAATTAGAGGTTCAGATTTGTGAGTAGCTAGCACACCGGAATGTAGCAGAGTTGGCTGGGTGAAGGAAGCAGACTTCCATACTCTGACAAAGTATCTATGCTTTGGCATGCCCACATTCACATCCCTGTCCAAGTACCGCTTGCTGATTTTTCAGGGACTTCCAGCAGGGGGAGCCCATGGGGACTGGCCACAGAAGGTGAAGCCAGGACATGAAGAACCTCTATGCATGCATCTCCTGCATGGCACCTGCTTCCTCCTGTAAACTACCCTTGCTCAGTGTTATGGGAAATAAGGAGAGGAATGGCCTGTTTGTGTCACTGAATGATCTGAAAAAGTCCTTTAGCCTCCCAGGGCCTCAGTTTCCATCTCTGTAAAACAGGGAGGGGACATAGGCCCTGCCCTGCTTACCTCACATTGGTAGGGGAAAGCTGAGTGCAAGAAGGATGAGCCAGATAAGCCAGTTCTCACTGAGGTCTCCAGAATTTTCTGAGGGCAATGCATTGCTTGCTGCCTTTCTTCTCCAAGTCACAGGGCACAGCTTGCTTCTTCCTTTTTTCCCACAGAAAAGCTGGGGAGAGGGAGTGAGATCAAGTCAACCAGCAGAGAACATGGTCCAGGTCTAACTCATCTTCCAGCAAGGCTTTAAAATGAAGAATATCCAACCTTGCTACCAGAAGGTCTAAGTGCACCAGAATGAAGAGATCAGTGTGGGGGAAGGAACTACCAGGGAAGACATTGTAAGGCCACGCCCATCAGGGTCCCAAGAAGTAAAAAGCCAAGACGTTCAGTAGAGGGATAACAAGTAGCCAGGGCCGAGCATTGTGTGGAGAAGCCAGGAAAGCTGACGCAGAGAAAAACTGAGCTGACCAGAGAGTATGAGCAGACATCTGCCCAGTGAAGAAGGAAGGCAGGAAGAAGGCCACACGGTAATGAGGCCACATGAGCCTGGGGTGGGAGTTGGGGGGTGAGCAAGAGAAAGCAAGCCTTTGGGAAAGAGTGTGTTGGAGGTTTGTCCTAAGCTGGGACTTGCCCCATGGAACCCTGCAACCTAGCCTGGATGTGCAGGCAGGGGAGGCAAGAGGGTATCACTGGCAGATTAAGCAAAGCCTGGCAAAGTGGAGATGGTATTTTGGTTAGGACATTTTGACAGTGGGAATTGTGGGGAACCCGAGGGAGAGAATAGGGGGAAGTGTGTAGAATAACCACTCTGAGTCAGACAAAACCCCCACTCACCACCCAGGCTCCAGAGAGGCAATATCACATGGTGTCGGCAGGGCTCCCTCCCCTGGCCACAGGGAACTATAAATAGCCACACGTGAAGGTCTGCCCCTGACTCAGCCTTAGAGGCTGAAAGGGCACAGAAGTCCTGACTCAGCCCTGCTGCTCAGCCCATGGTCCCTGGGGGAAGCCTCTTCATGGTGCCCTGGCAGCTTGGAGTTGATAGGGATGGCTCACCATTGGCATATATTGAACCTGACTCCTGCTCCCAGATCCCCTTGGATATGTCCTTCACAATGCTGCAGAAGTAGTCCTTGCAGACCTCCTCTTTAATCACGCCCAGACTTGGGATCTGTGGCAGGGGCCACACAGCTGAGTGAGAATCAGGTATAGATGAGGCTTGGGAGGAGAGCATGAGAATCGGGTGTAGACAAGGACCTGGAGGAGAGCATGAGAATCAGGTGTAGACGAGACCTGTAGACCAATCTACTAGGGGTATTTCCTCAATTGGGGTTCCCTATTCCAAAATGACTCCAACTTGTGACAAGTTGACATAAAACTAGCCAGCACACTTTCCACGAGTTTGAACTTGTACTCTCCAAGGAACAAAGGCAATTGGTGTCTTCTACAAGCAATAGGCATCCAGACAAAGATGAATTCAGTCCAGGGAATGCTGGGATCTAGCTTTGCCACTCAGTAGAGTATAGTTTTAGGAAAGTCAGGTAGGGGCTGTAGAGACGGCTCAGCACTTAAGGGCACATCCAAGTTCCGTTTTCAGTACTCACACCAAGCAGCGCATAAGCACCTATAATTCTAGTTTCTAGAGATGGATGTTCTCCTCCAGCCTCTGAGGACATATCACACACACACACACACACACACACACACACACACACACACACACACACACACACACGCACACACACAATTGTTTAATGTCATGTAGTTTCTTCGAGCTTGAACTTCCTCACCTGCACTTGCACCCACCTTTCTTCCATTGCGTCTGTTAAGTCAGGTAGCAGTGCATATGTGATTGCTCCCTGGAGTCGATGAAAACTCAGGAGAAAGCAGGTCATGCTTGGCTGGCCTCTGGCAATCAGGCATGGCTCCCTCGAGTCAGAGTCTCTTCCCTGGCTGGGGTCACTTCCGTTAATGATGTGCCTCCTTCCTTCATTATGAGAGGAGAACTACCAAAGTTTATTGCATCTTAGAAGCCAGACCCTGTGCTGGACATCCGGGATGTGACTTAATTAAGTGTCTCTACTAACCCTTGACAGACATACAGTGGGATATAAATGCATATGATTTATTTCTATCTCATTTTAGAGGCAATGAAGGAATATGAACCCAGCTTCTCTGCCTGAAAAGGTCTTGCTCCTTCTCCATTATTCTCTACTTATCTTTTTTACGGCACAAGGCAAAGGGGTGCCTTTCTCTGGGCAGGTAGAGATAGTATTGTGGTTGCCTTTTTCCTCTTCTCTTCTCCACATTCCTGAGCAACCCTAGTGCCCTGGATGCAGGCCCAGGGGTGGAGCTCCATGGATCTGGAACAGAGACTCAGTGCATGCCCCTGAAAGTAGTCCTGGCTCTGGGCTGTGGAACAGATGCCCAAGAGGTTGATTTCCACATGTGTGGCCACAGGCAGGGGCACCAGAAGTGCCAGTGAGCCTTATGCCCACCTGGCTGACAGAGCTTCCTAAGGCTTGGCACAGCGGGTGAAGCCATTCTTGTGAGTCAGCCATCAAACTCACAGCTTCCCCAGGCCTCAGGATGTCAACAGAAGGCCTCCTGCTGTGTGCCAAGTAATTTCTCCTACAAACCACGCTTGTTCACATCTGAAAACAAGCCTGCAGTATAGAACGTTTATTTCACTCCAATTTACAGATAAACCTATGGTTCACAATCAGGGATAATTGCTCTTTGGGAGATGCCAGGAAACGTCTAGAGACATTTTTGGTAGTCAGAGCTTCGGGAAGGGAGGGTCACTGTCTTAGGCTGCTGTTGTTTACAGTACAGCACTCATCATGAAGAACTATTCGGCCCTAAATTATTTTCAATGTTGAAAATCCCCTAGATAAGAAGGTTAGGGTAAGCTAGGGTATGCTTTCAGGAGCTAACTCTCTGAATATAAGAATAGCCCCTTCTTCACATGTGCAGTGTGGGAGAGCATGCTCAGTCAGGTCCAAGGAAATAGGAGAGGGGGACAAGACGATGTCCCTTCCAGCCTTCAGCATCATGCTACTGGATGTCCTGTCGGGGTCTGTACTGGCCTCTGTAAAGTTCCCTGGGGCAAGGCTGTGTTTAGCTTAGGGGTTTGGGAGTTTTGACTCCTTTGCATTTAGGGTTTGGAATCACTGGTTCCGTCTGTGTTCTTCCTCCCAGGCCCAGGTGTGTCATCTCTCTTCAGGTGCTAACGGCCTGAGTGATCTTTGGAACACCAAGTTCTCCTACTCTCTTACCAGAATTGGTAAGCCAAATTATATGACCTGTGTCTGTCTGAGAGGTGAAGGGGAAATGGGTTGGGGAGAGGAGAAAGGAATGTGAGTGTAATCATGGCAGGACCACCTGGTCCTGGGTGCTATAGGAACCTAGTATGGGGCTCTGGCATGATTTCACTGAGAAGTTAGAGGTCGGTGAGTTACCTCAGCATTTTCTCAATGCTGGTACACTGCACCAAATCAGCCAAGTCTCCATTCATGCTGGTCCCAGGATTCCTTAGGTCTATACTTGGCAGGAAGTGACAGTCACTCATGAGTCAGGCTCAACACCTAGGTCTACACTCTCTGACTCCGAACCTAGGCAACACCTTCTGGGACTTCTGCCCATGCCAGCAACCCTGGGGACAAAGCATCCTACCTAGAACTCAGCATCCTAACTTGCTAGGCAGCTTTGGGCAATCTTGAGTCATCCCTGAGAAACTAGCACAGCTCGAGGCAATAATGAGTCAGCCCCAAGAGACAGGCAACTGTGAAGATCAAAGCCCCAGACTTCAAGGCTTGACAGAGCTCCAAAGCAACAGAGGATACTTTGCTCGAAGTTGAGGTTCTTCTTTGTCAAGGATATTAGAAAACCCTTGATTCATGATTCCAAGGACAAAATCTCACAATTTCTCTTAATTTGGAACATCAGATTTCAGCCAAATATCACCTGCATTGTCTTCTGCCTATAGCCAGCCACCCAGCAGCATGCTCCTCCTGAGTTCTGAGTCTTTGAATGCAAGAATACGACAGATACAGAAGTTGAGTTTTAGGAGAAGTGGTTGAGAACCAGATCTAGATCTAGAGAAAGCATCACTGTGAAAAACTAGCCAGCAAATTCAGTTGGGTCCTGCTTCCAGTTCTCTGAGGAGCTTGCTCCTTCTACCCATCCTGTTTAATCTTGAGTAAGCATTAAGAACAACTTGGTAGGCTTTTCAACTGTTAAATTTGATACACAATAATCATAGATATCTGTAGGGTACAGTGTGGTATTTCAATATGTGCATATGGCATGTGATATTTGCTAATAGTCAAAATCTTCTCTCTGAGCTCTTTTTAAATACAGGAAGTCACTATCAATTGTAGACATCCCTCTGCACTGTAACGTACTAGAAACTACTCCTCCTGTGTAAATAATTGTACCCGTTAACCAACCTCTCTCTGACCTTCCTTGCTTCTACTCACCAGCCTCTGGTAGCCATGGTTCCAACCTCTGCTTTGAGATCAACATTTTTAGCTGACCTATAGCTATTGAAGTGAGATATTGAAGTGTTTGTCTGTTTGTGTCTAGCTTATTTCACTTAATACGGTGTCCTCCAGGTTTATCCAGATTATTGAATTTCACTCTCATTTTTTATATCTAAACAATATTCCTTTGCATATACAGACCACAATTTAACCATTCTGTTGTTGATGGACGTTGATGGACTCCTGAATGGCCAGACTTCAGCTCAGACACCTCTGGTGGCAATCAAATCTCTCTCTTTTGCTTGCTTTCTTTTGTTTTGTTTTGTATTTTACAGTTTCCCAAGTGATTCTAACGTGTAGCCAAGGTTGTACATCACAGAAGATGTGTTTCTCCCCTCTACACTTTAATTCTCTTGGCATGTGATGGTGGAAGTATTTCACCACCTGAAGCATTGTCTACCCTCTACAGCAATATATATCACAGTTCCCACCCCACAAAGATATGATTAAGAGGCAAAAGATAAAGCAAAAGCAGATCTTTTAAAATAATGATAATAATTGTTACAGGAAAACAACCAGATACAAACTGCACCTTTACAACATCTTTCTTATCTCAGTCACCCTCAAGCAGAATGGCATCAATCACTACTGGAATTAAAGTAAACGGTACCTATGTCATGATGAGCTCTCCATAGCTCCCCACTGCCTGTGACACTCATTCAGCAAAGGGGCCCTCACTGCCTGCTCTACCCTAACTCTGCAGACTGCCTTCTGTTTCTTCCTCTCCTCACACATACGTCACATACGTTCAGCACACTCTGAGCCAAACTGTGTCATGCCTTCACTGATACATGTCCCCGGCTCTGGCATGTTCTCTTCCCCCTTTCGCCCATTAAAATTCCACTAGTACCACATGCTGCTCTTACACAGTATTCAGTTTCAGATCCCAGCACTCTTCTCAGGCATCTCATGGCTGCCTGTCACTACAGCTCCAAGGGATCAGCTCTTCTGGCCTCTGTGGGCATTGGACTCACACATACTCACACACTCTTACACACATACACACACATCAATATATCTTTTAAAATCCCACTCCTCTTGGAGCCTGAGCTAGGATGCCAACTTTGTTGCATAGCCATCCTAGCACTCCCACTTATCATTGATTACTTCCAGCCTGCAATACTCCTGTGCATGTAACAGACACCTTCCACACAATAGCTCCAATGAAAAATATTTATTCATATATCCACATTCCTCTGCAATTATGAGATCTCACCAAGGGATGGCCTTATGCATCATGGACAAACTGTAGCCTTGAAAAGAGAAAATGAATGAACAAAACAATGAATAAATGACAGAAGGTTGTGACTACTCTCTGTAGATGTATGCTTGCCCACTCCCACCACACACAATGGAGACTGGCCAGAGCATGCCATTTGGTTGACAAGCAATTTTCTACCAAATAAACTGACTTGTATTTCCCCATGAAAGCAACTTTAAGTTCACCCACTGAAAGCATCATTAGCCATGGCCAATGTTAATATTATGCTTTCATTAGCATGCATGATAATAAGTGTCCTTGTGCAGGCAGGTTAGAGGTAAGGGTGCAAGGGAGACTGTTTGGGGCATATCAAGCAAGGAATGCAAAGAAGAGTCACAGTTTTATGCTGAGGGTTCCTGGGTACAGTGATGCCCATTCTCACTGGGTGTCATCTCCAACCCACCCCGTGTGTGAGTGACAGCCCACTTCACTGCTACCTGAGTCCCTTCAGGCTACATTAGTAAAACACACACACACTGAGTGACTTATAAACAACAGAAATGTATTCCCATGGTTCTGGGGGCTGAGAAGTTCAAGATCAAAGTAAAAGCAGAGACAGTGCTGGGTGGGGGTGCTTTCTAGCTGCATCCCTATGTGAGAGGGGTGTCTCTTGGGCCTCCTTCAAAAGGCACTTACCCACTCCCGAGGGCCCCACCACCAGGCTTAACTATCTTTCAGAGGCTCAGCCTCCTAATAACACTAGCACCTAGAGTTAGTGCCTTGCCACATGAATCTGGAAAGGACTCATATCTTTGGATCCCCTCTGTGGTATTAAAATTACAATGCATGGGATAGGGATGAAGGAGGTTAATTTTATTGAGGAGAAATCACTTACTTGAGAAACCGATAACCCAGGGTCAGCGCTCGGAGCATCTGATCTCAGCTGCCCTCTGAAACCCGACCTGAACCCAGAGAGAGCAAGAGCCTGTCCAACCCAGCCTAAATCCCCTACCTCATGTAAGCATCTGTGACCACACCCATCTGGGCCTGGTCAGCGCCACAGGTGTGTAAGTGTAATTAGATCTCTCTCTACACCCCTCTGCACCAGAAACACTCTCATCCAGACTCAAGAACAGTAAGCTATTGAGTTATCTAATTATCAGGGAAATCCAGGCTGGAGGCAGGAGAGTGAGGAAGTGCTCATTTGTCTGTGGTCCTCCACCCTATCCTAAGTAAAATTCATCATGCCGTACCTAGAGTGGCAACATGGGTGGGAGAACTAGGCAATTCCTTTCATCAGCTGTCCCAGTCTCAAGAAAAAAGAAGAGAGGAGTGAGAGCAGCATCCGCTGGTCACTGGGAGGACACAGTGCTGCTCTCTCAAGCACATGTGCAAAGTGCTTTAAACCCTGCCAACCTGTAATGAGGACTCACTAAGTCCTTCCCTTTCACTAGCATTCATTGTGATAGTTAACTAGGTAGAATTCACAAGGAGAAGCATCCTTTGCCTCTTCTGGTCCTCCCAAGCAGTTTTACTGAATGTGTTCAGCAGGGACAGCAAAAGGCAGCACAAGCATTGCACCCTATCAGGGAAAGACACTTGGGGAGTGAGAGGATAGGAAGGGACAAGTTAGATTAGGGTCCTTGGGACAAGAAGATGGCTCCGTGGATAAAGATGCTTGCCACCAAGCCTGAGAACCTGAGCTTGGTTCCTGGTCCCCACACGATGAAAAGAGAGCACCGAATCTTATAAGTTGTCCTCTGACTACCACCACAAACACGTTCTCACACATGTATATATGTATACACACACAATGATAAATGTACTTTCATAAAGTTAAAATTAGAGTCTTTGCAGTTGACAAAGTTAACACTTACAGACCCGTCTTGGGCCATGTAATCAGTGTGACAGCAGCTGTGCTTCACCACCCTTACTGACTCGTCTCCTACAGCCAGGCCAAGTTCCTAAGGGTGAGACCCATGAGTGAGAGACAAAGAGCCCAACTTTGGGATAGCATGGGCTCTGTGGTTGCCATGGCTACATCAAAGCGGTGTCCTAATCATCTTCTCTCTCACTCTCCTACCACCCACATTCACTTCCCAGCCATTGTTCAACTTCCTCTAGTGCGTACCTTCCCTCTTTTTCTGTGCCCGTCTGGGAAGAAATAGTTACCTCAAGACCGGCAACTCTGCCTCATGGAAACTGGTACTTAAAAGGCAAGAAGAAGTTTCTTTTGCTTTACAGGAGCAACTGTGCTTGGTCCAGGGAAAAGCTCTCCCTTAGGAAGAATGCCAGTTAATAAGTGTGGGATGAACAGAATCGGAAATCACTATTTTGTAATCAACAATGCAAGTGTTGACTCTGGTTTCCGATATTAGAGCAAATGGACCATGAACAGGAAGTCACGCAGCATCATCTACCAGATCCAGAGAGATGGTGTGAGGATGGGTGATGATACAATGAGTGGCCTAGCAGTCTCTCCCTTAGCTAGGTGATCAAAGCTCAATTGAATCTGGTTGAGTTCTTAAAACGTACTCAAACGTTGGAAGAAATACAGAGAAGGGAGAAGCCTGACAAGTGACACTGCAAAGAAGAATCTGGCAGACTCAGAGTGTGGAATGACTGGATATAACAACTGATCTGAGAGACAACATTATTCACAACAATAAAAATGTAAATAATTCAAGGGCATGTTAATTGATGGCTGGCAAAATAAGATGTAGTTCAGCCTTTGAGTAGAATAATATTGATTATTTAAAGGCAGTGATATATTGACACTACCTACCACAAATGAACCTGGAAAACAAATGTTCTGCCTGATTGGAAATTTTTGTTGCAAAATATCACATGTTGTAAGATTTCTTCTATATGTCATCTCCAAAACAGACACATCTGCAGAGGCAAAAATAGACCAATATTTACCTGGGGCTAAAAGGATGGATTTGTAGGAAATTAAGAAAGTGAAGTGATTGTTGATGGATTGGGGGGGGGCTCCTAAAATTTACAACTTTATGAAGACTCCTAATACCTGGAATTGCATACCTTATATCAGTATGAGAGCATGTGCAGCATGAGAGTTGTATCTCACTTAAAAAAGCTGTTTTAAATCTCACTGTGTGTCTGTCTCTGTCTCTTTGTGTCTCTGTCTCTCTCAACGGAGGTGAGCATTTTGCTTAACAGAGACAGAATAACCACTTACAACACACAACCATCTTGACTATCTCTCTCCAATGGGTTTTGGATTTTAGGAGTTACAGAAGCTGTGTAAATAGTTGGGAGACAATTGAAGCAGACACTGAAGTGACAACTGCAGACAGGCTGGTCAGGACAGGAATAGGACAGGCCCTGGGGATGGGGTACCCAAGCAGATTCACAGTTCAGTGGAGCACGGTGATAGAGCCCACTCAAGAGGACTAAACGAGGGAAGAAGTGGCCCAAGAATAATGGGTCACAAGTGTCTCACTACTGAAGGAGGGAGGAACCAACGTGGAAAGTGGAAGAACTGCAAGAAACCCTCTGGTATGAGCCTGGAATCGAATAGTTCCATGTAAGCCAGAGACTGGGACCTAGGTATCAATGAATATGTAAATATCCTAGCTCTGACACCTAGGAGCAGAAGCACTCTAAATGGCCATAAGCGCACCTGGCCCCCAGATCTTGCTTCTAAATACCACCTCCTGCTGACTAGAGCCTGAATTTGCTGAAAATGTCTGATCATAATGCAAAGAATGAAAAAGGTGAACCCAGATCACTAGCTGAGCCAGAACTTCAGCGTCCAGTGAACTCTGGGAAATAACAGAAGGACACAGGCATCAGTGGAAAGGGCTTTCAAAATATGGGGAAACCTATTTCCAATTAAGTAATTATGTAATCAAAATATGACTGTGGACAAAATAGAAATCCATTTAAGAGTCTACTGATATAAAGAAATGAACAGAAAGGGGGGAAAGATCGCTCTTATTTCAGAAAACCAACTAATAAATGCACACAGGATAGTGGGATCAGAAAGCCAACATCTAGACGGGTTTGTCATAATAATTCAGGCAAGAAAAGTTAATGGACGATGAATTGGGGTGGGAAAGAGAAGAAAATGGAGTTTTGCATGTTTCAGGGCATCTCCTAGGAAGCCATATCTTCATCAAAAGTTCACACTACCAGATTTGGGACAAATTGAGGGAATGTGACCCCAGACAGAATACAAAAGAATTCATCTCCCTGAAATCTCAGACCCAGATGCCTAACCTGGGAGGCTGTAGGTGTTGCTCAGTGCCACAGCCCTGTGTCAGATGTGGCTTCGCTTCCTAGTGCCATAAAAGAATAAAAGCAAATAAAATCTTAACCCAGGTCTAAGCCAGAGGATACACTGAAGGAACCCAAGCTGAAGACCTCTATACAAAACCGGGGGCTCCGAATTGCAAATCATGTTAAGGTGGTGAAAATCCATGGGCTACAGGAAAGGCCTTTGACAGCTAGCTATGATGAGGGATGCTGAGTGGGATGTGTTAGCCATGGAGGGCTTGATTGCACCACCACGGAGACCTCTGTGTAAAAGACATGTGGGAATCCTCCACAGGAGTTTTGCAATGTTTGTGATCACGATTGTTACAAGAGTTTGAAACGGGAGGAAATACAAGGAGAAGAAAGCACTGTGACAGTCTCCCGTTGAGAGTTTTAAGAGTCTGCACTGCCTTGTTGCCCCTGGACCTGCTGCCGCTTTTGGTTACTCAATGTAAAGCCACATATTTGTTTACTGTTCAGCCTCCCTCAATCTGTGGGGAGCTCCTGGAATTTCCACATGGGTTATTATTCATTTCAGCTTCTTCTGAGCCTAGCACAATGCCCAGAACATCACTAGATGTTCCCTGAGCCAACGAATCAATGCATCAGACAATGCACAGCTTCTTATTGGCTGGGAGAGCCCTTGTGCATCCTGATTATTGCTAGTGTTTCCATAGATAAAGCTGGAATGTTCATCTCTGAAAACCAGAGAGAGTGTCTGCCTTGCAGTAGCAGAAATGTGTCCTGAAGTGTCCTGCTTTATGGGCTCTAAGGAGTGACCTTCTTGCCTCTGTACTCTGGGAAGAACAATGGCCCCTGTTTGTTTAGTACCGGTCCATTGTGGCAGCCTTGACTGCTCAGCTCTCACTCGTGATTCATGTGAATGTCACTTGACTCCCAGAGGTTTGCAGCTATAATTCAACATTTTGTTAATGGCCACTTAAAATGTCCCTGAAATAGCTAACAGGCTCAGGGGACAGAAGGTGTTCTTCTAGAAAAGCCATTCTGCTAGGAAGGCAGAGGCCACCTTGACCCAAGCTTTGGAAGACACAGTTGCTTGTCCGCTCTGGAGCTATGTGTCTTCCATCCACTACCTGTCACCTTTTCTGAGAAAAAAGGGTGGGCATCACTCAGGGCTGGGCTGTAAGGGAGAAAGTGAGAATCTGGGATTGCTTAAATTCTGTTATGAGTATGATGGTCAGTGCTAATCAGCTTGACAGAGTTCAGAATTTCTTGGGAGAGAGGCAATGCCTGTGGCCTATGGAAGTTATCATGATCACATAAATTGTGATGAGAAGACCTTCCCACCATGGGTGGCACCTTTCCCTGGCTTGGATCCTGACTATACAGAGAGAATACCAGTGTGTGTTCACCACTCTCTATTTCTTGACTTGTTGTTTATCATTTGATGGACTTCTTCAAGCTCCTGCTGAAGGATGGGCCATACACTTTCACTATGAACTAAGATGAGCTCTTTCTTCCTTAAGCTACTTTTATCAGAATAATTAATCGCAGCATTACAAAAGAAACTAAGGCAGTGGGTGTGCTAGATTACCAACTGAACCATTTCTGCTCCAGAGAAAGGAGCTTCAATTACCATGGCCAGGAGCAGAAAGAGACCACAGGGAACAAAGACAAAGAATCCCAAGAGAAACCCTCTGGATTAAAAAAAAAAACAATAAGTGAGGGGAATGCACAGCTCTGTATTAGGAGGCAGAGTCTTTGTGTATGTGGAGATGGCAAGCAAGAAAAAGCAGGAAGAAACTTCTGTAGGTTGAGCCCAATTTTGCCATATCGTTCAGAAGGCGTCATTCTCACAAACTCTAATTACACCGCTTGCCCAGGTTCACCCATGTAATATGCAATTGTAGCATTGAATCCTAAGGTTACCCAAATATTTTATGAACTGTTAAGTGTCACTCTAGGGCCACCTGCAGATATTTGAACACACTTGAACAGGACATTTAAAATCAAGTCACTGCCAGAGAGGCAGAAGAACTGCTTGGCCTCCCCTGTGCAACCCTGGATAGGGGAGATCAAAGGCCCACACACAGAACAGAGCAGGTGACAGGTCAGAACCAGCAGGCGTGTGCCCAGCTCCCAGAACTCCGGTGCCTGTGATGTGCAAAAATCACAACTGGGGGATTTAGTTCTTATCTTGCCCTGAAAGGGGAACGTGCAATCTGCAGAGTGGATGCATCGCTCCCAGCTGTGTTCCTGGTGACAGCAGCTGCACTGAGGAGGCATGCTACCCACCTTTGCTGACCCACACAGTTATCAGAGGAAAGGCACGGCTTGGCCACTTTCAGAAGCAGAATCTTCTAACGGCATGTGTTGAGTTCTCTCTCTCTCTCTCTCTCTCTCTCTCTCTCTCTTCTCTCTCTCTCTTCTCTCTCTCTCTCTCTCTCTCTCTGTCTCTCTCTCTCTCTCTCTCTCTCTCTCTCTCTCTCTCTCTCTCTCTCTCTCTCTCTCTCTCTCTCTCTCTCTCTCTCTCTCTCTCTCTCTCTCTCTCTCTGTCTCTCTGTCTCACTCTAAGACTGGAGCTGTAGCCAGACAGCAGTCATGGGAATCTGGGATGCTGTCTTGCAAGCCCAACCTCTCACTGGGTCTCAGCCGCAGGGCACTAAGGCTGCCTTAATCTCCTCCATTCACCTACCCAAAGGTAAGGGATGTTGTGGGAACCAGAGGGTTCACTGGATAACTGAGCTCTGAAGCTGGGATACCCTTCCAGCTCTGTTCCCTTCCTTAGCCTCAGGTCTAGCTACTTTCAATGCCAGATGCCAAGGCAAGGAGAACACTAAAAAGTAGAAGACTTTGAGCCTAAATTCTAACCCTTTGGCCTCTGTCCTGAAGACCTTCTGCCTTCATTCACCCCAGTACTGCACAGGAAGGCAGGAAACACCGTCCCTTTCCAGAGAAGCCTCAGAAGCAATCATCAAACATGAGAGCTCTAATCCTGAAGGCTTCTTTCTGTCTGAGAGGCCTTAATCCTGTCACTGAACCTTTCTGAGCTTCTATATTCAACTCTGAAACATAGCATTACATCTTCCATTGTTAGAACTGCTGTGAAGACCAAACAGCATCGCACAAGGCAGGGCTTCTAAACCTTCCTCCACTCTTGTCACCCTAGAACATTTTTGCACAAGTCAAAATATACAGGTATGAAAAATAGGTATTCTAATTGAACATTTATTCATAAATATTATAAGGAAATGGATTTTCAAACAATTCTTTTGAGTCTAGAGAGATAGCTCAGTGGTTAAAAGCAATAGCTGTTCTTCTCGAGGACCCATGTTCAGTTCCAACAAGCCTGCTTACAGCCATCTGTCAGTCCATTTCCAGGGGATCTAACCCCTCTTCTTGCTTCCATGGTCACTACATGCATGTGGTGCACAGACAGACATACATCTAGGCAAACACTTGTAAACATAAAATAATATATCAAACTCATCAATTTCCTGATGTGTACATAATTTTCCATTTATTAAAAATTATGGAAATTTGCATAATAATGAGATAGAGGCATTGGTTTATTTAGAGTTAAATCTTGGCTGAATATTTGATATTGTGGGACACAGAGCATTTTCAACATTTTTCAGAGTTGATGGGTGATATTTTGACTTTATCAACACTGGGAATACTGCTTTGCTTGAATGTGTAGTAAAACGCAGCAGAAGTTGAAGGCCATTTCAGAATTTGTTGGAAATCCCATCCTAATCCAAAGCCAAAATTCATTTAATGATTTTTTAAAATGAAACTCAAGTTAGCAACTCAAAACAGCAATTCTTAACATCAAACATTCTAACACAATGGAATCCAAAGATAGACGAATTTGACACTTACATCCTGGGGAATGACGGTAGGGAAATATTAAGAGTCAATACTTACTATAATTAAACCATCACGTTTCTGTATGAGCAGAAACTCTATGCACACAGTTCATAGCACAGTCTGGGATCCAAGCAGAGGTATCCAGAGCAGAGTTCATCAGCTCTGCACAGTGTGATGGCTAAGTGTACAGGCTGGGCGTTCTGAACCTTGTCTGCAGGGAAGCTGTGGGATGCAACACCAGTGGGCACTGCCAGAAACACTCCAGCTTCGTTACACATTTGACTTCAAGGTAATGTCTGCTCTTTGTGCGTTCAGAGCCTTTTGCTGTTGCCCTACTGCTCATGACCCTCCCGTAGAGTTACATGACCCTCCCATAGAGTTACATGACCCTCCCATAGAGTTACATGACCCTCCCGTAGAGTTACATGACCCTCCCATAGAGTTACATGACCCTCCCGTAGAGTTACATGACCCTCCCGTAGAGTTACATGACCCCCATGTGAAGCCATGACCCACCGTTTTAGACACTGAGGGTTGGAGAGACTGGGGAGTTTACAGCTTAGATATAATTCTCAGTTTAGGGTGATAGATACATCCTCAGTTATTGGAGCTGGGAAGGAAGCTAGGCTGACAAGGAGAATGCCCTGTCCAGGAGCACTGGTGACAGGTAGCCAAGCTAAGGAAGTAAGCTGGAGTCTTTCAGAGCCTCGGGAATCTGGAGTGAGACTCCTCAGATTACACTTGCGCACATTTCTAACTACAGCACAGTTTTAAGCTTCATTTCTTTCCTCACTAAACAAACATAACAGAGCTCTGTATTCCGTGGGGCTGTTGGGAAAACTAGATGAGCTTTTGTCGTGGAAACTGCTGACATGGGTGTCTGGAACAAGCAGAAAGTCCTAGCCTTCCCTAGTAGGTTTTATGAACTATACAGTGCTGGATCATTGGAGGGAAATCAGTTTTGGCACGGTTTGATTGTGTACATGGTGCTCAACCACAGCTATGGTAGGTGCCTGGCTTGTTCACAGCCTGACTCCCCACCCTGTCTTGAGACCTCCTAATGCTACACTGTCAATATGAATGTAAAAGCAAATCTTTCTGTCCCTAGATCACCTGTCACTATCTCCCTCTTGTCTCAGGAATAATAAAATTAATAGCATCAGACCTGAGGATGTAGCTCAGTTGGTAGATTGCTTGCCTAGCATGCAGAACACTCTGGGTCCCATCCCCAGTACCTCATAAACTGGGCTTGCTGCCCCATGCCTTTAAGCCCAGAACTTGTAGGTAGAGGCAGGAAGACAATGAGTTCAAGATCACATTCATCTACACAGGAAACCAGAGCAGGCCTAGGCTACACGAGATCCTGCTTAAAGCAAAATCAATAAAGCAGATGTTCTGTACCTGGCTAATATGAGTCTTATTTATTTTATCTAATCACTATGAACATGCTCGTTGTGAAGCAGTAGTATTGAGATGCTATTGCTTAATAGATAAGGAAATAGAGGCCTGGAAGGACTACAAAGTCACACCCATCTGAACACTTACATGCCTGGCTCTGTCCACTGTTAATGTGAGTAGAAGCAACAACACCCCATTGTGCCATGGTCTCAGGAGCCAGAGCTCGCTGCCACTGTAATACTTGCTGTGATTCCCTAGCTCAGATATCTATTGGTTGTCTGTCACCAGTGCTCCTGAGCTGGGCATTCTCCTTGTCAGTCTAGCCTCCTTCCTGGATTCTATTGCAAAGGATGTTTCTAGCACCCTAACCCCAGGATTGTGTTTAAGCCATAAACTCCCCCAGGCCCCATCAGTACTCAATGTGAAACTAGACCATGCTCAAACACAACCCAAACCTTCCTCTGTGGGGTTGGAGCTAGCTCCAAGAATCTATGACAAACTCTGGAACCTTCCTCTCAATAAGCCACACATACACATTTTGGAATGGCCAGACCATTAACTGCCGCTACAGTGGCTGGCTTCTGGCATCCTACTTTTCCCATGTACTCTCTGGATGAATCCCCTCTTTTATCTCGAAAGGCACCATTCTTCTTCCTGGCTTCCATGAGAAGCACTTAGCTTCAAAGCTTCATGGTACTGGGCAGTGGGTGGATCTGTAATCTGGGTTGCTAGTTGCACCTGTCAGCACTCCTTCCCAATGCCCTCCATCAATGGCTTTTACCCCCAACCTCAGCTATCTATCCAGGACAGAAAGAAATCAAACACTTTCTCGGTTGGAAATAACATTGGAGGTCATTAATCTAACCCTTTACCAGACACCAATCCCTTCCTAGAGGTGATCCCTTAGCTTTGGTTAGACCTAAGGGGCAGGGCATGGGCAGAGTTAAGGTACTCTAGACTCCCAGGGTAAGTCTTTCCAATCAGCTGATAGCCAGCTCTCTGAACTCCCACCCTCCACCCAGCAGCTGGAGCTCTGCCCTCTGGCCTCTCTCTGAGAAGGTCCTGCTTCCATTTTCTGTGATGTTTTCTAAGTGTTTGGAGACAGCAATCACATTGCCCTTGAGTCACCGGTTTCCTATTTCAGCCTGAACAGTAAGAGTCCTTTCATACACTCCTCCATCACTCACGGTTTTTGTGATACATGAGTAGTGTCTCCCTGCTCAGCATCCATCCGCCACTGCCTCCCTCTTCATAGATGGGCTCAACCCACTGCCAGCATCAAAGGTGGTAGCTTCTTCCTTGAAGCTAAGTGGAGGCACATTCAAAGGGCTATGGCAGGGAATGCTGGGAGGGACTTTCAGGGGGAACCGTGGAATCTGGAAAATGATAACACTGGTGCCAGGGAAGATGTGTACTACAATGAAAACAGCTTACAGATAGATAGCAGCTGACAGAACACAGAAGGGTTGTTGCTGGGCAAACCACACCCCCTCCCAAAGAGGAGCAAACCAGCGGAGTCTGGAACAGTAACGTGTGACCCAAGAGATGCTTGTTTGAGTTTTGAAAAATGGCCCTTGGAAACCATCATAGGTCCCAAGTTAAAGATACAGATCGAGAAAGCCTGGAATTTAAAGGATGCTACTTCAGGCATCCTTCTTTCTAAACCATAGCTGAGATCAATCTCCATGTTACCAAACAAACCAAGGAGAAAAAAGTAATGGATACGGGGTTACAGGTTCCGTGGCAGAGCCAGAGATAAAGTCTTGAGCAAATGAGTTACTAAGTATTCTCAGAGAAAGCCCCTGAAGCAGAGAGTGAAGCAGGATAGAGAAAGGGGAAATTAAGCCTAGATGTTCAGCCTGACCCCACAGGAAGCATACAGTGTTAATTACACCATTGATCTGCATAGAGGCAAGATACCTGTGACTAGGCATTTTGTACTCATCACATTATCACTGGCCACAAGCTGCCCCCAGGTGGTGGGGAGGCTTATAACAACCAACCCAAGAAAGGCACAGTGGTCTGTGCTATAAGACACAGCAGCTGTCTAGGGAATCTCTGTGGACTGCCTTTAACATCTCACGTAGATACGCTTGCTAGTTTCCACCTGTAAGACCCAGAGAGGATCCAAGCTCACACCTGCTGCGCTAATATGGATAGAAACTTTGCTAGACAGGGAGTCTACAGCCAGACACACATGCCTCCTGGATGGGATTCTGAGAGTACGGTTCAGTGCCTCCTTGATCCCACTGCAGCCGCTCTGTGTATCTGCGCACTTCTGCTTCTGTTGCATAGACTTAAATAAAAGCAAACCAATACATAGCACTGGCTTGGAAAGTAACATCAGTTCCTTCCCCCAGTCCCAGTGTAAGTGAAGGTTTTAGTTTTAGGAAAGCAAATACAGGACAAGGAGTTGTCCTTGGAAACTACCTAGTTAAGCCCACTCATGCTACTTATGGAAAAACTGGGCCTCACAGAGGCTCATTATCATCAGTGGTGGTCAAATACATTCTTCCTCTGCTGCATGTTTAATGTCTTTCAAACATTCATTTCAATGATCATTGAGTAATTCTTCATGCAATATGCCTTAGCACTATGGAAATAAATGCTATGGAAAGTAAAGATACTCTAGTATCAGAGAACGATGCCTCTGGCGATGCCCTCTGGGAAAGTCCATCTTCATAAACAGGTTTCTCCCAGGAATTTCAGATTTACTGAGTAGACAATGTGTTTGTGTGTATGTCTGCTTGTTGGCTGCAGCTGCTATAAGGCTACCAGAAGCCCAGCCTGTAAGGGTTAGTTTGAAGATAAATGCATGGAAGGGTGTGATATATGAAACTTCAGATTTGCAGGACACACACAGCCCACTTGTTTCAGGTTATGATAGAGCATAGGTCAGGTGTCCCAGCTGCCCACATTTGATATTTCAACCTAACTCCTTCATCCATGAACATACAAAACTAAGAATGCACAAAGCCAGCCTTGAGCGCCATGTTTTCGGTCCTTTGAAAGGAACGAGAAGCTTGTTACTTTGAAGTGTGAACTACTCTAAAAGGTACTGCTTCCAGCAGCAAGCCTGATGCTAAAAGCTGCCTCATCCTTTGAGGAAGTGGGTTTTGGATATGGGATGGTGGTAGTGTGTGGGGGGTCCTATCTCAGCTCCTCCTATGGAAAGTAGCAGCAAACTAGATTCACTTTAGAGAGAGGATTTTAGAGCTGGAAAGATTTTCTGTAGAACTAAAAGACAGGTAAATTTCTAAGCAAACAAGCACTTAGTTAACTTGCATGTTCTCTCTCTCTCATATGTGTTTGTGTGTTGTGTATGCATGCATGCACATGTGTTTGCATGTGTGTTCACATATGTGTGTGCTGGTGTGCTTGTACATAGGTGTGAATACACATAAAGGCCCATGTGTTGGGAGCCTTCCTTAATCTTTCTCCATCTTGTTCATTGAGTTAGCATCTCTTAGCTGAGCCCAGAGCACACTGATAAGGCTAGTCTGGTTAGACAATTTGCTCTAGAGATCCTCTGTCTCCAGCTACTGGGTGCTGGGATTAAAAAGAGGACCCTATGCCCACCTGGGTTTTTAATGTGGATTCTAGGGATTTGAACTCCAGTCCTCACATTTACAGGACATGCTCTTTATCCACTGAGTCCAGGCTCCTCTTTTATCAACAGTTCTGGAGGTAGAATTCCCAAGGAAGAAGACAAAGAGATACACATCCGCCCAGCAAGTTACTGGGCATTAGCTCAGAGCTGTTCACTTTTTGTTTGCAAGGCGACAGTATGAGTCACCCTAAGAGCTCCCAACCACAGCCTTAGCCCATCAGCACAACAGAAAACATGCAATGTGCCCCCAAAGATTTGCTTCCAGACAGCCCACACCTACCAGTCTACAAACTGGAAAGCAGGAACCGGAGACTGGCATCATACAAACCTCCTTGGCCAGCACAGCAAAGCTTGCCTCTCCAGGGCATGCCAAAGGCTCCCAGGTGCTGAACCTCCTAAGGAGATCATCTCGTTTGCAGTACTGCTGCCTTAGATCATTGTGATGTCAAGCCCAGACTGCACAGGTGACAGAGGATCAGGATTCCCACCTGTGAGGTGAGGACTGCAGTACAGGCAGCTGCGTAAGGAGCAGCACAACTAGGCCTCACTGAGGATCGGGGTGGGTTTCACTCAGGAGCTCTGACTTGGTGTTCAAGAACAGGTCTCCAGTATATGCGAGCACACACTGACGAAATGGGGGGACCAAGATAGCATGACACAAATGTGTGATAATAGCAATGCATTGCCATCAAGGAAGAGAAATTGAAGTTCACTGTAACATTAAAATATAGTAAACCAACATTGATTGTGTGCACACCATACAGTACACATTGTACCATATACATAGGAGGCATGATACCATCCCAGTGAAACACACATCCATACACATCATATGGCTGAAGAGAAATACCCTCAAAATACCAAAATGTTGCAAGCTATTCTATTAGGAAGGTTATCAAGGGCAATTTCCATTCCTTCCTCTCCACGCCCCTTATTTCTCATGTTTGTCAGTGGCCATGGATTGTTTTATACAACCAGGGAGGATAAGAGTAATAATAAAGACTAACTTCCCCAGATCCAGGTACATGTGAGGAAGAGGGAAGCTGAAAGATGTGTATTCTACCCCATAGTAAGCAGTCACCTTACATTCATGGCTTTAAGCCTATGTAATACTGACTTCAAGGATAAATTTTAATAGCTATGTGCTAAGAAGTTCTGGGTCTTCAGAATGTGTAGATGAATGAAAGCATTGTGGGGAGGCAGCTGTCACATGTAGCCAAGATGGGTCTCAAACTCAATGTGTAGTTGAGGATGACCTACAACTCCTGATGATCCTGCCTCTTTTTTAAATATGCATTAGTGTTTTACCTGAATGTATGTCTGTGTACCACCACATGTGTGCCTAGCAACCATGGAAGCCAGAGGAAGCCATCAGATCCCTTGGAACTAGACTTAGAGATGGTTGGAATCACCATGTGGGTGCTAGGAATAGAACCTCAGCTCTCTGGAAGATCAGTCAGTGTTCTTAACCACTGAACAATCTCTCCAGTTCCATGTGTGTAATATTTTAATGATATCAAATTCAAAGACCCAAAGAAAGATGATGATTACCAGAGGTCTGGGTGATCAAGTAGAAAGTTGATCAAAGGACACAGGACTTCAAGAGAAGTAAGTTCAATTTACTGACACTCTGGTACAGTTAATAACAATATACCATAATCTTGAAAAACCAAAGGTTTCTTGTGTGGCCAGCATACATACACACCCACACAGAAGATAAGTGTGCATGGCAACACATATACCATTTATATATGTAGGTAATATATATATGACTATTTAGAGCATCATGTTACACATCATAGTATCTATATTTTTATCAGTTTGAAAACAAATTTTAAAACTATCAGTGGCTAAAAAACTTAGGAACTGAATTCCTTTATCTCCAAAGTCCTTTTTAACAACAGCATTCCATGTCTGCACCAAGGACAAGTAGTACATGATGCTGAGAAGACAGAAGAGGAAGAGGGGAATTTAGATGGTGGTACTGTAAAAAGCTTCAGTTATAACAAAACTGGACTTTGAAGGTAGCATAGCATTGAAAGATACAACCAGGTAGAGCACAGAAGACAGAGAATAAGAAATGCCCATGAGCTAGGACTATGGGAAATTCAGGAATAGACAACAACTAAACCAGTGAGGTTCTGTCTGGTATTGGCAGGGTTATGGGTCCTCTACTTGACACAATATTTGCAGAATCTGTTCTGAGACTAGCCCTGGGATGGCTGGGATAAAGATGGATTGTGATAGCACAGACATGGTCTACTTGGATTGTTGCTGCACCATAGGTCCTGTTTGACGGACAAAGGGATAACCATACAGACATAAACATGATACACAAGCGAGGAAAACTACCATACACATGGTTCAGAGCATACCCCACCCATGTCAGGGGCTGTAGCAGGGTGTGCCTCCTGGAGGCAAGCTGGGAAGTGTGAGAGGCAACACGGAGGCCAATCCAGTGCACACGAGACAATGTTCAGGGTACCAGGCACAATGAGGAGCCCTGGAAACATCAAGAACACAGCAGGTGCCTGTGCTCTGAAGCTGCCATGGTCCTGGGCTGGAAGACTGGAAAAAGTGGAGTTCAAGTTCAGTTAGCAGTCCCTTTGTGTACCACACAGAGTAAACCCCAGCTCCAGCTAGGTCCTGGGTGTTCCTGGTCCTACCTCAGAGATGGAAAAACTGGAGCTAAGCAAACTCATACCAGTTCCCACCACTTTTATCCCGTAGAGTTGGAATCTCAGCTCAGATTGTTTCTCAAAGTCCACATCTTCCTCAAGCAGACTCCAGTGTAGTGAGAAGTGATTAGATGAGATTAGCTAGAGCCCTATGTGGCCTTGTCAAAGAACCCCAAAGATACAACCTTCCTCAGCCTCCACCTCTACCATCTCTATAATGTTTTATGTTGTCGGGTAGTTTGTAGGGTAGTAAGATCCATTCAGTGGAGGAAGAAGGAAAACCAAGAATTTCCTGAGATACTTCACATTAAAAAAATAATACCCCCAATAGTGGACGGGTTAGGTGTGAAAATGGAGTGGTCATTCTCATTCCTAGACCTGAATGCAGGTGAATCACAATGTTACTAAGCAAAGGGACAACATAAGGCCCTGTCACGTGCTAATCGAAAATGATGGAATTCACCCAGCAGCAATAGTCAGCTCCTGACTCTGACAGGACCTCCTCCCCTTGAAGCAGCTCTCTCTGGAGGATAAGTTTTCACCAGAGAAAGCAGAGGCCCTTCCACCTCCCTGCCCTCATCTTTGCAGCATTCCTCATCAATCTGATGCCTGAAAACGGTAGAGGCAGGTGAGACAACAAAAAACCCGTTACAAATACTGCTAAGAACCCCAGTGCATAGCTACACAGCTGGCAAAAACATAGAAGACTTCCTCACAGAGTGTCACATATGCTTTTTCCTCCAACAATACTGTGGGTCAGAAGGTCAAGGTTAGGGGAATGAGTGCCCAACTAGAAAGCATGCAAGGGAACAAAGAAATAAGGGCGGTGCAGGGCAATAAACCCATGCCTACTACATTGTCCTTGAACTCAGATCACAGAGTCACAACCTTCATCAACTCCCATCTCATCCCCTTTCTACGCTGGGTCACTGGGGTCACCTCCTGTGAGTAGAAGGCCCAGAATCAAATCTTTGTTACAGTTTACAGGGAAGAATAACCACAGAGCTGTGTGAAGCCAGACTGTTGGAGGGAGACGGCTCAGGGTGTAAGTATCTGCATAGGCAGGGAACACGCCTGCTTACTCGGCACTCAGCATTCCACACCTGGCTTCCCGGGGACTTTTAGTCTCCATGAACAACCTTCTTTCACTCTGCTAGAATCACAGCTCATTCACTAATTAAAGGGTATTACACACTTCATTGCACACCAGCTAAGAACTTGGAATAAGGGAGCTTGTGCTACAGCATTCGCCCTGGAGATGATGCTCTGGGCTTTATAGAAAAACCAAATTCAGAAAAAGAGCGTCCCCAACACTTAAATTGTCTCATAAGTCAGCCACGATGCTTAGAGAAAGAAGGCACCCGGTGTGTCACAACCCCCAGCAGAGCTTGTAAGAAAGCCCACTGGAGAGGGATGGCCACCCCAGAATGAGAAAGGGCGCTGGGAAATAGGCTTCTCCAACAGCAACATAGGCTCACCGCTGATGTGGGAGCCCAAGGAAAGCTTGCCTACACCCAAGTCCCAAAGAAAACAAAGGTGTGTCACAGATTTGCTCCTCAATATGGGGGCTTGGACATATTCCCTATTGCATTGCCCTGCAACAGGGACTGGTTAAGGGTGTCCACTGTCACCCATTGGTGAAGACCAGCTTCCTATCACACACCTAGAGTGGGTGCC
The DNA here is from genome assembly GCF_017639785.1 of Mesocricetus auratus. Taxonomy (NCBI): domain Eukaryota; kingdom Metazoa; phylum Chordata; class Mammalia; order Rodentia; family Cricetidae; genus Mesocricetus; species Mesocricetus auratus. The sequence goes on from NW_024429191.1 coordinate 60,357,100, forward strand.
ATCCTGACATTCATGAGCAGACAGAAGAGAACACCAAGAGGCTCCCTCTCTTCAGTGCTTGGAGTTGTTACACACAGAGGGGCCAATCAAATGATGGGCATTCAAACAGATGAGATTGACAGAGATGCCGTATGCTACTAATCAAAGAGTCAACCTTGTCTGCAGGCAACTTCAGTGTTTCAGAGGGTCAGAAGATCAGGTAAGGATTTATGACCTGACTTTAGGTGGCTTGGGATACCAGCAATTTAGATGATGGGCCAAATACAAGCACGCAGACTGAAATCAACAAGACTCTGCTTGTAAACAGAACTGGGGCATGAGCTTAGCTTCCAGTTGGCAATGCCATCATGAGAATGCTTTTTGAGGGTGCTTAAAGACTTGTCCTGGGGTTTACTGCCCAGGACGGCCACCCGGAGGCACCCGGCATCTGTTGTCTGTGGGTTCCATGTGTGTGCAGGCAGACAGAGGAAGAGCTGAATGCACATTCAAGCTTCACTGTACAGCAGTGAGGCTGAGCGTTGCCAGGCACTTGAAAGCACGGGCAGGGAGACAGGGATGGTTTCAGCCTCCAAGAACGAGGCATTTTCCCCATCCCTCCCAAAGGCCCCTCAGACATCATTTGTGCATGACATATTTTAGGATCCTGTTTGCTCCTTTAAGAAGAGCTGCCCACTTCCTTCTCCAGCTCAGACTGGCTTCATCTTTAGCAAATGCTGCTGTCAGTTTGGCTGTGCTCTTCCTTGGAATGTTTCAAAGGGATAATAATACAAAACGGCTCCCCCAGGAAACAGCTCCAGCACACAGGCTGTGAGAGGCAATGCCCCTGGCACTCTGGGCTCTTTCAGAATGAGAGACAGCCAACAGTAAGTGCAGAGGCTGAAGCCAGAGACGGGCTAGAACATAAAGAGAACCTCAGAGCAAGAGGCAGGTGGCTCTGAGAGGGGGTGGGAAGGGCTGCACTACGGGAAAGGGAGGAATGTCTTAATGAGGCAGAGCACCTCAGACAAGTGCTGACGACACAGTCCAGTTCCCTGGATGACTGCTGAGCCTGCCACCCCCAACTTGTCACTGCATTTTTGAATCAAGACTCTGGGTCCCTGAAGCTCTCCCTCCCTTGCCCCAGGAAGCTGTGGGGAAAGCAGACACACTGGGCTACAGGAGGATCCCACAGTTCCTGATACCCCAGACTTGTCTGGCAGTGTGGAAGAGATGGCAGCTACTGTCTGACCTGTTACACCAAGTTACGCCTAGCAGTCCACTAATTGGGCTGAGAACCCTAGCGGCAGCAGATCCGCTCCCATCTTTCCCTCTCAGCCCCCTCTGGCAAACCCTTCCAGAACGTGAGCCACATCCCCTCCTCTTTACTCAGCGCCACACTCCCCTCCAGGCTTTCCAATCCCACAGCTGCTCGCCCCCCTCCCCACACCCTCCTCCTGGACCCACGTTGTGAAGCAATTGTACACAGAGAAAGCGAGCCTTCGAGTTTCAAGCTAAAGCTCCCAGACAAGCCAGCCTCCGGGACCTCCTCACTGCATCTACAGAAACCTCTGTCCTCACTCTCTTCTCTGTCCATGCACCATGGACAGCTCACGGCTTCAGGCTTCATCCTGCCTGCAGGAAGACCAGATGAAGCCTCTGGGGTCCTCTCCTCCCCACACAATTCAGGCAAGAAAAGGAAGGAAAGAGCCTTCCACACCTCTGCAGCATCACCTGCTCAGTGAGTTCCCACAGCCACAGAAGCCTTTCAGGCTGTCTGGGGCCCCACACCCCCTCCTGTGACAGCTTTAGCTCCAGCCCAGCCCACAGGATGCAGAGCCTGATGCCACTTCCGAGCACAGAGAGAGAGAGAGGGAGAGAGGGAGAGGGGAGAGAAAAAGAGAGGAGAGGATGCCATCTCACCAGTGACAAGCTGTTCCTGTCACACAGCTCGGACATCAAGCACCTTGGACAATGGACAAGCCAGGCCTCTTCCCTCTGACTGGGAGAAAGGCCAACTCAGCACACTCCAACAGCAAGCCCCCCTGTAGCTCTCCAATCTGAAAGGACCACAGTACTCATCTGGCAGGTAACCTTTTCTACAAACAGGTCCAACAACTCTCACCAGCTACCCTTTTGGTCTTCAGCTGGGTCTCTGCCCTCTCTCCTGCATGGCAGAGACCCCCAAGCCAAACAGAAGGCCACCAGCGCACCACTTCTGCCGAAGAGTAAGCACAAGCGTGAACTGAAAACCAAGTACTCACCGTGGTGAAGTCTTGGTGTCCACACTCCTGCCCCTTGAACTTACAGTAGAGCATCATATCCTTCAGGTCGTGGCCTACCCGGTGCAGGAACTCCAGCATGCTGAACTGCTTTGGTTTGTAGTGTTTGAAGTTGGCCTTCTGTCGCAGAGCCTCCAAGACTGTGGGGTCCGCCAGATGAGGGTCAGGAATCTGCAGGTTGACATCCAGCAGGGCCAGTAACTCCCCAGCATGGTACAGGTCATTGGTGGTGAGCCTGGAGAACCGAAAGCCATTGAGGTTGCAGAGGGTCACAGCCGGGAAGACCAGGCTCTGGGCCACCACCTCATCCACCTTGGTAACATGCTGATATGAGAAGTAGTAGGACACTCTCTCAGAGCTTTCAACCAGCAGCAGGCCCAGGGAGCCCACGAAGGCCACTGCCCAAAGCACACGCCGGATGGTCAGTGGCCCATACACGAAGATGTGGCGGATGCCATGGAGAGTGGATGTGTTGGCGAAGATCTGAATGCTGGAAGGTTGCAGGCTGCCCTCGCTGGGGCTCTCCTTCAGGTCCATCGGGACCCTGTGCAGTTCCGCAACTGGCTTCAGGTTGATCAAATCTCAGGGAAGAGTTCTCAGTCCTCTGAATTCTGCTTAAACCTTGGCGTTCAAGACAGAGATCGCCAGGCAAGCATCAGGCCAGACACTGGGAGTTTATCCTGAGAGCCTGGCCGCACGCTGACAGGGGTGAGTGTTTATATAAAACCCATTCAAACTCTAGCTCCTGATTTTTTCCAGGCGATAAGGAGGGCTGGTTTTATTTAGGGAGACACCAAGGTGATGTGGAAGGGATGTGGGTGGGAAGGGAGCGCTTAGCCAATGGAAATAAAGTCCTCCCCCCTACACACGCCACTAGAGACAAGATTAAAAGCGAGAGCGAGGGAGAAAATGCTTAAAACAAGTCGCTGAGCAGCTCGGAGCCTGTTAACCGGCGCATAATGCCCCGTGTTAAGCATGGGGGGATGTCAGCACAGCCACGCTGATGCAGTGCGGTGGGGCGCCGCGGTGCAGCTTCCTAGCAGCGGACACTTAGCTTCTTCCTGGGGATGTCTGGGACCCTGGTCGCGGCTTCTCACTGCTTGCTTCCATCCCTCCTTTCTCTCCTCCTTTTCCGGCCCCCTTTTTGGGGACAGAATTCCAATTGAGGGCCGCGGCTGCTGCTTGGGAGAGGACGCTGCGCTCCGCCTCCAACAGGAGAAGCAGGGATGCGGGGGCTCCTGTGGGCTCCGCGCTCGCTCCCAGTCTCAGAAGAGCAGTGGGAAACCCGTGGACTCAGAGCGAGCCTGTCTCCCTGGCCTGGCCTGCCTTCCCGCGAGGCTGCTAAGGGAAGGAAGGGAGGCTTGTGCGGGAAGCAGGGGCTGAGGACATGGAGAAAGTTTTTAACCTTTTTTTTATTTTTGAGGAGCTGCTGGGGGTCCACTACTCCAGGTAGGGAGCCACCCCCAGAGGAAGAACTTGACCCCCTTTCCCCATGGATGGCAGGGAAGTGGATACTTAACTGCGTGTGTGGCAACTGTTCCTTGCCAGTATGAGCTTCAGGGTCTCATCCACGGGAGACCCCACGGGAGAGATGCTGAAAATGAAGGGAGCAATTTAAAACCACGGGGTCTCCGCTGCAGGCTGGAGGGGGATACTCCAGAAGAGTAGAGAAAAGCCCTTTTAGAGACTGAAAAATCAGTGTGCCCATAGGAACCCCAGAGGAAGAGCAACAAGTACCACCCACCCCCATATGGCTGGCTGTCAGGACTTTTTGTGTTTAACAAAGGAAGACAGCTGGGTGCCAGGTAAGACTGGCTGCATTCCATTCTGTTTGAGGTAGGGGTGTGTGTGTGTGTGTGTGTGTGTGTGTGTGTGTGTGTGTGTGTGTGTGTGTGTGTGTGTGTGTGTGTGTGTTCTGTCTCAGGATTTGCCAGATGGAATCACAGCTGGAGCTGTAGGTGAGGGAGAATGGGCTCTCAGCCTCCTACCTCCTGCTTCCTGAAAATCCCTTGTAAGTCAGACCCCTGCTGGCTGATAGGTGTGGCCTGACTGCCTGCCCCTTGCCAAGGATCAAGTGCCTGGCATCTATTGAATCAGGGATAAATTCTCATCAGGGTGAAAGGAATTGAAAGTTAGGGTAGCCAACTGAGTCACTCGGCCAAGCTGGGATAGAGCCACATGAAGGCAAGTGTCTTGGAGAGCCAAGCTGGTGTCTCCAGGGCATGCCAGGCTTAAGAAGGTGGAGAAAAGGGCGGCTTAGGTCATGTTCTTCTAGGCCAATGGCCATTCTGAAATGTTCTCCTGTCCCATCTGGCCTCTCACTAAGCAAAACCCATGGAGACAGTTTCGGAAAGCACTCTGAGGTGACACATGGGGCATGGCCTTGGTAGTTTATCAATTGGGGACGTATTGGCAAGTAGGCAAATGGCAAAGACTGAGGGGCCTTGTGCCTTTGCTAGCCCGGAGTCCTGACCTCACCAGGACACAGGCTTGTAGACAAGGAGGACCAAAAACAGTCTGAATTTTCAATGCCTCCAGACCTCTGTGATAGGCTGTATTGGTCCATGCACCCCTTTCAGCTGCCCGGGCAAGTGAATGTTCTGGGTTTTATCCCCATCCTATGGAAGAAGCAGTTCAAGCCTGCAACAATGACCTGCCATGTCCAAATCACGCAGGCAGTGGGGTGGGAGCCGAGACTTCATCCTGGGTATGTTCGCCTCTGAAACAGGTTTTAAAAAGCAGATTCAAATTTCTCCAGTTCAAATTTAGGAAAGAATTTCTACCCCTTACCCACATGTTCTCTCTGTGTTTCACATACAGACCACCCACTCACATGTATAGATTCCTCCTTGCCTTCTGTTGGTCAAATGACACCCTGTTGCCCCTTTTCACAGTTGAAGGTTCTCATGCAGAAGGCTTGTGAATTCTTCTCACAAACCTTTGGCTCACCAGTCTAATTAGTAAGTGTGTTCCCCCTTATCTCTAGTCCAGATGTTATGTTGGTTTGGGCAAAACAAAATGAATGAAATGTGTGTCCTACTATTGATACCTCAAGGCTCAGGGACGTGAAGACAGAGGCAGTCACATGGGTCTCCTTGCCATTTCTCTTGGTAGGCTCCTACTCTTAGCTGTGCCCAGTTGGAATTCATGTAATATAATTTCAGTTACATTCTGTCCCCTCACCACTAACAATTGCCCATGCTATGATCCCCTCCCTCTTCTTCTCCTGGAGTCAGTTTCCCTCTGTCCAGACAGGTTTTGTCATATATTCAGAGACAGACCCCAGAATAGATCACCGTACCCCCATGTAGGCCCATTCATGCTCCTTCACCTCCATATTGGATTGGAGGCTCACAAGCATGGCAGGGCTTGGTGCTGTGGTACAGTCACACAGACCTCAGTTTGCATCTCCCATCTGCTCTGCCTCCTTCTGCAGTGTGACCTTGGAGAAAGTGCCTAAACTTCTCTGAACTTCCATTCCCCTCCTCCACTATAGTGGGGCTTTGGAATGGCTAAAGGAAATCAGATGACATTGTGAAGTGTTTGTACAATTTAGACACCTAGCGATGAACGCTTTTGATGAACACTGGGAGAAGGTGCTCTGTTGATGTTGGTGTTCTCTTCCAGGTGACTGGGGAATCGTTTATAGCTCTCAAAGATGTGATTTGCCTCGGGCACTGCATATCCGAAAGGCCAAGGTCAAACACAACTTTGCCTTCTCTTCTGCTTCCTGTCCACAGCCCAAAGATGACCTCAGGGTCTTCTTGACTCTTGTAAACAGGCTAGGCACTTTAGAATGAGTAAAAGACCAAAGAATAAAGATGCTAATGGTGATTTTCAGTGCAAGCCACCAGGCTTTCTGCTGGGTGTTTCTAGATCTGTCAAATGCCAAGAGTATGTTACAGAAGACCCTGAAGATGGGGAGAAGAGCTACCTGATTCATGAAACCACTGCTGAAAACTAGGACAGCTGACAGCCAAACTCTTGAACATCTGAGCTGGAAGATACGTTCCACAGACCTGCATCAGATACCAGTGCAGATCATTATGGCGCTAGCACTGAACAGAAGGGCCAGAGATGGACGGGGTTTTTCAAGAGATAACCACTGTACCATTCTCTATCAAAACTAGGTCTGCACAATGGCTAATAAAGTGTTCCTGCATGGCTCTTCTTAAGAGCCCCATTGAGCTGGTAAGAATCTCTTGCAATTAACACCATGGTTTACACACAAACATTAGATATTGTCTGATTCTTGAAAATGTTTTTGTAGCATTCAGTTGGTTAAACATTCTCAGCATCCATCTGATTCCCAATACCTTTTGCTTAGCTCTGGGGCACATGCCAAGGGCACAGGCATCAGGTTTAGAGTGGGTCTACTTGGCCCAGTTTTTTAGGCGTTGCCCTAATTGCGTATAATTATGGTCTTTTTTGTGCATGGCACAACTAAACATTAAAAAATAAAAAACCTTTCCAGACAAATTCATGTGAAAATTAACCAATTTAACCCCCTATTAGCCCATGTTCCCAGAGTTTTGCTACAGCAAATCTATTATTTGCTTAAGAACAAATAAATGGATGTATTTATGAATTTCTCTCTGTTTTTGTTATGAGGTGCCAGGAGGCAGGGGGCGCTCTCTTCCAACCTTGGGGACCATAAGGCCTGCCCTAAATGTGTCTCCCTGGTGGTCACAGGGTAGAGGGCAGTCTCCTTTTGCCTCTAAAGAGAGTGGCAGACAGAGTTAGACAGGGTGGGCCCTACAATCAGCCCCAAAGCTATTATTTTCCTTAACTTGTACTAGATACTGGCTGCTACTGCCATCACCCCTAATTAGAAAAATATGCAGTCTTTTCTAACATTCAAACAGAATTATTTTTCAGACTCCCATGGCTTACTTGCACAACTTTTCCTCCTGGTTCCTCATTGTGGTAAAAAAAAGTTAATCAAGCATGGCTCTGCTATAGACTGGATTATATGCGCACGGCTCTTATAGCAATGAGTCTTATTTCTTTCCTTTCTTCTGTGAATTTGTAGTAGTAATTCTCTTTAAAGGGCATACCAGGAGGGGACATGAAGCAAAGCAGTGCATTTAATGAGGCCTTTTATTTGTTTGTTTATTTATTTATTCATTCATTCATTTTCATTTATATGGATGTTTTACCTGTTTGTGTGTCTGTGCATAATGTGCATGTCTGGTGTCCTTGGAGGAAGGAAGGAAGGACGGACGGAAGGAAGGAAGGAAGGAGAACGAGGAGGAGGAGGACGAAGAGAAGTAGAAGGAGGAGAAGGAGGAGGGTGAGGAGAAGGGAAGGTGAAGGAGAAGAAGAAGAAGAAGAAGTCATTAGATCCTCTAGGACTGGAGGTACAGATAGCTGTGAACCACCATATGAGTGCCGGGAATTGAATCTAGGGAAAGCACCCGGTGTTCTTAATGGGTGAGCCATCTCTGCAACTCCTAATGAGTAATTTCTTAAAATCTTATCTACTGTTGTTTGTTCACCAAGTAAACTAAAGAAGTCTGTTCGCAAGAGTGGACTCATGGGACTTGGTTGCAAATTGGCCTGACCCTGCGATGGATTTAATTTGCTGTGTGGCCTTCAGTAAACCATAGAACATCTCTGTGTTATTTGTGCTAACTCATTCCTGGGGCCTCTGGTTGCTGGTACTGCTGCTGCTGCAATTTGACTCTGGCCTTGACCGAATCATAAATGCCCAGTTAATGGGATAAAAATGAGCTGGAATCTGGGATTCTGGTCATTAACCCCATGTCACCATCTGCTGGAGTAAGATGAGGGTAGGGTCAGGGGCATTGGGGATCACCTAGTACTTGTCAGATATACAGATTCCTGCCAACCTCCCCTCCCAGGCCACTTCCACAGTTTTAGGGGCTGTAGGACTGAGTCCCTGTGAAGCTGGTGAAAAGCAGCTTAAGACATCACCCAAGACCAGCTGTGCGGGGCCTGATGGAGGCTCTTCCTGTTTGCCAGCCCTGCAAAACTGCTCTGTGGCCTTTCATGTTGTATTTCCCTCTGCCTAGGAAGAGCTTGCCAGCCTTCACCTCCCCAGAGGAGCCTTGGCTGGCCGCCCGCCTCCATCTCCGCTCCCTATCTGCCCCAGCACATCTGCCCCTCTTCTGGGTACTAATAATTTTTGGTAACTTGTCTCATCTCCTTGTGAAGTGTCTGTTATTCTTACTAGAGTGTGAATTCATACCCTTTCCCCTTATGAGAGAAGACAACCTGCCTGGCTGGTTGGGGCCTGTGTCTTGCTGGAGGTTATAGGAATTCATGAATCAATGGACATATGACTGGATTTGCTCATGTCTCTCTGCTGTCAAGACTGCAGAAATGGGAATCCTTTCACCCCTGGGGACCTAGGGCCTGCCCTGAGGAAGGTAAGGGTTCCTCTGCCCTTGACTCTGTTCCTTACGGGACACGCCCTAGTTCCATACTGGAACGGGAAACGCCTGATGTCAGGCCCTGCAAACCACGTATCTCTTCCTTCCTCGTCTGGGCACGTGTATGTAGGTGAGAGTGGGGCTAGAGAGGACCCTGAGCCGCCTGTCTGCCCCCCCAGGGAGTGATTTCATCTTCTTTGCACCCCACATGCATGAATGAACAGCCAAGGCTTCTCACAAGCTCGTCTCCCCCCTCCCCACACCCCAGCTCCAGGATGGTGCTAGCCAAAATAAACTACATAAACAGTAGGTAGTCAATAAATGCCAGCTCCTGTGAAAACAGCGATGCAGTTCACAACTTCAAATTGTGCCTTGCCCTTCAGGCAACTTTTGAATAACCAAAAACCAGTTGATCATGCATCCTTGCCTTGTAGTATGGAATTAGTACCTTTAATTCTGATTTTGTTTACTGTAGCACATCTCCCCTTAACCCGAGGCTCATGGGTGGGCTGACTTCCTCTCCACTAGTCTCAGAGGAGGCTTTTGCTTTTGGGCCCTGTCTGACCACAGCCACTTTGATCCTGAAAGCCTTTAATCTAGAGCGCCTGCTTAAAGATGGCACATAAATACCCTCACTCAGGTAAATAAAGCAAGACCCAGCAGTAGGAAGGTACCCGCACCAGGAGGCCCTGCAATCTCATCTGTTTTCAAGTCATTTCCCTGCCTCGAGTGCCTGGGAGGCTAGCCCACCCTTTGCTGCCAGCTCTGTGTCTGTGTCTCAAAGCAACCTCCTTTGTAAGAGTCCTCTTCTAATCTGCCTCTGCCCTTCTGTCCCCTGGGAAGAAAGTAGAAGAAAGAAGCCATGGCCATTATTTGTTTGCTCTTGGTCACTCAGTCCCTGGAGTCAACTGCTTCACAGAAGGAGGAAAAGGCACAGGTGGGTCTGAAGTCAAACATTCACAGCAGGCTTTCAACAAAAACTTTATTAGTACCACCTTGGCCATGGGTGAGGTGTGGAGCAGTGGAGAGGTAGTGTGGAGTCAGCCTCTGTGCTCTGAGTGGAGCTGCCTCTCCCCCTTGTGTTCTGCATGTGGGGTTGCAGCCTCTGCTGCACATCCTTGATGGCAGCGGTGACTGCAGGACTCTGAGCACCTCACCGGCTTCCTTGCTTGCACCAGTGCCCTACCCGGCCTGCCTTCCGAATCATCACTCTCCCGCTCTTAAAAACCCGAAAGCATGCCCAGGACAGAATGCACCACATACCTGTGTGCATTGACTGACCATCCTGTATCCTCTGTGTAAGTAGTTGTGTATTTGTTTCAAGTCAATTCTTTTATTCTGTAATTTTTCTAAATGCCAAGTGAAACCAACACAATGAAATGTGAATTTTAAAAAGCAGAAAGCAAGGTAGAGAGGGAGAAAGGAGAAACGCATCTCTGTTCAGCATTTTCTGTCCATCAACGTGATTCATGCTCCAAATTCAAAAGAAATGGATGTCTTAGCCAGCCCCAGGACCCGGCCAAAGACAACACTGTCCTTTTCACAGTGTCTCTGGGTCTGTCACAATAGGAGGAGGCATGGCTAAAGAGCACTTTTGAAGTCCTGGGGGTGAAACCATCCCACCCTGACCCTGGCACAGAGAGATGCATGTGATGTGTGTCCTTGCCTCATGTCTGATGAAGTGATCGAGCTAGCTACTAAGGATTCACAGCTTACTAGGTTAGGTCTGAATCCTTTGCTCGAGCATAGTAGAAAGGGACCAGGAAGTAAAGAACATCATATCATTGTCCAATATTTTGTGTACACAGGGCTGTGGCTTCTGGGAACCATGTCATTGAGACATGCTTCTCAGCTCTCTGGAGGTCAGATCCCATGGAGGGAAAGGAATCTATGTACATCACGGGGTGTGTATTCCAGGGTCATGAACACATTTTGGCCTTTTCACAAGCAGGCAGGCCAGGCTTAAATGGGTGAAGTAATGCGACCACAGCCCCAACACTGGTGTGGGGATGCATGTCAGGCAGGAGTCCATGGTGACTGACTCACGCTGCTTCCCTGTGCCCTTGGAGGCCTGGGGTGTGTCGGTAAGGGTCAGGGCCTGAGAGCAGAAATCAGTGGGTTCACATCCAGGACCCAACACACACATTGGTCGTGTTGTGTGCAGCCTTGCTTTGCTCATCTGTAAGACAGAGACAATGACAGACCCAACCTCAGAGGAATGGCGGGAGGTGTAAGCCGCTAAGGTGGGAAAAGCACTGGGCATCTTCCATCAGTCCAGTCCATGGAAGGCGTTGTTAACACCATCACCATGGCAGTTACTACCATGAAAAGGAGGATCTGGGGAACGAGCTCCACCTAGTATGCTTGGGAACTAGCTTTGTGCCCCACCCTACCTCCATGCAAAATGGGGAGAGGCAGTGCACAGTCACAGATGCAGTGTATACACGCGATCAGAGCATGGCGGAATTTGAACATTCAGAAATCAAGATACATCTAGGTGTCAGGGGAAAGGAACAAAGGTTTCTTTCACAATCGGTTTCAAGGGTAACTGAGGTTAGTGGGGAAACTTTGCTCAGGACATTTGCACCTTAAAAAGCAATACAACTCCTCAAAACATGCTTGCAAACCCAGCCCATCTTTTACCTGTAGATGGATTCCAATTTCCTCCCAAAACAAACCCAAGGTGACAGGATGCCTGCAGGCTCTGGCAGATATTTGGGGATGGCCTTGAGCAGTTCTGAGAATAGTCACTCTCATAGGGTCTGACACAGAGACAGCCACTCCTTCGTTTTCGTGTGTTCTGTGAAGGTTGGAGCCTGGACTAGGGGACTGGACCTCATTATCATGTCACTAAGGCCTTAAACACTAGACCCCTAAATCTATATATTTACACCACCCCATAAACACACTCAGAAACCAAGCTGCCAGCCACCTCTGTGACAGGGCTGATTTCAGTGAGAGTGATGGAACGTGTCCCCTGTGTAGCCACAACACTAAACAGTGAGAGACGAGAGAGGAGTCAGGCAAATGCTTTGCATGCTAACTCACTGCCAGTTGGGTAAACAAACCAGAATATCACACTTGAGCACAGGTGTGCAATAGAGCGGTGTATGAGCAAGAGCGAGGGGACTTAGAAGAGCAGCTGCCATCCCATCCCACTCCTGTGAGTGACAGTAGAGTGTTCTGTCATTGTGTCCAGACATCATCAGCTTCACTCAAGGTTGACACTCAAGTACCAATAACTGTGTTAAGTGTCTATTCCTATCATGTCAGTCAGTGAGGATTTCCCTACCTCAGCTCTGTTAATACTTGGGGCTGAGCTGGCTATGTCTATGCTGTGGGAGATACTGATACATTGTGAGGAGTTTCACCTCCTCTACTGCAGATGACAATAGTGATCACACCCAGTTGTGCCTATAAAAATGTGTTCCCTGGAGGCAATATCACCACTAGCTGGGAACCACTGAGGATATGAACTCTCACATAGCCCAGGGCTGTGTGTATAATTATTATCCATAGTATGCAGCTGTCCCTTCTCTAACTGAGATGCAGGTAAGTTAAATCTGAGTTCAAGGCTTAATCTTGGAAGGGCTAGGCAGGGTCAGTCTGTTTCACATGATCTTGTTGTGCTCATGTCTTGCCGGAGGATGCTCGGTGAGCGCACAGGTACCGGGCTAGGGAGACGGTTCAGTTGGTAAAGTGCTCATCATGCAAGCCTGAGGACCTGAGTTCTAGCCCACAGAATACACATAAAAAGCTGGGCATCATACCAGTAGCAGAATTTTATAATCCCAGAGCTTAGTATACATAGGGAGATGGGTTCTTGAGGTCTCACTGGCTATCCAGCCTAGCTGTATTGGCAAGTTCCAGGCCACTGAGAAACCTGCCACAAAAAATGAGGTGGATGGCTCCTGTGTAATGTCACCATCTAAGGTTGGCCTCTGTTCTCCACACATATGTACATACATACACATGCATACACACACATACACATACATACACACACACAGAACCCATAGAACGATGGACACTTACCAGTAGCAATCCCTGACAACTACAGTGCCTCATGAATCACACCCTCACTTTACACATGAGCACACTGAGACCTGGACTGATAGGAGAAGATCACCCCAAGTTAGCAGGCCAACTACCGGAGGCTAGACTTGGATCCACATCTTGTCAGGCCTCTCTCTGTGTCAAGTCAACACTGATTAAATGATGGGAGGCAGGCAGGCGACTTAATAAAAAAATGCAAATCCAGGATGATGGATATATTTAGGAGGATGAATTATTATGTGGTGGTATAAAAATAGATCAAAGGAGAGCACGTGGACTTGCCAGCCCGGCTGTGTGGGAGACAGGAGGTGCAGGCAGAGCACCAGTGACATTTCATTAAATTTGCTGGGGAAACATGGGGAGGCTGCCACCCAAAAACACAACATTCACGGTGTCCCTTAAAGGAACAGTGCAAGTCATGACATCCTGTGTGGAGGAGGCTGACTCCCCAAGGACAGCTCCAGTTCTCAGTGTGTACTTGTGGATTCTGTGGCCTTCCCGACATTGAGGTGACTTCTAGGGTCCTTTGTGTAGATGGATCTCACAGAGGTAAGTGGACCAATCTATACTGGAGAACAATCATGTATGACACTGGGGAATTACTCTGTGCATTTTTTTTTCACAAAGAAGTCTGTGATGCTTAATCTTGGTTACCAATTTGTGTATATCTGGAATTAACTCATCTTAAAGGAGCTGGACTTACCAATGAGGGATTTTCTTCATTGATCATTTGAAGTGGAAAGACCCATACTACATCTGGGCCATACCTTCTGCTAGCTGCCCACATAAAAGTATTTGGAAGATGGAAGCTTTTGCTTTTTACCTGCTTGCCCTCACTCTCACTGGCAAGTTCATCTACCCTGTTGCTGAGGCATTCCTTTGCTGGTGTTAGAACCTACTTCTTCAGGATCCCAATGCAGACTGCAGAAAAGTGGCTCCTTAGGAATCCCCCAGGAGTCCAGCACCAGATTGAAACTGCTGAGACGTCTAGTCGGGTGAATTGAACAACTACCCAGTCATTGGCCTTTCCATTATGAGACAGCATTGTTAGGCCACCTGGACCACGGCCTGTTAGCCTCTCTAATAAATATATGTATATAGAGAGATATAGATACCAATTCAATCAGCTCTGTTCCCTTAAAAAAATCTAAAAATACAGGGATCCAGGTTTAAAGAGGAGAAATAAGAAACTCACGACTCCTCTGCTATCGAGATAAGCTGCTGGTAAGACTAAGTCACTCTGCACTCTGTGTCTTCTGAGGCCCAGGTATTTATGGGAAAGAGAGCAAGAACAATAGTGTGAGATGAATGCAAATCCTGAGCCCAACAAAACCAGCATGGCTACCTGAAGCGTGCTGTTTAATCCGACTACAACTTGGTTTACTCTCCCGTAAAAGCCGACTGCAGCAGTCCCAAACCTCGAAGCACTGAAAGGAGATGTGACACATTGACATGCATAGAGCACCAAGAACAAGCTAAGTGAAGCTTGGTAACTGGGGTTATAGGTCAATCTACAGACGGCTTGCCTAACATTCACACAGCCCAAGGTTCCATTCCCAGCACCACGTAAACTGCTGTGGTGCCACACATATGTAACCACAGCACTCCAGGGCTGGAGACATGGGGATAAGAAGTCAAGGTCATCTTTGGCCACACTGCAAGGTCAAAGTTGGTCTGGGATTAAACACACTTGCTGACTGTAAGACAGCATCCTGATAATTCCTGTTGTCTTCAAAAGGAGACCCAGGTGATAAGAGCTCCTGCATTATGTGTCTATGATCTTCCCTCCCATCTTATCCAGTGTTCCCTGTCTCATATCCAAGCTAAATAGGAAGAGTTTAGTTAGTCAAGAATTAGGGACACATGAGAAAGGGAATTCAAATATTTATGAGCCTGGGTGCACATAAGGCCCCAGGGGACAAAAGAAAGTGAAGGATGGTTTCAGGGATTTCTCCCACCCCAGAGATGGGTGGGAACATTATCATGAGCATTTACATCTTCCTAAGCATTGAAGGTCTTCCAGGCCACAAAGTGCTGATGCTGCAGTCACGCTGTGGTGTGGGAATGTCCCCTGAAGCTGGTGATATCTCAGTGGGTAAAGTGCTTACAGACACTAGGACCCGAGTTCAATTTCCAGAAGCTACACTAAAATAATAAGTAAACAAATGCACAGGTTGGTGTATGCTGGAGTGTGCACCCAATCCCAGCACTGGGAAGCAGAAGAAGACCCTGGGGGCTCTGGCCACCCAGTGTAGCCTACTTGGCATGTCTCAGTATGGTGAGAGAACACAAGATAGCTCCTAAGTAATGGCACCGAGGCTGTCCTGTAGCTTGCACACCCATGTGCAAGAATGTGCACCTCCATGCACACAGGCGTATAAACCACTCGAAATGATTTATGTCGACATTAGTCATGAAGGATCTGCTTCTTCCCAGAGGACTCACACTTAGCTTTCAGAACAAACAGCCGTCAGAAGGCCCTGGGCTTCCGCTGCTTAGTGACCATTTTCTCTTGAAGAGCAATAGTCCTGCAGATCTTGTGACCCTCCCCTGAGGGTAGAGGCCCCTGAGGATCATAGGAGGGAAGTCTCTGGCTTGTGGTTTTCACGGAATTCCCAGAGTTAGAAAATAGTGGATGGTTGTCACGGGTCTCAGAAACTCACACCTGTGAGAACCACTACAGAGTATGATGTGGTGGCCAGGAAAATGGAGACAATGTAAAGGACTTGCTTGTCTGAAGAGGAATTGGGAGAATGTGGGGCAATATTGTGATCTTCCCCATCTCAGAGTAAAACTCCAGCTGTCCCACACCAGCTCACAGTAGGACTCACCAGCAGAAACACCTGTTCCATGGAGGCACAGCCAACGTTTGTTGAATTAGTGAATGAGACTGAAAGTGAACCCTATTTGTGGCTCCTGGTTTCCCAAAATTGCCACTCATAGTCTTTCATGTGCATAGAAATGCTCCTTCAGAAACAGACACCTTCAAGCCATGACAAAGTCAACTCTACAGCTTCAGCATGCCTACCTCCTTCAGAATCGGTTTACCAACACCAAGCTCACTGAGGACAGGGAACTTGCAGGTTTGCATATGAAAAAAACAAACAAACAAACTTAATATATCAGACAGGCTCAAAGCTAAGAACGGAAAAGAATAGCTTCAAAACAATGGAGCCGTGCATGGACATGCATTGTCTCACTCCATTCTAAAGCCCCCATGTTTTTTTTTCCTGTTCCAGGCCCCACAGGAAACAGGTACACAAGACAGCCACAGTCCCCAAGGCTCACTGCAACTAGAGATTCTGCACAAACCACCTGCCAATGTTCACATATTTTCTGATACTCGGAGGTGAACCACGGGTCCTTGAAAACAATAAAACACAACAACAGCATTCTTTGGGTTTCTTGCCTAAGTGGACGAGGAACAGGCAGCAATTATGCTGGGGCCTTTGCCGCAAAGCCTGCTTGCTTCCCGAGCTACAGCTGCGCTCCAGAGAGATCATTAGTCGGTGCGCACATGTTATTGAGGGCAGTGGTGTCATCGCCAGTTGAAGATGCCCTCAGTCAAGTGCGAGAGCCGGAAATGGAGGTCAAAATAATTAACCTCATGTGATTTTTGGCAGCGCTCCTTGCAATATCACCATGTGCGTCTCATATTTCAGCAAAATAATACATCCATTTGTTCACGAGTCTCCCTTTTCTCCCCTCTTCCCTCACCCTACTGCCAGTCTTTCCCTCTTCTGTCTTCCAATCCATACTTTGGCTTGCTTTTCTTTACCCCCTTCCCACCCTAATAGCAGGCCATCATAACTCACCGCACCCATAGGCATTGCTGGCAGTCTTCAGTACCGTCTCCCATCACTGCCACACTGACTCTGAAGAAAAGCAGATGTGTCCCTTTGTAAAGACTTCTTTTGACCCAGTTTCAGTGTAAGCCACTCTCCCCTGCACCACGTTCACTGCAGGAGCCATGGCCAAAGCATTCATGGTCTATTCTACTTAAGGAAGACTCCCATCTGGCATGGAGAGGGGCCAGCCTGGGTTTGGAAATTGGCTCTGGGTTCAAATGCTGCTTCCTATTATTTGCTATTGGAGATGGGTCCTTGAAGGGATCATGTGCAGCCAAAAGCTAAGGGTATTCTCCAACTTGTGAGGAATGCATTGCCAAATATGCAAGGTTCCGTTAGAGTGTGGGGGGTTATAAGCCTTAATTCTCTTCCCTCGTCCAACCAACCATCCTTTTCATTTGACAATGTTTGACAGCATGGAGTGGTATTCTCCACCACACGTGTTTTGTAACTGGTGTGAGCCATTTTATTAATTAAAGATGTCATTGTAGCCATGTATTTTGTTACTATTAAATGAAACACTTAAGGCTTGCATCCTAATTAGCACAAATCCCAGGATCCCCTTTATTCTTGACCTTAATTTAGTTTTCCTTCTCCCCATCCTTGCTGCTTATCCAAGGACCTCCCAGTCACTCTAGCTTTTGAGTATCAAGGCACTTTACATTCTAAGTGCAATGCTCACCATCACCACCAGAGGACACAGTTGAAGAATGGTCTCATGTAAGCGGTACAGTCAGGGGCACCATTGCAGAGCCTAGGCTGTACCAGGGCTGCTAAGATCATTTCAGGGTACAAGGTTTTCCGAGAACATTAATAAGCATACTCAGAAGTATGCTCTGTACAGAATGTGAGGGGAACCAGTACTGAGACACTCTCCTTCACACGGTAGCTCATTTATCCTCTTCTCTCCTGTCCATGAGTCCCGATGACGATAGCCCCGCCACCCTGCACTCTGATCCCTTGCTCACCTTGTGTCTCTGGGTCAGGGTAGTCCCTTTATCCATTTTCTGTCATGCAGGTCTACAGGATCCCTTTGCATGTTGGTCCACATCCAGGTCTCCGCATAGCAGAGAAAACAGCAGCTCCTGAAAGAATCCATGGCCCTCTAGCAACATGCAATGCCCTTCCACTACCTCAGTGGAAGAACAGGGACCACACCCTAAGAGGTCCCTGTGCAGTGCAGTTCACTTGTCCTTCCCAGAGACACTTGGAGGATGTTCCTGAATGTTGAAGTTATGTCTCATGCTTACTTATTAAGACTACAATGCAAAGCAAACAAAACAGCTGCCTTGTGGAAGCTCACACTCCGAAGAAGAGCCTCATAGCCCTGCTTCACCCCAGGTACACTGGAACTTATACTGCTTAACTAGATATCGATCCATTCTGGGATGTCTGGAGGAACAGAGGAATCCTAGGCACCCGAGAAGATGGCCAAGAGGACATATGAAGGGCATGGCAACGCTTAACAGACAAAGACAGTTTTAATCCACCTGCCCCTTGACACACACACACACACAAAAACCCACACGCACGAACGCGTGTGCGCACACACACACACATACATGCACGCATGCATGAACACACACACATACCTCCACTCCACTACCCATTTAGGAGATGCTGTTCCTCACTTCGGGAAGAATAAAGCCCATGCGTTAAGTAGAAGCAGGGTAGATTTCAAAATTAGCCCACTTTTCTATCCCTCACATGTTAGTTGTGAACCATTGCAGAATTTGGGATGTAAAGACATTGGCAGGTCAAGGACAAATATCCCCTACTTTTTAGTCAATTCCCATTGAATACACAAATTCTGAGGTATTTCTACTGAAACTGCACTGTGTGCCTTGGCTTCCCTTCCAGGAAGCTGAGCAGGAATGTGGTCATGTTTCAGATGCAGGATCACGGGAGGGGAGGGCTTCCTGGGATTCAAACAAGTAGCGGCCAGGACCAAGCAATAGTTAAAATATGAGGAAATTGCTTCCAGCAGTTTACACTCTTGGCTTGACTCGTAATTTAACCTTGAATATAGTTTTCAAAAATCATTAAGTCCCCAAAGCCTTCATCTCTAACAATGATTAGCTATGATGCAGTAAGCGGGAAGGGCAGGAAGTTCATATATTTATTTCCAAGAACGCACATCATGCATGCAGAATCTATTCCTTCTGCACTCAGGGAGGAGAGCTCCCTTACAGGCACCATGCTGAGCACTGTGGCATTTGGTGTTAGACAGATCCAGACATCTCCCCTCAAGGAACTTCATGTCTAATAACAGAAGAGGCCAAAAATCTTAGCAACCTTGGCAGGAAAACATGCAGATTCAGCTCTCTGGTTGCAAAAGGTCTTGTACATGACTGGTTCTGTCACAGGGGTTCCCCACCCAGTCACCCATTTATTCCGAGACAACCCCAGTTAAGGCAGCTCCTGTGGTTTGAACACAAAATGCCTCACACAGGTTCATGTGTTCGAACACTTGGTCTCTTGTTGGTCATGCTGTTTTGTAATATTGTGGAACATTTAGGAGATGGAGCTTCACTGGAAGAAGTGTTTCACTAGGGGTGGGCCTTGAAGTTTCTATAGTAAGTTTGAATTTCCTGTCTGCAGCTCTACTTTTGGACTGCATTTGTAATGTGACCATCTGCCTCATTCTCCTGTAGCGAAGCCTTCCAAACCATGATAGACGGCTACAATAAGAACTACAATAAGGTCTTTTTTCTATACGGTATTTTGGTTGGGTATTTTCATTGGTAATAAGGAAAAACAATAAATGCAGAGGTACTGCCCCTACATTGCTGATGCAACAGCTGAAGGTCAAAACTGCAGAGCAAGAAGGTAGACATCGCTCAGAGTATGCGTACCTAGTACTCCTTCCCTTCAGTCTCTCAGCCAGTAGCAAAGGAAAGTATAATTTCTCACTGGTTCTGGCATCCATCCTGCCCTCTGCTGGTGCCTTGGGGAGAAACTCACAGAGGGCCAGTCAGGTGTTGAGATTTTCTCCTTTTTTTCCCACTCAATCAGGTTCCTGCAGCCCCTATGAAATACCCACTCTAAGACTTAATATCTATTCATAATTGTTTGCCCATTGGCTTAGTCTTCTTACTGGCTAGTTATCTCAACATGGCCTTATCTTACCAGAGAATGCTGGGACATTCTACCTTCCTGGTAGCTACATGGCATCTCCCCGACTCCACCTATTACCTTTCTCTATCCCTGTTTGGATTTCCCATCTGGATAAATCCTGCCTGTCCACTGGCCAAAACAACTTTATTTATCAACCAATAAGAGGAACATATATTCACAGCATACAGAAGGACCTCCCACATCAGTCAGGAGGGCCAGGAGACCTGTGGGTCCACAATGTTACAGTAGGAAGCTGAGACATGGAATCCATCTAATGAAGACCTCTTTGACACATCGTGAATCCCTGTTACTCAGGAATAGTACCAAAGCCTCCAGGTCATAAGTGAATAGCTGCTTCTTACCCTGCCTCGTCCAAGTTGATGACAAACTTAGGGATAAAACTCTGCAGATTCATACATCCCAGTCTCTGCACCTACCTAGCCCATCTGGTCCCTCCATATCTCACTAAGCAATGGCTCAACGAAACCCATGAAGCTCCTGGGTTGCCATGGAGATGGCAAGGTTACATCTAATCAGAAGCAAGTATGAGAGAAGCTTGATCATGCAGCTTTCCCCGGGCTGCTCCCTTCACATCTGGAGTCAAGGATTTTCCTGGCTCTCATGAAAAACCATGAGGCTTTCAAATTCCCCAGCCTGGCCAACAGGTTACCTCCATTCCCATGCAGCTCTGCCACAGGCCCTTCACACGTAGCAAGTCGGTTCCCCTCTCACCCCATTTGTTTTTGAGACCCAATAATTCTGAAACACCTGGTGAGACAAGGGCAAGAAAAAATTTTCAGTGATTGCAAAAATCCACTGAGTGTCTGTAGTAAAGCCATCCCAGGGCAGGGCTATGATGGACCAGACATGCATCTACTGAGCATCGCCCTATAGGCCAAAGGGCAAAGGGCTGTAAGCAGTGTCTGGTGAGTCTGAGTAACACCATCCCTTGGAGCTGGAGAGATGCTCAGCCTGTTAGGTGCTGCCCAAGCATGCATGAGGATCTGGGTTAGGATTCCCAGCACCCATGTAAGAAGCTACGCATGCCCGTAATCCCAGCACTAGGGAGGTGGGGACAGAGCAATCCCTGGAGCTCATTGGTCAGCCAACAGAGTTAAACTGACGGCAATAGAGACCTACCTCCAGAAATAAAGTGAAGAGTAATAGAGGAAGATATCCAACATGGACCTGCATGTGCACCTTCTCAAGTGCTCGTGAACACACAAGCACCAACAGTCCTCACGGCTGCCCAGGATGTGACCTACAAAAGAACCAGGGCTAGCATAGAGAAAGAAGACAAGCTGGACCCTCCAGGCCTGGTCTGACCTGGCCCGAATGTGAGCAGCTGTCTCCCTTCTTGCACCCGCCATCCTTACTCTTCCATTCATGTTTAGTAGAGACAGTGAGTTGTGGGTTACTGGAAGAGATTTCTAGAAGGTAACAACGGTATCCACAGCACAGCAGCCACGACTTGAGCTCTGAAAGATACTGCACGGGAACAGTCCTTCCCACGTTTTCTTCCAAGATGTGCCTCTTCCCTGATCTGGGTGTTAATCCCAAACTCCATGATCATACATTTAAACTGTGTGTTTAATTGTCCAACTCTTAATTAGGTGTGTAATTGGGGAGTCTGAGACAATGCGAAAATGAGCAAACAGTTCCCAAACTTCATTTCTGTTGCTGCCTCTGACTTCCTCCCACAGACACAGGAGCCAAGCTGGCGTCTTCGCTCTACAATCATTTTCTTTCCCATCTTATTTCCTAATCCAAACATTTGAGGGTGAAGTACTGGGTCCTTATTTAAGTCATCAAACAGAAAACAGTCATTGTCCCCCATACCTCAGCAAAGTACAGGTATAAATAAGAAATAGAACAGGTGCCTGTGCAATCAGCCGGAAGTTGATTCTGATTTAAATACTGAACTTGGCATTCAAGGCTGTGCCTTTATCCTCAAGGCTGTGTCTTTGTCCATTCCTGCTATAACTGCAAGGAGCTGTGGGCTCTGATTTGGCAAGCCTCCCACCCCACGGTGACCCAGGAGGCTTTTGATTCCCATGCAGTTATAGAAGCCATCCAGAAGGATGCAAAGACAAGCCTTACCTCAGAGGTAAGGCTAGACTCCCTGAGAAGCAACTCCCCAACCTGCCCCCGTCCCGCCCCTTGTCCACTGATGTCTGGAGCCAAAATGACTAGTCAGGATGGACATTCTGGTTTTTTTTCTATCCATTCCCACAATGTAGCTAGAACATTCTGATGCATATATGTAGATAAACTGGCCTTGCCAAACTTTTGGCAAAGAAATGCCAAGATGTACCTGTGTTCTGCAGTGAAGGCCTGAGTGGGGAGAGAAGAGGGGATATGGCTAAGGTAACATTACTAACAATCTAACCTGAAAGCATTCCCCAATGAAGTGTGTGTGTGTGTGTGCGTGTGTGTGTGTGTGTGTGTGTGTATGTGTGTGTGACACATGCTTATGTGTATATGCACCTGTGTGTGCATGTGTAGGCCAGACAGGTGTCTTCTTTTATTTCTCTTCACCTTTCTGCTCTGAGACAGGGTCTCACACTGAACCCAGAGTTTGCTGGTTTGAATAGCCTGGCTGACCAGCAAGCCCTAGGCACCATCCTGTCTCCACCTCCCAAGTGCTGGGACTGGTGGCACAGCTCATGTGTGCCTGGCCTGTTCCAAGGATGCTGGGGACAAAAACTCAGATCTTGTTTCTGAGACAAGCACTTGACCGACAGAGCTGACTCCTCAGCCCTGTAAGCATTTTTTAATGTAAGCTGGAGCTCCAACCCTCGACTCTGTTAGCCCCCTGCTTCTGGGTTTTCCTGCCTTGATTGGCAGGGGTGGGGGCAGAGGCAGGGAGAAGTGGGTTGGAAAGAAAGCACATTCTGGAGACAGAGATGCTGCTCCCTCACAGCTGCAGTGTTTGCTTGGGTTCTTCTTGCCTCTTTGACAGAAAGCATGCATTATTTAACCCCGAGCAGAGAATTTCGCAGTCATAATAAAGGTCAGGAGGGGAAGAGAGAGAGTTATCTAAACCCACAGCTATATCCAGGTGCATGGAGAATGACAGATTGAGGAGTCAGAGGATAACAAGGTGAAGGCAACACACGTGCTGCTATTCTTTCCTCCGTCCCTTTTCCTTTTCTGTGAGAAAAAAAACCCACACCTGCAAGCCTGTGACCCCTGTGAACCGGTACCCATCCCTCCCACCCCAGACACCCTGAGACAAAGTCTCCAGTTCTTTTCATGCATAAATCAAGGAGCCTGGACGAGGCTCTGTGGCTGTGAGGCTTGCTGCCCGAAGCTGGCCTATGTCTGATTTGCAGCCTCCACCCCTTGGGTGGAGTCAAATTTCTCTTCTGGAATCTCCAGACCTATTGTCTTTAATGAAAACATTAAATATGTGTTCCATAACATTTGGAGACAGTGACTGGAGACTTTAATGGGGACAGGCAACATTGTGATGCCCCTCTACAGGGACAGGCCATGGAGTGCATAATTACCGTTGTAGGCCACTTCCCCCCGACCCCCACCAGGGAGACAACGCCTGGCCTGATGTTCAACCATAGCCAGCCGTCAAGCCGCTCTGTCCACACTGGAGAGAGCCACTGTTGCTACCCAACACCAGGAAAAGGTAGCGCTTCCTATTTCTTTACAGTAACTGGGGAACACACATGCCCCCAGCAGAAGGGGCCCAGAGGCTGCTCTTCTATTTCCAGTCTTAGGATTTCAGTAAAAAGTAGCTCCAAAGATAAACTGTTATTTTATCACTGAAACTGCTAAACTCCGCCAAACAACAGAGATACATTATAGCAACCTGCTAATGTCTGGCTGGAGATGGAGCATCCTCATATACATGCCTTTGTTCTTTAGCAGGATGAAGATTCCCAGAGGAACTGACCTTGTCCTGAAGGTAACTCTACCCAGCGATGCTCTGAACGATGTGACACCATCTGGGTCATCCACTGGTGACCGAGCACCAAACGGGCAGTGAGAACACAAAGACTGGAGCATCAGCAGAGCTCAGAGAACAATTATAACAGCCTGTATTTCCTATCGACTGATGTTTGTAGCAGCTTTGTACATAATTCCCCAATTTGGAAGAAACCAAAGACACAATTCAGTATACGAATGGATAAATAAACTGTAGTAAATCCACAGATGGAATATTATGCAGCCCTATAAAGTAGATCAACTACCAAGCCAGGCAAACAGTGACTAGAAGACACACATGCATCCCTAAGTGGAAGAAGCCTATGTGAAGAAGCTAAAACTCAGAGACTGGATTATTTCAACGCTCTGGCATTTCTGGAAAAGCAAAACTATGTAGACAGTAAGAAATGAGTAGTTATCATGGATTAGGACTTGAAAACATGAATTTAGGTCAGTCAAACTACTCAGTATGGTTCTATGGTGGTTACATTGTAGTGCATTAGACCTTTAGAAGACAAGAAAGAGTCCCAACCACACAGTACCCTCTGGGTGATAACAATATGACAAAGTCCTGACTGGTATCAATGGCAGGGGAGGGGACATGCATATAGGGAAAGAGGGGTGTGCTGGAAGTCACTGTGACTTTCATCAGCTTTCCTGTGAGACTGAAACTTAAAATCATTTAATAAAACAAAGATTGTTAATAGAGAAGAGGAGAGAGGCAGCTGAGAAGGAAAGAGAAAAGGATGAAGAGGGAGGTTTGGATTTAGAGAGAGAGAAAGCTGACTGTGCCCTGGTCCCTGAGCCAAGCATTTTGCTATGTATTTTAACTACATGCATTGCTGTCATTTAAAGAATAAAGCATGATAGATATGGCTTCTTTATCTTACATGCAAACCAATGGGCATATGTAGAAGTCAGAGCATTCTAATAAAGACAAAATGAAATCACATGTGCATGTGTGTGTGAGAGAGAAAGACACCGAGAGTGTGTGTGTGTGTGAGAGAGAGTGTGTGTGTGTGAGAAAGAGAGAGAGAGAGAGAGAGAGAGAGAGAGAGAGAGTTTGAATGTGTGCACCCTGATAAGTGTGCCCCTATGTGTGTGTGCACTCGGGGCTCATAATCAACCTCAGGCATCATTGTCCTCGATTGCTCTCCATCTTAATTATGGGGACAGAGCCTTTCACTTAGAGCCTAGGACTCATTGGTCCAGTCAGACTGTCTGGCCAGTGACTTTCAAGGATTCATTCCTTTCTATTCCCACATCTTAAGACTGTGGTTACAGGTACATGTTATCACCATCACCATTATTGTCATCATTATTACTGCTGTCAACAGCCTCTTTATCCTCATTGTCACCAACACCCAATGGGCATTCAGATGTGGCATCACTGAATTTTTTTTCATCTAACTCTTACCACCTATCTATGTAAGTAAGAATGCTTGTACTTGAAAACAGTGAAACATCCGTCAAGCTCCACACTAGTAAGCAACAGTCTTGCCTGGTGGCTGGCACAGACCCTGCTCGTCTTCCACGTTGCACCATTCCCAGCTAGCTCCCATGATTCCATAGATGACCAACAAATAATTCATCCTCACTTAGACTCGGCCTCCTCATTTACAACACAAGCAGTTCATACTGAACGATTCAAGATTCCTTCCCAACCCAGTCTGACCAAATGATCTGATCCCAAAACAGAGTCTTGGAGGGGCAGTTTGGGGTTGGGTTTGATTTTCTGAAATTACATCCCAGAGGAGTGGTGGTAAATACACAGATGGACAGGGAACAGAAGAAACTCCTGCAAAATGAAACCCCACGTGATCATTATGCAGCTAAACTGTAGAAGAGAAGGAAGTGGTGTTGTGTGGTGCTTTCTCTGCCAACTACCAAACAAAGCTTGCTCCTGAAATGCTCACGGAATACTTGATCTTTTCAGTCCAGGGATCCAGAGGGGGTTGTTGGGGGCTTGGCTGGTGACATCTCATGACATACACCCAGACACTCAAGATACCTTTCCACTGATGAATACTCATCAATGCAGCTCATCACCCCTAAGATAACTTCAAATTCCCGTCTCTGTTTCCAGTGCTCTCTGCCCAACCTCCTCCTTGATGCTCTCAGGGTGACTCAGTCCATTTTCAGTTGCTATAACAGAGCACCACAAGCTGTGTAGTTTATACACAACAGACGTTTGGCTCGATATTGTGGCTGATGTGACACCTGGTGAGGGCCTCCATGCTGGGTCACAGAAGGGCACACACACATGGACAAGAGACAGCTGAATTTGGTTTTTACCGGCAGCCTACTCCTTCTAGGAGCAACTTAGTAGGCAGGACCCTCATAATCTAATCACCCCTTGAAGGTCTCACCTCTTAATACTACTGCAATACAATTTGATTTCAATGTGAGTTTGGAGGGACATTTGGACCACAGAATAAGGAATGTTTTTCAACGACAACTTGGATCACAACAGACACATATACTAACTATCCCAGATAATAAAGTGAAAAAAAGTGCTGACATGCTTGCAAAAGCTGTTCACAGTGTAGCCTAACTTAGCTAACTTCACCTGTGTTATACTCTACCTGCATCCCACAGCCTCCCCAGGCTATTCCCACACTCAGGCCCCAGCGAGCTTCCCTGGTCTCTTGTCATGTTTCATTCTCCCTCCCAGTGCTCCCTTGGCTCCATCACCAACTGCTAGGTCCTGCTGCCTGGAGAATTCTCACCTATACATTAAAACCCAACCCAGCTTTTTTTTCCATTAGAGTGTATCAACTTCACTGTGATATCTCAGCTGGAACATGGCCCTGCTATAGTTATGAAGTTTTAGCACAAGGAGAGCACATTTTAGGTAGCCAGTGTGAGGGTAGATATTTATTGTCAAATTGACAGGACCCAGAATCACCAAGGAGATGAGATTCTGGGTGTGTCTGTGAGGAAGTTTCTAGATTGGCTTGACTGAAGGGGGGAGACCCGCCCTAACTGTGGACTGCCCTTGGCTGTGGGCTGAGAGAGTGAGCTGAGCACAGGCCTTCCTCTCTCTCTCTGTTATCTGGCCAATAGCACAACACCTGTCCCGCCAAGATGCCCTTGAACTGTGAGCCGAAGCAGAGCCTCTGCACTTAAGATGCTTTTGTCACAGTCATGGGAAAAGCATCTAATGCTGTTGGGTTTGCATTGGTTGCTTTAACTGGACAGAATGGTTCCCAGGGAACAGGAAGAGACCCAAGCCCTTGCCAGGTGAGGTAACAGGTAGTGTGAACCGATGCCTGTGTAAGATTATACTCTGTCAGGAGTTCCACGGGGTGAAGGTGGGCACAGAACAGCTGAGAAGAAAGACCATCACAAAGCTGTTTGGCAAGAGATTAAGATATATTTAAGAAAGATATTCAGTACTATCTGCCTCAAAAATCTAGAGAACAATATAGAAAATGAAAGTTGCGGTGACGTGAAACTTCTCCGAAAGCTGCCGATAGTCTGGCAGGGAAATCAATATTCACAGCCATGAAATCAAAATAATAGTAGAAAGGATTCAACATGCTGCCAATGAAATTATGGGATTAATAAAATCCTAGCCAAAACTCCAAAGGGATATGTTTTAATCTTCACAGAACAAAATTAATTTGGAAGATCAAACCCAGACAAGAGCCATCTCAGTCAGACCACAGCAGGGGCTGGTGTAATAGTTGATTATCCAGAAGCGCTGAGCCAAGCTGAGGGCCTAAGACTGCCAGGTGCAAATGTCTGGTTTAAAGTTTTAGCGACTAAGACATCGTGTATCTGCACAAGAGGAAAATGAGCAATGGGACAAACAGAGAGTCCACCAACAGTCCCCGACATGCACGAGTGTCTGCTTTACGACTCCAGAAATCGCCTGCCACCACGTTTGCGATGCTGCATCCATATTGCTAGATACAGTTTCAAGTCATCTGTGCTCAGCGCTGTATAGCATTCCTTTGTGTGGCATGGTTCACCAGTGCAATGGAGGGAATCCAATCGCA
Organism: Mesocricetus auratus; assembly: GCF_017639785.1. Taxonomy (NCBI): domain Eukaryota; kingdom Metazoa; phylum Chordata; class Mammalia; order Rodentia; family Cricetidae; genus Mesocricetus; species Mesocricetus auratus. Next base: position 60,384,720 of record NW_024429191.1, read on the forward strand.
TCAATAATTCATTCTGGGTCGGTTGTGCATCCATATTGGTAAAAACACATGTTGCCCTTCTGCTGCACAGAATGTACAAAAGCCAACTTTAGATGAAGCGCAGGAGAATGGGAAGATGAAAACTCTAAGTATTATCTAAGAAAATACACTTGCGGAGGAGGCAGAGAGTTCTTGGGCAGCTTATGAGAAGTGGCTCATGAGAAAAAAACCCATGCATTATATGATGCCAAAATCTCAGGGATGCCATCAAGTCGATGTGAGAGTACAAAGACAGACAGGAAGTGATGTGCAATTGGAGTGTGTGTGGACACAAATCCCAAACATGGAAAGACTCCTTCCAAATCAGGTGGTTAAAAAGTAAGACATCTGAGCAAAGCCCTAGCAATGTGGGGCACACAAATGATCAATGAAACTACAAAAATGTCCCCAGCCTCACAGAACATAGAAAAGGAAATCCAAACTTTACCCATAGAGGTAGAGCTAAGTAAATATGTCAGAAAATACTAAGTGTTGGCAAAGGCACAGGTACTGCTTGTACTGCTGGAGTGATTGCAAATTGATAACAACTGCTCTGCAAAACTGTTCAGCACTATCTACCTGAAGGTTCCTTTTACATACACCACAGTGTAACAATCCCACTTCTAGGAGCAGCCCAGACAATCTGCTAACATTCGCTCACACATGACTTGCACAAACGTGTTCTCATTTGGTACAGAAACATTCGTGGCAGCGTTATTTATAACAGTTCTAAACTGAGAATCAATGCAAACACAGACCAATGGTAGCACGAGGAAGGAAAACACAGTTTTCACTCACACCATGGAATATTATACGGCAAGGGACAGGAAGACTGTATGGCTATATTCAACAATATCCCATAAACGCACTATCCGGGTTGTGTTTTAACTGCCAGCTTCACACAACCTAGAATCCCCTGGGGGAAAGTCTCAGCTGAAGAATTATCTAGATCACACTGGATGACGGTCATGTCTGTGTGGGATTGTTTTGACTTTTAATTGATGTAGCACTCAGCCTGTTGTGGGTGGCACCATTTTGTGGGCTGAGCCCTGAATTGTATAAGTATAAAGAGCACTAGCAGCATAAGAACAACCTCGCAAGCATACATCACGGGTACGCTCAGCTCTCTCTGCTTAAGTTCCTACCTTGATTTCTCTGCAATTATGGACTGCAACCTGGAATCATAAGCCAGTAAACCTCCCTGTCTCTTGCCTTTTGGTCTGGGTATTTTATCAAAGCAGTGAAAATAAAACCAAGACATCACTCAGCACTGCTGAAGATGAGGTGAGGTGAGATGATGGGGCTCCTGATTGCTACTTTCTTTCTGAGAGATAACACACACACACACACCTATAAAATAGCTATACCAAGGAGGTAGGAAATTGCACTTCTATGATTTATACCTAGGGAAATAATCAGATATTCAAAGAGCTGTGTAAAAGAAGAGTCATTGCAGTGCTGTGTGTAATAAAAATAAAGGAGACCAGCCAAATGTGCACTCTCACATCCTGAGATCAGGCACTACAGAGCCGCTCTTTGTCACTAATTTCCTTTACCATCAGGTGGCACCAGAGAGCAAGCAGACATGTCATGCCAATTCATTCCAGCAGAGGGCAGCAATCCTCCACTAACCTCAGCTCCAGACACTACACTGAATCCTTGCTGTGTCTCTTTCCTCCAGTTGTGGCTGCATCAGTCCAAGCACCCTGCCTGGCAGAAAAGGAGAATTTAAACGAAGGAGAATGAGAATGTATCAAAGTGTCCCCTCATCCCGAACACACACAGCAAGCACTGTTCTCCAGATTTAATAAGCCATATCTCATTCCCTCTTACCCCACACCACAGGCATGACTCAGAGGAGGCCATGCTCCCCATCACTGAGTGGTGGAGACATGGTGTAAACCCAACCTTTCTGCTATAATGTTGCCCAAACCTGAAGTCCAACACGCCCCAAGTAGAGAGAGTACAGAGGTGCGGAGAGGTGTGAGTGGAGACAGTTTCTATTCCACCTGCCGTTTCCTTATTAATTCTTCACCACCGGATGAGGCAGAGACAGTTAAAGTGGCTTAAAAGCAGGTTGTGAAACTGGGTGCCGGGAGGTTAACGGACCCACAAAGGTCCTAAAGATCCCACCACTGGCAAAGCTGGCGTGGTTGCTGGAATCAAGGTCTGGCTTCCAATCGCGTCACTTAACCTGAGAACCTCTGTAGGGAGCACACTGAGGGTTTGTGAGAAGGTAGACGCTTGGCCCTGCAGAAGGAGTGTCAGCCAGCTTTTCCCAGCCCCACACCAGCCTCCTTGTTCCCCAGGAGTCCCAGGAGATTGGGGTACTCAGTAACACCCATCAGATGCTCCCAACTCTTCTAAGACCCATAACTATCCACCTATCTAGTTAGGCAGTCTTTATTGCCTATCTACTAAATGACAGACTTTCATTACAGAAACACATGCCTGCCCTCAATGTGTGTGTGTGTGGGGGGGTGAATATGTAAAACCAAGTGAAAAGAAAACCACAGAGACGACCTTATGTGACTAAGCAACGCATGGCTGGCACAGAATTTCTACCCAGTCAGCGAGGCCTTCTTGAAGTGCAGAGGAGGGGCTTCCCCAGTGCCTTGGAGTGAGTAAGGTTTGAAGCATGGAGTAAGAGACCAACCAGCACGCAGCCTTGGCATGAGTGGGGTACTTGTGTGAGAATAAGGAGGTTACCAGGCTAGGTTAAGGGGTGCTGGAGACGTGATTAGAAGTTGGCCCACAGAGGTGAGTAGGAGTGATATGGGATGTCCTTCTGTATGTTGTAAATGTGTTGCTTTTATTGGTTGATAAATAAAGTTGATTTGGCCAATGGTCAAGCAGAATATAGTTAGCGGGAAATCTAAACAAAGACAGAAAAAGAAAGAAGCACGAGGCAGGGAGATGCCATATATTCGCCAATGGGGTAAGATGCCAGAATATTACCTGTAAGTCATGGATATGTGGTGACACACAGATTGTTAAAAATGGGTTAATTTATAAGAGGGAGCTAGCCAGTAATAAGCCTGAGGCAGTGGCCAAACAATTATATTTGATATTAGCCTCTGAGTGATTATTTCATAAGAAGCTGTGTGGACCTGGTAAGCAGGAGAGAAACCCGTCCAGTGGGACTGGGAGGGACACAGATAAACTTCCAACTGCATTGGAGCGTATTATGAGATTCTTGGGCCGCAGTGATGCTATAAGCAGGTGTCTCTTCGTGGCTCCAAGCCGCACAAAGTGGGGAGGAAACTGAGGGAAGATGGAAGTGATCTCTGGAAAACTGATGATGCCTGCCTGTGCGGAGCAGGATGGTGGAGGCACCAAGAATCCAGTGTCTCTCTAACCCAAATAGAGGAGAAACATTCCCAGAACTGCAGCAGTGTGGAGAGCTAAGTGTCTTGACTGACTTTCAGATTCTAGGATGGCATGAATGGACTCTCGATGGCTGTGGCCTTAAAGGTGATAGGAATCTTGGAGGCAGGAAACCTCAGAGGAACCCACCAGGATCGCCAATGTCCTGTTTCACCTGTCACCTGGAAAAGAGAGAGATTGGGGGGAGGCTGTGCCTGCAAAGGCTCAGAGGGAAGGTGGGTAGGACCAGAAGTGCTCCCTTCCAGCTTCGCGGGTGTGGCTGGGGGTGTGGACTGCAGACCCACCTCTCTCAACTGCCTGGGAAAGGAGTGGTTCACATCCCCCAGGCTCCACGGGTATTTCCCTGAAAACATGCAGGATCCTGCCCAGTCTCAGGCAGCAGTAGCAGTGGCTTCATAGTGTCTGGGAGGCTGGGGAGGGGCAAGCACCCCATGGAGGCAGCCCAGGCTGGTGGGCGTGCTGGAACCATTTCAGCAAGAAACAAGGGCAGAGAACAATGAGGTCCTGTGGGGGAGACCTGGAATTGGAACCAGGGGCAAAGCTCATGAGAATCGAGGGAAAACTGTCACACACTCACACTCTTGCACATTTACACACTCACATTTTCACATGCTCACACACTCACACACTCACACACTCACACAGGGTTCTGTATTCCCAGAAGATAAGACTCTCGGTGGATTCTGAGAAAAGAGTGCTTATAATGGATAGTTGCATGGTCTGGGAGATGACTCAGTCAGTAAACTGCTTGCCATGCAAGCATGAAGGCCAAAACGTGATCCCCAAAAGCCACATAAAAACCTGCAGGCTTTTAATCCCAGTACTGGGGAGGCAGAGACAGCCAGATCCCTAGGGCTTGCTGGTAAGCCAGCCTAGCTTACTCTTTTCCAACTCAATGACAGATCGTCTCAAAAACAAGACAGATGGCTCCTGAGGAATGACACCCAGGGGTGAGCCAGGGTTGATACACATGTGTATCTACCCCTCTGCACATGCACACACACATGCAAATAAACGGAGGCTGCAGAGAGGGAAGAGATGACAACACCATGGTCAAGAGCTCAGCCTCGCCTAAGTGAGGCTCTGAGACTCCAACAAGTTTGCATGGCTGTGAACAGCTCACAGAGGCCATCTTCAAGAAACCCAGGAGCTGTAGTCCTGGTCCATGTGCTGAGATGGCATCTGGAGGGGAAAGGGATCCTGGCCTAGTGCGACTCCTCAGTTACAGTGTGAGAGGGGAGACACACTATCTTGGTATTGTCAGGACAGGCTAGCTGGTGCTGCAGTAACAAGTGGTTCCCAGTCTCCCTGGCTGCTCTAACACTCATTTCTCTCCATTCCCACTGAAGAGGCAGTACTCGGTTTCCTGTGCTCACTCAGAGTCTGGGTATCTGGATGTCACCAGTTCCCGTGTGAGGGCAAGAAAGCTGCCCAGTTCACGCCTCTCTTTCTACTGAGATGTTTCAGTCACTCAGCTGGGGCTGGTGGATGTGCGGGCACACCTTGCAGGAGGACTCCAGCTCTGGGAGTGTAAGTATGTAAATGGGGACTCCTCCCACTTCCCACTCCTCATTAGCAGGTGAGGGTGTGACTAGAGAAAGGGAAACAAGGTGGATTAGCACCCGGGGAAGTCTGACTGTGGCCTTCCTGCTGTTGGCTTCTGCTGCAGTCTGGCCAACCTCCTATCTCAGGCATCAGGAGCCATAGCCCAAGGGCTCTGTCTCTGAGGGCTCATGCCAACCTTGCATGTCCCTGCAGGTGGCCAGCCCTGCCCCATGCTGACACCTGGGCCTGACAGGCAGGCTAACAGAGAGAAGAAGGTCTGCAGGAAGTGAGCAGTGATGTCAGGGTGGGAGCTCATAGCCACCTCCCCCAGGCCAGTCCCAGCTCCAGCTCCTGCTCTCCACGCTACTGAACATGCCCTCTGACCTCTACTGAACATGCCCTCTGACCTCTACTGAACATGCCCTCTGACCTCTCAAGCAATTGAAGCACCTCTCTTGACAGTGAGCCCTTCCATTACAGGCTTCCATCTTCCCAGTCCTGATCATGAGTCCTGACTCAGGACTCAATTGTCTCCCACATGTACCACTGAGAGTGATTTCTTTAATGGACAGCCTACAGCCTGCCGTTGATTCCCTCAATGATCTCCGATCCCCCGCACCACAATCTGAGAATAGGGCACCCCTAATCCCCAACCCCAATCAACCTTCCTACACTTAGCTTTTGGCCCTGAGTACCTGGCACAATCCCTCACCACTTCCTTCATTCACTAAAATTATTCCCAGGTAGCCTCTTAGTGTCTTTCAGAATGACCCAGTATCCATCAAGGCCTGTGGGTCCACAGCCTCTAGCCATGGGGATTCCCCGTCTATTACCATCTCCCTTAGCTCTTGCCCCAGCCCCGCACCCACAGTGGAGTCCACCTGCCTCACTGGGACACCTTAGGGCTCCTAGGGTTCTATTCTGCTGGTCTCCCCATTTCTCCATCTGGATTGCTGCTGTGAGCTTCCTCTTGCGCCGATGGCCACTTCTACACCCCAGGACCTCAGCATGCACACAGCTGGCCTGAGGCTTGGCCATGTCCACTTGACATGGCAAGCGTCCCCATGCAAGGAGAGAGCTGACTAGACAGTGAATACCAGCCTCCACTCTAGGCTTCTGTCCTGCCACAGACCCCATCTTGTCCAAGATTTATCCTTAGAGCTGCACCCCTCCTTGCTGCACCCCTCCTCCACCCCTCTTCACTCTCGTCTTCCTGTAGGCCCATCTTTGTCCTGTCCCTACTAATAGAAACTGAAAATACTTCTGCGGTGAATGGAATTTCTGGGCACAGAACTCACCCTTTCATTTTATTAAATCCAGAAAAGAGATTTTTCTTCCTAGCTTCCCCCTTTCCCTTGATGTCTTGAGATCTGAAATTGCTGGGCCACAGGGGTCCTTGCAATCACAGCTGGCATTGCGTCCAGAACGCTGTATAGTACAGGCAGGTCTGAGTGCAGCTGTGGTCTTTCTCCTTCTGAGACACTTCCCATTCCATTCCAACCACACAGACCTCACTCCCCACCACCCAACGCACCCTCCAGACTGTGGCCACAGCACTTCGGCACATGGATGTGGGGAGTCTTGGAAAAACAGACAGGAAGGCAGAGGAAATACATGCAGGGACATTATCTAAGGATGCTCAAGTCAAGCAGACTTGTGCATCTGGGTCTGGTTTGGCCTAGTTATGTCATCAGACCTTCTCTGGATGCAGGATGAAGGAAATAAATAGACATATGAGAACATATGTCCAGGGAGGCTTACTAGAGGAACTGCCAGTCACACACCATTTCTCTTGGTCCAGTGACCTCACATTCACTAACAAAGGATGGAAGAAGACCCCAGGTGGATGAAATGACTTCCGGCTCATGTCTCAGACTTCATCCTACATCCTGGAGGTAAGGCTGGGGCCTGAGACCATCAAGCCCCTGAAAACCAGAGCTGACATGAGATGCCCCACTTGACTTCTGAGTTCACCATGATGATGTATCTGGCAGAGACTCTTAGAGACAAGGAGGCCAGAACGACCCTTTAAGGAACAGATAAGGGAAGGAAGGGAAGAAAGAAAACCATCAGATGTGGTATGTCATGGGTATGCCCAGCAATAGTCACAGACCTGCATCTGCGATCACAAAGCTTAGAAAATGGAAAGATAGCTCAGCCACATTACTGCTCAAGGCAGACCTTAGCATCTTCATAATACAGTCAGGCAGCCATCAGCACTATTAATCCAGAATGACTGAGAAACCCCATAGCCTTGTAGTGATTTTCTCTTTCTCTGGGTCTTAGAAACCCCCAGTCAGCTTCAGGGCCCTCCAGACTCCACCTTTTCTGGGTTTCATCTATAGCTTGCACTTCTCTGCAAGGGGCATGTTTTGCTTTCATCTTCTTTCAGTGTTTTATAATCTTTGCTGCATCGACTCAGTTTACTATGAAGTATTTTGAGGTGCTGTCACAAACAAAACTAGTTCTTAGTGTCACTTTAAGTTACCAGTGTACAGAAATATAAGTAATTCTTTACTTGGCAAGCTCACAGCCCCCATGGCCTTGCCGAGTTGAGTCATTAGTTTTGCTGGAAGCTTTATGGAGACTCCTTACGATTTTTGCTGTTGTTTAAATAGCATTTCACAGTGTGTCTCAGACTGGCCTCAGATTCCTGGTAGTCCTCCTGCCTCAGCCTCTCAAGTTTGGGGATTATGTGTGTGAGCCACCACACTCAGCTTCTTGGGTTTTCTTGGTATAAAATCTTGTCATCTACAAATACATCTCACTTCTTTTCAATCTAGACATCTGGTGCCTTTTGTTTTTGGCCTGGATAAAATCTCCTACACAGTGATAAGCAGAAGTCTCAGGACACTGCATGTCCGTTGTTGATGACAGGCAAGGGATGAGTCAGCGCAGATGCCCTCAAGAGATGAATAGATAAAGAAAATACGCTCTGCACACAATGGCATTTCAGTCATGAAAAACAGCAATATTATAGCATTTGCAGGAAAGTGGGTGGAATTAGAGAACATCATCTAAATGAAATAAACCAGCTCAGACAAATGTTTTTTTCACATATGTGGAGCCTAGAACACACACACACACACACACACACACACACACACACGAAAGAAAAAATCCACAAGCATCATTAGTCCTGCCACACTAAAAATACCACACTAAATACCCCCATATACACACTAAACATCCCCCACATACATACCCACACACACTAAACATACCAACACACACACACCACCACACTAAACATACATACACAGCACAAACACACCACCACCACACACCACACCACACTCTCTACATATCACACACACCCCACATCTCTCTAACATACATGCTACACACCACATGCCACAAACACACATCATACATTTACATCACACAAAACATACCCCACATATCACACCATACATACACCACAAATCACAACCATCACAAAACACACCCATATACCATATCACACACATACACATATCAAAAACACACTAGAGTATGCCACACCACCTCTGTGTGAGTGTGTCATACATGCTCACATGCACACACTCACACACACACACAATAAATATAATTAGTAAAAATGTAAAAGGCACTTTCCAGAAGGAGCTGCAAAAGCTGCCACACTAGTTCTCCCTTGGCTGACATGGAGTGATTCGCTCTCTCACCAGGATGGGGTGAGAGCTGTGAAGGCTCCTATGACATCATCTTATGTCCTCAGACCCCTTCCCATTTTGGAGGTCAATGACAACACCATCTGTCTTGTCCCTTTTGAGAGTGATAGCAATGGTTCACTCTGCATTTATTCAGTACATCAGTTTTCTTGTTCTCTTAAAAAAACCAATTTCCATTTTTCCTCTAATTTTTAAAAGACTTATTTATTTTTATTTTATATGTACGAATTGTCACCTGCATGCATGTGTGTGCACCACCTTTGTGCCTATGTCTGTAGAGAGAAGCCTTTTCCTTGCCAGCTGCTTTGGTTTTTCCCTACCAGTCGCCTGGTCTCTGCCACGTTGTAGTCCCCAAATAACACACAAGACGCTGTATTAATTATGAAGCTGTTGGCCTTGCTGTTCCATACTGGATAGCTCTGACTTAAGTATTTACTCCATAATTGTTAATCTAAGTATTTCTCTTACCAGAGAAAAGGGTCTGGACTTCTTACCCCTATGGCAGCTACATGATGACTCCCTGTGTTTCTCCTTCCCAGAATCCTGCTCGAGGACTCCTAGCCCCACCTATCTTGCTTTCCTATTGGCCAATATATGTCCCCTAGAGGCCAGAAGAGGGCTCTGGATCTCCTGGAACAGCAAGTAGGGGCAGTTGTGAGCCACTAAATGGGCATTGGAAACCAAGCCTGGGTCTGCTGCTGAGCAGCAAGCACTGTCAACTGCTGAGTCGTTGTCCTCTTTATTATCTTTATATTTTCTGTTTAGTGTGGTTTGTCCTAGTATTTATTACTTTATTCTTTCCACTACCTCTAGTTTTCAGTCACTATCCTTTTTCTAATCCTTAACGTAGAGGTTTGGATAGTTATATTTGAATCTAATAAATGCAAAACCATGCACTTCTTTAGGGATAACTGATGTGGAGTGATATTGAGCTCTTTTGTTGTGTTTCATTTTGTCTGTCTTTATATATGCTTTAGCCTATTGGGCTTTTTCTTTTAATGTCTTAAGTTTAGTTGGAAACTGGTCATTTTTAATAATATAGTGAAGAACTCTGTGAAGTCTCAGGGCTGGAGAGATGGCTCCGTGGTTAAGAGCACTGGCTTCTCTTCCAGAGGACCTGGTTGTGGTTTGAAGCACCCACCTGGACACACTCAACCATCTGTAACTCTAGATCCAGGACATACAGTGCTGTCCCTTATAGTCTCTACTGGCCCGGCACACACATGGTGTACAGATATACATGCAAGCAAAACTTACCTTCATACAAATTTTTAAAAGAATGTAGTCTCCCCCAGGTTTTAGTGTTTCTTTTTTATTTGTTTGTTTGTCTTTTTATTCCATTGGCTTTCAGAGGCCACTCTGCAATAGCTGTATGTTTGTGGAGGAGGGGGCTCAGGTGTGGCCGCCACAGTCTTCCCATCGCTCACTCTTGAAGTCGGGACGTGATTACTTGGATTTCTGCAGTTATCTGGAAGCAGTAAGTTCCTCAGGAGTTTTGGATGTGTGTTGGGGCTCATCTCCAACATCAGCTGTGTGGTTCTTAGCTTGGTCACAGCCTGATTCACCACCTGCTTGCATCAAGTGTGTGCACAATCCTGTGTGCCTGCATGGCTTTCTGGATTCTGCCTGGTTCTGTGGATGGTTGATTCTCAAACCAAGACTTTATAGTGTTACGTCACTCACTCAGGGGGCTCCTTTAATCAGTGAGGGCTCTACATTCAAGTCCAAAGTCATGTTTTTTCTACTCCTGAAAACAACCAGCATTCGCATTTCTCATCTCCATTCATTGGTAATCCTGGCTTTTCCCCAGCATGGAATTTCTCCACAGTGTGTCTGGGAGATGTTCAGGATTTAAGGCTTGGCACTAGGGGTTGGCAAGTTCCTGGGGCCAGAGACTTCAAGCTGTTTCTAAAAACACCAAGGCTGAATGGAGGGTCAGTCACCCCAGTGTCAAAAGCATAGTCAACTACTTATACATTCTCAGGACTAAGAGGGATGTTGAGGACGTAACAGACAACTCCAGTCATTCTTAAAAGCTGTCTCTAATGGACCTGTGCCAATCACTTAGACTGCAGAAATCGTATGATGATGAGGTGGGGCTGAATCAGTGAGTGGGGTGAGTCTAAGGGTTAACTCCTAGGATCAACTATACTGCTTTAAAAAACAAGAAAGAATTTTCCTGAAATCCTTCACAGATGGTCACGTGCAGTGACAGGCCTCACTGCTTCCCTAGGCTGCTCGCCCCTTCTCTGTTTCCCCTGCTCAGCAGCAGAGTCTAACACAGAGGTGAGTATTCTCTACTGTGCACCGGCATCTAGACCCTGGCTTCACTCCTGCTGAAATGTGTAACTTTGCCTTCTTACTTCTCTTTCTAAATCTATTTTCACACTTGGAATTGGAGGAAAGGATGACAGGTTTGGAGGTTATTGGGCAATGGGCTTTAACTGGTATCCAACATTGCCATTGGAGGAGCTCAGCATCTTAGTAGCTGGCACGGAAGATCTCCCATATAAGGAACCTAATCTTATATGGCACGCTTATGCCCAAGGTTCTTCTCTTTTGGCTCACTTCCTTAGTCTGTGATTTGAAATCATCACACACAGCAATGCGCTGCCTCTTTCCACTTCCTGTACTCGGTTCTGTGGTCTTGACTCCATTCTCCATCCTATGTCCTCTCCTTGAACTATGAGACACTCTCCTCTCCTTCCTGCTCCTAGTGTGTGAGGGTTTCCAAAGTGAGACCCCAAGTCTCTCATGCTAGAACTTACGAGTCTCATGATCTGACTCCTTTGTATTTTGTAAGCAGTTGTTCCACATTGTTAGTCCATCTTAAGCCTCATGTGAATGACTAAATGTGTAGAGTATGAGTTCAACTTCCCCCTCAACCCTGTTAAAAACAGGATTGTTAGCATCACCTCAGTAACCCAGGCTCCTCAAGCCCCTCTACCCCCTCAATGGAAATGTATCAGGCAGCTTAATTCCCCTAGACTACTTAATAAGAAACAAGATCAAGGTTAAGGAGATAGATTACTGGGTAAAATGTCTGCCATACAAGCACAGGGACCTGAGTTTAGATACCCAGAACCCCTGTAGAAAAGAAGCCAGGTTTCGGTGGCACATGTCTGTAAACCCAGTCCTGGGGTCTAGTGGACAGGCGGATCCCCTAAGTTCACTGGCCATCAGTCTAACCAAATCCATGGGCCTTAGGTTCAGTGAGGGACTCTGTCTCAAAAAATAAAGATGGAGAGAAACTGAGGGAAAATACATAGTATTGACCTCTGACCTCCACATTCACACATGTGTGCATCCACACACATGGGCAAACATCCACACTAACAAGCACAAACACCACATGTACACAGCACACACCAAAAACTACCAAAGAAAAAGAGCAAGAGAAACAAGAGCTCCGGAATCTAAACCCACAAAGCAGACTTTAGGCAGCTGATGTGTAGCAGGCATTTGGACACTTCCTTTTTTTGTGACTCTCACCCAACAGTCTAGGCAAAGCACCATAAACCCATTTTACAGATGTGAATCTGTGAGGTCCCCAGATTGGCACACAATCACATAAGTAATAAGCTACAAGGGTAGGGGCCAAGTCTGGGGGATTTATCTGACTCCAGAGTATACCTTCTTTCTCTGGTCTCTCTTTTTGCTCATGGAGTCTATGAATAGTTAATTCCCAAGCTTTGAAGTCTGTAAGAACCACATAGAAGAATACATTAAAAACAAATTTTACTCTCACTCTCCACCTCAGAAGTCAGCTGGTTCAAACAGAACCCAAATGATGACAACATCAACAAATACACTAATATAGAAAGAGGAAAACCTATGAGGCCCCACTCCTAGACAAAGAACTACAGGCAATTAATATCTGCTAAGAGAGAGGAGCTTAGTCTTCCCCAGGGATGAGTGCCCTAATCGGTTATCCAACACCAAGTAGTCAGCCCCCAAGTCATATACATACAGTGGACACTACACAGACTCAGCGGCTTGTATTTACATATTTATGCATTTTTAAATACACATGTAACAAAGAGAAATCAAAGAAAAAGAGGGCATGGATTTGAGTAAGGGTTAGTACATGGGAAGGGTTGGAGGGAGGAAAAGGAAGGGGGGAAATTATGCAATTATGTTTTAATTTACAAAAATAAGGTATTTTTAAGGAAGACATATCAGGTAATGTGGGGACTGGTCATGATGTATCACACCTCCCCTGCCACCCAAGCTAGCGGACAATGAGATTCAATGTCAAGCACAACCACTGGTCAGCACACATACTGACAGATGGACGGTCTAAGGGCAAACACTGCTCTCAGTCACTAGGTCTTTGTGCTTAAAAGGGACTGCCCAGTCTGAAGCCTAACACTGCCACCCATCAGCCTCTGTTCTTGCTTTCCAGATCTGGCTGGAGGAAACGGGAAACCCCAGCATGGGTGTTGCAACAGCAGATTACGTAATGTCCTGGATCCCTACATTCCCTCCCCCCAGGGGAAAGAAGACATTCCTGGGTTGCCTGCACTGCCTTGTCACACAGCAAGAGTGTGTTCTCCATGGTACCCGTGGCCGCATCACAGGCAGAAGACCCCATTTCCTCCTCAGTCCCTCTGCACTAATACCAATCAAACGCTGTCATTTAAGAGCTGGCTTTGCTGACCTCCGAGCATTCCCATCTTTACCCAGTCATGCAAACCTCTTCCTTAAAGGCGCCCTTCTTGATCACAAGACAAAAAGAGAAAACTGCCTTTTCCTTCCTTTTCAGCTATGAGTAATGATCCGTGCTCTCTTGCGGTTAATACACAGAGTCAGGCTTTCTGCTGAAACGGCCTGGAGTTTAATGAGAAGTTCTTTGACTCTGGCTGCATGTTGTTTGTTCAGCAGGGTGTGAAGGATGCAGTGATGGAGTTAGCCTGTCCCTGCAGCTTTAAACACATTTACTCAAAGCTTGGAAATGTTACTTCATTATCAGTAAAACAAGGAAAGTGGTCCTAATCTCCTACTGGTTGTTGAGACTTGTTATACAGAAGGTGCAGCCGAGCTGCTGGGTGGAGTGGAGCCTCCCTGCAGGCTGCCATCATTCTCTGCATCTCAATACACACTATGGTCCCTAAACAAGTGGCATCTGTGTCACTGGGGGGCTGATGAAGAATGCAGGACTCCAAGTACACCAAGGCCATACTGAATTTATAGTTTCACATGCTCCCCCTGGAGTTGGAACTTTCTCTCTTCTCTCTCTCTCTCTCTCTCTCTCTCTCTCTCTCTCTCTCTCTCTCTCTCTCTCTCTCTCTCTCTCTCTCACACACACACACACACACACACACCAGGGAAATGGCTATCTATCTAACTAGTAGGTAGAGCATGGTGACAGCTTTCCTTTAAATAATTTATTTTTTACATTCTAATCCCAGTTCCCCCTCCCTCTTCTCCTTCCACTCCCTCAATTCCCTCTGCTCCTGGGAGAGGGTAAGGCCTCCCCTAGGAAGGCTACTAAGTCTGTCCCATCATTTTGTGAGGCAAGACCAAGGCACCTCCCCACCCCCCACACCTCTGTGTCTAGGCTATGCAAGGTATATCTCCATATAGAAAGGGCTCCACTAAGTTTCTGCATTAGAGTTAGATCCTGGGTCCACTGCCAGTGGCCTCACATAATTGTCCCAGCTGCACCATTGTCACCTATATTAAGGGAGTCTAGTTTGGTCTTATGCAGGTTCCCCATTTGTCAGACTGTGATCAGTGATCTCTCATTAGCTCAGGTCAGCTGATTCTTTGGGCTTCCCCATCATGGTCTTGACTCCTTGGTGACAGCTTTCTAACGTACTGTTCCATAATCTTTTGATGCTTTTAGGCATCACAGCTGAATGGACCAAACAGATCTTCTATCTTCCCAAGTGAGTGATCTTCCTTAATCAGACCTCTGATCACTTCATGCTGCTGTGTGTTTATGGTTCTCTGTCCCTCAAAGTCCCATCTTCATGGAACATCCCTCAAGGCTTTAATCACCTGGCTGCAGTCTACCTTTCCAACCTCATTCTTCTCTCACTTTCGCTACAGCCTCTGCTACATCCAAACTAGGCAGGCCTGTCCTTCCCTGAGGCAGCTTTCCCCTCCACGTTCCTTACCACAAAATTGTTCCCTGGCTGTCCCTCTCCTTCACCCCCTTTCCTAGGCTTCCTCAACTTTTATTTCCTCTGCCTCCACACCCTATTAAGCTTTCAAGGTTTGGCTCCACAGTCACTGCAGAAATGTAGAGCTCCAGAGGAATGAGCATTCCAGAGCTCAGGGCACGTGTTTTTCCTGACCCAACAGCCAGTGTCTGATCGTGGGCAAGTTAAGCATTTGAGCTTCTCAGCTACCCAAGTCTTGACAAAGGCTGATAAAAGCCCCGGCTCAGAGGAGTGTTAGCAGGGTGCTTTGCCAGCTGCTGTGCCCAGAACTGGGGCCCACATGCAGTAAATGCTCAATAAACCTCCTCCAAACCCACTGCAGAGTCAGTGTGAGGGAGGGAGAAGAGTCTATGTCTGCTTTCGTCCTCACCGAGAGTCTGGAAGCTGGCCCAGCTTCTACTGCATTGTATGCACCGAGGAAATGTACTACTGTACACGGTAAGTAAGCAAATGTCTTTAAAGTATCAGGCAAACAGCAAGGGGCTATTTTGTTCAAAATTTGGTTTTGCTACCCAGGCTTGGATAGTAAGAGAGGTAAAGGACTGGGAGGGAGGCATCTTATGCATTTCTCACTATCACTATGGTTAACTTGATTCTGTTTCCCAACCCCTCAGAGGCAGGATATGACTTCCTCACATACAATACAAAGAATATTGACTATGAACGTTTTTAAAGACACTATTGCAACATCCTGTTCATTGTTTCAGTTCTCCTGTCACCATGACAACCTTCACCTCCCTCCCATAATAACTAGAGGTGTTGCAATCCTCCTTTGATCCCCTGGAATGGCCAATTAGTCCCTAAAAGCACATCACTCTATCCACATCCAATTATTAGAGACCTGTATCTGTCCTTGATCATCCTGCAGCTTTGAGGGATGGGCCGGAGAGATGCTCAGTCAGCAAAGTGCATGCCTTGTGAGCAGGAGGACTGCTCTGGATCCCCCCAGAACCCACATTTTAAAAGGCTAGCTGTGGCGGCATACAGTTGTAATCCCAACACTGGGGAGGAGGAGATGGGTTGATCCCTGGGGCTGGGTGGTCAGTCAAACCTATATGATGACCTCCAGACCAATGAGAGATCATATCTCAAAACACAAGATGGGTAGTTCTTGAGGAATGACACCTCCACACACATGTGTATCCATGGACACACACAAATACACACAGAAAGAGAAAGAGACATAGGGACAGAAACAGAGAGAGTTTATTTCCTAAGGAATGCAGAAGGATGGCCTCAGCAGGGTGTGTATCAACTAAGTGAGTGAAAGAGCAGGACAAACACTTTATCTTGAATGACAAAGACAGAAAAAGAGACCTTTGATGGGAAATAGCACTGTCAATGTAACTGTCTCCCGTTCTCTGCCCTGTCCACAGTGCCAGCCCTGTCCCCCCATTCTGCTTTTTGTGTCAGCCCAGTGGAGAGGCCTAGAGAACCTCAGAGACACCATCTGTCACAGAGAATCTGAAGCACAGCAGATGGAAGAATCCCCTGTGGAGTTTACCAAAGTGAATTCTGACTTGGGAGCTCTGAGTTGGGACCAGAGATTCTGGATTTTCACAAGCTCCCAGTAACCAAAGGTTGCTGCCAGTGACCACGATGTCTTTGAACTAACTAGCATCAGTGTAACCCTCCTGGCACCTGAAGAACTCAGACCTATTAAATGTCTGTTACCATTTACTGTATACTTACTCTGTGGCAGGTATTACACCTACTGTGTGACACATAATGTAAGAGTTTCTTCCAAGTGCTTATCCCCTGGTCCTTCATTGCTTGAGTGCAGGATTGTGAGGTTTAAACTGTGACTGGAGAAGTCATGACTGTGTTACAGCTCTGAAGGGAAAGGTATCCTAACAGGAATGTTACAGCTCTGTTCCAGCATGGGGAGATGGGATGGTTTCCCCAACAAAGTATTACAGTCGTTGCTCCAGGAAAAGATCTCCATGATGCAAGTGTAACAACTTTACTCTAGAAGGGGAGAGTTTCCCCAGTGAGGTTGTTACAGCTCTGCTCCAAAGAAATGTTACAGCTCTGCTCAGCTTCACTGCAGTGTGGCAATTTGGCTCCAGCATGGCAAGTTTCTCTAGTTCTCCTTTGCTCTGGCTCAACTCAGCTCTAGTGAGAGTCATTACAACTCTGTTCTGTTCCAGTGAAAGTTGTCACATCTCTGTTCTGCTCTGCTCCAAAAAAATAAAGTTCTTACAACAAACTTCACTCAAGATATTAATTTGGAGGGATGGATCCAGAAAAGTGGCTATCTCTGCCAGGATGGAAAAAGGAACAGGTACAGGGCTCATACAGGGATTCTTAGGGGCAGAGCTTTCTGGGGTGGAGATTTTCAGGGTGGGGATTGATAGGATCTCAATTCCTGAGCTTGGGACAAGCTCAGAGATTGGTTAGATTTTGTGCTTAGATATTGATTAGATTTTAATTCCTGAGTTGGTTAGGGACAGGGTATGTTTCTTTGGCTCTGGTCTCAGGGTCAGGGTGTTCTTTAAATGTCCCTTTTTACCCTACAATGGATCAATAAAAATGCCACCCACCTGAAAACTCTAGAATATGAGTGGGCAGCTGCTTTGTGGATTTCACTTCTCCCTGATAGTCTCATGTTTAGTCAGAGTGAGTTCCCCCACACATAGCCTCCAGAGGGTGAGAACTATTCAAGAGAAGAGGGCCCCAAATCGTCTTTATGGGGATTATCAAGGATGACTATATTAGGGGTGCATTTGTAGCCCCATACAAACAAGATAAAATAAAGGATGTGTATTTGTCCTCATCTCAGATAATGACTTTTGTGGTCCATTTTCCCCCAGTTGCCTTCTCCTCCAGGACACTGAGGTAAAGCACATTTCCCAGGTCCCTGCAGAGGGCCACAGACAAGTTCTTACTGAGGAGATGAGGGTGGAAGAGCCCTGACCACCAGAGAAGCAATAGTTTAGAGGAGGTGTGTCTCCACATCCCAGTCCATCTCTCATTTATGATGGACTCAGAGAATGCCAGAAAGAGTCCAAAGCCACAGCAGACACAGTAGGCAGAAGAAGCTGAGTTCCAGAATAGCCGAGTGTAAAATAAGGAACCTCACCCACAGATCTATTCTGGACTGTGCCATAAAGCCCCAACCTTTCCCTTGCTCATTCATAGAAACTGTGGGTCTGTTTGATACAAGCTTCCTCTTCTATGATAAGTAGATGGAATGAATATTGCTGGGTAGAGTGACAATGTCTACACATTTCCACAACTATTCAAGTAATTCCTTAAAATAACCTAGAGTCTCACATAAGGCACAAAGACCAGTGGAAGGGCGGAAGTGTCTGTGTATCTGAGGATCTGTGTAAAAGAACACAGGATGCAAACATTTCTTCCAACATTCCTGACCCTCATGCTACCTCCTCCCCATTCCTTTTTGTGGCATGAAACTCTGAAAACAGGGCGCACGCTTTACAGATGGCTGTGGTGACACTCTGATTTCTTACAAATGGAGAGTGAAACTTTGGAGCAGTTCAGCCTCATGGTTTCAGACGAGGAGGTGCTGAACCTTGGAAGTACACACCAAGTCTGTCTGTCATCTGTCAAAATGAGACTCCAGGATCAGACTTAAGTTGGATATCTGTATCATAACCTTTCCCCAGAAGGTGCAGGAAGCACTACAGAGAAGGGGACAGAAAGAGTGAAGAACAGAGGGAGTGAAGGATGGCTAGAAAATAAAAAAGCAGTGTTTTCTGGTCATGTCAGGACTTCCAGTGACTGTGACTGTCCTAGACCTGCCTAACATCAAAGCAATCAAGATTACAGAAAGTATAGGGAATGTTTCACTAAGCCCCACCCTTAGCTAAGGAAATGTTGACAATTGATGGCTGTGGGAGGGATGGAAAGTCAGTTATTTTTAGGCATGTGGCTTTTGGTCAGTTGACCATGCTTCAGTCCATGGTCCTGCACCCATGCTGGAAGCCCTAATTAGATTAGGTGTGTTTAAAGGAGAGAGGGAGGGAGGAAGGGAATGAGGGAGGAAGGGAGGGAGGGAGAACTAAAGAAGAAAAAAAAGGAAAGACTACACATAACAGGGCTAGAGATGGGAGGCCACTATCACAGGTAAACTAGAACAAAGTGGTTTTTTCTTCACCCTCCTGGGGCCAGAAGATGCCTGGATCTCTGTTAACAGTTCTGTTTCTTTTACAGTGAATTCTCAGTGTGATGAGTCATCCTTTCTTGGGAACTTCCCAGGATTCCAGATGGTTCCTACATAGAGAGGACAGAGGGTGGAGGAAGGACAGACCCAGGCCATCTCTGACATCACAGATTCAGAAAAAAAGAATAGACCCTGGTCAAATAGTCCCAAGATAATCTTGAAAACTAAGGCAGAAAAACTCCTTGTCACTCAGTTTCTAGACTTGCAGAGAGTGACATCTGCCCTTTCTGAAGTCAAAGGAAGTACCATAAAGTGTCCCATTTCAGCTGACGATGAATAGTCCCCATCCCAACTCCCTTCATGCTTCCAGACAGCATAGGGTATGCTCACCACAAAGGATAAAACTCTAAGCAAAGCCAGTGTCCGTGATCTGAAACCCCAGAGCTGGTGTTGTTATCCTTTGAAACAGATCCTATATGCTGGACAAACCCTGCAGCAGTGGGTGACATGATAGAACTCAGTTCATTTTGGGGGGCCCATAGGCCCTGAGCTCCTTGGTGTCAAGGACTTGGCCCTTGCCATCAAGGTGTTACAAGGACATAGTAAACACTAAGTGGAGTCCTTGACAACTGAGAATAAGGACTTAGTACTGAATGCTTAGTTTACAGAGTGTATAGACCTAGCTAGGCTATGAAGAATGGTCTCCAATGCATGGAAGGCCTAGTAACCAACTGTTTGACAAGAGAGTCCAGACCCTTGACTCTTCATTGAATGCCTGAATCACTAAAATAAATAAGCTACATCCAATAGCTCCAAAGGTCTGATTTGAGGTTAAATTTTCTTCCCCTACCTCATTATTTTAAGCAGCCTCAGGCATCTGGAATTAAATAAATCAAGCCAGACACAGAGACTCAGAAGTGGCAAAGCAAACCAACAGATGTGGTATGTGAGCCAAACACCAAAATAAGGCCTTGGAGCTTGCATCTCAAAGCCCAAATGAGCAGAAAACATACCGAACATCCAGGAATCCAAGTGAAGCTGCATTTCCAAGCTTAGCAGGGAGCAGCTGAGACACAAAACAAGGCCCCTGTTCACACATGTCCCTGGCCTCTGCTCTGAATGGCATGTCCCAACCATTGCTCTTACCCTCTTAGTCTCCACTATCAGTAATGACAGCATTGGGATAATTATTGTGGATGCTCCTTGCATTTGAAGCTCTGAATAGCATTGGGGCTGTGTGTACAGAAAGCAGCACAGTGTGTAGAATGTTCTGGAAGGGTGTTTGCTAGAAGAGGAGATTTGCATACCATGTGTGTCAGCAAGCACTCACTGAATCTTGCACCTGTGGTCTATTAGCATCGTTTCCCTGGGCAGATTACATCCTTTAGGGTCTTCATCTGTAAGAGGAGACTGGTGACAGAGGTTTTCTAAGCTCATGTGACGTGCCCTGCAAGAATGCCTCACACATAATATGATGCACTGGTTAATGAACTCGAGCCCATTTCCTTTCCATTCATCGGAATCTTCCATTTTTCATTGCTCTTCTTCATTGGTCGCTAATATTGCTCCTTCCCTCTAGAGACCCCAATGGTCTTGAATATCATAATGTTGATGTTCACTGAGGAAACCTTAAATTAAAACACATTTAATCTAATATCTTTTGTGCTCATCTCTTTCCCATTGGTGGTCTGACTCTGATCATCTCAGTTCGGCTGGGTTCAAACAGTACCAAGAAGCCCTACTGTGTGCTGGGCACTCTAAGAGCTTTGAGTATAGCTCAGTGCTGACAAGGATGCTTGCTAACAGGAAAGAGGCTTGGAAAGAAGGAGATAGCGTGACACAGGTCTCTAACTGTGAGCTTTCTTTCTTCCTCCAGAAGGGACATCCTTCCCCAGCAGGTGTCATCTTTCTGTCCCTATTGACCATGGCAGATAGACATGCACACTCCTTTTAACAATACACAGAGGACTTAGCGCTTCCTCCCTGCTACTATGCACATCCTTCCTCACATGACTTCTGTCATTCTTCCGTCCCGATGAGTCTATATGTGTGCGCACGTACCCCCCCCACACACACACAGCTCCATAAATGGGCATTTGCTGGAAAGACATAAAAAGAATCTTGTCCCTTCCAATTGGGATGGCTCTGACAGCCCAGAGAACAGTTCAAATAAATCTAGCTGAGTGAATGAGTTTCATTCAGGTTTACAGAGTGGTGGCTGACTCGGGCAGCTGCTCTACTTAAGTCCCTCCTGCCTTTGACTCCAATGTTCTTTTATCTAGGGCAACAAGCAGGTAGTGAGTGTGATTAATGGTCCCTCCAGGGGAGCAGGTGTTTGTAGCATTGGCATCCTGACTCTAAGGAGGAAGCATTGACAGTCTCTGAGCAATTAATCTCTTCATTTCAGTGTATAGTATGCTTATATTTTTGCCTTTGCTATGGCTCAGAGTCTCTGAACATTCACCACGGAAGCTGTTGGTACTAAATGGCCATTACTTACTACAAACACACACACACACACACACACACACACACACACACACACACACCATGAAAGTGATGGTGACAGCTGTCTGAAGACAGACGCTTCAGATCATTCTAACTACATCTACTCTAAACAGATGTTCAAACCTCAACAATAACAGTGGCAGACACATTTTCTAAACAAATTTCATTTTCCCACTCTGTCAACAGGGGTTTTTCTAAAGCACTGAAAATGAATTGTGCTCATTTCTTTCCACGTTGTGTATCTCTGCATCTCCTGGTCAAGTACCAGGAACACACAGGCATGAACCGCACGCACCCACGCTCACATACACACACACACACACACACACACACACACACACACAGAGAGAGAGAAAAACAGAGAGAGAGACAGACAGAGACAGAGAGACAGAGACAGACAGACAGACATGGTGCCTGGGAGCAACTGGCCTTGCTGTGATACCACCTCATCTTCATCTTCTCAACCTGCTAGATTCCTGTGACTTCCCTCTGCATGTCCTGGACAATAGCATCCTCTCAGCAGGGTCTCACCCTGTGTACCTGAACTTGATGCCATAAGACCTAACCCGTACAGTGGAGGGCCCTATCTATAATTCTCTCTCTCTCTCTCTCTCTCTCTCTCTCTCTCTCTCTCTCTCTCTCTCTCTCTCTCTCTCTCTCTCTCTCTCTCTCTCTCTCTCTCTCTCTCTCTCTCTCTCTTTCTCTCTCTCTCTCTTTCTCTCTCTCACTCACGCACACACACACACACATGCACAATCATACACATCCATACATCCACATACAGGCACACACAAACACATATACACAAGTCTACATATAGCCCTGGGAGTCTACTTCATCTATAAGGCAACACAGGCTCCCCCTGGGAAGGGCCCAGGGACCCTTACACTAGAACTTTTAAGAATCTCCTTGGCTCTGTTCTCCTCATTAGGTGATGAGGCCAAGCCAAGGAAATAAAGTGATACACAGCAGGGCCAGAAGCATCAGTCTCATCACTCGCACAGAACAATCAACACCCATGAAGCCAGGTGGCAGGTTGACAACAATAGCTTACATGTGATGATCTCTTCCATGTACTATTCTAAGATACTGGCAAGCATTTATTTATTTAACTCACCAGATCCTGGCAGCAACCCCAGGTCTCAGGAACCACCACTCTGCATTGTAGATGTTGAAACAGAGGAGATACAAGACCATGTTACTTGGTCATGGTCACACAACACAAGCAGCAGAGCAGTTACTCACATCGAGGGGTCAAGTTCTAGAGTCTTCTCTCTTATGTCCTTAAAAAACAGATAGAGCTCTATGCCCAGGCAGGTGCTCACATACAGTAGACTGGCTTCTAGAACTGATGGGCCCATTTCTTACTTTACCTGGCTCCATCTTACTCACTGTTCTAAGAGGATGGCCCAATCTCAACATACAGCTGCAGAAGTCCAGGCTCCAAGCCTCTTTCTTCCCACTTAGAACACCTGGGAAGTGGAGCCTAGTGGAGGAGTCCTCACAGCTGAGCTCATGTCATGCCTTAGTCTGGAGAGCCCTCATAGTCTCCAGAGGAGCCATTCTCCTAGACCTGGAAGTGTCAGACAATCACATACAGTTTTCAGGTGACTCCGAGGCTTAGATACAAACAGTTCTAAGCACTTGTCACAGCCTATACACAGGAGGAACCTAGTAAATGGAGGCACTGGATATAATGGTTATATAGTATGGTGATAAAGTGACCTGTAGAGATAGTTAATGTCGAGATGCCCAGACAGGTCTGAAGCTGAAGCCGTTCCAAGCATCATGGTGGCTACAGTGTTCTGGCCAGCTCTACTCTGGCACAAAGACCCAATCCATAGTAGCCCTGGAGACCAGGAAGCAGAAAAAAAGGATATGCCTCTAGGGCAGGGCCTGAAGCAGTCAGGGTCCTCCTGACTGTGGCTTTCTGATCACCAGGTCCTGGAGCACAACATCATGGCAACCCTGCCACCCATCATGGCAACCCTGCCACCCATCATGGCAACCCTGCTAACCATCAGAGAAGCCCTGCCACCCATCAGGGCATCCCTGCCACATTTGGTCTATACAAGTATCTTCTACACCTCACACCCCATTTCTACCCTGCCAGATCCACATTCATGCTCTGAGCCATAGAGACTGTGTGGAATTTCCTCCCCATCTTGACAATGGGAAAGTCCCAGTTCTGTGAAGTACCTCCCACAAAGGCAGGATGAATCCCACAGACAGGCCTGAACTCTAAACCCTGAGAGTAGGTCACATTCCAGCAGTTTTCCAACCCAACTCAGAATGTCCAGTGGCCAAAGGAAGCTGGCCAGCCACCCCACTCCTCCTCCTAGCTTGGACCTTGCTAGTCTCTAATGATCTGGGAATTCCCAGGGAATTCTCTCATACTGCAAGACAGACAAACAGACCAACTCCTAGCCTGGATAATTGCTAGGACAGTGAAAGTGACTTCAGGGTGTGTTCATTATCTCTTCAACTTATTGACCTACCATTGTTTTCATGCCTCTAAAGAGAATAGGAGAAGTTAGTCACTTCACACAGCTATGACCGTACCAGATATCAGAGAGGCCAGATGGTAAACTCCTTTCTTAATGTGAGAGCTCATCTTGCCTACACTTCATTCACTCACCAGAGGGAGGGAGTGGGCCATGGAGAGGTCACTTGGAATCAAAGAACCCGGAACACCTCCTAGTTCTATCTCTTTCCACATATGTACCCTTCATTGGCACTAAACCTCTCTGGGCCTCCATATTCATCAACTGACTAGTGAAGGAAGATAAACGGGGAGGCTTAAGGAAGCTCATGCTTACCTGATTCCTGTGACAGGTGGGGTCTTTCAGTGTATGCTGGCAGCTCCCCCTCTCAACCCCAAACCCAGGCTTCGCTGTCCTCGTGGTTCTACAGGTCCTTTCAGAACCTCCTCTGACTGCTTTTAGCACATCTTTTCTGGCTTCTGAAAAGTGGACTGCAAACAGGGGCTGCCTATGAGATGAACTCCTCAAATCCCAGAATCTCTGACAGACAAGGAGAACAAATGTCCAGCCATGCAGACTCCCTTAGGTGATAGCAGTCAACTTTCCTTGTCCCAGGCCCCGGATTCTGTTCAGAGCCACATATGTGAAAAAGGAGGTGTGAGCCGATCTTTCTCGGGGCTTCCCCATCGATGCTTAGCATCCTAATGGCATTGTAAGGATGCCTGTCTGGACTCTACCTGGAGCCTGCTACCTTCTGCAAAACACAAGTTCTATCTGGTTGCGGGACACAACTGCCAAAGTAAGGTTCAGTGGGAGTCACTTTGATAAATACCTCATGGTGACACAGGCTGTGACCTGAGACAGACAAGGATCGTGTTAGGAGAAGAGCATGCTCTTCATTTCTCCTCTGATCTCCAAGAGAAAAATGTCAGTGCTCCCACTTGATCTCTCCCTCCTCCAGATTCTCCTCCTCCATGCTCCTCCCTCCCTCCTCTTATTTCTTCTCCTCCCACTCCTTTATCTTTCTTCGCATCCTCCTTATCTTCTTCCTCTTCCCTCTTTCACCACCCTCAAGTAAGCTCACAACATTAGACAGAAATCTGCCTCAAGTTCAAATTGAAAAGCAAAGCTTGTTCTGGTTGCATTTGGGGGAAGTAATACTGATTTGGGATTTATGGTGCTTATAAAATGATTGCTTCCCATGTGCATTCATTTATATTAGAAAAAGGGATCCTTCTAAAGAATACCTCTTATACATACAAGAGAATAATGTGATTAAAACTTATTTTAAAGTCCTTAAAGTAGGATGGTAACATTGAGAGTAAGCATTATCAGAAAGACACACCATAGCCCCGAGAATTCCAGATCCCATGACTGGATAAGTAGATGAAGTGTCCAAGTCACATTTTCTTAACATTCTCTCATACTTCAGCTCCAAGGCCACCATGCAGCTAGGGTGTCAAATCTACCTCTCTTTGCTCTGTCTATCCATTTATTCACCAAGTAGTATTTGCTTTCTGTTTTTAATATGAAGAACTTTAAAAGCAATATGAGGGCTTGTTCATCAGTAAGCCTGAGCCCAGGGAGACAAAACTGGGAAGGAGGCAATGAGATTGGTGGCACCACAACCCCTGGGTTCTGGCTGTTAGAGGCAGTATCATTACAAGCAGAGGCACCAGTAAGCCTCTGAGAGAACTGCACCACGGGAAGACAATTGGACAAGAAGCAAACCACACACCTCATCTGTGTTCCTCTGCCTATGTAGCATCCTCTGTCCACATCTCAGTTTCTTGTCCACACAAGGGAAGAGTTGGAAACATCACTCTGGTCACAGGGCTATTGAGAGGATCACGAGAGCTTTAGCAGAGCAAGAATGTGTGTGCTGATGGCAGCTCTGGTGTCTGTCCCGCAAAGGCTCCCTATTAATTTAGTGAGAAAGTATATGGAAGAGTCCATCAGAAAGAAACAGCCTTTGGAAGTGTTGGAAGTGGGAGCTATCACCAGAGGTACCTGCATTCCGATATTGGGGAAGGCTACCAGAGCATGTCAGCAACGGGGATGAACCCAAGGCAGGACAGCAGTAGGGAGTTTGCTGAGGTGTCCAGGAGACCCCCAAAAGTTGACAGGTGGGAGACTTCCAACTCTTAAGTCCAGTAAGTCAACAGTACCCATGGCCGATCCTCTAGTTTTCAAAGCTCATCTTTGTTAGCTTGAGTGAGACAAGTATTCTGGACTAGAACCCCAGCCTTGGAGCTAAAACAAATACTGGGAGAAAAGAGAAAGGCCAAAGGATATTTATTTTCCTTCTGGAAACTTTCCCAGGAGCCCATGTCACAGGACTGGACATAGGAATGCATTTGGAGTTTCCCTGATGCAGTGACTAAGCTGTCGCCTCATCCACAGCATCTGCAGGACTCATGGGAGTCCCATGGTTTCCCCTCACCGGGCACATTCTCTCCCCCAGCTGCCCATCACTGCAGGCTAAGTGAGCTACACTTTAAAAGTGCTTTAGAGCAGACAGCACTGTAGTTTCCTACAGACTTTCTCCTGTGCTTCCCCTTCAGAATATTGTTAGTGAGCACCATTTTGAACCAAGCTTCACCCAGGCAGGAGGAATGAGATGCCAATGGAATGGAGCAATCTGGCAAGCTGTAGAATTGTAGAAGAATGCATTGGTCGGTGTTCTTCAGAGAACCAAAAAGAAAAGGTTAGCTACATGTGCCCAGGAAGAGAATACTTACAAAAAAATCGGCTGGTATGTGAAAGTTGAAAAGCCCCATCTCCAGGCTGGAGGCCCAGGACAGCTGGTACAGTGGCCCAAGTGTGTAACCACCAGGACCAATGTTGGCAGGTCTTAGTCTGTGTTCAGAGGTCTGAGGATCAAGTGCTGATGTCTAAAGTCAGTAGAGTACAGATGTCCTAGCTCTGACACGGGGAGAAATTGGCCTTTCTTCTTCCCCTTTGTCCCATTTGGGCCCTCAGTACACTGGAAGATGCCTACACATTGGCAAGTGTTCTTCAGCAAGGCTACTCATTAATGTTTGTCTAGCTCTCTGGGCAGCTTTTTATGTGGTCTAGGTGACATATAAATCCATCCATCAGTGAATAAGTCATTTGTTCCTCCCATGACTCCCAGGAGACACAGGCCACTGATAGGGGCCCTGTGAGATCAGGAGATATTAGCCTAGTGGCAAAGGGGAAGACCTGTCATAGAAAGGAGACAGGAGCTTGCACAAAGACCCAGAAGCCTGCCTTTTGGTAGAAGGACATGGAGATCCCTTGAAATAAGATAGGCTTTTGAGGAACCCGAGTCCATGGAGAAAGAAGGGAAGGTTGAAGTTGGAGTGCTAAGCAGATACCACACTATGACTGAGCTCTTAGTATTGTGGGCATACTAAGGACAGAGGGGGGCATTGAAGAACTCTCAGCAGAGAAAACACATGGTCCGTGTGGCCTTTCTGAGTGTGTTAGCAGCAGGGTGGAGCTGGGTTGGAGGAGTGAGGTTGCAGGCAGAATGTCCACTTAGGAGTCTGGCAAAACCCAAAGGAAGATTGTTCAGGACTGTGAGGATTAGTGTGATTGACAACTTGACAGAACCTAGAAACACTTAGGAGACAAGACTTTGGCATGTTTTTGAGGGAATTTCTAGTCTGGGTTAATTGAGTCAGGAAGACCCGTCTTGAACATGGGCAGTACCATCCATAGGCTGGGGTCCTAGCCTGAATAAAAAGGAGAGTGTGAACTGAGTACCAGCATCCCTGCTTCTGCTTCCTGACTGCAGAAGCTAGCTGCCTTGAGCTCCTGCTGTCATGGATTCTCTGCTGGGGAGGACTGTAGCCTCAAGCTATGAGGCCAAAAAAACCCCTCTCCTTAAGTTGCTCAGGTTGTCAGGTATTTTGTCAAAGCAACAGGATAAACACTTAACTGACAGATACTAGTGAAGGGTGGTGATAATTGGGATGGTGAGATGGGGCTGGACTTGGAGCTTAAAAGAAGAGGCGGGGACACGCTTACACCTTCATTCAATCTGCTGGCCCAAATCTCAACCTCTAAAAGTTCTAAACTCTGCTCTTTCCATCCCTGTATCCCAGGCACCTAGCAATGATGCTCAACACAGAATGCCTCTGATAAGACTTTAGTAAAAGATGAGTGGGTGAACAAATGAGTGAATGAGTAGCAACATAAACAAGGTCTTCCTCTGAGACCTATCAAGGGATCGCCAGTAGCTTGAAAAATTGTTTATCTTGTTCCAACTTCCTTCCAGACTTACATGGAGACTCACAGAAACCTTTCATCTACTCCAAGGGACCCCCTCCCACCCAGAGACCTGGCTGGGGTCAGAGAGAGCTCTGGATAGGAAGCAGGCTGGCCACTGCCCTGAACTTGGCTTCCTGAGACCACAGCCTGGGGTTTTCCCAGGAGGCCTGGAGCTGGGACACAGGAGGCATGTCCGGGGAATAGAAAGGGCCTTGAAGCTGTGATCCTCCTGAGCCAGTTTACTTAGTGTGTTTCTAACCTCAGCTTCCCCTCTGAAAGAGCTTCACTTGAGAAGGTTGCCATAAGGTTGTAAAGAGGCAAGGTTTCCGGGGAATCTCATTTCAAATGTCTTTAATTAGGATGAGTATGTGAGAGCAAAAACTCCTAACAACCATAAACTTAGGTTTTGTTTGTTTGTTTTGTCTGTATGTTCTTGTTTTGCATTTAACTTCTCTGAACAGATCTCAATGTAACTCTGCCTTTACAGCAGGACACTGTAAATATCAGACCAGAGAGAATGTATGCAAATGAGCTTGGTCAACTTGTAAAACACATGACAAATCCCTCTGGATTGCTGATTACTGCAACAATGTAACATTGGAAGAGTTCTGCTTTGAGATCAGATGTCTGGTGACCTTGGAATGGTTATTGAACACAGCCAGTGTCCCTGCAGTGTTGGGATAAATACATTAACATGCCTATGCCTCAGTTTCCCTTATCGATGCATCAGACATCCTAAGCCATGTCTCTAAAGAGTTTTGCATGTGAGGGCTCCCATCAGATCACTTCCTTATGGGTTAAAGATATGAAATAAATAAAAGTGATTACAAAAGACATCAAAATCCATGATCAGAGATTTTTGCAAAGAACTCACCAGGGATCCCCAGTGTTTCTCCACAGACCTTGTAATAAAAGAAAAACTCCTTCCTAAAAGACTAACAGGGGGTCTACATTGCCACTCGGTGCCAAGTCACTCATTTTCTGAGTGATCTATGCTTTTAGATCCCCAGTCTGTGGAACAGGGCTTGGACACCAGTGCTCATACCTGAAACCTGTGCTCACTGGTGGAAGGGACATCCCCTAGTTTGGAGAATGCTAGTACCCTGAACTCAGTGAGGAGAAAAAGCCACACACGGCGGATAAGGATTTAGAGTGAAAAGAGTAAGCTAAGTTTCTCTAAAGGCTACCACAAGGACCCAACACCCCATGAAGCTGGGAGACCAGTCTATTTTACAAGACACAAATATCAAGGGTGGAGCTGACCAGAGTCAGCTTTTCTGACATATTTTCCTAGAATACCTAGAAGCTACCATTGCCATGGAAAAAGTCTGCATCATCCTTCAGAATGGGGCATCTGATGTCACCAAAACTGTATTGTCTATGACGATTTCCAAAGAGGTGAAAATCAAGTGAGAAATAGCATAAAATGGGGAACTGGAAACAATAACGCTAAGCAAAACCAAGCACAGAAGCTGGCGAGTGGAAAGGGAACCAGAGACTTAGTGTCTGGCCCAAGGAAGTGAAGATAAAAGAATTATATTGCAAAACACATCCGGGAGACAGGAATGAGAAGGACTCAGTTTGGGCTGAGGTGTGGCATCCTACTGTGGACCTCTCCAGCTTTTCAGTCTTTGTGTGTAGCCTCATGTTCCTGTAAGATGCCCGGCAAAGCAGTGTTGGAGCATTTGTACTGCGCTATTTGGGCATAAAGAAGACAGGCTTCCTAACCCTTTCTTGCCCCGATACATTTTTTGCCCAGAGAACTGGGGTCCCTTTCTGTGTAATGGCACGATGGTTCCCATCCTGTTCAGCTTGTAAGACTGCAAGAAGATAGAGCAAAATGCAGTTAAGTATATGCCTGAGGAGAATTTGGGAGGAGTATGGGGAGGAAGAACCTAATCAAAAGATATTATATGACGTAAAAATGTTTAATAAGAAAAAGAGTGCATCTAGGGCATCCAGCCTCATATCCTGCCATATGTGGAACTCTCCAGAAGTCAAGTCCTTCTCCCTTTGACAATTACTTTGGAAGTGAAAAGGAGACAGAAAATGATGTAGGGAGAATCTGCAGATGTGTCATTTCCCTTCTGCAGAGGAGAGAGTTGGATAGCTGTCCTCTTGGCCAAGGTCAGGCAGTGACTCAGTGGAGGGGTGAGTCTCGTGAGTCTGTCTTCTCTGAGGTCAGACTCAGCCAGGAATTATTTGCAGACTTTAATCCTTTGTTTAGCAGAAGTCTAAACATTCTCAACCATTCATTCATTCATCCAATCATTCATTCCTTCAACAAACACTTGTCTGGTGTCCAGCATAGGCCCAACACTTACTTACCACTTATTCAGTGAATGAATAAATGAATGGTAGATGGATGAATGGTGGACCCTGCCTTACATATTGGAATATAGTCAAAGGAAAATTAGAAGTCCTGTCTATCCCAGCATGTGTGGTAGAGAGACTGTGCACACCTAGCCTACTTCAAGCACACACAAAATCAAGTCTATTAAATGGAAAGGAAAGCACACTAAGAGAATTCAGAGGTCTGTGTGGGAAAAGACAATGGAAAAACATCCCAGAAAAGGGCAGCTGCCTTCTCAGGTAAGGCAAACTACCTGTGAAGGGTGGTGCTCTGGGAGTGTCACTACAGTCAAAGGGTATTTAAAGAGCTGTGGTTGTTGACATGAGACTAAATATTCCCTTCTCAAGGTGGCCACACTCAGCAGTTGAATTTTAGGCCACAGATATGGCTTAGTGGATAAAGACCTTTGCCATGAAGCCTGACAATCTGAGTTCAGTCCTCAGGACCCACATGGTGAAAGGAGAGATCATACTTCTACAGGTTTCCTCTGACCTGCACATATGCACACACACACACACACAGAGGCACGCACACATGAACACATACATGCACACACGTGCACACACATACACACCCAGAGACACACACAAATACACATGCACATACACAGACACATACATACAGACATACACAGACACAAACACACACATACACACACACACACATACACTGACACACACACACACACACACTGTCAAGAATGTACAGAGGGCTGCTGAGACATTTTTAGAAGGTCATGTGGATGACTTGGGAAAGAAAAATAAGCTTACCACATAAAGTATAAACTGGGTGGCTGAACTTCTTTTGGCAAGAAATGTTGGAAGGTTATTCTAATAGAACTCAAAGTGAGTCAGGGGCTTCTGGAATAGATGAGAGGAAATGAACACAAGAACATTCTAAATCCGAATGGGTCAATATCAGTGACTCTTAGCTTTAGAAGGAAGCAAGATAGGTTGAAAAACGGGTTCTCTGCTTCCTCCCTGAGATGTGATTCATGGGTGTAGGTTCAAGGGAAGAAAGTGGCTCTGACACGAACCAGGCTTTATGGCTATGACAGCTGCTTTCCATGCATCCAGTATGGTGCCTGGCACTTGTAGCGATGGCATCGAAGTGTAGTTTGAACAGCACCAAGATCATTCCCCAAGTTCTCCATAAACTCCCTCACAAGACACCCCAAGACAGTATATAGAATAACTGAGAAACTGGCCTGCACAATCCCAGCCACCTTGATCCCTCCAGGCATTCTCACGTGCAAGTTTTACATCTGCCCTGGAGGCATATTCCATCTAGTTGAAGAAAAAAAAATATATAGAGAGAAGATTGAGGTCAGAAAGAAAGAGTGAATTCATTGGAATTGAACAACATCCAAGTGTGAACATCCAGTGAGTAAAGGAAGCCGAAGTCCTTAGCTCGTCCGAGTCTCTTCCTGAATTATGGAAAATGTGAGAGTCATAGTGGAAAGACCCTAAACCGTACCACACCGGGGGTCAGGCATGCAAGATCATGAAATGGGCCAAGTATAAGATGGCAGAGAGGCTGGTGGCCCTGTAAATGGTTCATAGAGATGGACCATTGCTTCTCTAACATCCTGGGTACTCAGTACTGACAAAATGGCTTTATAAAGGAATCCGGAGATCCAAATTTAAATGAGGAATTTTCTAATTTGAGGTTCTGAAAACTAATTGTATTTGTTTTAAGCATGAAAGAGTATTATGACCACAGATCAGAATGGATTACCAACCACCATCTTGAAAACTGTCCTGGTGTGTGGGGCAGGGGCTCCAGTCCTTAAGGAGGAATAGAAGAGGCAGGAAGAAGAGGCAAGGAGTGATATGAGGAGGGAGTGGAGACCTGCATAAAAATAAGATAGTGAGCAGGGTTCTGG
Source organism: Mesocricetus auratus (assembly GCF_017639785.1). Classification (NCBI taxonomy): domain Eukaryota; kingdom Metazoa; phylum Chordata; class Mammalia; order Rodentia; family Cricetidae; genus Mesocricetus; species Mesocricetus auratus. The sequence goes on from NW_024429191.1 coordinate 60,417,120, forward strand.
GGAGGCTGGGTTCAAGTTGGATCAGAGCTACAAAGAATTCTTCATATCAGGAAATGAAGACATCACTGAGACTCTGAGAATTTCAGTTGAACTATGAATGTGGACAATAAATGGCAATTGGATACGGAACTATTGGAGATGAGAATGTAGAAACATCTGTTAAAGTGTTTTTCACAAAAAGACAGAGAGAGATGGGAGAAGCTCAAGGAGATATAAGATTAAGGAAAACGCATGTTTTAAACAATGAGGGCAATTTACATGTGGGTGAAAGAAATAAGGCAGGAAGTGACAAAAGGCCCACACCTAACAATGAGTGCCAGTCCTTAAGCAGAACATGGCCCTCACCAAGAGCAAGCAGCTCTCCATCTGAGACAGAGGAGATGCACTAACATGAAGACAGACGTTTCCAAGTGGGCGCTGGGGAATTCTTGTCTCATAGTCTCTGTTTTCACTGGGGAAGTTAAGACTTATGACAGTGACAAGTCCAAGATTATGGCACTGCCTGTAATAGGAATGGTGAAGGACAGAAGAGATACCATAGAGTATGGCAGAGAAGACATAAGAATCCTCTAGACTCTAGAGTCTACAGGAAGTGACAGGCACTGCAGAGCCTGCTGACTTTCTAAACCATTTGCCATCAAGGAGATAGGAAGTCCTCAAGAAAGACAACAACCTAAAGTTGAGTGGTCAGGGGTGGAAGATGATCACAACAGATGAGCTGGGTCTTAGCATGAGCATGTGGGGAAACAGAAGCCTAGAGATGCTGGGATGAGCGGCTGGTGAGAAAGTGCCTAACACCAGATGGACTGGGAGGAAAGGAGGTTGGAAAGTGGCAAAGGGACCCAACAGAGTTGATGCAGGCTGCTAAGGATCAGGCTGCCAAGTTGAGTATTGTGGAATAGAGAGATTCAGGACAACAATTATCTGAGATGTGGCCTTGGCAGATAGACCCTAATGTCCTGATGGATTCTCCTGGAGACATACACAGGAAATGTGAGAGCCACCTTCCCTCAAATTCCCTGCACCTTCCACCCTCTTACCAAGCAAGCCCTTGCAGGATGTCAGGAGGCAAAATCAAGTCTTTGGATGAGGAGAAAGGAGAAGAACAAGGAGAGGAAGGGGTTCAAGAAGAAAGGCCCTAAAAGTAGCACTGTAGAACAGAAAGAAGACTAGCCCAAGAGTAAATAGCCCTGGGTTCAAATTTCAGAGCCTTAGAGCCTCTACTCCCCAGCTCTCTTTTACTCGGGCACATCAGTCTGGATGCCTCAATTTCTCCATCCATAAAATGGATAAATCTGGACATAGTGGTGTATACCTGTAATCCCAGCCCTCGGGGGACTGAGACAGGAAAATCATGATTTGGAGGCCAATGTAGACTACATAGTGGGTTTCAGCCATCCTAGGCTATATATTAAGGTCCTATCTCAGAACACAAAATAAGCAAACAAACAATCCAGACTAACAATACAGTTCACTTAGACTACAAGGACTTTTGTGGGGGTCCAACAATGTAATAAATAATCAAGGACATAAAATGAATTGTGGTTTGGGGAACCTTGTAGTTTTGAAAACCTTCCCTTACTAACCGGATAGAAGTTTAGAAGGCACTCAGTAAATACCCAAACTTTTCTGTCTAAAATTGGCATTAAATCAGAATTGCATAATGATAAGGCTTCTAATAAAATGCTGGAATATGAAGTTTTCCTAACTTTTCTGGGGGCAAAGGGGAGAGAAGAAGGTGTCATGGTTGTATACTGGGCCAGCCATAGAGAACAATAGATATCTATTATGGAGTAATCCATTTTACTTCAGAGCCTCAAAAGCTCAGGTCACCCCAAACTTTCAATCTCAGGAGGAAAGTGTCCCATCCAACTTTCTCAGCATGTCCAAGCACTATGAAGAACCTATTCAGTCAAGCCATGAGTCCTGTTGATGTTTCTGACAAAGCAGGGGTTAGGTTACCTGACCCATTTTCCAATGGCCAAAGCTCATGGCTGTCATTGCTTTCATGGAAGCCACAAGAGTAACCATGCCTTGCTGGCTCCCTAATACCCAAAGCTTTACCTGGTCCTTGCTCCATGATGCCTTCTGAAGTCTTCACCCAAGGCTGCCATTGCAATTGCAAAGCTGTAGCATCTATGTGGACTTAAAGGTTTGGACACTGCCCTCAAAGCAGATGACTGTCTCATCATGGAAGGGCAAGTCCAGACACACCCCACCTATTGCTCTCAGACTTGTCGATGAAGCCAGATGACCAATCAAGCTGGAAAGTCCACAAACTCTCAGTGTCTAACAATGTTGGACTATGAAGAAAGAAAGGGTTTTTATGCACCGCCTCTTAGTACGGCACTTGGTGCTGAAGCACATGCATCCATCTTTGGCCTCCAGGCCTGTCTGGGACCTGCAGAGAAGTCCCTTTGGCACTAACAAAATTTTTTCTCTGCTTCCCAAAGTCCATTTCCAAGTTCTGCTTCTGTTTTGTTAGGTTTTCACCAGACAGAGCTGTTCTTCCACAGTGGAAATATTTAGCTGGCCATCTTGCTGGAAAATGTTAAAATCTATGTCAACTACTGTAAAGGGAGGCTTTTCCTTGCTAGCTGCTTTGGTTTATCCCCCTGCCACTTGCCTGGGCTCTGCCACGTTGTAGTCCCCAAATAACACACAAGATGCTGTATCAATTATGAAGCTGTTGCTTTTTCTTACTGGCTAGCTCTGACTTAAGTATTTACCCCATAATTGTTAATCTAAGTATTTCTCTTACCGGAGCAAAGTTTCTGGGCTTCTTATCCCTGTGGCAGCTACATATTGACTCTCTATGTTTCTCCTACCCAGAGTCCTCCTGGACTCCTAGTCCCACCTATCTTGCTTCCCTATTGGCCAACAGTGATTTATAGATATATACACAGGACTTCCACATCAAATTACCATTTTCCCCAGCACACACTGCACACAGTCACACATAGGTGCACACAGCTTGTCTGCACCCTAAAACTAGCAGTGACACTGACTACCATCTCTGGCACTCTATTTCACCCCACACATAGACATTCCAATCAAGCAGTGCAGGACTCAACCTGCAGGATCTCCATGACATTGTTCAGTTGTACTTGCTCTAATTATTTCATTCTTCACTTTCTTTTCCTTCCTTCCTTCCTTCCTTCCTTCCTTCCTTCCTTCCTTCCTTCCTTCCTTCTTTCCTTCCTTCCTTCTTTCCTTCCTTCCTTCCTTCCTTCCTTCTTTCCTTCCTTCCTTCCTTCCTTCTTTCCTTTTGGAGTCAGAGTCTGGCTATGTACAGCCCAGGCTGGCCTCAAACTCAAACATTTTCCTGCCTCAGCCTCCCTAGTCCTGAAATTTTAGACGTGCACCATCACACCTGGCTCGTCCTTCGCTTTCTTGTTGAGATCCCAATGCAAGGTGCTAATGCTAGGTCGCAAGAGTGAGCTAGACCGAAGATCCCGCCCATTCACATGCCAATCACCCCTAAGGCCTGCTATTTTCAGCCCATGCAAGCACTCACTAGGTTGTGTTGTGAAGTCTCATGGCTATAGCTGTAGTTCTGAGTACTGAATATTTCAAAGGGTTGGTCTTTTTAGGGCTTTGAAACCTGAAGAGAGGGTGTGTTTTCACAACCACTTCCAATGACTACCCTCCTGGACTGGACAAATGGCATTTGCATCTCCCTTCAGATCCTCTCTGTGAACTTACAGGAAAGGCAGGATGGGCATCAGAATGGAGCCAGTGCTTTGCAAGACAGTCCCCTTCCCATATGGCTAAAGGTATGAATCTATCAGCCTCTTTCTATGGGCAGATAAAACTTCGCTCTTCAGTATGCAACTAATTACAGCCAGGAAATGGTGGAACCAGACCACCCCACCCAAGGGATCCACAGGGATTCTGAAAGCCCCTTTCTCTACCACAGCTTCTTACTTTTCAGCATTGTCAGACAAATGAAAGGAAAAACTAGAAGTCCCCACTTTCCTCTTAATCCTCTCGCCTACTCAACTCATTTTAAAGTAGGAGAGTTTAGTTTAGTTCTACCATGTTAAAACGAGTTGAGTGGCTTGGATTGTTTGTGACTGATTTGAACAATGATACTGTCACACTGGCTGAGATCTAGTGTGGACAAAAGCTTTGAGGTGGGAATGAGCAGAGAATGTTCCAGAAGTGAGGCTGGAAGGTGTGTGTGTGTGTGTGTGTGTGTGTGTGTGTGTGTGTGTGTGTGTGTGTGTGTGTGTGTGTGTGTGTGTGTGTGCGCGCGTGTGTGTGACTTGGTACAAAGCAGTCAAGGCCAGGCTTTGCTAGAGAGCTTTGTGATCTGCCTGCTTTGTTGGGGCCCTGACTTGGCTCTACAATTGTTCTCTCTGACCCTCAGCTGTTCTGTTAACCCTCAAAGGCTTTCCCCTTCCTGGCAGATAGGACAGAAGAGGTGAGGGGACACTTGGTGAAATGGAACCTTACTGTCACTCTCCCAGAAAAATGTAAGAATCAGGCATGGAGTACATGACTGTAATTCCAGCATACCAAAAGCTGAGGCAGGAGATTAGTTATTAGTTTCAGGCCATCCTGGGCTACATAGTAAGCACAAGGCCAGGAGCATAAAAATCTACTGAAATGATCATATACCTCTAGATGTCTCCAGGTCCATGCTCATCAACCCTTAGGCTGACACAGCTCTTTGCAGAATGCTTACAAAGCACCCTGGTTTGTTTCTTCATACAAGTCGCATGATGATGTTAGAAACAGCTGTTTCCACATCACCTTCTGCACAAGAGGTCCAGAGACGTCAAGGGTCTTGCTCAAGTCCACATAGGGAGAGAGGGGCTATGATACTGTAGCATAACTGAGGGTTCTTTGCATTCTTCCAGGCTCCCTGTTCTACTCCCTTTATTTATCTATTACTCTTGCCCCTTTCTCTCATTTCTTCCTCTTCTTCTATACCTCCTTTCTTTGAAGGCTGAAGACCCAAGAGAATCATGGACCATTTCTCAAGAAAACAGTTGAAATTGCTATGGACAGCACCACACTCTAGGCCTTGAAGTTTATGTGGGGACCACAGGCAGGAAGCTAGTCTGGGAGAGATGAGTAGCTCCTGGTGTCCCATCCATAAGCATCTTGTTCTATCCGTTGCTCTTTCCGGGTGGTTCTAAGGGAGCTAGACACTTGCAGCATCAGAACCACCTACATGGTTAGCAATACACATCTCAGCCCACAGGCCCACAGAATCAGCATCTGCTCTTCAGCACAATGCCAAGGGCTACATAAGAATTCTAAAATATGCAATGTTCAGAGATTTCTCCAGTATGTGTCCTTCCTCCACCCAGTGATGATTCAAGTTCAAAATCTGCCCAACCCAGTGAACCCACCACAAACGCCCCACCTCAGCCTTCTCTGTATCCACACAAGAATTTTCATGATGCTATACATCTGGTTAATGCAATTGTTCTAGAATGTCACTTGATTTTCATTTGGGTGAACAAAACATACATGTTCAAGGACTCCACTAAATGCCACTAAAACAGTGTCTCTGTCTCCATTTGGATGATCCACAGACCACCCACCTAAGACTCTCACCACACCTAAGGCTGCTCAGAGCTCAGCGCCTTCACAGGGTTACTTCAAATGTGCTAGCTTGACCCTCATACCCATCGCCACACTGCTCAGGCCACCTGTGCCATCCAGGCCCCAAACAAGGATAGCAGCTTCTCCATACTGGGCGACTCAAAGGTGCTGCAGGGCTACTTAGATGCCTGCTATCCCATCAGTTTACCTCTGTTCTTCCTGACACCAGGGTAGCTCTCACCTTATGACTCAGTTGCCAGGCCACTACCACTGGCCCAGGAGACAATATAAGTAACGAGCCCCTTCCCACCCAACTCAGACTGCTATAAGTGACTCTGCTTTTTCTTTTCCAATATGCCCTACCCACCAGAACCACTTTCGTTCTACAAACACCCTCAGATCCTTCATGAGAATGGAGCTGGAACACAGCCACATCAGAGCCCAGGACATGCTTGGATGTCAGAGGCTTGGGGAAAGCATTGGTCTTGTTTGTAATGAAGCTCGATCCTACTTTGTAGTACTCATGGTAGCTGCTCTTTGAGTCTGGCCTTCTCCCTCCAATGGCCCTTTCCCTGAGGCTTACCCAAGGTGGATGCTGACTGTACAATCATTGTGACCAGATGGTAGAGAACACAGAGAAAGCTCGGAGCCAAGACAACATAAATACTTCCTTTAGCCTTCTGTGTCACCTTGGGCATGCCATGTGACCTTATTCTTGACCTCAGTCCCTCTTTTTGGGAAATAAGCCCTTCATCTTGGAGGTCCCGTTCCCACTAGACATTCTGTGATGATATAAGGCGAAACCATGGTCCTTGAAAGGATGTCAGATTCAACTAGGTACACAGGCCTGGTCCACCTAGACCTGAGAGCTAACTTGGGGAGAGTAGAGGGTAGATGCTGGAGGATGTCTGTAGACAGGCACCAGCTATGCACCTCACCCAAAGGCTTGGGGTCAGGGGAGATCATCTGGAAGTGCAGGTCAGAAGACTATGAACTTCAGGGACAAGAAGAGTAAGCAAGCAAGAAAACTGTGGAAGGGGCCAGCTGAGGGTCTAACAAATGCTTCTGATCTTTCTAGAAAGTTCACTGTCACTTCTTCTTTCTCCACCTCTGACACCGAGTGGGAGTGTGTAGCATTGACCAGGGTCTGTGTGGAAGAAGGAGAAGATTATTTACCCAGAAAAACTTTCAATTGCTCATCTGGGGTGGTGAAAAGGAGAAGGGATGCTGGGGACCACTGGACTATTGGTACGTACTCCCCTTACAGCTCATCCTCTGGCCTTTCCCTTGGCTGCTCCCAAGTCATGGCTTAGCCCAGGCCTGGGTTGAGCCACTCCAGATTCCTAGCCCCACGTGAGGACTGCTTGGCGGCAGGCCCAGCATCTGGAACACACACTCCAGTGAGATATCTCTCCCACAGGAACTGGGAACTTCCAATCCTACCTCAGAAGGGGAATTTCCACTCTCTTCTCCCATTCTGCCTCTGACCTACCAGCTGGAAAGAGCATCCTTTGTTGACATAGTGAAGTGAGAGGGAGATAAGCAATAACTTTCTTTTCTTTGGTCTGTGATTTGTTTGTGATTCACACCCGGTTTCCTCCCCTGTGTTAACTGTGGCTTGTAGTGGCCAATTCACTTTCCAATAGTGACCTCCCAGGCTTGGTCCCAGGGCTCCACAAAGCCAAGGGCTTTCCCCTGTAACCATGGGCTATATCAGTCTGTGTATATCAGTCAGGAATAGGTTTCCTCTCATAGAAAGAGAAGGTGACATTACACACATTCTTTCGGGGGAGTTTTTGGGTCTCTGATTCCTAGGACTAACAGTGGCATCTCTCATCTTGTTGATGCAGGAGAAAGTCTGAGGAATGACTAGATTCCCTAGAAGACACACTCAGATGGGAGATGAGCGTCTGTGAGCATGAGGAAAACTCCTCGGAAGTCATAGTGAGAGGGTCTGGGAAGAAATGACTATGCAAAACTACTGTCTCTAGTCCTAAAATAATTCACATATTTGAGGAGAATTGAGTGAGCCCACAGGGAAAGGACTCAGCCAAACTCAGAGGGGTTTGGACACTAGTTGGGGAGTAGGAGAATGACTGGTGAGATAATAAATGACACAGTGATGCAGGCAGAGCAAAAAGAATGTCCCCAGAAGTACAGCAAAGCGTCACATGAGTGTCCCATCCTCTCTTTGTCCTGTCTTTTTCTAATTCTGCTCAAGAGTCTAGAATGTCCTCTCCTATAAAATCTCTGCCCTAGATTCTCTAGGAACTAATATCCATCATGAAACATTAAACCTCATGTCCGGAATCCGTGTACCCTGAATAGGAGCATCAGCTCCCTGTGTCACCTGTGTTACCTAAGAGTAATTAGGTATTTTGACAGCTAATTGTGCCTGGCTCCCAGTAAGCCATCATAACGCTGCTAATGACCACTTAACATGAATTAAATATAGTCATTTGTTTGATGTCGCTTATTTCTCATACAAAGAACTGCTTTCTTCCAAGAACTCCCGTTTCTTTATGGAGATTATCTCCATAACTCTCCGTGGAAGATGAGTCGTAGGTCCTTCCCTGCCCATCAGGATACTGTGTGGAATGAGGGAATCAAGGCGCTCAAGTGTTAGACTCTGCTCAGGCATGCCAAGGAGAGAGCTCTACTATTCTTGTAAATGAATTGGCTGAAATTAATTCTAAGGACTCGCAGATGTTATTGCTCTGATCCTACTGTTTCTGGAGAAATCTAGGCCTGAAAATCTGAGTAAAACAAGACATTGCATTTTCCCAAATATGGATCCTTGGCTCACTCATGGTACCTGGAAATCTAGAAGAAATCAAAGAGGCAAGCAACCACCAGTAGTAAATGCTGACCACAGGCTCATAGCTCATAGTGACTAAACCACGGGGAATGTTTCTCCATATCCAGTTAGCTGTCTGTTAGTTTGCTGGAGCTGAGTAACATGATGATAATACAGACCAGAGCTACCAGGGTCCCATTCCACTGGATTTCAGGGCAGTTACCTACAACCCTTCTGGGCCTCAGCTGCCTGATCTATATAATGGGGATTAACAATACCCACTTAACTAGAGCGGGGAAATTTAGAGACTTTGCCCAAACGTTCCTGCCATGGACTAAGCACTGTATGGGTTTTACACGGAAATCTCTTCTGCAACATGAGCTGATTTTATGGCTTCCCAGGTCTGGAACCTTACAACTCAGACAGTTGGATTCAATGTTATGAAGCTCTCCAGTTCTGCCATGTATCTGGAAACCACCAAATGGAATGAATGCCCCATTCAACAAGGAATGTTAAGCAAGGGCTTGGTGGACTAATTAGAGTCCTTTCCCAGGTCTGAGGTCGCTTGGGCCAGGGGCAAGCTGGGATATGCCTCCATCTCCCTGAGGACCTTAGGTTCCTTGCCCACTTCCCTTTATTTCAGTGAAAGCAGGTCCACTCCATTCACACTTGTGGCCAGTCTAGTATGACTGCTCCCCTTTCTCCCCTACGCCCCCCCCACATTCAACTTTATTTGCTCACAGCAGTGGCTGGAAAAAGTGCCAAATTCCAACCACAGCTTCTCTCTTCTACTTCCTGGAAACCTCCTGGAGTCTGCACTTACTCAGCAGATGCAGCCTTCCACTTTTCCTCACTCATTGATGATGCTGCCCTTAGGGACCAGGCTCCCAGCCTGACTCCTCCCACTGGCTTACTATAAAAGGCTGAGGCAGAGCTGCCAGAAGAGCAGAGAGACTCAGGCCAACCCAGAACCTGCCAGTTCTCTCTGAAGCCAGCTCTCTCTTCCTCCACCATGCCGGTCTCTGCAAGAACGCTTCTGTGCCTACTGCTCACGGTTGCTGCCTGTAGCATCCACGTGCTGGCCCAGCCAGGTGAGACCCCAGCTTCCTTCTCCTCACAGCATGTTACCCCAGTTTGGATTGTTATGGGCCATCACCCTTGAGGTGAGGCTACTGAAAGAAGGGCAAAGAGTCAACCCAGGTGCTTCTGGGAAGAGCCTGAACTAGAGTTTTATTCCTTCTGAGATCTAAAGTTGGAATCACATCTTCGTGCAGTTCCTGTTCCAGCTGCTTTCCTCCGTATTTGAGAACCTGGGTGACCAAAGACAGGCCTGGGTTGCTTCTCCAGATAGGGGAGGGAAATGGAAGAGACCTGAGACCTCTGTTTCACACAGTCCAGCTTCCAGAGGCAGCAGGTTAGCAGAGGGGGTTGGTGCTAAAGATACTCAGGACCAGACACAGATTTCAGGAGCTTGGAATAAGGTCCCCAGGTCATTTTCTTGTACTCTTGTAATTTGGCTTATTAGTTCTTTCTCATAACAGTCTCCAGAGTCACCTAGTTTTAATGGCACTCCTTTACCCAAGATTGTGAACTTACTTTAAAACACAAATATCTAAGTCAGTATGTCAGGGGTCAAGTCCCAGATCTGATGTGTCGGGGTTTACATCTACTCCTTCTCCTCATGGCCCTTCTCTTCTCTAAGGTCAGAAGAATCTATCTTGGTCTAACGTGCCCCCCTTTCTGGTTTATTCTCCAGACTCCGTTAACTCCCCACTCACCTGCTGCTACTCATTCAATGCCAGAAAGATCCCAGAGAAGAGGCTGGAGAGCTACAAGAGAATCACCAGCAGCAAGTGTCCCAAAGAAGCTGTGATGTGAGTTACACATACCAACCCTCTCTGGTCCAAAGTTCTTTCTCAAGAGCAAGGGACGGTCCTTAGTCACACACTCAGATCCAACAGCAACTCATTCCCAATGGGAAAACTGAGGCCAAGAAGGAACGAGCCATTCCCAGCAGCACTCTCTATAGGTGCTGTTCGGAGCGTTCCAATTTCATAAACGTACCTTGGAAAACCTGCAGGAGAAGCAGGCTGCTCTGAGTTCCCCTTTCTACCTGCCTTCCTCTTTTAGCCCTAAACAGCCCCTTCATGCATAGCCATTGAACTTCATCTGACTGTGTCTTCTCTCTTTCCACAGTTTCATCACCAAGCTCAAGAGAGAGATCTGTGCTGACCCCAAGCAGGACTGGGTCCAGGCATACACAAAAAAACTGGACCAGAGTCAAGCTAAATCAGAAACTACAACTGTGTATAAAACAGCACCTTTGAATGCTAACTTGACGCAAGCTCCTGCAGTTAATGTGTCTACTACTGCCTTTCCCACCGCAGACTCAAGAACTTCTGTAAGACTGACCAGAATGACAATGAACTAGTGTGACCTGGAATGTGATACCTTAAGTAATGTTAAACTTATTTAACTTATTGATGTTTCAATATCCCCTTCCCAGAATACTAGGATTTCTTAGATGCGTGACGTGGTTCCATTGTTTTCCCTCAGTGAAACCTGGTTCTCCACTTTGTTATGAGAGATGACTTTTGTAAAGGTGAATGGAAAAACTTTGTGCTTGAAATTCCAAGTCATTGTTTGAAATATTATTATAGAAATTGATATTTCTAATTATTAAGAGAAATAAATTATTTTTGTACATAGTCTGGCTTTGGGTGTTTTCTTTAGGGAAGTAACAAAGCTGAGATAGGCTCAGAGGACAACACAGGTGGGATACATGCTGTGGAGGAATGGGAGAATGAGCGGCCCAGTCTTTTGTACCTGAAGGTCTCATTTCAGTGCCACAGACTTTAAAACAGGGCTCACTAGTACCATTGTTCCAGTACCCAGTATTGCGTCTCAGTCACCTGCTTGACAAACACCCCAGTCCTTCCTGTCATGTGCTCCAATCACCCTTCAACTGGGATACATCACTTCTAATTGTAACTCTGCAGCTGATTCCCTAACTGCCTGGGCAATTCAGGCATGGGAGAATGGAGGGGAGACTTAATCACCTTCTATAAAAAGGTTATGTTAAGGCTTCGTAGAGAGAGGAAGACACAAAGTTATCCTTGGATAATAGTTAGAGGTTTTCTTCAGAAAAACACAGAAACAGTAAGAAAAAGAAAGGTAGAAGGAGGAGAATAGCTGAAGGTAAAAATGAGGGTGGTGTATGCACACTGAAAGGTGAAGAGAGAGACAATCAGATGAGGCCATGTGTATGTCAAGTTGCATCAGGGGGAGAAGGGAGAATCAATCAGATAGGGTCTCATAAGGAAGCCTGAATAAGGTTTTGAATGGGAAGGTGAAGGCACGTCCTGCCTCTGACCTTGTCCTTTAAAGGAAAAGTTGAAACTCTTTGGTCCAATGAAGAGGGATGTGCCCCATTCAGAAGCTCGGGGAGAGCTTCGAAAAATGCATCTTGATGACTTCATGCAGACAGGAAGAAGTAGAGAAAGTGATAAAATGATAGACTGGCCCATCCATATACGAGAGCTGAACATGGGGTGCAAGGGACAACTCTAGAGAACAATGTGCTGGACTGTGGGGGATGGCATAAGGTACAGACCTTTCCTGATCTTGTTAATGGGGCAGCTTCTCTGAAACCCGAATGTGTTTCCATTCATCACCACCCTGACTCCACACCCAGGAGCCTAGGCTGTCCATTCAAATGGATAGCTTGTTCTCTCTCTGAATGTCCAGTTGAGGTCTGTGGCATGGGACATTTAGACACAGACAGCCTCTCCACAAGGGAGACTGAGCATCTTTATCTAGAAATAAACTCTCTGTGGTGCTCACCTTCTCCATCTGGTGGGGAGAAAGCTACTGTCAAGCAAGACCCAGCAGTGCCTTTGGCAGCATATAGTGCTGGGAAGAACTCTGGCTGGCAGGAAGGACACTTGAGCTGACACTGACTCAGTCACTTGGGACAAAAAGTCTGTCAATTCCAGGGTGGGGGTGGTGCAGAGATAAATAGGGGCCAAGGTTCCTTTCTGATTTAAAAGCATGACTCCTGGGAAGTTTCCATTGATATATCTCATAGTTGGAGCATTCCTGAGCCTGACCAGACTTCCTGGCTGAAGCTGAGGGGTTTCTTCAAAGCTCCAAGGATGCTGATACATCAGACAGCAAACAATTTGTAGGGTTGTTGTGTGGAATTCACAGACCCTAGGTTCCATATTCAATGGTCCTCTGTGTTGATTACCAGTCAGAAAAGAAATTTCAAATCAGAGTGGATGCAAAGAGGCAAAGAGAGAATAAAGTAGAAATGAGTAGGTCTCTGCTCTGCAGCTTATAGAACAAGGGGTCTCTGATGCCGGGATGACTGACTGCAAGGGACCTGAGAGGAAGAAAGGGAAAGGGGAGGGAGCACATGTACTTACCCCCCCAAAGCCTGCCACCACTGCATTTGCAAGTCCTATTTGTTCATTGTTGTGAAATATTGACTTGGTTTCTTTTTCTCGAAGCAAGCAGAGGTCCCTTGGTCCTTGCACAATGAAACTGAACACAAAACATTGGCAGTGTTTAGGCACTCAAGGAAGCCAAGCAGGATGCATTCATTTCCCGTTGCTGCCAACACTTTATTCCAGAATGTCTTTATCCTTTCCCATCATTCTCAGGCTTCCAGTCTCTGTTTATTGCTCAATCCTAGAGCCATTTCTATGCTTTATTACAGCAGCACTCTGCTTCAGGTATCACACTTTGTGTTCATCTCTGATTGCCACTAACAAATCACCGTAAACCCAATGGCTTAAAACAACCAATACATTAGCAAACAGTTGGGTTGTTAAGTCTTCGCTGGGCCAGTTTAGTTGCAGTCCCTTAAAGGATTTACTGTTTGCAACTTCTAGAAACCACTTTCAGGTTTTTTTCTCTGTCTCTCTGTTCCTCTGTCTCTGTCCTTTTCCCATCCCTCCTTCTGCGAGCATAGTCTCTGCTTCTCTAGCCGCAGGTTTTATTGTTGTTTCGACTTTTTGAAAAAGGTTCTCACACTGTGACTTTAAACCTATTATGTAGCACAGGTTAGCCTTGAACTCACAACAATCCTCCTGCCTCAAACTATCCAGCTCTAGGGTTATAGGCATGCACCACCACACCCAGCTATAGTCACATCTCTCTAACCTTCTGACCTTCATGATTGTGGGCACATCTTCACAGCCAAGATGACCTTCCATGTCAAGGGCTACATTTTGGTTGCATCCACAAACCTCTTTGCGGGGTCAGGAAGGACACGTGTAGGCTCCAGGTTAGTATGCTGGCACTCAGCAGACAGAGCTGCCCTGCAGACTGCATGCCTAGGGACCAGGCAAAGGTTTATACTCAGTAGTTGGGCACGGTACTTGAAAGTTTGGTTTGATTTGCTAAGAAGATGGTCAGATAACCTTGTGGGTATCACCTTTTGTCTGGCACTTATAGATAACATACAGCAGGTGCTTTCTAAGAGACCCTGCACATGATGCTTTATCTAGACCATTCATGTGGTGTGGTTGAGAGACACTTAGGAGATCAGTGAAGCACACTTCTGGATGTGCCCATGAAGGTGCAGAGACTGGCCCATTTTCCTGAGGTGTTCAGCTTCATGGAGGAAATTGCTACTGGATTGCTGACTCTCCAGCATGCAGATGCTCACTGGAGGAATTACTCAGTCAACAATTATGAAACTCAATCTAATCAACTGTCTTTTATAATTACACACATTAATATGTGTGCATGTGTACATACATGTGTATACATGCGTGGATGTATAATTACATATAATATACACATGAAGAGAGCCCTAGCTAATACACATGAGTTTCTTCTAAAACGAAATCACATGGCCAGCCAGGTGACTCAGCAGGAAAAGGCACTTGCCACCAGGACTCACAACCTGATTTCAATTCCTGGGACCTATGTAGTGGAAGGAGAGCACCGATTCCTGCAAGTTGTCCTTTGACCTTCGACTATAAGCCATGGCACATGTGTGTGTAAGTAAACAAGTGAGAAGACAGTTTTAATAACTGTACTTTATTTTTAAGTGTGTGTCTGCATGTGGGTTGTGCACAGAAGCGCAGATGACTGTGGTGCCCCCAGGCACTGGATCCCGCTGGAGCGAGTAACAAGCAGTTATGGGCCACCTGACATAGGTGCTGAGAACCAAACTTGGGTTCCCTGCAAGAGCAGTAATTGCTCTTAGCCACTGAGCTACCTTTCCAGCCACAAAATATAAATTAGAAAAAAAACCTTAAGTGTAAAACTTCCCAAGTGAGAGGAGGGGCAAGCTCAGGCCAGCCCTCATACTTCAACACATGATTCAACATATGGTTCAAATGGAGCCCTGTGGTAATGTAGGCACCAGCCATCAACACAGGCCCTAGCTGCAGCAGGATCACCGATTGAGACATACCAGCAGCAGCAGTGATCCTGGATCCCACCATGGCAGCTGGTGGCAGCATAGGCCTCTCAGGTTGATATGGGCCTAGCAGTAGCACGGTTCTCAGACTCCAATATGGCCTCAGCTGGCAGCTGAGACCCTGGGGTAGTCACATGGCCTTTGATGGTAATAGGAACGAAGGACATCAACATAGAGCCTGCCTACAGTAGGCATCATCTTGGCCCTGGATAGCAGAGCAGAGCAGACCAATCCTGATCTGTATGGCCCTGACAGCAGCATAATGCTCAGGCACCAGCCCAGACCCAGGGCAGCTGCACAGCCGTGGATGGTAACAGGAGTCACAGACATCTATGCAGACCCTAGCTGCAGTAGTGCCATGGACTCAGACATGGTCCTCTGCAGCAGATGAGGCCAGATGACACCGTGCCCTCCGGTGGCAGTGCAGGCCACTTATATTGGCATGGACCAGCAGCAGCTCGTTTCTTGGACCCCAACATGGCCATAAGTGGCAGTTCAGATCCTGGGCATCCTTGTGGCCTTTCAAAAAGGAAAAAATAAAGACCTTGGTGGCACACTGGGATTGGGACATCTGCTTCTTGGTCCTCTTAGGCAGGTTACTGGATTCTCAGCAAGTGTTGTAGCCTCTGGTGTGGGTTTCCATGGTGGCCTTTGTTCTGAACTTGGCTGACTTACAGTTAGCAGTGAAAAGGAATAAGAATTCAGGAAAAAAAACTCAGAATGTTGTAGAATCTGGTGACACACACACACACACACACACACACACATATATATATAAAGTTTTGTGATTTTTAAAAATATCATCATCACCATCATCCTGTGTGTGTGTGTGTGTGTGTGTGTGTGTGTGTGTGTGTATACAAGTGTATGGTATATGTGAGCCACAGATCATGTGTGGAGCCCAGAGGAATATATTTTTGAGTGTTAGTTCTGTCCTTTTACCTTGTTGAGGAAACATCTCTCTTGCTCCTGCCACTGTAGGGTGTACTCTAGGATAGCTTACTTACGAGCTTCTGCATGATTCTCCTGTCTCCACTTTCCATCTCACCGTTGGAGTGCCCAGCCTATAAGTGAATGCCAGCATATCTCACTTTTTTATGGTTCTGAGGATAGACCCTCAGGCTTTCCACTATATAAAACAAATATTTTTACCCACTAAACCCTCACTGCAGCCTCTTATGCAATATTTGGGTACATGTATAAATTGCATAATGTTCAAATAAGAGTAAATATATACACACACACTGAAACAACTATCATCTTTAGATTGAAAACACTCAGAATCCTTTCTTCTTGCCTTTTAAATATGCACATAATTAATTAATTACAAATTATATAATATAACCATCAGAACTCCTTTCTCCAATCTAACTTGGTGTCTGCTATTTGACTTTATTCTTCTCTCCATCCCCATGCCCCACCCAGTCTTTAGTAACTTCTATTCGACTCTCAGCTTTCACTAGGTGAACTTTCATGGCTCTAACATGAGGAAGATCACATGGGACTGATTTTCCTGTGTCTGGCTTATTTCATGTAACATGATGGCATCCGGGTTCACAAAAGTGACAGGGCCCCTTCCTTTGGTGGCAATTATTCCACTCTATGCCAAATCATGTTCATCTATTTACCAACTAATGCTAAGCTAGCTGTTTCCATTTCTTAGCTGTTGTGGACAGTGCTGTGATAAGCATGGGGTGCTGATATATCTTGACATACTGATTCCTATTACTTTAGCTACATACCCAGGAGTGGGTTTTCCAGATCATATACTAATTCTAGCTTTTAATATTTTGTGAAACTAGCACACCATTCCTGACAATGGTTGCACTAATTTACATTGCTATGAACAGTTTCAAGGGGCCCCTTTTCTCCACATCCTTGCTAGCATTATTTATTTTTTACTTTTTGGAGGGAAGTGGTGTCTCACTGTGGTTTTTATTTGCATTTCCCTGATGTCTTCATTTTTTTTCGTGTTTCTGTGAAAAAAGAAAAAGAAATATTCTGACAAAGCAACTTGAGGCAGAAAGGGCTTCTTGGTTCCATCATGGCAGGGAAGCCAAGGCAGCTTGAAGCAGCTGTCCCAAACAGCAGAGCAGAGAGTGATAAAAGGTTGCTTGCTGCTCAGCTCTGTGTCTCAACTATGCAATCCAAGGCCCTAGCCGGGGGATGGTGCCGCTCAGAGTGGGCAAGACTTCCTGTTTCAATTAGCCTACCACAGTTAAGATAATTCCCACAGGCACACCCAGAGGCCCTCCTCCCAGGTAGCTCTGGAACTGTCACACTTCATGATCAGTAAAGTTGAGGATTCTTTCATTTATCTGTGTCTTTATTTGGGAAGTGGCTTTTGCAATGTACTATTTATGCATGTGGTGGTAGTAAGGAGACGAGATGGTATCTCCTATATCTGCTCCCATTCTGACTTAATTTGTGAATTTGGCAGATGATTGCTTCTTTTCCTAACCCTTACACTTGATACAAACATGGTTGGCTAGTTATTGACTCTATTTCCTATGCCTTGAGGTCTTATCCATAAACTCTCCCTAGTCCCACGTCATGAAACATCTCCTGTATGATTCCTTCCGTCCCTTCATGCTTCGGGTCTCACATTTTACATCTTTAACCCATTTGAGTTGATTCTCATGTACCACGAGAGCTGGGGCTTCCTTTTATTCTTCTAAATATGAATTTCTGGTTTTCCCATCACAATTTGTGGAAGACTACCTTTTCTTGAGAGCATGGCCTTCTCAGTTTTATTGAAAAGCATTTGGGTATGAAGGCATGGGAATGGATTTTTTTTTAAGTTTTGAACAATAAAGGCTTACATAAAGTGGTTTAAAGAAAGGAGATGGTTAGAAATGTGGAATTCTCATTCAAGCTTGGATCAGGTGTGGGTGAAGTAAGGACAGCAGGCAGGAAGGCACGGAGGGAGGGCAGAGGAAAAGATGCGACACGTCTATACCGGTAGATCAGAATAGCAAGTTGTTTGTTTGTTTCTGAAGGAATTGTATGGCTAAGATAATTGGAAGCCCAGGGTTTGTACCAGCTGTAAATTAGCTTCAGCCTTCTGCGAGCCAGCAAACAGCAGCAACAGCTACTAAAGAAAGACATGTGTGGCTTCACCCCCAGTATGGCCAATAGACGCAAAGGGACAAGTCAGAAGCTCATAAATGATGGGTCTTAAAGCCATGATCAGAGATGCTGGACCTGAGTACAAGATCAAAGGAGCATCTTTCCTGGTACCTATCTAGAAGTACAAGAACTTCTGGGTATTGTCTCTCTTGCTGGATTTCAAGGCCAAAAGTCCTGTCAGTGTTCTTCAAGTACTGTCTACATTGTATTTGTTTTAATAACAAGGTCTCTCACTGAACCCAAAACTCACTTATCATGTCATACTGACTTGCCAGAGGGCCCTTGAGGTCTTCCTATCCCTAACTCTGCCCCCAAACTGGGATTTCATGTGTGTGCTCCTGTGCTCAAATTTTAGGTGGGTTCTGCGGCTCAAACTCAGGTTCCCATGCTTGCATGGCGTGCTCTTTACCAACTGAGTCCTCTCTCCAGCCTCACTGCTTGGGTTTCTTTCAGTTTTGCTTTCCCAGTAAGCACTAATATTTCTTATTCCTAATCCCCGGGGCATACAAGTGTGTCGGGAATAGAGCAATGAGTCATTGCTTAAAGAACAATCATCAGTTTGTAATGTAAACTACAAAATTCACTTTTTAAAGACTTCATTCTCCCACTTAACTTTTAAAGCAGTGGCAAAAAGACAAACCACAAAATTCACTATATTTTCCATCTTTAAGTTTAGTTTATGAAATTAATGTTAACATCACTGGACAACAGACCTCTAGGCCTTTTACCTTGTAAAACCCAAACTATATACTCACTATACAACTCCCCACTTCATTCTTTGCCCACTATTTTTTTACAGTACTGATATTGGAGCCCAGAGTCTTGTATATGCTAAACTAATACTCTACCACTGAGCTTCTAACACCAATCTTTATTTTGATGTAAGTACTATAATGGGGTGAAGTGATAGCTCATGATGGTTTTGATTTGGATTTTCCTTTTCGTTCTTATTTGTTTACATATAGGGACTTAACACTAACCTCGGGGTCTTACACAAGCTTCCAATGACTAGCAATGGGGAATATCCTTTTCCATGCTTGTTGTCTATCACCCCTAAGGAACATCCATTGATACTCTTTGCCCCTTTTCAATTCAGCTATTTTTTTACTTTGTTTTGGTTAGATGCTGAGTTGTGGGAATTCTTTATATTAGCTGGATGATAATTCCCAGTTGTCTGTGATATGATTAGTGAATGTATTCTCTCAAGCCAAAGGTTGGATTTTCACATTGCTGCTTGGTTACTGTTTAGGTTTGTGTCTTTGCTATGAAGCCAGGGCACCCACTCATGCCTAGCATGCTCTACATCCCCAGGCTCTGGACTTTTTGACATGATGAATCAATCTGTAATGTAGATTGGCCCTGAACTCACAATCCTCCTGCTTCAGCCTCTCACATGCTGAGGGCTGAGACTAAAAATATATGCTTCACTTCCCTATGTTCTTTTACTTAGAAAATATATTTTCATAGCTAATCAGATATTTTGAAAACCACAAGATTCTAAGAGCCCCATGTGCTGTGTCATTCTATAACTCCTTCGAATAGGATTCCCGAGGATGGAACCTGGGCCCTTCCTCATTCTAAATGCTCTCTCTGCTTTTGACTTACAGACTTGGTTCTATAGCATGATTTTTGAAACTTGTCTGTAGGTTCCTTTACACTCTCTTTCTAAGAGATGTCATTTATGCTCTTGGAGATTTTCAGGCACCATGTAAAATATATGGTCTTCACAGTGAGATGCGGAAAACGAGGGATAGGAAGCAACCAATGAACAACATCTGGTCCAACATACAGCTATTTAAGTTCTTTCAGATACCAGACTTGGAATGAAGGCTTTGGAATGACCCCCAACCTCAACTATCATCTACCTAGTAAGATCCTAAGCAAGTACTGCCTAGCTGAGACCTGCCAACCTTCCTATCTGAAATCCGAATATAATTGAAAACTAAATGAAACACAAGCAATTGGAAAATCCTTTCCTTTCTTTTTTGTTTTTATGGCTAACATTTTATTACTCTACCTTCCGAGATTTGAAAAGCTACCCAAACTGTCATTCTTTGAGTGCATTTTTAAATCCAGCCAAATTTTTAGTGCCTGTTTCTGCACTTAGGAATCCTAAGAATTTGCTTAAAGAAAGAAATGAGAATCCCTTGACTTTTGACTTTGTCATCTCTGTTTCCTTCCTCATTCTACAGAAAGTGTTTACTTTCCGAGGATCTGAGCTGATAAGAATATCCAGAATTCACAATACAGCATTCTATCTGGACAGAGCCACTACCTCATTTCCCATTCCTGGTGTTAAATGGAAATATGACAGCCTCAAATCTCACACCCCTCTGATTCATTCCAAATGAAGTTCCCTCCCTATTTGCTGCCCATAAATGAGGAGGTAGAGCTGTCGGAGAGCAGAGGCCAGGCCAGCTCAGAATCTGCCAGCTCTCGCTGAAGCCAGCTCTCCCTTTCTCCACCATGAAGGTCTCTGCCATGCTTTTGTGCCTGCTTCTCACAGCTGCTGCTTTCAGCATCCACACACAGGCCCATCCAGGTAAGAATGGCATTGCCTTCTTTTCCCCTGGAGCATCCTGCTTCTTTTCTGACTTTTCATGGGTCATTGCAGAATGAGGGCTACCCATAGTCTCAATGGAGGGCAATAGAAAGGGCATGAGGCCAGCCTGGGGCCAGAGGCAGGACTTGAATCTAATCCCTGCAGGACTCATTTGTGCAAACAAGATAGTTCCTGCATCAGCTGCTTCTTCAGTGATGGGGTTCTGGGTCATCAAAGAGGGGTCTGGGGTTGGGTGTGTTCTCAGGTAGAAGATAGAATGGAAGAGTCCCAGGGTCTAGTATGTGCTTCAGCCACTCAAGCTCCCAGTGACAGCAGTTCTATAGAGGCTGTGTCTACGAGATGCTCACAACTAGACACAAAGTTTTCTGATCGAAAAGGGGGACTCGGAACTATGGTCTTCTTACTCAAAGGAACTGGGTCACTATGCTAATGCTTTCCAGTGTCATCCAGAATTGTTATCAGCTCTTCTTGACCCTATTGACTGGCATATAACCCATATGGATAAGAAAGACTTGAGGGACATCCTAAAGAGGAGAGACATGATACGCAAGGGTTGGGAAACTTCTCCTTTTGTCTTTTCTTACCTCCTTGATTGCCTTCTACCATCCCATGAATCATAAATGTGAGACCCAAAATCCACCACAAAGAATCCTTTCTTGTTCTTTCATTGTAGGTGGGATCAGCTCACCCACATGCTGCTATGTCAAGAAACCAAAGATCCCCAAGAAGTATCTCGAGAGTTACAAAAGGATCACCAGTAGTCACTGCCCCTGGGAAGCTGTGATGTGAGTACACACCACCTGCCTTTGTCCATCAGTGCTAAGTCACCCCCAGAGGCAGTGGATAGGACCATACACTCAAGGCATGGAGACTCTAACGCAAACTCAGATAACCTCCAATGGGAAAACTAAAACTCAACTCTTCAGAGTCATCAGTTCAGGACTTCCCTCTCCATTCAGGAGCCACGGGAGGTAGGTGGGGCTTACCTTTGGCAAGTGAAGAATGCATCTTTCCATTAGGTCCTTCCTCTGACTTATGTTTTCCTTCCTCCACCCCTGGGGTAGTGTCATCAGTTTGGGGCAATGCACCAGGCAGGTACTCACAGAATAAGTCACATATTCTCTAACAGAGCATTCTCTCCACAGCTTTAAGACCAAGAGGGGTGTGGAAATCTGTACTGAAGCCCATCAGCAGTGGGTCCAGGATGCCATGAAGTACTTGGACATGAAAACCCAAACTCCAAAACCTTGAAGGCTCATGCCCGAACAGGAACCAACCTAGGAGACAAGAAACAAAAAATCTGAACCCTTGTCTTTTCTGAGAACTGTGGTGAGATGGGCTGATTCTGTTTCTAAGGGATAGAAGCTGTCTGAAGGAATGTGAAGCAACCATACTTAAGGAATTATCTCTAAGTTATTAATTTTTTATTTAATTTGCTATGCACTTTAGTGTGATTTGAATGTAAAGCCCTGAACACTTTCCGTCACTTTAACATTTTATCTGCAGAATACTTTTCCCCATTTACTTTGCTCCAGTATTGTGAAGGAACTTTGCAAGAATCAGCACAAAGATATTATTCCAAAATGTTTAGGATAAAATAATAATGTTATGATACTGTGGAATTGTTATATGTATGACTATTGAATTTTCATATAAATATATTTTTTACATAAAATCCTATCTTTGATGCTATTTTTTAAGGAACAAAACAAAGTTGGAGGGATAAACAGGGTGGCAAGGATCAGGGAATGGGTGCAGAGGGAGGGGCTGTAGACCAGCAGGGCATGGGTGCAGAGGGAGGGGGCTGTAGATGAGCAGAGCATGGGAGCAGAGGGAGGGGCTGTAGATGAGCAGGGCATGGGTGCAGAGGGAGGAGCTGTAGATGACTGAACTTAGTTGGGAAAGCCAGACAGGCTGGGATCATTCAAAACCAGGTCCAGTTTTGACTCTGACAGCTGACATCAGCCTAATCATGGTACCAAACACCTTTTCACTTCCCAGAGCTGTGGCTTCTCACACAACATATTGCACCAGATTCCTACCTGCTTGGTCTCCTCACAGTCCCCCAGTCCCTCCAGTCCAGAATATTACAGACATTCTAGCTTTCAGAATAGATATGTTGGACCAATATGACCTTGAAAATTCCCTTCCACACCTGGGAACCATAAGTCTTCAAACAGTTCTGTCCCAGCCAGTCAGAAGGTGGTAGGGGAAATGAAGACAGGGCACTTCACATAAGATTCTGACAGACCCCTGCACCTTCCAGCTGAGCCTCCACTAAAGCCATGGGGAGAAACAGAAGGTGTCAGGAGAGAGCCCGCACCTTCACGGCAAGTAGCCAATGCACCGGTGACCATGCTCCAAGGCTCCAGCCAGATCTAATAGAGCTTTCTCCCTCTCCTGTAGCCTCCAGTCAGTTGGTTCTCATCTCAACACAGCACCAAGCCGTGCTTCAAATCCTAAAACAGCCACCAGGAGGCAGACTAGCTTCACCTAAATTATTATCTTCCTGTCATTTCATAGCCTTGAAAGTGGAGTTGAAACAAAGTCATACATGTCACACCACAATGATATTCAACAAGCCCTATGGTTCAGGTCAATGTTAAGCAGATCACAGTGAATGCACAGTTAAGAGCGGAGGGTCTCCCAGTGTCAAGGCCAAAAGAATCAGCTCACATGACCTATGCCAAATTTAGCACTGCCTCTTCTATTTTTCTTCTTTCTCTTCTCTTGGTTTTTTTTTTCCTGACTTGATTGTTTTTGTTTCCTTGTTTTTTTCTTTCTGTTTTTTTTTTCAGCCAAGTGTCATGTATCCTAGATTGGCCTAAAATTCAATATGTAGCAAAGAATGATCTTGAATTCTGATCTTCCAACCTCTCCTCCAGCTGTGGGATTACAGTTGTGTGCCCCTGCAGACAGTTTCTGCAGTACTGGGGATCAGATCCAAGGCTTCCCACATGCCAGGAAAGCATTCTACCCATCTAGTGAGATACACCACTAGCCTACATCTTCATTTTAAGGATTTAAAAATAATCTTGTTTGTCTTCATCTATGCCAATAGTCCCTTTTCTCCTTTAGGCATGAATAACTGGAGAGAAATCCCAGAATACGACCAGAAAGAGGGTGAGCCAAAGTTGGGCATCGAGGTCAATGGAATTCAAAGATTAGATGGGTTATAACCACTAATGTGCCTAGTAGTCTTGGGTAGTTACTAACCTGACAGGTCTCTATAAGTGGGAGTGTACAGTAGCTCCACAGCCCTCATACTGGCACCAACATCACTCCAAAACATAACAAACATAATCCATCCCAGATGTCCAAGTGCCACCACCAAAGACACTAATCAGTTGTCGGTGGGGAAGATGTCCCTTTTGCCTTCTAAGGAGTTCTCCTATGGGTCTGGGGATTATTGGTAGGACACATTTGAGGGTCCCTCATATTCTTTCTTTCTATATTACAGGACTTCTCCTGTCATCTCTGCTTTAGAAATGAAGGGAGTCATTTGCCTGAAATTTCTCCCTTTTCGTCCTAAAGTGGCAGAGACCATGAGCACCCACCCTACATTCACGGACCCTTCCTTATTCTCTAGCACAAATTGCATTTATTTGGTGGTCATACATCTAAATGTCAACTAACTTGGATTGAAATGATGTAAGGTACTTTAGTGCCTGCAAAACGCCTACGCTTCCAGCCTTGGGACCCTGAGATCAAGGTATCCCACGGGGTCAATTTCTAGTGAAGAAGTCCATATTTCTAAATTATTGGTCATTGCTTATAGCCACAAATTAAAAAGAAAAAAGAAATGATGAAGGCCCATGTTCCAAAGCACGAAAGCTGTTAGAGTCTGTCCACAGAAATCTTAGCTCCAAACAGAAATTTTGTAAAACGTGTGTTGATAGTATGCTGATTGCTTCTGTCTGCATTTGTCAAGTATTGCTGTAAGGAAAACAGTTTAGGAAAGAACTGACTGTCCTTGAGCTACAGACAAGAGAATGAAGCCCACAAATTCAAAGATTTACACTTCAGAAAATGCAGTCTGTGTGGGTGCAAATCTCTGTCTCTGTCTCTCTCTCTCTCTCTCTTTGTGTGTGTGTGTGTGTGTGTGTGTCTGTCTGTCTGTCTGTCTTTCCCCTCCTCTTGTGTAAAATCCTCTTCACTGGACGAAATGACAGGGTAAAATTCAGATACAAAATATAACTTTGTTTATGCAAGCCTAATGTCTCACTGAGAAGTGAGAAATGACACCTTCTTGGAGGAATGGATGGGGGGGTGGGGTGGGGAGATGGTGGGGGAAATGGGAGGACAGGAGAGACAGGGAACTGCGATTGGTATGTAAAATAAGATTGCTTTTTAATTTAAATAAAAATGGAATAAAAGAAGTGAGAAATAAGGCATACATTTAGGAACTGGTTGAGTACCAAGAAGAGAAACCTCCAAAGGTATTGAAAAAAATCATACTAAATTATCAATGAAACCATGAGTGAGCCCAGACTAAAAGTTACTGTCAATTCAAAATGAGCATAGTCCCCAAGACTGCAGAGCACCCCCAAGATAAATAGCAGTTACATGAGGGCCTTGTGAAGGAATACTAACCAGTGGAGTAAGGAACCAAATGGTGTAAGCCACTTTCAGACCTGGTCCCTACAAACACACCATAATTGAAGTATCTCCCCTATCGTGGTGACCTTAGGGTAATGGGACTCAAAGATTAGACTGTGCCTCATCTCCCTAGGCCCCCACAAATCAAGATATATAGACTATGAATAGCTCTCACACTAACATCAGTATCACTTAGATACTTATAAACAAAACACAGAGGATAGCAACAACAAAGATTCCAACAGGGAGTGTTGGGCAGAGAAGTTGACCCTTGCCTGAATGAAGATATATGAATTTAGACTTTCTTTAAAAATACCAGAAGCACTGGGACTTGACAAAAGTAGTGTGGGCTGATTCTTTGAGGGCTTGAGTACAAATTTTGAGATCTACCTTCAATGCCCCATTCAGCAGTTGCCAAGGCAAAAGAAAGAAAATGAAGGATCTCACCAGGGCAACCAGAAGCCAAGATGCAAAAGACAGAAGAGTGTTCTTAGAGGTAAGAGGCAAGCCTAGAATGGCTGTGGCATTGCTGCAGAGCCCTGTCAATCACGGAGCTGGATGCGCTATGCTTTCCTTCTAAAACCTTACATGCTGTGTAGAGATGATTTGTTTCAGCACACAGGGCACTGGACAAGATGGATCCAAATCCACATCTGACAGAGAGGATCAGCCATCCCCAAGGGACCCCACACACTTTAGATGATGATTGCTGTGTCACCATAGGAACTGAGCCATCACTCTTAGGGATGGTTGACATTCATTGTCAGCTCAACGGGGTCTAGAAGCACTTAGGAGACAGATGTGTGTGTGTGTGTGTGTGTGTGTGTGTGTGTGTGTGTGTGTGTGTGTGTGTGTGAAGGAATTGCTACATTAGGTTAACTGAGATGGGAAGACCCTCTGTAAGTGAGGGTAGTGCCACTCCAAAGGGTGGGATCTAGCCTGAATGAAAGACAGAACATGAACTGAGCACCAGTGTCCATCTCTCTCTACTGATGCAGTGTGATCAATTGCCCCACATCCCTTCCACCCCGATGGACTGAACCCTCACACTGGGATCTAAAACAAACCTGTCTTTCTTCAGTTGTTTTTATTAGGTGCTTTGTCTCAGCAATGAGAAAGATCATAGCTACTATAGCTATGTTCTGTCTATGGGATGTGTGGGAAGGACAGACTGATGGAAACATACTCTGCAACAGGCAGGCATACATGCTCCTCTTAATTCCTTAGTTTAGAGTCACACCAGAGTCATACAGTGAGGAGTCAAGGCCAACGGCATTCAGGCAGAAGTGATGTAAGCTGTTTCCATGCCTGGTTCTGTAAACTATGTCTCAGTAAATGTAGAGACATCAGTCCCAAGTCACTGCTGTGGTTTTCACTCATCCTTAATCTCTGAAGCACTATTTTGCAGAAAGTAAGTTGATTAAGCATTATCCAGCTGCAATGCAACTACAAGCAGGTGTTGCTGAGATTGGACAGAGATTGGTACTATTGTTACTGGAGTACTGGCTGGTATTACTGTGGCCAGCAGGTTCAGGGATCTAGCTGCTGTGCACCTCAGTGTCCCACCTTTACATAAGAGAAGAGTCGATAGCCCCAAAGAGATATGTGTAATCATGAAATAATGAGAGGATTTCAAATAAAAAATTTGGGGCTGGGGAGATGTCTAAGTGATTGAGATCATATGTTGTGTGATCATGAAGACAGGGTTTGGGAATCGAACACCAGAATACCAAGTCATGCATCCCCCTCAATACGTGTAGCCCCAGCTTCAAGATGGGGGGTTGCAGAGACAGGAGAATTGTTGGGACATCACTGCAGAGAAAACATGAACCTCATGTTCAAGGACAGCCTCTGCCTCAAAGGACTAGGTGAAGAATGACAGAGGAGGACACCTGATACCATCTTCTGAACTCCATGTTCCCACAAGTGCACACAGAACACTCATACAAACACATGTGCGTGTGCACACACACACAAACAGCAATAACAACAACAACGAACAAACAAATAATCTTTCTTTAAAGAAAGAAGTCTATGTTTTAGTCAAGCCAACCCTGGGAAAGGGCCTCCCTTTCATAAATGGTTTCACAGAAGAGGAAGAAAATTTGATTTCTCGAAGTCCCTATTTTCCTCTTTTAAAAGTGTTCTCAATTAGAAAACCCGATGCCTTGGTTGGTTTAGACTTTACAGGTTAATGTTGTAAAAGCCTTCTATTCCCTAAACGTTGGGTTCATTTTCCTTAAAAAAAAACAGCAGAAAACTTTATTCATGGCCTCAGAAACTCTTGAGAACAGAGGTCTTTCTTTGTTCCTGTTTTGCACAAGATTAAACCAAATGTTTTGTTGCTGTGATAAACAACATGACCAAAAACAACTTAAGGAAGGGAACGTTTGCATAGGCTTATACTACTGGGCCACAACCTATCATTGAGGGAATTCAGGACAGAACCTGAAGCAGAAACCATGGAGGAATATTGGTTACTAATCCCCTCTCTTGCTCATTCTGCTACTTTTCTTATACAGCCCAAGACCCCTTATACAGGGAGGCACCACTCACAGTGGGCTGAGTCTCCTTCACCAATCACCACTCAAGACAAATCCTGAAAAACATGACCACAGGCCAGTCCTACAGAGACAGTTTTTCAGTTGGCATTCCCTCTTCCCAGGTGGCTCTAGATTCTACCAAGTTGACAACAAAACAAGCAGCACACGCAGGCAAGCATTATAGTGCAGTAGAATCGTCACAGTATAAGAAAGGAATCAAGAAAGGTGTTAGAGCCACTACCCCTAAAGTGCATAGAAGAGACTTTGAGTCTTTACCTTTGGTCCCAGACCTCAGTTTTCAATTCTCCCCCTTCTTCCCTCCCTCCCACTCTCTCATCTCCCACCTCTCTCTTCTTTTAAATAAAGGGACGAAATAAAAATACTTGTCTACATTTCTTTCAAGACTCTATGGGACTGACTATGCTCTTGCTGTCTTTTGTTTGTTGGGGATTAAATCCAGACCCTGTGTGTGCTAAGCAGGCTTTCTACTGCTGAGCTGAAATCCACCCCGTGTCTTCTTGGACACAGTAGATACAATCTGGAGCTGAGAAAGTCAAAGCCAAGAGCCCAGATTCCAGGGACCTTTCCCTTCCTTCTCTGCATTCCTTAAAGAAACACTGAAGAATGCAAGATTGTGTTTCCCCTGGGGGACATAGAGCCTGTCCTTCTCTGACCAAACCCCTCCTTCTCAGTTCACCAGACACAGGAGCACATTACAGGTGAGTAAGGTGTCCTTTCCTGGTGACTGCTGGGAAGCAGAGAAGGGCCAGGGGAGCCCCACTTCTGACCCCTCCCATTTTCCAGGAACAGCCAGGCAGTTGGATGGAGCAGCTGCTGAACTTGGATGTCTCAACATTATTTTTACTGATTCTCATTGAGGTTTCTGGATTGCTATCAAAATCCAGAGCTCAATGAGAAAAGTAGAAAAAAAAAGTTACTCTATACCCCCAACTGGACTATAAAATTATTCCTGCTAAGTGTGTACAATCATTTAATGACATCATCCAGACACCTCTGAGGTCAGGAATGTTATAAATATCTTACATTGACATAATTTCTGGAATGCCAGGCCTCCCTCATGTGCAACACAGGAATTCCTAAAGCTGTCTCAAGGGTATGCTGTCTTCCTTGGAAGTAGGGGGAAATCTAAGAGCCAAGTGGAGGAGGAGATCATCTACCTAGACACAGTCTCTTTCTAGCACCCCTTGGCCCATAAAATCCACTTTCTAATGACAAATGCTTAGCAGCCAGGCACTGAGAACCTAAAATAGAGATGTCGATTCTTTCATGTACTTTCTTTCACTTTTTAAAAAGTTTTTAGATTTATTTTAATACCAAGCACAGTTTTCCCATCCCTCCTCTCTTCCCATTCCCTTCCCCTCCTTCCATCTATCCCTGACCCCATCTGCTCTTCCTCCTCCGTTCAGAAAGGGTCAGGCCTCCCATGGGAGTCAGCAAAGCGTATCATATCATATTATATCATATTGAGTCAGAACTAAGCTCTTCCCCCTGCATCAAGGCTGGGCAAGGCATCCCTGCATTGGGAATAGGTTCCAAAAACCCACATCATGCACCAGGTTCTGATCCCACTGCTAGGGGCCCCACAAACAGACCAAGTTACACAACTGTCACCCACGTGCAGAGGATCTATGTCAGTCCCATGCTGGCTCCCTGGTCTAGAGTCTGTGAGCTCCCATTAGCTCAGAGGCCAACTCTCTCTGTGAATGTCCCCATCATGATCTTGACCCCACTGGCTCATACAATCCCTCCTCTGTCAACTGGACTCCCTGAGTCAGTTGGGAGCTCCAGCAGCACAACCCAGGGCTTGGCTGTGAATCTCCACATCTACTTCCATCAGTTACTGGATGAAGGCTCTCTGTTGACAATTAGGGTGGTCACCAATCTGATTACAGGAGAAGGCCAGTTCTGGCACCCTCTCCACTATTGCTAGGAGTTCTTATCTGGGGTCATCCTTGTGGATCCCTGGGAGTTTTCCTGGCACCTGGTTTCTTGGGCCCCTCTTATAAGATATCTCTTTTATTATTCTCCTCCACCTTCCTGCTCCCAACTTGACCAACCCTATCCCCAATGTTCCCATCCCCCATCACCTCCCCTCCAACCCCTACCCCCAGTTTACCCAGGAGATCTCATCTATTTCCCCTTCCCAGGGAAACCCATGCATCCTTCTTAGGGTCCTCTTTGTTACCTAGCTTCTCTGGGGCTGTGGATTGTAGCCTAGTTATCCCTTGTTTTACATTAAAGTACTTTCTATATTACTGGGTTTAATCGTCATAGTAACCCTTTGAGTTAGGCTTGGTTATCCTTCCCATCTTAGCCTACTAGGAGGGTAGATAAGCTACCTATAGCATGAAGCTTATCAGTAACATAGCCATGGCATTTCAGGCATCCTAGATCCACTATTCCCCTGATACTAGGCCACCTGGAACTGAGCAGCAAGAAACAGGAAAGATAGATCGAGTGTGTTGGCTTCTATTTGGCTCCTTTTAAAGTAATTGCTGACTAACTGCAGATGGTGCTTGTAAGCCAGAAAGATCACTGTAGTCCAGTGCTTAGGGCAGACGTCACTAGTGGACCAGAGTACTGCCTTTTTCTAACCCAACTCCTTAACACATCTTCCCATGTAACCTTTACAGATCAGTCAATTTGATGTGGGACTTCCCCAGAAAAAGCCAGGAACCAATCACATGGTGCCCCTGTGCTAGCTTTAAACACAGTAATTTACTGCAGCTGCAATATTTAAGGCATTGCGTCTCCTACAGCTGCTTCTACATAGGGCCTAGGGTTTTGCATAGAGGAATATAAGCAGTTAGTTCTTGTGTTCCTTGTCTGTGATGTGTTGAAGCCATTAGACACCTTGTCTGCTGTGTGTTCAGAGGATGGGGATAAACTAGAAGGCTGTCTTTCTATGTGTCCCTTGAGTCCTTATGATGTGAAGACACCAGTCACATGTTCTGTTACACGAAAACCAGCTCCAGAACAATATATTTGCTATGCAGGAGTTTTATTTTAAATGTTTTTTTCTGTTACTTCCTAGCAAGTGCCTAACTCTTGTTTCTTATCCTCAATTAATCCTAGTTTAGGTGTTTGAGTCACCTGTCAACATTTTTGTTGCTAACAGTGAACCCTAAATGTGAAATGGAATAAATGGAAAGATGTTTTTGCAACTAATGACTATTTTTTACATTTTCAGAGGCCTTTGGATAGCAATCAAAAACTTACTATTTTATTTATCAGAAGAGCTTCTTAGAATGATTATATTCAATTGTTATTCTTATTGATGATGGCACAGGAAGTGGCAAAAGGAACAGGTAACCATCATTGCCCATATTAAATTTGTATAAGGTTTTCTGAAATTGTACTTTCATGTGAGGTGCCTAGAGGTATTTTGTTGTCTTTGTTTTCCTGTTGTTGTTTTTTTACCTGATTATTGGAGGCGCTTTGCCCTAGGACTCTAGGCAATTATAGCAGATTGTTATCCGTTGCTATTTTGGTTTTTAATATTTAAGATATTTACCCAGTCATGTCTTTTTCCTTCATTTTAATCTACCATCTTCTAGATCAGCAATTTTCAATTAGGTATGGCTATCAAATTCACTTAAGATGTTTTTATTGAAATGAAGATTTTAGGGGTCTTGCTTTTGTGGGGGAAAGTCAAGGTCAGAAGGCATTAACTTATTTTTTTTCTGAAAGTTCCTTGTCAGAAGTGGTGGGATCTGTACGGATCAGATGTTTTGGGGTTCTTGAAGTGCTGTGCTCAGGGTGAGCCAGAGCAAAGCAGCCAGAGGTTTTGTCCAAAAGCACAAAATGGACAAGGCACAGAGTAGATCCAGTGCAGATGTCCTGTAAGTAAGCAGTGGGCACTCAGTGAGACGGCTCCGGAGGCTCAAGTCAGCATACTCCCTGGCTTTCCTTCTGAGGGTCCAGCTGACTGACAGGGCAGGGGCATTGGATAGTTTCATTTTGATTGGCAGGCTTAGGTTGTGTAAGACTTTTCTTGCTGCACATAGTCCTTCCCCGTGATGCATCTAATTTTCATCATATACATACCCACTCAGGCACAGGATGGTAGAGATTTTTCTCTAAAAGTTCATTCTGGGAACATAGCTTGCCCATCCAAGACAGATACACACTGCTCCTGGTTCCAGGAGGCATACTAGAATGTATTTGAATAGTTGCTAACCAGGAAAAGGGGGATGCTAAGGAATTGGTAGGGATTACCAGGGCAAAGGAAGCAGTTACTTTCTTTGGAGAAGGATGTGTACATACTAAGATGGTGTGTGTGTGTGTGTGTGTGTGTGTGTGTGTGTGTGTGTGTGTGTATCTCAAACCAAGTGTGATCCTAGTTTTCTAAGATATTCCTACACTCGCTGTCTCACATGATGTTAAGTTCCTGGGCACTAAGATTATATGCCCACTGGATTATGTAACAAGGACAAGCAAGACTATCCTGCCTGTTTTCTGAGTTACAGACATGCAGCAATGTTCACACCTAGGGCACTAAACTCTTTCTGCTTCTAAGTGGGCACATTCCGGGGACTTTATTGGCTTCCAAAACCCTCCAGGCCACCAGTAAACACAGAGACCAAGGAGGACTCTGAAAATCCACTGGTTTCCCCATGTCACTTCATTCTCTGGCTTCTTTTTCATGCTGTGTAATGATAAGTTACATTTCATAATCAAGTAATCTCTTCCTTTTTCACTCCCATCCCCAGGCAGATGCCAAGTCCCACCCATGGATTTGTATTTCTTCAGTTTGCTGTCTTACCAAGAACTGGCCTGTGCTCCACTGCTCAAGACCCCTCCTTCATGACCTTGTGCAGGCAAAGTCTTCTCTGGAAGCTTCCACCCACTCTGCTCCCTATAAAGGTAGGCAGAATAGCCAGCAGAGCAGAGAGCCTGAGACCAACACAGAAACTTGCAGCTGTCTCCCTCCACCATGCAGATCTCCACAGGGCTTCTGTGCCTGCTGCTTGTGGCCACTGCCTTCACCTCCCAGGTGCTGGCTCACCCAGGTAAGTTCCTTCCTCCCTATTGAGGCCAGCCATTTCCTAATCCAAATGCCAGGACGTTTTTCAGAGACTCACTGCTAACTCTGCAATTCAAAAATGGGACAAGGGACCCTAATCAGTCAAACAGCCAGAATTGGCATGGTCTCTGTCTCCCTCTCTATGTCTCTCTCTGTCTCTCTGTCTTTGTCTCTGTCTCTCTGTCTCTGTCTCTCTGTCTCTCTCTGTCTCTCTGTCTCTCTGTCTCTCTGTCTCTCTGTCTCTCTGTCTCTCTCTCTCAGGATTATTGAGGCAAATGCCAAGTACATACACAGTCTCCCCTCACACTGTCTGGGTATGGCACAGTGAGAATTTGTATAGCGTGATATAGAAGGACCCATTTAGGGAGAAGAGTTTCTACAGGATTCTAAGAGAAAAACAATGGGAAAACCAGGAAGGGACCCTGAGACACCCTCTCAAATGGATTCATCTTGACTCTATTTAAGAACCTGTTGTAGGTGTTTGTGTCTTACCTCCTTTTCCTATCTTTGGATGACTTCCTTTTACTGGGTGTGAACTAATGCAAATCAACAATGGCTCATAGCGAGTAATATCAACTCATGTGCTCGGCTTTTGTACAATATACTTAGGTTCCCGGGCTGGGTTGGGGAGCAAAGGGGAAGAGTGCTCAAGGGCTCCATAGGCAACACTTGCAAGCTCAGAAGTTTCACATGCCATTTCATCCTCTCTCTCCCTATGGACAAAACTGACTAAAGCCGCCAGCTCAGAAGTTTTACATGCCATTTCATCCTCTCCCTATGAACAAAACTGACTAAAGCTGCCAGCCAACAAAAATGGCCAAGAGTGAAAGCCCACTTGTGCGCAGAGAACAGACAATGGATAGTATTTGATGGCTGGTTCTGAGACTATCATATCACTGTGTACTCCTCTTAATGACAATAAAAGTGTATCAGAGTGATGGGGCCTTTTCTGTGCCCTTGTGTTCTGGCAAGGAAAGAATGATAGCAAGCCAAAGTAAAAGAATAGATGGAGAAAGAGAGCACAAAATATCAATTCTAGTGTTCAAAACCTTCAGCAGAAAATGACTAGGTGAGCCCCTTTAAGGCAGTCATCTGGGGCTCCCAACAGATAGGGTCTCTCGAGTGAGGCTTCCAAACCAAAAAGCAAATAATAACCCACAGAACACTGCTAAACGGGGAGCTCATAGCACCCATCTGAAACTGACTGGGAAGTAGGAAAAGGGAGTTCCCTTTTTGTACTTCTGTGGATGAGCTTCCCACAGCTGAACATCTGGCTTCTCTTCCCAACAACAAGTACTTTTACATCCGGGATAAATGATAATAACCTCTCTTGGCAATATGTCACTTTTTAACTGTTCTTAAGGGCATAATATTTCATTCCTGGGTGTCTGGCTGTTCCCCCTTCCCTGTCAAAGAGTTCAGAGGTTAGGGGACTAGTCCATTCCCAAGCAAAGAGAGCTTGAAGAACTCTGTGAGATTAGACATGATTTTTGTCAGAAACTGAGGTGTAGGGGGTGGCAAGTCCACTTCCAGAGCCAGTTTCCAGTGATCTCAAACAACACATAACGATTTAACAATATAATGTACAGTGTGTTCAGCTCTTAAATTGCCCACATGTTGTTATATGGTGCTGCCATCTCTGCTATTTGGGGACAAATAAGGTGGATTGATTTAATACACTGTGGGATGAATGTACGGAACTATTCTGCGTGACCTGGCAGCACGGTGGTCAAGAGTTAGCAGCCTTTTCCTGCATCATTTGAAGTTTTAGGGCTTAGAATCCAGATGGCATCAATCATAAATGAAGGACCAAAGAAACTAAGTAGAATTAAAATAGTAAAATGCTGAAGGATCTACTGTCTTATGAATGATTTATGGAAGAAACATACCTGATTAGCCATTTAAGGAGGCAGGGAGTGTCAGGAACTTTTTGCTGACAGATAAATAAATGGGTATGCATGGGTGTTTATCTGGAGTGGAGGGGTATCTTTTAAGGGAAAAGCATAAACCTTCAGCTGCTTATTGTTTTATAGTGGGCCTTTCCTCTTTTATAGTTTTGACTGTCTTATGGAACATAGGGCTTAACACTGGCCAGGTGAAACCAATCAGTACTGTTACGAAATTTGACAGCTTGCCCCTTTTAAACTGACCAAAGCCAGTCATTTGCATGACTGTATTTACTGTGGTTATACTAACTTTTATGTTGGGTGTTTAAGACCGTGTGGTTAACCACAGAAAAACTCCTCCTTATGTCACAGGATACTCCTTAGGGGATTGCTCTTGGGTGCTGGGAGAAGCGCCTTGGCGCCATTAGTTTAGTTTGTTTATTTCCTGATACTTGTGCTCTCTGAAGGGACGGTTCATGGCCTGATGACCATATGGCTTCCTTTGGAAGTGGAGAAAACATGTCCTGATCTGGAGACTGTCCACTCCTGCAGGATGTGCACTGCTTAGAGTCCAGTCTCTGAAGACTCCCTGGCCTCTCCAATCGAGAGGACTACTGATTTGGAGGGATTCCAACATGCAGGTCCTGGCTTACTTTGGAGGCCAAAGGCTGAAATACTGGCTCTAGTTTCTAGTCCTCTTCTCCCCACTGCTATAGGCCTCCAAGTTGTGTTTGCTGAACACCCAGGAGTGCAGTCTTACCATTCCTACATTGTTAACTCTTGTGTGACATTTAAATAAAGGTTGGGCAAAGAAAAATTTTAAATTAATCCTAATTTTGCTAAAATATAGTTTTCCCAAGTATGAACCAGTCTATCAAAGTTAGCAAAGACATGAGTCTTGCATATTTGATTTTTGAATCAGTTTTTGTAAATGTTGCCAGGAGCAATCAATACCTGTAGAAAATTTAATAACTTCCTGTCATCAAGCCTACAGGATTATTAAGTCCTATCCTCCGAGTGCTTTGTATAATTCACTCATACCTTGTGTGACTTGAATTTAAGCTTTTGTATTTTGTCTTATCACACAAAATCCATATTTATTTTTAAAATTATTCTCATTTAATAAAAATTTAATCACATATTTACATTTTAACCCTCCATTTTATCTCGTTACTTTAAAAATTCATTTCTGTAAGAGTTGAATGAGAATTGTGTGCATGCTACTGTGTAGCAAATTAACATTGCTTGACCATACATATTACTAAGCTATCAAGGTTTTTGGGTTTGGGCTTTTGTTTGTCTGTGTTTATTTGTTTCTATTGTTTTCAGGCAAGCTGTCTTATCATCTGAATTTCTTACCTTTCTCCTTTCTAGTCTTACCATCCTGAGAATGTTCTAGAACTGTGGCCAGAGCCTGCAGGGAAACCAATGCCGTTGATCAGTGAACACTCTGTAAACAATAAAGGGCTGAAGGAAATGTTCACAGAGAGACAAAATCTTTACATGTTAACCCTGAAATTGTAGTTTTAGGCACAGAAGATGGTTAATCCCTTGTTCTAGTGGTGGTCACATAGGAAGCCAGGTGTCTGTGGGTGCACCTTTACTCCCTTCCGCATTGTGCACACTCCTTTCACTTTTTATGAGTCACTCCTTTAAAACAGAGTGATAGTTCACAGATCCTGACAACAATTATATTCCGTATGGGCCTGAGGAGTGGTCTGTGCAGCAACACTTGAAGTTTTGATTGAGAGAGTATTTCTTAAACACATACCAAGTAAGAATAAAAGGCACACACACACACACACACACACACACACACACACACACACACACACACACACACGGGGAAGGGGGTATGGGGAAGGGGAGAATACCCTCAGATTCAGTGCTCAAAACACCCAGCAGCAATTGACTGGGGGAGCCTTGTTGAAGCTGTCAATTGGTGTTCCCAGGGACAGAGTAGAGTGCCTGTCCCTGGAAAGAAAATATAAGAGAAAGGTAACAGCATCAAACTTGGGGCTGAAAACCAGCAGAACTGGCTGTGGAAGCCCCTGGGGCAGTCAGCTGGAGTCCCCCACTGAGCACCTCTCCATGGCTGAAACTTCTTCATGTCCTGTTAGGGACAGTCTCCATTCTAGCTGTTCTCTGGGCCACACTACTGTCCCTCGTGGTCTGTTCTGCTACTCTCTCCTCTCTGTCACAGAGTTAGACACTCATCCTTCTGCCGCACAAGTCGGGGAGAAAACTTGACTTAAACATGCTTAGCTCTGAAATGGAATGGAGGGCAAACCTGCTTCTGGGGCCTTCAGCGAGCTCAACAATACATCGCAGTTTACCAATATAATATAGTGTCCACTACATCTAGCCAGAGATGATGGGCCCCTCTGTGCAGAGGACCATGAGGGAGGGGAGTATCCCACATCAAAGATACAGGGCTTCGTGATTTTATCTCCACCTGGGTTTAGCCTTTACCTCCTCCTAACTTTCTTCCTACAAAGTCATGTTTAAAAACACCCATGGATCACAGATGGCTCATTCTTCCTATTCACTTCCTTCTCCCCAATGTAGGCTCTATCCCAGTTTCCTGCTGCTTTGCTATGACCAGTAAGAAGATCCCCAAGCCACTGCTGAAAAGCTACAAAAAA
The DNA here is from genome assembly GCF_017639785.1 of Mesocricetus auratus. Lineage (NCBI taxonomy): Eukaryota > Metazoa > Chordata > Mammalia > Rodentia > Cricetidae > Mesocricetus > Mesocricetus auratus. Next base: position 60,454,324 of record NW_024429191.1, read on the forward strand.
ATCACCAACAGCAGATGCACCCTGAGAGCCATAGTGTGAGTAGACACCCCCCCCAAAACACATAAACACTGGCCTCAAACTCATTTCCTAGGCACACAGTCAAGAGCTGTGTCCTGATTACAGAATCAGACAGTTTAAAAGCTGTAACCCAATCTGTGAGCTTTCACAGCACAAAGAGTTTAGTCCTAGCTCTCTGCATGGGAACAGGTTCCTGGCTGTGGTAGTTCTTTCAAGCAGAGAGAATCTATCGTTACTGGGCCATCAAGAGCGGAAGTCAAGCCTGGGGCCCCATCCTTCCTCTGACCATCGTTTTGTACCACAGTGACCTCTGCACCCCATATAAATGATCTGGGAAGGTCTGAGGAGGAAAGGGGAGAATTTTCAGAGTATCCTCCTGACTGTTTGCTCTCTTCTACAGCTTCAAGACCAAGTTGGGCAAGGATATCTGTGCTGACCCCAAGCAGAAGTGGGTTCAGGATGCCATAAAGCACCTGGACCAAATCCTCCCAACCCTGAAACCATAAACAATCCCACCTTTTGAGACTGAACCAGAGTCTAAGAAACACTTGATTCAATCTCCATGTGCTCTCAGGTCATCGCAGCACCGCTCCCCAAGGACTTGGCGTCATTTACTTATGGGTGGAACTGGAAGTCATTCTGTTTGGTGAAGTAAGCCAGACCCAAAAACATTGTGTAATTTCTTAAATCCGCAAAATCTTAAAGGGGGACATGAAAGTAGATGGCAGACTATTGAGGAATGTGATGGAATAGGATGGGGACAACTGAGGACAATAGAGGGGTGAATATGATTAAAGCAGCTTATGGACATGTGTGAAGATACCATAATACAATCCATTATTTTGCACAATTAATATACACTAAACTATTAATATCTTAAAACACTTTACATGTAAATAATTGGGGTTTTAAAGCATATTTTTCATGGATAGCAGTTCTTTTTGTTGTTTACTTGTTTGTTTGAGATAGTGTCTCACTGTATCACTCTGGCTGACCTAGAACTCAAGTTATAGGCCAGGCTGACAAACTCACAGAGATCTCTCTGTCTCTGCTTTCTGAGTGCTGGGATTTTAAAGGTGCATGCCACCATGCTAAGTCAAAGGGTATTATATTAGTATAAACTAATTACATGTAACAAAATATTTCACTACAACTTTTTCTTACATGTCGTTTTTAATATCTAAAGCTTTGAGGAGATTCCTTTGTGTGAGTCCTGATTAAGTCCTCTTGTGGTCTCCCCATATATCTGGCAAAGGCCACCATTGTGGAAATGTTTTTGTATTGTCGGGAGGATGTTGTTATTGTGGATGTAAGGTGTGTGGTGTTAAATGGAAGTGAACTGGTTTGGGCATTCATAAAATCCATGCATATCTCATTACCACTGAGTTGTGTTTTTTGTTGAAAATCCCAATCCACTTGGGTGGGGCAAAGATTGCAGTTGTTAGAGAACTGTATGCGAGGTGGGGCTGTGTTCCCTACAAAATGACTCTTGATTTGGCTGGTGTTTATTGAAACCCAGATGTGCCATTTTGGCCCTAGGATTTTTGCTTCTATCAGCAAGGTCCAAACTACACACACACACACACACACACACACACACACACACACACACACAGAGCCAGTTGCTCTGTAGGCATTCCCCACTATATCTGTGCTCAGGCTGGGAATTCTGCTCCTATCACTAAGGTCCCAACTCCATGGCTGTCAGTCAGTCACTCTGCTAGAATCCTCTACTATGACAGAATGTCATGCTTGTTTCAAGTATCCCCTATGACCCATTGCAACCGTCTGTGGTAGGTTCTTACACTGATCATATTTCTCTGTCTGCAAACATGGAAAAGCATGGGAAGCCAGGTGACCCTGAACAACAGGCTTGGATAAAGACTTCATGGGTATATTATCTGACAAAAGCCATCATCAGGAGGGAAGAATTTGAAGGTAAAAATCCATTGTGGTGGTCAATATGACAAGAGCACATATATCTGAGCACGGGGCATCTGATCTCACTGGATCTGCAGTCAGGATGCAAGAATGATGCAAACTGGCATTCCACTCACTGCCTCCTGTTTCTGCACCCTGGCTTAGGGATAGCGTTGCATCTCCCCCAGGGTAGATACTCCTTCCTCATTTTAACCTTTCTGGAAACCCCTTCACAGACAAGACCAGAGGCATCCCTCCTATGCGATTCTAGATTCTGTCTATATTAAAATATGAGCTATCACAAGACTAAGCTATGTGTAGGCACATAGATAGTGGGGTGCTCCAGGAGGCATCACAGTCCAGACAGAGAAGAGTCATTGCTTAAGTCAATGCCCAGGAGTGAGTGATGTCTGTAAAATTCACTGGGTATCTCCTCTAGGTACCTATATCTGAGATGGTGGGAAAACCTGGAAAGAGCATGGAGGCCAGGATATCAAGGTGGGGAATTCAAATAGTGGTAAAGTAGAGTGAACATAATCTTTTATCACCCAAATTGGGGTAGTTTTCAGAGTGAATGGGAGCTATGACTAATTTCTCTTAGAAAACATAATCTGGTCAGTAAACCATTTTTCTGGTCAGAACACTCATTGTTTCCAGCTAGTGAGAAGCGAAGGTCCATGGCTAGAGAAGCTTCAGGAAAAACAGGTGGCCGTGGGCAGGAATGTTGAGAGGAAAAGGGAAAAGCAGTCTCGAAATACTATTACATTAGGTAGGCAAGAAGCTGCGTATCTCTGTAGGGGTGGTGACTGATGGTAGATAGACAGGGAGCAGGTAACCGCAAGAGTAGTCCAATGCCAGATGAAGTACTGCATATTGAGAAACTGGTGACAGCAACTTCCCAAGTTCCACCAAACTGCAATCAAAGCTATTCTAACACAGCAGCCTACAGAGAGCAACATTAGACTTCACACGGTTGAGAGCAGAGACGGGGCTCCTCTTCCTGGGTGAGAAGCTCCAGTCTTCACTGCCCTTCAGTATCTCAGATGGACCAGCATCTGTATCTTCACATATTTCTGGTGCCTAGGCATTGAGACCAGCTCTGTCCCCAAGGGTTGAAGAGGTTGTGGCTGCTTGCTTGTAGAACAGTATCATCTGAAACTGCCAATCCTGACCTAAAGCTCACTGGGTTAGGCTGCGTACAGTAGGGTCACTCCATTGCATAGCCCCAAGTGATACCACTACACCAAGCTCTCCTAGGACCAATGAACAAGGCAATAAAGAGGTCAGCATCACTCAGGAAACTGTTGTTCTGGGAGGTGGGTGATCTCATTTTATAACTGTTAGTGACCTCTCTTATTGTTATTTGGGGTCTTTTTTAGTGTTAGTCTGATACTATCTTTTGGGTAGGAGACTAAGAACTCTGGCCAATGACCCTATAAAAATCATCCATACTGAGAAAATTCTGTTCACTATATCATGAACTCCACCCCCAGAGGCAAGAAAGGCTGGCAGGGGATGCTACATGCTGAGAAACTGGCATCTTCACACAAAAACCCCTTATCTCTTCTATAGCCTAGTAGGCCAGCTCTCAACACCAACCAGGGATGAGATGCATATTCTAGAGGCACATACTAACCTTGAAGTGGCCTTAGGGCAGCCCACTGAGAAAAGCAGGTTCGCAGACCCTCCTGTGCCAGTCAAATACCAAGGAGACATCAGAAAAGAGGAGCAAATGGGAGAGATCCCCTTTTTATGTGAAGGACTTAATGGAATTTGGTTACATTCCTCATACCAAGCTTTCTCTCCTATCCTTTGAAGAATCTTGAATCCATCCCACCTCTGCAGATCATAGCATGACTTGTCTCTGGAACAGCACTGCAGTTGAAGCCTTCTGCTGCGATGCAGACTCCAACAAACACCAGGGCTGTCACTGGTCTCTCTGGGAAGCAAACTCCTAGACGATAGTATTCAGAGTACTGGAAAATGGAAGAATTTTCGTCATGATGTAGTCATAACCAGCTAATCCTACAGAGAGCACCAGAATGAGGCTAACCCAAAGTGTGGGGCATGGCTCTTATATATCCCTTTTCTTATCATGGCTCAAAGCTTCAGGGGCAGGTCCTAGGGTAGATATCTAGGCAGAGCTGTTGGCAGTTCACACACTGAAGGAGAGCGTCAGTCATCAGTAGGGAAAACCTGGGCCTCACAGCAGACTCCATTAGGGTCCTCCCTTACCTCTGGTCAAATCCGTTTGCTCACATGAGATATAGAATATCCCAGAAGTCTTCCAAGCCCCAGCCCCTACCCCCAGAAAACTCACAAGGGAAAGATCAACCGCTGGGTGCTCTTGAGTCTGTAAATGGCACTTGCCTTCCTCGAATCCACATTCTACAGTTGCCTCGGACTCAGCCAGCACCTAAGTTAGGCCAGGCAGCTTGACTGCACTGTTGAGTGGGACCTCCCTGCACGAGGACCTCCAGTCATCTTGTTCTCTGAAGTAGCACAACCTAGTGACACACCTCATTTGCTACAGTATGCCTGCTATTCTACAGTGATGGGACGTAGAACATTACAGCAAGGGATCTCAGGGAATGGAGCTAGCTGAGGGACTGGAGCCAAAAATGGCAAACTCACACCTGGAAATTGTTTGTTCCAGTTAAGATGAATCATTGCCACTTTCAGGGTAGAACCTGTACGCATTAATCAGATCACAGTTTCTGCTGTAGATGGTTAGGTTCCTGGATGGATGGCCCCACAGCAAGGCTCAGCATTAGCCTCTGTTACTTGCCTCCCAGGCTGTCAATCACATCAATCTTGGTGGGCAGAAGCCCTTGCCATGGGGCCCATGCATTATATAAACGTTACTATGACTAATTTAATCATGTTCTCACTGCCCCAGCACTGTGTTAACAAATACCAGGGCCTTGTCAGTGTCAATGATTGGCCCATTGTGTTCCTTTGGGGTCGGCATGTCTTCATGTGCTATGTGCAGTATTGATATAACATGCACTATGCCTTCAGTTGAGGTTTTGTTTCTCTTTGATCAGGCCCCTTACAAACCATCCAGACCAGTCATCATTATCTATGGCCACACAAATAGCCACATGCCACACAACAATGCACTAGTCAATTGCAGAGAACATGCAGGAGGAGAGGGCCCAAGATATCACGTGCAGTGAGACACATCTAGATGTGACCATATCATAGTTCCTTGACATGAATCAGCTTCCAGTGCAGATGCTATGAATATTGTTGAAGTGATAATAGAGGGGGCTTTAGGATCTCACATAAACTTAGCAGGTAACATGGCATGAGGTTTACAAGGGTTTGATTTTGAACAATTTTTAAAGATCTGCTGCATATAACAGACTGTTGAGTGGTGTCACCCATTGCAGAGAAATTCTCAATGAAAGAAATGGTTAACATAGCAAATACTATTGTTGTCTTAGGAAGGCTTCAGAGATGCCTCAGTAGCTAAAAACACTGACTGTTCTTCCAGAGGACCCAGGTTCAGTTTTCAACACTCACATGATGATTCACAATTGCCTGTAACTCCTGTGCCAAGGGATCTGATGTTCTCTTCTGGTTTCTGAGGGCACTACATGTACCTGCTGCACAGACACACATGCAGGCAATACCCATATGCATAAATAAAAATAAATAAACCTATGGGGAAAATGCTTACTCCAGCCACTCCAACATTTAGTGGCCAGTCATCAAATCAGTCAGCTTCCACTGCCAACACCTTCCACCAGCAACAAAATGTTATGACTCATTGAAGGCTCTGATAATCATTAGCGCTTCCCAGCAATAAATTGATTTTAATGCATATGCACTGACTTCAGACATGATTCCAGTGCATGTTTAATGGACTACAGCAGAATCTAAAAAGCTAAATTTATATGCATTGAGAAACAACAACAAAATTCATGTCCCTCTCTTCTCTGGGATATCATTTTGTTGCAAGGGTGTGAAAATGGATCCTCAGTGTGCGAGGTATGCACAGTATATAATACTGCACGATGACAATGAATTAAATTTGCTAGCTCATATGTTTATTTACTATGCTATACCTTTCACTATTTTTAAGAGTGTGCTGCTTCGAGTTATACTTTTTTTAAGTGAGTTCTAAAACGATGTGCTGTGTTCCACCACCAGCAGCCTCAAGCAACTCATACTTACTGTGTCTCTTGATTGCATCATTTTCCCTGATGCTGATTCAATCTCATACCATCCTGTTTGTTATGGCCTATTAGCATATCAGATGGTCTCAGTAAGTGGCCCCATCAAACAGTTGACTTGAAAATGAAATTAAAAGTGATTAAGGACTACAAAGGTGGAAAAATGGAGGCTATCACTCTCCAACCAGGTCCTGTTTTATCATAGCTGTCATCTTGAAGAACAAAAACAAAGTAAAAGAGGCCATTAAAGTTTCTGCTTATTAAAGGTCATGAGACTAATGCCAAGTTCAAGAATGGCTTGCATCAGAGCAAGTTCTGATGACTGAGTTGGAGGCACACAGAAGCAGGCCCACTCAGTTCCCTGGTGATCTTGGCTAAAGCATGACAGTTGTCATTGTTGAGAAGGCTGGACCTGATTATCATATTGTCTTTAGGGCTAGCTCCAGAGGAATCTTACATGCTTCAAGTATTGGCTTTCATAATAATGTACAAAATTGAGCAGTGAACATCTCTGCGCTTTTATGAAGATGACTGAAAAAGTCGATCATGGAGGGAAACAGCTTGCCAGAGTAAATCTCACAGAACTGTAGCCTATTACCACACATCCTGGGTGTACATAGGCAGTGTCAATAGGTTTATTTTGAGGACTTTGTGGTGGCCACACACTGACCAAATCTCTCAGAACACTGCCTCTGTCCTTACAGTACCCTTGAGTGATGGCATTCTAACCCCAGGCCTCCTCTCTTTCTAAACAAAAAAGTGAGCAGAAAGTGTCCCCAAACTGTATCTACTGGAAAGATGCTCCTACTCCTTCTGTCTTTGAAGGCTACTCTGAGATGGGTAGTAGAATGACTGATACCCATGTTTGCCTTCCATTCACACATATGAGGCTATCTATAGCTTTTAGGAACTAAGCTTAGCCTTGCTCTGCCATCACTCTTCATGAGTGACTGAGCAGGCAGCCTTGGTGGGAACAGAGTAAGTGTCATGGCAGAGTGGCTGCTGTGGAGATCTGAGCTACTTCATCTGGCTGTGTCTTGTTCATGTTCATCCCAGTGAACCTACAGCTTCATCTTCCACGGCATTGATGCTGGGCTGCAACACACCATGACTGGTCAGTACTTGCCACAAAGTCATTCTATTTCCCACAGCCAATGCCAATTCATAAGGAGACAGCCAGTAGGCACCCACAGGCTGCCAGCACCACCAAAGATAGGGGAATGTCTTTCCTGATCTTGGTGGAACTCAAGGCAGAGCAACAGGGCAGCCAAGACAAGAAATAGCCTGAGACAAGGTTGGCTTATCATTGCTTTGTTCTGTATAAGTTTAAGAACTATATCTCTAGCTTCTATTCAGGTGTTTATTAAATAGCCAGGGATGTGTCCAAAAGCACAGATTCTAAAGAGTGGGCATGCACGTGTGTGTGTGTGTGTGTGTGTGTGTGTGTGTGTGTGTGTGTGTATCATGAATGTCCACATATATGTACATATGACATGACTTATGTGTGGAGGTCAGAGGACAACAAGCAGAAATCATTTCTCTCCTGCCACTGTGTAGGATGCAAGGATCAGACTCAGGTTATCTCAGGTTATCATGTCTGCCTGCAAGCACCTCTATCCACCTAGCTGCCTCCCAAGCACAGATCTTCCTCCAAAGACTCTTCTTTGCCACATCACAGCTCCCTGGACTTTCTGCAGCTCTGACACCCCAACTTAATCATACTGGAAAAGAAGGAATAAATATGCCTGCTAGCAAAGGATTTCATGAATAACAAACAAGCAGTACCATATGTTTAGGGGCATGGGTATGTGTTCAGCAGGGGCAAAGGGCACATCCATAGGCCTTGTCTCCTGTGAGAAAAGCTCCTGGCTTCACTAAGCCTAGATACTAAGAGCTTTATAATAACCACCAAAGAAGCAGTGTTTGCAGCAGATTTTCCAGGAGGATTAAACTCATTAACACACAAACTCTAAAGTCCTGGCATGAAGAAGACATTTTACAAGAGTAGCCATCAATATTTATTAAGTACCTGCTGTATATACTTCTGTATTAAAATTGGGTTTGTGGAAACATCTCTTCTGTGGCAGCTATCCTCAACATGTGGGTCACAACCCCTTTGGGGGTTAAATATCAGATATCCTGCATATTAGACATTTACATCGTGATTTATGACAGTAGCACAATAACAGTTATGGAGCATCAATGAAAGAATTTTACAGTTGGGGGTCACCACAACATGAGGAACTGTATTTAAGGGTCTCAGCATTAGGAATGTTGAGAACCACTGCTCTATGGCGTGCCAAGCAACTTTGAGAAAGACTTGCAGTAAATCCCAATGCATTGTCTTTAGCGAATAGATAATCTGAAGCCCAGGCACTGGGGGCACAAATAGGCTCCAATGGGTCACAGATGCCTTAAGAATATTTTTCTGTCCTAACCCTCATTTTCCTCTCTGGGGAAGGACAAGATGGAACACAGTCAGCTCTGGGGTCCTAGTCAATTCTTCCTCTAGGAGGCAGGCAGTGCAGAATCCAAGACAGCTACAGAGCAAAGCTGGGAGTCAGATCTCCAGCTCTGTGCTCCTTATTGCCTGTACTCTATGGAGAGAAAGCCAGGGAATCTCTTCTCCATTGGGCAACTTGTTTCCAGCTCCCATCAGAGTTATTTCTGATTATATGCCTTATTCCCATTCTCCAGTAACGGAGAAGGTGGCTTACATCCACATTCAATAGCTGCAACACAGAGCTATTACAAAAGAGAAATGTACAAAGAAGACAGGCAGCCACCCGCTCCCCAGAGGGCAACTGAGCTGGACAGAGTAGTTGCCAGATCCAAAGCTAAAGCGTTAGCTTGACATGGCCCACCAAAGCCCTGTGAGTGGTAGTTAGCTGCAGTCTAGGTGAAGATTCCAAAATGACAATCGCAATCCAACTGTCTGATGTCACTAATACTCAGCCATTGACTCAGGTCACTTAAGCTATCAGGTTCTGAGTCACATTAACCACATTCCTCAAGTCCAGAGAACTCTGATCCTTGGCAAAAGATCTTGGGCCTCTTCCGTTTGTCTGGCTTCCCTTAACTATCTTTTCTGGAACACAGGCATTCCTTGGAAAAACAAGCCCAATGCCATGGCCAGTTTAAAAGTATGAATCACTCTTTGGAAGAAAAATTTGATAATTGCTGTATTATACTCAGAAGTTCCAGCATCCCACGTTTCCTTTGACGTCCCTAACAGCAGTGTATATTAAAATTACTGAAAACTGATGAAGTACTAGTCACTGAGAAAACACTCAGGGCTGGGGAATATGGCCCAGTCAATAAAGTTCTGGTGAGAATGCACAAGAACCTGAATTCAGATCCTAAGCCCTCACATAAAAACTGAGGCTTGTTGGCCAAATTCTCTAGTTGAATGGCAAAGGGCAAGTTCCAGAAGACACCCTTTCTGAAATAAAAATATTGTGGAGAAGGAATAGAGAAAGACATCTAACATCAACTTTTAGCTATCACAAATATATTACACGGGACACACACACACACACACACACACACACACACACACACAAATACCCATCCGCATCCCCACACATACAATGGTAAACCCATTCACTGTTCATTGAACCTTTCTGGCAGTGCTGCCCACTGGTTCTGGAAGTTGAAAGTGAGTTACAGTGTCATCTCTTTCCCCCTTTTCCATAACCCATGGCTGGTGAGCACAGGACATCTACCTAGTAGACACAAAGGAGTCTTTTGCCTTGTCTCATGACAGAAAATGCTCTAAGACTTCATTCTGAAGTTCAAACAAAGGGCATAGTCTTTGACCTATCGATTTAACACCCCCAAAAGATATCCTGTGCCTTCTCGTTGGGACCCCTGTACCCTGTAGGATAGCTAAGTTTTGTAGTTTTTCATTGGAATTTCTCTTTGGGACTATAGGATGACTGGGGAAGGAATCTCCTCTGGATATGAGGAAGACGGGTCATCCTGACCATCATGCATGCTGTCAGCTGACTGGAACCTGCAACCCAGGCCACCAAAACTCTGTTGTCTAATATGTAAATCTGATCACTGCAAGGGGTGATGCACAGAAGGAAGAGGATGGAATTCAAGTCAAAAACCCTTTCTGGGGTTTGGAGTGATGGAGAGAAAGAGGCAACTACTCAGGGAGTTGATGGTGAGGGCCAGGAGGAGCAGGCAGCACAGGGATGCATGGAGCACAGGCAAAACTGGACAGAAAGATGCTCCGTGCTGTTAGCTGATGCAGCTTTTCTCTGTGCTGCATGCTATAGAATTTGCCACTTTACACTATCCACTGGAGGGAGCCCGTCTTCAGCAGAAGCCACATCTGAGCTCTTCATGCCTTGTTGACACCTATCAGACACCTAGCTCTAGTGTATGTGTGTGTGTGTGTGTGTGTGTGTGTGTGTGTGTGTGTGCATGTCTGTGTGTGTGGTGTATGTAGGTGCCTTACTGTGTCCATGTGTTTTGTTTTATAATGTGCTGTCCCCTGGAGTTGAGAGTGAGGGCCAGCACTTTCAGATCCCAAATCATTCGGCCTTCTCCATTTGCCTTTGTAGTACTAGGATCCCTGTTACCATTCACCCTGGGAAGACACTGACAACTTAACATTGGCTTGAAGAACTACTGCACTCCATAGTCTCCAAATGCCTTCAGTTTTGATATTGTCTGATATCCAGACCCTAGAGCTATCTTCCAGTAAGACTCATATAGTCCTTCATTCAGTCAACATCTCTTTTAAGCAAGGCTTAGAGACTAGATGGGGCCAGTTCTGGAATGACCTTGATCTCACCTCTCTCATGACCATAGCTTCCTTTTCCTTTGCCTTTTCAACAGAAGACTTTTCAAGGCAAAGGAAGTGGAGCCAGTAGGCTGGTCCAACTCCAAGCACTTCATGTTCTTAGACAGAGCCTGGCTGCTCCTTCTCCTCACCCTGTGATCCTCTGCAGTGGGTGGAAGACTGTGCAGCCCCAGCCCCCAGGTTCCCTCTTTCACTTCTTGGAAACTTCCCCAAGGCGCAGTGCCTACTTTGCAGATCAGAGATCTCATTTCATCATTCCTAGACCATGGCCTGCCATGAAAGTAATTCCTGTCACCTCCTGGACTTCCATCTGATATCAAGGAGCAGGATACTAGTCTATACAAATCAGGTAAAGCACCCAGAGAAAAGAGGTCTAGAGAAAGCTGGACTCCCAACCTGAAGATACCCACAGTACTTCTTGGGATGTTCCCAGCAGCTCCCATGATGTGCTCTGCAGGACAATCGGTTCTCTCTCTCTCTCTCTCTCTCTCTCTCTCTCTCTCTCTCTCTCTCTCTCTCTCTCTCTCTCTCTCTCTCTCTCTCTCTCTCTCTCTCTCTCTCTCTCTCTCTCTCTCTCTCTCTCTCTCTGTGTGTGTGTGTGTGTGTGTGTGTGTGTGTTAAATTGTCAGTTAAATTTCTTTTGTGGTCATATGAATCTAGCAGGTAAAGCTGAGAGTAGGGGTAAAGGTGTGGTCAGTTTGAAAGGTGACTATCTTAGTGCATGGCTATTTCACATGACCGGTCAACAAGCAAGTTCACAAGTGTCAAGGAAGCTCTGGCATGGTGGTTCCAAAGTCAAGTATCAGCTTCCTAGACGAGAACATTCTCTCTCCCTCCACATCATCTCCATCTCTCTAATCTATTATTAACCTATAGAATGACACATAGTGATTCATTATCTATGAAGATAGAGAGTCCTGGGTAAAAGGAAGCAGTGGGTATAGTGGGCATGTTTCCCTTTCCAGTGGACAGGATGGGGTGAGATGAAAGCAGGATCTAGTTAGAGTGAACAGAAAAGGGCAGACAAGAAACAGAAAACCTGACTGGCAGGCTTTGGATCTTGCTCTAGGTGAAAAAATAATCCAACATTTCAAGATGCCAAGCATGGAACTGTATTTTGAAGGACCTTAAGGTTCTGAGATGTACAACCTGGGTTCATTCCAAAGGCAACAGGGAGTCACTTGAGGTGTTTGAACTAGACAGAAAGAGAGGCAGCCTAATCAGTAGTATCCATGGCATAATGGTGTGTGGAAAGGAACAGGCCTCTACAGTAACCTGGGAAAGAAAGGTGCAGGAGAGGCAGCAGATTGCAATAACAGCAGGCTGTAGTATGACTTACAGAAGACAAGTATTCCTAAGGACAGTGGGAAGGGCCAGGAGCCAGGTTCTACAGTCATCTCCCCCAAATACCCCCCCAATGCTCCCTTACTGCCCTACTAGCCCCAGTGTAGAGGTACATGGTGCAAGAACTCAGAGATAGGACCTCCTCCTCCTAGAAGGCTCCTCAAGAGCCTTCACTGTGAAAATCAACCTTCTCCCAGTAGGAGAGACCAAGTCTGCAAGGCTCGGGGAGAGGGGGATGATTTTTGCGGAAAGCACTGTCAGAAATATGGAGCACCAGCAGAGCAATAACCAGGGAGGGACACAGGGTAAACTGTGGCACTAAACCCCGATGCAAAGAAGTATGTCAAGCTCCCCTTCTGGGTCTCAGTTTTCCACTCTATTAAATGGGGATGGGCCTGAATTCTAGGCAAGAAATGAATGAATCTGGCACATGAGTTCACAGATTCCTACAGCTCTAGCAGCCACAATCCCGAGCAGCATGACTCCATAAACACAGTGTCATGTGTACATGAGCTGAGGAAGGGATAGTAGGAAAACTATTTCAAATGTGTCCTCAAGAACCATCCAGGGACAGGGCTAAGAGCCTTCTCACAGCATAGGCACTAAGATAGTTACTTAAAGTCCTGAGGACAGTATCAACCATTCATCTTCCCGCCAGATCCAGTAGCTCTTGCTGTCTCTTTTGCCACCAAGATTCCACCTTCAAGCACCAATCAGAACTAAAGCTCTAGCCTAGTATAGGAGCACACACTACTTTGGAATAAAGACAAAAGAGATGTCCCTCATGTTCTGCCACTCAGGGAAGCCTGTGCTAGTGGGCAAGTCTTGGCAGATGGTGGGGAATAGTGGCAGGGAGGGAGTGGTGACATGGACACCATGTACCCAGCTTCAGATATATTTTTCTTACACATCTTTTGTGATGCTCTATCTCTTTCTTTTGCAGAGGTCCTCACCCTGTTCATCACTGTGGAGGTATTACACACCATTGAGTGTTGCAACCTTGACATCTCTTCAGGCTGTGGAAGTGCACTGAACTGTTGGGAATCTGCACACATCTTGCTCACTTTTGTACTAGACTGATGGTTTCTGAATTGTATACTAATCAAAACCACTGAGACTGCCCTTGAAACCGTAAGTATCCAGGTGTTGCATAAGCGGTTTCCTATGAATTAAGACATTACCTCCAGGAGGGAACCAGGAAGGTCATGAGACTCATGGGGCAAACAAACACATCTGGGAAAGTTGGAACTTGCAAGACTCTAAAAGACTCCTCCTCAGTGTCAAGAAACAATAAACAACATCTGGGGGAAGATGCTCTGACCAGCCTAGCTGTGAAAAGGAGATTTCTCACCTGTAGAGCTGCCTGCTTGCAGAGAGCTTTTCTGAGTCTGTGGCGTGGGCTTTTTGGTGACATAGATGCTTCTGAGTTGTGCTTGCTCTTAAAAGTAGCCCCCCACCCAGATTTCTGTTATTAGTCCCAGTTAAGCTCATTGATTACTAAGTTGCACTTGAGAGCAATTGATCCGTTGGTCTGTTGTGGGTCCCCTTTCTGGGATGAGTAGATGTGTATTTTGTGTCTCTTCAGGAACCGTACTTTGCACAGCACCAGACCTTGTCCCAAGGTTCTGAGTCAGAGTGCTAGGTTGTGGGAAAGTGCTCACTGTGTTTTCAGCTGGTTTCCTCAGAGATGTTAGAGGTTCTGGAACCCTGGTACTCTCTGGACTTCCTTATGGTCTCATCATTGCGTTCTAGCCCACTACTTTCAACTTACATATGATCTTTCCATTTATCTGCCCGAGTTCTACACTGGCTTCTGATTACCCGGCTTACCACAGATTAGCTGTGTGTCTCTCTCTATCAGTCCCGTGATTTTGTAAACCTTGAATACATCTATGAAAAAGCTGAGGGTGTTCCAAGAACATGTGACACTAGGGATATCTTGCACCTGCCCCTTGCCCTGTTGACTCAGTTTCAACTAAGACAGAAGACAGATTTCTTACAAGAAACTTTTCTCTCTTTCAATGCATAGTCCTACCCATCCATTACTAACTCCTTGTCTAGACCATAGCTGTCACTGAAAGAGGTTCCACACAGCAGGGGCTCCCTCCTGGACTCAGGATTAGACCACACCCAACCACCTGTAGTCACAAAGAGATCCTTAATTAAGTGAGAAAAAGAGTTAAAGTGGCTGCTTTTTGACTCAGGCAGAAAAATGGCAGCAAATGACCTTGCTTGTTTACTTTTAAAGAGAAACATGGAGGTCTGTTAGAATGGGCTAGGATGTAGTGGGATATTTTGACTGAGCATGTTAATTAGCTGAGCAAAAGGAAGTTTTTGATTGTTGAATTTAATCCTTTGATAGATAGCTGGACCTTGGTAATCAGCTTCAGGAAGAGAAAATAGCCAAATAGGGGAATAGACCTTAGACGTCTAGCTTTAGGGATCTAATCCAGTTGTTTTTAGCAAGGAAGAGGGAATTGGAGAGAAGGGCAAGGCCTTCCAGACCCATGCTTGCCACACTCAAGCTGGCCAAGTCCCCTCAAACATCCCAGTCATCAGACCTAAATTACCAGTAAGCTGTCTGATCCTCCTTGAAAAACTATGAAGTAAGAAACCACCAAAAAGAGCAAGAGACAGATAAGCCCCACTGTGGAGAACACGGCCAACAGCTGGCCAGCAACAACTCCGGGTTGAAATCAGAGCCAAAGGAAGGGAAATTCCACAGTCAAAGAGACTTGCTGACTGTGGTCCTCTAACTCCCCCACATTAAGTAGGTATGGTGTCTCTTGGTGTCACATACCTGGTATACCTTTTTCCCCAGTCTTCTAGATAACAGAGCCCTCTGTATCTCTGGTTCATGTAGGCATGTTGGGATTTCATGACCCTGTATTTCTGGGAGACATTTTTTATTTATTTATAAAGACTTATTTAGCACTTTACTCCCTTGTCTATAACACAAACGTTATTGAAGATCCTCCTCTATCTGATGCTCCACATGCTAATCCTCTTCTTGGCACCCTTTCAGCCCCACATTCCTCCCAGCTTCAATATCCAGAAGAGCTAACTTGTTACTCAACTATGTGATAGCAACTGCCTGTTGCTTCTTGTTGTCAACTTGTTTAATTTACATGCATCAGGGAAACTGAGTCCTAGAGGGCTGAAATACGCATCTGAATTTGGGCATCTAATCGCTAGTGGTCTGAATCCAAAATCCATTATCTTAACCCTGTCCTGTCCATCACAATGCTAAGCTTTCAAAATCCCTTCCCCTCTCTTTCCTCTTTTGTTCTTCTTGAACTCAAATGCTCTAGTCTCAGAGTGAACTAATTGTCAAAATAATCATCAATCACGGAAGAATAGAAGAAAGGAGAACAAAGTTATGGTCCACATGCCAGGAGTTCTACTCAACCCGATTCTGGTACCTGACTGGGTATCAATAAATAGTCCCATCCCTGTTTTTCATGTCTTATGTGTTGTATAGAACTTTCCTCTGATATTAAAACCTCACATCTTGAAGGGATGCTCATCAAGGCATAGACTTTAAAAGGGAGGCAAAGAAACAGGATATTCCAAAAGGAGGTGAAATATTCCATCCCACATCAAACTTAAGAAACAAACAACTCAAAGGCTTCAAGAAGTCTCTGAAACTAACCAGATTAACTAGGTTTCTCTTTTTCTTTGCACATGTAAGATGTAAGGACTGATGAGAAACATTCACAATTTAGTTTCCTGGAAGAGATCAAGACCAGCCAAGTAACATTAATAAAGTAGTGATCAGCTAGCCACAGTGCCTGGAAGGCTGAGGCTTAAGTGAACTGACTGATGGCTGTGCATTGCTCTCAAGGTTTCTAGGTTTTGTGAGCTGTCATCCATGCTAGGGTGGGCTTTGGTGATGCAGCTGTCTTAAGACATTTTTGTTCCTGTAAGAAACCCTTATCCATATTGTTGTAAATAACCCCAGTAAAACTTACTGGTTCCCCAAGTTGAACTTTAGTGGTCTGTCATTGGCTCCCTACCTGTGATGAGTAGACATTTGTTCACATCTCTCTAGGAATAGTGTCACACATCACTACATAAAGCATGTGGCTAATGGTGGTTGTCAGCTTGACACAACTGGAAAGAGGAAACATCAACTGAGAATTGGCGTCCTTTGATTGGACTGGAAGCAGGTCTGCAAGGCATTTTCTGATTAATATAGGGGGATGTGGATGGCATTGTCCTTGGTAGGCAAGAGCAGGTTACTGAAGAAAGGCAGCTGAACAAGCATGGAGAACCAGGCAGTAAGCAGTACTCCTCTATGGCAGGTCTCAACCGGCCTAATACTGTGACCCTTTAACACAGTTCCTTGTGTTGCGGTGATCCCCCAAAACAAAAATATTTTTGTTGCTATTTCATAACTGTAATTTTCTTTTATAATGTAATGTATAATATAAATATCTATTTTTTACTGATGGTCTTAGGCATCTCCTGTTCAACCCACAGAGGGGCCAGGACCCACAAGTTGAGAACCACTGCTCTATGCTCTCTTCTTTAGATCCTGCCTCCAGGTCCCTGTCTTGAGTTCCTACTTTGATTTTCCTAGATCATGGACTGTAGCCTTTATTACCTAAGTTAGCCATTGCTAGTGTTTTATCACAGCAATAGGAAATCAAAGTAGGACAAAACACCATCTGCTTTTCCAATAATCCACTTGGGTTGACAGTTGCTTTGAGATATCCTTGTCATAACTATGCATATGCTATCTTGTGATATACATGAATCCAGTAGGTCTAACAGGCTTTATTTAGACCAGATGGCTACTTCAGGTGAGCCAAGATGATGCCTGGATGCTTTATGGCAGAAGTCCTTACATCTCAAGTCTCATACCTTGCTCCCTTATAACTGCCTCTTACTATTTCCATGTCCCTCCTCCTGATGAGTGACAGCATCTGAGCTGGCTAGGCAGCTCATAAGATGACTAAGTGTTCTGGGAAGGAGGAAGATCCAAAATGATTTATTTTTAAAAGATCTAAGTTCCTTCTTGACAGAGGAAATCTGGAGGTTGGGGAGATGTTTCAAGTTTACTCACTTCTTCATTGTTAAAAAGTGACAAGGATGTTCACAAAAACAACATAAATAAGAGTTCTCATGATGGCCCTCGTTACTTTTCATACTAACCCAAAATAAAAATGATTTCAAAAAAGAATCCAACTCAGTGGTAGAAAGCTTATCCATTATGTGACAAGCCCTAGGTTCAATCCCCAGTCCAGGAAGTAACAGAAAGTTTAATGACTTGTGAGAGGGCAAGAGCAATGATAAGTAAAAGGGAGCAGTAAATAACTATATTGTGAGTATTTACATGCATCCATATATGTATGAACATATATACACATATGACATACATTCTCTATAGAGAAGAGAAGAACACACACATATAGGCATCATCCAATTCAGTATTCTTCCATCCTTTTATCGTTTGACAGTTTCATATGTTTATAAAATCAGTTGTAGTCATTTTCACCCCCAGTTCCTCCACCTATACCCATCCCTTTCCCACTGGCACTTCTCAATGAGTCCCCCTGCTACTTCATTGTATTCCTTTTGTGTGTGTGGCCCAATGAGTTTAATTAGAGATAGTTGCCTAAGTATGGTGGGAAGTTACTGAGTGACTATACTACTGGAAAAAAGTCCCTTCTTTCCCACAACAAGCCAACACTTAATTGCCAATAGTCACTCTACTCATGGGCCCCTCCCTCATCCAGGATGCAGTGTTGAGAGACCCAGTCTTTGCAGGTCTAAGGGAGGTAACCACAACTGTAATAAGTTTGTGAGGGCAACAGCCACATTGTATCCAGAAGATGTCCTTTTGTTGAACATCTCGCCATCCTTGGCTCCTGCAGTTTTCTTCCCCTCTTCTGTGACATTCCATAAACAGGTATTAAGGTTGTCCTTGTTGGGGCTGAGGACTCCACTATCAGTAGGATAAACACAGTGTCCCTATTTTCCAGGCTGAAGGTGCTTTCAAAGACACTACACTTGTGGTACAAGAACTAATAAGAGTCCCAAACAAACCAAGATGAGTATTTCATTTTGGCCTTAGACATTTGGCAAATTTTCAGAGGGCTTCAGACAAGTGGTGGAAGTATAGTGCCCTTCACCATGGAAATAAATAGAAACCTATTGACTGTGGGGACTAGAGGAAACACAGGGTTTCTATGGACCACAGCCTCCAGAACTCAGCAAGGGAAGAGTTCTAGCCTTCAGTTGCATATGACTACAGAAACCTCAGAGATTGGGAGGGGATAAAAAATCATTTAAAATCCTCAAAGCTACAACAGAGTTACTTTGGATTCACTGACTCCTGTAACACTCTCTCAATGATGGTCATTTGTGCAGAACATCTCTGTCATGGATCCCAAAGTTGCCCATGGATAGAGGAGCTATCAAGCTTCACTTGCCATTGTTATACACTGGCATTTGCAGGTGCTTTGGGAGAGATGGATTATATCATGTATTTGTCATTTCATACAAAAACATACCCCCATTTTACACTGGCCTAAAGATGCTATGGCTGACCTAATGGGATTTTTTTCCTTTAAAAATATAAAATAAACATGAGTTTTCACATCAAGATAATAAATGCTTGGTTCAGAATAATGTGTTATTCTTCTTGTCACTGTAACAAAACACCCAAGGGAAGCAGCTTCAGAAGGGGGTTTATATTGGCTTACAGTTTCAGTGGGTATATTCCATCATGGCCAGGAAGGCAACACAGATCAGCTACTTGGAAATGAAATTGTGTGGCAAATTCCTTCCATAGCAGCTGAGCCAGGAAGCAGGAAACATTGACCAGAACCAGACACAGGTATAACCTTCAAGACCTGTCCCCCAGTGATCCACTGCTGCCTCCATGTGTCCCAAAGATTTTTACAAACCCTCTAAACAGCACCACCTGCTGGGGAATTGGTGTTCAAACACATGAGTCTATGAGGAATCATTCATATTCAAACCATAACAAATACATACTACTAATCAACTAGATTACTGCATTTGGTTTCAATTTTTTTCAGAAACAGCTTTACAAATACATAATAAAAAACAACTTTATATATGACATGAAACTTGAGCCACAAATAAATATTTCACAATGTCCTACAGACACTAACCTAGAGGATAAGTTTTTTCTGTTTGGGTTTTCCTTAGACAAGGTTTTATGCTCTCCTGGAGCTTGCTGTGCAACTGAGGGTAACCTTGAACTTCTGATCTCCCTAAAACAACTTTATGAGTGCTGGGACTATACTCAGATCACCACACTTGGTTTACAGAGGAATGGACATGGAATCCAGAGCCTCATGCATGCTAGGTAATCACCATGCTATATTTCCAACCCTCATAAGTTTGTGGTTTTCATAAATAATTAAATAAAATATCCCTCTAAGTACCAATTAACACCTGTGTCCACTGAGAGCTTTATCATAAATTCCATTTTACTAAGTGAATGTGGATAACTTGACATCATAATCATTAGCATAATAGCCTGGCATTTAGATAAAAGTCAATTGCAAGATTATGGGATTGTTACTGGTTCGTTTTCTGTCTCTACAGAAATAACAAAAATATGTTTTATTTAGAATGCTGCAGAGAGCACTAAATGTTATAAAGCTATTTAGATGGAAATTTAACAAAATTTAAGTGAGTGGACATTTGAATGTGAAGTATTAGCAGCTGTTCAGCTTGAGTATGTCACAAAGTATACTTCTGAACACTTCCAAACAATGCTCAAATGCCACTGAGATGACATGCTAACATGGAACAAGTGGACATGATGAGGGATAATTCCTAGTTGTTCTGGTTCTCATTCTGCACATTTGGCAGGACTGGATTTCCAAGTCATCATAAAAACAGACAAGAACACATGACATACTTCAGTCAAAAAAAGGCAAGTCAAACTGACATATGCCACTCTGGGTAGGGCTCACTAAGATCTGGGACACATATTTCTATGTCTTTAATATGTTATGGACTCTGGGCATATTCACTGGTGAGGAACCTCAATCAGGGGCAGCCCTGGAATGCTGTACCATGTCAATAATACCACACATTTCTTCTACTACAGGTAATACCTGGACAGAACAACCATACATCTGAGTATTCTATTACATGATCAACTCCTGGACCACACCATCTACTGGCAGCCTATATAAGGACATGGAAGAAGGAAGCCAGCTATCTCTTTACCTGCTTGCTCTCACTCTCACTAGTAAGCGCATTTCTTCACTGGTGTTAGAGCCTACATCTTCAGGCTTCCAGCATACACCGAAGACCAGCTGAGATTTCAGCCTTGTGGTCTGAACAACTACTGGATTCATGGACCTTCCATGGATAGATGACCATTGCTGAACTAGCTAGTTAAGCCATCCTAATAAATTCGCTACTCCTCTAGAGAACCCTGACTAGTGCACACTCTATCAGTGAAGTATGGATAATAACATGCATTTAAGAAGTGAGGCACTTGAACAGATAAACTCCTTTCCATCCCTAGTTGAGTCCATGTTTCAGACTATATTGCCTCTGTTGTCATCAAACGTGGGTGGGATGTGATATCTGGAACCCACACTGTCAATCTATTCAGGAATCCAAATGCATGGCAAATACCCAACTTCTAATAACCTTCATGAGATGGTCAGAGGACTTCCATGCACATACCACAACACATTCAAAGACTCAGAAGCAACTGGACAGTCATTGCCACCAAGACAACAACTTCTTATAATACAACAGATCTGTGTGCCTCTTACACTCAACCCTTATCCCAGATATCATTCAGTAATACACCCAGATGATTCTACAGAGTAATGAATGATGATATATAACAATATAATGTGTGTAATATGTAGTCTCAGAGCTCCTGTAGTATCTCCCTGGTTCTTGCCCTTTAATTGGAAATACATGGTAGCTGCTTTCCAGTATGCCCACTTGATTGTCATGGTGTAGCTGGGCAAGCCATGACAAGTCATCAGAGACTACCGACTGCTGGGAAAAATCAGTATTGATTAGAACTGGTGATATAAGAACTGGATGTTCCCTAGGTTCAATAGAATCTGTTAATGTCTCTTTTATTAAGATTTGTCAAGCTTCCATGAAATCATTTATTTTCCAGTGGAACCTGGGATTTCTTGTTCTTATCACATGAACTGATAGCTGTAAACTATTCCAGGAAGACAAAGACTTTACCAGGAGCCAGGGAACAAATTAGGATGCCCAATGCCCAACTGGGCATAGTGATCCATCCCAGAGTCTGAGTTTGAGTTTTTTTTCTGAATTACCACAATAACTTTGAAGAAATAGTTTTCCTATTATTTACTTCAATATATTAGTAAAGGAAACTTTGAAAGAGTTCAATGGTCTTGTGTAAAAGTCACCTAGTCACACGAAGAACTTCAGAACCAGAAAATTCCAGACTGTCTCTGTGTCCAGGGCATCCTCATGTTGCAGGCAGATCTCGACACCAGTGCACTGGGCGCCTTATCACCTACTTGCTTTTTCTTCCTCTCTAATTGGTGCTGCATGATAGCTTTTGTTTTAACATGGTCATACACTTGTCATGGTACAGTGGTACAGCCTATCATAAATCATTTCAGGTGCCTGAGTCTTTCTCTCAGTTATGAAGGTAAAGGATTAAATAAGAGCAAATGCCTCCTTCAACTCATTCTGCAGCACTGTGACCACTAAGAATGGGAAAGGAGTCAAAAGGCAAAGCAGAAAACTTGATTTCCAGGAGAACCAGAATCTGGCTGGTTCCTATGCATGTTCATTCCCTGCACTCTTTCTCCAGGTAACTGCTTCTGATCTCAGTTCATGATCTCTTTCATTAGCCATGGGTCTATGGGTGAGCTGGTGAATTTTCCTTAGAAAATTGCTCAATGGGAATCCACTAGAAAGAAAGGAAAGGGGAGTAACTCACACAAATAGTTCCCTGGACAGAAAAGCACCTCAGCTTGTATGGCTTAAGTTTCATTTCAACTTCTTGCATGGAATTCCTTGAATTCTGTTTAAAAATAAAACAAGAGAGGGAAGTTGCATAATCAAAGGGACTCAAAGACTGACATATACAAAGTTTCCACAGAACTAGAGTCCTGGTGCCCCTTGGTGTCCATCAACATTGGGATATGACTCCCATTCCTTATAAGACTCCAGGTTGTCCCAACTCTGGTTCATGGTAGCATCCCAAGACCTCACTTATTTTTTTCTAGAAGACATTTTGTCATTATTCAACTATAGTATGGGCTTGGTCTCACTCTTCCAACACATCTATGTGTAGTTATCTTACCAGATAAGGGGTTACAGCTAGTGAACTAACCATGTACTATTCACTCTTCAAAGCAAGTTTTGACATCAGATAATCTAACAGTCACATTGGGTACAATTTCTATGCAAAAAGATTAAAATATTAAATATAAAGACATTATGTGCCTTCTAACATAGATATTATAACTATCCTGTTAGGGATGAAGACATGCTAAAGTTCCCTGCCCTTTGGCTATCAGACTATTCAAATATGAGATCTCTAGAAACAGAAAATTCTCCAGGTATCTCAGGCCAGGAAAAGGAAAAGCCTGGTGTCCTGGGCCCAGCCAGCCAGAAGGGGTGCTTGTCTACTGAAAAGAAGAAAGAGAAGGGGGAGGAGGGGGGAAGAGGAGGGTGGGGAGAAGGAGGAGGAAGAGAGGAGGAGGAGGAGGAGGAGGAGGAGGAGGAGATTCTCTGCAGACTAGGGCTGACACAGGATGACAGGTAGGTTCACACATTGATCTAGACTGTACTGTGTCTCTATGCAAGTGTCTGGCCTTCTATTTATATCTAAACCTCATATTAAAACAAAAAAGATGGGTTTGGCTAGAGCTCTTTCCAACAACTGAATTGCTTAGTGAGTAAATGTTCCTTTTCTGCTTGTCATTATTAATTGTGTTGTTAATTGAATTGCTGAGGATGTGTGCCTGAACCTGGTTTATTAAGGGACTGTCAAGGTCCAGGCCCTGACCCTAATTTCAGTAACAATTTTAATCTATTTTCCTAGTAACCAAATCTAGACTTTGAGTCCTGTGCTATGGTCTTTCTCTTGGGGATGACAAAAGGCACTGCTATGCAAACACCTAGTGTCTTACATTGACCTTTGTGTTCAGTAATAGATGAAGCAAGTTAAGAAGAGCTCAAAAACTACTCAATCCAGGAGTGGCAACCATACGCACAGTACCATTGTCCGATGCTGTGTTCACAACAGGCATGAATATGGCTGTCAATCACAGCATCCTAATCATTAACTCAAGTTAAGACTTCATCATTGCTTGCTCATTTTTCTGCAGCACTTTTTGGCCACCAAATACTGAACTCTAAAGTTGACACATAGTTAAGAACTCTCTGTCAATCAATAAACTTGTCAAAATTCTATCCTTTATATCAAAGTAGGGAAGACTTCCTCATGGTCACACTGGTCAAACTGTTGGCTAAATCATGACTAATCTCAAGTTTCTTAATAATGAAACCTTTTTCATTTCACTAGCTCTTTTTCTTTCCCTGTAGCTATGATTTCCATACCCATCAATGTTGTCTGGTTATGGCAGCGCCGAGCAGGGATAGTGACATGATTTCTAAGTGAAAAGCATGCACAAATCTGACCTATAAGTCAACACAACTCCACAGAATCAGACACACAGGACACACCTAGCATCCCACAGACTAGAAGATAGTCTCCTACATCATACCAAATTCTTCTCTGGCTAGAGAAATTATCAGTCATACTCCTGTGGAAAAGGCTGGAGAGATGCATTAGCAGTTAAGAGCAAGGACAGTTATATAGGATATATATGTTGTTATATATGATCTGAATTCAGTACCCAGGACTCACTCTAGCTCTAGGGTATCCAGTAAATAGACTTTTGTGGTATCCTCTGGCACCTGCACACATTTTACACACAACCTCATAAACGTAATTACAATAAATAAATAAATAACAAATTAATCAGAATTTTAAAGGAGACAAATAAAATCTATGCAAAACGATCTGCTTTTCCTGCTGTCTCTGTGAAATCATAATTTATATATGGAGAGGTACAGCTATTTTGAAGGCATGATTTCATGCATTTCGCATGCATAAGCAACTAGTTCACCATCACTCAGGTCAAAACATAATTGCAAGCAATCCTTCTGATAGAGCTGATGTAGCCTCATCATTATTGCCTCTACTTAATTGGAGAGCTAGGAGATTAATACATCAAGAGGCAGAACGTTCCAGGCTCCCTTCTATCATACCCACAAAAGAAACCACCATTCTGACCTCTATTATCATAGGTTAACTTCATCTTTTAACAAGATAAAAGTCTTCTTCTTCACAGCTGCCCAACATTTTTAAGACTAATTGACTCATATTTTAGTGACAGGGCAAGCTTTCCAACAATGTAATCATCTGAATAAGAGATTTTACAATATCCACACATTTGATTTATTAATCCCTTAGCTGTGGAATTAAATGAAGACATGAATGATAATGTTGTATCAGCCTTGTCACATGTACTATTTATAACTGTAAAAATGGAAGTCATATAATTCTGACTATGGAAAAATGAATAATTAACTATAGTGTACCTATGTATATAGACCTCTATGGAACATTTAAGTTCAAGATTACTGAGCATATTTAATGGCTTCTCAGAGGTCTCAACATGTCAACTGAGAAGGCAATATGAGATCTCAGATAAGAAATTATTTAAAATCAAGAATTGTGGTAGGAAATTTTGGTAAAATGAACTTCATTGGTGTTGAAAATTTCTGCTTGGTGAAAGGCATTGTTAAAAGGAAGCTCCATGGACTGGAAGAAAGTGTTTGTGGTGCTCAGTCTAATTTCTAATAAGAATTGTATTGAAAACCTACAAATAATTCTTAAGCCCAGCAGTAGGAAAATTACAAGTCACATGTTAACAGTGGCAACATGCCACCAAGGAGCATATACAAAAGGAAAAAGCAACATAGGAAATGATTTCCTGTGACTTCTAGTTTCCCTACTTGGACATGGACATAGAGGGATCATTCCTGTATAAAGGAAGAACATTGCTGAATCAACTGAAGACTGGCAATTCTGAGACCTGCCAGAGTGCTTCAAGGCAACCATAGCAAAAGATGGACACAGAGAACCACAACTTGCCAGCAGCAGGAGTCAAAGGAACAAAAATATCAGTTAAGGAGAATAAGCTGCAGCTGGCAAACTGCTGGGTCTTGAAAATGGAACTGTACACCCCACAGGGTGCATAAATTTATTTCTAGAAACACTACCAGATTTACAGGATGAAAATAAAAAAATATGTTCTCTCATAACTCCAGTAAGGGCAGATGAAATGGCCATTTTGAAATATTTTCAAAAGAAATGCTTCCATCCTCAAAAAATGTACTAGAAGATTCTGCACATATTGCTAGGGGAGAAAAGCAATCATCAGTCTTACTCAGCTTTGAACTCCGCACGCCACAATAGTGACTGCCTGACAAGATATCCCCACAGGTGCAGTAGTGGTATGAACATTATGGGAGTAACCAACCTCCTTCTGACTGGATTTAAGATCTGCTCCACAAGACAGAACTTATGCCTGGCACTGTTAATGGGGATAAAACCCTAAAGCTAGGTAAGTCATGGGCCCTAGGAGTGAACTCACTTCTAAGTGGACATAGAATTAAACTAACCCTAAAGATTTTTCATTGTACCCATAGATAAACACACTTCCGGAATCCTCTGCAGAGAAGCTTCTTTTTGTGGCAGGTGATGGCTGACCAAAAAACTCATAAATAGTGTGCAGAAAATAAGAGTGTGGAGTGCTTAGCCCTAAATGTGGCATCTATATCACAACCCCTATTCCCAAGGTTCAGGCAGCCTTGCAGAAGAGGAACTGGAAAATTAGTAAGAGCCAAAGGCAGTTGATGACTACATGTAAATTAACATTACCAGTGACAGCATGCACAAGACCAAATCTGCCTGGAAGTTCAACCTCCAGCAGAGGAGCAATTAGCTGCCAGAGAGTCAGATATCTTTGGGGATGCAGCCCATGAGAGACTACTAATGTTCAGTAGCTGACCCTACACACATTTATATACTGATGGTACTACATGGAATCCATGGGTTCAAACGAAGGAGAAGAGAAAACTGGGAGGGAACCATGATAGTCAGGACAGGAGCAATTGAAAGGAAGGACATGGGGATAGATTTCATTAAAACACGTTGTATGCATATATGAAATTCTCAGTCAATAAAAAATATTTGTAAAAAAAATGCCAGAGCTTAGTGTTTACTACTAGTCCCAAAGGAAAGTTGTTTTGCCAGAACTTAATCTACACAGGGAATGGGAAACACCAGGTCTGAACCTGCAGTAGAAATGTCAAGAGCAGTCCGTGACTGAGACCCTGTCATACCTTGCAGCCACATCTACAGGGATTCTTCCCACAATGCCAGAGGATTACTGCTAAAAGAGCAGTGAGATGCAGATATTTCTGTAATAAAGACTTTCTAGAGAAACTCTGTCTCACTCTTAGATAAACAAAACCCCTAAAGATTGACATACCTCAGTTCCTGTCACCCAATACACTGTGCCTGGTTTTAACAAAGTGTCCCCAAAATACCAAAAGGCAAGAAATGCAAAGACTTGTGGAGGGGGCCAAGCCAGGGAACTTGGTAAAGATGTATCAGAAAATCTGAAGTCATCATACTGAGAGAATTTACAATAATTTTTAGCAACATTGTAAGAACTTAGGTTGCACAAGAAAATGTCAGCAGAGATAGAGAAACACTAATAAAGAACAAAAAATGTTCTAAGGATCAAAACACCCTGACAGAAAAAAGCAGTGTCATCTAGGGGCTCTCCAGCAGAGTAGCAGAGCCAAGGAAAGAATCAGTAAACATGGGGATGGGCCCATAGAAGTCTCCAGAACTGAGATGCAGAGAGGAAATAAAATGGGATATTCCAGAACTCTGAAATACAAATGCTGAAAGTGCATATGCAAAGTGAGGATGTCAAAGGGAAGGAAGGAGAAAGAAGAAGGAAAACATGTGAAGCATTAGCAGCTGAGAATTTTCCAGAATTAAGGACAGATGCCAAACATATGACAGGTGGAGACCTCAGTACACCCTCCTCAGTAGCTCACAGATCTGGGAGGACAATATCAGGACTAGATGACCTGCACAGTGTCACTGATCATCTGAATTTAATGGGATTCTATCTGACGTTTATAAAAGGTTTATTCAATAAAAATTAAAAGCAAAATACACATTCTTTTCAATGACTGTGCAACATTTACAAGATGATCCATGTTTGGTAAAATAAAGGAAACAACATAACATATGCTTCCCAACCATGATAATATTAGACTAAAGAGCAATAAAAGAAAGAAGGAAACTCTCCAAATACTTGGAGATTAAACTTCATATTTATAAATTACTCATTAATCCAGCAATAGGTCTCAAGAGAAAATTGAAAATAGCTTGTACAAAGTAGAACTAAAATACAACATAGCAAAATGTGTTAAACAGAGCGAAAGTGTTAGAAGGAAATAAGTAATATTGAATGAAAGTAGAAAATGAGAAGGATCTAAAATGAACCACGTAAGCTTCTGCCTGACAAAAGCAGAAAAAGAAGAGTAAATCAAAACTCCAAGGAGGCAGAGAAAAAGGAAGAAACATAAAAGTAGAGAATAGGAAAATCAGTGAAGCCAGTGTCTGATCCTTTAAAAGAACAACAACAAAGAACTAAATAAATTTACAGCTAGTACAAGCACAAGAAAGCAAAGGTACTAGTTACTACTCTCCTCTGCTCACTATGGGCAATAAAGACATGGTATGAGGAACTCTTGATCCAAATTTTGAAGCATAGGGAAAAGTCAGTTTCTTGAAACACACACTACCAATGCTCACATAAGGAAAAAGAGATAACCAGACATCCCTATATCAGTTACAGCAACAATTCTCCAAACCAGAAAGAACTGAGACCTATCAAATCATTGCTCACCTTGCTCCAAAATATAAAATCAGAGAGAACATTTTCAAATTCACTGTCTGAGGCCAGGAAGATCTGAATAGAGAGCTATTCCTGCAGTCAGGAAGAGTCCATACTGCCACCTGTCTATTCTTCCCAACCTAGCATAAGCTGGATGACAAATCCCAGAAGAAGAAAAGCAATGGCCAGCAGAAGAACACACATGAGATCCATGAGCATAAATACAGAGTGCCTCAGCAAAGAAGGCAGAACCCAACATGTTTAAAAGTTATATGCCACAATGAAGTCTAATCTATTCCATGTAGGAAAGGCTGGGGAGTCAGTTGAGTGGACACGTGCTTGCTGTCCAAGCATGAGGAACAGAGTTGGTGTCTCCAGCACCCACAAAAGAAGGTAGGCATGATGCTATGGGTCTGTAACGGCAGCACTTGAGGAAGAGCGTAGAGACAGATGGATCCTGGGTCCTTGCTGACCAGCTGTAATGAACAGCTTTAGATTCAGCAAAGAGACCTTGTTTCAAAACACAAGCTGGAGAACATTAAAAATGATTATGGCAATCTATCACATCAATCAGCTGAAGAACAAAAGGTCACATGATGCTATCAAAAGACACTGAAAAGCTTTTAACAAAAGCACACACAAAAGTACATATCCATCCAGGGTTGTGAAACCAAAAACATTTCTTAACACACTGGGGACAGAGGGAAGCTTCTCAACCTAGAGAACATCCAAAAGACCTGCAGCTGACTCCACACTCACTGTTGATAAGGTTCTCATAGGATTGAGACTGGTGTCACATCAGTGGAAGTCTTGATTGACTCATTAACACAGACAAGAAACCAAAAAGTGCACTACTTATGGGACGACAGAAGTTAAGCTGCATTCAAGAAAAACATGATTGATCATTACAGAAAGTCACAAAGAATCAACAATAGGTATAAAACAACATTCTTATAGTTAATGAAATTGTGATCATAGAAAGGTTACAAAATATGAGGTTATGGTGTAAGATTCATTAGCCTTCTACTATATCAGTAATGGACAGAAAATTAATGACACTGTATCATTTATAGTACCACTAAAAGTTATACTACCACTAAAAGTCATGTACATAGAACTTAACCATAGGAAAAATGTGTGATAAAAATGAGAAAAGCTGACACCTTTGTGAAAGGAGAAAGAACTCAATGGAGAGATCTCCGTGTTCACAGGTGGGAGACTGAATACTGTCAGCCTCTGAGCCCTTCCCCAGATGACCTCTTCATTCAACACGGTTTCAATCAAAACTCCACTAAGTTCTCTGATGGGTATCGACAAACTAGTTCTAACATTTACACAGAGAGGCAATATACCCAGAGGAGTTAACATAACACTGAAAAATAAAGTCAGAGGACTCACATTAATCTGACTTCAAGACTTATCACAGTTACAGTCATCGAGATGCCATGGGACTGATGATATAATAGAAAATAAATCAATGGGATAGAAATAGAGCCACACAAATTACCTTTGAAAACCACAGGCAATTCAAGGGAGAATTTCCAGCAAATGGATCTGTAACGACTTAGTGAACACACAAAAAGAAGATGGATCTAAACTCAGACTTTGTGCTTATCACAGAAATTAATGTGAAATGAATCAAAGATGTAAGTCCTTCTACAGCTTAAAATTCAAGTCACACAGCATTCTGAGGACTCCATGGGTTTTAAAAGACAGAGAACACATGAAACTGGGAAAACAGAGTTGGGGGGATGTGGCAGGGTAATTGGGAGGGAGGGGAAGGGAGGTGGATTTGACCAAAAGAAATTATATGCATGTGTGAAATTCTTAATCAGCAAAGAAATGAATTCTACAAGATGAGATGGGAGAAAAGAAATGACTTGGACTTGATGTTAACTTTATATATACAACATCAAAAGCACACACAAGTAAAGCAACTGATAGATTAGATTTCATGAAAGGCAAATTTTCCACTCTATAAAAAATGCTGTTGAGCAAATGACAATTCACAGATTAGAGGAAATTATTTGTAAAGCATATGTCTGAAAAAGGAGTTCTATGAAAAACAAGCAGAGAATTCTTCTTTAAAGTCACCTACAGAAAGGTTAGGATCTGACAATGAAAACAATAGTGTGCAAGACCCAAAGGCAGCACACATCATCAGCTGCGCTTCTCTCCAACAGCAATGAGTGGTTAAAAGGGGATTTTTTTTATAACAATCACATTCACAAATAGCCTCAAAAAAGAGAATTAAGAAAGAGACAAGAAGGTGTAAGGACTGTACAATGAAGTCAGGAAAAACTGCTGAAATAAAATCAAGAGGATGTAAGGGAAGAAAAAAATTCATAGGTTCATTTATGATGTATATACTTCCTAAAGCAGCCTACAGACCCAAATACCTGCCCAAATCCTGTGACAGGTTTAGCAGAAACAGAGGGCCAAATCCTAAAATTCACTTAGATTATCAATGGACCCTAAATAGTCCTTATAATTTTGAATCCCAAAATCTGCTACTAATTCACGGTAACCAAAACAGTGTTATGTTGACATAACAATAGACATAGATCAGTGAAACAGAGATCCCAGAAATATACCCTAGCGTATATGGTCCAAAGATTTTAAAAAGAATGTCAAGAGTATTTGATTGCTTTCCTGAGAAATTATTCTGGGAAAACTGGATATTCTCACACAGAAGAATGAACTTGGGCCCTTTCCCAGCACTATATGAAAACTTAACTCAAAATGTATCAAAGACCTAACTTGAGATCTAAAACAACAAAACCCTTAGAAGAGAGCATCATCATGATGCTGAAATTAAGAGTGACTTACTGTGTATGGCTCTTGAGTCACAGGTGACAAAAACTAACAAAACTACACAAGTAAGACTTTGTTGTAACTAGAAAGATTTCAGCATCAAAGGGCAGTATCAGCAAAGTGAAAAGGCAATGGGAAGAAGTACTTGCATTACCGTAATGAATTTTTCTTCAGAATAGAGAACATCTGCAACTCAACAATTAATGACTTGATTCAAACGTAAGCAAAGCATTTCCTCACAGAAAACATACACAAAGCTGATAAGTCCATGAAAATATGTTCATCATAACCAGCAAACATTAGAGAAATAGAAACAAATGCTGTGATGAGTGACTGACTACTCCCCTATAATACGTTTACTACAGAAGATTGTAACAAATTTCTCAAGGATGTGGAGCTAATTGGAGCCTTGCGTGTGGTTGCTGAGAGAATGTCAAATGGGACAGCTCTGTGGGAAGAGTAGTTCCTAAAGTAAACAAATACATGATATTTACTCAAAGAAATCTAAAACGGATTTTGGTGAGACACTTGCCAACCCATGCACATCAAAGTATTATTTACAACTAAAGCATGAAAACTAGTTAGATGTTCATGGATAGATATGCACATCATCATATGCTTAGTGTGGAATCTTAAGAGGCCTAAGAGAGAGAAACTGTGATATGTGCAACAACATAAAGGTCCGTTAAGAACATGATGCTAAGTGGAATAAGGCAGTTGAAGAAAAATTAGATACGTTATGTGTCTGTCTACATGAGATAGAGAATTTGAAATCACAGTAGGGGTAAGTAACAATGGTTACTGTAGGGGGCACTGCAACGGGTGTGATCATTCGGTGGGTAAAATCAGGGTGGTTCCCCAGGGTCAAGAAGCAAGTGGGGATGGGACTGGTTCATTGAGCATGGAATGTTGTTCATAAAATAGAAAGTCATGGAGACTGATTGCAAGTCCATGTGGATGGCACACCTCATGGCTATGAGAAAACAGTAATTTTCAAAAAAAAATAGGGAGTGAGCTATTAAACTATAAAAGGCATAGAGGAACCTTACATGCAATATTGCTTAGTGAAAGGAGCTAGCCCGAAAGCGCTGTAACATAAGATTCAATGATGATGATGTATGAGTGCTAAGAGACAGTTGAGGTCAGCAATTTGCAACCTTGTTTCCCCTATGACTTCCCCTCCACTGTGTGTAGTGAAAGGAGTTGGGAGGCCATTAACAAACAGACCCAAAGTTCCAGATTCTTCATGAACTAATGGGCTTCTCCAAATGATACCCTTGGGAAGAACCACTGCAGACTTCCCTCTGTTGCAAGATCTTCCCACTGCAGGATCCCCCCAATGCATGGATACTCCCACTACAGATTCTCTTCCCTGTAAAAGCATCCAATCCTGCCAAAGGAGCTCACCCACTGAATTCTATCACCCATTGCAGGGTCTCCCACTGCAAGATTCCCACACTACAGGATCTTGTCACTGTAAGATTCCACAAAGTGCAGAATGAACTCCACTGTAGAATCCTTCCACAACATGATCTACCTCATTGCATGATCCAACCCATTACATGGTCTTCCTTCCCTGCAGAATCCCTCACTGCAGGTACCCATACACTAAACCTTTCTCCCACTGTGGGATCCACCCTTTACAGGCTCACACCCACTATAGGAGTCTCCTCCCAATTACAGAATCCCACCACTCAAAATCACACCAACTACAGAATCAGTATCTCTAGAGCTTTGAAACTTTCAGACATTGAGCCAAGCATAATGATGCAATTCTATAAACTCAGCTATTTGGAAGATTAAGACAGTTGATCACAAGTCCAAGGTCAGCCAGTTCTACAAAATTAATTCAAGGTGTGTTGGGAAACCCTATCTCAAAAGAGAGAGAGAGAGAGGGAGGGAGGGAGGGAGGGAGGGAGGGAGGGAGGGGAGGGGAGGGGAGGGGGAGGGGGAGGGGGAGGGAGGGATGGAGGGGGGACAGAGGGGAAGAAGTTCTGGTCAGGTCATGTAGCTGTAGCATAGTGGTAGAGTTCATGATTAGCAGTTGCAAGGCCAGGCCTAACATGTATAACATGTGGCAACAAAAGAAATGAAGAGAAGAATGAGGAAAAGAAAGAGATTGGCAAACTCTGGATCCTGTCATTCCTCCATAATTATTTGGAGCCCAACTGGGTTCTGAGGGACTCACCTGCTTTAGGGTTGCAGTGGCCTGCTGTGGTAAAGATCAAAGGCAAAAACTTAGCCTATCTCCAGTCTCCAGTCTCCTCCAAGAGGCAGACACTGGCCACTCTTTAGGCCTCTGTGACTTGTAGTTCCTGTTCTTTCTTCCACACAAATGTTTTTTTTTCCATTTCATAGAAATGAGAACCCCTTATCTGGTGACAGCACTTCCTCCATGTTGCTGTGCTCAGCTGTATACCTTTCCACCTCTGTTTCACAGTCTAAGCTGGCAGTAGACAGAAACTGCACAGCTTCCTTCCGGCTATGAGGAAATCACCCTGGGGTCTGATGCCTACTCAGCACAGCCCGGAGGATCTTACTTCATCCTTCCTTTGGTAGGATCCTAAGGAGTTCCCTGCTCCTTATAAAAGACAGACAGGGCCTCCAGAGGAGCAGAGACAGTGGCACCAACTCCTGAGCTCCCCGCTTTCATTCCGAAGCCATTGACTCAACATGAAGATCTCCACAGCGCTTCTGTGCCTGCTGTTCATGATTGCCAGCATCAGCCTACAGGTGTCGACTGCGCCAGGTGAGACTTTTCCTTTCCCAATCCCTTAGCACACCTCAGACTTGCTGTGGGGTCTGCAAATTTAAGATGGAGAGACTGGGACTACCGGAGAAGTTACAAGCAGCCAATGTGTCACAGCTAGCCAGAGCCAGAAAAAAAGTGTTCAGACCTCTGAGGCCAAGCCCTGTGATGTCTCACGACACCAACCCTGGGACAAGATGCTGCATGCAGCCACTACAGATACTGCCCTAGCCTTACTGGTAGAGGTGGCCCAGAAGTGGCCCTGTAGGTGAGAAGGACATCTCAAGCAATAGAGGTGTAACAGGAATTAAAGCTGGGGTCATGGTCCAGAGTGACTTCCAGAACAGCAGCCACGTGTGGATCCTGGAGAGCTTTCTTATCCTAAAAGTAGGTTGATGCTAAGCCCACAGCTGCAAGTGATAGCAAGTTCTTAGATCTTACTTTCCTGTGTTAGAAATTGATGAGTTTTTTTCCATACACAGTCAATGGCTAGAACATATTCTATTAACATTATGTTATTGGGCTCTAGATACAGAACTCAGGAGCCATGACTCTTAGGTACAACCCAGCCTTCTCCTTCCCTTGTGATAGTACCCTGCAATGTCTCCTAACTCTCCCTTCTTTACAAAATTATTTTCAGATGCAGTGTTCATCCCGGTCACCTGCTGTTATGAAATGGCTACTAAGAAGATCCAAATGCGGAGGCTGAAGGGCTACAGGAGAATCACCAGCACCCAGTGTCCCTGGGAAGCTGTGATGTAAGTAGGCCATGTCCAGTACTCCATGCTAGTTTCCTTTCTGAGGAGTAAGAGAGAGAGAGAGAGAGAGAGAGAGAGAGAGAGAGAGAGAGAGAGAGAGAGAGAGAGAGAGAGAGAGAGAGAGAGAGAGAGAGAGAAGAGAGAGAGAAGTCTGGACTCATGACCATGAGTCAAACAAATAGAGCATCTTACCCACCTGGTCCTTTTTCACCTAGGAAAACTAAGTCCATTAGAGAATCCACAAATTGCCATCTGTTTGGAGAGATTGTACCCAATTCCTTCAGCCAGGAGATTGGAGACATTCAGCTAGGAGAACAAAAACAGGGCTTTCCATTGAGTCTACTTTCTTACACCTTTCCCAATCTTCTTTCCTGACTCTCCATCTATGGATGAATGGAAGAGGTCTGAGAAACAATGGGCAGGCCATGCACAGGCCCTGAACAGAATCCTCAGAGCACTTTGCCTAACCACGCCCTCTCCCAACAGCTTCAGGACCATACTGGATAAGGAGATCTGTGCTGACCCCAAGGAGAAGTGGGTTGAGAACTACATAAAGCACTTGGATCAGAAGTCTCAAACTCGGCATCCTTGAGCTTTCATGTCTACGCTGAGAGGCTCAGGGAAATCTTCTGTACTTTCCCCTAACCTTCCCTGTGGGCAGTGCAATGGTAATTTATTATGATGCCTAAAGAGAGATGTTTTTAATAATTTAAAACATAGACTTGCTTGAGTAATATTTAATGATATTTAAGTTATATTTGGGACAAATAAACAATTTAATTTACAAATTGTGTATTTGTTTCTATATGAACTCAGTTAAATTATTGGCAAAATGTGAGTGCTCTCCCACCTACCTGTGGGATTGCAAGATCCACCCATGATGCATCAACATTACACATGCTTTTGTCTTCTTAGGGAACCTGTGTTTCATTGAGTGGACTGTGTGCTTCCTAGTGCTGTGTTCAGGCTATGGTATTTTCAAAGAAAAATACATATATGTTTTTAAATACTTTACTCTAATTTGGGGTCATGTTAAGCTGAGAACAAAATCCCCACAGCAACAGGTAACATGGTGTGGGACCACCCTGAATGAATGAATGTCTTTTGGCTAGGCTGGACTCTGCTGAGGTTCTAGAAGAATGTGGCAGGACATGCCAGTCCCCTCTAGTCCTCTGGCTACAGCACTCCCGTTACCTGACTTTATTCATGAGCTTCTCTATGCCTCTTTCTTTCCTCATCACACCTATCTTTTTAAAGTCCCTTTAATGACTTCATGCAACAGTCTGGAGACTTTACTCCATAACCTGAGGGTTTTCCTATGTAATATATTCTGCAGCCCAGAGTAGTAACATGTTAAGAGTGAAGCCAGTTCAACAAGGAAAATTAGACATCTATGTTCCACATCTGTCTGGGATTTTTTTATGAGGATGACTCCCTGCCACATCTGCTGTGGAAGGGCAGTGCTCTTCTGAACTCCCAAGGAAAAGGGGGCGGGCACTGAGCCAGAGAAAGGACTCTAGCTGACTGCATGCCCCAAAGCTGGAGAAATTGGTGATATAGTTTAGAAATAAAATGTTGAAGCCTTATTGTAGGGACTCTTGAACTTCAGGATGGCAAACCAGTAAGAGCTCAGTAAGTGGTCTCAAACTGTAAGGACAGGGAAGCATTGAGAGGCAGTAAGAAAAGGAGCTGTCAGTTCTGAGCACAGGAGGCCATAGGAAGGAATGGTCTAGGAGCAGTCACTGTACTGGACAGGAAGACCTCGACAGTCTAAGCTGGGTGCTAGCAAGGGTGAAATCAGAAATAACCAAACAGACAGTGTGATGCTTTGTCGAATGTTGTAGAAGGGAAACAACAGACCCTAAAAATGAATGCATCTCTTATAGTCTCACACAGCAGGTATTCAAGGGATTGGCAGTTCTTAGAGTCAGAATTAATTTAGTTGTGTTGTCGTCTGAATGTGTGTGTTGTTTCAAGATTCATATTGGAATCTAATCTTAGCCACTTGTGTTGAGTGTATGTACTGTATGAAGAGAGTAAGGTTAGTTGCTTTAGAATTCAAGCAAAAGGTCTAAACATAGCATGGCCACTGGTGGGGCAACCTGGCTATATCATAACACAGCAGAGATCCAGAAAAGAAATATACTATGTGCCAAAGGGGTCAGGCATATAGAACAACTATGATGATTCATCTCTATACCTTCAAAGCACTCTTAGCATCAATCCATTCACAAGGGTGGAGCTCCCAACACCCAAGTTTCCTTCAACTCCAGTACTTAAATGCTCCTCCACCATCTCACCACCACCATTCTCAAAGCCAAGTTTCCAGCATGTATCCACTGAGGAGAGTCACATACAAACCATAGCAATCATTGTGGTAGGGTCAAGAAGTGGGGGCCTTCAGCAGATGATGGAGTCAGGAGATACCTGCTTTTGTAAATGATATCAGTGTTAATAAAAGAGGCTTTGGTGAATTGTTAGCCTTCTTCCCATGAGAGAACACACAGAAGGTGTGCAGAATCAATGCAGAACAAGCCATTGCCAGACACAATTGCCAGACAGTTCTCTGGTACCTTGATCTTCAGCATCACTGAATCCAAACTTTGAGCAATCAATCTGTCTTCTTGTAAGCCATTATGTCTAAGGTATTGTGCTTTAGTAGTATGAATCGACTGATATAATTGTTATGGGATAATGTGAAATGTCCCCTTAGGCTCACGTGTTTGAACACTTATTCCCTAGTCAGTGGCATATTTGACAGAGCTGGTACAACATTTAGGGAAGGAAGAAAAACTCTAGAGGTGAGTGACATGGAGCAGGACATGGGAGGTTATAGCCTACCTTGCTTCCTGTCTACTGCTGAAGCATATTCAGGCACAAACTCCTAAGAATATAGACCAAGTTGTTCTTATCACAATGCTATTCAAATGATGGACTGTGTTCTCTGGAACCATGAGCCAAAATAAACCCATCCTCGTTAAGTGTTTCTGTCAGATATAAAAGGGAGGTTCAGAGTGGGCAGGAGAGAGAGAGGGGGGGGAGGGAGAGAGAGAGACATACAGACAGACAGACAGACAGACAGAGACACAGAGAGATACACAGAGAGAGACAGAAAGAGATTATCAATGGGTAAGTGCTTGGACCACTGAGGACCTGAGTTCAGATCTTCCAGCTCCTACACAAATAACCAGCTATGGTAGCACCCATCTGCAGCTCCAGGTACAAGAAGAGAAACTAATAGATGTAATCTTTGTCCTGCAGTCCCAAGGCCAATTCCTAAGAGTTCATGAGCATCCATTTAAAAGCAATAACTCCTCTTCCTGGCATTCTCTCCTTTCCCCTTATTTATTTATGTGTGGCATATGTATTTGTGTATGTCTGTGAGCAACATAACTTAAATCAGGCAGAAGAAAGAAAAACAAGAGTATAGGTAAATAATAGAGAAAAATCAATGAGACCAAAGTTGGGTCTTTGAAGAGAACAATAACAGCAATAAACCTTCATCTAGGACAGCCACATGAAATGAACAAAGGCCCAAATTACTACAGTCAACAATGCAAGAATGGCTATCTCTACTACTGCCCTAGACAAGACAGGATCCAGGAGAATAAAAGATTATTAAGAACTGTTGATCCAGAACTCGAAAGCATAGAAAGAGCTATTCGATTTCTTGAAATACACACTCTGCCAAAACTCTCATAGAGAAATAGGAATAATCAAGATATCTGTATCTATTACATAAATTGGATAAATAATAGTCTTCCAGCCCCGAAAGTACAACAATCCCCCAGCAGATTATACCAATGAATTCTATTGAGCACCGAAGCTGTAAATGATGCCCATGCTTGACAACTTGTTTCAAAACATAAAAGCAGAGTGAACATTTGAAAATTCACTCTCGAAGGCCAGGAAGATCCACATAGACAGAGACATGCTGTGCTGTGGTTACAAAAAAGAAGAGTCAATATTGTCATACGTTTCTTCTTTCCAATATCACAGAAAATCAAAGCATGGGCCAGGTGTACCTGAGACCTCCCTAGCCACCTAATCCAGCTGAAATGGCCATGTCCAGATTCATGGAAGATACTCTGTCACAAAGTATGAGGTGATGAGAAAGACACCCCAGTGTCAACCTCTAACCACATTTGAACCTACACACACACACACACACACAGGTATATATACACACACATATGAATAAGATCTCAAAACTTAAAAATTATACAAAAACTCATTACTGTAATCTTTCACATCGATCAACAGAAGGATAAGAGGTCATGTGACATTATCAATAGACACTAAAAAGCATTTAACAAGAGTGTATAACCATCAGGGTTCTAAAACAAAAATTACTTCTCAACACACTTGGAACATAAAGAAACTTCTTTAATCTAATAAACATCTATAATGACCTGTAGTAGATTTCATACTCATGGTAGATGTTTTCTCAAGATTGAGACTAGCAGAACAAGGGCACTCCATCTCACCACTGCAGTGTCACACTAGTGGAGGCCTGAGCTGACCCATTAACACAGAAAAGAAAAGAGAGAGAGACATAGATGGTAGAAGGAAGTTAAGCTACCTTTAAGAGAAACATGATTGACCTTTGTAGAAAACCAATGACAGATATAAAAACATGAACATAGAAGGAATTCAGAATTGACAAAGGATATGGATTGGTGGGTAAAGCACTTGATGCTCAAACATGAGATCCCAAGTTTAGATCCCACAGCTTGAATATGAACTAAAACAAACAAACATGGTGACATCCACATGCAATGCCAGTGCAGAGCTAGGAGGCAATGGGGAGATTATGGAGCCTTGCTGGCTCACCAGCCTACCAAAAATAGCAAGATCCAGGCGTGGAGTGAGAAACTATGTCTAAAACAATAGTATAGGAAAAGAAGAAGATATCCAACTTCAACTTCTAGTCTTCATATGGGTGTCCAACCACTGTGTCCCAACATGCATACATATACCAGTAAATTTCATATACACACTTGCACACAAAGGTCACAGAGCACCAAGGCCAGTGTCTAAAATTCAAAACCATTCCTGCATATTAGTAATGAACAGTTCAAATTCAAATTAATGATAATATATATGAAAATATATATGTATTAATGATAATATATATCAAAAACAACTACACAGGATTCAGTGTAAGGAAAAATGTACAATATTTATGAGATCAACTATACACCTCTGTGAAAGGAGAATGAACTCATCCAAAGGGGAGATCTCTGTGTTCACAGGTGGGAGACTCATTATTGTTAGCCTCTAAGTTCTTCCCCAGATGACCTCGTCATTCAACACAGTTTTAATCAAAATCCCACCAAGTTCTCTGATGGAGATTGATAAACTGGTTCTAACGTTTACACAGAGAGGCAGAATACCCAGATGAGTTAACACAACGCTGAAAAATAAAGTCAAAGGACTCACATTACCTGACGTCAAGACTTATCACACAGCCACAATCATCAAGGTGCCGTGGGACTGATGGTATAATAGAAAACAAATCAATGGGATAGAAATAGATCCACACAAATTACCTTTGCAAAGTAGCAGGGACAATTCAAGGAAGAAAGGGTAGTATTTTCAGCAAATAGAACTGCAATGAATGTGAAAATTTTTAAAAATAAAATGAACTTAGATGCAGAGATTTTTTTACAAAAATACATTAAATGAATCATAGATATAATTATATCTACTGCTTAAAGTTCAAAACTACATAATTTCAAGAAGGTAAAGCTGGAGAAAATATAGGTAACTCTCTTAGTTATTTGTTGGGACAAAAATACCCTGAGATAAGTGCTACACAAGCACAAGGCATTGACAATGTTTCTGAAGGGCTAAAGGATTTGTTTGGTTCTAGTGTTTCAGAGCATAAACAATTCATCATGGTAAAATGGATATGGTTGGAGGATAACGAGGCTAGCCTGAACCTTGTCTGACAGCCTGGAAGCAGAGAGTGAAGAAGCAGCAGGCTGGCTACAAAGCCTCAACATCTGCCCCAATCATGTACTTCTACCTGCAAGACTCAGTCTCCTGAAGTTCTACACTCTTTCCAAGCAAGGTCGTAGCAAAAGTTTGGCCCAGATAACCTAAGGAAAAGGTATGCCATAGTATTCCAATTTGCTTTCTGTTTCTATGATAATCACTGATCAAATGCAATTTGTCTTATAGGTTAAAGTGCATCATTGAGAGAAGCCAAAGCAGGAACTCAAGGCAAGGATGGAAGCATAGATCATGGAGGAACACATTTTACTTGTATTCTCACCCTAACTAGTCCAGCTATCTTTCTTATACAACCCAAGTCCACTTGTCTAGGGATGACATCAACTACAGTAGGCTGTATCCTTCTACATCAATTAGCAAAGAAGAAAATGTCTCCCAGACATGTCCACAGGCTAACCTGATGGATGCAATTTCTTATTTGAGGTTCCCTCTTGCCAAGTGTGTCAAGTTGACAACAAAAACTAGCTAGCTATTCCATTATTTGTCAACTTTGACATAACCTTTCCTTTCTTGTTTGTTCCCCAAGATTAAATGTTAAACTCATAATATAAAACATAGTATAGTTATGGTGAAAGTAGTATAATCTTAAAAATTTTCTAACAGTACACCTTCAAAAGTTAAACATCTCTTAACTGTGGGGTAATTTAAAATCCAAACTAAACTGTCTATTTTCTTGTTCCAAGAGGAAAGAATAGTTGAACAGTTAAAAATCAAACCAAAATACAACAGTGTAAATATGCTAGTATCTTACATCAGGGACTCATTCATGATCTTCTGTGCTCCTAAGGATGTGGGTAGCTCCACTTCTCCAACTCTGCCTTCTGCAGCATACACAGAATGTCTGGTAGGCACAGGGTAGCTCCATTCCACACCTGCTGCTAAACACAGTCCTGGAATCTCTAATATTTTGGCGTCTACCCTGAAATAGAAACCAGTTGTCTCTCTCTGGCCTTGTCAGCATATGGCACTTCTTTCCACAGCCCCTTGATGTTTGGGGTTTCCAGGAGACTCCAACCCTGTCACACAGTGCCAAGCTTCAGCTGATCTCCATGGCCCATACTTTCATTCACTAGCATTGATTTCTTGGATGGATGTGGATAAATTCTGTCGAGTCTTGGACATTCCTTGATACAGTTTATGGTCCACCAGTTTAATCTGAATTGGTTATTAAAATGATATTTGTGTTGAAGTCCTTTTATATTTTACCACATTCTGCTTATGTTTTTTTTCAGACCATTGAGTTTGTTCATTTGTCAGCATTCAACTTTGTTCACTGCCACTCTACAGTCAAAAACAAAACCAGAAACAAAAACCTATGACTCTCACCACAAAGGGAATAAGAGATAGTTTAGTCTGGAGCTAAATATGAGTGATCATGGCCCAGGCATACAGATTTATATCACCTCACAGTCTATTTTCCAATGTGGTAACAGTTAGATGAAGTTTTTATAGCAGCAGATCAGAGAAACGCATAGATAAAGACACTTTTTAAATACATGGGCAGAAACTTTAAGTAAATGGTAACAGCAATGTGGAGAAGTTTCTGCTATGGATCTCAAAGGCTGTCTGCTGGTATTCGGAGCTTTTTGACTGGTGGAAATTAGAGTTCTGGTAAGTTAATACATTCCAAAATGTTTCTATCTGTCAGCCACAGGATATTAGGTCTCACACAGACATAGGGAATCAGTGGTTATTTAGGATACTAAAACTAGTTCTAGGTGAATTTTAAATAGGCTCTATACTTGCAGCATCTCAACCTCACCACAATCATTAAGTCTAACCAGCTAACCAGACATACAGAATGGTTAGCTGATGGTGCAGTATCTAACTCAAGAAAAGAGACATTGTTTAAGAACTGCTGTTTGAGTCTTACTAACTCAAACTTGAAAACATTGATTTTTTTTAATCCTAGCAAAGAACCCTGTCTTATTTTTTAGTCTTGTGCAATAGAACGATCATGGCTGTGTTTTGATTTTTTATTTTGTTTTGTTTTTATTTATGGAACAAAGTCAATCTGTACCCAAAATCTCTAAAAATAACTGAGTAATAAAATCTGTAGCCAATTTGCCACGTTACTGTTTTTGGAATTCCTATCTAAGACATATATGAGTCTACATGCACTCATATGTGTGTATGGCACCGGTTCCAGCTTATGGAGTGCACCTTAAAATTCAACCAGAAGGTATTTTGTTGTTCCTATAGCATCCTTGCCTCTTTTGGGCCAAGGGGCATGTCCAGGCAGGCCAGCTCTCAGAGATTAATGGTTACTTTTCTCCTCCAGAACCATACTTTCAGCACTATGGAAGCTAACTAGTGGGGATGACAATCCCATGTCACTACTGGTGTGACTTCTCCATGTTCTATGACTCGAGTATGTGGTGTCTTCAGCAACAGGGTTTCGCTGTCATGGTCTAACTAAGAGCAATGGCAAGAGCCTGTAATGTTTTGGGGCTTATAGGATTTCCCTGGCCAACGATTCCAAAACAAATATCCCATTACCACACTAGATTTTTCCTTTATTTATCAGCTTGTGGTGACTAGTAGGGGCATAGTCCCTGTGTTATAGGGTGGCCTCATTTAAACTCCTTTTTATATGTATAAACATATATTTTAGGAATAGTCTACAGTAGTAAGTTTCCATATGATTTTTTCAGAAAGTCTTTAGTGTTATTTATCCTCTGCTGTTCTGTAGTTTGCCCTCCCATTCCTTCACTCCATTTGACCATTCCTGTTCCATTATTCCCTTATCCCCCTTTATATAACTTTATTCTATAACACCTACTGTATGGTCCCTTCCTTGTTTTTGGACATCTATGTGTATTCCAAATGAAGCAGAATATATCTAAAGATTCAAAACTAGCTTCCACATGTGTGAGAGAGTGATGTTTTGGTCTGGATTACCTCACTCAAGAAGATTGTTTCCAACTCCATTTATTTGCCTATTAATTTCATAGTTTTTCTCTTCTCAACAGTTTAATAATAGTCCATTATAGTTAAAAATATCTTTCCCCTTTATCAGTTTCATAGTGTCATGTCTTATGTTGAAGACCTTAAAGTTATATAAAGGCTGAGAGATTATGATCTAGCTTTATTCTTCTATATGTAGCTATAGTTTGAGTAGCACCATTTGTTGAAGATGCTATCTTTTCTCCAGTGTTCATTTATGACCTCTTAGTAAAAAAATCTATAGTAGGTGACTGTATGTATGTAGGCTTATATCTCTATCTCTGTCTTCATCTACATATCAATCAATGTGTCTATTATTCTATAACTATTAAGATAATACACTCTTAAATGCATTTAATACTGAATGTGATAAACATTGGTTCAACTTTTTTGCCTCAAACATGCACCAACTTGTAGCACAATCCTAATTTGCCTTACTAATAAAAACCCAGAGTCTGATATAGAGGTTAATGCTGAAAGATCACAGAAGCAGGGCAGCAAGCTACTAAAGAGACCATTTATCTCTACTGAATACTGAACCCTCAGATCAAAAAGGTGATCCTGTCTCTACAAATCTTCAGACTGAATGCATCCTGTCTCTATCAAACCTCAGACTGAATCACCAAGCTTCTATCTCCTGCCTTATATTTCTCTCTCCACACAGCCATATCACTCTCCTGTCTCCATCTCCCTAGTGCTGGGATTAAAGGCACATGATCCCAGGTGCTGGGATCAAATGTGTGAGCTCTGTTTCTTTTTTAGACTGATTCAACCTTGTGTAGACCACAGTAGCCTTGACCTCACAGAAATCCATCCGTCTGTCTCCCAAGAACTGGGATAAAAGTTGTGTACCACC
The DNA here is from genome assembly GCF_017639785.1 of Mesocricetus auratus. NCBI lineage: Eukaryota > Metazoa > Chordata > Mammalia > Rodentia > Cricetidae > Mesocricetus > Mesocricetus auratus. The sequence goes on from NW_024429191.1 coordinate 60,498,748, forward strand.
ACGACCTGGCCTCTATGGCTAACTAGTGTGGCTAGCTCCATACTGTAATCTTCAGGCAAGCTTTATTTGTTACAGCACAAACAGAATATCACAACATTTACCCTTTTTCCCAAAATAAAAAGAAGGCTATAACTAATATAAGAAAAACTACATATAATAACTATATACAATATATGCAGGCAATAATTACACTAACAATGTCTAGTTCATTAGCATCTGACAAATTCAAAGAAAATATTCCATTATCTATCCTAGCTTGGTAAATCCAAAGTCTTCTACCTAATTCATATCGTATCTTGCATTTCCAGATTTCTATATGCTCTCTTTTCTTTTTACAACAAGATCCCTGAATCTAATCTCCTTCGTTCAACTTTTTTATTGACCTTTACCAATAGCACCTGTACCCAACTCCCTTTAAATGATAATAAATATCAATGGCCCATCTTTAAGAATGGGGCATAGTTCTCTAGGATACTTCCTGCTGATTGGGGGTACTGTTAATCTTTGGAGGACCATGACAAAAATCAGGACTAAGGCAAAATCCTGAATGGAGAATTCTGAGAGGCTGGATCATGTCAGCCACCAGCCTTGAAACCATTCTAGATGTAGAACTCAGAGGAAACTGCAACAGAGGTGCTCTGAAACATTGGAGCACCTGGGCCATCTGTTCTCATTGGAGATATTTCAGGGAGCTTTCTCAATCAATCAGTGAAGCCTTTTCCTTGCCAGCTGCTTTGGTTTTTCCCCCGCCAGTCGCCTGGGCTCTGCCACATTGTAGTCCCCAAATATCACACAGGACACTGTATTAATTATGAAGCTCTTGACCATTTGCTTGTTTCTTACTGGCTATCTCTGACTTAAGTATTTACCCCATAATTATTAATCTAAGTATTTCTCTTACTGGAGAAAGGTTCCAAACTTCTTACCCCTATCGTGGTTACATCTTGACTCCCTGTGTTTTCTCCTTCCCAGAGTTCTCCTCGACTCCTAGTCCCACCTTGGCCAACAGTGCTTTATTGACATATACACAGGACTTCCACATCAAAACCTGATTTTTTTTCTTAACCCAAAAAGAATCCATAGCCTCTCATTTCCTGTGGAAACCAAAGAATAACCTCTTCTCCAAAGTAACATTCCTTTTGACTTAAATTTTGAAGTCAAGGCATTTTCAAAATACATATGTTGAATTAATCCAACATTTATAATCAAATGTCTCTTAGCAGCTGTTGCTCCTTCCTCAACTGTCAAACAATTCAAAAACAACACAATAACGTACAGTATCCAGACTCTGTGTATTTTCCAACTTTGCATGTCTCTTTATATTACTCTACTTCCTTTTTAAGAATTTTATGTTATTATTTTAAAACCACATATTTATTTTTATGACTCTCTATGCATTCTCCTTACTCTCTCAAGCCTATGTATATTTTTAACACACTATAAACTGTTTAGAGGTTTATTTAGTTTTTTTTCTGAATCTGTCTTTACTACATATCTCTATCTTTTTCTGACCACATCAGTCTTTAAACTGCTAAGTAGCATATCTGGGACCTCCACTTTTGCTCTGATGACTGCTCTGGCCAGCCTGGTTCCCTAAGAGCCTGGCTTCATGTCAGAGGCATTGGCAAGAGCCATGTTCACCTCCACAACTCTGGGGAGCTTCTGGGTCTATGCTGTCACTGAGCAGCACACCACCTGCTGCTCATAAACCCCATTTAAGTGTTTGGTAGCAAGGCCTCTTAAAAGAGCCTTGTGGTGTTTGCTGTTAGCACTGAGTCAGGAAGCTGTCTCTTAAAGAAGCCATGCCTCTGTACTCTCTCATATATGGATTTTAGACATAGATCTGGGGGTGCCAGCCTACAATCCCATGGCCAGAGAGTCTGCCAAACAGAAACTTCATTCAATGGCTGATGGAAGTAGAGGCAGACTTCTACAGCTAAACACTGAGCTGAACTCAAGGAATCCAGTGACAGAGAGGGAGGACTGATGACCAAAGGGATTAAGACTGGGCTGGTTTAACCCCCAGAAACAGCTGACCTGACAAGGGTTAGTTCTTGAATTCCAGACTGATGGCTGAGAATCCAGCATGGGACTGATCAAGACCCCCTGAAAGTGGGTGTCAGTGAGGAGGCCTAGGTAATCTGTGGGGCCTTGGGTAGTAGATCAGTATTTATCCCGGGTATACAAATGGACTTTGGGTGCCCATCCAACAATGAGAGATGCACTCTCACCCTGGACTCTTGGGGGAGGGTCTAGGCCCTGCCCTGGATGAAATGACAGACTATGGACACCCCCATGGAGGGCCTCACCCTTCCTGGGGAAAGGAGGGGATATTGGAGGGGTTGATGGGAGGGCATGGGAGGAGGGAAAGCAAAGGGAGAGGGACCTGGAATTGACATGTGAAGCAACTTTGTTTCTAATTTAAATTTAAATTTAAAAATAAAAATTAAAAAAATGATAGAAGCTGAGAAAAAAGAGTAAAAAAAAAGAAGAAGCCATGCCTCTGCTTGCCACTAGCAAACAGCATATCCAAGAAAAAGCAGTTACCAAGAAGCTGAGTTTTAACTCCATTTTTTTGTATGCTTACAATCCTTTTTAAAGGCTTTTCAGACTTTATGGGGAAATTCTTGCCCAACATTTGGACACCATATGTAGTGCATTCCTAATTAGGCTTACTAATAAAAACTCAGACTCAGATACAGAGGTTAATGTTGAAAGATCAGAGAAGCAGAAAAAGCAGAGGAGCAGAGCAGCCAGCCACTAGAGAGACTTTCTACCTCGACTGAATGCTCAGATCAAAAGGGTGATCCTGTCTCTGTGAATCCTCACACTGAATGCTTCCTGTCTCTACAAAACCTCAGATTGAATCACCCTTTGGGGGGCTGTGTGGGGTATTTGGGGCATCCCTCCTAGAGCTCTGGAGAGGCAGCACCACAGGTGACCATTTGAAGATCTGTCCCCCAGGGTTATACCTGCTGTTCTCAAGAGAAGGAAGAGAAGTGCAGCCTGCAAATAAGATGATTTCAGAAGTGTGGTCAGTGAATGTGCAATCACTTACAAGCCATCTTTTCATCCCGTTACAAGAAATTTGATGAATTCTTCAAAGAAGAATGATATGTTTGTGAAGACATATAGCCATGTATACATGCAAAATTCAGAGCTATTTAAAGGCGTCTTCATAGAGTTGAAGTGCTACTATGTGGTAGAAACCTGGATAAAATGCAAAGTGACATCTGGGGCCACCTTATGGGAGCCCATGTTCTACCTGGTGCACTCCCAGTACCACTTTACAGACGAGTACCTGGAATGTGTGAGCAAATACACAGAGCATCTGAAGCCCTTTGGAGATGTCCCTTGAAAACTGAAGCTCCGGGTTATACGTGCATTTGTTGCAGCCTGGACTTTAGCTCAAGACTTAGCAGTTGCAAGGGATTTAGTGAGCACAACCCACCGCATGTAAGCACTGCTGAAGATAATCTACTGTTCCTACTGCCAGGATCTGATGACTGTGAATCCCTGTTACAACTACTCCTCAATCATCAAGAGAGGCTATTTGGCCAACCAAGGAGCCCCTGAGTTTGAGTGGAACAATATTATAGATGCTATGCTGATGGTGGCCGAGGCTGGAGGCCTTTCAACATTGTGTCAGTCAGTTATGGATCCCATCTATATGAAGATTTCTGATGCTCTCTTGAACATGCAGGATAATAGTGTGTACTGTTTCAGGAGGTGTTCCAAAGCTGTGAGCCCCTGAAGCCTCTCCCCGATGGATGAATTTCTCATTCCATCTCTGAAAGTGTCTTCAGTGCTCGATTCAGACCCAGAGTTTCTGTTGGAGCTGTGGTCTGCAGAAATGCTGGGTGATAGCCTTCTTCATTGGCAAGGACAAGTGATTATCCCCAAGGAACAGCTCTAAATTCAAACAACATTTCAGATTCTTAGTTTCTATATTTTAAAAATTATTTTTCATGTTGAGATATTTTTATTTTAATTTTAAATAGCTTGTTTTACATGTCAATCCCAGTTCTCTCTCCCTCCCCTCCTCCCACACCCCCCACCATCCCCCCATCCTCCCACCCTATTGCCAATTCCTTCTGCATAGGGGATATCTAGAGTCTATCATTTCACTCAGGGTAGGGTCCAGGCACTTCCCTAAGAGTCCAGGCAGAGAGAGCAACCCTCTTTGTGTTATGGACACACGATGCCTGTTAGTATTTGAGGGATAAACACTGATCCACTGCTCAGGACCCCATAGGTAACCCAGGACTCCTCATTGACTCTCACTTTCAGGGGGTCTGCCTAAGGCATTTGGAATTTTCTTTAGTATTTTCTAAATGACTAATAGTGATAATTATGGTTGTAGTGAAGGTTCAAATGAAGAAAGTGTGTCGTTATTTCATCATGCTTTTGTTATGTCTGTTTGCCTACTCAAACTTCAAGCCTTACTCGAAACAAGTCTTCATTTCGGGAAAAGGTTCTGTAGACACTGTTGGATTAAGAAGCATGATGACTCATGATATGCTGAAGAGCTTTGACTGGTCATACTTCTTTGGGTCATGATGTTTTCTCAATTATTTCAACTCTAGATATATACTCTATATATACCATCATGTGTTACATTTAAATGTTGTGTCTGACTGACAGAGAGTAAAAAACAGAAAAATCATAAAATATTAGCCATTAGCTTCATGATAGATAATATATTGGATATAATCCAGAGATTTCTTCTTGAGTGATTGTACCAACTATTTCTCTCACTTGAAGGTTTTCTTCCTGCCTACTAACCCTTGCCTAGAGCAAATCCTAGGAATGAGACTTCCTAGTATTGTTGGGCACAACACTATTTGGCCTCCACACACATTGACCAATAGAGTGACTGTAAATTGCTTTTCTCAGACAAAAAGTCACACATATATTAAGGATTCTACAAGGAAATGGAAACCTCTACGATGCAGAGAGCTATGCCCCTGCAGGATGCAACCCACAGAAGGATCCCCTCTACTGCAGGATTAGCATATGCTGCCCCATTCCCCAGGACTTACAAGCTGAGTCAGACATAGTAAAGCAATTTCTATAATTGAAGCATTTGCCAAGCTGATATGGTGACAAAGTAATTTCTGATCTATCCAGTTCTACCAAGTGAGTCCTAGTCTCAAAAACCAAACAACAAGAATAACTAAAAAAAAGGGCTGTAGTATAGTTACAGGTCAGTGGTAGAATACTTAGCTACTGTGTACAAGGCCCTGGATAACAAATACATTCCTAATAACTAAAAGAGAAAGGAGGAGGAAGCAGAAGAGAAGGGGACTTGAAGACTTGAGGTGACCACTTTCGCAGAGTTTTTGAAGCCCATCTAGGTTCTGAGGAGCCCACTTTCTTTAGGGTTGCAGCAGCCTGGTGTAAAAATGGCCAGAGGCAAAGACTTAGCTTGTCTCCAGCCTCCTGGCACACTCCAAGGGTAAGACTCTGGTCTCTATCTATTCCATGATAACCTTAGTCTCTGGTCTTTCTTCCATACAGATGTTTTTTCCATTTCAAAGAAATCAGAATCCCTGAACCAAAGGCATCACTTCCTCCAAGTTACTAGGCTCACATGCTTGCCTTTCAGTTTCCACTTCCTCCTGGCTTCCAGGCAATCACTTCATAGTCTGATGCCTACTCAGAGCAGCTCAGATATTTCATTAGAAAACAGCCTCCCCACCAGGCTCCCTGCTCCCTATAAAAGGCAGATGGAGCCTTCATAGTAGAAGAGCTAGACCAACTAGAAGACTCTAGCCTTCACTCCAGAGTCCCTGCCCTCAAAATGAAGATCTCCGCCATGCTTCTGTGTCTGTTGCTCATAGCTGTCACTGTCAGCCCAGGAGAGCTTGCTGAGCCAGGTAAGGCTTCTTTCTTTCCTAAAGTAATGGTTTAGCGGACACTAACATCTAAGCGCAAGGCATGGACTGCAGTTTTAAGATGGAGTGACTAAGACTATGGGAGAAGTTACAAAGAGCCATTGTGTCACAGCTAGCCAGAGAGCTACAACCAAGAGCTCAGACCTCTGAGGCCAGGCCCTGAGATGTCTCACGACACCAACCCTGGGACAAGATGCTGCATGCAGCCACTACAGATACTGCCCTAGCCTTGTTGGGAGAGGTGGCCCAGAAGTGGCCCTGTAGGTGAGAAGGACATCTCAAGCAATAGAGGTGTAACAGGAATTAAAGCTGGGGTCATGGTCCAGAGTGACTTCCAGAACAGCAGCCACATGTGGATACTGCAGGAACTTCTTATCTTAAAAGTAGGTTGACTCTAAGCCTACAGCAGCAAGGTGATAGTCAGCAAGTTCTCAGAGCTTATTTTCCTGTGTCAGAAATATGGTATCAGTCAATGAGATTTCATTGTAAACAGGCATCAATGAAGAAGGCAGTAGTTCAACATAGAACATCAATTCCTACATCATATTCTGTCCCTAGAATCTAGGTAGAGCCCAGCCTTCACCTTCCCTTGCAAGAGCACCCTGTAATATGCCCTGATCTTCTCTTTCAGATGAGTCACCCATTCCAAATACCTGCTGCTTTTCTGTAATCTCGAGGAAGCTCCCCTTTCTGAGGCTGCAGAGCTACAGCAAAACCAGCACCCAATGTGCCATGGCAGCTGTGATGTAAGTGATTCCTGCCCAGAACACCCAGCCAAAGGTTCCAGGGAGGGTGGTCAGGACACACAGGCAAATGAAACAAACACATTTAGCCTCTTATCTGAATGGCTCCTTACTGACAGAGGGAAACTGACTGGAGGAAAGGGGGTCTGTAATTTTCCAGGAGTTTGGAGGGGTTTTCCCCAGTTCCTTTACCCAGTAGATAAAACAGCTTCAACTTGTACAATAAGATCAGGGATTCCTCCTCCTTCTCCATTCTTCCTCTTCCCCCCACCCCTGCACAGAAGCTCCTTTATCTATGGATCAAACGTGGATGATATCTGGGGATCCCAACAATAGATGAGTTCTGGGGACCTATGGAGCACTGAGCACTACTTTTAAGCATGATATCTTTCCACAGATTCGAGACCAAGCGGGGTAGACAGGTCTGTGTGGACCCCACTCAGAAGTGGGTCCAAGATTACATGAAGCTCCTGGACCAGAAGTCTCAAACTCTGCAGGCATAAGCCTTCACACCTGGGCTGAGAGACAGTCAGAGCTTGAAGTTCTTCCCTAACTTCTCCAGGCATGGATTTGTTACAAGAAGATGGTGTCTGGTTTGGGTGTTCCCTCATCCTTGTCTCTTACCTGAAATAATTCTGATTATTTCAGAATTATTCAGAATTCATCCTATCTGAATACCTGAAATAAAAGCTCATACAGATTTGCAAATGGAAATGTTTATTCAAATCAAAGTGATGGGAAGATAAGATCACTATCAGAGAGCAGCAGGCCACATGAGTGAAGATTTTCGAGTGTTCCCATTTATTGTCTGGGGTTTCATTTTACGGGGTTCAAGGGAAGGAGCTTGGTTCCTAGAAATATAATTTGGGTGGTTCTCTATTTTGGTGGACAGGCTTAGGTTACATAAGTCTTTAGTCACTGCTCATGTTCCTTCCCAGAATGCAGTTGTTTTTATCATAAGCATGCACAGTTGTGCATAAGCATAGAATGGTAAATAGATTTGCTCTGGAAGTTCACTTGAGGACACATTTTTGCCTCATTGAACATGCACTGCAAACTTGTCTAGGCTCAATCAGCCCCAAACTGTGTTCCAGATTGTGTTTGACTAAAAACAAAGCTTATCAAGGGGTTATTAAGCAATTTATTTCAGCTTTTTGCACGTGGGGGTGATAGGTTGCTAAACACTTCGGATAGGGGTGTGTACATAGCCTAAACCAAGTAGAGTCCAGGTTGGTAAGGTATTTCCTATGCCTGCTTGCCTTAACTTCCCCCATGAAAAACTTTTATTCCTAATTCTTGAGAGATATGTCCTCTGTGTCTGAAACATATACATGTAACACACAGTAGGGACATTATTAGTATTCAGTCATGATTCCCTAGAAAAACAGAGTCAACAGAATGAATACATTTTAAAAGAGAATACACTAACTTGGCTTACACTAGTTGGTCAGAGCAGTCCAGCAGTCATCTCTGTGCTTCTGTAGTTCCAATCTGATACCAAAGCCTGGAGAAACACTGGTCTTCATTCTATGGTGGAAACTCAAAATGCTAGTTCTAATATCAGTAAAGGAATTAACATGTTCTGCAATAGTAGATGCAGAATTTGCCAATGAGAATGAAGGCCAAGTAAGAAAAAAAGTCCCCTTATTCCATATCCGTTTATAGGGCAGCCACTGCCACAAAGTACTTAGGAAGAGTCTTCCGATATCAATCAGAGCACTGAAAACAATTCCCACAGACATGTCCACAGGCCAATCTGATATAGACACCCTTCATTGAGGTTCCCCTCTTAGGTCATTCTAGGGTGCATCAAGTTGGCAGTCAAAGATATCACAATATCTAAAGTTAAAATTACCAAGAAACACATCACAGCCTAAAGAAGTAAAGGTATCTATAAAGGAAATCAGTCTTAATTAACCAAAACTCCTCTGTATGGTTCTCTGTCTTTGCTAGATTTATAGCAGGCCCCAAACCTTGGTACAACTGACACCTTGTTAGGAGCCCCAGTCAGGCCTTGAGAGCAAGTAAGTGGTAACTCCTGACAAAACAGGAACAGAGACCCAGCCCATCTGCCAAAGCAAGCACAAAGGCTAAGTCACTGGGTTCCCAAGAAGTCTCTAAGTAAAAGTCCCTGAGTACACTAACATTGCATTTTGGCTTCTGTAGTTCTGCTTCTTGCTAACTGAAATATGCCCACCCACAATGTCAGTTTTGTGCATAAAAGATAAAGACCAGTGAGGCTTAGAGTGCATGACTTGGACAAGCTCCCAGTGCAGTCATCAGTCAGCGATAAAGACTTTCTTTTCAGCTTTGAGACTTTCAGTGTGGTCAGGTAGTGGTAGTGCAGGCCTTTAATCCCAGCACTTGGGAGGCAGAGATGGGCAGATCTCTGAGTTTGCGACCAGCCTGGTCTACAGAACAAGTTCCAGGACAGCCAGGGCTACACATAGAAACCCAACTTTAAAAAAATGACTTTTAAAAAAGATTGTCTTTTTGTGACTGGGTGACCTCACTAAGGATGGTTTCTTCTAGTTCCATCCATTTGCCTGCGAATTTCAAGATTCCATTGTTTTTTTTTTCTGCTGAGTAGTACTCCATTATGTAAATGTGCCACATTTTCTTTACCCACTCTTCAGTTGAGGAGCATCTAGATTGCTTCCAGGTCCTTGTTATTACAAATAATACTTCTATGAACATAGTTGAACAGATTTCTTTGTTATATGAATGTGCACCTGTTGGGTATATGCCTAAGAGTGGAATTGCTGGATCTTGTGGTAGACTGATTACCATTTTCCTGAGGAACTGCCATACTGATTTTCAAAGTGGCTGTATGACTTTGCACTCCCATCTGCAGTGGAGAGCGTTCTTCTTTCTCCACATCCTCTCCAGCATAAACTGTCATTGGTGTTTTTGATTTTAGCTGTTCTTACAGGAGCAAGATGGTATCTCAGAGTTGTTTTACATTAAGCACTTCCTTAAGTGTCTTTCAGCCATTTTAGATTACTCTATTGAGAATTCTCAGTTTAGTTCTATACCCCCACTTTTTAATTGGATTATTTGGTGCTTTGGTGACTAGTTTCTTGAGTTCATTGTATATTTTGGAAATAATCCCTCTGTTGGATGTGGGGTTGGTACTCACTCATATACGGATTTTAGACATAGAGCAAAGGATTACCAGCCTACAATCCACACCACCAGAGAAGCTAGGAAATAAGGAAGACCGTAAGTGAAACATATATGGTCCCATGGAGAAGGGGAAAGTGACAAGATCTCCTGAGCAAATTGGGAGCATGGGGGAAGGGAGAGAGAGTTAAGAGAACGATAAGGGGAGAAGAGGAGGGGAGAGGAAGATATGAGGGAGCAGGAAGATTGAGTCAGGAGAAGAATAGAGGAGAGCAAGAAAAGAGATACCATAATAGAGAGAGCCATTATAGGTTTACAGAGAAATCTGGCACCAGAGAAATGTCCAGAGGTCTACAAGGATGACACCAACTAACAATCTAAGCAATAGTGGAGAGGCTACCTAAAATGTCCTTCCCCTATAATGAGATTAATAGCTACCTTATATGCCATCCTAGAGCCTTCATCCAGTAGCTGATGGAAGCAGAAACAGACACACACAGCTAAACACTGAGCCGAATTCCTTGAATCCAGTTGCAGAGAAGGAGGAGTGATGCGCAAAGGGGTCAAGACCAGGCTGAAGAAACCCACAGAAACAGCTTGCCTGAACAACAGGGAGCTCATAGGCCCTACACTGATAGCTGGGAAATCAGCATAGGGCCAACCCAGACCCTCTGATCTGGGTAATCTATGGGTCCTCTGGTAGTAGATCAGTATTTATCCCTAGTATACGAATGAAATTTGAGAGCCCATTCCACGTAGAGGGATACTCTCTCAGCCTAGATACACGGGGGAGGGCCTAGGCCCTACTCCAAATGATATGACAGACTTTAAAGATCCCCCATGGAAGGCCTCACCCTCCCTGGGGAGCAGAAAGATATAGGTTAGTGGGTCAGTGGGAGGACATGGGAGGAGGAACAAGAACAAGCTTGTTTCTAAATTTAAAAGAAGAGACATAAAAACATTGTCAGTATGGTGATTTCTTATAGACTACCTTGAAGCAGTTTCGTCTCATCTTGACACAAGCTTAAGTCATTTGGGAAGAAGAAACCTTAGCTGAGATTTTCCTGTGGGGCATTTGATTGATGACTGATGTGGGAGGGCTCAGCTCACTATGGATGTGACAACCCCTGGGCTGGTGATTTTGTGTGCTATAAGGAAACAGGCAGAGCAAACCAAGTAGAGTAAGTCCATAAACAGCACTCCTCCATGGTCTCTGCATCAGCTCCTGCTTCAGGTTCCTGCTCTGACTTCCATTGGTGATGGATTGTTACCTAAAAAAGTAAGATAGAAGAAAACCTTTCCTCACCAAGTTGCTTTTGGTCATGGTGTTTTAAAAACCCCAAAGTAAGACAGTCACCATCGTCCTTAATCAGAATGACTCCATGCTTTGTCCCTGAGTCACGGAATCTTTTTCAAACAAAAACATTTGGCTCAAGTAAGGTCTGAAATCAGAGTAGGCAAACAGATATAATTAAAGTATGATGAAATAAGAACACAGCATCTTCATTTGGATCTTCACTAAATCCAAAATTGGTGGTATGCTTGTCAATTAGAAATTATTAAAGAAAATTACAAATGCCTTGGGCAATTTTCAAAGCATCTAAACATAAAAAAATTAAGAAATGGAAAAGCTGAGAATTATAGAGTCTGTCAGAAGGGTTCCTTGAGGTACTCAGCTGTCACTGTGGTTGAAAATAAACATGCCTCAGCATTTCTGAAGTCCAGGAGGACATGTCTCTAGCAGAAGTCGGTACAAATTTGAGGTAAGAAACAGAACTAAATGGTCCTTACAAATCATAGAACAGAGATTGCTAGACCTACCTGATAGAGTCTTTTCCAGGTAGAAGGGGTTCTTGTTCAATGTCTTCTCCCCATTGTGAAATCACCTTCTTCTCCCTTTTATTCTTTTAGCTGCCCCTGTTCTGGGAGTTATTTGTAGAAACACTGTAACCAATTCGGAGTTTTACTTGCCAGGCTTAAGAGTGCATTGCAGCATTATGTTTTTCTTTTATAGACGTGCCTCAGACACATTTTCTTACTTAATGTTTATAGAATGCTTAGTATTTTTTGAAGTAGATAGTAGATTTTTGCTGAAAAGGAGTAGATATTAGATTTAGAAGAACTGACAGGAATTTCTTAAAGTGCTAACATATTTAGCTGGTTTTGACTGTTGATGCCATCGAACTATTTAAGCATCAACTTGGAAGACTGAGATAGAGACTCTATAAAAGTGAGAAACCAACAGTTTCCATTATGTTACTAGGAGCCATTTTGAGTCTGCAGCCAAGTTAAGTTTCTGTTTGCCACAAAACTTGAGTCACTGCTAGGCCGCACCCTATCCCAGTAACCTTAAAAAAAAACCATAAAATGTACTATAAACCAACTGCCCAGAGCCACCAGTTCTCAGGAATGCATGTGTGTGTGTGTGTGTGTGTGTGTGTGTGTGTGTGTGTATACATATACATTTATGTGTATATATATGATATCATATATAGATAGATTATTGATAGATAAATAGATGGTAGATAGATAGATAGATAGATAGATAGATAGATAGATAGATAGATATCAAAAACGATCATTCCGGAGTCTACCACTAAAGGCCTCCTGTGACTGGATGATCAGTTACCGGAACTGGGTAAATTAGACCCTTCGAGGACAAATCTGCCAGGGCAGTGTGGGCTTGGAAATCAGGATACTTAGCCCAGTATAGATGAAGTGGAGTTTATTTGGGGAAAAGAACTTACAAAGGAAACAAGTGACCGTCGAGGACTCCTGCTCCAAAAATGCAGACCCAAGGGGGCCTCTGAGACCCAATCCTATTCCTTTTAACTTGTCACGTCTGCACCTGTGACAATGTCCAAAAGGGCGTGGTCAGTGCTACAGGTGTGGAGGTGAATATCACTACAGGGCAGTGTTTGTATAGTCAACTCAAAGGCTTTCTACCCTTCCTCTCTGTGACTTTTAGCTCTCTTTCCACCATGGAGGCTCCTGGAACGGAACTCAGGTCTTTAGACTTGGCAGCAAGAGCCGTTACCTGCTGAGCCACCTCACTAGCCTGCATATGTTTTTAAACGCTTTGCACCTGGTCAGATCTAGCTGGGACGGAGACCCCAGCAGCAGTGGGCACCTTGTGGCTTGATTCCACCAAGATTTTGGGCATCTGTGGGCCCAGCCCTCTAGCTCCACCCTCACTTAGCCAGTTTCTTTTTTCATCATACTTATCTTTACAAGAAGTGTCTTCCATGACCTCTTGCAACAGTCTGAAGACTTTTTCTCTCTACACCAAGTTCTTTTTTCCATGTTATGATTTTTCAAGCCCAGATTAGCATTTTAGGAGTGAAACCAGACCTCTGAGGAAAACTAGATGCCTGTGTTCCGTATCCACATGTAGCTTTTTCTGAGGCTAACTCTCCGACACATCAGCTCTGGGAAGGTCGTGCATGTTTTGGAAATCAAATAGACAGGGCTCTTCTGAGCTTCCAGGAAAGAACGGAGGCCAGGGGTCCAGAGTGTGATGCCCCCACCATCTGAACACTGAAAAGACAGCTGAATTGGGATTGGAAATTAGGAAGAAAAGGTTATAGCCTGACTTTGGGGGTCCTTGAACTTCAGGCAGGATTTTTGTGGGTTCTAAGGCCCCAGTGTGGTGGTTTGAAAGAAAATCACACTATTTGGAGGTATGGCTTTGTTGGAGAAATTATGAATAGATGGGGTCAGGGGACTGGAATGGGAGAATCAAGTGGGGAGATGAGGACAAGAAGGTAATAAGGGGGAAATGTGAGGAAAAGAGCTAAAATTGAGGGCTATTTGAGGGGGAGTATGGAAAACTAACACAGCAGAATTTTCCTAAAACATATACATATGTGAAGTCAATTTAAATGAAATTGCAAAATAATAGGAGAGACAGAGCACCAACTGTATATTTTGTCACTAAATGAAGCTCCCAGTATCAGAAATGGGCTACATATAAGTGCGTTGTTGGTCAAAGAAGTCCCAGGGGAACCCCCAAACAAGCCAGGCTGTTGCTAAGGTTGTGGGCTGCTTTCCACAAACTGTCAGCAAAGCCCTATTGCTGAAGACAACACCTACACATCTCATTGAATGTGAAGAAGTAAAACTGGTGCCTATCTGGAGCAACTAAATGTCAGCAGGACACCAAAGGGAGAGTGCACCAAAGGGCTTCAACCAATTTTAGCCCCTCTCTTCCACAGTGTCTAGGTCAAACTGGACACAGAGATGTGAGTTTAGGATTCATGAAATATTGGACTATGAGTCCCAAATGTCCAAGGCATGAAGACTCACCCGGCTATAGCAAAGGACACAATACAAATTTTCAACAGCTGCATTCTGGGATTTGTTGCTTTGAATCAAATAAAACTGACACGTGTGCAAATAAATAAATAAATGTAATAGGATATGGTTCCATGGTCTTATTTAAGTGATTTATGTTTTATGTTCCTGGACTTGAATATAAGAGTTTTTACCTCTACATGTTTACATTAACTGGTTCACATCTGTGTGTCCCAATGCATCCCTATGCAAACTGGAGACAGGAGACACAGGACCATGGAGGTAACTAAGCTAATTCATTGTCTTGAGCATGTTTTAATTTCACCTTGGATTTCTGCCTGCAGTATGTTGTAAGCTGTGACTCATGTTACTCTTTCAACATCTGTTCGCAGTGTCTCTTACTTCTTGTATATTTCTTCCCACAGGCCCATCTTGCTGGGTCATGAGCAGCCAGGGCTATACACTTGCCTGGAACTCAGAAGAGTGGCCAGAAGGATCTCTGGGAAGCAGTCTTCCAAAGGTTGCCATTGTGATAGGCATTTAAATGCCTCTGATTCCTTCTTTCCAGTGGCTGGTTCATTCTATAGGCTTCTATAAGACCCCAAACCATTGCTCAGAAGGCAAGACACCAAGTGTCTTCTGTGTCCCCATCTCACTGTGTCACCTCCTCAGTCTGATCACTAAATACCATCCCAAATGAACTGTCTACAAACAAGACCTCAACTACATTTTGATTCATTTTTTTAACAGTCAACAATTCCCCTTCCCCTTGGTCAGTGCCTGAATCTAAGTCTGCAATTAACTGGGACCAGGGCCACAGACTCATCATCTAGGCACTTGTTGGGTGTGTTCCCCATGGCTAGAGCTGGAACCAAGATCAAGGACTTAGCAACATGCTCTTCACTGTCAGGGAAGCCCACAAACCAGGCTTATCAAGCATGAAGCTACATTAGTCACTTGACTAGGGAAAGGGGTACCAAGGAAAAGAGTTAAATAAATAAATAAATAAATAAATAAATAAATAAATAAATAAATCAAAGACAGTGGGAAATAAGTTGCTTGTGGTTGGAAAAGGACATAGACAAGTATAAAAATTGGAAGGCTTAAAAAAGGCTTACAACATTGGTCCAGTACTGGAAATATGGGAATGAACTCATGGTTTTAGAAAATTATCTCCCCAATATAACTAATAATAACTAAAGAAACAAAAGATCTAGTTAATATACATTGCTAATAAGAGGAGAGAGGTACAAAGATTTTAACCAAGTAACAGAAGTTGACACAGCTAGTGATGGGACTGATGAGCCTGTGTACCTCCTGATGAAGTCCACCACAGCATCACTTTATTCTGTAGCCAGACCCATGAACCAGGCCTCCTATTGATAAGCATCAGGCAACTCAAACTGAGAAAATGCCTACTAAGTAACTGGACTACGAAGGAGACTAAGGAAACATGGCAGCTAAATGAAACACATGACCACGGGTTGGCTCCTGGGTCCATACAAGATGTTACTGGGACAATGACCAAATTTTAAATGGGCTGTTTGATCAGCTCATGATGCTGAGTCCAAAGTCATGGATTGTGACCTTTGTACGACTGTTCTGCAGAGATATGTATTTGTTTCCAGGAAATATACAGTTCAATATAAACATTTAATTTAAAAGGTATACAGTCTACGAGTTCATCTTAAATCGTTTTTGTTCTTTTTTTTTAAGGTGCAGAGGCGGGGGCTGAGTGGTTTGGCATCTGATATTGCAACACTCACTCTATTCAATTTGCTTACTGAGTCACTGCTTTTGTGTGCCATTCATCTCATTTTGGTTTTAATCAGTGTTACAGTCATGATTAATGAATTTGAGCATGTCTTCAATGTTTATTCAGTATTTGATGTTATAAAATTACAGTCTACATCTTTCACTTACTCATATTCGATTTTCTGGGTACTTTGAGTAGGACGTATTTTCTACATTCCAACTGCGGCTCCTTTCTCAGACGTGTTAGTAGGAAGTTCTCACAATCTGTGACTCACCTTTTCACTTCCTTAAAAATTACTGAAAGATAAATACAGCCAATTTTGAATTATTTTTGTTGTTGACAGTAACTTTGTCTTCTGTTTAAGAAAAATTTATCATGCAAGAACATGATATATCTTCTCATATTCTTACAGAAGCTTCTATTGTCCTCTTCACATGTGGGGCTGCAATCTACCTGCAATTGGTTTTTTTGGGTGAAAAGTAGGCATCTTAGTTTTATTTTTTCCATAGAATATCCCATGATCTAGTACCAGTCTTCATAAGGCTGTTTTTCCTAACTATTCTGGAATGCACACTTTGTTATGAACTTAATGTATGTGAGTGAAAAAAATCGTCAATATTGTCCTTCAAGATTTTCTTGATTATTTGGGGCTTTTTAATGTCTTCTTATAAAGTCTAAACTAAACTTACCAGTTTGGATGAGATATTTGCTTGGATTTTCATGAGAGTGTATCAGCCTTTATAAAATAGCATCTTCCATTCTGGAGCATGACCACTGCCTCCACAGTTTAGAGAACCGCTGAGGCCAGATTAAGGGTGGCAGGGACAGAATTCCTTCAAGAAGATCCTGAGAGGCCATTGAGTAAAATTGTAAAGGTGAAGTCTGGCTTGTAGCAGGGACTCCAAGGTATTGGGGACTTGGATATGGAGAACTTCATAGTGGGAGTGGAACCTGTCCAACTCCAGGCCACAGAAAGCCATTCCCCTACGCCTCTACCAAGTCCTGATAGGGCCAGGTCTCCCATGATCTAGTACCTAAAAGAAGACTTAGCCATGCCTTCAGGTATCTGCAGCCTTTGAGTGGCAGTTGGCATGATGTAAGAAGAATAATGGTATCTAACAGATATCACACTCAACTCTGAGGTATTTTTGGAATAAGGCAAGACATATCTGTACCAGAAAGCTCAGCCACTGCTGTAAGGTAGAGGCCTGAATTGACAAACAAAGGCCTTAGTGGTCTCCAAAATGCCTCAGGGAGGATTAGTGAGTGACCATTGGGTATATATATATATACCCATGTCTCCCTGCATGCTGCCTTGCTTCCCCCAATAACAATAATGAACTAAACTTCAATTAAATGTTATCTTTTATAAGAGTTGCTGGGGTCCTGGGGGTCTCTTCACAGCAATAGAAACCCTAACTAAAACAGCATCTCTGGATAAATTCAAAAAGGGTAGGAATGTGCTCCAAATCAACCAACTTCAGAATAGGGTACCAATGAAAAAATGAATTTAATAATGAATTTGACCAGCTCCAGATGTGAAAAAAACACTTTAAAGGTCTAAGTGTGCCCTGGAAGAGAATCTTCTCTCCAGCAACTACAGAGCTCAAGTTGCAGAAAATCTAGCCAAAGTCCTCATTATAAGGTTGGCAGAATTTCATCAAAAACTCAAGTCACAGGCTCCAAGGGTGTTGGTGGCTAAAGTAAGGTCATTGATTAGTAAAGTAAGTTAGGATGGCAATGTGTGGTAAGGACCTTATTGAAGCTGAGAACTTTGAACTCTCAGTTCTCTAGGGTTTTTCTCACTTGAGGAAGTAGTACCCACCCCTAGTAATAATGACCTTTTCACTTTTCACTGAGGAAATTAATCTGCAGTGTCTGCTACACCAGCAGTGACTTTCTCTGAAGGAAATGCCAGGCAAGACAACACTGATATCCACGACCCAACAATAATTGCCTCTAGACCTACAACCAGACTCAAACCAAAGCAGGCTCCAGGAGTGAGGGAGTAGAAAGTGTAGTCCATGAGGAAATGTGCTCCACTACTAAGGTGCTTAATGATTTTGCTAATTCATTCTAGCTGGGGAGCATTGTGAGAATGGATTTTAATGGTATGGGATAGTGGTGGAAGGAACATAAAACTAGATCAGGCTGAGTTTATGCCTCCTCTGAGTGGGGATTCTAGATTTAATATGGAAGCTCACATAGTTCTTTAAAAGACACCAAAAGTTTGTTTAAATGGTTGGCTGAAGCAATGGCCTACTGAAGAGGAGTTGGAGATGTCTGATATCCTTTGGCTTAATGTTGATGAAGGGATTTTTAAGGCTCAGGGAAATTGCAATGCTAATCCTAATCTTTCACAATGGAAAGGCCCAGAAGACATGCCCTTCATTAATCCTATAAGACTTAAAATGGAGACGGGGCACCAACACATTTGAAGAGCTTTGTTTTCACCCTTTTCCTTGTGCCAGATCTTAGGGTTGGAAATGCTGCTGCTCAACAGGATGAATTAAATGCAGTGACTTTAATTGGACCCTGAGGTAGCATGGGCCAGGTGGCAACATTGAATTGCCAGAGGCGAAGTTATCATAATGGGCAGCATAGACTAAATAATGTTCATAATGGTCTAACATGTAATGGTCAGTGCAGGCAAGGTGAATTTTATGGTGACAAGACTTGTATGGACCTTTAGTACTGGCTCATCAATCATGGTGTGTCCAGACATGAAACAGACAAGAAGCCTACTGAATTGTTGTTTGACCTGTATAAGCAGAAAAATTCTCAAACATTGGATCATGGCAAAATGGCAATCTAGGCCAGTGAATCAATTTCCAGTCTTCAATCAGATCCAGAAACACTCAAATAAAGGGGAGGCCTGGTTCCCCTAGGGAAGGAATTTGATGAGACACCCAAAGTTTTACTGTTAGCCTTTCTCTAGTTCTTCCCCTGAGGGTCCTAAGGCCTTTTACAATGGCACCTGTACACTGAAGGGAAGGAAACAATCAGACTTTCTGAAATGACGCTGATTCTGGGAGATCCCAAGAAACACTGTGGACCTCCAGTTAAAGCAGGGTCTTATGGAGGTCAGGTGATTAATTCGGGCTGATGTCCAATTCACAGTAGGTCCAGTAGGTCCCTGAGCTCACCCTGTGTTTTCTTCCCCCAATTCCAGAATGTATAATAGACATACTCAGAAGTTGGCAGAATCCTCACATTGGTTCTCTGACCTCAGGAATGAGGGCTATTACACTGGTGGCCATGTCAGAGGAGCAGCAGGTGGCAATTGAAGTTCAAGGTGTCAGCCCACAAGGAGACGAATTCCTGATGGGTAAACCTCAGATAGGCAAGGTCCCAAGACCACAGACTCCATAATGTCTTCTGCTTCCGCTGTGCCTTTACATGTTTGCCGTGCCATCTTTCTCTGGTATCTGGCATGGTGTTAATGGGTGTGGCGAGATCCCCAGTGCCTACGATGTAGTGCATTTATCTTCATGGAAACATCTTGTCCTGCTAAGCATTCTTACCTATGGATTATTATGAAGATGATTTCTTCCTAAGCTCTACTGTCTAATTAATAATAAAGATGATAGTTTAAATAGAGTTTTGATGACAAAAAATGCAGCCTGCCAGTAAAAGAATATCTTGTTTGCTTACACTCTGTTAATCTATAGCGAGTTTCTTGAGTGTGAAAATATGTGGATTCTTGGGGGTAATTTGTTTTTCACCTGTAATACATAAAATGTTTATTCACGTAACAGATAGGGAAAACATGCTGTTTCTTACCTGAAAAATCAAATGTAACCAACTTGTAATTTTTATATTGCCTGAAAGATTTTGCTGGGGTATATAAGCTTAGGGGAAAGAATAAAGAGAGTTAAAAGAAAAACATCAAGAGAGACAGACGGGACATTTCTGGATAGAGATAAGAAAAGAGAAAAAGAACACAGAAGAAGAATAAAAGAAGGAAACCATCA
The DNA here is from genome assembly GCF_017639785.1 of Mesocricetus auratus. Taxonomy (NCBI): domain Eukaryota; kingdom Metazoa; phylum Chordata; class Mammalia; order Rodentia; family Cricetidae; genus Mesocricetus; species Mesocricetus auratus. The sequence continues at coordinate 60,518,534 of NW_024429191.1, forward strand.
AGAGGACATGAGTATTTCTCCCTTACCCCCTCAGATTAAAAAAAATCATAGTACATGCAAGCTTTGAGGAATCTCTTTGAGCCCTGTGCTGTTGGAGGCTGCCCTGCCCTCCCAGACAACGATACTATTATGGTTGGAAAGGCTAAATGGAGGCCTTTGGAGTTGCCTCTGCCAAAGAAAACAGTGAATCAAAAACAGCATAACACCCCTGGAGGAATTGTAGAAATTGGTGCCAACATCAAGGACTTGAAAGATGTAGGGGTGGTGGTTTCCACCACATCTCCATTTAACTCTCCTATCTAGCCAGTGCAGAAGACGGATGGATCATGGAGAATGACAGTTAAAACTCAAATCGTGTAGCAACTCCAGTTGCAGGGTCTGTAGCAGATATAGTGTCCTTACTTGAACAAATTAACATCTCCCCTGGTACATGGTATGCAACTGTATCGATCTAGCAAATGCCTATTCTCAGTGCCTGTCCATAAGGATCACCAGAAGCAATTTGCTTTCAGTTGTCAAGGCCAGCAGTATACCTTTACAGTTTTGTCTCAAGGATATATTAACTCTCCTGCCCTGCCCTGTGCCATAACTTAGTTAGAAGGGATCTTGATTGTCTCATCCACAAAATGCCACACTTATGCACTACAACTGATGACACCATACCAATTGGGCCAAATGAGCAGGATGTAGCAACCACTTTAACTCATTGGTAACAGATATGCCTGTCAGATGATGGAAAATAAATCCAACCAGAATTAAAGAACCTTCTACCTCAGTGAAATTCTTTGGAGTCCAATAGTGTGGGTCATGCAGAGATAATCCTTCTAAGATAAAGGATAAGTTATTGCACCTGGCTGCACCAAGAAAGAAGCACAATGTTTAGCAGGCCAGCTAGGACTCTACAGACAGCACATTCCCTTCTTGGATATGTTATTTCGCCCCATATACCAAGTGACTTGGAAAGCTGCTAGTTTTGTGTGCAGCCCAGAACAGGAGAAGGTCCTTCTACAGGTTCAGGCTGCTCTACCACTTGGACCATATGATCCAGCAGACCTGATGGTAATTAAGGTGGCCGTGGCAGATAGGAACGCTGTTTGGAGCCTTTGGCAAGCCCTTAGAGGTTACCAGCACACAGCAAAAACAGTAAATTGATACATTTTTATACGTGCCGCTAACATTCCAAGGAATGACTAATTTCGAAAGTTTTGAACATTTTGGCATACTGTGGTGGAAGAGAGCAGAAGGGTTCTAACCCAGCATGCACGTATTTGATGACACTCGATTTATTACCGTTGTTAACATGTGCAATTTACTGCAAACTGCCATGTAGTCACTGTTCAGATTGAGTCCTTGCTAGATGTAGATGAAGTAAAATTTCTCTTTGTAGACATGTTTTTGCTAGTCTGTCTTTGGGGAATGGAGCTATGAAACCATCCCCAGGAACAGAGTGGTCTATTCTTGCTTGTTCAGTGGTTGGAAGGAAATGGAGGAGCAGTGTGACAAATGGTTGACATGCTGATGTGCCCTCTCAGACGCTGGCTTCCTGGATGTTTTGCACATTTTATTTTGCTGTGTGTGCAAGTGGATATAGCAGACAAACATGTCCAGTATGTTCCTCATCTCACAAAAGAGTTTGCCAGTAGATGACAGAGTAGCTAGTAACGCTAGCACTTAGTATACACTTCATGTGGAAATCAATAGGAATGTTTGCTTCCTGTAAATGATATTTGGAGGCAAAGCTGTTGAATTATTTCTGGGTATTGCATAGGCCTGTGCTTGTCAACTAACTTGAAGACAGTGTGAGCAGGAAGTGGAGAGGGGATGGCCACACTTGGCAGACAACTGACATTGTAACCACTGCTATACATACGATTTAACTCACCACTGCTGTGTGCATAGCAGAGAAGTTCTTGTATGAAATAGCTAATCTTTGTAGACATTTAAGCATGCTTGATGTGTCTGAAAGTAGAAGTAGCAGAATGATGCTTTGTGTAAATGAATTCTTAAATATAGGGAGCCCAGTGTGTAGGAATGGATCCGTTAAACTGCCTCTGAGACCAGAGTGCTAGCTGTACCTGTCAGTGGGCTGAGGGAGGCGGAGGCAAAGAAGCTCTAAAGGGTTTGTCATAATGTGTGAGGAAGATTTAGTCATCACTTCTCACCCACATTTCATTTGATTTTGCTCTGTTATACACATTGTACATATATTGGACAAATGAGTCCTCTTTTGTGATATGTAGGATCAAGATATTGAAGAGGTAGCTGATATATGACAAAACTAGAATTTGTAAGGCAAGATTGTACATTTTGTATTCAAATTTGTAGAAAGGCTCTCTTCTGAAAAGGGATTTTTTAAAAGGAAATTGTGACATTGTATGGGAAGAACACATGCATACATATCACACTTAATAGAGATGATGAGGAAATGGGGAAATGAGGGATTCTAGACCAGAGCACTTTCATCGGAAGACACTTGCGTATGTGCCCATTGTTATGTGTGTGCAATAAATCCAAGCGTTGTGTATTCAACAGACAAAATTGAGTCCTAATTTGAAATATCTCAACTTACATTTTTAGAGGGGCACAAAGGACTTTAAAAGTGGGCATAAAAGTAGCCCATTTTGTGGATACCATACTGTCTGTCAGAAACAGTGGTGAAACTGCCTCTCTGAGGGTTACACATTGTATTTGTGCTGGTTCTGGGAGGGAACAAGGAAAAGTGCAAAGTGCTTTAGACCAGTAAAGCAATACTGACCATCGTCCCTCACATCTGCATTTTGTAAACATTTTATTTATATACATATTAGTATACATATATATTATATGCATATAGGTGCTAAAGGGGCTACCTGTGTATGACAAAAGTAAATTAGTATTTAGACACTGGGTGTCCTGTGTGTAACGTTCACAGGAAAATCTGTCCTTAAGCTATATAGGCAATGAAGTAATTCAAGGGCCCTCAGAACATTACAGTTGCATGAACCTGACCCTGCTGTTCACAGAGATTGGAAGGACTCAAGACAAAATGTGAATATTCACAGGACATTTGCCAATTCTAGCCCTTTCTCAACCTGTACAGTTTTTTCAATAGTACTGTAGGCATACCAGGAAATTAAGTCCTTGTAGGAAATATCTACTGGGGCAACAGACCTTTCAATAGTGTAACATAATGCTGTCATTTACAAAATTCACTTGAGAACTGTACATCAAGTTTTAGGAAAACAAAACCAAAAAGACCTCACCGTGGGTTAAGTCAGTTAACATTTTGTGGGCTGCATTCACAGCTATCATTGATTACCCATGGTCCATTGGCTACACACATTTTATAATCTTTCTAGATATTTAAAAATTCTATAAATAGAGTCTAAAGAGACCATCAGGGGTTAAGAGTCCTTGCTATTAGAGGGGAGAATGTCCTTCTGTATGCTTTTAATATATGTTTCTCTTACTGGATGATGAATAAAACCCTGATTGGTCAGTAGCCAGGCAGGGAGTATAGGAGAGGCTACTAGGTGAGGAGAATTCTAGGGAGGTGATGCAGAGAGGAGCTGCCAGGGAGATGCCATGTAGCACGGAAGGAGTAACATACCGAGATATCACCAGATAAGCCAAGAGCATGTGGAAATACTTAGATTAATAGAAATGGAGCTAGCCAATAAGAAGCCGGAGTCATTGGTCTAACAGTTTATAATTAAAATAAGCCTTTGGGTGTTTACTTGAGACTGAGAGGCTGTGGGATCAGGCGGACCAGAAACTCCACCTACAGCTATTGTTGCAGACAGCCTGAGTTTAGCTCAGCACCCTCATCGGGTTGCTGGCAGTTGCCTATAACTCCAGCTTCAAGGGATCCAAAACCCTCTTCCATGATCACTGTGCTCATATGCATAAACCCACATTCGGATACACACGTAGACATGTAGTTAAAAATGAAATGCTTTAAAAATATAAAAACAAATGAAAGCACGGAAGCGTAAAAATGAAGAGCTAAGCAATGCCCTCTAAGGACTTCCTCTCTTCTTTGTCGTCTGGAAGGAATGGCTGTCTTCAAGGAACGATAAACTGGAGGGTCCTAGAAGCAGTGCTGGGTGTTCTGAGTGGTGGATGCAGGGCATCAAGGAGGACATCGTGTGGAGAGAAGGGTCCTGTGCTTGGTGGGTTTGCTAATGTTGTCTGGCCATTGCTCTATGCTTGCATATCAGTTAGTGTTGCTCCGTATTAAGGAATAATCCCTAATGCCCTTGTGTATTAAAAACTACAAAATGATCCCTCTATCAATGTCCTGCTAGTGTTCAGGGGAAACTGTCTTCTGTGGTGGCTTTTGTTCATCCACCTCATAGAACTAGTGTGATCCCGAGAGGGTTAAAGTCACTGGTGTGATCGAAGAAGTGAAGGGATGGCTCTTTGCTGGCATCTCCAAGTCTAGAAGACAGTTTTAATTCTAACCATAGATATCTAGGAGAATTTTTGGTAAGGCATTTGTGTTTATTGCACAAAAGTTCATTATTTCATAGCTGCTAAGTTTTATGTCTCCCAGGGTGACATGTGGTAAAAAATTCAGCCCGTGAATCAGCTAACTTGTAAACATGTTGGGAATGACAGGAGGTATTTCTTCCGAACATGGAATGAGCACTGCACTTCCAGGCAGGAAGAGCCAGAACGTGGTCATTAAGCTGGCAGCAGAGGGACCAAGGAAGCTCACAGTAACAGCTGCATGGGTGTGTTCAGGTTGACAGGTTGACAAGCACCACTGACACACGTGCATTTTCTAGCAGCAACATAGCAATTTATTGCAAGGAGAACATACTTTCCTGTTGATGTTTTAGTAGAATGGATCTAATTCTGACTCCTAGAAACATTGTCTACTGTAGTCTGCTGTCTCATGTTTCATGTTAAATTGAGGAATATATAATCCTAATTGCAACTCTGTCAAGATTTTGATCTAGAGACCTGTTGCCATTTTTCTCATCTGTGAGTTTTTTTTTGTCACTGAGGAATGCAGGATTGTAATTTTTCTAGCAGGCAGATATCATAGCATATTCTTATTTTCAAAGCCCTTGTATAATCTGGGGCTTTTTGGTGAATATTTACGTGTGGGAAAACATGACACATACTGTACTCTCCCCATTGCTGCATGCACAGACAGGACTAGGAAATGATTAGGACACAGTCAGCCAACTGCTTACACCCATGACTTCATTCAGTGCTTGTGTTTTGATTTCCTGTGATCCACCTGTTAAAGAACAAGAGTTCTTAGACATTCTGCTGTCATCAGAGATGTCATAGCCATCATCAGAGAAGCTTCCTCCTGCAGCAGATAGGGACAAACACAGAGACCCACAGCTGGACAGTGTACACAGAGTGAGAGACTTCAGAACACTGGATTCTAAATGGAATTTCTTCATCAAATCCTTCTCAGGGCTCAGGAAACTGCAGAAGAGGAGGCAGAAAGATTGCAAAAGCCAGTGGGAACGGAGGACACCAAGGAAACAGGCCTTTAGACACAACAGAATTGATGTACACGTAAACTCACGGAGACTTTAGCAGTACACACAAGGCCTGCATAGTTCTAAATCAGACGGGACCCCTGTGCTGAGAAAAGATGTAGACACAAGTCCCAATCCCTAACCCAGAAGCCATCTCCAGTAGATAAACATTTGAAAAGGAAAATTTTGTTTTCTCCAACAGAGCCTCACTGAGTATACAAACCATCATTAAAAGCAAACCCCATGCTCAGAAGTACATGGCCAACACAAAAACAAATTCAGTAGTATTTTTGGAGGACTGTTTGTTTTTATGTTTTTGCATCACTGTGCTTTGTCTGAGCTTTTTGTCCTACAGGTCTTTTAATTATATATTATGGTTTGCAATCTTGTGTCTTTATAGGATTTCTGTGAGTACAAATGTATGTGTCTCTGTGCCTATGTGTGTTTCTTTTTATATTTTTTATTTTATTGAGAATAGATTCTTTTTTCATACAGTATATTCTAAGTACCGTTTCCCCTCCCTCTACTCCTCCTGGTTCCTTCCCATCCCTCTTCCTCTCTAGATCCACACTCCCTTTCTGCCTCTCACTAGAAAAGAGCAGGCTTCTAAGAGATAACAATCAAACATGACAAAATAAAATATAATAAGATGGAGCAAAAGTTATCACATCAAAGTTGGACATGGCAAACCCAACAGGAGAAAAAGAGTCCCAGGAGCAGGCACAAGAGTCAGAGACTTATGCTTTCTCAGAGTCAGGAGTCCCATAAAAATACTAAGCTAATAGCTATGATACATATGCAGAGGACCTGGTGCAGCCCATGTAGACCCTGTGCTTGCTGCTTCAGTCTCTGAGCTTATATGCACCTTGCTTAGTTGATTCAGAAGCCTTTGTCATCCTGGTGTCCTCCATCTCCTTTGGCTCTTAGAATCTTTCCATGGGATTACCTGAGCTCTGATTGGAGGAACTTAACATAGATCTCCAATTTTGAATCTCTCTCCACATAATGTCTAGCTATGGGTCTCTACATCTGTTCCCATTGGCTGCCAGAGGAAGCTTCTCTGGTGATGACCAAATAATGCACTGATCTATGAGTGTAAAAGAATATCTTATTAGGAGTCACTTTGTTGATTAATTTTTTAGACCAATAGTTGTTGGTTTTACCCCAGGTCTCCGGGCTATCTGATCTATGGTTCTAGGTTACACAAGCAGGGTCAGGTATGGGTTTCTTCTCTGGAGTGGGCTTTAAGTCAACTCAGGCATTGGTTGGCTTCTCCCACAAGTTCTGTGCCACCATTGCCCTGGCATATTGTCCATACAGGACAGATTGTAGTTCAAAGGTTTTGTTGCTGGGTTTGCATCCACATTACTATTTCAGAAGCCTGCAGAGTAATTTTATGGACCAAAAAGTCTAGAACAAAATGTTGAAGGCCTCATGTAAGCACCAGCTCTACTTCTCCATGTTCTATGAGTTATTTGGGTACTGTCCTCAGCAATAGGTCCCTACTATCAGTTTTCAGAGAACAACCCATTGTCTTAGCATCAATGTGGTTTGTTTGGAAATTTCCATGAGACCTCCTTGGCCAATGACTCAATTAAATGCAACCTAGTTCCTCCACTGGATACCTTGCCTGACTACAAGAGATGGCCAGTTGAAACTCTGTAGTATCTCTCATTATAGGAGTCCTCATTAGAATCTACTGCACTAGGTTTCCACACCACACTACAAAATTCCACCCATTTCCAGTTGTCTCTCCCCCATTCTCTCCCCTTCAACCCTTTCCCTCATCACCTGATTTCTTCCATTCCTGTCACCACCTGCCCACAGACCACCCATAAAAATATATTCTATTTCCCCTTCTCAGGGAGATACAAATATCTTCCCAACCCCTCCTCTTTTTTAACCTTTCTGGGTCTATGGATTGTAGCTTGGTTACTATTTATTTATTGACTAATATCCACTTATAAATGAATATATAACATAATTGTCTTTCTGGGTCTGGGTTATCTTACTAATGATTTTTTCTAATTCCATCCATTTGCCTGTGAATTTCATGATGTCATTTTTAAACAAATATATAATGCTCCATTGTATAGATGTACCATATTTTCTTTATCCATTTTTCTTTTGAGGGACATCTAGGTTGTTTCTATTTTCTGGCTATTATGAATAAAACCACAAGGTTGTCGTTGTGGTAGGATAGAGCACCCAAGAATAGTATAGCTTAATCTTGAGACAGACTGATTCCCAACTTTCTGAGGAATTATCATGTTGATTTCCATAGTGACTGTACAGGTTTTCACTCCACCAGCAATGGAGGAGTGTCCCCTAGTTACACATCCTCTCCAACATAAGCTGTCATTTATATTATTGATTTTAGCCATTCTGACATATGTGGAATGGACTATCAAAGCAGTTTTAGTTTGCATTTCCACGGTGGTTAAGAATGTTGACTGTGTCTAAAGGTGTTTCTCAGAGTTTGAAATTCCTTTATTGAGAATTCTCTTATAATTCCCCATTTTTCATTGGATTATTTGGTTTTTTGATATCTAGTGTTTTGTGTTCTTTATAAATTTTGGATATTAGTCCTCTATCAGATGTGGAGTTGGTAAAAAATCTTTTCCCATTCTGTAGTCTGTCACCTTGTCCATTGACAGTGTCCTTTGCCTTACAGAAGCTTTTTAGTTTCATGCAATCCTATTTATTAATTGTTGATCTTAGTGCCTACACTATCGGTGTTCTGTTCAGGAAGTTGTCTCCTGTGTCAATGCATTCAAAGGTTATTCCCTACTTTCTCTTATATCCGGTTCAGTGTAGCTGGTTTTATGTTGAGGTCTTTGGTCCACTTGGACTTGAGTTTTGTGAAGGGTGATAAATAAGGATCTATTTGCATTCCTCTACATGTAGACATTCAGTCTAACCAGCACCATTTGTTAAAGATGCTGTCTTTTTTCAGTGTGTATTTCTAGCTTTTTATTTAAAAAAATTACAGTTGTCCATATGTGTTTGGACTTAGGTTTGGGTCTTAATTTGATTCTATTGACCAATGTGTCTGTTTTATGCCACTATTATGTGGTTTTTATTACTAGATCTCTGTAGTACAACCTGAAAATGGTGGTCCCTCCAGCAGTTCTTTTATTGTTCAGGATTGTTTTAACTATCCTGGGTATTTTGTTTTTCCTATGAAGTTGAGAACTGTCCTTTCAATGTTTGTAAAGAATTATGTGGTTTGGGTATTAGAGTAATCATGGCTTCGTAAAATGAATTGGGCAGTGTTCCTCTGCTTCTATTTTGTGGAATAATTTGAGGAGTATTGGAATTAGGTCTTCTTTGAAAGTCTGGGATAATTCTGCACCATCTGGTCCTGGCCATTTTTTTTTTGAGATTTTAATGACTGCTTCAATTTCACTAGGGGTTATAAATCTACTTATATTGCTTATCTGATCTTGATTTTACTTTGGTAAGTAGTACCTATTGAGGAAATTATTCATTTATTTTAGATTTTTCAATTTAGTGGAGCACAGGTTTTTAAAGTATGACATAATGATTCTCTGGATTTCCTTGGTGCCTATTATTATATCCCTCTTTTTGTTTTTGCTATTTGGATATTCTCTCTCCATCTTTTAGTTTGTTTAGATATGGGTTTGTCTATCTTGTTGGTTGGTTTTTCTCAAAAGAACCAACTGTTTGTTTCATTAGATCTTTGTATTCTTTCTATTTTATTAATTCTATCCCTGAGTTTGATTATTTCCTACTATTTACTCCTCTTGCATGTGCATAATTCTTTTTTTGTTTGTTTGTTTTTGTTTTTGTTTTTTTTCAAGATGAGGTTTCTCTGTATTGTTTTGGAGGCTGTCCTAGAACTTGCTCTGTAGACCAGGCTAGCCTCGAACTCATGGAGATCTGCCTGCCTCTGCCTCTTGAGTGGTGGGATTAAAGGCGTGTGCTACCAATGCCCGGCGCACTTCTTTTTGTTCTAAAGTGTTCAGGTGTGCTGTTATATTATTATTATGATATCTCTCCAATTTCTTTACATAAGCACTTAGTGCTATGCACTTTCCTCGGCATCACTTACATTGTGTTCCATAATTTGGGGTATGCTGTGTATTCATTTTCATTGAATTCTAGAAAGTCTTTAATTTCTTTATTTCTATCTTGATCCATTTTTTTCATTTAGTAGAGAGGTATTATATTTCATGAGTTCATAAGCTTTCTGTTGTTTCTCCTGTTGTTATTACCCAGCTTTAATCTGTGAATCTGTGTCTGGTAGGACATATTGAGTTATTTCAATTTTTGTATCTGTTGAGACTTACTTTATGTCCAAATACGTAGGCAGTTTTGGTGAAAACTCCATAAGGTGCTGAGAAGAAAGTGTACTCTTTTATGTTTGGGTAAAATGTTTTGTAAATATCTGTTAGGTCCATTTGCTTTACAACATCTGTTAGTTTCAGTATTTCTCTGTTTAGTTTTTGTCTGAATTGTCTGTCCATCAATGAAAGTAGGATATCAAAGTCTCCCCCTATCAGTGTATAAGGGTCACTGTGTGATTTTAAACTATAATGGTATTTCTTTTATAGTCTTGGGTGTCTTTGTGTTTGACCCATAGACATGAAGAATTGAAAAGTCATCTTGGTGGATTTTTCCTTTGATAAGTATATAGTACCCTTTCCTATCTCTTTTGATCAATTTTTGTTTGACACCTATTTTTGCTAGGTGTTAACTTGCTTCTTAAGTCCATTCCCTTAGAATATCCTCTGTACAGTCCTTTACCAAGAAGCAATGCCTATCTTTGATGCTGTCATGTTTCTTGAATGCTGTAGAAGGATGGATCCTGGTTTCCCATCTATTCTGTTAGTCTCTTTTTGTTGAGGAATTGATGCCATTGATATTGAGAGATATCAATGACCAATATTGTTGATTCCTATTATTTTGGTGGAGATGAGTGGAGGGGAATGTGTGCGTCTACTTCCATTCTTTGGGTTTTTCTGGTATGAGTTTATGTATTTCCTGTGTTTCCACAGGTGTAGTTAACCTCCTTATGTTGGAGTTTTCCTTCTAGAACCTTTCATAGAGTTTTATTTGCAGTCGGATAGTGTTTAAATTCAACTTTAGCATGAATATCTTATTTTTCTCCATCTGTGTGTGACGGATAGTTTTGCTGGGTATAATAGTCTGGGCTGGCATCTGTGGTCTCTTAAGAGTTTGCAGCATATCTGTCCTAACCCTTCTGGCTTTTAGAGTCTCAATCAAGAAGTTAAGTGTTATTCTAATAGATACTCCTTTATATGTTACTTGGTCTTATTTCCCTTGTAACTTCTAATATTCTTTTTTATCTGTATGTTTAGTGTTTTGATTGTTACGTTGCAAGGGAACGCTCTTTTCCGGTTCAAACTATTTGGTGCTCTGTATGTTTCTTGTACCTTTACAGGCATCTCTATCTTTGGGTTAGGAAATTTTTCTTCTATAATTTTTTAAGACATTTTCTGGCCTTTGAGCTAGGTTTCTTCTTCCTCTTTACTATTATTCTTAGGTTTGGTCTTTCCACAGTGTCCCAGATTTCCTGGGTGGTTGTGTCTGGAGTTTTTAATGGATTGAACATTTTCTTAGACTGATATATTCATTCCTTCTATCATAGCTTCAACACCTGAGAATCTGTCTTTCATATCTCTCTTCTGTCTCTTATATTCTGTTAGAGAAGCTTGCCACTACAGTTCCTGTTCAAATTCCTAAGCGTTTTGTTTCCAAAATTCCTTCAGTTTGAGTTTCCTTTATTGCTTTCTATTTCCATTTTCAAGTCTTGAACAGTTTTATTCATATCCTTCAAATGATTGTTTTTTGTTGGATTTCTTTTAAGAGATTTATTCATTTCTTCCAATTTGTTGGTTTGTGTTTTCCTGGATTTCTATAAGCATTTATTAATATCCTGTTTAAGATCCTCTACCATCTTCATATAGTTGGTTTTGAAAGTCTTTTTCTTGTGTTTGAACTATATTGTAATATTCAAAGCCTGCTGTAGTGGATAGTACGGTAAGACGTATTACCCTTGCTGTTATGGATGTGTTCTTACACTGGCATCTAGGCACATGGGTTTGGAATGATTGTATGTGTAGGTGTTGATTTCTAAGTTTGTCTTTGTTGAGTGGGTGTTTTGTTCCTTGGTTTCAGTTTGCTTTCTGGATTTTCTGGGTTTTTTGAGAGTGTGATGGCTATGTGTGGCCTGTTTTCCTGGCCTGCTTAGCTAATGTGTTCATAGGGAATCCCTGCTCGTGTTGGAGGTTAGGATACTAGGATGAAATGGAAAAAGGATGAAGGAGTTCTTTGTGATCTACTGTGGATGGGGTTATAGAGGAGAGGGAGACCACAGCAGATTTCCCACTACAGAGCTGGGAATGAGACTTGGGGGCTGGATCCCAAGTGCAGTAGGAGAGGCTTGGGTCTGACTGAAGCCAACTTGGGGCTTGAATCTTAAAATCAAACCAGCATTGTCAAAACACAATCTTTTGCCAGACATATAGAGTCATATTTGTCAACATTTCATGAGCATTGTCAATAAGGATCCTGAAAGACACTGTCCTAAATTTTCCTGTCTTTGGCCTCAAAATAATATTGATTTGTTTTTTGAAATGTGGTCCTTATTACACTATTCATTGGAAGTATTTTCTGTTTTTACTTCTCTCAGTGTTGAGAAATAAGGCATTCTGGGATTTCTTGGCAAAAAGGTTTAAATTAGAGTTTCCATTACTTAACTGATATGTAATATGCAAATGATTGGTCTTGTTTAGCCATCAGCTTTATGAAGTTGTGTTTCCTAAAATTTTATCCACTCTGTGCAATATTCAAATGTACTGATGTTGAGGTTTTTATACCCATGTCCCCTGTGCTTTGTCATTTTCATCCCTCATATCTGATACTGATGAATGATCACTCTCTACTTTTATTACCTGACCACTCTTACAAGAAGATTAAGGTTTATTTAATCTTTTCAAATAACAAATGTTTGGCTTTGGTTGGTTTTTCATTATATATATTTTGGATTTTTCTAATTTCATCCTTTACTTTTGAGACTTGACTGTTTACTAATTTTAATCTTTCTTTTTGACGCATGCATATAAAAAGCTTATGAAGTTTCTGGAGACAGCCTTTCCCCCATCCCACAAGTTTGGTATGACATGTCTGAATTGCTTTTCCTGCTGCTGTGGCAAATCACAACTGAACACAGGCAGGTTCTCGGCTCTCTTTCTCCATCTATACAGCCTGAGATGCCTGGCCCAGGAATGGTATCTCCCACAATTAAAATGGGTATTCCTGCATCACTTGCCATGATTAAGAAAATCCCCTACATCTGTTGGCAGAGACCAATCTCCCAGTAACTTTTGACCATTTGAAGATGTCAAGTAATACCAATAATAACAGCACATTACAACTGCTTCAAAATTCATTTTCATTTATATTGTTACTTCTTTGACAAAAGTTTTATCTTGATGAACATGGCACAGTATTTCAAGCTTTAAGGCAATATAGATCATTTTGCCATTGGTTTTAATTACACAATAGTTAAACACTATTTTATGTGTTTTCAAAACTTTTGATCAGCACATGGTCAGTTTTATATGTGCTCTACATCTGAAAAACATATATTCTGTAACAGGAGCTTAGCAAAATTTCTTATCAAAAAGACAGTATTTTACTCTGAGAAAACCAAAGGCTTCTAGGAAATTATCTAAATGGAGACCTGGATCTTCAGGATCCAGGTGTGAGTCAGGTGACACCCGTGTCTCCAGGTTCTTTTCAGAATCACTGAGCATGGTGAGCCAAGGAAATACAATGTAAAATAAATTTGTTCCTAATTTTTAAAAAAAAAACTGTAAAAAAAATCCAATGTGACACAATGAGTATAGTGAGGTAACGTGAATGCCATTCACAGAGATCAAACCTGCAAAACCAGGTAGAACTAATGACTGAATTCTGACAGTCACCGAAAGTCAGTTCATAAACAACTGCTCACTGAATTACCAACATACCAAGAATTATCAACTGGAAAAATTAAAATTTTAAATGCTACATGTTATGCTGTCAAAATACTCAGTATATCATGGATATTTAATAGGCATATACCCATATTACATAAGAACTATTTTAACAAAAATATGTAAAAACTCTATACTAATAATTACCATATACACCTAGGTGGGGGAAAGAAGGATCTTAACAAATGGGGAGCTAAAGATAGCATTGTGGACTAGAAAACTCAATAATGTTAAGGTGTTAACTTAGTGTTACCCATTAGATCAACTACAACAGTAGACCCCAGCACTAAAGCAGGAATATTTGTATTTCAAGATCTGCTAGGTTCAAGGCCAAACTGAGCTATATGAGACACTGCCTCAAAATATTAAAAACAGAAAGCAGATGAATTTTCCAACTGCTAACTAATACTGCTGGGAACTTGACCCAGGGCCTGATCTTTTCCTGGCTAGGAGCTAGACTGATATAAAAAAAAACTGCTTTTTTGCACGTTTTTCACAAGAAAATTTTCAGTGCAATTCAGGACATTTCACACAGGCCTTTTTATACAGAAGTTTATGTAAATCTGCAAAAGATCTAGAAAAACTAAAGCAAAGTAACAACATTTAAAGATGCACACTGACAGATTTCAGGATTTAGAGTTCATAGATAAATCTGGAGAGATCTCTTTATCTCTATAGAGAGATTTGTCCAGATATATACATTTATAGTGGCTATAGGTCAATTAGCTGGGGTTTCTCAGAACAAATGAATTAATAGAAGACAAATGGTAGACATATAGATATAGATGTATATGGATATATGTAGATAGATTATATAATAAATATATGATAATTACATATATAGATGCATGCATGCATACATACATGTACACATACATATATACTAAGACAAACATACAGAAAGAAAAATTAGGAGGTGTTGGCTCACATGACAGTAAAAGCTTATACACCCATAGGGAATCAACAAGCTGAAACTTCACAGAGCCAATGGCACAGCTCCACTGTAAGTCTGGAGCCTTTAGAGTCTACAGTTTAGAGTTGAGATCCATGAAAACTGATTGCACATTTATAACACAAGGCCAGTAATCTGAAGACCTTGAAAGAGCCAGTGTTTCAGTTCAAACTTGTTATGTTGAAAACTGATTGGATTGTGAAAGACCTGGGAGATGACCAAGACACACTTCTGAGGTTGTCTGTGATGCATTCCCAAAGACAATCAGATCATGAATGCTCTCTCTCTCTCTCTCTCTCTCTCTCTCTCTCTCTCTCTCTCTCTCTCTCTCTCTCACACACACACACACACACACACACACACACCATCCACAAGTACTGAATTAACATGGAGGGGGGATATTTTTTGAGTGGAAGGCATTTTCAGATGTTGGCAATGCCTGGGAGCCTGAAGAACACCTAGATTATCCAGAGTTAACAGAAGTCATTACGCTCAAAGGCCAGTAAGTTCAGGAAGTGATATCACAAAAAGCAAGTTTTGTCTGACTGAATCTAATTAGGGTAAATTCAAGAGGGAAAGAGATGCTGCTGACCAACTGGGAGGCTGTGCCAAAGGCCCTGATCCTGAACGAGTGATGAGGAGTGATCCTGAAGGACATTGCTGTCCATTACCATAGACAGCAATGGGAAGCAAGACTTCTCAGGAAATGGGTGGATACTGGCAAAGAAGCAGGTATAAAGTGTGCTCACAATGTTGTTGCTGTTTATAATGAAGAGATCAACTTAGCATTCTTGTACAGAAGATGAAGTGTGATCATTCTTCCTCTCCCTCCTTTCCCCCTCCTTTTCTTCCTCCCTTTTTCATTCCCTCTGTATGTGTTTGAGTGGGTTTTTTTTTAATAATAGTGTGATGAAACCACTAGAGTCTATTGAAAATTTAGTTTTTATGTCAGTTGTGAATGTATTGACAGCTGTTAGTTGCTTCAGGGTTTGGGTTTGAGTTTTGCATTAAGAACACTAGTAACAGGGA
The DNA here is from genome assembly GCF_017639785.1 of Mesocricetus auratus. NCBI lineage: Eukaryota > Metazoa > Chordata > Mammalia > Rodentia > Cricetidae > Mesocricetus > Mesocricetus auratus. Next base: position 60,534,025 of record NW_024429191.1, read on the forward strand.
GGACCTAAAACATGGTACCCCCAGAGAAGGCAATGGAACAGTATCTCCTGAGTGAAAAGGACTTGTCAAGAGGGCATCCTTGGAAAGATAAGTCTTTATAAAAATATACATTAGTGATTAAGGGTCAATAATTAAGTCAAAGCTAGCCAAGAGAAACAATAGCAGATGGCCAACAGCTTCATAATGAATATCGTGTCATGTGTTATTTGGGGGCTAAAGTGGCAATGGAACCCAAGTGACTGGTGGGAAGACTACATGTTACATATGGTGTCAGGAGCAGGTTCATGAATTTCCACATAGAATGACAAAAGCTTAAAAGGGATTTTAGAAACAAAAGAACAGAGAGAAGCACAGCTTCTTGGTAACAGCATTTTTCTCAGGTGGGCTCTGTTTTGCTAGAGACAAGCAGAGACTCACAAGGCTCCCTTAAGGGAGTCTTCCTGACTCTGCATAAGCCATGGGATAGGGGGTTGGGGGGGAAACCCACAGGCTGCAGGGCTCCTTTAAGAGGTCCTGCCAATAATTGAATGGTGTGCACAAGCAGCTGGCAGGGGCAGTGACCACATCTCCAACCGGCATAGACTAAGGTGGTGAGCACAGCTCCCAATGCTGGCAGCAAACTTAGGACAGCCATGTTGGGAAGCCAGTGGCTGTTTAGCAATGTTGTTTAGCAGATAACAGACACATGGCCAGAAAAACATAAAGATTTGCAGTAAAGTCAGATTCAGATGAAGTAAAACCTCTAAAAGGTTTATAGTGTGTTTAAAAATATACATAGCCTTGGGAGAGAAAAAGACACAGGATAGTGGGGAAAAAACATAAACAAAGACAGTAGTTGGGTCTGGTGGCACATGCCTTTAATCCCAGCACTCCAGAGGCAGAGGCAGGTGGAGTTCCAAGGAGAAACCCTGTCTCAGTGAATAAATAAACAAATAAACAAATAAATAAATGTAAAAGATATATAGTAATATAAGCCACGTAAAGATGGAAAATACAGAGTCTGGATACTGTATGCTACTGTGTTTTTCAGTTGTTCAATTGCTAAGGAAGGAACAACTGTTGAAATATACTTGATTATAAATGCTGTTAAATTAATCCAACTTATATATTTTAAAAATGCTTTGACTTCAAATTTTAAGTATAAGGATATGTTACTTTGGAAAAGAGATTTTATTGATGTTTCCACAGAAAATGGAAAGCTGTGAATTCCTCCCAGATTTCTGTGGTTTGATGAAGCAAGACTTCCTGAAGCAGTGTCCCAGGCAGTCCAGCATCTGAAACATCTGGGATGATATAGCTGTACAGACTACAAAAACAAGGACTTGGCCAGGTTTCTATGTTTTGTCATGATCCCCATGGTGTGAACAGCACCCCCAACCAGCAGGAAGCAGTTTGGAATGAACAACACACAAATTCCCAAATATTGCTTATAAAATTTTGTTTTCATTTAAATGGAGTTGCTTATAAATGATAATGATCACAGTCAATCTCTTTCTAAAGGGAAGAAAGGGAATATGATATAGAAATGAATACTTTGTCTTGGAATGGATTTTCATTTATGGATACACATTTAAGATCAATTTTGTGATATATTTCTCCTCTTGTTTAAATACTGTGTTTATACAGCTCTTTTAAACAAGTTATCTAAACTTGTTTAAACAAGTTATCTATAATAGTCAAGAATTATAGTTAGGTTAGTTAGGTTTTCTGGATATACAGAGATGTATTTAACATAGATAGATATTCTTCAAACCTTTCAAAGAGCTTACAGAATATATGGCATTTAAATGGTTTAGGATTTTTCATGATAGTGAGACACAATTGTTCCTGATGCACCAATTACGTCTGAGAGGAAGATGGACATCTAAGAAACTCATTATGGAGTTTACCTTCAACATGGAAAGACTAGCCATTTGGGCAAGAAACTGCTCTTGCCTGGACTTTTTCACTGTTGCTGTATAAACTGGACATGCAGGACCCACAAGAAAGTAACTGCTAAACTTACAAAACAAGATGGACTGTCCTACAGGGTTCGTGATTCCTGGACGAGTCTGCCAGACATTCTACAGGACACAGAAAAATGACTGACAAACTGCCAATGCAGATGGGCATTTTAAAATATCCTACTTTGCTGGAAGTCTTCCAGAAACATTGTGGCCTATGGGCTGAAGATGGATGCCCCAACATTACAGAGGAACTTCGGGTGACTGTCCAGGTATTGAGATGTCTGTATCAATTCTAATGTTTGTATATTATCCTTCTGTAGTCTTTGATGGAGTTGAAGACAGATGGTTATATATAGTTTTCCTTAGTTATGATAAAAGATAAACTACATATAAGACTTTAGACTCACAAAGATAGGATAGATGATATTTTCTTTAAATCTTGCTAAATATTAATAGACCAAATATTGTAACTATAGTCCTTACTTAATAACGGTTTTCTTATATGTAATTTGACTGTGTTAACGTTAAAAACTTTATTTTTATTTAGACAGAAATGGGTAGATGATGAGGGAAGTCCTTCTGTATATATGTAAATAAAGCATTGTTGGTCAGTAGAGAAGCAGGATAGCTGGGACTAGGAGTCAAAGAGGATTATGGGAAATGTAGTCAAATAGGAGTTGCCATGTGATCTCCCAGGAGGAAAGGATGCATCAGAAGGGCATCCTTGGAAAGATAAGTCCTTATAAAAATATACATTACTGATTATGGATCAATAATTAAGTCAAAGCTAGCCAATGAGAAACAATAGCAAATAGCCAACAGCTTCATAATGAATATAGTGTCTCGTGTGTTATTTGAGGGCTAAAACGGCAATGGGCCACAGGCAACTGGTGGGAAGACTACATGTTACACAATATATAGTAAACCAACAGCCAACATCAAAATAAATGGAGAGAAACTCAACGCGATTTCTCTAAAAATCAGGAACAAGACAAGGCTGTCTACTCACTCTGTAACTCTTTAATATTTTACTTGAAGTTCTAGCTAGAGCACTAAGAAAAATAAAAGGAGATCAAGGGGATATAAATTGGAAAGGAAGAAACCAAACTTTCATTATTTGCAGAAGATATGATAGTTTACATAAGAGACCCCAAAAAACTCTACCAGGGAACTCCTACAGGTGATAAACACCTTCAGCAAAGTGGCAGGATACAAGATTAACTCAAAAAAATCAGTAGCCCTACTATATACAGATGATAAATGGACAGAGAAAGAAGTCAGGGAAACATCACCCTTTATAATAGTCACAAACAACATAAAATATCTTGGGTAAATGCTAACCAAACAAATGAAAGACCTGTATAGCAAGAACTTCAAGTCTTGAAAGAAAAAAATTAAAGAAGATACCAGAAAATGGATCTCCCATACTCTTGGATTGGTGGGATCAACATAGTAAAAATGGCAATCTTACCAAAAACAATTTACACATTCAATGCAATCCCCATCAAAATATCAGCACAATTCTTCACAGATCTTGAAAAAACAATAACCAACTTTATATGGAAAAACAAAAGACCCAGAATAGCCAAAAATCCCTGTACAATAAAGGAACTTCCAGAGGTGTCACTATCCCTGACTTCAAGCTCTATTATAGAGATATAGTCCTGAAAACAGCTTGGTATTGGCACAAAAATAGACAGGTAGATCAATGGAATCAAATTGAAACCCCTGATATTAACCCACACACCTACAAACACATAATTTTTGACAAAGAAGCTAAAGTTATACAATGGGAAAAAAAGAAAGCATCTTCAACAAATGGTGCTGGCATAACTGGATATTGGCATGTAGAAGACTGCAGATAGATCCATGCACAAAACATGTCAAAATGGATCAAATACCTCAGCATAAATCCAGCCACACTGAATCTCTTAAAGAGAAAGTGGGAAATGCCCTCGAATGAATTGGTACAGGAGACTGTTATATAACACTAGTAGCACAGACACTGAGATCAACAATTAATTAATAAATGGGACCTCCTGAAACTGAGAAGCTTCTGTAAGGCACAGGACACAGTCAACAAGACAAAAAGGCAGCCCATAGAATGGGAAAAGACATTCACCAACCCCACATCTGGCAGAGGGCTGATTTCCAAAATTTACGAAGAACTCAAGAAGTTAGTCACCAAAACACCGAATAATCCAATTAAAAAGTAGGGTACAGAACTAAATAGGGAATTTTCAATAGAGGAGGCTAAAATGGCTGATAGACACTTAAAAAGAGCTCAACATCCATAGCCATCAGGGAAATGCAAATCAAAAATACCAATGATAGTTTATGCTGGAGAGGATGTGGAGAAAGGGGAACACTCATCCACTGCTTGTGGGAGTGAAAACTCATACAGACACTTTGGAAATCAGTATGGAGGTTCCTCAGGAAAGTGGGAATCAGTCTACCACAAGATCCAGCAATTCCACTCTTAGGCATACCCAAAAGATGCACATTCATACAAGGACATCTGTTCAACTATGTTCATAGCAGCATTATTTGTAATAGCCAGAACCTAGAAGCAACCTAGATACTCCTCAACTGAAGAATGGATAGAGAAAAATGTGGTACATTTACACAATGGAATATTACTCAGCAGAAAAAAACAATGGAATCTTGAAATTTGCAGACAAATAGATAGAACTAGAAGAAACCATCTTGAGTGAGGTAACCCAGTCACAAAAAGACAAACATGGTATATTCACTCTTATACAGATTTTAGACATGGAGCAAAGAATTACCAGCCTACAATCCACACTGCCAGAGAAGCTAGGAAACAAGGAGGACTCTAAGAGAAACATACATGGTCCCCGGAGAAGAGGAAAGGGACAAGATCTCCTGAGCTAATTTGGAGCACCGGAGTAGAGGAGAGGGAGTTAGAAGAAAGAGAAGGGGTGAAAAGGAGGGGAGAGGAAGACATGAGGGAGCAGGAAAGTTGAGTCAGGGAAAGAATAGAGGAGAGCAAGAAAAGAGATACCATAATAGAGGGAGCCATTACAGGTTTAAAGAGAAATCTGGCACTAGGGAAATGTCCAGAGATCTATAAGGATGATACCAACTAACAATCTAAGCAATAGTGGAGAGGCTACCTAAAATGCCCTTTCTGGTAATGAGATTGATGACTACCTTATATGCCATTCTAGAGCCTTCATCCAGTAGCTGCTGGAAGCAGAAGCAGACACCCACAGCTAAATACTGAACGTCTGGAACCCAGTTGCAGAGAGGGAGGAGTGATGAGCAAAGGTGTCAAGACCATGCTGGAGAAACCCACAGAAACAGCTGACCTGAAAAACGGGGAGCTCATGGACCCCAGACTGATAGCTTGGAAACCAGCATAGGACTGACCCAGACCCCCTGATCATGGGTGTTAGTTAGGAGGCCTGGGCAATCTATGGGACCTCTAGCAGTGGATCAGTATTTATCTCTAGTGTACAAATGGACTTTGGGAGCCCATTTCACGTAGAGAGATACTCTCTCAGCCTAGGGAGAGGGTCTAGGTCCTGTTCCAAATGATATGACAGACTTTGAAGTTCCTCCACCCTCACTTGGGAGCAGAAAGGGGGAGGTGAGGGAGAAGGAACTGGATTGACATGTAAAACAAACTTGTTTCTAGTTTAAATTTTAAAATATAATTAATTAATTGATTAAATAAATAAATGAATGAACGAACACTGGTTACTCTGAACAAATAAAAGCTTCCTGTAGCAGACTCCTTTAGCATGGTATAGTCTTTATTTCTTCTGCATGGGAGAACTCTTTTATAAACACTGAGGAAATTCATCAAACACAACATGTTTTTTGAACCAGGATGCAAAAATACCATTCTTGACTTTTTGGTTGTTTCATTGTGGCTAATCTTGGCTGTCAACTTGAAATCAACTAACACCCACGTTTCTGGTAATGCCTGTGTAGGGTTTCCTCCATCAGATCATTCGAGGTGAGAAGACCCACCCTAAATCTGGGCTACACCTTCTGGTGGCAGCCCACATGAAAGGAGTGGGAAACTTTGCTTTTTGCCTGCTTACCCTCGTTTTCCTTTGTCCTGTTGCTGTGGACGTTATTAAATCCAGCTTCTTCCAGGTTCCAACACAGACTGAAGATCAGAAGCTCTCCAAGAATCCTCCAGTGCTCTAAAACCAGTTAGGACTGCCAAGACACCCAGGCTCATGGACTGGACAACTGTTAAATTCTCACCGTTTCTGTCCTCAGAGAGCCATTGTTAAACTACCTGGACCGGAAGCTGTGAGCCAGTCTGTCTCTGTCTCTGTCTCTCCCTCTCTCCCTGCCTCTCTCTCTCTCTCTCTTTCTCTCCCCCTCCTTCCCTCCCTCCCTCTCTCACTCTCTCTCTCTCTCTCTGTCTCTCTCTCCTCTCTCTTCCTCCCTCTCCCCTCTCTGTATGACTTATTAATATGTGGATATATACTAACTCAGTCAATTCTGTTCCTTTAGAGAACCCTAACAAATGTATGTATTCATAAAATTCTTATGCATCTATTTTTCCAAATATTTACCCAGACAAAAGACATGGATGAGAACCCAAGTTCAAGAGATCTTATGATTATGAGCAACCTAAGAAAACTTCAGAACAAGTTGGAATTTTTCCTGAAGCTGTGGCCCTTCAAATTAAATAGATGGTTCTGTAGCTAATTGTACAGTTGAGGTTGTATAATTTCAAAGCAGACACATCAGAATTGAGATCTATAGTATCACATAAATTCACTAGTCTATTTGTAAAATTCTCAAAAGAAAAAAAATATTACTACCAACTCCCCAGCCAGATAAGAAAACCAGACAAATCTGATTTATTTTCACAATCTAAGCAAGACTTAAAAGATAGGTACAGGCTCTTGTAGTGGACCAGTCTTTTGCAGAAGGTTAGAATCTGTTCACTAAAAGATTATGACTCATGGATTATCTAATAAAACAGCTAATAAAAAATAATCACGTGCGCCGGGCGTTGGTGGCGCACGCCTTTAATCCCAGCACTCGGGAGGCAGAGGCAGGCGGATCTCTGTGAGTTCGAGGCCAGGCTGGACCGACAGCCTCCAAAACACAGAACCCTGTCTCGTAAAACAAAAAAAAAAAATCACGTGCTTAGAAATGTTGGCAATTTAGATACTGATGATATACATACATGGATGAACAAAACTGAAAAATATAAAATTAGTGACCTACAGTGTTTCTGGTTTTTGTGTGGCACTATTCCCAGGGAGATGTTGAACAAACATCTACTCACCCCAGATGGAGAAGTAATTATACACAAAGTACAGATACCACCAAAGTCAAGCTTGCAGAAGCAATGATGATTTGGAGGGTTTGCACAGAGGAATATGGGTGAGTGGTTACTTACAGGAGCAGAAATGACTCAGAGACAGCTGCATCACCAAAGCCTACCCCAGCATGGGTGACAGACAGCTCACAAAAGCTAGGCAGTTCAACAGATGGGAGGGTGTTCCTGCCCAGTGACTCACTGTTTATACATTCTTGGAGAAAGAGACCTAGTGAATCCTTTTGGTTTCAGGGACTTCCTGGAACTATTGTAAGTTGTTTATTTCCTGTCTTAAGGAACTTCTCTGCAGGATGGAGTGTTTTACCTTCCTTTAGAACCTGTCGGGGAGAGAACCCTAACCTGTGTGTCAGATAATTACATGATGATTCATAATAGTATCAAAGTCACAAGTATGAAGTAGCAACGAAATATTTCGTGGCTGGGGGTCACCACAACATTGAGAACTGAATTAAAGGGTCACAGTGTAAGGAGGGTTGAGAATCACTGCTTTAGAGCATACTGTTGTTTCACCTCTCTGTAAACATCCTGTCCTGAAATCTCCTGTTCTTTTACTTCTCCTTTACATCCTATGTCTTAAGAAGCTTCACTCCAAGGTGGAAGGTCTTAATCTTGGAGGAAACTGCTCCACAGTAAAGGTTTTACTTTACTCCCATTCATTCCTGTCCTGTAGGCTCAATCTTTTCAATATTTGCTTTCCTGGTTTAGCAGAGCCCAGAGAAATAGATGGTAGTTTCAAGATGTTACATTTATTGTTTATTTTATTGTGAATAATGGTCAACAGTGGTCAATAAATAGTTTCATATACCTGTTTTAAAAGGAAGAAAAATCAGGGAGGCAGAGATGACTCAGTGTTTAAGAACACCTGCTGCTCTTGCAGTGCCTTAAGTTTGGTTCCCAGCACCCACACTGGGCAGCTCAGATCCAACTGTAACTTCAACTCCAAGGAATCCAACACCATCTTCTGACTTATGTGGGTACCTACATTCAAATGCACATACCCATACCCACATACACATACTATACATAACTTAAAATACCTTTTAAACTTTCTTTTTATTTATTATATGTATCTCAATACAATTTTTCCTTCCCTGTGTATCCACCTTCTGCCCTTGCAGCCCCTCCTAATAAAATTTAAGAGTAAAAAAGAAAATAAAAAATGTAATCTCATCATGGAAGCTGTATTGTGACACAGAGAATCATGCAGTAAATACTTTTGTCCATATATCTTTACTTGCAAGCATTCATTGTAAAGAGTTATTGGTCTGGTTCAAAGCCTCTGGTTTCTATGCCGAGTCCTTACTGGAGCTCCTCTTGGTTGTCCTGTTGTTGCCCTGTGTTGTGGAGAGCCTGCAGCTTTGGGTCTGCAGGGCCAGTCCCTTCATGTGCTCCCTCACATCACAGATTGAGTGGATATGGGGATGGACCAACCCATAACCCAGGTTCTGGGCCTGGGCCTGCCAGCTATCCCTTGTCCTCACCACCAGGGTGAGCTCTCCTGTGTTGCCTTGGTGAGTTCACCCCTCACAGTGATGAGCAAGGGGAGGGGCCACTTCCCCTGTTTTCATGTCCTCAGGGTCAGATCTCCCACACCCATACCTCCAGGGCCAGCTCTACTGTGTTGCCCAGACATGGCACAGGACCAGCTCTCCAGAGTGCTGCAGCTGATGAGGGGCAGGGACAGCGCTCCTGCTCTTCTGACCTGAGGGCCAGCTCTCCCACCTGCCCCAGGTGTTGATGAGGGCAGGGATGAGGGAGAAGGGTGTATGGATCTCTGTTGTGCCCATGTTGCCACATGACAGATGAGTAATGAGGACAGTTCTCCCCTGCTCACAACTTTGGGACTGGTTCACCCACATTTCCTTAAAATAATTTTTAAAAGAAGAGTAAAAACATAAAACAGGGAGCAAAAATGTACCATATTACAGGTAAATCCACTTTAATCCAGAACTTGCAAAATGTTTTCACAAATTATTAATAAAAATTAGTTAAATATGGACCCAAACTGTTCACAGGCATTTCACAAAACAAAATATCCAAGTCAATTATGAACATATCCAAACAGGGGAAGCTAAACTACATATGTAATCAGGGGAATTAAACCAGGTGCAAGATGAAAGACATTCTAATCCCACAGAAGCTGACATAGGAACTACTGATCATAGAAAACATTGTTAGAGCTCTTACATTTGTTGGTGGAAAGGTTGTAAATAACCACCCAGCATTGCCTAAGAAAATCAGCCACATTAATCCCAATGACTCAGAAATTCCTCTTTATGGCATGTATAAGTGAATCCATATGTGCACAAAGGCTTGAGCAAGAATATTCCCAGCAATTCCGCATGACAGCTCAAATGAGAGGCATCCTATGTGTCTAGTAGGGGAGATGAGTGAACTGTGTTATACTAATCTATCATATTTGCAAGAAAAATATGAGTGTGAAACTCTAGACACAAAACAATACATACTTACTATATGACAGTGTTTATATGAGTTTCAAAATGAGGCAATCAAGTGTGGTTTAAGTCTCAGCAATGCTAGTTCCTAAAAAGTCCCCATGGACTGGGGAAGACAGGACCTTCCAAGGATAAGGTCAACCTCAATGTCAGTGATGATTATTTGTTATAAACACAGATTAAAAAATAACCAGGGCTGGAGAAGACAGCTTGGTGGGTAAGTGAGTATGATGGCAATTCTTAGTTGTCAACTTGACTACATCTGGAACTAGCTAAAATCCAAGCAGCTGGGCACACCTGTGAGAGATTTTTCTTGATTAGATCATTTGAGATGGGAAAGCTCACCCTAACTCAGTGTCTCACATCCTAGTGGCAGCCTATATAAAGGACATGGAAGAAGGAAGCTTTTGCTTTTTGCCTGCTTGCCCTCACTCTTGCGGATAAGTCCATTCTTTCGCTGGTATTAGGAACTGTTTCTTTGAGATTCTGATTCAATATGGTATGCAGAAGACCTGCTGAAACATTCAGCCTTGTGGACTGAACAAGTACTGGATTCTTGGACTTTCCATCAGCAGAAAATCATTGTTGGACTAGCTAGACCACAGCCTGTAAATTATACACATATATGTATATCATATATATAATATAAGTATACATAAACAATATGTATTCTATCAGCTCTGTTCTTCTAAAGAACTCTAAGACAGTAGGTTTTCTCCAAGTGTGAGGACCTAGTTCAGATCCCAGCACCTATGGCAAGACCAGGAATAGCTATGTGTGTGTGCTACCCAAACACTGTAGGAGGCAGAGAATAGAAGATCTCTGGGGCTTGCAGGACTAGTTCCAGGTTCAATAAGAATAACATGGAAGATGAGATAGGAAGGCATTAGCCTCCGTGCACACACAGGCATGTGCATCTGCACACAAATGCCCTCATAAATCACATACACAACACACATTCCTTACACACACAACAAATAAAATTGAATAATAATTAACAAATTCTTGTAAGTCGGCAAACTTTATACATATAATATTAAGTATGTTAAAACAAATCATAAAGGTGTTTTAATAGCAAGAACTATTCATAATGCTGATCCAACAAGCCCACTCCCATAACTATGGAGTAAACTAGGATGTTTCATATATGTCACAGCATCATTGACATTCCAGTAAAGTGGACTATATGCTAGTAACACAACATGGCCTAGGTAAATCATAACTTTCATATCAATACCTCTGAGACATTAAATGACTGGCGCATTCTAGATGCCTTTTGACAACACTTTGACCAGAACTACTGAAGTTATACAAGTTTGCATTGAAAGCATCTCTCTTCCTCTTCCCTGTTCATGCTCAGTTCCAGGATGGACCAAGTACCAAGTTGTTCTGTCAGCATTTTCCACCTGCCCATGGCAAGGAAAAACTACAGGCAGTCACTCTGAGAATTCTCCCCCAACAAAGGGCAGCAGAATTAGAAACTGTATACGCCTACACGGGCAACACAAGATGCCAGGCCTCTATAAGGAAGGAAGACAGAAATGCACCTATGTTTACCTGAGATGACAGGGATCATTCCTATATGACAAACCTCTCGCTGACTCCTCATCATGGGTGAGTGCTCATTTTCGACTGTATGATAGTCTAGGGAGTGCCCCAAAAAGATGTCCTTGTTTCTAAGAGTAGATTTAAAGTTTGGTCCATTATAAGGTCTGAATAGTCTGGGTCTTCATGAATGAGAAAGGAGCTAAACCAGGTAACAAGTGAGCCATGTTTGTGCCAGGTAGAAAGAAATGAATGAGACATTTTAGACAAGGAGAATTAGGACTGGCCTCAGTATAAAGAAAAAAGAAATACAAGTGACCTTTCCATGTTTCTATGGGTGACAGAAGGACTTGTCTCCTCCATCATCCCAATGGCACTGCCAATACCCATAAGGTTGCCTTTCTCTACAGAGACCTAATCTTGGGTGTTGAGAACTCCAGCTAATGCTGTCTCCCTCTGCTTTCCATGAGCCAAGGGGACCCTGCAGCTGTCATAACTATGGACTGTGAAATACTAACTGGCATTATCCTGTTCTTCCTTACAGCATGAAAGAGGAGATGAGATGAGCTGGGAAGATTGTAATAACCAGGTGTCTCTATTCTGTTGCACTCAACTGTTTTCATTTCAACTTGTCATGTATCCAGATTTCCAATGAGTTATTTATTTCTGAAAGATGGGCTTAGCAGGCCAATGCATCCCATAAAACCACAGCATCGCATAAATTATCCAGTTCCCCCAAGTCTTTATCAAAGGCATGAAAATTGCCCAGTTTAGAAAAGATTGTGTAGTAGAGACATCTATCACTTTCCAATGCCACCACAGGCTTAAAACAAGGCACCAAAGGTACGGCTGCAGGAAAAGGGTTCTGTTATAGGCAGGGGCAAGAGTTCAGTAGTAACTGAAGCCAGATAAAAATCCAGAAATACAGAACTGAATATCTGCAAAAGAAACAATAAACTCTAACACTAGGTGCTGGGTAAAAACAGTATAAAAGGTGAGTATCCTAGTTAGCTCTAATTGTCAGCTTGACACAGCCTAGAGTTATCTGATAGAAAAGCCTCCACTGAGAAATTGTTTGGGTCATATTGGCCTGTATGTCTGGAAGGGACTGTCTCCATTATTAATTGACTCCGGAGGGTTTAGCCCACTGTGGGCAGCACCATACAGGTGACCCTGGGCTATAAGAAAGCTAGCAAAGCACGAGTCTATGATCGAGTCAGCAAGCTGTGTTCCTCCATGGCTTTTGCTTAAATTTCCTGCCCACTGACTTCCTTCAATGATGCATTGTTGGCTTTAAGATTAAATAAACTCTTCCCTCCCCTAAATTGCCTTTTGATCAGAATGCTTTACATAACAACAGTGCTGCAATTAGATTGTGGGTGAATCCTACCCACAGGGAGGGAGATATGAGTAAAACAGAAAGCAAGAGCCACAGAAATCCCCACCAGTGCACAACATGGCATTCCACGGAAACACAGCTTAAAGTGGAATACTTGTGACCTATGCAACAAGCAGACACTGGAGAAGGAACCCCTAATTTCCTGGTGCTGTGATGGAGAATGATCTTAACTAGAGGACTTGCAGACAAACCTTTCAACTATGGAGAGATGAAGACACTGCGATTTTAAGTCTTTGGATCATAAAAGCTTCCTGTTTGCACTGGCTAAATGAGCAACCATCCCAGAAGCTAGTTACTATTTGGAAGCAGGTGTGAGCACAGGTCTCCATGATGGAAAGTGTAGGCTGTGTGGCAGTGAAGAAGAACAAGTGTGTATTTGAGAACAGTGGCCTGGACTCTAGAAAGAAGAGTGACACACCAAGAGTGTGAATACATGCTGGGGATTCAGAGACCAGGATATCTGGGACTCACAAGAATTTCAGTGCCTTTTCTCCAGCAGCCAGTGCAAAATGCCTTGGTTTGACTACTTTTTACTCTTACAGTACCCTGGAGATAATTCATGGACCTGTAACCATTGCTTGGGTATCTCCATACCCATGCTCAAACCACTGGCCAAGTGCCCCTGGTGCATGAAAGCACCTAAGATAGATAGATAGATAGATAGATAGATAGATAGATAGATAGATAGATATAGATGTATCTTTATTTGTAGTGTGGTTATTTCTTATGGGATTTTTAATATATTCCAATATGTTTTGTTATTTAGTTGTGTACTGTTTTCTCTTCTCTGAGTGATGTGGAGATGGTGACCTCAATAGAAAGCTGCATACTAGAATGGCTGCATGTAAAACTGGAAAAGCATCCTAATGCACAAGTTTCAAGACAAAAACACAAGAAAGAGGGAAAGGCAAGGCAGTAGGACTCCACCAAAAGTCCCTAACTCTGTGACTGAATACAAAGATAATAATAAAAACCATTGAAATGTCAAAAAAAAGAAATCAAAATAGAACATGTTCTAGTACCATACTGTTTTTATTACTATGACTCTGTAATGTAACTTGCAACTGGCACTCATTCTCTGTGCTGGTGGCTGCTTTGACAATCTGGAAAGAATTTGTGCTTTTGTAGAAATTTTAGTTTCCTTTCCTGTTTATCTAAAGAATGTCACTGAGACTTTCATTGGAATTGTGTTGAAAGTGTAGACGCTTTGGGTAGGAGAGCCAGTTTCCCGGTATTGTTTGTTTCCATCCATGAGCATGGTATGTCTTTCTATCTTCTAATTTCTTCCTTCAGTGTTTTCAAGTTTTCATTGAAAGATCATTCACTTCTTTAGTTAAGTTTATTTCAAGGTGGGTTTTGGAGGGTTTTGTTTTGTTTTGTGTTTGCTTTTTTGTTTTTTTTGTATTTTTTTGGCTTTTGTGAGTGAGATTGCTTTCCTAATTTCTCTTCCAGTTCAATATATTTGCCTGAATATATTCAATATATTTTTGAGTGTAGTCATATATTTCCAGTATGTTTTCCAGTATATTTCAGTATATAGGAAGACAACCAATTTTTGCCTTAATTTTGTGTTCTGCCACTTTTCTGAAAGTGTTTATCAAGTCTAAGAATTTTTTAAGTGGGATCTTTAGGGTCTCTTGTATATAGAATCATGTCACCTCCAAAATTGGATGCTTTGACTTCTTCCTTTCTTGTTTGAATCCCTTTGTTTTCTTCTCTTGTCTTGATGCTCTGGCTATCTTAAAGCTCTATATTAAACAGGAATGAAGAAAGTGGGAATCCTCATCTTGTTCCTAAACTTAGCAGAGGTGCTTCATCTCCATTTAGTACATCGTTTGCCCAATGTTTGTTATATATAGCCTTTACAATGCTGAGATGTGTTCCTTCCAACCCCAGACTGCTTAGGGTTATGAATGTATTTGTCTAAGGTCTTTTTTTCATCTATTAAGATGATTATGTAATTTTTGTCCTTGAGGCAATTCAGGTCATGAATTATATTTACTGGTTTACATATATTGAGCTATCCCTGAAGCCTATTTGATCATGATGAGCAATATTTTTAGTATGTTCTTGAATTGGATTTGCCAGTATTTCATTGATAGTTTTTGCATTTATGCTCATAGTTTAACTTGTTAAATTTTGTCTGTCTTTGAACTCACATGAGTCTGGATGTGTTTCTCCTTTTTCTATGTTATGGAATAATTTGATAAGTGGCTTTAATTCTTTAAAAGCCTGGAAGAACTCTGTAGGGACTATTGGGGCCATGGTTTTTATTATGCTTTAGTCTTATTGCTTGTACAAGTTTTTCAAGTTTTTGATATTGTCTTGGCTTTACTTTGTAGAGCATGTGCACATAAAAATTCAAACATTTCTTTTAGATTTTCCAATTTGGTGTAATGTAGGTTCTTAAAGGTTAAAAATCTCATGATTGGGCAGTTATAGGTCCTTGAGCAGGACTTACTATTACAGTTTTGCTAAATGGACATGGTTTTCAAACTGCATCCTGAACATTTGTGTCTGTACCTGTACATCAGTGCTGCTCTCGGACTTGGTCAGAGAAGCTTCTGTTCACAATGGATGATGGTTAATGTAGAGACTCACAACTGGACAACTGCTGAGAACAAGTGATTATTGAGTGTTTAGTCCTAAATGGGACTGGAAAACAATGTAAGATCAGGGTAATGGGGAGAAGTATCTTTCTGGACATGACATGGTTGTTGCACGCACAAACTCATAGCATTCCCTCCTGATTGGGGTGGGGCATAAGGTCCATCTTTTCCAGGGAACTATAGACAGTTAAAGGGAAGGTTACTAGGGAAGGTTGAATCAAATTCCCCTGTGGTATATCCACTGATCTATTATCCCACAGATGAAAGCTGGAGAAAAAGAATAGATTCTGTGGGAGAGGGAGTGGGGTAAGAGAAGCTAATGGAGGGTGGCTTTGACCAAAGAACTACATGTTTTATACATGTGAAATTATAAAAGAATAAAATGACCTCAAAGAAGATTCAAATAAACAGATGAATGAAAAGATAGCATTAACTCAAGACTTGTATAAGAAATTCAGGAAGTCTAGAAAAAAACACAAGTGAAAAATCTTAAGAATGAAAAACTCAACATATCAAATTTTTTAATTCTTTGGAAAACATCATTAATAGATTAGACCAACCCTGCCCAACTCCAAAAAAAGGAATATTAGAAACTAAGAACAAGATTGAGCAATTTCTATATTCAGAAGGAAAACAACAACCAAGCATGACACCAATGGAGTGAATGTGATAAAGGTACATTATACATGTGCATGAAATCATCATTATGAACCTACTAGCACTGAACAGTTAATAGGTTATTATTGTATTTTTAGAAACTATTTATATTATCTTAATATATATTATGTATTATTATGTTTTGCTTGGTTTTATTGAGGGCAGATGCCAGAATTCTTGGATGTTCTGATTCTTCTCCAGCAGCATAAGACTCAGGATGCTATAGATATTAGAAATGTGTGTTATGCGACAATGACAAAACTGGAGAACAGCTAGGTGCATAAAAAGTTTCTGTGAACGATGGTGGATTTCCAGGTCTCTAGCGAACTCTCCATTCAACATCATCACCCAGTAATCCCAGAAGGAAGGCTTTCAGTCTTTCTTTCTCTAGCCTGGGTCATCCTGAGGTTCAGTGGCAATATCCCTGGAAAATACTTCAGGGAAGAAATTCAATGTTCATGAGTCACCAGATTCAGAAAACATATTTCATGGGACCTATATATATGGGAAAAATCACACCCTGGTGATCTGAAATGCAGATTGTCTAAGTGCTCTGCATCCCAGCTGGCAATCTAGTCCTATAGAAGCTTTTCTCAAAGTCCCTGGCCTCCTCAGCCATGGAAGGTCTGTACTTCCCTAAACTTTTGGAGTTGATATGTGAATAAGAGGTATGCATGCCTTCTCCAGGGATTTCAGGCTTCTGCTCACTAGTATTCTTCCTGAATTCTGGTAGCATCCAATATATTTCATTTCTAAGAATTCCATCAAATCACTGATTACCACTTTAATCAATGGCTTCTTGAAGTCATGATACCCACCTTCTCTGTGATGATTTCATGAACACTACTATACAACTTCTGTTCCAACCCACCAGGTTCTATGAAGACCTCAAAATATATCCTGACTCATCAGAGTGAGCTTACTAATAAGCTATGCATTTTTGCATGTAGCTGTTTCCCAACCTGTTTATCAATTTTCCCCCATTGAGATCAGCAAACCCATTTCCATTACAACTGTACTTCTTCAAGACCATCATCCACCAAGCCAGAAGAGGTGCCTGCAGCCTCTGAACATGTGTTAGAAATTCAAATTATTGACACTGTATGAAGTATTTCTTGTATATTATCCTAGTGACTCTTCTAATATCTCAGCAAGGTAGTGATTAGTGAGTAGCTTCCTCTTAGAAACTCAAAGAGATGAGTAAATATCTCAAAAGTGCAATGCCAATAAATGGTGACTATAGAACTTGAACCAATGCCCAAATGACCATAGGTATTAAGCTATATTAAATCTTGAAGCAGAGGGATGAGCCAACAGCTGGAAGGATGCAGCTAGTTTCCCTAACATTCAATTTCCAGACTATTTGGGGCATACTTATAGAAGTATTTTTTCAGAGTTTTAAGACTGAGTAGAATTATAGGTAGACTTCCACCAGTCCAATTTAAGGCTGAGTGTATCATCCCAGGCACCTGAGAGTTGTTAGTGGAAAAGTAGCATAGATTTGAATCTCACTCCAGTAGTAATTTGTCCTTGTTTGCATTTCTGTTGCTGGGATAAAATACCATAACCAAAAGCAACTTAATTTAAGAAGGGTTTATTATGGCTTATGATTCCATAAGGACAGTGAGTGTCCATCATGGTGAAAAGACATGACAAGCCGGGCAGTGGTGGTGCATGCCTTTAATCCCAGCACTGGGGAGGCAGAGGCAGGTGGATCTCTGTGAGTTCGAGACCAGACTGGTCTACAAAAGCAAGTTCCAGGACAGGTTCCAAAGCCACAGAGAAACCCTGTCTTAAAAAACCAAAGAAGAAGAAGAAAGAGGAGGAGGAGGAGGAGGAGGAGGAGGAGGAGGAGGAGGAGGAGGAAGAGGAGGAGGAGGAGAAGGTATGGCATAGTAGTAACTTAAAGAAGAAAGAGTTTTCTATGGTTTGTGGTTCCAGAAATGCAATGTCCATGTCCATCATGGTGAAAAAAGCATGAAGCAGTAGTAAGAGCAATAAATTGGATAGTCACATTTTCATCTACAAACAGGAAGCAGAAAGCATGAACAAGAAGAGCCACAAGGCTAAACTCTTAAAGCCCACCCCCATGATGTGCATCCTCCAGCAAGGCTCCACCTCCTAACAGTTCCCTAAAGTCTCCAAACAGTGACATCCAGTGACCTTCACCCCTCTGTGGACAAAGCCATGGAAATCCAGCTTGAATGAAGCTGAAACCGTTGCTTGAGACACACACAGGAAGCCAGAGGAGGAGGAACCTGGCAGTGGCCTTTCTTCCTGCAGAGCCCCGAAGTCTCTCCAGAGCCACCACCCAGCTTGAAGCCAGTGGCCAGCCTTGACAGAGTCCTCACGTGTGTCTGAAGGAACAAGCTTGTGGTTTTACTTTCCTCACATGGCTCTTGGCAGTTTATTTTTTTTCTGTCAAAGTATGTGAAAGTCAGTTGAACAGAACACACAGCTGTGATTCTCTGGAAGAGCTTGCGCAAGCTGGGGATAGTCTGTTCCCTCAAGGCTGGTGGGAATTAGCTGTTAAAGCCCTCTGTGTCCCGGGGATGTGTTGTGGAATGATTTTCAACTATTGCTTCCATTTGTTTAGTAGCTTTAGAGCTACTTTTTTTTCCATTTCTTTTTGCAATCTGATTACATTTAAAAAACTCATCCGTTTCTTCTAAATTACATTTATTAGCACACACTTCTTGTTTTCTTTTTGGTGTCTGCAGGCCTTGGAATGACACCTTTCCTTTTTTATTCTAGGTGTGGTAATCTGTGCCTTTGCTCTAGCCTTAAGGGACGTTTAGTTTAGCAAAAAGCTTGCCAAGCCACCTTGCTTTGGGTCTAACTTATCGTTTCTAGTTGATATTGGTTTTGGGGTTTTGTGTTCTCTCTCTCTCTCTCTCTCTCTCTCTCTCTCTGTGTGTGTGTGTGTGTGTGTCTGTTGTCTGTGTGTGTGTGTGTGTCTGTTGTCTGTGTGTGTGTGTGTGTGTGTCTGTTGTCTGTCTGTCTGTCTCTCTGTCTCTCTCTCTCTCTCTCTGTCTCACATCTCTCCTTCCCTTTGCATTCACCATGCTTGATTTGAAAGAATGGAAAGATGTATTTTGTGAGCATGATTGCGCCAGAGTATCCCGGGAAGGAAGATCCAGGGAGGAGGAAAGCCGGAACCAGGTGTGTGCAGGGACAGACGTGTTCAGGCAGAAGACCTTGTTCAGGCTGGCCCTCTCTCACACCCGTCACCCCCACTGCAGTATTACCTGACCCTTCACAGCCTCCTCAGTCCCTGGTCCAGTCTCCTCCAAGGCAGTTCCAGAAACAGGAACAGAGCGCCCAACCTGACCCTCTCCCATCAGAACCTCAAGCACTGATACCCCCAAACTAGGGAGCTGTGTCTGCCTGGGTCCCAGTGGCATAAATGCATGGTCCACAGTGTGGCATGCGATGAACGGTGTGGAAAGCCCCTGCCACAGAACCTGACCAGATCTGCCCAGAAGGCACTGGACCTTCACACTGACCTCTGCTTAAAAGGGCACCTACAGAAGTGATTCTCTGAAAGCTGACTGGCTTAGCTCTCTGCCTACAGCTTCCTCCCCTCAGGGCTTTGGATGCATTATTGAACCTCTCTACACTTCCGTTTCCTCATCCATCAAATAGACATGATGATAAAGACACGTGCTTCCTCAGAACTCAATACACAACATACACAAAGCCTTCTTTTATGGTTTTCTTTCTCACATCCGAGGGAGGAGGAACAAATAACTCTTTGACTGGCTGCCTGCCTGCAGTGAGCTCTCGAGACACAGTTCTGTGTTCTCTGCCCCCTCTGGCTCCTCATACTGGGCACTGAGGCATGAGTGACCCGTGTGCACCACCCATGGCTTCCCTCTTGCACGTCCTGGTGTATTGCTTGATACCCAACACCATCTCACTGATTTGAGGGAACTCTCCCTTGTGATTTGTCTATGACTTGTCCTAAGAGAAACTCTTCAGACAGTCGCCCATGTGCATTCCTTAAAGAAGATGGGCAGAACGGCCAAAGAAGAAAGGCGGAGATTAACCAAGACAGAGATGTTGTGCGCACCTCTGGAACTCTTCTGGACCTGCCGCTCACCACAACCACCCTCCGGATCCCACAGCTGACTCAGTCAGAGGAAGCCCATCTGTCTTTCTCCTCCGTTACCTCTCTTGCCTTTTGTCCTTCTCTCTTTCCAGGAACCCCTAAGCCAACAGCACCACTTCTAAGTCTATCAGAAGAACAAGGATCTCCAGAGCCTTGAGTATCTCACACTCCTGTTGTGGGAATTCATACAGATAAGATCTTCAGATAAGCCTTTCCCACTACTCAGAGACTGGCTCTGGCTACAAATGTTACACAGCTATCCTCTTGAGAGTCATTGTTTTAGTTTTTTTTTTTTTACAGAGTCCATCGAGATAGTATCACCCCCAAGAGGCACTAAAAAGTAATTCCAAAAATAAAAAATAAAAAAATAACCTCCCTCTCCCAACAGATGGGATGGATTGTTTCTCTTTTTTCTCAGGGTTGATTATAAGTTATTATAGGGTTGAGAGCATGTAGTGATACATTATTTATTATGTATTAAATCTTAATTTAAGATTCAGAGAGCAAAGTCAGCCACAAGCTACAGAAGCCAGGCCCAGCAGCCAGAAGGTAGGAGGTGGTAGCTCACACCTTCAATTCTTGGACTCAGGATTAAGAGAAAAATGAATCTCTGTGAGTCCAAGGCCACCAAGATCTTCACAAGAGTGAATCAGTCTAAAAGAGAATTATAGCTCCCAGCATTAGGGAAGTATATAAAACAGAAACAAGGTCTCAAAAAGGCATTCATTCTCCAGCCACACTGAAGAGTAGAGGCAGCAGTTTGAGACTTGGTAAAGAGTTCATTCATGGATCAGTCCTTTCAGCTGAGCTTGAGGTGAAAGCTAGTGGCCTGCTCCTTTGCTTTTCTGATATTCAGCCTGAAGCTTGAACCCCAGCACCAGTCTCTGGGTCTTTTATTAATTCTTGTTATGAGAGCAAAATAATAATAATTAGACTCAGGAATCTCATTTGGTATTTTTTAAAAGGTGAATAGATAAGATAAAATAATAAGGTAGCTTAGTATATCTATTTGTAAACTATTTTAGCACCTATTAGTTTTAGACAGTTTACATTGGTATAGATTCTGTATATTAGTACATATGTAAGATTATTTTTGTATTTGTAAGATAATTTGTATATTGATACAAATTCAAAATTATATTTGTCATGTTGTGTATGTTCCTATTTCTGTTTTCAATATTTTGTACACGAATGCAAAATTATTTTGTCACACTGTTTCTAATTCTGCTTAAGATATTTTGCATATTGATACAAATTTAAGGATATTTTGTCATATTGCACTATACATTTCTAACTCTGATTAAGATATTTTTACATATTGTTACATGATCATTGTCCTTATGCTGTGCACACTTTTGAGGATTGTTTATTTTTATAATGTGATGCTTTAGTCTTTAAGCTACATTGGTCATTAAAAATTACAGGTTAATAGTCACTCATGTTTGTCATACTTATGTTGTTAGTTGGATTCTCTAGATGCACAGAAATGTACTCCTCACAGATAGGCCATCTTCAAACACTTCAAAGACCTACAGAATATGGCATTTAAGTGTTTTAATTTAGAATTCTGTTGGGGTGAGACACAATTGCTTCTGGCAACACTGATCTACTCCCCAGAGAATGATGGGCACCAAAGGCACTCCATATGGAGCTTCTTCTTGGGAAAACTGGCCTATTGGACAAAGAATTGCCTTTGCCTTGACTGCTGACAGTAAGAATATGTCCAATCTGGACAAGCAGGATACAATGAAAAGTGACTGCTGAGCCTTGCCAAGACAGGGTAGGACAGGCTTTCAAATTTTCCTGCTCCTGATAATGGTCTCTCAATATTCTATGCCTATAGCCAAAGTTGGTCACCCCGATGTTACTGTGAGACCTTGGGTGACTTGTCCAGGCAGCCTGCTGTTTTGCTGTTTCTGTCATTTTTTGCACTTTTGGGAAGTTGCCTGCTTGTACTTCCTTTTCAGGTCTTTGTTTTTGGGTTAAAGACTAGCTAGTCACAGTTACATTCCTCTCATATCTTAACTAAGGCATTTAGGTACAAGACTCAGCCTCTTTAGAATAGGACAGCTATTAGAAAAATCTCTGTTATTTGCCAATTACCTATAGTCTGGACATTTAGTGTGTGTTTCTTGCTTGATGTTGTTCCTGTTGATTGTAGTTCAATTTTTGTGTATGTTATTGCCCTTTCTCTCTCCTGGACAATACTTGATAATTATTCTTATTGTATATAGTTTTGTATTTGGTTTAAAACTTTCTTATTTAGACAAAAAGGGAAGTGTTGAGCGAATCATTCCACCAGTAGCTTTGGGGTACCAGCCTTAGGGTATGGCTTCTTGTCTGCAGATGAGATCTCTTAAAAGGAGAGAGATAAGGGTCGTGCACTCTCTTGGGTTGTGAAGACTGGGTCAGGTGGCATGAAGAAGCATGTGGCCAGTTCCCAGATCCCTTGAGCAGAATGGAAGGATTTTGCAAGTGTTTATACCTTGTCCTGTATTCATGAGTCTGTTTTCCCCCATAGCATCCTTAGATATTTTTGTAGGTCTCATAACACATGCCAAAATTAGAAAGCGGAAATTGTGTTTGGAGACAGACAGAGCTCTCCTGTTCAGCTGCAGACCATCCCAGAGCAAGACTGGTACCTATGCTGTCAACTCCAAACTCAGAGTCAAGTCTGTGATGCCTCTGGTCGTCAGAAGTG
Source organism: Mesocricetus auratus (assembly GCF_017639785.1). NCBI lineage: Eukaryota > Metazoa > Chordata > Mammalia > Rodentia > Cricetidae > Mesocricetus > Mesocricetus auratus. The sequence goes on from NW_024429191.1 coordinate 60,556,787, forward strand.
CTGCAGATCTGGGGCTATACCAAGCCCTGCCCACTGTCCCAGGCACCAGTCTCTTCCAGATGCCAAGGATGTGTCATCACCACACAGTCAAGAGAGTCTGAGATCTCAAGTCACATGCAAATGGACCCCACCAAACCTGGGGTCCAAGGCAGGAGCTGCAGACTGAGGGATGGTTCTGAGATGATTGCTTTGCCTTGTCCTGTGGGTACCTGCTGGTATAGCCAGAAGAAGCTAAGCATGCCCCTAAAGCCTTTTTCTCTGTGACCTTTTTTTCTGGCTGTGGTCAGATCCTGAACCAGCAGGAAGGTTCCTTTGAGAGAACTGAAGAGCTGTCAGCTCACCTGTCCCTAGGAGGCTGTCTCATGGATAGAAAGTTGTGTGGGTGTGGGTAGAAAGTCACAGATGTGGAAAAGCCTGGATCACCAAGGCTTCCCTGCCACTATGTGTCCCTATCTATAAATGCCAGATGGACTTGTGCCTGAGGGTTGAGGGATAGTATCAAAGTGTCCCCAGTCCTACAGTACAAAAGTGCCCAGAGAGGCCTGGGAATGTCCCACAATTGCTCTGCCCCCTAGTGGCTGCAGTCTCTTCACACCCTGCCATTAATTTTATCAGCTACCAGGAAAGGTTCTTCTGAGTCATCTAGAAGAGCACCTGCTGCCTCTAGAGGTCCCTCCTTTCCACACACCAGGGCAGCCCTTTTCCTGGCCCACCAGTGGCAGAGTGAATGAATGGGTTCCTGGGGCATCCTGAAGAGGGCTCCTCATGTCTGTAGCTCTCCTCCATTGGCAGTGCCCAGTGCTCATTAAACACAGACCTCTGTGCCTATCTCAAGCAGATGTGGGTCGGAGACACTGCCACACCTAGACCAGAGCCCCATCCTCCAGGACCTTCACTCTCCTGCTCATACTTAGACCCTGTTGGACTATGAGAGGCAGCAGCTTTGTTCTCCTTCCCCTTCTCTTCTTGCCTTCAATGTTATTATTATTTGAATTCTCAGTGGTTTGGCCTGTATTGTGAATACTGATCATCTATTTTTATGATGATTTTATGGTGCTGGGATTTCAATATCGTGCTTTGTACATACTGAGCAAATGTTCCATCTTCAAATTACACCCTCAGCTCCAATGATTATTTTTTAAGCAAAGTCAAGAGAAAGTTGGTTCTTGACCTCTTGAACCCCAGACCCTGCCCCCTGTAACCTGAGCAGATTTCTCTCCATCTTGCAGAGTTGAACTGTGTGTGTGTCTGAAGGAAAGGTGGAGGGACACTGTGACTTAGGAACTGGCCTACATCATATGTGTGAGGATTGCTAAGTAGGTAACAGAAGGATGGAACAGAGTAGGGGGGCCTGATATTTTGAAGAAATTGGGTTTTCTTCAGGGATGACTCTCAGCCATTGGGGGTGCTCTAAGGTCATCAGGGTGGTGCCGCATGCACGGGGGAATGTGATGTTCAGAGTCTATGTGTCTGGTGTGGGCTCTTCTGAGTGCCCGGAACAGAGCCTCTAATGTTTACTTTTCTGCTTTGCAATTCCTTAACTTCATACTCAGTTCCTGCCATCTGCTACGCTTTTACTTTCAGAAACTCCTACTCATGGTCAAAGTCATTTTCCTGGATCTGCCGCATACCTCTAAACCTCCCCATGACGTCCCCTGGCCTGAGTTTGGGCCCTGACATTCTCTATGTCCTTCTCCGACTCTGATAGCCTCATTTATAAAACAAGGTTGGCAACATTTTACAAGCAGATGAACACAAGACTCTCCTCCAGCTACAGAGGCTACAATTACCACCCTCCCGGAGCCCTCAGGCCAGGGCAGACAGGACTCCCTTCACGTTGTCTCCCATCCCAATGTGAACCCAGCCCTGGGCCAGTTGCTGGTTCTACTATGGCTTCCTCAGCTATCAACGCTGGAGGGAAGGCCATAGCACAGCCTGGGTCAAAACTTATCTTAAACAGTGGTTCCTCTGGCATCCGATCCAACCCACCCCCCAGCCTTCCAGTCCCTGCGTTCAAGCCCAACTTCCAATCAAGTCTGAACCTTGAAAGAAATCCTCATGGAGCTCAATAAACACAGGCAGTAGGAGTTGAAGGTTCCATAATTTAAACAGATAAAGTACCATAAAATAGCTTATCACACGACTGAGATCTGGGAGCCACAGCGGGCAGGGGAGCCATGGCGGGTGGAGGGTGTGGGACTGCGTGAAGGGGAGCTGCAGTCTCCAGAGCTGGGATGGGAAGGTGTAGCTCATCTTCACCTCAGCTAGCAGGGTTTCACCTTCTTCAGGTAATCTTGAACCCAAGCACTTGTACTCAAGGCACAGCTCTCTTGGCCTTTCTTCAGCCTGAATCTGTGAATAGAGGACACACACAAGGACCCGAGTCACCCAACAGGAGCCTGGCACACTCGCCTCCACTTCTGTGAGGCCAGGGGTCCCTGAGCTCCCCGCTCTGTAAATGATCTCAAGTTGACACATGCTGGCATCACATTGGGAGTTCACTAGTGGGGACCCCTGGACCGTCCTTTAGGGACTAGGATGCCCTCTGTGGGGCTGGGGCAGAGGAACTGACCGACATCCTGATGTGTAGCTAGGATGAAACTTCCCCATCCTAGAACAGCACCCCACTCCAGCTGTGAATGTCTGTGTGTCTATCTGGGACCCACTCATTGCTCTGGGTCATGGTGTGTGTGTGTGTGTGTGTGTGTGTGTGAGAGAGAGAGAGAGAGAGAGAGAGAGAGAGTGAGTGAGAGAAGGGGGAAGGAGGGAGGGGGAGACAGAGACAGAGAGACAGAGAGAGAGAGAGAGATGTTCATGGTATATAGGCATTATAGACATGTGTGGTGGCGAGGGGTTGGTGGTATGAAGTCTTCCTCAAGCCATTGTCTGTCTTGCTTTTTGAGTCAGGGTCTCTCACTGAATCTTGAGCCTGTTAGGCTCAAGAACCAGTAATCCCAGAGGATATGTCTGTTTCTGCCTCATCCAGCTGGACTTAAAAGCTCACACCACCCTGCTTGATCTTCTCCACGCCTGCAGGGAATGTGAACTCAGATTATCATGCTTGGGCAGCCAAACACTACACACTGAGTCAATGTTTAAGCCTGTCTGTCGCTTTTGTTAAGCATTTCCTTCTGGATATATAATATGGGATATAAACATGGCACTCTGGAGTTCAAGCAAATACATCAGGACTCCCTCCTGGGAAGCCCTACACTCCCCCCTAGTGACCAAGCATGGCACTGCACCATAGTTTGCCTGACTGTGTTTAGAGTTCCTCTTCCTGTAGAACAGCGCCATCTAGTGTCCGCTATTCTCACTCCGGCTAGCGTTATCCTTCCCTGGACTAGTAATCACTCACACAACAGCTGGGTGGGAACAGGAGGAGCTGATCTCTCTGTAACACTGGATTAACTTCTGGGGGAGGCATTTTCTTCAGAAATCTGAAGCAGCAGCGAGAGGAGAGCACGTGCACTAGAATAAAAGCACAAAAGACCATTAGCACCCATACCTCAGCCTCCCACCCCCACAAGGACTAAAAAGTAAAATCCACAGAGCCCTTCCTAGGACAGACTCAGGCATGGATACCATATCCAGAGGGCCACAGTGCAGCCCGGTCTCAGCAGCCACCCATCTCTGGAGAATAATCAAAAGGCTGAAGGGGTGCAGAGCTAAGCACCCCCACAAACCAGGGGATGGTGGAGATACTCACCGCAAGCCAGCCTGAGCCCATGACTCAGCACATACCCTTTGTCCATACAGTGAGATCCCACATATGCAGCCCCCTTCAGTTCCCATCCCCCCACCACAAGTGCACGGCTCTGTACTGTACCAGAACTTAAGCTCTCGGGCTCTAGACCCACATCCTATGAAGCCTGTTCCCACATTGTATTGCAGTCCACGGATAACAGACATGGGACCTGGCGATGAACTGCACAAGAGTGCAGAAGGGAGAGATGGTTCCCAAGAAGTAGCTAGTCCACTCTCCTGTACAAGCTCCTGCACCCCCTTCCTTGGTTCTAACCTCTTTCATAGCCCAATAATACCAACCTCTGCTGGTCTGGGTACTCCCTCTCCACAGCTCATCTCCAGCATCCCCACGTTCTAACACTGGCTCCTTCCTACTCGTGATGCACAGAAACCCTCGGGTCCATTGTTAGATTGGTTTTCTCCAAATGGAACACAGACTTCATTTTAGCCATGCAGAAAACATTTTTGAGAGGGCTAGTAATTTTCTGGCTATTAGCTCCTGTGGTTCTTTCTTCAGACCCTGCCTGTCATGTGTCACACTGTGGAAACAAGACTTAGTCCTTCCTCTAGACTGTCAGGGCTCCCAGCTTGTTAAAACAACCCCATTAGTCCCTTCCAAATGTCTGTAGAGTAAGGGTCAAAATCATCGTCTACATCGAAGCCAGTTCAGCTCTCAAAAGAAAACAACCCTTCCCAAGACAGGGCTAGGCGTGGGACCACACCCAGAGGACCCTAGTCTAGGTCTGCTCTACAGCCACTTAGTTCTGAGATTGGAAAAGGAATCGGGAGTTCAGTAGATGGCTGCCCCTAGCTCATAATCGTCCCCCATTCATGATGCCCCCAGCCCATTCATAAGCTCCATTCCTCCTCTCCAAGTGGGAGCAGGGATGGAGCCAGTGAGATCTGGGTGAGCTCTGCCCCATGCCCAGAACACCCACCTGTACTCCCCCTCCCTGGTCCCGAGCACAAGGATCCCAGCACTCACTGCTCTTGCTGTCCACATCTTGTGGCCACATCGCAGCCAGCAGCAGGCACATCAGGGCTGTGGTGATGACTTTCATGGTGAGAGTTTCTGGTTCGGGCCTCTCTGGAGCAACCAGCGAATGTCTGGTGAAGCCAAGAGCTCTCTTCTGCCTCATCTTGTACTGAGCTTTTATCAGAAGCTGTGGGGTGCTTTCCCAGACCATGGGGAAGATGTGGGAGTCCCAGGGAGAAGGAACTCATACCCAATGGCCACACGGAAAAGTCCTTTCCTAACCTCTCGGGTAGTATTCTAGTTATGTTTGGGTGCCTGGTGGCCTTGGGAAGTTCCCCAAGTGCAAAAGCAGATACCAATCTTTAGATTCTTGACAAAGTACGTGGGAGTTGTCCTGGCTGAGTGGAAAGTCAAGAAAGGTGAAAGGGAGGAAGTGGCCTGTAGACAGCTCATCTAACCCACATCATTCCACTCAAAGCAGCCGCTGGCCCTGGAGAAGGACAGAGCACAGGAACTTCAAGATACACTGAAGCGAGCTTGTGTGAATCCCAGCTCTGCCAATCAGCAACTGTACAAACTTATCTAAGCTGTGCATCCCTACAGAGACAGAACCAGGGCAAACCTCAAATGTGGGTTAGAAAAATGCAGTGAGGGGCCAGGGAGATGGCTCTGTCAGCAAAGTCCTTGCTATGCAAACATGAAGACCAGAGTTTGACTCCCAGACCCCATATAAGAAGTGTGGATAGTGGCAAGCTTTTGTAATCCCAGAGCTGGCAAGGCTGACAGGCAGCCAATGGATGCAGAGCCTGCCCTGAGCCATGTTGCTTCAACTTACAGGCTAACTGTAGAGAGCCATTCAGCACAATGACTACTCAGTAAAGACAGACATGCTGCGTGGAGAGCACAGGAGAAGGTTGGGGACACCCAGGGATACCCTGCAGGCTGCTGTGGAGCAGCATGCTAGGCAGAGGAAGGACTGTACAAAAGCGAAGGCACAAAGGAACATACTTCACTCTGAGTCAGCAGGGAAAGCCATGGCCAGGGGTGTAGCTGGAGAAGGGTTGTGCAGCCACATGAAAACTACTTGTGCAATGTGTGGTACTTGGGATAAGCAGCCCGTAGTGGGCCCCCAAGAAAAAGCAGTTGAACCAAACCCATGCAGCAGAATCATGAGGCCTATACACACAGGGTCAACTAGGCTAATCTACTTCAATCTTAGGCTATGTAACTGAAAACCCCTCAGTGTTTACCTGTCGCCAGTTGAGCACAGTACAGCTCACTGGACAGTTGCAGCTCTTCTGTTATGTCCCAAATGGTCACATACCAGCCATCCCTTCTGTCATAGGCTTTCCTATATCCAGTATTTCGTTTCTACTGCAACATCTACCTAACCCACCCTCCTCGCCAGCTCCCTCTGTGCCTGCTCCTCTCATTTCAAACACCTTTCTCCAATATAAAGTCATTTGCCAACTCCTGCGGACAGATCTCAGCCTCCTTGGAAGCCCCTGTGTCTGAATAGCAATACGAAGTCCTTATCTTTCTGCATCTCTCCACTGGGACTCTCCTGCATTCTACCGTGGCATGTCTGAGTTGCAGGAGCGTTTCAAGACCTTCAACGATGACTTTTGACATTCCTGAGGGAGCTTTCTTGAAACTAGGAAGATCTTGGCTCCAGTTCCAAGTCAGAATCAAAGCCCAAGTGCCTGTACATGTTAGAAGAAAATTCCAGGTGATTATCAAAGCACCATGATAAAATCTCCACAGTAGAGAAGGTGGGTGGGCGACTTTCAAAAGAGGAAAGTCATGGGCTCCATGCTATATTGAGAATGGGGGTGGCGTAGGGTGCAGGGACTTGAGCCCTGGGTATTTAAGAGCGGAATCAGCTCTCGTGATTTCTACAAGGAAAAGGGCATGGCCTAGAGCCGGGCATAACCACATCACATTTCAATTCTATCACCTTGGGCGGGTGACACAGGCTTCCTGGGCTGTGTTCCCTCTTGGACCAAGTACAACTCTCGGTATTGCTTTCAAAATAAACTTCCTAATCCTTGGCCTAATTGTGGATTGTGGGTTGTTGGAAGGGTTCCCTGAGATGGAAGAGGAGATGAATGGAAAGAAAAATCGCATCACTGGAAACTACTGAGCACCTACCTACCACAGGTCAGGGAGCCAAGTGAATCGCATGGGACTCAAAGTTTGTGCAGAGGTAGACATTGGGGGTGTGGTTTAAGTATGGGAAGTATTCCAGAGGAAACAGTGTTCAGGGGCCTGCAGAATACACTGAATTCACCCTTAAAACTGGGTCCCCTTTGCCCCAGATCGGGAACTGCTCTGAAGGGCCCATGGGTGAGGCCAAGAAGTGTCAACATCTCCCAGACAGGGCTCCACTTTCCAGTCTCTTTTTGTACCAGTCTGGTCCACAGACAGCAAGGTCAAGCTTGTGTCCTTAATGGTATGGACACGGTGTCCTTTTGGGTCCTTGATATCTACCCCAAGCACAGCTGCCTCAGGTAACCCTAAGTCCATTCACAGTGAGGATGCTAAACACCCACACATCACAAAATCCCAAGCCCCGTCTCCCCTCCTTCCTGTCCTTGTGGTTTTCAGCCTTTTGTTCTTTACAGGAGACCTTTCCTGTCTATGATCAGTGACAGCACCAAGAGGACAGAAGCATCTCTCACTACAATAGGCAGGCAGAAGGGTGCCCTGAGGTTGTCACAGCAGTGACCATCGCCAGCTCTTTTATGTGCTTCTGAGCCTGAAAACCCAGCCGGCTGTGCTCAGTCTGCACTTACAAAGTGCCAAGTGATGGCCCAGGTCATTGGAGTGCTCGTCTTCCGATGTCCAGACCTTCTGCTCCTCCTGCCCGGAACTTGCCCGTGGCTTCATGTGACCAACTCTGGGCAGGCTGTGCCACCCCTAGCTCCTGCGGAGAGCCAGCTACTGCAGGCTCTTCACACTGCTTTTGATTCCCTGGGGTTCCCTGAAAGGGGGAGTCCTGTGCTCGTCTGATAACTTTGTGCCGTGGTCTTATCACACATGGGATGCAGCAACTACTGGAGGTGAGGAGAAGAAAGGGTTTATAACCACTGAGTCCTCAAATCTTAGTGGACAGGTAGGAGTTGCACAGGTGGCCAGCTGTGGAATCAGAATAAGAAACTGGGGTCCAAACCTGTGTCTGTTAGACCATGTGCCACTGCTGGGAACCTTGCAAATTTCTGTGTGGGCAACATATCACCTGTGGGGTCCCTGTGACAGCCATGGTTTAGTGGGGTGCTCCTCCATTCTCTCTGCAGACATCTTCTGAGGGTCTACTGCTTAGCAGCCCCTGCCTGGTCAGTGAGGAGAGAGAAGGAGTTGCAGAACAGATCTGCACTCCAGGAACAGACCCAGAGGAAGAGCATCCTCAAGGCAACAGCTGGTCACAGGGTGTCCAGTGTGTGGTCCAGAGGGTTAGGGCTGCTCGTGTAGCAGTGTGGTATTTCACCTGGGCCTGGAAGGGTGCAAGTGGAGTGTGCCTGGGGGTGATGAGGGTAAGGATCTACCATGGAAGGTTGTAGCATTGAGTCAGTTCTGGACCATCCTACAGCCAGCCCAGGCTCCTCTGAAAGCCACTTATGGCTCCAAGGGTTGCCAAAGTGCTGCGATCGCCTCTAAAGGGGATGTGAATACTCCCTGCTTAGGATCTCAGTGTGGTGTTGAAGGCAGGTGCTCAGGACCGTGCAGAGTTCTCAAGGAAAATGGGAGCAGTGAGGACAAGGCACAGATGTGGAGGCGGGCTCTAAAAATGGAACAGGGAGGAGGTCAGAGTCTGGTGACACAAGATTATGTTTACATGGCTCCTCCTTCGTCCCTGTTGACTGCCACTCATGGTTTGCTCAGGACGCAGCATGCCTGGGTTTGTGGGTAGACTTGGAGGCCCAGGCTGAAGGCTGAGGACAGGAGAGAAGGGGGAGGCAGGGTGCTGGAAGCATTCAGCAAGGAATGAAGGAGGACTGGTCTCCAGAGATGAACAAAAAAAAATGAGACTCAGGAATCTTCCGGGACCTTGGACAGGACAAGTCACTTCTCACTGGACCTCAGTTTCCTCATTTAAAAAATAGTGGGGGCAGGGAGGCTGGTCTACATGGCCGCTCTTGCCTAGAAGTTCAACTCCTGATGGGACCATTTGGGAAGCTTCGATCAAAGGACAGGGCTTGAAATCTGTTAGATGTCTGAAGATTCTGGATCCAGGGCAGCTGAGGTGACAAGTATATCCTCCCCAGCTCGGGATCTAATTGCTCTCTGGGTCTCCAGGAAAGGGAAGACCCCTATCCCCCAAGTCCTGATTAAGTCATCACCCTTGCCCTTCCTAAAACCAGAAGTGGGCACCAGTACTAATAACAGCCATGCTGGGAGTCTCCAGATATGTCCCTTCCCTTTCTGAGAATGATAAGGAACAAAGGGACCTGACAGGGCTGCTCCTCAGCCCTGAGCACAGAGAGCCCTCCACTCCCAGGGAAGAAGACCTTGGACCCAAATTCAGTAGTACCCAGGACATTGGGAACCCCAGGGTACTTTGTGAGCAGGGTGCTAGTGTGAGCTCTACATCCTGGGCATCTCCCTGCAAAGTCCCTGGGGACTCAGGGGGTCCCTGAGGCTTCGTATACTCCTAATAGAGGCTGGGTTCCAGGAGCTCCCCAGTCCTTTTTCCTTTGGAGTCCATTCCCATAGACCAGGAAGTCTGAAGAAAAGTTGAGTGAACCAGCTTGTGGCACAGGTGAGGAGCCTGAGGCGAAAACAAGGATATGAGAACTCAGGGATGGAGCTGAAACAGTAGCCCGGCCTCTCCACCCCGTTCATGAGTCATGGCTTTATGTTGATGTCTGCAGAGACTGGCTTTGGGCAGAGGAAAAAGGGCGAGTGGGAATGGGTCGCTCTGGATGCTGAAGTAGTGCAAATGTCCACAACCATCCAGAGGACAGAACACAAGGTCCACCCTTGCAGGGAGTAGAGAGAACATCTTGAGCATTTCCAAACCACAGAGCAGGAACATGGGGGCAGGAAGTGGCATCAGTGACTCCATTGTGCCCACTGAAACCAGCAAGCCCACCTTTAGTTGAGGGGATAGGCCCATGAGCTTGGGGAACGTCCCTTCCCTCCGGGAGTAGCAGGTAAGACAGACTAGGACATAACACAACCCACAGCTCATTTCCCAATATGTCCTGTGCCCAGTGTTCCAGGGGGTTACCTAGGAAAGACACACTGGCCTACTCCTAGAGAAATTCTATAACCAGCTCTGGGGTGAACTCAGGTGACCATGAGAATATCCCTGAGATCTCAGAGTTCAGAGTCACTGACCAGGTCAGAGCCCAACACTGCCTCCCAGACTCCACTCCTCACTGATGGGTTTCCGGGAGCACTGGACATGAGCCCCATAACTGAATTTTATTGTTGTTTTCTCATGGCGCTAGGAATCAAAGATGAGGCCTCTGCACATGTTGGCAAGTACTCTGTCATGGAACTTTAACACCCACACCCAGGCCCTATCACTGCATTTTAATCCAGATCTCCGCTCCCTACCAGGCGCCACTCCACTTCTATGCCTGGAATCGTGTATCATCGTGTGTTAACAGGGCCTCTGCCCACAGAATGATGCAAGAGCTCTTCCAAAGGCATCTAGCACAAGCCCCAGCTATAGGTTGGAACTCCTGTCCTTTGTAACCCTTCCTTGCCCACTTTGCTGGCAACACCTCCATCGCTGTTCCTAAAAGCCAATCTGAAGTCCGCAGGATCTTGGTTCTCAGCTACCGTGAGCAAGCCACACTTTCCAAGTGGCAGGCAAGAATCCGAGGCCAAGTTCATATGGGGGCACCAGAGCTCAGGACTATTGCCTTCTGACACTGCCATGATTTGTGGCTATAGTCTCTGTCCTACCTGACCTGGGTAGGTTTTCAGAATCCAGTGCAAACTGACAGTGACTGACAAATGCTTTGTTCAAAAACTAAGCGTTCCAAGGCGGTGACATTGAAGACATGCAGGCTGTATATTGTGAGGCTTTTTCTGCCATTTTTCCCTCCTTTAGTGTAGCATCCATTCCATTACTCCTTGGAATTTCCTTCTATGCATCCCATGTTCCCTATTCCTGTCTTGGAAGGTAACTTTCCAAAAATCCCACCATTATGGGATGTCAAAGTCCTTGGCATCAAAACACTTGCTGACTGGGACAGAGGGATGCATTTCACTTCCCACACATGACATTTGAATCATACCATCCCAGCTCAAAAGCCTGAGCTTCTGTCAGGCAGGCAGGCAGCCTAAGAGGGCTGAGAAAGGATCATGGAGAAGAGCTGCTGTGGGCAGCACAGTGTCCATCCTGCTGGCCTGAGCTCTGTCCTGCCCACTTCTTTCAGCAGAAGCTAATCTCCACCAAAGATGTCTCCTCCTACCTGGATCTGCCACCATCATTCACGATGCTGAAAACCCAGCCTGGCAGAGGTTAGGTACCGATGGAAGGGATTTCTAATCAACACTCTCTTCACCTCCTCTTCAGGCCACCATGAATGGTCCTTTGTTATTCAGTTGTGTTCAGTAGGAAGACGGCTCCCAGTGTCTCTTACTCTCTTGTTCCTCCACTGGTGTCTATGAGCATACTAGCACCTGAGAAAGAAAGAAGACACGGGTAGCCTGGCTTCTGTCCAGATTTGTCATGCTTGATTTCAAATACAGCAGTGTCCTCATCTATAAGTGACAGATTCCTACTCACTGACAGAAGGTAAGTTCCTCAGCAGAAACCAGGGCTGGATGGACTGGGTGTTTGGCTTCCGCCACCACTCTGCCACCACTGCCCGTCCCTGGCCTCTCTTGCCAGCCAAGTCACTGAAATAGTTTCACCTGCTCTCCCCCGACTCTGCCATCCCCTCCCGGTGTCTCCCCTTCCACTCTCCCCACTCTTCCCATCCCTTCCCACTGTTTCTCATTCCCTCCCACACTTGATGTGGGAGGTCCTATGATTATGTCAATAAAGCACTGTTGAGCCAATAGGGAACCAAGATAGGAGGGACTAGGAGTCCAGAAGGACTCTGGGTAGGAGAAACACAGGAGTCGAGATGTAACGCCATGGGGTAGGAAGCCCGGAAACTTCTCCGGTAAGAGGCATACTTAGATTAACAATTATGGGGTAATTACTTAAGTCAGAGCTAGCCAGTAAGAAACAAGCAAGGCCAACAGCTTCATAATTAATATAGCCTCCTGTGTGTTTATTTAGGACTGATGTGGCTCTAGAACCAGGCTGGTGGGAAGGCTTCTCACAAGGAAAAAGTTTCTCTTTACACACACTCCATCTTCTTCTATTCCCTCCCACTCTCTCCCGTCCCCTCCCACACCCTGCTCTCTTTCAATGTGCTGCTCACTGACTACACTCCCTTGTGTTGCCAAAATGACAGTGGTCACTGACGCCAGTGACTTCCTTGTTTGGTAAGTCCGAAGCACTTCTGGCTATTATCTTGCCCAGTCGCTCATCACCCTTGGCCCTCTTGTCTACTTCCTTCCAGAAATATTTCCTGGCCATGAGTTCCAGAGCCCGTAGCTTTCCTGGTTTCCCACCAACCTCTGTTACTTTGAGACACAGAAGAGGCTTCTAGTCCTTCTCTGCCATTGCTGACTCTTGATGTCTTCCGAGCACCTGTGATTTTGGTACTCAATAGCCAACACTAGTGAATGTTTCTGGGGGTGTCAGGGGATTTCTCACGAGTCAACCTACCCAAACCTCCTAACACCCCCAGAAGTGTATCATTCCCAGCCTCCATTTTATAGACAAGGAAAACAAGGCACAGAAAAAAGAAAACACCTTGTTACTAAGGTGGATAATGAGGAGGTGGGCACAGGTTCAAGCTGTGTTTAGGTTCCAGTTCTGAAATTCTCTGTCCTGCTTTCAGCCACTTGCTTCTGCATGCTGTCCAGACAGCAAGTGTTGTGGGATTCATGTCTGGGTCCCATGGCTGCTTTAGCCCCCCAAATAAAACATGGAGACTCTATTAGTTACATTGTTGTCAGCCAATGTCCAGGGCTTCTCATTGGCTAGTTCTGTCTTAAGTATTAACCCATGAGTACTAATAGATATCTCTATGAAGATTTATCTTTCTGAGGATGGCATCCTGACACATCCTCTCTTCCCCGGGATCACATGGCGATTCCCTAATATTGACTACATTTTCCTGAATTCTCTTTGACGCCTAGTCCCACCTATCTTGCTTCCCTATTGGACAACAGTGCTTTATTAATCAACCAATAGGACAGCATATACACAGAAGGACTTCCCCCATCAAGCTAGCCTGGTTGTGTCCTAGTCAGGCCACATCTATACCACTTGTGACCTCATGGACACATCCTGGATGAATTCCCCTACCCTTCTGCCAGACATACCTTGACCTTATCATAGACCCCCTGCCTATGGTGACCTCCTGATGTCCTTTACCACCTTTCAGCCTGGCAAACTGTCACTCTTCTGACAACCCCATGCCAAAACCAGCTCTTCCCTGCATCATCTCCACCCTCCTTCCATCCCTTGACTCTGAGAGCCAGATACCTTCTGCCTTCCCTCTCCAGATATGCATCCGGCCTTATAGTGAAATTTATCCACTCCCTTGCCTGCCTGCCTGGCTAGTCTCTGCTGTCCTTGCCTCATACAGTACTGGCCAGAGCTATTCATTTTGTCAGTGGCCCATAGCCTGCTGTTACCTCAGGTTGTGATAAACTGAGCTATATAAGCCCAGAACCTTCTCATTCACATGGACACTACCCCATCCATGAACACATTCCTTAGGAACATACATATATACACTGGACCATCCCCAAACATCACACACACACAGCCTCTCCCAGCCATTCTCCACATCTATGCAGTCTTTTAGTTTGAAATGCCTGCCTCCTCTACATGTCACTCCCAGTTCTGTAAGGATGCCTTTTGCATTCTTCCACAATATTGAGTTTGTTTCATGGGGCTCAGGAGTTACAGTCACAGAGTCACGACTGAGAAGGTTGACCAAGCAAGAAGGAAAGGCCAGGAATCATTTACATGTCCCCAGTGATTTGTGCCTTCCCTGATCCCTTTTGTACAGTTACTCATTTGTAGCATCAAGCTCTGGACAATAGATGGAATGGTTATTGTAAATCTGCTCTACAGATGAGAAACCCCAGATTCACAGATGTTAGCAAAGCACACAAGCCCCCACCCAAATCCATGAGCAAAGAATCCGACCCAAGCAGAGAACTTAACACACAGCTGGAAGATGCCACTCTACACCAATAGCTGGGGAAGCCATCAGACTGGGCATGACCTTGATACTATGAAGAATCCTAGTTTCTACCACAGCCCTGCTAATCTAAAAGACTGCTAATCCCAGGATTGAGCAGGTCTATTCTGAATGGGCATGGGGTGGGTCAAGGCCACTTCATAAAATAAGGTTTAACCTGAGCTCACCTCTACCAGAATCTTACCTGTCTATAAGTAAACAGGTGCTTGCAGTCTGCCCATTCTCATTCAGGCACATCAACTGAAATAATTTAAGACTGTTATTAAATAAATGTGTTTCTCTTCCTTCAGTCATATGTAATTCCTGGTAACAGTATTATCAGCTGAAAGTACTTAGAAGATATTCCTTAATGGAGAGTTTATCGGGCTTTGTAATTAGCCAAGCAATTGTGAGCACTTTAAAGTACTTGGAGGCAGATTAAACCCACTAAAGAGAATCAGCCACTCAAAAACACAAAACAGTATCCATTTACACGCCGGCAATTGCTGTGCTGATTAGAAATGCAGATACTCTCGAGGTTCCTATAAATCTCACTCCCGAGGCAGAATCTGACATCTCTCCCAGCAAGATTCCCTCATTAATTAAGGCAGCAGATAGTTACTGGATACCCACTATAAGTTGGGGACCCAGGCGCACCGGACGCTAGTCCTTGGAGCTTACACCTGTGCGAAAGCCCTAATTTTTTTCAAGCAAGCTAATATAGAAATGAGATTATTTCCAATTGCCTGAGTCAATGAGCGGAGGAGAGCAAAAGGAGATGTCTAGAGGGGAGATTAAAGAGCTCGCATCTGAGCTGAATGACAAGAAGCTCGGGAAATGGAGGGGCTGGATAATCTAGGCAGCAAGAATAGCGAGCAGAAAGGCCTAATGGATCTTAGCTTATGTCGCGCCCTGAATAAGATTCTTAGACAAAGAGTTCCATGAAACTGTTCATTTGAGAGCTCTAGAAAAAGAAATGAGAGAAGCAACGGGCAAGGGAAGCAGCCACTATACAGGGTTATGTGTGCAGACCCTCTTTGGACACACACCCAAGTTATCCCACCCAGGAGAGAGGGGCTGGAAGGTTTTACTCCAGCCCTTCCAGTCATGAGGGGCTCCCTGGCACTCCTGCCTGGCCGGTCTTGCTCAGAAGCAGAACAGTCTTCAGTGGATGAAGGCAACGAGATGTGCATGAAATGGAGGGCTTCAGTGAGTCACATGAGTTAGGACTGGCAGCATCTGTTGTCCACAGGGACCTGCCTGGAATGTTCTAGAAGGAAAGTCAGTTGCAGGTAGACGGTAAAGTGTGTGGGGGAGATAACTATGAGGAATGAAGTCTGGGAGGGCAGTGGGGACCAGCTCCCATGAAGACTGATGTAAGAGCTTGGGGTGGGGTGGCTTGAATTTCATTTTGTGTCTTACAAGCCCAGCCGTGGAATTCAGTTGAGATGCGGACTGAATTCATTTTCTTCCTTTTCTTCCTTCCTTCCTTTTCTTTCTTTCTTTAAAGATAAGATTGCTCTTCCAGCTGCATAGAAGGCAGAATTTTTAGGATAGAATTATTTTTGAAGAACAAGAGAGAATGGAGCGCCAGATACTCAACAAACAGGAATCCAAACGAGATGCCCATAGCATCATCTGGCACAGGGACAATGCCTTGTGCTTGTGTGGGTGTACAGCAATGCTTCTGCAGGAGTGGCGGGGGAACTAGATTTGGTGATGTGATAATGGAAAGGCAGAGTCTGGCTTGGCCATGGAGGTGTGAGATAAACAAGTTTGACATCCTTGATCTCCGGGATGGGCTGTACTACTCACCTGATGGACAACAGTCACTCTCCTGATTTGGGCTTCCCCTCTCTCATGTGGAAACTTAGGGACAGAAGGAGCTATCGTCTAAGGACCCTTCAGCTCTAGCGGTCCGTGGACTTAAACAGCACTCTAACGTTCTCTTTTTAAAGGCATGGTTATTTTTAGTAATGCCACAGCCCATGTGACTCATGACTCAGAATGAATTCTAAGACCTTGAAAAGCACCTACATCTGACCACATTTTTCCCTCTCTTCTCTCTCAGTCCTTCAACTTAGTGGAGCCTACTTACTCTCAAGCCCCTTTGCTTTCAATCTTCTATACACACAACACAATATCCGCAGTTGTCCCTTAGTATACCTGAGGGATTGGCACCAGGCCCCTGTGGATGCTCACCTTCAAGGATGCTCAAGTCCCTCATCTGAGGTGGCACAGTGTTTGCATATAACCTCTGTGCATCCTTCTCATCTGTTTCCTGTCACATCTAGATACTTGTAATACCTAACACAAAGTGTTACATTTCAAACAGTAACTGTTCTGTACTGTGTGTGGGAGCCTGTTGAGTATATTTGTACACATTTAATGCAGATACACTTTTATACGAAATATTTTAAATCTGTGATGAGTTAAATCCATCGCTGCAGAACCCATAGATATGGAGGGCTGACTACATACATTTTTACATTCATTATTTTTAACCTTGTTTAAAAGGGAGGAAGGGGGAGGGATGAACAGGCTGCCATAGTAGCATGGTCCTTCACTCCCAGGAGGATGAGGCAGGCAGAGTGTGAGTTTAAGGCCGTCATGTGCCACATGATGTATCAGGGCCTTGTCTCTGAACAAACAAACAAACAAATAAATAAAGAGTACACAGTGTACAGTGTCACACTGCTTATTGGTGGAATTGATATGTTGCTGTTGGGTTTTGGTTTTGTTTTGTTTTTTTCACTGTGAAGTGTTTTGTTAATATATACTATGCTACTGGGCACTGCAAAAATTCCTTAATTTGAAATGCTGTATATCCCACTGGTGAACACTAGTCCATCCAGCCCCTTTATGAGCATTTCAGCTTTTTCAGACTCTTACTGGCAGTAAGAGCTAAGAGGTCTGTCTCTGTACACATGTTTGCTTCTAGTGGGAGGTGGTCCAGTCAGAGCATTCGCTGTCCTGCAATAGTTCTGTCTTTCAATCCTGAATGTGTCCCTTTCTGTGCACATCCAAGCCTGCTCAACGTCACACGTCTCTTGAGATTTCTGCTTATCTGCATCGTTGGCCACTTCCTGTCTGTCATGATGGTTTAACATGGTAAATTGTCAATCATCTTCAGAAACTGAAAGTTTCAGTCAGGCATGGTGGCTCATGCCTTTAATGCCAGCACTTGGGAGGCAGAGGCAGGTGGATCGCTATGAGTTTCAGGCCAGCCTACTCTATAGAGTGTCTCAGGACAGCCAGGGCTGTTACACAGGAAAATTCTGTCTCAGAAAACCAAGTCACTACCCCCAAGACAAGACAAGACAAAACAAAACAAAATCTACCCCCCACCAAAAAAGAAGAAATAAAGAAAAAGAAAAACACACAAAGAAACAAACAAACAAAAAAAAAGAAACTGGAAGTTTATCTCTGAGAACCCAGCTCAGGACCAAGCTATCACTCTCTAGATGCAATTCCAAGTCCTTGCACTACATCAGGCTTTATGACAATTGTCCTTTCCATAAGCCACTGTGTCTGACAGGCTCCATTGTTTGTTTGTTTTGTTTTTTTAATCAAAATATCATATATCTCAGGCTGGTCGGCAACTTTCCTTGTGGCAAAAAAAATGACTTTGAACTTTTGATCTTCCAACCTCTACCTCTCCAGTGTTGAGAGCCGGAATCACATGTGTATACAAGCATGCACGGTTTTCACAGTGCTGGATCTACCAACTGACCCTGGGGGAGGATCTACCCGAAACAGAAACTGCCGTTGCAGCCAAGAACTGGACAGACATGCAGCAAGGATCTGACCCAGACCACAGCCTGCAGTGCAGGTGCAATTGGTCTACACACTGGATGGCAAAAAGGAAATGCTTATCGTTATAAACTACAGGTACTTTAGATCGCCTGCTACTGCAGTAAAACCACACTATACAAGGAAAGCATTGCTATAGCCAAAGAATAGGATGTCCAGCTTGGAACACTGGACTGCCGGTGACTTTTTAGGATGGGCTGTAAAAATGACAGTGCATGTATCACATCCACCCCAGAGCCCCTGAGTCTCATCAGAGGTCTTAGCAAATGGAATGATTTGGTCTTGGCCATCACACTAAGTGTTAATGGCCACGCATTTTGTTACTGTTGTTGTTGTTGAGAATATTTTACAAACTGTGGAGATAAGAAGGGTGAGGAGCCTACATTTCTGAACCCTGTATGACCTAGACTTTCTCGATTGTCATGCTCTCTCAATTCCACTTGCAAAGTGTTGGTTCTTGGCACCATCTGCTCTCTGCAGTGCCTCTTTTGTCACGGCTAGCCACAACCAGCTCACCTTCACAACTGTCCCAAGCCATCTTCTCTCAAACCCACAAATCTGACCGCTTTGTTTCATCGTATTTTTTGTCTTCTCACTTATAAATGAGGCAGTTTTATCAAATCGTTCACAACCCATTTTATGCCCTGCCATTTCTATAGCCGGTTCTGAAAATCACCTGCTGTCTGATACTCAAAGCTAGGCCTTCTATTCTTTGGTTACAGCAATGCCTACTTCCAGGCATTCATTTCCACACAGTAGTTTTACCACAGTAACAGGCAATCTAAAATAGCAGTAGTCTATAACAATAAACATTGCTTTTTTTAACCATCAAGTCTGTCAGCAAACTGCACCGGCGCTGCAGGCTGTGGCGGGGGTCAGGTCCTTGCACGTCTGCCCGGTCCCTGGGCACAGGCTGCAACAGCAGTTTCTGTTTAGGACAGATCCTGCCAACAGAAGATTGGTGAGAAAGTGAATGGGCAGAAACCAGTAAAGCATGCAAACCTTTTACCGGGATATGGCACACGAGGTACCTGGCAGGGTTCCACTAGCTTCACCCAAAGCCAGCGGCATAGAAAAGGGAAGCCTGAATCATGTCAGAGGAGAACCGGCCTCCCATGGTAGGAAGAGCTCACACTGATCCTCTTAGGACCTGTGTGGTGAGCACTCTCTCTACGACTTGTCTCCAGTTGAAAGAGAAAAAAACATAATCTTAACACACATGTCCCTCCTTTCTGTTAACGCAAAACTTTAATCTTGTTTAAAGATACAAAGCTGAGGTCTGGTTGTGTAGCTCACTGGGTTGGTTAGTGCTGCCTAGCATGCAGGAGGCTCTGTGTTAGGTCAGCGGCACCACATGAACCAGCTGTGGTGGTGTACACATGTAATCTTAGAATTTAGAAGGAGGGCCGGGCGGTGGTGGCCCACACCTTTAATCCCAGCACTCGGGAGGCAGAGGCAGATGGATCTCTGTGAGTTCGAGGCTGGGCTGGACCGACAGCCTCCAAAACAATACAGAGAAACCCTGTCTCGTAAAAACCAAAAAAAAAAAAATTAGAAGGAGGGTGCAAGGAATCGGGAGTTCAAGGCCATTCTCTGCTCCTTTCAGGGTGCAAGGCCAGCCTGCCTGGAAAGCCTGTATTAAAAGAACAAAAAAACAAAAGCCAACAGTAGGTTAAAGCATTCATCTCCAAATTTTAAAATATATATTAAAAATTTCTTTTGAAGTTTTTAAAAACGACTTCTTAACCTTTAACGATGTAGAATTCGGTGTGTGTGTGTGTGTGTGTGTGTGTGTGTGTGTGTAAGTACTTGTGGGTTCACCCAAGCTGAGGCCAAAACAAGAGGACTCTGGGTGTTCTTCGGTGCCACTCTTTACCTTAGTACATTGAGACAGGGTCTCTGTGGGTGGGACTAGACTGACAGTTGGCAAAACCAGTGACATCACTGGGGTTTTAACACATGTGTGGCCACACCCAGCCTTCCACTGGGATCCCCAACACAGGTCTTCATACTTGTGCAACAAGTCTCTTTATCCACTGGGCTATCTCCCCAGATTCTAACAGGTGTGTGTGTGTGTGTGTGTGTGTGTGTGTGTGTGTGTTAGTATAAGGACACAATTTGACCTTTATTAAATGGACCACTGTTTTTCTGGGCTGTGGATGGTCCCTCTGTTCCCTGCTGATCTGAGGGACCACCCATACCCAGTCCCCAGCTGTACAGTGAGGGACCACCCATACCCAGTCCCCAGCTGTACAGTGAGGGACCACCCATACCCAGTCCCCAGCTGTACAGTGAGGGACCACCCATACCCAGTCCCCAGCTGTACAGTGAGGGACCACCCATACCCAGTCCCCAGCTGTACAGTGAGGGACCACCCATACCCAGTCCCCAGCTGTACAGTGAGGCTCTGCTGCTGGACCCTGGCAGGCACCAGCGCATTGTATTGGCTAGCTCGTCTGTCCTGCACCCACATCGCAGAACAAGTTAGTGTCTGATGGTCTAAATCACCCTCTTCAGCTTTTCTCATCAGAAGTGTTCTGGCTCTTTTCACTCCTCTTAGAAATCAAAACGAACCACCTCAAAGCGGTCTATGAAAATCTGGTAGGTGCCAAGCTATGTTCTCAGCAGGTATTAGCTTCCTGGGTCACTGTGACTACCCCATGAGGGTCAACAGTCTCTCCCATCTCCTACCACAGATGGGGAAAGCGCCAGGGCTGCAAAGGAGCAGTTCTGGGATTCAAGTGTGACTTCAGAGCCCCCATGGTTCCCACATCACACAGCCTGGCTCAGCTAGAGGATGCTGAGTCACTCCAGCCCTCAGGGCCCCACAAGAAAGAAAGACCTCATCAAACGATGGGGTTTCCTCTCCCTCCTCTGCAGGCCTCTCATTCCCGATCTGGGCTATGCCCGCCTCACATGGGGGTGATGAGCTGAGGCTAGTGTGTCTGCAAAGCGCTTCCTGTTACATGTCTGTCACCTTGCTGAGTGTTCCTGGTGACAGCTGAGGTGGCTGTCTCAGTGACTGAAACAACCAGGCAGAGGGCCTGCCTCTGACTTCCAGAGACCGCTTGTGATCTAAGAGGGAGGTGGTCATCTATGAAGCCCTTCCCCAGCCCTGCACGCACGTGTGTGTACATATAGAGGTGATTGAAGACTTTACAGCATCTAGACTGTCCCTTTTCCAGCTGTTCGACTCCTTTAGTTCCTAAATCGTAAAGTCATCTTATCACTCTTCTCCTGGACAATGAAACGAAGATGGATAAAAGACCTGTCCACCACACTGATGCTCTGCACTCCGAGCGAAGGACCACAGAAGGTGTGGCACTTGAGATCAGGCTGGTGGAGCAGTGGCTGTCAGTGCCAAGCCAGCAGCCACAGCAGCTTCTGGGAACCAGACAGGATCGCAAGGTTGGTCTTGGGATCTACTCAGTCATGAACCTGGGGTCAGGGATCCATCATCTCTTTATACACCGTCCCTCCAGCACCTCAGTCTATTCCTTTATTCCTAAATTTTGAGATGACTGGTATAGTCCCGTACACTAAGTTCTCATCTTCCTCTCTCTCTGTCATGTCTGTCTCCCCCCTTTTAGTCTTGCTATAATAAAATATCGTTAATAAGCTCTCCATGGCTTGTGTTCCATCCATCGTGCCAGTCCTAATTCCATAAATAACAACAATGAGTACCTAAGTTTGGATCATCAGCACCCATATAAAAAGTTAAACATCGTGGCGTGATCCAGCACAGGGGATGCTGGAGACAGGTGAGCACTAGGTTCAGTGAGAGACCCTGTCTCAAAGTATAAGGTAGAGAGCATCAAGCAAAGACGAAGTTCATCTCTGACCTCCACAGCCTCTCATCTCTCTCCTCTCCCCTCTCTCTCTCACACACAGTCTTGTTGATAAGTCCCTCTCTCTCTCTCTCTCTCTCTCTCTCTCTCTCTCTCTCTCACACACACACACACACACACACACACACACACACATACACACAGTCTTGTTGGGAAGTCCCTCTCTCTCTCTCTCTCTCTCTCTCTCTCTCTCTCTCTCTCTCTCTCTCTCCTCCCCCCTCTCTCTCACATACATACACACACAGTCTTGTTGGTAAGTCCCTCTCTCTCTCTCTCTCTCTCTCTCTCTCTCTCTCACACACACACACACACACACACACACACACGTACGGTCTTGTTGGCTAAGTCTGAGAAGCTCACAGTGTCAAAGGTACACATTATAGTAGATGTCTACACAGCTACACAGTGGGAACCCTGGTGGCTGCAGCTCCATGACTCACAGGCAGGTCAGACTCTTGCACAGTGAACAGAGGCAGGTCAGACTCTTGCATAGTGAACAGAGGCAGGTCAGACTCTTGCATAGTGAGCAGAGGCAGGTCAGACTCTTGCATAGTGAGCAGAGGCAGGTCAGACTCTTGCATAGTGAGCAGAGGCAGGTCAGACTCTTGCATAGTGAACAGAGGCAGGTCAGACTCTTGCACAGTGAGCAGAGGCAGGTCAGACTCTTGCACAGTGAACAGAGGCAGGTCAGACTCTTGCACAGTGAACAGAGGCAGGTCAGACTCTTGCATAGTGAACAGAGGCAGGTCAGACTCTTGCATAGTGAACAGAGGCAGGTCAGACTCTTGCACAGTGAACAGAGGCAGGTCAGACTCTTGCATAGTGAACAGAGGCAGGTCAGACTCTTGCACAGTGAACAGAGGCAGGTCAGACTCTTGCATAGTGAACAGAGGCAGGTCAGACTCTTGCACAGTGAACAGAGGCAGGTCAGACTCTTGCACAGTGAACAGAGGCAGGTCAGACTCTTGCATAGCGAACAGAGGCAGGTCAGACTCTTGCATAGCGAACAGAGGCAGGTCAGACTCTTGCATAGCGAACAGAGGCAGGTCAGACTCTTGCATAGTGAGCAGAGGCAGGTCAGACCCTTGCATAGTGAGCAGGCTGGCTTGGGTTTGATTTAACATTGACGCTGGCTTGGGTTTGATTTAACATTGACGCTGCGGATCACTTTTGGAGTTGAAATTTTTCACGAAAGAAAACGCAAATGGCAAATCGACAATTGTGACAGGACATCAGAGAACTGATTCTCACCTTCGACTACTTAGATCCCTTTGTAGGAGCATCTTTACGCTGCCTCCACCATCCTGGACCAATTCCTATGCTCTTTTTTCTACTGCTGTACCGTAAATGTTTTCTGTGACGCTCCTTAATTTCCATAATTGCCATGGTGATGACTGAAAGATATTTCATCAAACGAGGCTGACAAAATCTAATTATAGATACTTAGCTGGCTGTTTAGACGCTGGGTATTAGATATTTATGTGTCTAATTATAGACATTTAGCTGGTTATTTCCAAATAACACTGTTATGACTGCTTTTTCCTAAGTCTCATTTTCTACTTGTGATGGTTTTCTTTAAATTAACTTTCTGAAAGGAGAAGAATGTTAAAAAGAGAGCACAAGCCCACCCCTGATCACTGGAACACACAAAAACGGACCTGACTTACACAGCCAAGCCTCCAGTGCATGGCATTGTCATTTTCCTTATACTTTGGTAACTTAATGAGCATGCAACTGCATTCCATTATTGGCTTAAGTTTTCTTTCAGATTCACTTTTTCCAAAGATATAGCTGACCAAAATATATTGCAAAGAAAATCCATCAGAGCTACAGTATGCATCTTGAATATCTCCCAAAGGTCCATGTGTTAGAGACTTGGTCCAGAGATCAGTACTGGGTAGGTTTTTAAGAGGTGGGGCTCAGTAAGAGTCCTTTAGGGTCATTATAGGGTATGGGGTATATTCTTGAAGGAGACCACAGGACCCGGGCCTGTCTCTGTCTCTGTCTGTCTGTCTCCCCCCATCATCTCTTTCTGTCTCCTTCCTTCCCCCTTCCCCTCCCCTCCCCTTCTCTCTCTCTCTCTCTCTCTCTCTCTCTCTCTCTCTTTCTCCCCGTGTGTGTGTGTGTGTGTGTGTGTGTGTGTGTGTATTATCACTCAAAACAATAAAGTCAAGCAATCACAGCCTGGAAACCTCTGCAGTGTAAGCCTTTTGAATGGAAGTCTCTGTTCCTCACAGGATGCCATCTTGAAATTGCTCTAGTAGTCATGGTAACCAGAACAGAAATACAGTGGTAACCAGGCCTACAGTAATGGTAATAGAGCTATTACTACTCCTTAGTAAATGGAGGAAAGGAGAACCAGGAGACTTTCACCTGATATTCCAGCTATTGTTCTACCATCCCTTCCCCCAACTGCATAATCCTGGGAGATGCTAGTATATATGGGTAGTAGAAGGTTAATTGAAAATGAGATGTTATGGTGCAACTTCCATAAGATGTCACCATCCTCAATGAGGTGGAGCTTTATGATGATGCAGTGGTTAGGGGATCAGCCACATGTCTATAAGGAACCCCTCACCCATGTTCTATAAGCAAGCCCAGTAAATTCCCTAGCCTTACCAAATTGGTCTTTGGTAAAATCATACTGTGGTCTATCATCAGTGAGCACTTGGGGTGATTAGACATTATTGCATATCCTCAGGAAAAGTCAATGCAACAGATCAGTTTTTTATAAATTAATTGTCTCAGGTAATTTTTATAATTACAGAAAGCTTACATGTGCATATCTACCATGATATGTGTTTAGATTTACACACATGTCTGATCATAGAATAATCTCTCTGCTGGGATACAGGCTTTCATGTGTATTCCTCAAATCACACACACACACACACACACACACACACACACACACACACACGAGAGAGAGAGAGAGAGAGAGAGAGAGAGAGAGAGAGAGAGAGAGAGAGAGGGAGGGAGGGAGGGAGGGAGGGAGGGAGAGAGAGGGAGGGAGAGAGAGAGCAAAGTATGTTCACTTGAGGGTTACCAAAGATACTGTTACTGAGCATACATTGATTGATTGATTGATTGATTGATTGATAGATTGATTGATTGATTGAGGCATGTGTATGTCTTGGTACATACATCTAGATAATATTGTAGAATAAATGGAACTGCTCAAATTGAACATTGACTATCCACTGTTTGCTAAAATAACAAATTATCTCACAATCAGATTTTAAAAGTTCTGAGTAAGAAGCAATAAACCAACAAAAGGTTTAGTGCTTCAATGACAAAGTGTCTGAGGCAAGTAGTGATGGGAGAAACACAGAGGCAAATGTGAAATGACTTGAGCAACTGCTGTTACAAAATTGCCTTCTTTGGCTTCCATTATTTGAAGCCCCAGCCATGTAATCATATGCTGCTTGGCTGCCTATGGTAGGCTGAGGTTAATCTTTGTCTCTGAGTCTATGTCTTTACATGAAATGACCCAAGTTAAGCCTTGCTTGTGTTCACAATTCAAGCAGCAAGCCTTACTAAGAGTTTTGTCTGCTCAGGTAGTCTTTGGATCTGGTCCTCGTTAACTCCGACAATTCTTCCTTTTTGTTCCTCTTCCCAGATAGCAGAGAGTGTGAGAAAACACTGCAGTTACACTCAGTTACTGATGTACTTTCTAGAACAATCTCAGGAGCATGCCAGCCTCACACAGTCATCTTGGGCTTTGGTGGCTGGTTCTTGAATGATCCAGCCTCTCTGAGGCGTCAATCATGTAATAGGAAAGAGGTTGCTGGAAAGCTATCGGAACCCTTGAGAGCACACAGCATCCTAGGGACAAGAGCATAAGGTTGCAAGAATAATAGTCAAAGATGAAAATACCCAGAGCAGAAAGTCCCTGGAGCTGTTTTTAAGCAATTAAATAAATCAACAGAAGAGGTAGAGCCTATCTGATGAGAATTTTGCACGTTCTTTAATCATCTTAACTTTGAGGCAACAATGTATAAGTAACTAGCATAGAGATGGGTTTGTGGCATAAAGCACAAGTTTTTGCAAAGGTTTGAGGACACCACTGTGGCCAACTTTTATTGCTTGAAGGAAAAAAGAAAAGAAAGAAAAAGCACATTCAAAATGTGGAAAGGACAGGAATGTTGGCCCTTGAGTCTTGAAATGAGTTCAAAACAGTTTGGATGGAGGGTGGTAATGGCAGTTGAGGACATCTGGCTACGTCATCAGATGCTCTGGTAACTGTGGGTGACATGCATCTCAATAGGCACAAAAGCTGCCCATGCAAGACCCAATGTGTGACAATATTTTGAAACTTAAAGTCATGCAAACTCAGTGCTAGGGACTTAAAGGAAAAGAAAGATTAGAGTTTTAGTGAAACTAGAGAATAGTTACGATTCAATCAAATTATATACATATATTTTATGTTACAGACTAGTTTAGTGACTGTACTATTGTTCTGTATTAATACAGTCTTCTAGAGTTTAGCCTATTTTTTCAAACATAATCATGATTAAAAATTTTAAGACTTATCTTGTGTGTGTGTGTGTGTGTGTGTGTTTGCATGTGTGGTGAGGGTGTGTTTGCATGTGTGGTGAGGGTGTGTCTGCATGTGTGGTGAGGGTGTGTCTGCATGTGTGGTGAGGGTGTGTCTGCATGTGTGGTGAGGGTGTGTTTGCCGTATGGTGAGGGTGTGTTTGCATGTGTGGTGAGGGTGTGTCTGCATGTGTGGTGAGGGTGTGTCTGCATGTGTGGTGAGGGTGTGTCTGCATGTGTGGTGAGGGTGTGTCTGCATGTGTGGTGAGGGTGTGTCTGCATGTGTGGTGAGGGTGTGTTTGCATGTGTGGTGAGGGTGTGTTTGCATGTGTGGTGAGGAGTGCCTGCAGGGGACAGAAGGGGTCAGATTCCCTGGAGCAAGAGTTACAGGCACTGATGAGCCACCAGACATGGGTACTGGGAACCAAACTTGTTTTGAAAGAGCAGGGAGTACTCTTAATAATGCTGAGCCAGCTCTCCAGCCACTGTGGCTAAATTTCTTTTTTAAAAATATAGTTTCATTAAAATTGGCCTGATTACTCATGGTACTTTCATGAGAATGGTAATTCCTTGCATGTTTTAAAATATGGTAGCCAGAGCTTTGATAGGATCCAAAGGGCTTTATTAGCTTTATTAGACAACATTAATTTCTTTAAGCTGTTACTGAAGTGGCTTACAGTGTTTTGTCCTGGTACAGAGAAGATTCTCCTGGACCATATGCATGTGCCAACACTATAGTAAAAGTCTGTGAGAAAGATTTCCAGGTTCTGAGTGATCAAGTGAGGAAAGTATATGAAATGAACACTCCATTTCTTCTTTAAAAACAAAACAAACAAACAACATGCATTTTGTCTGGAGAGAAGGCTCAGTGTTAAGGGACCTTGCTGCTCTTCCAGAGGACCAGAGTTTGATTCCCAGCATCCACATTGGGTGGCTTACATTTAACACCTGTAACTCTAGCTCCAGGGGATCTGATGCCCTCCTTCAGCCTGCTTGGGCACCTGCACACAGATGGAATACACACATACAGAAACACACATGTATGTAGTAGAAACAAATCTAGGAAATAAAACACTAAAGGAACAAATGTTTCCAGTTTCTAAGAATCCAAAAATTTATAACTGTTCTCATCAGTAATCTCAGTTCCATACAACTTTAAAGTTTTGTTTTACTGACTATTTGGTCAAGAGTTGTATCAACTCACCAGTTTTCCATAAGAATTTCAGAAAGTCTTACCCAATCCAATAGCATGATCTAAAAATGATCAGAAAACAGGATTGGTCAGAATCTTCCTCATGAATCTCTTGCTAGTTTGCATCATGCACTAGCAAGGAGATTTGATTATTTAGGTGACAGACAACATTTCATATATTAATTAGAATGGTGAATGACAACATTATTCTATAACACGTCAGTCTTCTACAAAATTTGTGTATCAAGGCACACATATCAAATATTAATATTATTTCAAGGAGACTGGACACTACACAGCCTCTGACAATGCCTACCGTGTAATACAGACTACAGAAGAAGCCCTGTTGACTCCAACATCTCTCTTTTGATAAAGCAAGAAAATGAGTTCTTTTCAGATATTTCAGGAACATTTCTGGAAACTCTCAAAGTTAATTTGAGGTTTTGGGGTTTTTTTGAGAGTTAATTTAGACACTGATGTTAGGGAGTTGTCAAAAGTGTCAAAAGATTTTAAACACTTGATTAGATCTCATCGTGGGTTCCTAGAAAACAGCACCAGCATGCTTACAGATTTTAGAGACAGTTGTGTGGTTTCAAGAAAAAAAAACGTAACTGTTTTAATAAAAATTGACATTTCTTAAAATAATCAGATCTAATAAAAGTCAACGAGATGCCATGGAACTGTCTTGACAAAATACAGCCATCTATTGTTTTTGAGGTTAGTTGCTTAAAAGGTGAATTAAAGGCAAAACCTTCACCACCAAGACAGAGCAACACCCCAAGAAAACTTGGTTCTTTTAACAAGAAAGCCAAGTTCTAACTTTGAACAACTGGATTATTGAGCTCATCAAAGAAACCTTGAAATTTCCAGATAATATTTATCTAATCTCCTGTGTTGGCCGCACATGAGACATATGTTAATTCCCTCTAGCAACTTGACAAAGCTCTTGCATCTACACTTCCTTGATTGGCACCTAGTGAACAAATTAATAAACTCCCAACAAGGAAATATTCCAAGGGGGTGGGACTGTTTTACCCGGGTGGAGGAGCTAGCTCTCTCTTGAGAAAGCGGCAAAACCCTGACAACTATTTATCAGGAGAGTGATTCTGGGTAGGCCTCATTTCCTCATTGTGACCATAAAGTGGACAGAAAG
Organism: Mesocricetus auratus; assembly: GCF_017639785.1. Taxonomy (NCBI): domain Eukaryota; kingdom Metazoa; phylum Chordata; class Mammalia; order Rodentia; family Cricetidae; genus Mesocricetus; species Mesocricetus auratus. The sequence goes on from NW_024429191.1 coordinate 60,585,324, forward strand.
AATGTAAGGAAAGAAGAGTAACTCCAACTGATGGCTTTCGGGGCTTGCAGTCCAAGGTGGCAGGGAAGGCATGGAGGGGCAGCTCATAGTAGTGGGACCACATGGATGAGGATGTTCACAGCACAGGTGACCCAAAGACACAGCACAAGGCCAGAACCTAAAGCCAGTCACAACCAGCAAAGGCCAAACCCAGTGACCTCCTTCCAACAGTCAGGCCCCACCTCCCCCAATACATATACTCACTGGGGAAAATCAGTGAGTTCAAACTGCAACTGTGTTCACAACTCTGACCCAAAGAAGGCACCCCAAAGAGGTGGTCCCCAGCAGGAACACGAGCTATCCTTGAGACCCTGAAATAGACAATAGAGCCTCGTAAACTACAGGGCTCCAAAGCCTCCAAAATCTCCAAGACTGCTTTCACCAGAATTTGCTAAACTTCACATACAATGTAGTTCTAGAAGCGTTGGGGCAGAGAGAGATCCTGCTCCTCTTCAGAGGAGCACCCAAGGTCCCCTGTTTGCTTGTTCCGCCTTGGTCTTGGTTACCCAACCTGCCAAGGCTGGTTTTTGTCACTGAATCCCCTCTGAGAGTTCCTGAAGTCTGAGCCCTGGTATAGCAATGGGTGAGGTGAAACTTTTCCAGGCCCTTGACCCCTCTGAACCCTTAAGAAGAATGGAACTAATACTGACTACTGTGAGAGTTAAGTAAGGCTATGCATGAAGTCCTCAGAGAGGCACCTAGCTCTGCACACGCTCGGAGGGAGTTTGGAGTGAATGTTGCCCTTTGAGAGGCTCAGAACAGTTGGTGCGGAGTCAGGTAGCCAGAGTGGAACAGGAGCAGCTCACTGGGGTGGAGGAAGGGGACCACAAAAAATCCAAGCGTGAAGTCAGTGGGATGCAAGGAGGGGACCGTGACTCAGATGTGCTCATGGAACCTGCCCAAACTAACCACAGGAAGCTGATAAGTGTTTAGACAGAAGGGCCTTTCCAAGGTGGAAACCTGTGGATGGTAAGCTAGGGCGGATGGAGCAGTTAAGAAAAGACAACCAATGGAGTAAGGTCAAGGAAGCTGAGAAGAGCCAGCAACCCAGGCCCTGAGAAAGTGCCCACTGCACCTGGATGTCCAATTGGTTTCCACTCAAGGTCCTTCTCCCGTGGTCTAAAATCTGGGAGGAAAAGAAAGGAGTTCATTTAGACCCCATACTGCCTAAGACCAGCTCACAATAGAGCAGAGATGCAAACACATCCCAGCCACCCTCTCCAACATAGTCAGAGAGAGACCATGCTTAGGCACCAGGGCTGCCAGTCTCCACTTCCACCAATAACGTGTGGCCTTGGACCAGTCACCTCTCAGGACATTGGTCTCTTGGTTATGATGACAAAAGCTGAGAGAATTGGAGGAGCTAGAGCGAAGCCTAGCACAAACCTAGTTAGTACTCACTCATCCCCTGTCACCCACGGAACCTGAGACCTTCTCCTGCAAAGCTGTTCCTCAGAGCATTGAAGGAAGCATGGTCACACTGCCCATATTAGCAGTGATGGTCAAGGCACTAAATGTAGAGTCTAGGCACTCAACCATAGCTGTGATCCTGGTCCCTAGAGCCTTCTGAGCTCCAGTGTCCACATTGTTAACCCAAGGAAACAAGCTATGCCAACTGCCCAGGGTCATGGGAATTGAGAGGGAATGAGCATGTTGTTGATAATAGCACCCTATACAGTGCTCATGGGGGAGCAGAGACCAGTTGATTGAGGGTGACATTTCCCTATGATGAGGGGACCCACCAGCTAGTGAGATGCTTCCCCACCCCTATCTTCATGAAGCAATGGTGAACGGAACTGATATGGGCTTGGGTCTTTATCCTTTTTTCTACTATCCACTGCTAAAGGCAGCCACCAAGGCACTGACTGTCCACAGAAATCATCTTGCTGTATAGCCTAGAGAAAGTTATTCACCCACCCTGTTCCTTCTGCTTTGTAACATGCAGACTAGGAGAAAGTGATGCTTGCAACGTCCCAAGTGGGAGGGTCTACAAAAGGGAAGGAATAAATTACTCAGAAGGAAAGAAGTAAAAGTCACTCCTGGTGGGGCATTCAATGGTATCTCCCCACTTCCCCCAACAGGTGGGAGTAGGGTGTCAGGGGACTCCACAGAATGTGTGATTGAGGAGGACCAAGCCACAGTGACCAAAGCTACCTACCAGTAGCTTCAGAAGAGAAACCCTCTATGTGTGAAGCTTGGCCTCACCTCTAGTGTTCATCATAGAGTACTTGCTGCAGGTCAAGGTGGGTATGAGGAGTCCCATGGAATCCCAATCTTTAAACTTCTACTAGGTCCATCAGCAACTGGAGGACATGTAAGATCTGGGACAGTACAACACCCAAGTCCTCCTCCACCCATAAAGATGAAGGTTTCACCTTCCTGAGATGTAGCTTTCTCATCTCTGCAGTGGCATGGTATAATTTCCCTCAGTGAGCATCTGGGACAGAGACACAGCTGATGGAGCAGTGGCTGTAATGTACCAGTGTGAAGGCTGTTTAACCAACAGCTCTTCAGATAACTGCCCTGGCCCCATTCGCAGCAGAGGAAACCCACATGAAGACGGCAGTTGGTTTGTCAAAGGCACGCAGCTGGTCACTGACAGGATGAATGTTAGATCCAAGAGCTCCCAGCCCAAGTTATGCTTTGAAGCTTGAAGTTCTCATTCCCAGGGACTACCTTGAAGTTGGGCTCGCTGCCTGGTCTTGGTCTGGGTATGTGGCTTTCTGGTTTAGGATCTGCCCTGGGGGCTACCAGCAGAGAGCACCAGTGGAGCGCCTTGATCTGGCTCCACACACCAAGGGCAGGTGTCCTAGCAGCAGGAAATGTGGTGACTCAGAGTAGACTTGCATCTGTGATCTTGAGTCTTTGTGGCCTTCAACACAGCAGTTTCTGTTTCATCTCTGTAAACTGAGATGATCATGGGAAGGGAATAGATGCAAGAGGGAGAAAGGAAGGTGCTGAGCCCAATGTCACAGAAGGAAAACTGATCCTAAGGGTCATCCATGCCCTTAAACTCTCTTCTGGATAAAGCAAGAAACCTCTAGTGCCATCTCTGGAGTCTCTCATGTTCCCCAACGGGATGTGTCAAGGTTATAACAAGGTCTACAGTGTGAGCCTGGTGTGAATTACTCCATCTAAACTTTTCTACTGTCTTGATGAGCAGGAGTGCATCTACCTACTAAAAGGAACTAAAGACTACAGAAGTTTACTTCTGTAGCAAAGGCTGCCTAGCTAACAATGGACATAGACCTATCTGGATTCAGTGTCCACTCTCTTTCCCCTGCACAGAACCCCGTGTGTCCCCCTTGTTCCTATAGGAGGATAGCACTGATGAATTTGTCCTGCAGAGGACAAGTAGGACAAATCCGCATCCACACTTTCTCAGGAACCCAGCATCCACTCCATTCTGGGCCACAACATGCCACCAATTCAGAAAATGTGTACTGAACACATTGTGTCCAAGGCCCTACTCTAGAAGCTAAGTGAGATTTTCTTATGAAGAAAACCAAGTGTCTGCTTCAGGAATCTTGGTGTAAAACACAGACACAGGCAAAACATGACAAGGTACCAAAGAAATGCCTTAGGGAGCAGAGGCACCGGGGAGACTGTCACATCCCTAGGAAGGAGAGAAAATAACCAGATGCCTAGCTCCAGTGCCTAATTGAGATGTTAATCACCATAGTCTGGAATCTCAAAGAGTTTAGGGTCCATATTTCTCATATTCCAGATGAAAAACCTGGGAACAGAAGGGAGAGTTATTTATGTAAAGCCATACAACATACTGAGTCATGTGGCTTAAAGCCCAGTGAAAACCAGCCCTCTAGAAACTTTCCCAGCATCATGGTGAAGACATTTATCCATAACCAAGGCCAGAATTCTTCCTGCATCCACCCCAGCTCAAGCAGAACTTCCCACCAGAAGTTTTCCCCTAAGACCCTACCTCTCAGCTCTTGTCTAAGTGTACTTTTCAATTTGCTCCTGTGGTCATTTGACTCATGTTTGTCTCCCTCATGAAGCACAAACTCCAGCAAGACATCTGGTGTGGGGTGACAAGAATGGAAACAATTGGCCCAAAATCACAAGTACTGGTGTGTGTCACAGTGTAGCCACCCTGAAACCCAGCTGCACCCCCTGGTAGCTGCCGTGGTCTTGGTTTTCTTCTGAGAAACCATGGGTGATGTCTTCGAGCTACATTAGTGCGCCCACAAACAAACCTGGTCCTAGTACCTTATTATTCTTTTAATGAGGATGGATTGAGTATCACTATGTGCCAGTTACTGAACTACAGCAAATGAGCAAAATAGAGAGAACCCAACCCCCCTCGGCAGTCCAGGGAGACAAGATGAACACAAGCCAGAAGGAAGGGTGCCTTTTGAAAGTGGTGACCAGAGGAGGCCCATTAGAAGGTGATTTTGAAGCAATGCTGAAGAGAGGAAGAGAGTCCTGCAGCCATCCGGAGGAGGGGTTCTCCATGCAGAGATGTTAGTCTGTGCAAAGCCCCCATGATGTGGAAGCACACATGGAGAAGCAGTGTGCCTGCAGCAGAGGGAGTTCTCAGCAAAAACTGACTTGAGATAAACTCTTTTAGTGAAAACCTGCTGGTTGCTTTAAGGTCAAGGACAGAAGAAAAATAACAGGATGGTGCTTGAAGGCAACACAGGGCAAAGACAATGTTATCAGCATCTATGTGTCCTGAACTTAGAGCTGAAGGGGCTTATAGATGGATTGCATGTTGGTACCGAGGACAGAAGAGTCAAGAACAATGCCAAGGATTTTGTAGCTGAGCATCAAAAACAATCGAGCTGCTACTGACTGAAATAAGCCGGCATGCACGTAGAGTGGTTTTGGTTCTGAGAATGGGAACGGCAGGGGCTGTCACATCTGCTGTGGTCAGGCTACACATCTTGGACACTCAAGAGAAAATATTGCGTGGATGGGCAGTAGATGAGGGAGCCAGAGTTTATGAAAGCTAGCACATGGAAGCCTTTGGTTAACCATATGAAAGGGTGGTTATCCAACCATTTCAGCAAATAAGATGGTGACTTCTTGTGGTGCCGCCTATGAGGGACACCAAAGCCATAGCATTGCAACAAGTTGCCAAGGATTGAATGAGATAAAGAAGAACTTTTTTTTGGTTTTTTGAGGCAGGGTTTCTCTGTATAGCTTTAGAGTCTATCCTGGCACTCGCTCTATAGGCCACGTTGTCCTCAAACTCACAGAAATCTGCCTGCCTCTGCCTCCCAAGTGCTGGGACTAAAGGTGTGCACTACCGCCACCTGGCTACACACAGCCATTTTTATTGTTGAAGTAATGTCTTCAAGTGTAGACCAACCTAGCTATCTTGGAATTCACCATCCATCTGCAGCATCCTGACAGATGGGATTTTAGGTGTCAATCCCTCTGTACTACAATATAAATATTGAAATAAATATTGAAAAGTTCATTGTTAAAACATTGACAGAAAACAGGAAAGAACACTAAGAAGAGATAATAATGGTGGGTTTGGGGGATGGGAGCACTTGGAAAACACTGTGTCCTGGGGCGCTGAAGAGATTGCCTGACCAGTAAAGTGCCTGCTGCACAAACAGGAAAACCATGGAGCAGATCCTCAGCATAGGTGTGAACAGCCGGGTGTGGCATTGCACCTGCAATCCCTGTGCTGGGGATGTGAGATAAGAATGCTAAGTGAACCAAACACTGATGTCCAACCTCCTCATGCGTGTGTATGCATGTACACACATACAAGAAAAAAACCTGCCAAGTGTTCTAGCAGTCAAGGGAAGGAAGCAGTTCAGGGGGAAGAAAGGAACGGCCAAGTAGCCGAGCACTGATGAGTACATTAAAATCGAGGATTGACCCACTGAGTTTTTCAGTGGTCACTGGGCACCTAGGTAAAAGTTATCACAACATATTCGAGACAAAGTGAAAGGAAAGCACCAGAGACAGCCAGCACAAACACCAGCTTGCCGGTCACCTGTTCCGTAATGCCTGACTGTTATCCCCAAGTTGTCAAAGACAGACAAAAGACTGGAAATGTGATCTTTGCAGTCTTCCAAGACACAGCAGCATTCTGATAAAGAATTTCTGGTTTCCCCTCATCAACCATTAGTGACTCACTGTCTTTGGCAAGGCTCAGCATACAGAAATGCTGTCAAAAGGATCCCAGCAACACTCACTGGGCCAGGAAGGTCATTTGCATATGCCTATAAATTTAAAAATAATGATGGGAATTTTTCAGTTTGTCCTGGTGCAGCTGGTAGAAGTTACAAAAGTAACTTCCTCCTTGGGGTTCTCAGGAGAACTGTTTGCTCCTCCCAAAACCCCACAAAAACACCTGCTTTGTCTGCTATCACCTGGAAACACTTCTTTCTCTCTGGCCCCATGGCTCCCTCTGAGGGTTTATTATGGCTCCCAAGGCAAGACTTCATGTCTTCAGTCTTCAGGTCCCGTGTCCTTTCTGCCAGGCGACGTCGACTTCTGATCCCCGCCTGGCGATCTTTGGGGAATGAGCACCTGTGCTTCAGTTGATACGCGCTCCTAAAGATTGCTCTGCAAGCCAGCTCTGCCTCCCTCCAGAGTCTAGAAATCATTTATGGCACCTAGAAGGTCAAAATGGAATGTTTTACAACCACAGGAAATGGCAATTATCAAAACTATCTCATCATGGAAGAACCCAGAACCGAATCAATCACTCCCACACAGATGTGGTCCTCCAGAGCCTGGGAGATATCTAAGAGCCATTGGCCAGAATACTGGCCATTTGGGCTGATAGTAGATTCATCACTGCTATGAGCAGTGAAATGTCCACACCGATAAAGGACATATGTCACCAGCATGGGAGCTGTTTGTTTGCTTGGTTTTTTTTAAAAGGTCATTGTTTAAAGGGTAGCCCCCTGTGGGAAAGAATGCATGAGAATTCTGTTGAATTTTTTAAGCCCGTGACATTTAGGCATTAAATGATATTTGAACGCTCTCTCTGTTTCCATCTCCATCTTTGCCCTCTTTCTTCTCTCGTGAACTCCACCCCCATACTTTATAGGGGGAAAAGTACTTAAATAATATAGGACTTTTATTGTTCAAGGTATTAAACTTTTTAATTATATAATAACCTTGAGATTTAACACATGCACTTCGAAAGTGTCCTTGAAGACTTGTTGCTTTGTGGTCCAGAGTGAAGGGTAATTGTAGCTTAGCCCTACAGAGATGACATGATTGATCTGCCTCTCCTGCCAGGTGCCACCGGTTCCCCTCCAGGTTTGAGCTCCATTTTTGGTGGCAGCTCCTACCCAAGACTTCCATCTCCAATGCCACTCTGGGGTCAGAGAGTGGGAGATGGCTTGCAGAGAAGCTGTGCTGTGGCTTCTAGAAAGGACCCCTGGGGCTTGGAGTCTTTGCTATTGGTTAAAAGAAGGACAGTGGCTTTCATTAACCCAGGTGCCATTGCTTTGGTGGCCTATGCCTCAAACACGATGCCAACCCTGCCTCAACTGCTCTGTGGGAAAGCAGAGTCCAGCCTCACTACCATGAACACTCCGGTAACTGACAGCTCCCTTGCCCTCCATGCAAACCAGAACCATTTCTTTCACAGCTATAGAGTACAGCCAGTGGGAACCTGCACAGGATAACTTGATGACAAGGGCCTGGGCTGGAGAGATCCTCAGTCAATAAAATGCTAACCATGCAAGCATTGGGAATCTGAGTTCAATCCCCAGAGCACAGGTTAAAAGAAAATCTAGGCATGCTTGTAATCCCTGCATCAAAGAGGCAGAGGCAAATGGATCTTCAGGGCTCCCTAGCCTGTCAGTGTAACCTAATCAACCTAACCAGTAAGTTCCAGGCCAATTAACACCCTGCCTCAAGATACAAGGTAGATAACTCCTGAGGCCTGACACCCAAGGTTGACCCTTGACCTCCACACATGCATGTATATGTGTGTAAACAAGCATATTCACTCAAACTCACACACATGCAACAAAAGAAATACTTAGGATCAACCATGTGGTGCCCACAGTGTGAAAATCTTTGAATTTGTCTCCATCATCACCGCCAATACTGCCACCATCTCAGCACACAGCACACTGAGGAAGACTCCATGGGGACATGTGACATGTGGTGCTTACATGCAGTGTCTCGGTGACTGTAGGAACAAACAAAGTGATATCCGTCTTAACTCCCCCTCCTTTACCGAAATAGATACCAAGGGCCAAGACATGTGTGTGTGCACAAACTAGTACATTTGAAGGACTGAGGTCCTGTGCAATGGGACATGTGAGGTCAAAAGCTAAGGGGTTGGAAAATCACAGGTGACTTTTCAGGTCTCGTTTCCAGTCCAGATCCCAAACTTCTGAGACTGTTTAACCCCTTCAGAAGATCAGCTCCTTAGGCACCAACAGAATCAGACAAGAAAACAGAAACTGGGAGAAACTGTGGGGGCGGGCCGGGTGCTGTTCTCAGCAAGGGGGGAGTGGGAAGTAGCCCGGCCTTTGTCCTGAACAGGAGGCAGCCCAGCAAATCAGACATGGCACACAGGGGTACATTTTAGAACTTCTGACCTTTCTTTCTCCTGTCACAGCCTTGAAAGCAATTCAAAGTGGCACCAGGGGACAGAAATTCTCCGGAGCTAAACAAGAATGGGACAGATGTCCTGTGAGGGGGCTCAGAAAAGCCCGTGGGAGAAGTGGAGCCTTTCCTCCTCCCCCTCCTCCCCCTTCCTCCCTCCTCCCTCCCCTCCCTCTTCCCCTTCTTCCCCTCTCTCTCCCCCTCCCTCCCCTCTCTCTCCCCCTCCCTCTCTCCCCTCCCTCCTCCCTCCCCTCTCTCCCCCTCTCTCTCTCCCCCTCCCTCCTCCCCCTCCTTCCCCCTCCTTCCTCCTCCTCCCTCCTCCCTTCCCTACTTCCCTCCTTCTTCCCCTCTCTCCTTCCCTCCCTCCTCCCCTCCCTCCCCTCTCTCTCCCTGCCCTATACTGCTTGAGCAAGCAGGGTTTTCTTGTGCCTTCCAGAGTGACAAAAAGGTTAAGATCTGGCCTGAGAGTTGTCTTGTTGGGTGTTTTCTTATTCCTGGGGATCCCTCACAAAGTGTACTGCCTGCTATTTAATTCACTGACTTTACCAGCACCAGTGCCTCAAGGAGGAGCCAATATCCCCAGGAAAAATAAGCTCACTAGTCAAAATACTAATCTAATTATGGAACATAGACATTCCAATAAAAAATTTCTTCTCGGGGTTCATCTTTGTTGGGGGCTGGGAACCGAACTCAATGAGGGCAGGAGAAAGGGATCCTTAACTGTTGCTGGGAACATTCCTCATGTCACCTGCCTGCGGATGCCTCATAAGCCATCTTGCTCAGGTCTCATCTCTGTCCTTCACAGGACTTGTCACTATCATTCCACAAGCAAGTAGCTGAGGCTCAGTCAGGTGAATCCTCTGAAATACCCAAAATACCAGGGGTTTTAACGCAGACCTGGGCTCTAGAGGAGGACTCTCAGTCACTTCCTGATTGAATGAACTTGGCTAAGCCACGTCACATCTCTGATCTTTAACTTTCCCTTCTGCTATGCTTGGACAGCAGTTATCCCCGAGTTGAGGGAGGTTGTGTGAATGTGTTTAGAAGTGCACATAGTAACCACAAACACTGGCGGTTATATGAATCATTTTCAACTGGATACTCTTTTTAACTATTCTGTTCTGTTAGTAAAACGTGGTCATTTTTCTCCCCGGGTACTGCAGAAGCAGAAGCAACCCATTTAGACTGCTGCTTTTGCTTTTGACATAGGAAAAGCCCACCCACGTAGTCTAGAAAGGAAGAAGTGACGAAGTCCTGAAATCGAATTCTGATCTTCAGCAGAGACCTCAAAATGAGAGTGAGCCTTTTTACATGACGCACTGATTCCTCTAAGTATCCTAAAAGGACACAAGAGCGGGCATTGGAAGGCCCCTACCCTGAGACTTCGTCTTATCCAGAAAGAATCACAAGCAAAGGTTGGAGTGTTGACTAGGGCCTGTGTTTTCTTAACTAGCCAAACAGTAATGTGATGGACTATTGTAAGGCTCTGAGAACCTGTCCATATGAAGGCATGTGGTGGCTGGGAGATAGCTCAGTTGGTAAAATCAAGAGGATCAGAGTTCAACCCCAGCATCCATGTACAAAGATGGACATGGTGGCACATGTTTATAATCTAGGCACTGGAGAGGTGGATTCAAGAAGATCCCTGGAATTTTCTGGCCAGTCAGTCCAGCCCCAGGTCCCAGCGAAAGACCTCAAAATGAAGATGGATGGCTCCAAAGGAACAACGTGAAAAGTTGCCCTATGACTTCTATATCCACACACCTGAATCCCCCAACAATAATAATAAAGGTGTAAATAACACACACACACACACACTCACACACCTTGTGAAGTGCTGACATTGTGCACAACAGTGAAGAGACCACAAAGCAGTTATGGGGGGCTGCAACTGCACTAAGTCTGTGCAAACAGAGATGGGGTGATCTGGGGAGGCGTGCTGACACTCAGGGATCATGGGTAGCTTTAAGACTTTCTCTGAAGCTATATTCTTTCCCAAAGAAATAAGAAATATTGAAGAGTAGAACTATATTAGGCATTTATTTTTTAAAAAATACCATGCAATTCTGTTCTTCTTTTATAGAAAATAAATCCAAAGTTTTAGGGACATGTATCATGCTATTACCAAAATACACAAAGCCATGTTTCTCCACAGAAACTTCCAGAAGGACAGATGAACTTCAGAACATCATTGGAATGGGAAGCCCTTGCTAATCAAGGACTATAGAAAGATTGACAGGAGAAAGAACCTATGATGTAGCAAGCATGTTGTAGCCAGCTTCCTGTAGGAATTCCCTTGTCGTCTTTACAAAGCAGGCAACAGGTCATCCACCCGCTTTTGCAGAGATGTGAAGTGACGTAAAGGCATCACAAAGCTGATGGGTGTAGCTGCCACCTTCCCACATGCTGATGGTTACCACTGATAGCCACTGTCAGACACAAGATCAGTGGTTTCAGGGGGTTGTCCTCCCGTCAGTCTCACACCCCTCCTCCCCGTACCCAAGCCAAGATTAGCACTGTGTCACATGTGCACCCAGGAACTGGCATGTCCTGGATGGGAGGAAAAGATGAGCAAAGAGACAAGAATTTCCCAGTCTCCCCTGACTGCCTCTATGACAAGGAGACCCTGAGCTGGCATACAGGCGGCCTACCATATGCTGTCAGCTAGCCTTCCTTGGCTTTAGTGGAAATGTCACCTCAGTCACAGGCTCTGCTGTCTGTGATTGACAACTGATGATTGATATCAATGGAAAGTTTGAAGGAAGGAAGCAGATAATAGCAAAGAAGACATCCAAAGTGAAAAGGGCAAAAGGACTGCCATCCTCGGGAGCAGGCCTAGCCTGTGTCAATGCCTGGCACATAGATGTTAAATTAAGCACTGAATAAATAAATTCTAAGTGGGTGGATGAGTGATAGTTCCCCTGGATCCACGCTGCATTGTCTTGGTAGTACACTAGCATTTCTGCATCAGTATGCCACCTGCTGACTGTACCAGCCCCCTCTCCCTCCCCAGCCTCCTCCCCATCTGTGCTGCCTAGTTTTTATTGTCAACTTGACACAACCTAGAGTCACCTGAGAAGAGGAAACCTTATTTGTGGAATTTCCCAGATCAGACTGGCCTGCACCCACATCTGTGAGAGATTGTCACAACTGATAGTGTAGGAGAGCCCAGTCCAATGTGGGCAGTGCCAGCCCTAGGCATGCAGGTCTGTGCATATAAGGCAGCTAGCTGAGCATGAGCCAGTGGATGGGCAAGTAAACAGTGGGCTTCCACGGTTCCTTCTGAAGTTTCTACTTGAGTTTCTAGCCTGACTTCCCTACGTGATGGACTGTGACCTGGGAGTGTAAACCAAAAACCCCTTTCCTGTCCTAAATTGTTTTTGGTCCAAGTGATTTGCCAAAGCAACAGAAAGGAAGCTAGAACACCTATACACTGCTATACAAACACGGACTCCTTCCTGTCCATCACTGATCCATTTCACCAATTAACCAGGTCCTGGAAATTCTTGATTTCCAATGTCATTTCTCTGCTCTGAGGGTTGCCTTGATTAGGAGGCATCAGAAACTCAGCAGAAGCTTGCCTGGACCATGGACACAGGTTCATGCCCTCCTCACATCACTCAGACGCTGGAGACCACAGTGAAGTACTCATGCTGTAGGTTGACTCTTCCTTGTCCACAATGCTTGAGGTCAGAAGTGTTTCAGGCCTCCGGGTTTTTTATTTTGTATTTGTTTTATTTGGGGGTGGGGGTTGTTGTTGGGTTTTAGAATATTTGTACACGATGAAACATCTTTGAGCTGTGACCTAGGAGTTTCACACTGACTAAATCCACATAGTTCGAGGGTTGTTTCATGTAGTCTTTTTAGTGTGCTGTTATTTGTTGTTCATTATTCTGTCTCTTAGAACAGGTTCTCCCTTACATAGCCCAGACTGCTCTTGAAATTTCCACCTACCTGCCTAAGTCCCCAGAGTGCATTAGGGTTACGGGTATGCACCACCACAGTAGTGGGTACCTCTGCTCTGACTCTGACCCATTGACATGAGGTCAGGTTTAAAAGTTTTCCACTTGCCATCATGTCAATGTTCAAAGAATTTTAGAGTTGGGATTTTTCCAATTTGAGAGCCTAAAGCTATGCCTGAGAGTAACTATGAGAGTAACTAAAGCTATGCCTGAGAGTAACTATGAGAGTAACTAAAGCTATGCCTGAAAGTAACTATGAGAACACATGAGGCAAACTGGCATCACACCCGACTTAGTACAAAATCCCACTGAGTACACCCTGCTCCCAGACCTGACACCCCTTCCCAGAGCTGGCAGAGGTCCCATTGAGACCCATTTCCCTGTCACTCATGGTGCCTAGCAGAAAGGAGTCATGTGATCAAAAAGTTGGATTCACCTGTGCCCCTGCAAACCAGTCATTCAGATTCCCTCCTTTCCCAGCATGCTCATCCTGCAGCATCACAAGGCTACACTGTGTGTGTTGAGAACCCAGTACCACCTGCGCAGTCAATCAATCTAAGATGAGGTTAAGGGCAGGAGGTGTAGGATGGTGCTGGGGTCAAGTCCTGAAGAGTAGGGTCCCACTCTACAGAAAAAGAAAGTGGACAGCCCATGCTGGGAGGACAGACAGACAAAGACACACACACACACACACACACACACACACACACACACACACACACACGGAGGAGCACCGCCCCACTGCTCAGCAGAGGCATCTGGTAACTCTATCGGGAGCATTGGCACTATGGCCAGATGACAGCTGCCACTGGCCTTCACACACTCTCTCCCCATGCAGTGCATGGCATGGCCTGTGAATTAGCATCTTAACAGATGCCCTAGGAGCGACCCCACTGAATAGCAGTCTAGGGGCCCTTTGCCTCTCCTCCCAGCACACAGCCAGTCCCTGGTCATCTTGATAGTAAAATGGCAGAATTGGAGGATTTTGTTTCAAATCAGCAGGTTCACATTAATTGTAAAGAAGTCTAAATATTTTCAAAAACCAAAGAGAGACAGTGTTCCAAGACGCTAGCCTTGTTGAGTCTGACCTCTGTCAGGCCTAGAACCACCATGACTGTAGGTCACCTTAAATAGCAAGTGGCCTTTTCGCTGGCTTAGAATGACATCTGTGGTCAGCTACCTGATTTCACTTTTTTCCTTAGCACCAGGCTCAGCGGCATTTGGAAGTGGTTTAGTACTGACAATGGTATTTAAAAGCCATGAAAGGATTTGAGTAGAGTGGAGATCTAGAGTGCTACCAGATACTATTCCTTGGATCACACAGAGCCTCAGCTACCATAAGCCAATGCAACAGGAGGCTTATCCACGGAAAGGAAAGCAAGGCTTCCCAAGATATCATGGCTGTGCCAGGCCATGAATACACGACCATGTTCACATGTACACAGACACAAGGATATGTATGCAAGCATTCCTATGTTTACATACATGTTTTATAGATATAAATGTATAGCCATATACCAACATGCATATGTGTGTCTAGGATATGTTTACACTTATATAAACTCGAAACTCAGCTAGATGTGGTAATTTACCAAGGTCACAGATCCAAACTTCAGTTCAAATGCTTACGACTCAAACCCACATAAAAGCAAAACAAACAAAAGTGTAGCAGGTCTAGTTCCATGCAGTATGTCTTCTAAATTCTAAGTGGCATGTAAAGAACCACTAATGTTCATGTTACTGTATGCAGAGAGAGAAGGGAGGGGAGGCAAGCTCTAGACAAAAGAGGTGACCCGGGTGTGCCAGGACAGACACCAGAGGACATCACTGAAGGAAGCCACCTCACCCCTCCCCTTCCTTTCTTTCTCGTCCCCTCTATGTTATGGGGATCATATAAGCAACTACAGGCCTTTTCGTCTCCCCAGCATGGACTCAGGAGGAAATGTTTGAGCTCAGGTGTAGGAAACAGTCATTTCCTTTTTCTTTCTGCTGTGACTGCGAATGTTACAAATTGCCTCCTTGTAGACTTTAAATAATGCATGCCTCTCCGATGATTATTGAACAGGAGATCTGTTTTCTATGATGTCCTGTGGTCCATCCCAGGTCTCTGGAAATGTAATAATCTTTATTACACATGCTCAGCATCTGAAGGCCGCTGTGTGCAGTCAGGTGGCTCCTAGGTGAAACCGATACAGCGATCTTGCCTGATAAATTTATGTGCTGCTCTCTTGTCTACGTGCTCTGGACCGGAAGCTCCAAGGAAGCAGAGCTAGCCTCAGAACGGCCCAGAGGCATGGGCTCTGGGACCACACGTAGTTCTTGAGCAATCAGTAGGCAGTTCCTGCTCCCTGCATAGAGGGCTAGGTGAGGTTTGGGAGGCTACGTTGTAAATATCACAAGCAGGATGGATGTAAAGGCAGGCCTGACTTTGAACTCTGTGCTTCTTTCGCTGTATTTCCTGCCTTTCCATTGTATTTTGTTTCCTCTGAGCCTTTTTCTTCAATCCCACTTTTCAATATTCCTGTGTGCCATTTCCTGGACTGGTTCTATTTACTTAGCTGGAGGGAGATTTGCATTTTCAAAGTTCATGTGTCTGCTTCCAACTCAAGGTTGTTTTAATGTGTCGTTTCTCTGGGCTCTCACTTTTGATGGCCCAATTCACATTTTCCTACCTCTTCAGAGAAAAACGTGGATGAGGTAAGGTTAGGTGGGGACCGTTACGGATCTTGGTCACGTGGGTACTGAGAGACTGATGGAGTCTAAGGGTTGTCAGTATGAGGGGCCCCAGGTCCCCAGCTGTTCACATCTTTCTTCAGCACATATAACAGCCCCAGCACTCAGGCCTTCTCTGCTAGAATCCCCTAGATCTCTTCCACATGTGTCGGGGATGAGTGTGGTAAGTCTGCTATGTCTTCAAGGACAGGCTACCATGTGCTATGGTACCAAGTAAGCCTGAATCTCAGTAACTCCTACCAAACAATGATCTGTGGTATGTTCCTGATGTATATCCAGCAGGGAGTGCAGGGGAGGGTCCAGTCCACTCCTAGCTCCAGGCTCCAGGCTGGTGGAGCTGCTATCTGGAATGCTGACAGTTATCTTGACAGAGAGAGGAAATTCTACCACGTCCTATATAAGCAATAGAATGTTGGACCCAGAATAACATATGTCATGACCACTCATGTCTCCTGGCCAGACACAAGGATATCAAGAAATGCAGTCCTACCCTGGGCCCAGAACAGAAAGCTAGAAATAATTAATTACACAAAATACTATACATCTGCCAAGACTGATTCCCATCTTAAGCTTCTTCCTGGCTTTTCTCACCAGTAAGATGGGCTTCAGACAGTCCCCAGAGGGTCCCCAGGGGGCAGCCTCTACCTGCTTCCTCTATCCTTCCTCTCTACAGCCCTTGCACAGGCCCCCTAGTCTCTCATGACCCTGATGACGGAGTTCCTTAAAGAGCTCTTGTTTGTGACTTTCTATGTGTTATCATTACGTGACTGACTTATGAACTTGTCTCTGGCCAAGGAAAAGCGGCTTCTGCTATGAGGCAGCCACATAGATTCTACCAATTAGAGCTGTACCACAGTCTCCATCACCTCTTTGCTTTCTCCATTGGACCTGACATTTTGCCATTTCTGTTCTGGGTGTGTCTCCTCCATGGAATGGTGACCATGTTCCACTTGTCTCTGAACGCCCAGAACCAACACTGTCCCCAGTCTGGCTTAAATATTCATCTTTATGCTACTTAAGCATTTGCTCATAGCCACTGTGACAGCAAATGTAAAATGTTATTAACGTGAGTTCTGTTTATGATTTACAATTTATTCCACAACTTTCCAAAAGATAGGCATTTGTTACCCACCCCCATGGCTATCAGGCATTGTGATCAGATCTGACCTTAAAATTGAGGAAGGTGTTCTGCAGAGAAAACGCTGAGTCTGACTTGTGGCAGACTTGTGACACAAGGATGCAGAAAGAAGGCAAGGATACTGTCGCAGCTCTCTTCCTACTCCACTCGAGAACGACTATGTGAATGGAGATACTGGAAGCCTGGACCTGTAAACAAAGGAACCTGGCAAAACCATGTGTTTCCTAGGCTCTACCGGTGCATGGGACAGGAGCCCTGCCAAGAAGGGTATAATGCCTGGAAGATGTACATACACCACGTGAGCCTCTCTAGGAAACAAAGGGCACAGTAGCAGCTGGCTGGTGGGAACAAAGGGAAGCAGAATCTCAAAGGATGCTGGAACCTCCTCCCATCTGCCCCTCTGTTTCTGTCTATAGGATGTCTTAACCTGCTCTCTCTGAAGAACAGCCTACCCCATTGTCTTACTTAGCGTTTCTACTGCTGTGAACAACACACAAAAGCAACTTGGGAAGAAAGGGGTTTGCTTCAGCTTACATTTCTACATCACTGCCCATCACTGAGGGAAGTCAGGGCAGGGACTCAAACAAGGCAGAAATCTGGAGGCAGGATCTGATGCAAAGGCCATGGAGGACTGCTGCTTACTGGCTTGCTCCTCATGGCTTGCTCTGTCTGCTTTAGAATACCATCTAAGACCACCTTCCCAGGGGTGGTGCCACCCACACTGTGCTAGGACCTCCCACATCAATCATCA
Source organism: Mesocricetus auratus (assembly GCF_017639785.1). Taxonomy (NCBI): domain Eukaryota; kingdom Metazoa; phylum Chordata; class Mammalia; order Rodentia; family Cricetidae; genus Mesocricetus; species Mesocricetus auratus. The sequence goes on from NW_024429191.1 coordinate 60,602,506, forward strand.
ATCAAGGAAATGCACTACAAACCAATCCTATGGGAACATTTTCTTAGTTAAGGTTCTGTCTTGCCAAATGACCCTAGCTTGTGTCTAGTTGACAAAAAGCCATCCATCATGCCCTCTCTTCCAACCCACGGTCTGGGAAGTATAGTGCCAAGAAACCCACTGTTTTCACAGGTAACAATCAGACATCTAGAGGGAGACTGCACATCTCCATAAGTTCCAAATCTACAGGAATGCACAGGCACAGCAGAGCTAAGTATCCATTCCCAGGACCAGTCCCTGTACCCAGAGACTTCACCCACTGAGGAAAGAAAGGAGATGGGTCACCCAAAGCCATGCTGGCCAAGGACCCCTTTGTCTCCACAGGGCAAATCAGTATAAACAACAACTCCCAACAGGGTGCTGCTGTTTGCAAGACAGTAATAAACTTGCCAGAAATACAGATTCCAGGGTCCAGGTCTCAGGGAGTCAGACTCAAGATGGGTCAAACAAGGATCCTGGGTAATCCTGATTCATGGCTGAATGTGAGAGGTACTGACTCAGCCTTTCAAATTCAGTTTTATGCTCTTGTTTACTCATCTCTGCTTTTGGGTTTATTACTCTTTCCACCTCGCTTTCACTTTGTAATTTGTGTGCCTTTGAGGTTATTTAAGCGGAGACTTAATTCCCCGTTTTCTTTCTTTCTCACTAATAGAGGCCATCACCAGCAATACTTTTTCCTTTAAGTACCAGTGTGACAGCAGTGCATAAATTTATATGATATGCTGTGTTTACATCTTTGTTCTTTAAATACTTGCTTCTGAATCTCCTCTATGGAAGAGGTTGTGCAAGGAGGCAAAGCGTTCTTTGGGAATGCTTCTAACTTCTGTGTAACTGAATGCCCCCCCTTTGTTTGTGCAATTTATCTCTTACTTCATTGAGCTGCAGCGATAGAATGTGGGGAGCAGAGTGCCCCTGTCTTTTCCTATTGGGTAAGTGTATCTGTGCCCCAGTGGTGACGTTTTTGATGAAGAATCTATCCGGGAAGGCCAAATGATCAAGTTCAAGCTTTACACGATGCTACTCTGCACTCCACCCCCATCAGGAAACCCCCCCCTTTGTGTGTAGAAGGCACCGACACAGGATGAAAAGAGCAGGTCATCGGAGTTGAATCTGGCTGTGCCCCTAGCTCCGTGAGAACTTAGACACAGGACTCCGCTCCTTGGAGTCCAGCATCTTGCCTGGAGAAACCATGCGTGAAGACAAGGCACCTGACACTTGATCCGGCAGCATCCGGTCTGCGGAGCTTGCCCTGGAGGGCCCACTGGCTGATCAGATGAGGGAAGCCGTGGAAGAGATTGTACAAGGTGAAGTGTCTGACATCCCAGGTGTGCTGAACAGCCTTTCTGTGAGACGGCGCTGACGTGAGGGGGACGTCATGGTAGAACAGGCTTGAGCGTTCCATCTGCTTAGCCACCATTTGGAAAGCAGCACAACATGAGTATTTCCACATAAGCATTTTCCCTCCCTTCCTCTCCCCGCTTCCCCAATTCTGTCTCATCCCACACCACCTGAGCACATGGATCACCTCTTATCCATCTCCCCAACTGTACCCAGCTTCTTTTTAAAGAATTCCATACAATGTGTTTTAATCATATTCACCCCAGCTTCTCACGGGTACCCCACCACCCTGTCCCTCCTGACTCTGTGTCCTCCTTTTCCTTTATTCAACAACTCTAATTTTTGCTGTCCGTATACTCCTGGGGCCATCCACTGGGGCATGGTCCACCTACCAGGAGCCACTCCCTTAAAGAAAACTGACTCCCACCCTCAGGAACCATCAGTTGTCCAGAGCTCCTCCAGCAGGTAGAGGGGCATGAATTTCTCCAGACGTCATGCTAGAATGTCGAGTGCCTTCATCTTGTGCAGATGACAACAGTTGCTATGAGTTCACAAGTCCAACAATCCTGTCATGTCCAGAAGAAGCTGCTTCAATCCAGCCCTCCCCAACCTCTGGCTCTTACCATCTTTCTACCCTTTGTCCATGATGGTTTCTGAGCCCTGTGGGAGGCTGTGTTGTAGATGTCCCATTGTAGCTGAGCATCCCACAGACACTTATTCTCTGCATGGTGACCAGCTGTGAACTTCTGCATTAACCACAAGCCATCCACTACACAAGGAAATTTCTCTGATGGTATCTGAGAGCAGCGTTCATCTATGGATAGAGAGATGTGGATTTAGAATGCAGTTTGATCCTATCTCCAATCAGCAAAATAATAACAACAGGTTCACCCTGGGTCTGTGAGCTCCCTGGCCTTGGGTTCTTGGTCAGATTTGCAGTACTGGGCATATGTTTCATCCTGAGGAGCAGACCAGAGGGGAGTTAATTGCTCCTGTACCGCTTGTTGAGCTTCTTACTGTCAAGGATGAGGAGTGGGAACAAGAAAAGGGGGGACCATTGGATGTCTTGCTCCTGGGGTTAAGGAGACCATGTCCCATCGTCACACAGATGTGGAATGAGATGTTTCTTCAGCATTATGAAACACCTACTCTATGCCGCAGGGGATGGGAAAAAAGTCATGTTCCCCTAGAAGGAGTAGAGACTTCTAGACATGTGCTCACACAGTGTAAGGAAAATGTGTGACAAACATAAAAATGGTGGCAGTAGAGTGCCAGGGAGCACAGGGGACAGAGTCCTAGTTGGCTGTGCAGAGAGGCTGCTGGGAGAGGCTGCTTTTAACATGAGACACCAAAAAAGGGAGTTGGCAACATGAAGAGGCAGGAAAAGACTGGTCCAGGTCTGGGAGGGAAAGCATGGGGTGAAATGGAAGAAATGGGGGGGCACAGGGTGAAATGGCAGAAATCACCAAACAAGGGAAGTCTACATGTTGCAGGGTATCACAGGGAGAAGGGCGTGGATGAAAGAGAGCAGGCAGAAACATGTGAGCTGTGCTAAGGGGCATAAGCTTTGCTGTGGCCCTGGAGGGGGTCAGACAGAGGCAGCACAGAGCATCAGTCCCTGCTGGAAGAGGGTGGCAGAGGGACAGGGCAAGTGGGGACAGAGAGGTGGAGGAGGGTGGTACACAGAGAGTAGCTGATCACAGAGGGAGGAGCATAGGGAAGCCAGGGTCGGGGAGAGGGCTGGGGACTTGAGCAACATTATCCATTGTCCACCAAATGGGAGAAGCACTTGGAAAGATGGAAGTTGTGTTTGCAGGAAGGAGATAGCAAGTTAGATTTGAACAGGTCACATCCTGTAAGTCACCTGAAGGAGAGGTCCCACAGGCAGCTAGCATTGCTGCTACAATAACCGATACCTCAGGGGGAAGAAAACCAAGGCTCAGATATGTGAAAACACTCATTCAAGGTCACAAAACCACCAAGTGACAAGGGCATTGTTGACCACAGTCACCTGGGTTCCAAGTGCACACTAGGGACATAAGGATCTCCAAACCAGGAGAGACCAGTTCTGAGCCTAAAGATGTTGTAGTGGCAAGTCATTCCCATGGTTACACAGCCAGGGAGACCACAGTCGGGCCGGTGACAGGCAGAGAGCAGTCTCAAATGGAGAAGATAAAGGCCAGGAGTAGGACCCAGGAGCACTCAGCCTGGAAGGAGTGGCCATAGAAAAGGCTAGGATGGCAAGCTCCTCAGGTCAGAGAGAAAGGTGTGTGTAATAAGAGAATGGGGAGTGAGAAAGCAGAGGATTCTGCAAGAACTGCTGGATTTCGACATTAGGAAGCCACATGCTCCATTGGCGAGCACAGCTTCTGTGTTGTGACAGGGCCATCTTTCCCACAGGGAGGTGATGAGTGAGAGGATCCAGAGAAATGAGACAGCAAACGCAGTCAGGCCTGAGGGAAAGGGAAACGAAAGGGGTGAGAAGTGGCCATGCCACCAAGGGAGGGGCTTTTGCTGACGGGGACTGTGGAGGATATTCAAGTGATGTTGAGGGGCCCAGAGAAAGGGTGAGTGAGTCCACATGGGCTCAGGAAGAAAGGGCCATGCCAGGGCAGGATGCCCAATAGACAGAAAGGAGGAAAGACGGGGTGGCACAGATCATGGAGCCCGGAATCACAGCAGAATCCCATTTACACTCAGCCCGGACACTCTTGTCACCATAATTCAACTATAGAAACACTAATGACATCCAGTTGTGATGCCTTTGCCTATGAGTGCTCAGCCGCCCAAGTGACTGAGGCCATGTGGCATGGTTGGAGTGTCTCAAATCTATCAGGAGACAACTGAGAGGCACAGCTCAGGCAGAGGCTTGCAGATGTTGACACCAATGTGGTGCTCAGGCTGATGTGGGGAGTGTGAATCCTCCATGCCATCCCATGCTCACCATCCCTCACCTGCTGTCACCTTTACCCTGGGACATAAGGCCATGGCAGAATCCCTCTTGAGCTTCTAACCTGTGTGTCTGGGCTCAGAGTCGGGGAGGGCTGGAGAAAATGACAGTATTCAGAAGGTACCGCCTCTGACCCTGTGGCTCTTTGAGCCTCATGCCCTGATGAAGGAAAACAAGTGTTCCCTTTGTCTGAGGCCCTGAGTTCTTCAGGGAACCTCCCGGCCCTGGTCTAATTGTAATCCCCAAATACATATGCTGCGCCCTAAAGTCAATATATAGAGTGAAGGTAATCTCAATGTAAATCCCCCTAAGTCCTCTAATAGAATCTGACAGCCCGCAGCCGGTTCTTTCAGGTAAAAACCAGTCAAAGAATTTGTCTTTTAATGACCATGATCACCAATCCCTCCTGAGTGATTAAGATGGAGACAGCCAGTCATGGAAACCATCCTGTGCCAAATCTGAAAACAGCAAAGGTGAAGACAAGAGAGGCTCAAGATGGATTTGAACTGAGCAAAGCCAATGCTGGACCCGCGAAGACTCACATTCAGATAGGGAAAAGGAGATGACTGTTTAATAAACATTGCTGGGTGGTGAGCAGGCCAGGGAGTCTTCATTTACATCCACACAGCGTGCCCGTCAAGTTCTGCTGTAACTGAACGTTAATCTGTGACAGACCTGGAGACAAGGAACCGGCACTCTTACCCCTGCTGCCGATGAGAAGATAAATCCCCAGCTATTGAAGACACAGATACCATCAGAGCTCTGATGGATGGCTTCAAATACATCAGAACGAACATTTTTGCACCACAATGTAATAAAAATAAATATCAAAGGGAAAGCTGTGGCATACGTTATGTCTGCTGAGGTCTCCTTTCCAGACCTGCATACTGCCCCAAACTGATAATGGATGGACTGAGATGTGAATCCTCCGATAAGTAGTCAAAGGAGAGGAGCAAAATCACACTGGGAAATGGAGCTGGTAAATCATGGCATGGAGAGAGGTGCAGTCTCTTCAGAGAGGAAATAAAATTCAGATCCAAGCAACTTTCAAGTCCAGTTATGTGCCCATTAAAGCCCCAGAAATAAATATGATAAAACCCAAGATAGGCAGCAAGTGAAAAGCCATTCTTCAGCCTTGCTCTGCAGAGAGGCTGCGCCAATTTCCATCAGCAATCAGGCAACATGAGGGCTGCTGAAACTCTGACCCAGTAATTCCTTCTTTGGTAAAAAGAGGAACTCTGATATTATCCCCAAAGTAAGAAAGGCATGCCGGTAGCAGCATGATACCTATAATAACCAGGAATTGCCAGCAGCCCAAAGGCTGGAGAAGTGGAGGCCGACCTAGCAAAGTGAGACGTATTAAGGCAGTGGAATAACACGGGCCATTAAACATGGCTGATGTGGGGCGTGGTGGCTCTGCAAGTATTCCTATGAAATATTCATGGTCATCATTAGCTGCAGAACAGAGGCCTTCCTGGATATTGATAAGGAAGGGACTTGGGAGGAACTATAACTCACTTCAATTTTTAACATTCATTAAGATTTTACGTTAAGTTGTGTGTTAATTTTAGTCATTCATTCAAGATTCATTGAGTATTGATTACCTGCCATAGGCTATGAAGACATTAAAATAAGAAATAAAGGCTTCCTGTCTGCCATACCCTTATAGGCCAAATAAGAGACAGACAGACAGACAGACAGACACACACACACACACACACACACACACACACTATGACTCAGTGTGGTGAATGGTACAGTTAACCTCATAAGGAAAGGGTTGATCTAGGATGACAACATTTTAGGCAGGCAAGCAGCATAAGCAATAGTGATATAGATTTAGTGTGTATCTGTACATGTGTATGGTGTATGCATGGGTGTGTGCGTGCATGAGCGTGTGTGTGTGTGTGTGTGTGTGTGTGTGTTCTCTATCCCAATAGCTCTAGAGGACCTGAAGGATCTAGGATATTTCTTTCATGGGACCCAAGACCTAGTAGCCACTGCCTTGGAGCCCACTCACCCTGTCTATGTCCATCACTCTTACCCACCCTCACCCCATCCCAACCCTCCCACACATCTAGAAAGCACACCTCTACAAGACCCTTCAGAGCTGTCTGCCCAGAGTAACGACACTTGTGGTGTGTGGCAGCCTCAGTGAATATCATTATCCTGAAGGCCAGCTCAAGTAGGAAAGAATTCTTGTTACCTTATAGGGACTGCTTGCCATGGAATGTTCTTTCTTCAAAGGATGCTTGGATCTGATCCTGTTACTAGCTCCCTGAAATTTGCTGGATGTGGTGACTTGTTCATAAATAGAGTAGAGCAAATGGAATTCAGGGACACAGGACCCTGAATCCACGTAACATGCACAGGTACAAATTGTTTGGTCTGACAAGGCATGTGAGGGGGAAATCTGGTAGCTTTCATGAGGGAATGGAAACAGAAGTGATGATGTTATAAAGAATAATAAACAAAGGTGGCTTAGAAGAGACGCATGCCTGCCAACACAGCAGTATGAGCTCCTGTGCTTCGAAAAGTCATCCTCTGTTGGTGCTGAGGAGAGAGGTGTCAATGAGGTACTTGCTGTGCGAACATGAGAACCAGTGTCAAATGCCAGGTGTTGTGGCACAAGCTTATAATCCCATCACTAAGGAGGTGGAGACAGACAGGTCCCTGGGACTGCTGGCTAGTTACCTTCACCTAGCCAGCCAGCAGTTCCACACTCCAGTGAGAGACCCTGCCTCAGAAGCATAAGGTGGATGGCTCCTAAGGAATGCCATCCAAGATTGGCCTCTGTCCTCCTCTCATGCACACATACAAAAAAAGGAAAGAAAGTATGGCAGGAGAAAGAGAAAAATGGGAGGGAGACAGTCCCACTCCCTAAGTCACTATGCATAACCCAAGAATAAGCAAAATGCTCAGCTGGACACAGCCCTTTGTTCCTGTCCCTCTCCAAAGACTAGGACTTCCTGGAGGAGTCAAGGAAAAGGCTGAGCAGGAACATCTGAGGTTGGGGAGCAGGGATGCTTCCCTGGAATGAGGATGTTTGGGGGTAGTGAGGACCAGGGTCAAGGGTGAGAGGCAGTTGTCCCTAGAGGATGTCTCCTGCAGATTGACACAAGGCAGCAAGTGCTGCTTCACCAAGAGCAACGAGGTGCTAATTGCAACCAACAGAACAGGCTGAGGGCCTAAGAGGGTCCTTGAGTCTGTGATGGTCCTTTGGAGCGGAGTGCGATGTGGAGTGGCAGATAAAGTGTTGCTAACAAGCCGGAGATGCTCTGTGCGAATCACCACGTTATCAGAAATCCATCCATCCTGTGCTTCCTCGCATGTGTGCTGAGTTAGACATCGGAGCCTCTTTTGCCCTTCCAGCCTTCAGACCTCCCAGGTGATCTAGCTAACATTCCAGGGTTTCTCCATCTGATTCTGCAGAGAAGGCTTCAACGCACAGGCTTTGCAGGTGAGAGACAAACACTGAAGTCCAGAGCCATGCAGATTCTCAACCCTCTGTCACCCTGCAGATGGTTTGTGGAGTCAGGAAAAGGCCCTGGTGCCTTAGTCTCCCAAGATGGCAGGGGAGAAGTGTCCACAAGACAGTGCCCACAGGGATGTCTTCCCTCTCTGGGTCCCTCCCTCCATGCCTGCTCCAGATGCCCACTCTATTTCCTCTGGTCCCCTTGGGAATGGTCCCACTTCCTGGGTTGGATATCTGAGATGGGATGGATGCTCTCTCTTCACTCCTGCCTCCATTCTTCTCCTCATGCTGGGTCAGGGGCTGGACCATATTCTCCAGCCCCTCCAGTCACATGCAGCCTTATCACTAAGTTCTGCCCTGGTACCATGAAAAGATGAACAGAAACAAATAGACCCGCCCTTGCTTCCCTATACACCACTCCCCTGTGCTCCCCTCCCTGTTCCTGTTCTTCTCTACTGACTTGAAGTAAAGACCATCCTTTCAACATCACCATGGAAAAACCCTAGTTAGAGGTAGCAGAGCATCCAGTAGCCTAGGGTACAGGAAGAGCATGAGGGATGGCTCCTGGCAACCTGACCCGGTATCTACATTTGCATAGAGGCAGTAGATGAACCTCTGTAGTATATGAAACCCTACATTGGCCTTAGATGTTATAGCAGCAAGCGTTGCCCTAAACTAGAGTTCTACCCACAGCCAGCTACCTGCCTTTGACTCTGACGGAGTCCAGTCTAAGGATGATTTTAATAACCTGTCCCTTGCTTATGGGTATCAGAAAGTTGGTAATGCTACAGTCTTTTGAAGGCTGCCTAGCCAGGGAAGTTGATGATTGTCATCTTGAATAACGGCTTCGTAGGGCTACAGAAAAGAAACACAGAGTGACATGTAACGATGTGGGGACACCAAGATAGGATGGATAGCTATCCATGATCTACCTGAGCTGTGACCTGTTGGGCTCCATGAAGAGCTGTCTGGGTACTGTCCTAAGGATATAGGGCTGGCTTTGAATGACAAGTAATATTGACAGACAGAGAAGATGACAGACAACCAACCCCACAGCTGGTGCTGTTGCCCCCCGTGGCTGGTGCTTAGAGCTCTTTCTGGAGAGGGTTTCCTTTAGGGAGGTGTGACAAGCATCCTGTTACATAACACAGGGCTAGACTTGTTATTTTGTTTCCAGGCCCTGAAACTGTTTAAAAGAGCAATTCACAAGAGCCCCAGGGGAGGGAACGATTTAGAAATCTTAACTGAAATCCATCTCTCCACTTCAGGGAAGCTTTTTGGAGAGCATGCTCAGCCAGCCTTCTATGACCTTTTGGAAAAACTGTGAATTTATGCCCTTGCTTCAAGCCCCAGCCTCTTGGTCAGTTCTTGGTTTTATCCTAGCTGATAGGAGAATGTATGGGGAGAACGACTGAGAGGGAGGGGAGAGATAATTAAGTTATATCTCACACAGCCTGTGGCTGCCTCATATGGGAAAGAAAATGCTAAGCATGGGACACTGGCCTGGGGAGTCCATGGAAGAACAGAGCCTGGGATGTTGGTAGAGGTGGAGAGGTGAGGACTCTGCAGAGAAGTACTGATCTTCATAGTTACTGCTGCCCAGGGTGGAGCTGCCTGGCTAGAACGGAGTGGGCTAGCCAGGATGGAGTGGGCTGGCCAGGGTAGATTGGGCTGGCCAGGATAGAGCCAGCTGAAGGAAGTAGAGTGGGCTGGCCAGGATGGAGTGGGCTGGCCAGGGTAGAGTGGGCTGGCCAGGATAGAGCCAGCTGACTAGGGTGGAGTGGGCTGGCCTGGGGTGGTAAGCTTCCTGTCCTGAGAGTGGCACAGGTGAAGGTAGCTTTCCTCAGGCAGACTGTTAAGGGAACTTGTTTGGGACAGTAGAGGCTAGACTTCTGAAATGAGCTTTGTCTCCCAAGAGCTGAGTGTGGAGATACACGTCTATAATCCCAGAACTGGGAGGCTAAAGCCGAAGAGTTAAAGGGTATCCTGGGCTACATAGTAAGACTCCCTCTCCAAAAGAAGAAAGACTTCTCCCCTAAGACACAGCAGCACCTGAAGTTTTGTTACCACTCCTTCCAATAAGGATAGCCATACCCCTTTCTTGTATTATATTTCCCATGCATGTTACTTCTTCTGAGGGACTGCCTCTCCTAACCTGTGGGTGCTGGGTCAAGTGAAGCCAACCCCTGTCCCCTAATCTTAATGGCAGGCCCTGTCTCTGGGGACGGTGATTACATAGGACGTAAGCAACCAACTTGAGTTAATGCAATCAGAGTGAGCTCTGGACTCCATCTCCCTTTTGTCTGATGGTATGCAACAGGCAGGCTGACAAGTTCTACAGTCCTCTTGCTGGCATGTGGGTCTCAGGACAGAGTCATCAACAGACACTGAGCTGAGAGACTGCCACAGTCAGGATTACACTCGTGAAGCTCTTAGGTCCAGCTTTTCCTGAAGCCAGGGGCTTTTCGGTTTGCTGAACCAGTAAATTCCACTCTTGATCAATGTAGTGTCCTGACTAGAATGACAGGTTTTACTGGTGAGGATATTAGGAACCAACACATGGGCTGTGAAGGAGAGTGAAAATAGACAAAGAGCAGGGGTGACTGGAAGGATGGATCAATGGGTAAAGGGTGTTCCCTACATAAACATGAAGGCCTGAGCTCAGGTCGCAGCACCTATGTAAAAATTCCAGACAAGGCTGCACACACTGCTGTTACCTCAGCGCTGTCAGGGCCAAGTCAAAAAGATCCCTGGGACTTGCTGGCCACCAGCATAGCTTCAGGTTCAGTGAGAGACCCCATCTAAAACAGAGTGACAGAGAAGGACAACAGACCTCCTCCTCTGGTTTCCACAAGCACCCGCACACATATATGCCACACGCATATATATATATGTGTGTGTGTGTTTGTGTGTACAAATGCATGCACATTGCCACTTACATAATATGTTCATGTACACACACACACACACACACACACACACACACACACACACACAGGTCAGTGTGCAGTGTCTTTGAGGAAGGATGTGAAGAGAAGACTAGGGGATGTCTGGCCCTCTTCCCAAGGGCCCTACGGCTGTGTCCACCATGGGTAAGCCGACCACGAGACCCTCGGAACAGTATATCAGAATCTCCTGTTGTCACAGCTGATATCAGAGCACCTCTCATGAAGCAGCTTTCTGAGGTGTGTGGAGCCATGAGAAATTGTGGAGACGCTAAATGTACAGGCGCCAAGCCTGGCTCCACAGCTTGCTGCCTTCAGCGCGGCGTTTATGAAGTGTGTGTAATAACATGGAAAATACTCGAGATGGTGTGAGTGGAAACAGGGCGCAAAACCATTCGTCAGTATAAACTCAGCTGTGTGAGAAAGGAAGAAAAGAATTACACACAGGACAAACCATGGCAGTAAATGCACCCCAAAATGAGTGCCTGGGGAATGAGGTGGTTTCACTTTCCACACCTGGCTTTGCTTTCTAAGCCATTTCTGCCCCCTCTGGCTCTCGCTTTGTGTGTGTGTGCTTGTGTTTGGGGTGGTGTGGTTTGTGTGTGCGTGTATGTGATATAGTGTTGTGGGGGGCAGTATACAATGTGTGTCTCTGTGTGTACATGTGTGGTGTATAGTGTGATTTGTATGTGGTGCTGGATGTGTGTGTGCAGTGTATGTGTGTGTGTATGTGTGTGTGGTGCAGCTTGTGTGTTTGTGCTATGCAGTGTCTATGTATGTGGGGGGATTGTGTGTGTGTGTGTGTGTGTGTGTGTGTGGTGGGGTATGTATGTGGGGGTGTTGTGTGTGTGTGTTTCTACATGTGTATTGTTCAAATACATGCAGGTGCACATGCATGTAAAGTTGTGGGCACACAATGTGCTCATGCGTGTGAGGAGATCAGAGGGCAACCTTGGGTGCTTTTCTGCAAGAGCCATATCTTCCGACATTTGGAGGCAGGGTCTCTCACTGACCTGGAGTTTGCCAGGGACACTAGCTGGATTGGCCAGCAGTCCTGCCTCCACATCCCCAAAGCAGGGATTGGACAGATGGATGTGCCACCACAGCCAGGCGCTGGGGACCAAACTCGGGTGGTCATGCTCAGAGGCACGCGCCTCACTGACTGGTCCTCTCAAGTTCTCTCTCAGGGCCGCTTAGAAAGCAATGGAGTGTGTTGATGGCGGTAGATGTGGAAGGGGACCCACGGGCAATTTCTGAAGTGAGGGGCAGATGAGAGGGCACATCAAAAGACAGGAGATCCTGAGTGGGCAGCCAGACCTACTCCCAGGTCTTCCCTGCAGCAGTGAGTTTGAATGGTTTGTCTCCCTGAAGCCAGCATCCTCCTGCAGACAGGAAAAGGCTATCAGAAAAGATGCCTAGGAAGCTGGCTGTAGCAGGCAGGAGTCAGCGTTCAGTGTCTATCCTACTTCATAGTGCACCCTTGCCAAACGAGCCCACTGCTCCGTCCTTGTCCGCAGATCCAGTGTTGTGAACAATAGGACTCTTCCCTGCCTGTGGGACCTACTTTGGGAGCTAAGAATCACTACATACAGTTGGGAGGTTGTCTTGTTAGAGGCCCCTCTCTCTGTGTCCTGCCTCACTCCATCTGCTGTCATCTCTTGCCACTCGGTTAAGCCATCTGTAAATAGCAGGACAGCCGTTCCCTGATGGCTCTGGGCTCTGCCCTTTCTGCTGTCTCTGAACACAGACCGCTTCCTGCCTTCCAGAGATGCAGCCTGGCAGACAGGGGCCCAGAACGGAGCTTTGTGGGGGTTCAATGTCACAGATCCCAGTAGTGGTGCTCAGGAGTTCTCCAGTCTCAGTGATTCATGTGCTGAGGACTGTCTTCTACAAGAGGACAGAAAAGCTTCATCGTAGAGTCAGCTGCCACTAGCTGGTCCCTCTCCAGGGCTCCCTGGCGGCAGGATTCACTTCCCAGAGCAGATCAAGAAGAGAGGTGAGCCTAGAAAGTGCCTTAGAGAGAATCTGCCCCGTGTGTTTTGAGGATACAAAGAGGAACAAGCCCAGAGTGAGTGAAGGCGGTTGGCGGCACTGGGCCAAGTTCAAGCCAACCCTCAATTTCCCTAACCCTCCCCATCACACACACAGCCCAGTTACTCATTCGGGCTATAGAAAGGCCTACCCAAGATGGCCCAGACAGGAAAAAAATCTCATCTCTCTTCGTCACCACCTGGAGCCCTGAGGCTCCCCTCCTCCCTTGACCCAAGCCTGGAGTCCTCGGGGCACTGAAGGAAGGGACACTCCCACTCAGCAATCGCTGCTATCCCCTGCTCTTGTCCTCGGGAGAGGACCCTGCTGGGAACTGCAGGTGAACCTTGATGTCCCTGCAATGACCTCCAGCTACTCCCTGCCCTCACCACCTGCTCCACCTCCCCTCGCCCCAACCGCACTGAGCTGCTGGGCCTAGACAAGCCCTGAACTGTTGCATCTAACTGCAGCACACTGCAGAACAGACTCGGTGACTCGTTACATGGGCACTGGGATGCCTCAGGCGCACCCAAGCAGGCGTCCTGGGAACCCACAGCCTCCGGGAAGGGATGAAGAGCCATCTTCCTCATCTTTCAGCCAACCTCAGTAACACCACCTCTGCACCCAATGTGTTCTTCATTACTTCTGCTTTAGCCCCTGATACATGGTCTCGGGAGCAGGCCTCCTCAACCTCCGCACTCGCTGATATCTGGGGCTAGATCGTGCATTGTGTGAGTGGCTTGTCTGTGCCATAAGGGATGCCCTGATGCATTCAGGTCTCTGTGTACACACTATGTGCTGTTAGCTAGCCCACCCCCACCCCATAGTTCACAGCTGAAGTCTCCTGGCATCCCTCAAACCACCCCAGTTGAGGACCACTGTCTTAACGTTGAGTTGGAATGTCTTTCCTTCCATCTGGTAATAGATCTTGAGAGGGTATTTGACTGTTTTCTGTGCTGGCCAGTACCCAGCACACACTGCTGAATGAATCCACAAAATGGCCCTAAGAAATCTGACGAAGCTCCACTAGGTGCGTTCCTAATTGTGTCCACTAGAGGGCAGACAAGTCCTGTCAAAAAGCACTATATGGGTTCCAACCATGGCCAAGGCCTGGGAGGACCCAAGGCCAGGACCTAAGTTCTTCACGACACTAGGCTTTCACTCTGTTCCTCTGTCCAGTCTCACCACAGCCAGGGCAATACTATTAAACAATGACAAGTCAGGTCTTGCCATCTCTTCTCCAGAGGCCCCTGAGGGCTGCCATCTTTTCTCCACAAAAGTCATAGAACTGGTAAGAGCACAGCGCCTCCATGAACCACACCACCTTTACTTCATCTCTTCTCCAGGAACCCCAGCCCCATATACTCTGCCCCCTTCACCTCCAATCAGGCCAAGTACTTACTTTATGTCCTAACGTCTCACACACCAGAACACCTTCCCTCTTTTCTCAGTACCGTCCACCCCATTTACCTCTCAGTCCTCACTCTCACTTCCTAAATCTCAGAGTCCAAACCACAAGAACCCTCCCGCAGGCCCTGAGCTGCCTGTCTCCACTTCCCTCCTACGTGGCTTCGTCTTTCCCCAGGGGCAGTTACGTCAAGATGGATGGGATGGGTAGGAGGAAGGATGGATGGATGGATGGATGGATGGATGGATGGATAGATGGTTGGGTGGATATAAATAGATTCACAGGTGGGCAGACGGATGGGTAGATGGATGGATGGATGAGGGGAATGCATACAGATGGATGGGTACACTCATAGGTGGGGGGTGGACGGAAGGATAGGTATATTTCTCTTTCTCATTCGTTGCTTTTCTATTCCCCACTGGTAGTTAAGGGGAATGGGTGAGGGTTTTTGTCTCATTTGTCTGATCCTGCAGCCATAGAGCATGGTGCATGGCATTTGTTTCTGGAAAGATGAGGGAGTAACAGCAAATTCCTAGTTAACCAACGAGAACTGTGCTGTGGGCCAACAGGTTCCCACGCAAGCATCCTCCTCCCGGGAGTAGTCTCTGTCATTTAAACCAAACAAAGTCTTAGGGATAAAAGGGTGCTAGGGAGAAGTATTTGCTGTCCCTGTTATGTGTGAGAGGGTAAACTGTGCTCCCAGAAGTGGGACTTGAAGTCCAGCTTCGAGCTCAATTCCTGTGAGATGACTGACAATCCTATCTGTCTCTGTGCCTCTGCTTCAGAGCTGGAAATGGGATAATGATAATGCCTGAGGTCGCTGAGTCACCTTCCCCCCATCCCTTCCTCCCCCCACTATTCCTGGTGCCCATTTATGCTGTTCTCTTGACTGAGGTCTTCTATGCAAGGTGCCTTCTACTGACACAGCTAATGCCCAGTCTCTGCTCACAAGTCTGCCTGAAATTGTGCTCTGGGAAGCTGTCCTGGGTTCTTTACCACAGTGTGTCTCAGTTGTCACCCAGGATCTTCACCTTGAGAATGTGGCTGTGTCTGGCTTTATCTCCCATAGCCCTACATTCCCAGTCACTCATGGAGATGCCCAGAAGGGGACTTTTGCTGGAGATATCCCGTCTGTCAGATGTCTCTGCAACCTCTGAGCCTCCCTCACCCCAGGCTACATGCCTTCTGTGTACATCCCCAGCCACCCTACAACCAAAGCTGACACCCCTCAGTTTGTACACAAAGGCCAGATGTGGGATCCCAAGGCTTGAAAGTGATTGCCCAAGATGCAGGGAAACGCACCTGATGTCTAGGCACCAACAGATGCATATATCAAGGGAGGCCCAAGCCATGGCCAGAAACAGTGGGGTGGGGAGGGACGCACAGAGTGACCAGTCAAAAACAGTCCAGCCTCAGGGCTGCAGCCAGCAGCGGCAGGGCCTAGAGACATCAAACCTGCCAGCTAAAATGCCCCATGAATATTTAACAGCCATCAATATTTAATTAGTGCAGACAGATTAACTCTGAAATCACACACACTGGGGCTAGGCACCTCACTCCTAGAGGGGGAAGTCAGGGAGGAAAGGGGGGAGCCCTGAGAGATGGCCATGCTGTCCACCCATGGCTTACTTCCCTCCTCCACCCCCACCCCCTCCCAAAAGTGAGCAGCAGTCAGAATGGGCATTGAGTGGCAGAAGCCAGGAGGCCTATGTCTCAAAAGGTGCCAGGGACGATGAGGTAAGGGCTGTTCCAGGCAGAGGGAAGTAAAGAGGAGGCCCGGAGGCCCTTTCCACTGTGCAACCCCACCAACTCAGAGCTGGCCGCTTTGGACCTGGCCTGACTTCAGGAGCAGGTGTGGGTGTGTAATTACCTTTGCGCCTTGGCGGGCCTGGATTAAGCTGTTTATTGCATCGGCAGGAACACCAAGAGTCTTTTATTCCCTTCAGTTTCTTTGAGCTTTATCATATCTTGTGCCACTTTTCCATTTAATGGAGTGTCCCTGGTCATCAGGTGCCATGGTCAATGCCTTTAAAACAAACAAACAAATAACATTTGGTCAGGGGCTTTCAAAACGTCAAGGCGTATTAAGCCTGGGCTTTGTCCCTGCACACACCCCTTACTTCTTGCTCCCAGGCCCACCCATGCTGTACTTTCTGCCTTGGCTGCTGGCACCTCCTCCAAGACCTGGCTCAGTGGACTTTTCCTCCAGGATGCCTTCAGCAGCATCCTTTTTATAGTTACGTGTGCTGTCTCCTCCAAAGCTCCTCCAGGACAGAAATCCAAACTTCTGGCCATATCCTGCCTCATATGAGAAGGGACATTCACCAGGTGCTTGATCATTTGTTTTAATGGACAAACTTGAAGTGGAAGAGGTTTTGGATAGGACCTGGTGAGCTGCGAAGGCACACTATGCCCATGACTGTGTATTAGTTGGCTACTGCTACATAACAAGCAACCACAATCCCCTGGGAGTGAGTATCAATAAGTATTTGGTTTCAGGGGTATTCAACCAAGGTCATTTTGAGCTGATGTAAATCTAACTAGGCAATTACCTCTTGAGCCACAATAGCCAAAGAACCATGCTTCCCACTAAAGCTCTGGCTAACCTGTGGGTCACGAGTCCTTGGGTCAAATGACCCTTTCACGGGGGACACCTAAAACCATCTGCCTATCAGATATTTACATTGCGATTCATAACAGTAGCAAAATTACAATTGGGAAGCAGCTCCAAAAATAATTTTATGGCTGGGGGTCACCACAACAAGAGGAACTGTATGTATTGAAGGGTCTTGGCATGAAGAATGTTGAGACCCACTGCCCTAAAGGGTGTGGTTGGCGGGGTTACTCTTCACTGAAGCTTTGTCCTCCATCCTAGATGGTG
Organism: Mesocricetus auratus; assembly: GCF_017639785.1. Taxonomy (NCBI): domain Eukaryota; kingdom Metazoa; phylum Chordata; class Mammalia; order Rodentia; family Cricetidae; genus Mesocricetus; species Mesocricetus auratus. The sequence goes on from NW_024429191.1 coordinate 60,619,570, forward strand.
GGCTAGCTAGGACATGCGCATCACACAGAAGTGAAGGCTTACAAGAAGGGGATGCCGGCCACATAAAGCCAAGTCCTGCCCCCATTTGTGGGACTTGGTTAATGTACTGTTGACCAAAGCAAGTCTCTGGAAGCCCAGTGACGACATGAGGAAGCCAAGTCCTCACACAGCAGAGCCACGGGAGGGAGCAGGAGGGTGCTGAGACCCAGGACTGGGAAAGCGACTGGCCTCGGGTGAGTGCTCCCTTCACCCTGCCCTGGAGCCCAGAGTGGTAAGGCCTCAGAAGTGGGATGGGGTCAGAAGTGAAGTGAGCAGTTAGTTCTACACAACGCATTGTAGTTCATCCTCACCTGGTAACATCTGCGCTAACCACCCAGCAGTAGAGACAGGAAGTGATGTGACCCCTGAATGACACAGCCCAAAAGGCAGGCTTAGGGTCAGAGCTAAGGCTAAGGATCAAGGTAAGGCCAGACTCAACACCTGCCACCTGCGGTACAGGGCCTGGGAACAATGTCACTTCCTGTGGCTGCCTTGTTCCTGTCCCCACCCTCCTGAGACATCCTGTCCCCACTCTCCTGAGAATCGGTGTCATCACAGCTCAACCTACACCCCCATTTCTTCCTCCTCAATGTGTAAACTCTGAAACCTTCCCCCAAACTTCGAGTCAATCTGAAACAACAAAGCTTTGGGACGGAGGAGTGACCAGAAGGAGGTGGCTGGCAGGTGGGAGTCTGTCTCTGAGGTGTGGGCCCAGATGGTGAGAGTCAGCCTACATAGCCCGTTAATACCAAAGAACCTTGCTTGGAATCAGAAAATGTAGGCTTTAATCCTGCCCCTACTACTGACTAGATGCTTAACCTTGGGCAGACACATGAACTACCGGATCCAACAAGTTCTTATCTGTAAAAGGGACTATCATGACCCTGTACAGTTATTGGCAGTTCCCCCCAAAAGCTAGAAAGACATGTCAGGCACCCGGCAGTGTCTGGCCCAACCTAGGACCTCAACATAGATTCCATTCTCTCTCTCTTACACCTCGGAGTTAGGAATCTTCAAGACCTTGCTACCTCCACATCTGCCCCCAAAATGCATAGAGTTAAAATACATGCCAAGGATTTAATAACTTCACCAGCTAATTCTCTCCCGTTCCAAGGTCTATATCCGGCCAGGGTGGTTTGAAGCCCGTAGGCATGACCCAATTGTTCTGAGTATCAACCCCCCTACCTTTCATCAGCTCCACAGACAAGGCTTCTGTCCATTTCCTATTACCTATCCCTTGGATTTTTTTTTCTTTTCCTTGTTAAAGACCAATTTTACAAAGCACTTCCGCAGCTCGGTCGTTTTTATCATCATCATTAATTTTATTTCCCTTCTCATTTATTAATGGGCCAGGCAGCTTTCAAGCATCTTTCTTCCCCTGATGTATTTGTAAAATGCCCTTCTTATTCCCCCCGGCAGTCTCTGCACAGCCTGCATCTCTTCCCTCCTTGGCTGCCCTTCTGCCTCCCTGGACCCTCTGCCGACTCTAGATCTTCCTCGCTGGGAACCTGTCTGCCTTTGGCCACCCTCCATGTCACTCCTCCTTCCTCTCTATGCTCAAAGCTGGTCTGACTCTGGGGGTCTCCACGGGTCTCACAGGGCTCCATCCACAGCCGGGGTGTCAGTTAAGTTGAACCCACTCTGGGAGCAGAGGGGCCCTTTTGTCTACGCTGGAGTCAAAAGGAAGGAACAAGAGGCCCCCCAGATTCCACCCCACCCCACTTCTCCAGGACTTCTGAGCAAAAACCATGAGGAGCCTCCACTCAGGAACGGCTCAAATGACCTGGATGAAATGTAATCGACATAACAAATTCACCCATTGTTAAGTGTGTAAGCATTACATCCAGCAATTTAACTAAATCCACCATGTACAACCATGGCCAACAATCCACTGTTAGAATATCTGAATGCTTTAATCACCCAACAAGAGCCATTGCTGATAGCTAATCCCACCTTCATCCCGGGGACACTGTCCTGTGCCTTTTATCTCTCCAGAGTCATACAAACCGAGTCACAACATCTTGTTTTTTATGTCTGGCTACTTTCACTTAGCATGTCTTCAGAGGTTTATCTGTTGTATGGTGTGTGTGTGTGTATGTGTGTGTTTGTGTGTGTGTGTGTAGGACTTAGGACAGATGAATGACTCAACTTGGCCTTCATTTTAACAGGGTTGTGTCAAAGACAGGTTTGGCATAGGGAAGTGGGTGAAGGGTGGATAGGTAGAGAAGAGGAAGCCTTGGGAGACCTACAAGGAAGCTCACCAGTGACTCACAATACAGGAGGTGACACAGCCTTAGGCCAGAGCATGTATCAAGGGATTCTGGAGCTGTTCCCATCCTGACCACCGTAGCCTGAGGATGGACTGGGCTCTGGGAGAAATGGGAAGCATGAATGGCATTGGGGTTTTATCCTGAGCACCTTGTGGAAGAATGAACAACGTGACATTTCCCAAGATGAGGACCCTCGGGCCACGCAAATCTGGAAGGACAAAGCCAACAGCCTGAAGGGACACTAAGAGAAAGGCTGCAGGTAAAATTAAACAGCCATGGTGGCACAGGGATAGAATCTGAATCCATGACACCTGAGGAGCATGACAACAATGGTGGTTTGTGCTATCTGTGACCATCCTCAATGGTCCCAGTGCCGGTACTGCTCCAAAGGCAAAGCACAGAAACTGGCTACAGTCAGAAGGCACGCAGTCTGTCTTCCCCTAACTCCTTCCTGGAGACTGAGATTCAGCCTCACTCAGCCACCCACCTCCGCCAAGAAATGAGCCCTCACCAGGAAGCAAACCAATCAGCAACTTGCTCTTGGGCTTCTCAGCTCTAGAAGTAGGAGAAATAAAATGCTACTGTTTGAGGCTCAGCCTATTATCTGATGATACTTTGTTATTGCAGGGGATGATGCTACACCTGGGTATTAGGTCTCTGCTTACCTTCCCAGGAGAGTCAAGAATTCAACCTATGGCACTACAGCCACACTTCCCTTGTGGGGAACATCAAAATGGAGGAAAGGAGAAGGTTCCAGAAGAGAAACTAAAGTTCACTCCACAACAAAATTCTCTTTGTGAAAAGTATGGAAGCTCCTTGCTTCACCCAACAGCACCAGGGGCAAAGCAAGTGTCTTGATTGCTTCTCTTGCTGCTATGATAAAAAATATCCTGATAAAAACAACTTAAGGAAGGAAGGGCTTCCTTTAGCTCACAGTTGGAGGCTACAGTCTACTATGATAGGATAGTCACAGTGGTAGAAACTTGAGGCAGATGGCCACATTACATCCATGGCAAAACAAAAACAAAACAACAACAACAAAAAAAAAACGGAGAGCAAGCCAGGCATTGGTGGCACACGCTTTTAATCCCAGCACTTGGGAAGCAGAGGCAGGTGGATCACTGTGAGTTCCAGACCAACCTGGTCTACAGAGTGAGTTCCAGGACAGCCTCCAAAACAAGACAGAGAAACCCTGTCTCAAAAAACAAACAAACAAAAAATGGAGAGCTGATGGGGGAAGTCCTGTGTGTATGTCAATAAAGCACTGTTGGCCAATAGGGAAGCAAGATAGGTGGGACTAGGAGTCCAGGAGGACTCTGGGAAGGAGAAACACAGAGAGTCAAGATGTAACTGCCATAGGGATAAGAAGCCCGGAAAGTTCTCCGGTAAGAGAAATACTTAGATTAACAATTATGGGATAAATACTTAAGTCAGAGCTAGTCAGTAAGAAACAAGCAAGGCCAACAGCTTCATAATTAATATAGCCTCCTGTTTGTTTATTTGGGAATGATGCGGCTCTGGAACCAGGCTTGTGGGAAGGTTTCACTCAAGGAAAAGGCTTCTCTTTACAGAGAGCAATAAATGTATATCCACAGCCTACTCTCTCCTCCTCTATAGTTCAGGATCCCAGTGCAGGGAATGGCGACACCCATGGTAGACTTGCTTTCCCACCTTAATTACCCTAATCATTATAATCCCCCATAAACATGCCCAGAGACATGTCTCCTGGTGACTACACATTTCACTAAGTGCACAATTTAGATTAGCCACCAAGGCACGAATCAGTCATTTTGTTCCACCTTTTGTTGTGTCCACAGCAGGAGCAGAGCCAAGCATTTGTTATGATACAGGACTCTGCTCTCTGCTCCCAGGATTCTGCCTTTGCTCCACTCACCATGCAAGCCACCAAGTCCACCCTACTGACCACTGTAACTGTGAATTCCCAGCACTCTTCTCGCTGCATCCTCTATAGGATAGCCTGAGGGTCAAGCACTATTGACCTCATAGTGTGTCATTTCTTCTGCATCCTTTGTACTAGCTTTTCTGTATTGACCCACTAGGAACTTGGCAACCTCCTGTCCACAGGATTCCTTACCTTTCTCTTCACTCTTTCAACCTTCTACCACCAGGGGCTGAATGTCTGGGCCCCCTCCCAATTCATGTGCTGAAATCCTAATCCCTGCATGACAGTATTTGGAAGCAGGGCCCTCTGGGAGGTGGTCATCATGAAAGAGGCCAGAGAGAACTGGGAGAGAGTTCCCAGCCTATAAAGTATTTGCTGTGTGTACATGAGGATCAAAGTCGGAGCCCCAGAAGCCACACAAAAAGCAAAATGTGATGGGAGACAGAGACAAGAGGATTCCTGGGGGTCACTGACCAGCTTCGCCTAATTGGAGATCCCTCAAGAGATCCTGTCTGAAAAATAAAAAGGAAGGAGCTAGAGACATGACTCAGTCAGCAAAGTTCTTGCTTTATGAGCATGAGGACTTGAGTTCAGATCCCTAGCACACATGGAGAAAGCTAGACACAGGCTGGGGAAGTAAAGACTGGCAGATTTCTGGAGTTCAGTGGCCAGCCAGCCTGGCTAAATTAATGAGCTCAAGGTTCCATGAGAGGCCCTGTCTTAAACTATAATGTGGAGGGCAACTGAAGCAGACAATCAACATCAATTCCTGGCTTCCACTCACACACAGTCACACATGACCATGATGAACACACATGCACATGTACTCCAATACACATGTTCACACACAAACATGAAAGCATACATACCACATACACATGCGCAAACAAAGTCAGAGTCATCCTGAGGAATAACACCCAAAGTTGACCTCTGACCACACCCACCCACCCACCCACACACACACACACACACACACACACACACACGCACGCACGCACGCATGCACGCGCACACACACACACACCTGCATACACAGGTAGAAGCACATGCACTATACTAAAAGAAGAAGCCACAGGACTAGCTAACACTTCCTACCATACAAACTCACACAAAGACAACTGTCTACAACCTAGGAGAAGTGTGACTTGCCAGTACCCTGCTTTCAGACTTCCAACTTACAGACATTTTGGGTTTCAGCAACTGAGGAAGACTAAGATGATTTGCCATAGTCTCTGAAACAGAGCAAGATACATGCTCTTCTCTCTCTGACTGGTCCTAGTCCAGGGGATCATATGTGGAGTCTTTACGTGACGTCTTGTACATAGTCCTTTACATAGGCCTGAACATGTTCATACTGAGTCCACAGAAGCAGAAAGGCAGAAAGATGTGGCCATGTGAAAGAAATGGCTCCCTCCCCCAAATTACTGGGTACAAAGACTTTAATGCCTGTTACTCTGTGGATGTAAAGAAAGGTTATTAAATTTAAGCATAAGGTTGAGGTATTTGAATTTCAAAGGCTGTCTGTGCTAACCAGGAAAGAATATTGTCCCAGGATTGAGCAGGGAGCTGATACAAATGCTGAGTGACAATGTACAACCCCACCTTCCTCAGACTTGGGGATTTTGTGATTCAGCAAAAATTTTAAAGAGAAAATTGGAGGATTCACAAAGTCGCTGGCTTTACAGACTGCCAAGTATAGATACTCAAGAACTCAGTTCATTTACAATCACTGTCTCTCTTCAAAGGGGAAAGAATATTTTCACACCCAGAAGGGAGAGAAGCTACAGCCCCAGGGAACGGGGAAAAAAGGACAATCGTATTGAAAATGAATAAATTCAGCTTATGGAAAACTTTGCTCATGTTTCTCTCATTTCTCCACAAGCTGATGAGAACGTTGGCATGCAGCACTGGAACACCGAATGAAACACATCTTAATCCCTACAGGATCTACACAGTGTCGGATATTCCCCCGCCTGCCTACAGCCCCAACCCCTGTGCTGGGCTACCCTGTAGCATCTGTTGGCAAACTGGGAAAGTCTTGTGAGGTGGAGGAAGAGAGCTCTGACCTGGCCTGGAGTCCTCTTCGCTTTCAAAACTACTTAATTCCCCTTTGTCATTTCTAAAGGGTCATGGCATTCCTGGCCTCCCCAAATTCCCAGTCAGCTCTCTGCCCTACCTCACAACCTAAGTCACTGGTTGCTAGGTTTCCAAGAACGGCTACTTCTTGGTAAACATTATGTTTTAGATCAAGGTTATGGCTGCTTCTGTCAACCACCTCTTGGTCATGCACAAGAACAGGTGAAGCTATGGGCCTGCATCTCTCCATGTTCCTTGTTAGCCTCCTCTATTTTACACCATGTTCTAAGTTGCTATTAATAATTGTACTTCGTGTCCCTTTCAGGAGACACCTTGAGCAAACAGCTCAGGGAAGGACGCTTTCGCATCTCCAAGTCCAGATGTCACAGAAGATCGTGCTGTCTGAGTAAGAACTGCTGTGCTCTGTAAGTACCGCTGTGGCTGTGGAAAAGCCTGTGAACCCCAGGAGAGAACAGCATGTTGAGAAAAGGCCAGATAACTGTGAGTTCCTGCCCCAGATTCACCTGACCCCTCATGCTAGACAACTCACTTAACTTCAGCAACCCATTGCTACCTCTAAAACACAGCTGCATCAGCCTCAAGGGTCATATGAGGGTTAAGCATATATTACATACAGTACCCCAACCATGGACCAGCCAAAGCAGGGTTCCTTGCCTCTCTGTTCTGTGCTTTGTTTTAACCATAATAGATGATACCGATGAAGTCAACAAGGAGAGGAGAGGCTTGTTAAAGGCATAAGGACAGGCAGCAGGCAATCATTTAAAAGACCTGATGATGTCACACATGGCTCATTCCTGATCCAAGTGGCTCCTGGAGCTAGGCCCTTCAGAGTCTACTCACTTGCACGCTCCTGCCTGACACACTAAGAACTCTTAGCAGTGCAGTGGGTATCCAGTACTGAAGACCTGGACTTGGGTCAGATGGGCACGGACTGCAGTGCATACAGCCCCCCCATCCCGCCTCCCTTACGCCAAGTGGCCTTGTATTCAGGGACCCAGGAGGGCAGCTACACCACGCTGCATAACAAGAGGTAAAGAGAGGTCTGCTGCAATTTGCCTATAGTCACCTCTTCCATGGGAATCCAAGAGACTCCACGTTCACACCCAGGTTGGACTTTCTCTCCTCTGTTGCCACCACCGAAGAAAGGAGAAGCCACAGAGAGAGACGGCTAGGTAGGAAGGCCATCTCCACAGTGACCCTTGGATCTGGGAGACACTGTTCCAAGCCATGCAATTCACTCCCCAAGTCAATTATGGAGACAGGGTGAAGGGTGTTGCCTGGGGAAGATGCTATCTAGGTGTCAAATCCAATGTAAAAACAGTTGAGATTCCATGGAAGGAAGAGAGGCTATCAGATTGGGTTCAGAATCTGAACCTTGCCCTTCTCCAGCCTCTGTCCTTCCCCTTCCCACTGGTCCTCTTCTCTCCTCCCCACAGGGGCATCAAACAGCCCAGGTCCACCCCAGCCTGCTACCACTGCTAATGCTGCTGCCACTGCCACCTCCTCCTCCTCTTCCTCCTTCTCCTCTTCCTCCTCCTCCTCCTCCTCCATCCCACTTACCCCATAGAGTTTTCTGCCATCTCCCATTCTCTCTCTCATCTTATCTCTAATAATTTCAAAGCTGTAGAGAGATTAAATGATTTCTCAGTCAATAACCCCTGAGTGAGTTTCTCCAAAGGACACTTTCCTAACAAACTCGCAGGCCTTGTTTGCACCGTGGTTTCATATGGGAGTGATGCCATGGGTCCTCAGCCAAGGCAGAATCAATGTGGCAGGCTTATGGAGTGCACAGTCATGCTAGACATTGAGCATAGCATATGCCCTCTGTTCTGGAAATAACCCTGAGAGTCTCACTTCTCTCATTGCATAGAAGAAACTGGGGCTCAGGCCGGGGATGTAGCCCACTTGGCAGAGTGTCTGCCTGGCATGCACAATGCCCTGGACTCAATCCTCCAACACTGCACACACTGGGTATGGTAGGGCACATCTGTAATCCCAACACTTGGGAAGTGGAGGCAGGAGGATGGGAAGTTTGAGACCACCCTTGACTAAATGGGGAGTCCAGTTCAAAAGAGAGAGAGGGAATGGGGAAGGAAGAGAGAAGAAGGGAAGGGAAAAGAAAGGAATGGAAAGGAGAGAAGCCTCAAGAGGTTTGGTTAAGTCATTTACCCTAACTCGCTGTATAAGAGACAATGTAGGCCAACAGGAATGCTGGCTACAGTGAGTTCCTGCAGGTTATCACTGAGCGGACCTACAGGCACAGCCAGGACTCAGCTGGACTGTCCACTGTAAACACCTGAAGCATCCTAGCCGATTAGAATGAAAAGAACTTTCTTGGTAGTAAATATGAGTATGAGGGAATAGAAGAAGATTGGAAGGCCAGGTTTGCGTGTGGGTTTGCATGTGGTGGCCAAGCATGTGAGGAAGGAAAGACTCCTTTGGGAGCGGCTTCACCTGATGGGTACCTGAGCCTCTTCTCTAGCTCCAGGAGGGAGTCTGCTTGCTCAGTGTCGTATGACACTATTCTCAGGGAGACAAGAACAAACATCTACTCACCCCAGATACAGAACTGATGACAGACCAAGACACAGATAGCACAAAAGTCCATCTTGGTGAACCAGGAGGTGTTTCATTGTTTTTTGTTTGTTTTGTTTCGTTTTACTTATAGGAATATGGATGAGGGATTACTACTTACTGGAGCAGAAATGACTGGAAGACAGTTGCAACACCAAAGCCAACATCAGCACCAGGGACAGCTCAGAAAACCTGGGAACTTGGAGTAAACCACATAGCCTGCAGCAGTTTAACAGATTGGCAGGTGTCCTTCCAGGTGGCTCAGCTGGTCTGAGCCTCTACCAGGTAGTTCCTGTGTTCTCTGCTGGACTTGTCTGAGAGTCATATACTGTTTGTATACTCTTGAGGACTGAGGGGGCCTAGTGAATCCCATCAGTTTCAGGGACTTCCTGGAGCTGTTTTGAGTTGTTTACTTCCTTTCTTAAGAAGCTTCCCTGCAGGATAGAGTGTTTCACCTCCCCACAAACATCCTGTTGTTTCACCTCCTTCTAAACATTGTCCTAAAATATCTTGCTGTTTCCCCTCCCTTTTGCATCTCATTTCTTAGAGATCTTCCCTCCAAGATGGAAGATGTTATCCCTGGAGGAAACTGCTGCTTAGCATAAACAGATGTTTTCCTGTGATAGGATCACAGGAGGCCCCAGGTTCTTCCCAGCCCTTGGAAAACTTCCACCAGGAGAGTGACGCAGGGAGAGAGAGATAAGCCATCCTGCAGGCACAGACCACAGCAAATTCCGAAGCACAGGATTAAGCTGAGGCTGCTGCGAGAACCCTGCACCCTACCATGAGTTCCTTGGGATTGCTTGCCCAAGGAAAGGAGCTGAGCCTGTGTCTGACTCCAAGGCATTCTCTCTTCCTGAGTCAGGGGCCAGAGGCACTGCACTGCAGAGGCAACAGAAGCAGTCCCAGAAAGCTCAGAGCTGAGACCCAGCTGCTGTTGTGATCCAGTCAGCCTTCAGCACAGGCCTCAAACTCCTAAAGCATCCATTCTCAACATCCTCACACTGCATCCCTTTAACACAGGTCCTCATGCTGCAGTCACCCCCAACCATAAAGTTATTTTCATCACTACTTCATAACTGTGATTTTGCTACTGTTATGCATCCTAGTGTAAATATCTGTTTCCTGATAGTCTTAGACGACCCCTGCGAGAGGATTATTCAACCCATAAAGGGGTCGACCCACAGGTTGAGAACCCCAGTCTTAAGGGCTCTGCTGGCAAATATTGTCTCACTATTACAGAATATCACCTATATGAGAGTGCACAGAGGCATTGTCACAGCTCACACACCACAACTCAACAGATCAAATTTTTCACCCAGACAAAGGGGCCCAGAGACCACCAAGCAACCCACCCCCAAACACACAGCCCTGCAGCCTCTTGGGTCCTTCCTTGCATCTCAAATGCTCTAGGCATGCCATTTGATCCCTCCTTCCCTATCCCCATCATCAAGGGCGCCCTGCCATCTTAAGTGTGGGCACAACTAAACACAAATGAGGAATTTGTTGCCTAACAAATGAACAACAGGTAGAGGTGATCCAGGCATCTGCTGCCTCCTACCCACCGCCACAGCCTAATCCCCTCTCTCAGCAGAGTCCCAGCTCCATGTCCAAACACAGATTAATATACTGGTCTTTGCATATGTATTTGTGGCTTCAGGTAGGGAGAGAGCCACATGAGCAGGTGGTGAGAAGGCAGCTCTGGAGATGCTCTAGTCATGCAAATGTCCTTAGTCAGGGAAGGGAGGCTGTTGAAGGGCAAATGGGAATGGATGAGGCAGGCAGCCAGAGAGGATGGGCTCTGAATGGCCAATTAAGGAAGGCCTGCAGGGAGAGTCCTCTGTTCCATGTGGGAAGCCTCCTGTCACCTCCCAGGTCATGCATTGCTACCTCTCCAGCCATACTAGGCAAAGAGAAACCATGTGACTATCCCAGGGACAGACGGCATGGGCAGGACCATAGCAGCCCCATCACAGGCAGCCAGCTGGCCAGGCATCCAGGCTCAGGCCACCTCTCAGCGTCTGCTTCCTCGCTATAACTTTCTAAGAGATGTGAGTGCACTAGCTATGCCCTGCTAGGTTTGAGTAGGTCTAATGGTGACTGGCATTTAGTGGCTGCTTCCTCGTGCCACACCCTTTCCTCATTTCACTCTCTATCTTAGCATCCTCATAGGTAGGTGCTTCTGCTCCAGGTTTTAAAATGAACAAACTGAGGTTCCAACAATATCAAATTGAAGGATTGTTGCTAGGACCCAAGCTCCAGGGTGTGTGGGGTGCAAAAGCACAAGTCTTGCACCAGGGCAGAGTCAGCAATGGATAATGGTGGGGGGTGCCTAAGCCTTAAGAATGAAGAGACGCCATATGTGTCAGAAATAAGGGTACAAGGGAACGGCATGCGTGAAGGTCCCATGGAGGGCAAAGGTCTGATGTCTGAACCCCTGGAGCAAGAGGACCGGGGAGCTGAGTGACACTGCATGGAGGTGGGAGCAGATCAGGGAGAGCTGGGCTAGCTGCATAGGAACTTCCAGATTTTCTTCTAAGTGCACTGGAGGTGCTGCCCCCCTCACCTCATGCTCCCTGTGCAGGCATGTTAAGAAGCTGGTAGCCACCTCCTAGTGAAGTCTTCTCCTAGCTCTGGGGTGGACCAGCATGAGATCCTCTTGGGCCCCCAGCCTCAGGTGCCTTCTCACAGCCACACAAACACAAGTTGGCACCATGCTGTTCCTCCTTAAAGTCCCCTGATGCCTAAGATTGGATGGCAAAGAAAGAGAGAAGCCCCTCTGGGTGTGTGAAGGACATGTGGGCATCCAGGTTTGAGAGTGGGGAAGTACGACTCTAGTGTGCATTGTCTCTTACTACAGCTGGGCTGAGGACAGTCCCAAGGACATATGTCAGGCACCCTGGCCCAGGAGAGGTAAGGGAGCATGGGCTCAGAGAGCACAGATTTCTCACTTAAAACACCAACACTATAGTGACCAGGCCCCACTGAGTCCAGAATCCAAATTTTTAAGGGACGGTGGCCTGAGATCTGAAGTTTCCTGAAGTCCTCCTACTAAGCATGACATGCAGATGTTTTGTCTTTGTTCTGCTCAGTGAGTGGGATTCTTCATTTTACAAGTGCAGAAACTGAGACAGCAAGGGGTAGAGACCTGCCCCAGACTACACCACTGGAACAGGAAGACTGGTCTTTCCCTGCTCAATCCTCCTCCTGGGATTTGAGCAAATCACCACTTCCCTAACCCTCGCCGTCTGGCTGTCTCTGTTTGTGAAATGGGATCCACCATGCAACTGGCTGGCAGGTATGCTGTGAGCAGTATCAGGTGAATAGCCCCTTCCCTTTGCCTCTTGTGTGGCACACAGTAGGTATCCTGTGAGTGTGTCCAGACATTCTTCTCTCTCTGACGACAAAGAGGAGGGATGGGTTGGTCGGGCGGTATAACATCTCACCTGTTGGAGCTGGTCTTACGGGATGGTCCCTAGGAGCTCATCCATGTATTCACTCTCTCTCCCTCTCCTCTCCTCTCTCCAGTCTGTCACCACTCTTCCTCCTTTCCCTTTCTCCTAGCAGACCTCACTCCCACCAGCCTCCTCAAGCTCAGGCTCTGGAGCAAGGCTGTAGATTCATTTTCTGCCTCCTCTACAGCAAGTTGAGTTAGATATAGCCAATGGCCACACTTGACCAGTCAACATTAGCCATACTTTTGTAACCCTTGGCATTGTGGAAGGACCATCTGGGACCATCCAGCGCCTGACACAAAGCTGGTGCTCCAGTGACAATGACTTAGCTTTCCTCGCCCCACCCTCCTGGTCACAGTCACTGACATTCTCAAGGTTCTCCATACCCCGCCCTTCCTTTTTGTCTAGGCTCCAACAGGATCCATCTCCCTTCCCTGTCAAGTCAACATGCTCTCATCTACCAGAAGCCCCTACAATGGCCTCTCCCTCGTGTGGTGCTGATAGCTCTTGGGTTTGTGGTTCAAGGAGGACACTGGTTGGATGATTGTCTCTATAAAGAGATTTATGAAAGTACCATGGACAGACAGATGGACAACAGCATAGTGGGGGCTCTGAGAGAGAGTTCAGGCTCTGAGGCAGAGTTGGCAGGGGTGACTCTCTTTGTGTGGTTCTTGTGCTATGTAGTTAGTGAACAGTCCACAGCATGTGCCTGATTTCTGAGGGAAGGAATTACAGCTCCAAGGATGCGTGGCAAGTGGGGAAGTGGGCACATCTCGCTGAATGGTGCCCTTTGCACCAGTAACCCTTTCCTGTCCCGGATTCTGATATCCTTGAGGAAGTGAGAATATAGCCTGCCATTTTCCTGTGCATCTGGGAGTATGTAGAAGGGTCATGTATCCACAGACAGGCTCTCATCCAGAGCTTGTCATTTTCTTCACAGCAGCTGTGAGAAAGAGGCTATTGAAGTAGGTGTGGCCTGATGAGCTCCTAGTTTGCATCTAACAGGTGCAGCTTCTGGCATCTTTATCCAGCATCTTTATCCCAGCTCTCAACAAAGACTACTCAGCCAAGGGTAGTGGCAGGGATGGGCATTTGTATAAATCAGCATCCAGGTTTGTATATTAGCTGTGACAGAGATGTCAACAGCATCTCACCCACCCAGGAACAGAGTGGATATGACCTGGGGGTTCTCCGGGATGCCTGGGAATCAGGTGGGAAGCAACAGCGGTGTGGTGAAGTTGAGTGGCAGAAGGCTGTGTGGGTGTTACGCTTCCACCTGCATATGCACAGTGAGGCCTTTCGATGCACGGGGCTTCCAGTCCAAAGTCCAAAATAAGTCCGAAGCATCTCCATCCCTCTCTACCTCCCTCCCTCCCTCTCCTCTTCTTTCTCCTCCTCCATGCAGCACAGGTGTCCCATGATTCACCATCACATCCTTGAGCCTCCAGATAATTAGACAAGCTAGAGCTAGGACTCAAAGCTGTGCTCCCAGGCCCTAGACCCACTGGGTGCACAAAATCCCTCTTGCAAACCCCAAACCAGTAAGAAAATGCTGAACCATGAGAGTGAACTCTTCCCCTTCCAGAACATTGTTCACTATCATCATCTTGCAGTCCCCAGGAAACCTTGTTCTGTCCTCCCAGAAGGAAGCTTGGGAGTACAGCTCATTTGAGGCTGACCTGTGACTAAAACCCCATCTTTTGATCCTGACTCCTACCCTACCCTCAAGGTAGAGTACAGAAAACCCTAAACTTTGTGCTCATGGGATCAGCTGAAATAAGAGCCCCTTCAGACCCGAGGTTCTCCTGGTGTCTCCTTCCTCTGTCAGACAGGACCCAGAACATTCCAGCCAGCTCAATACAGGGGGTGTGAACAGATAGCCTTTCTATAGCTGAGCTTGGACACCTCCTTCAGGGATTTCTCTTCTAGAGTCCACTCCCGCCCCACATCCAGACTCAGGGATGTCCCCAGGTCATACAATGGCTGTTTGCAGGTCTGGTCATCTGTCTCCACAGCAGCCTTTGAGCCTTTTGACAACAAGGACAGGGTCTCATTCATCTCAGAGCTGCTGCTTGGCACAGTGCCCAGCACATCTTAGCCATTTCAGAACCTTTCCTGGACATCTGAATGAATGCATGCATGAATGACTGGCCGAGGACACAAACCAACTCTGCACATAGTTACTTTGGTAATGGTGAGTGTGTGGGAGAAAGAAGAAGCTGCTGGAGTGAGGGGTGGGGAACTGGCCTAAGGGTCCATAAATTAATCTTCAATGGGGGAGGGGACTGGATGAACAGAGCAGGGAAAGAGATCCTTGGCCTGTGATGGGCTTGCCCAGCAGATAGCCCAGCCCTGGACCTCAATCCCTTCTCTGCCCAGAGGGAAGGCCACCTTGGGTGTGAGAGCCAGCATTTCTGCTACTATCCCTGCTGGAGGAAGAGTCCCTGACCATTTGCCTGCCTGCTTACTGCTGAAACAACCCATGGGTCTCCCTGCTGTACTTGGGAAATGAATCCACAGAGAGCGGCCATTCCTGACTGTTCTGAAAACTGTAAAAGCGTGGTCCAGTCCTCCATGTTCATCTGCTCTGTGGCCAGTAGCCAAGTACACGCACTAATATTAACGGTCCTAATGGGCTCTTGCTTGGCTGTCTCGCTTACAAAGCACTTTCAGACCCATCACCAGAGCTGATATCAAACTAGTGCGGAGGGCATTGCAGGGTAGTGGCTAACACACCATCTTACCACGGGGAGAAACTGAGGACGTGGGAGAGAAAGGGGTCAGCTCCAGGTAGCATGGGTCACCCCAGGGACAAGCTGCTGCCAATTCCAGTCAGGTTTCCAGGACAGTACCTTACTTTGAGCAGCTTCCTGCGCAGGGGGCAGGCTCTCTGGACGGGCAAGGTGTCCTGGTTCCACACCAGCCCTAGAACTCCATCTTGTTCCCACCTTCTCCTCTGCCCTCGGCGTGATGACCAGAGCCATGCCCTCCCAGGTGATCTGTACTCTGCCAGTGGAGGAGAGTGGAACAAGGAAAGGCAGGCTTCAGTTATCCACTGTGATAGACAAAAGGACCTGTCAAAAAATTTCTGGATGACCTTGGGCTAGACCTCTTCCTCCCTGAGCCTTAGAGTCTGTAACAACAGTTCAGAGAGCCTGCCCCCTATGCAGGAGGCTGCTGGAAGGACGGTACTGCCCTGGCAGCCTGACTGGGATGGTAAGCAGTTTGTCCCTGGGGTGACTGACCACCTCGGGGATGGAGATTGGGAGGGGCAACCCAGAGGTGCAGTTGCGGAACTCCAGAGGACTCCCAAGGCCTCTTAGGGATGGGACAGAACGGCTATGTCACAGCTTCCCCTGACGAGTGACTTACACACTTTATCAACAGCCCCGCCAGATGGCAGTTATTTTCATTCCAAAGCAGAGAAACTTGAAACTCAGAGAGGTGACTTGACTTGTTCTATCACACAGCAAACAACAGCGGCACCTTTCCCATTTCAGATCTGGGCCATCTCCCATTCGAAAGCAATTAATAATCTAGAAGGTGGAGTGTGCAGGATGCACGCAGAAACCCCCAAACCCTCCTTCCACAGACTCAGTTCCCCACTCCCCCCCCAGAGTCTTAGCCCCAGGCTGGGTCCCCTCTGCTGTACCAGCTCACCCTGTCATCTCAGCCCATGCAGAGATTTATGGATCTCACTTCAAGGATTTTTCTTTAATAATAACATTTATAATCATTTTAGAAATTAAGAGCTGAGGATGCAAAGCATTTTAATTAAAATAATCCGCAGCTGATAATTATAGGACTCTCTTAGCTGGAACCATCTTCTTTCAATCTGTCACAGTCCCTGAGGAAGGCAGGAGTTAACTGTGAGCAAATGAGCGAGTCTTGGCCCCTGTGGGTGTCACAGGGGGGTGGGGGCCTCCGGGTTCACCCCAGAGGCTGTTTTCAGGATGAACATAGTTCAAAAGGCCTTGATGCTGGGTTCCTGGGAGCCTTGCAGGGTAAGGTGGCTTCCAGAGAAGAGCCCACTCCTCTTAGCTCATTCCCTGCCCTCATTTCAGACACACTCCATTGCTGCTTATCCTGCAGGCCGAGCAACGAAGACCAAGACACAGGAGACCACATCAAGGGCCTCTGCCAACAGCCCCCAGGTGCCTGCCTCTGCCCCGCCCCCACCTCCCCAGGAACTGTCCTGCCCTCTGCAGTCAAGAGAGGGCAGTGAAGGCCATTTGATATGGACGCGGGTCCTGAGGCACAGACTCCATAAGGGAACAAAAGTGCCCAGCGTGGGAAAGCAGTGGAAGCCAGTGTAGGCCTCCTTCTGCTAACTCAGCACTGGTCTCTCCATGGGACGTGCTCCTGTGCCTGTTCTCCTAGGAACTCACATATCAGCAGAGACGAAATGTGCAAACCAACCATAGCAGAGAGCAATTACACCCAAGATGAAGCTGCAGCAGAGTCCCCAGAGAGTGATCAGGGAAGGAGCTTGACAAAGACGTGATGCCCCAGCAGGGCTGTGATGGATGAATAGGAGCCCAGTGGCTCAACGACAGTTATAACTGCTGCATTTGTTAACTGCTTACCACCTGACGGGCACTGAGCTGGTCTGGCCTGCCATCTAGAGTACTATGACTATCCTGAGACAGACTTTATAATCAGCACTCGTTTTCTAGTGATGGGCTTGTCGAGGTTGTATCATGTTCTGGAATGACATAGTAACTAAGAAGCAGTGCTAGCCTGTGAGCTGAGACGCATCCATGTGAATCCCAGCACTTCACCAGGGGGCTAGTGGACCCTGGGAAGACTTCTGGGACGAGAAGCCCCCTGCAGAACGGACAGACACAGACTGGGCAGCAGAAGTGGTTAAGAAAGGAGACAGGGATCACAGTAGACAGCATCCTGCTTGGACAGTCTGGGAAACGCTAACTGAGCCTGCTGAATTCTCTGACTTCCATTCCCCCAACAGTAACAGTAGGGTGGGGCTCCTTCTGGATATCCTTCCAGCTCAGAGGGTCTGCAGGACCCTGAGCCTCCTGAAGTGTCTCTAGCTTCGACACAGTGTCCCCCTCCCAGCAACAGGAATATCACAGAGAAGAGCATCATGCCAGGACTCCAGCACAAATCTACTTTCAGGAAGGTGGTGAAGACGGAGTTTTAACAGCAGTCTGGGCATGACCTCCCTGGACTGCCTGATGTGGGATATCTCCAGCAGGGGGCGATAGTGACCTTGCAGGGGAACCTGGTTCTCTAAAGGCTTCCCTACCTCTCCAGCCTAGGTCTGTCCCTTCCCACTCCCATAGGAGGCCTGCAGAGGATTACCCAGGCTCACTCATGGATAAAATTGGTTCTTGGTCAGAGGAGCTGTTGGAGGGGGGGCAGTTGTAATGAGCATTGTGGGGGACCAGGAAGGGCACACTGGCTGTGAAATAGGGGCTGGCCACATATCATCTCTGCCAATCCCTGTTCTGTTCCCTACAGAGTGCAGGCATGATCCAGAACACATAAAAGGAGCTTGGCCACCCAGACCCAGGCTTTTCAGGAGTAGCTGGGTCAGGGCCCCAGTGTTGTGATCTATGTATGGTCTGCTGGTTTTACAAGGTTAACACAACTGACAAAGATGGATTAAGTGAGGGCTGAGAGGAGGGGGATTACTCAACCAACCCATGAATCCTTGTAGCATAGGCTACAGGTTTTCTCTGGAAAAGGAACCTCCTTCCCACCTTGCCTCCCCACCAGCACCTTAGAGAACATTGGATGCCAAAGCAATTTTAGTAATAGAGTTTTGCTGAAGTTAAAATTGATGGAATGGCCACCTCTCATTTGTAGTATTCATAAGGAAGGTGCCTCCTAAAGCTGGGGATTTGCAACAAGTCAAAGAAGCTGGAAAACATTTAGATTGAATAAAATGAGGATAAAATATGTACATAAAAGAAAGCCAGAACGGACAGCTGTGGGGTGTAGGTGAAGGGAAGGCAGAGGGATGCAATGAGCAGAGGGGAGACATGCCCTCACTGTCATGGGCTCTGCCATGTGGTAGCAGGGAGGTTTAAAGATTACATCATTAACACCTGTGAATGAAGGACAGGAAAACAGGACCAAACATGGACCCATGAGTAAAGAGCCATGAAGACCACACTAATCCAAGTGTGCATTTGAGTTTTCTATGCTTTGGTGGGGGACATAAAAAGAAACAAATATTCTGAAAGTGGACCATACCATGCCAACTCCTTAGCCCGTTGGGTACCCTGAGACTTCTTGGGTTTCAAGCAGGGTTTTGAAGCCCAGCTCATACAGAATATTTCCCCCAATAAAGTAAGACTTGTTTTACCATCTTCACTGGCATTCACAAGGAAATGAATATGCTAATGAGGCCTCCTGGCCTTGGATGGGCTACCCTGTCTAGATGGTCATGGAGACTGCTGGGACACATGGTTGGTTCTATAGCGACAGGGAAACAGAGAAAGTGAGCTGTGATGGAAGCCAAGGATGTATGTCTGGAAGGACCTTCCTCTCACCGCCTTGCCATACTTGTGCACAGCCTTGCCATGGAGACCGTCTCACCAACAATGCTTGCAGATTTACCAGTCCTATGTTCTGAGTATGTCTCAGGAGTCAGGGAGCCCTGCTTTGCAGGTGTGGTTCCAGGAAGACAGGTGGCAGGCCCAAACTCACTCTGTCACTTGTAGGAGACTGAGACTAGCCTGCAGTCCATTTCTGCTACTCTCGTACTAGAGAACACTCTCTGGCCATAGAAAAGTCTCTTTGCCTTGTCAGATGGGAGAAGGTCCAGGTGACCTCTGCCTGCTAGGGTGGCAAGGCCTCCCAGAGAGAGGAAAAGTAAGAAAAAGGAGCCAGACATTATAATCAGGACTGGTGGTCACAGAACAATGTGTGTGGCCTAAAGAAGTCACTCACTGGTAGTAAGATCCAAGAAAATAAATTGCAGAGACTGGACAAAGTGAGACAGTGGTCCTATCCACCCTTCCTGAGAAACCATCCTAGGCTAATTATCTTCTCTGGGTTCAAAGACCTCTTTTACAATCAGGTTCCATGCCCCTGCCTCCCTGAGAATTAGATGTGTTATGTGGTGATGAAGGGTGGAGCTCAGTGAACTCTCTATTGCAGGCTAGGAGCAAATCCTGGTTCCTTCTACTGTCCAGCAGAGAGATGGGTATCTGCTACAGAAGAGATGTTCAGAGTGGGTTCATCCTGAGTCATCATGTCCATTGCTTATTTACTGAGAGCACAGTGTGTGCTGGGCCCTAGGGAACTACTGATCAATTGTCATCCCTATTTTCTTAGAAATTTGGTGGTTCTCCATCCCAGGGATGCCTTCGCATCCCCTGAAGGGAGATGGTAAATATAAGCATGCCCAAACTAAACTCTAGGCCAACCAAATCTGTACCTGTCCTTTTAAAGTCTCCCAGGCAGTTCAAATATACAATCAGGGGAGACAAGAAAACAAGCAATTACAGTGCATTCTTGCTGTTGGTCTGCCTGAGAAAGTACACGGAGAACCTTGGAAGGCTGCCTAAGTCAGATTGTGGTGGCAGTGGTGGGAGGAGGGTCAGTTAGAACATGCTGGAAGAAATGACAGGTGACCCAGGATGGCATGATGGTGAGGTGGAAAAATGGAGGCTGTTCTGTTGGGTTGATCAACATGAGGGTTGAAGTGGGGGTAAGCCTGGAGAGGACCCACATCATAGAGGGCTATTTTGCCTTATTAGGAAATAGCTCAGACCCTAAAGCAACAGTCTTATTACAGTATTGAAGCCAGGGAATGGCAGGTCAGGTTTCTACAGGCTATTCAGGGAACTCAGACTGCTCATCTAGACAACAAAGGTCTCCTGACAAGAGAGGGTCAGGACCTCCCTGCTGCTTCCCCAGGAGCCTGAGCAGGTTGGACCCTCTCCCCAAGGCTGCCAAGGGCTTCCAGTTTAATCGGATCTCTGCGGAGCATTATCAAGGGGCTCCCTGGGCCAGCCCACGTTCCTGCTACTAATCGGCATCTGAGGTGGGATCGATGGCAGCTTCATTGATCTCGCCTCTTTCCAGCTCCTTAAAGAGCTTATTGACCAGAGAGCCGCAGGGGGCTGGGACATGCACTCTGCAGAAACATGAATCTCCACCAACCCAATGAGGAGGAAGGCAAGGAAGGAATTTGAGGACAGGTGCCCTGGGCAGGCCCTGCCTCCCACCCCAGATTGGTGATGGTGGTTTCAGAACCCTGACCCATCTCTTATCAGCTCCTCCCCTGCCCTACACTCCAGCCACGCAAAACAACAACAGCCTTTTATCCTCAACCTCTTAGCGTTTTGCAGTGCTACGTAGGAACGCAGGGTCTCACACATACAAGAAATGTGCTGGAACATAGGGCTTCATGTCTGCCCTCTGAAGTACAAAGTACAAGGCAAGAGCCAGGCTGAGAAGTATGCCTGGTTTCATATGTTTCCAATCTTTTTGTTGGCATAAAGCAAACTTAAGAAAAAATGCACTTATCCTAAATATGAAGCTCAGAAACATGTCCAAAACCCAGCCATCTGTGTAACCAACATCCAGGTCAAGAAGCAGAATCTCACATTTGCCAGAGCTCCCCTTGGGCTCTGTTCCAGTCACTGAAGCCCAAATCTACTGTGTGACTTCAAACCCCACAGATTATCTTTGCCTTTGCTTTCAGTTACTGCAAATGGGATCTTACAACAGGCCCTTTTTGGTGTATGCCTTCTTTTGTGAGGCATCATGCTTCAGTGATCCATCCACAATGTCACATGTCACCGTGGAGTGGCCGTTCTCATTGTTAGGTAGTACTCCATTGTGTGAGCACACCATCATTTATTTATCCATTCCACTCTTGATGGGAATTTGGGTCGCTTCCAGTTTGAGGCTATTACGGATAGTATTAAAACAGCCTATATTTAAAAAAAATAAAAGAAAGAAAAACTTTTTAAACAATAGTTTTAGATACTTAAACATGGCCAGGAAAAAATCATTATACATTCATTCCACTCATAAACATGTACCAAGCACCTAGAGGGTGCTGGGTGGTCCTGTCCTTTGCTTAGCTTTCATAGAGCAAATGACATCCTGCATCAGCTAGAAAGGATTTTGCAATCACTCCCGCCTCCACTGACATTCCTCACCTTTAAAATCACAAGATGGGTCTTACCAGGGACACATAATAGATGTTGGGTCACCCTACTCGCTCTGCTCCTGTCCCTTTTCAGGTGGGCGCTCCAGAGCTATGGGTGCTGGCTCCCTCATGTTCCTCCCATCTGTGCACAGAATGTAGGCACTTTAAAAAAAAGCCAACTCATAAAGGAGGCACAGATTCAACTGGATCTCAGGTTAATATAGCCCAATGCAGGAAGATACTTACTGCTCATCCACACTCCCAAGGGGTCATGTTTGTGCAAACCCAGAGGGGACTAATGCCAAAGTGAGCTTGCCCAGGACAGCAGCAGCTAGGGAAACACATTGCAGATGTCCCAGAAGCCCAAGAAGTGGGGCTGCTGAACTGTTTCCCCAACCCTCTCTACTCCGTAGTGCAAACAATCAGAAATGGTTCAGTAGACAATGGACTTTCCGATTGTGTAAATTTCAGCTCTGTGGTAGATAATCTGGTTGGTCGTCTTCAAGGAGCTAGAGCAAAATTCACAGCAATATCCGAGTGTGAAACAAACTCCAGGGTCCCAGAAACCTCTGACATAGTCACATTCTACTTCAATTTCTCTAGAAACTCTCACTTATCTCTTAAGTTCTACCTGAGACAGTCTGGGAGGGGCATGTTTTTTTCACATTTTATTTGTCTCTGAGTGTGTATGTGTGAGTGTGGGTGCCACAGAGCCATTGTGAAGGTTCGAGAACAACCTGCGGGAATCAGTTCTCTCCTTCCATTGTGTGGGTCCTGAGGCTCGAACTCAGGTCTTCAGGATTAGCAACAGGAGGCCTGCTGAGGCTTCTCGGGGGGCACCCCCACAAACATAATTATTAAAGCCAGATAGATTTGGGATTTAATTATTAGTGTGCCCTTGGGAAAATTACCCAGTCCTTCTGGATCTGAATTTCAATGGTGACTGTGTTTATTTATTTCAGTTATTAAGTTTTTCAGCTATAAATTTTGCATTTCGTTCCTTTATGACCTTTTGTAGCTTATTTTTATGAGATAATTCATATTTTTCCATCTAATGTGAGCATTGTTTTCATTAGATCCTTAAGCACAGTCATGAGAGCAGCATGAAAATGCTGCTCTGCTAATTCCACAGTGTGCCCCCTTTCAGAACCAGCCTCAGTCACTTCCTATGGGTCAAGTTTGCTCATGCCTTCCTGTGCCTAGTCTTTTGGGGTTGCATTCTGAATGTTGTATATTATCATGATGGCGTCTTTGGATTCCCTGGGTTACAATACAGAATATTTCATTTGTGTCACTAACTGTGCTAGACTTTCACTGACAATTACCCCTACTTTATTTCATTTGTGTCACTAACTGTTCTAGACTTTCACTGACAATTACCCCTACTTTATTTCATTTGTGTCACTAACTGTGCTAGACTTTCACTGACAATTACCCCTACTTTGGGTTGCCATCCTTTATGCTTGAGAGTCAGTCCCTTTAGTCTTTGGTGGGCAACTTAGTGTCTTACACGCGTGTAGGTAGGTTGAGAAGGGAAACCTGATACTGCACACAGAGCCGAGTTCCTTCCTCTGCTTTTCTCCACTCGAGAGATCCTCTTTCACTTACTTAAAAAATTATTCATTTTCATTTTATGTATACAGGGGCTTTGCTTACATGTATGACTGCATGCCACATGAATGCCTAGTGCTCATAGGGGCCAGAAGAAGGCAGCAGATTCCCTGGAACTGAAGTTCCAGATGGATTGTGAGCCACCACAGGGGGTGCTGGAAGCTAGTTCACTCCTCTGTAAGAGCAGCCAGTGCTCTTAACCAATGAGCGATCCAGCCAGCTCCCCTCCTTGGCTTTCTAAGTGCCTCATTCCCTGGTGGTTAAGAGCACTCAGCTGGGATCAGAAGTAGAAGCCCCTCGAATCCCATTCTAAAGAGCTGTGCAGACTGTAGGAGTTCATTCTGTAGTGTACTCTTAGTAAATGTTCGGTAGCCATTGCAGGTGCCTGCTGCCTGAGCTGGTGTTTGGGGGATTCCTTGTCTCTGCCTAAACTCGGCTTTCCCAGAATGCATAGATCCTCTTATTCCGCTCTTACAAAACCCCCAAAGGGGCTGAAGGGTAGAAATCATTTCCCCTCTTTGTAGGTGAGAAGCTCAGAGGATGGGATTTGCCCAAGGCCACATGGTTAACCAGCAGTGAACAGGAGGCCAGTCCCTGTGTTTCCTGATGTCTTCCTACCAATATGTGTGGGCACGGGGGGGGGTGAGCAAATTTCAACAGGCCTAGGCAGGCTGGAGGAAGGGCTGTACCCCACAGTCCTAGTCCATGGTCCTCATCTGCAGAAGGATTCTGGGAGTATTCACAGAATATGTCTCTTGGAGCCTAGCCTTATCATGATGTGAAAGTCCTCAGCAGTGAGGGCTCAAAATACACTTGTGTTTGAACTGTGAATCCCTGAGAAGTCCTATATTGATCATGAGTGCAGACAGAAAGTGGCGTGCTGTGTGGACATTAGCACTGCCACCCAGGCTCTCAACAAGTACTATGCCTTAGAGTCTGAGACCCAGCTTCCTGACTCACTAAATGGAAAAATCCCTTCCTAAACAGCTCTACCAGACAAAGAGACGGAGCACACAGTGTCTAATATTTCAACACACAGTGTGTGCTTGTAGGAGGGTACTGTTAAAACTTTCACGTCTTGGTCACTCAGAGTAGTACAAGACCCCTCAGAAGCCACAACACAGGGTCCCTGTATTTGGAGGAACACACCATAAAGCATATTCAACAGCACAGGGTTCGGAGTTTGACCACATTGTCTTCAAATCTTTGCCATTCTACTTCCTAGTTGGGCGCCCTGGGGCAAGGGATGTCACTTTGCTGAACCTTAGTTTCCTTATCTGGACATTGAGAATAATAATGACAATAAGAGGAATAGTAAATGAATTATAAGGTTATTATGAGTATTAAATGTGATTATGTATGTTAAGTGCTTTGCCTAGTGTCTGGCATATGGTAAGTGTTAAATAAATAATAGCTTCTAATAAAACTGGCAAATGTTACCTGAGGGTACAACTCCACAGACAGACTCTGAGCCGAGTGCTCCTCCTCATGGAAAGATTGGATTCTTGTGCTCAGTGTCGCCTACGACCTGCCATGCAACCTCTGATCCTGGAAACAGTCCAACTCCCTCATCTAAAAGATGTGGGTTACATTAGAACTTTCCTTCCCCATGATGCCCAACTGCCTCTGAGTTGATCCCAAGCATCCTGGGCAAGGCAGAGGTGCACAGCACCGGGGAAGGGACCTGCAGGGACAGGAAGATGGCCAGCCTGTGCTGAGTCCAGTAAATGCAGTCATGCTCCTGTGAGCTGTGGGAAAGCCAGGGGCGGGGGATAGAATTCCATCCAGAAAGGTGAGAAGGCATAGCCAAGCGAACAGAGTTAACCACACTGGGCTGAGGAACCAGAAGCCCACACAATGGAAGCTGGGATTTTAGCCATCAAATGCCTTAGTCGCCCCAAATACACTGCATGCCCCTCAACCACACACCATTCTCCCTCCCATCCTGTTCTGATGGGAACTGGTTTCAGTTGCATCCTGAAGTGATCTCATTCCTGGGCCAGGCCCAGCAGAACATTTCCCTTCCTCACTCCGGCTCTCCTCCAGCTCCAGACAGTCAGAGGGAGAGTTGGACCTGATTTTGCCACTCATTGCTCTATGACCCTAGACACATCACTCTGGACCTCAGTGTCCACATTTATAAAAATACAAAATCATCTTGCTCTCACAAGTTTCAGCAAAACTGCATACAAGCAAATGCAGGAGTCAGTCCGCTCACAGGGTCCCTAGCACACTTGTTGGTAGGGGTCAGAGAATGTCACATCACTGCAGACCTTTGATGCAAGCCCTGGCTAGAGCAGAGGCTGTGGTAGGTAAATGTGTGCATGAATCATCTGGGATCTTGTTAGAATGCAGACATGAATTTGACAGGTTTGGGGTCAGCCTGAGAGTTGGCATTGCTAATAAGGCATCAAGTGATGCTGTAACTGGAGACCGTGGACCACACACACTTGGAATAGCAAGAAGCTACAGGCTAAGATTAGGTTTATGAGTGATGCCTCTTAGAGTTCAGAGTCCAGTAGGTGACAGAGAAGGAAGGAACTATGTGTTCCATGGATACTAGTGCCATGTTTGCAGGACAGTAGACACAGGGTGTTACAAGAATGGAAGGTGGCGTACAGAACCTGGCCTTTTGGGAGTCCTGAAGGATCTCCTGGAAGAGGTGGTGTATGTAGGAAATCCACAGGCTGAAGAATGAAGTTCTGATGGGTAGCGTTATAGAGAACAGCCTGCAGAAGTTCCTAAATCAGTGCGAGCTGGGATTACAGAGTTTGAATGGGCTGAGAGCTATAGAAAATCTAGGGAGACAGGAGACAAAATAGGCATGGAAAATTCAAATCCTGCTGGGCTTAGAACAGAGCTACATGTCTGAGCTCAGCTGTTAGGAGCACATAGTCAGGATGAGGGTTAGAAAAGCTCCCACTAGGATCGGTGAAGAGAGTGGCCCTTGAGGGCACACTGAGGCTGGACAACTGCAAGCAGAGATAAGAGTGGCATCCTACAGTCCTCTTTCTCTGTTTCCTGCTGAATCTGACCTATTATATTGCCACCATAACCCATGCACAACCTAGAAGCCATTAGCAGGGTGGTTAAACACGGCATAGTATCCGGGAGTGCCACCCCACCCTGACCTAACAGGCAGGATTTCAGGCCCCGTCTTAGAAAGGCATGAAAGATAAAGATTCATTCTTTTAAAATCAGATACTTGTCTGGGGTCTTCTAAATACAAGAAAGGACAAAAAACAAAGATAAGTTCCCTACTCAGAGCCCTACAGGGCTCCACAGGCCTGTCACTAACTGAGTAGGGGCACTGGAGAGTTACTCTGGGGTATGAGAGCAGAGAGTGGGCTCAGAGAGCCACATGAAGTCTCCAGCGATGTAGAGTATACTTCAGGACCTCAGCGCATGGGCTAGGGGAGTCCTTATAAGAGCTAGACACACGACTTCCGGCTCAGCTCCTCCTGTTTGTCAGTTGACACAGGTTAGCTGTCACCACATGTCATTGCAGATCTAAAAGACACAAGGCTATCAAGCTATACAGAGGAGTTCTGGCAGAAGCAAAGACATCGGGCTTTGTGCTCCACCTTGGATATACAGCTAATGGTCACTGAGTAAGCAGAGTACCTCTCTGAGCCTCGTTTTCCTAGTGGGCCTATCTGCTGGGGAGCATGCCCATCTACTGGGGAGTCCCACCTGCATATCAGATACAGGAACGCTGGAGTTCACACTGTGCCTGGGCACCTTTGTTACAGGAGAAGGGATGCTGGCTGTGGTCATTCTGAATGTAGCTGTGTGGCATGCTCCTCTCCTGGTGAACCTGAGGAAGGTGGAACCCAGGTGTCGGTAGCAGATGGAAGTGGACAGGATATCAGGGTGTGTTGACCCACTCAGGTTAAGACAGATTAAAACTATACATTAGGGCAATGCGTGATCTCCTGCAGACAAATGCCACAGATCTGCCCCATGGCTTGGAGGCATCACCTGAAGGGAATCTGCAGTGACCTTCAAAATCTCCTGCCTGGAATGTTCCAGCTCTGCAACTTCACACCCTCCAGTTCCTAGGTACCTGTTCCCTCTCTGCCTTCTTCCTCCATCCATACTCTATCTCCTCTCCAGATGCCAAGCTCCACATCTGGTCCCTGGGACTTCAAGACCTGGGGACCCAGCTCTGTCATAGGAGCCACAGCAGAGGTCGTTAAGCTGGTAGTACAGCATGTACTTAGCCTGCAGCCTCTGCTTCCCAGTCCCTTCTGCAATCCTCCTCACACCTGTCATGGGATGCTCAGCAGTGTTTCCTCCTCTCGTCTGTTAGATAATTAAGCGCCCTTGTCCTCAGTCCCCTTCCTAATCTATTCATTGTGAGTCATTAGTGGATAATTGGACAGAGCTGAAGAACCTTGACAGCTCCAAGCTGGACTATGAGGCTCCGCCCCACGGGCTTAGCAGCCTTCTGCCCAGTTGCTCCATGCAGAGGTATCAGCTTAGGCTGTGTGTGTGTGTGTGTGTGTGTGTGTGTGTGTGTGTGTGTGTGTGTGTGTGTGTGTGTGTGTACATAGGTATGCATGTATCCTGTCTTTTGCAGACACTGTTGATTGACAGCCTTACTTCTCTATCCTTCCACTTTCACAGTGAGACTAAGCAGGGACCTTACATATCCAGCTGTGTGCACTGTTCCTAGCCCTCTCCTTGGCAGATACTAAGTGCTCAATAAATGTTTGCTCAGTGAATGAGTGGATAATGGCATCTCACAGGTAAATGCGCATTTCACCAAAAATCCTTGTCTTCCTTCCTCTTTTTTGGTTAATTTGTTTTCCTTTGCTCTTTTGCAGGGGTGGGGGACAGGGTCTGTTTGAGTAGCTTTAACTAGCATGGATCTCAGCCTGTAGATCAGGCTGACTTCAAACACAGAGATCTGCTTGCCCCTGTCTCCTGGGCGTTGTGATTAAAGGCATGCACCACCACACTTGGCTTTCTTGCTTGCTTTTTGAGGCAAGGTCTCACTCTGTAACCCAGGCTGACCTGGAACTGCCTATATAGCCCAGGCTGACCTCACAATTATGCTGCCCCTCCTAACTCAGCTGCCTACCAAATAGGATTACCAGCACCAGTTCTAGTAAATGTCTTCCTTCTATACTTCCCTCTATCCTCCTTCTTTCTTTCCTCCCTCACCCTTCTCCCTTCCCCTTTTGCCCTCCTCAGGGCTTTATGCATGCAAGAGCTATACCACTGAGCTACAGATTTTTCTATTAAGTTGCTTCGTAGCCTCTGTGATGAAGGAGCAGTGGAAATATTCAGCAGCCAGCAATGGAGCGTGGTCTCGGGGTCCTGCAGAAGGAGGGGTCCTTGTCCGTCTGGCAGAGACCCAGGGAGCTAATTGCTCAGTGGTTGAGGCAGATGAATTGATTTGGTATATGGACTGGGTCTGGCACATCAGGCTCAATGTCTGATGGGAGTGCATGAATGAGGACCTGCATTGCCATGTCTGCAGGTCTCTCTGGGCCTCATCTCAGCCTCTCTGAATTCTCCACCATTCTCTGGCAGAGCAACCATGCTGGCAGTAGAAAGAAACTGTAGCCAGGGCTCAGGCAGACACCACAAGATAAGACAGGATGCCCCCAGCAAGAAAACCAGACTTTTCTGGATGGAGTCCAAGCAGCCCGTACCATTAAACACTCCAGGTTCTGATTCAAACGGTGGGGACTGGAGCCTGGGGAAGCATGCACACCCTCCTAGTCCTCTAGAGTCAGGACACTGAATGCTGGTCCTGCTCTGACCCTACCCTACTGTATAACATTGAGCATGTTGTTTGCTCTGAGCTTTGGTCTTGCAAAATGCAAGATGAATTCTCCATTCTATCTTTGAAAAATCAGTTCATGCCAAAAAACTAAAAGCCAAGAAGGCTGATCTTCCAACTCAGTCACCTAATGTCCTCTCCAAAGGGACAATTGAGTGCTCAGTCCTCAGTTTGGGACCCACTCTCCTTAACCTGATGTATACACCAGATCTCTTATTTGTTCCAATGTTTCTCTGGCTTTCTTTGCTGAGCACGAGGCACAAGTCACAGAGGCAGAGATGTCTTTATAGATATTGCATTACCGACATTAGTCTCAGTCAATGAATTTGATACCTATCATCATCCCTACTTCACAGAAGGAGAGAAGGCTGTGAGAACACCCCAAGGTTGCACACTAGTAACAGACCCAGGCCTGCTGGCCCCTTCGATGGCACAGAAACCTGCCCCAAAGAAGAAAATGTTTATTCTCTTCCTTGCCTCTGCTCCTGCACCAAGCCCCTGCCCCATGCTCACAAGCAAAGGGTTTAGTGGGCATCTCTAACCAGCGCCTCTCCCAGGCTCTATCAGTGAGGGGTGCATGTGTTGTTGGCTTCCTGGTGGCAGAAGTGATGCTTAGGATGTCCTTCCAGCTGAGACAGAGCAGCTGAGGCAGGGGATGAGCCAGTTGCTGGAGTTCTGTTGCTGGCAGCCTGAAACAGTAGAGAGTAAGCCAGCCACAGAAGTAGGGATGCATCCACATACTGAGTCCCTCTGGGTCTCTCTTCAGTTTTCTGGGACTGGACTTGGATATATGTGATGCCACATGATGATGGGCACTTGGAGAGGTCTGGGTAGGCAAGAGGAGCTGGCCCCCTATGAGGATCCCTCTTAGGAGGGCCTTAACTCCTAATCACAACCAGATTTGCCAAACTACACACCTCTGGGTGATGGGCAGAGTAAGGGGTGCCAAGTCCTCCAGGAGGACACCAGAAGGAATAGAGCTTCACAACTCCATCTATTCCCTCCTCACATCTTTTCACAGGGGAATTGTTTTATGTCAAGAAAACAAGCTAAGCCTGTGGTCTCAGCATTCAGGAGGCAGAGATAGGGGACTTGAGAGTGCTAGGCCAGTTAAGGCTGCATTGTGAGATCTGTATCTGTGTCAAGAGTTAAAAGAAAAAAGTCAAGAAAGTAAATTTCTGAGAGGTGAGTAAGTTTCCCAAGAGCTTATTAACACAGTACTGTCTGTCTTGAGCTAGCACCTGGGAGAGTCCTGTCTCCGATGCCAGGCAAGGCGACGGATGTATCCAAGTCTACCTGTTTAAGGTTTATTTTCTGAAAGTCTTCTCTAGTTTTGCCCCCATCTAAATCCACAGCAACTTTTGAGCAGCCTTCCCAAAGCATAAATTAATTGCCATAGAAACGTTAACTTTTCTCTGCTCCTGCTTAATTGGCATATGTTGCATTTGATTAAATCTCCCATTTACAGTGACAAATACAACGGACACAAGCAGGTTTGGGGGTGTGTGCCACGAGCATGTGATAACGGTGGTCTAATGAGAAAATGAACATCTGGTGGCGGCCCTTGTTCCAAGGGCAATGTGGTGGCTTGTGTCACAGAGGGGATGGGGAGATCAGATAAGCATCAGTCAAGTGAAGTTAGCTCAGAAAGAGAGAGAGAGTCTCTTTATGGGCAGATTCAAATCCTAGTTTGTCTGGCTCCAAAGTTCTGGTTTCTCCCTCATCCTGATTAACTGTACATCACCAGAATCACTAACTTCCTACTTTAGTGCAGGGCCAGCATTACTCAGACCTAAACTCTTAAGTCCACCTTTACTTCTAAGGGTCTTTCCCTAGCCTTCAACTTCCTCTGGAGTCCTCTGTTGTCTTCCTTCTACAACATAGTCTTTCCCATGGCCTCACCCACAAAAGTGGTGACCCTGAGTACAGAGACTGGAGAGGCTGAACTATTACTTCCTGCAAGCTTTGTGACAGGATGGGCCCTTCTACCTCTCCAGGCTGTATCTTCCCTTTGGACTACCTCATAACTCAATGTCCCCTCAGCCACTGGGGTGAGGTAGACATCAGATACCTACCACACAATGAAGCTATGAGGACCAAGATAGCAGAGGGATGTACAAGGAGACATTTCCTTCCTCCTTCAACATCTTCCACTGTCTTCAAAGGAACCTACCTAGAGTCTCAGAATTAGGCAGAATCTTGGAAAAGGTTAGGCACACTGGTTTCCAAAAATGATGTGGCATGAATCCCTCCTAGTTTGGAATCAAAACGAGTGGCTTGGGAAAAACCTGGCCAGCCATGGTTCAACATGTGTATATACAGTGGACTCAGAGCCCACTGCGGGTGGGAGGGAGGAACTGGCTTCTTATGAACTTCTTGTGGGAACTCTCTCCTACAAGCCTCATTTTGCAAATCCTGACCTAGCTTACTGCTTTTGCCTTACTGATAAAAACCCTGCAAATTAAGCCTCAGCACGAAAGGGCTCCCAGCAACAGAACTGGAGGCATGTCCTAGGAAGCCTCGCTCCACCAGAGTCCCCTGGCTCTGCCTAACACCCCTCTAGCTGGAAGCCTCATCTGACTTCATATCTAGGCTGTATGGAGTCCTGGGTCCCAGGAACCCCTCAAAGGCCCAATTCCTAGATCTGAGGGATCATGGAGGCTAAGCATCATAATAGTCCTAGACCCAACTGCAGAAGCCTTTAGGCTTCTGAGATTTGTCACCTCACTCAAGAACTGCTAATCCCAAATCTTCTCTCAGCCTGGCCCAGGGCTTGGGAAAGAGTCTTAGCTAGCTCCTACACCCCTTTCTAATAGGGAACTAGCCCAACAACCAGACCCTTCCCAGGGACAGAACTTCAGCCTCTTCTCCCATCAGCACCCTGGGCAGTGTTAATTAAGCAAAGAACAGGCTTAGGTACTTCTCCTGAGGGCTTCCAGGCAGTGGGGCCTCAGTCCCTGACTGCCTCCCTGAAAACTGCACCTCCTGGCAGAGTACAAAATGACCTCAGCTAGTGCTGGGTAGGGATGCCAAGTTGTCAAAGCCAGCACCAACTCACAACATCCCGCTCATCCCTGCCCATTATGTCTGCCCCTGCCCTCTCTGCCCAGACTGCAGCATAGCCTATGGTACTTTAGGCTTCCTGATCCTCCAGAACCCTCACTCCACCCCATGCTGGGCTCCCTTCCTCAGTGGCAGCATCTGCTCCAGTTTGACCAGTGAGGGTCAGTGGCTAGTATGTCCTGGGTTTCTGGCCGTGCACTCACCCCAGCCCACCCTCCAATACTTTAAGCCCCACTTCTCCCTTTATTGCCTTATGGGGTCCCTTGCACGCATTCTCACCCTTCCCTGACAAACCTGCCCTTTGTGAAGGTTCTGATCGTTGCCATCTATCTAGCTATGACATGTTATGGCTTAAGGAAAGGCACGCCTGTCCTGGTGACAATCCAGTTACCACTAACCCACAGGGGAAAGCTGGAGGCCTGCCTTCCATCCTGTCTTTTCAGTCAAGCTGCCAGTCAGCCCCACCTCTGCTCAGAACCCTGTCTTCTGCCCCACAGGCCAAAGCGCTTGCCACATTATTGGAACTGTTGATCCTCCTCTGCCTCATCCACTCTGCTGGGGTCCTGAGGGCCAGGCTGAGCTCTCTCCATTTCTGTATCTCCAGCACATCCCACCTAGACTCATAAAGCCGGCACCTGGTGGCCCCAGTGCTGCTGTCATCCAAATTTCTTGATCAAAGGAAAGAATGTATCTCTGTTCAAATAACCTTACAGACAGCTGGGGAAGGTAAAAATAAGTCTCCCCAAAGGGCAGAGAGAAGGCGAGATGTGCAATCAGAAGGACCTGGCAGGCCAAGAAGGGACAGCATTGGCTAGACAAGTCAGTCCGGGACTGAGACTCAATGTTCCCATTCACTTTGGCAACCCCTGGCTGCTTATCGTGCCAGGGAAGTTATTGACATTGAAATTGAAATTGAAATTGAGTTAGAAGAGGGGAGGGAGGCCTGTGGGAGCCATGCAAATCAGGGTGAGGGAAAGGGAGGCATTCCTATTCTGGGAAGCCCTTTATTACCGGGTTCCCAGCTCCTGCTAATTCGTAACCTGTTGCAAGGAGCTGGCCTTTCATCTTTCCTGATGCAGAGGCTCTGGGATCAGTCATGAGGCCACTGGGCCCAATCTGCCTCCTAGGCACAGCTGTTTCTGCATACCTACTATGCACCAGGCACTGCGCATCATCATTATCAATGTCTGCTTAACCTCTCCAAGGCTTCCAAAGCAGGAGCCATCCTTACAGCCCTGGCGGATGGGTGGCCAGCCCATAGCTGAATGACTTCAGTGACAGGGAGATCACTACCTGACTAACAGCCCATTTTGTGTGTTGGACAGCTCCATTGTTCCAAAGGTTCTTCGCGCGTGCAGGAACATGCCTCTCCCGTGGTTGCCATGGGTACTAGCCCTCCTCCTCCTCCTCCTCTAGGAACCTCCACAGGGGGACACCTATGCCTACAATTAGGAACACAGGCTAGCTTCATTGGGGTAGGGGAGTAGTGCTCAACCATCCCCCTGAGATAAGGGAGACCTGGACTGACCCTGTCTCAAAGGGGACGACCCAGCTGTCAAGACTCCGCGTGTGCAATTGTTCCATCCCCTGTACGTGTGTGCTCCTGCCTGTCAGTCTCTCTTTCTCATTTGTCACCTTTCTGTCACTCGCATCATAAAATGGAGCCCAGGTGTGAGAGAGTCAGCTGCGCTCGGAAGACAGGAAGGCATGTTGAGTAAGACTGACAGAGCGACGGGAAGTCGGGCAGGC
Organism: Mesocricetus auratus; assembly: GCF_017639785.1. Taxonomy (NCBI): domain Eukaryota; kingdom Metazoa; phylum Chordata; class Mammalia; order Rodentia; family Cricetidae; genus Mesocricetus; species Mesocricetus auratus. The sequence goes on from NW_024429191.1 coordinate 60,653,258, forward strand.
TTTGCAGACTTGCAGGCAGCAGGCAGCTAACAAGCCTTATGGTCTTTCTCCAGGACAGGTGGACAGACAGTTGTGACAGATAGACAGAGCCAGACAATGAACAAACAGGTGACAGACAGTCCTATCACCTCTGCTCAAGAAAGCAGTTTGGTGCTCCTGAAGACCCAGGCTACCTGCCTGGCTACTGATCCTGGTATAACCAAGGAGTTTCCAAAGAAAGCCTAAGACTCTGGGAACAGGAGACCTCCAGTCATCCCCAGCATGCACCACTCCCCCTAGATGCCCCATGTAACCACAAGGTTGCTCCCCAGCTGCAGCCCTGTGAACCACACACCACAAGCCAAGAAAGGACCAGAAAGGGTATCCATACTCCTTCAGGCTCCCACAGATTGACCACCAGAAGCACATTCTTCAAGAGCTTGGGCATGACGAGACACCATCCCTTTCATGAGCCCATTTGTAAGAAAGGAATGGCGAAGAAGGGAAATGACCTACACAAGACTCCAGAGCTTTATAAGGGGCAGAGATGCGACTTGAATCCTGACCTGAGTGGCTTCAAAGTTTACACCCATCTCTCCATTCCCAGCACTGTTTTCAGAGGACACCCAGACCTCGTTTAGCCCCATGAACTCAAATTCCCTGTGTTTTCTCGGGAGAATGAGGTAGTCATAAGAAGACTACATGATTTATGTCCTGAAGGAAGTTCCCACAGGATGAGGCTGTGAATTGGTCCAGAAATAGCAGATGATGTCAGTCAGGGCATTCCCCCCACCCCAGGCCCTTGGCACCATGCTCACAGGACTATCATCAGAATTGATGCGCCAACAATCACGGAGATTAGACTTGCCCTTTCCTGGCTTGGCCTGCTCAGACGTCATCCCTGGGGTTCAGGGAACACCTGTCTGTTTGACCAGTTCCCTCATCATCATGTACACCACCTCCCTTGCCAAGACTGAGAATATTCCAGCCACGTGGGAACCGTGTCTATCATCACCCAGTGCCTCGGGCTTTCCTAAGCTGCCTGCTTTGGGTCTCCTGGCACGGCACATCACGCTTTCAAGCCCGCTCCTCGTCTTCCCAGTGTCTAGCCTCCTCATTCAGTTTGGTTAATTACAGCCTCGCTTCTGGCGCACACCCAATGCTGGGCACTGGAGTCGTTATGCTTGTTGCTGACCTTGATCTAGATTCTTTCTCCATGTAGGCTACTTTATGTCTAGAATACAGGCAGCCATAGGCTGGAGCCAGCTCCTTCAGGCTCGTAAGAGAGGATTCTGGATGTCTCTGACTCCATGTTCAGGGGTATTCACAGGAGTGGTCTCTAAGGGGTTGCAGTGGGACGCTCACACAAGGAAAATTAAGCAAGCACTATAAATCAGGGCTTTTAGGACTTGTGAATACCTTGATATTGAACATTTGCCAGCACAACCCTGGATAAAGGACGTGCACTAAGTGTGGCCATAGGACTCAGCACTTCAGTGTGACGGTAGACACTCTATCTCCAACCTATGAGGGACACCGAGACACAGGGGCTTGCCCCCATGCCACAGAAGCAGAAACTTAAGAAGGTTGGCTCTATGGTCATAGTGGGTCAAGAGCAGGCCAAGGGTTGGACTTTGAGACCTCAGACTCTCCATGTGCTAAAAATGCCTTTCACCCTTACCAAGTTGCCTTCAGAGTAACTGGTGTAAGATTCAAAGATGGCAAAGACAGAGGCTGGGGAGGTGCTTCAGTCAGTAAACACTTGCCATGCAAGCAGGAGGATCTGAGTTCAGATCCCAAGTGCCACATAACAGCCAGACAAAGAAGAGGGGAAGAGAAGGACCCCGAAGCTTCCTGATAGGACAGTCTAGCCAAATTGCTAAGCTCCAAGCTTGGGAAGGCACCTGATGACAACAATCTCTGACGTGCACAAGCATGTAGTACATGAGATGAGATACCGAGAGAGAATTAGAGGTGAGAGAGAGAGAGAGAGAGAGACAGAGAGAGAGAGAGAGAGAGAGAGAGAGAGAGAGAGAGAGAGAGAGAGAGAGAGAGAGAGAGAGAGAGAGAAATCAGAGCACTTGAGGAATCTTGGCTGGAACAGTACAGGACCAGTCAGGATGTACTAGGAAGGAGTCATTTTCCATCTTCAGTTCTCCAACAGTAGCAGGAGCTCTATGCTCACCCTCAGGGCTCTATGTCCACCCTTGGGGCTCTATGCCCATCCTCAGGGATCTATGCCCACCCTCAGGGATCTAAGCCCACTCTCGGGCTGTGTGCACTCTTTGGTAGAGACCCTGGGAAAGCTCTTCTCTTCCCTTCTCTGTCAAAGTTCTTTGCCCCTGAAAGAAAGGGGCAAAAAAAAAGAGGTGGTTGTGGCCCAAATGGGGCTGGAAGGCCCTGAGGAGCTGCACAGAGTCCTACAACAACATCCCAAGTGCAGGGCTCAGCTCCTTCTGGGGAGTGCTGAGTGGATTAAGATGGATGGAAGTCTAGGCCTCCAGTTGTAGTAAGATGTGTCTGCACAACTTGTCGATGCATCTTGAGTTTCAGAACAATTTCCTCCAAAGACAGGCAGGGTACACACACACACACACACACACACACACACACACACACACACACACACACACACACGCAAACCCCTCCAGGGCAGCCATGAACACACCCTCACTCCAAGGTGACTGTCACATACCACCGGGCACATTCACAGAGTTAGGCACACAGGTGTGTCTGCACCAAACAGAAGTGCTTCAAGAATTAAGCACTAATTCAGGGGTGAGGTGTGATTTGCACATTTCCATGGAGAAACTTGTACTTAGGCCCCAGATCCACCTAACAATCAGACTGAAGCTGCTATACCCCCTGAGCTTCTGCCATGAGCCTCTGCCTGAACCTTTGGCCTCCAGACTCACCTCTGGGGCCAGTCTCTAATCAGCCACACCCATCCGTATTCCCAGAATTTCATTCGGATCTTGCCCCTCCCCTTCCAGTGGGGAAACATTCAGTGCATCTCCTGCCTCCTTCATCAAGAGCCCAGCCTCACATACAAACTCGGAAATGCATCCCCTCTGCCTTCACATCCACACTGTGCCCATGCTGCCTCCTGTACTCCAGCAGGCAACCTCTCTGTAACACTCTGAAGGCCTCAGGGCTCAGATGCCCCAGGTCGAGGTAGCATGTCCTTGCCTTGTCTGTCCTCTCTGGAAGCTGTTGGGTACGCGCCTTTTCTCTGAGAAGGTTGGTGGCCATGCTCCACCCTTCCTGCTGCACAATGAACTCTCCGCAGCTCACTAGCAATCTGTTGCAGGCTCAGGCTCACAGGGGGGACCTCAGGAAGGGTGTGGAGATGGGCTAGACCATGGTGCCTTTTCAGTAACCCCCAAAACCCAGCTGGACTTTCCACTTTCCTCCTAGATGGATTTGGGTCTCCTTACTGGTCACGATTCTCTAGACACAGCTCCTCCAACCTGCCCCGTACCCACCCTCACTGGATCAAGGAGGATTTGAGAAGTCCTTTGCAAACCCGTGGCCTGGGAACAATCTTCAGGCTAGGAAGTCTCCTGGGGTGGAGTTCAGCTCCTCCGTGTTCAAACAGGTGTCAGTCACTTGCAGTCCTCCCTGGGCAACTACGGGTTGGACACTCAGTCATGCAGGCATCCAAAGCCAGAACATGTGCAGCTGTTCTCAACACCCCATAGCCTCACCCAGCATCAGGCTCCTGTCCCATGCTGTGGCCACTCCTGCCAGCCTGGGCTCCCCAGACTTAGGAAGATCCCCACGTCCTTGTAAGTCATCAACTGCCTCAGTTAGGCCCTCTGAGGCTGCAGCAGTCTCTAGCATCCTCCGGAAGAAGCCTCTACCTATGTGAATATGAGGACTGGCCCTGTTGGTTCATGGGATCATTTTTCCCCCCATGGAATGGATTCAGTGCACCTCCCTCCCCTTTGAGCATCTGCTCCTTTACCACACAGCACTTGGAATCAGCCCAGCTGCTTTCTTGCTCCTCCCCGCAGCACCTCTACCAAGCCCTTCCTAAGGTCCTCAGCCATATCCGATGTCCCTGCTATGAGATTTCTAAGGGTCCCAGGCATTCTGAAAAGGGAACAATAAAGTCTCTCTGACCAAGGGCAGTGGGGATTTAATAAAAACTCAAAGAGAGGGCCCGACCCAGATGGTCACAGAACTTACCCTACCTGGGTCCTTCCCAGGAAGATTGCCCTTGTGTTGGAGACCCCCGGCATGCCAGCTCCCTCCATATCCAAGGACGTGAATTTATCCAGCATCTGCACAACCCTCTATCAAGGGCTCTGCTAAAAGCAAGATTCATAACATCTAATGTTTTCCCTTCATCTGCTAATTTAATAATTCCGCTAAAAAATGAGCTCGTTTGGCCCACAATTTGCTTCCCAGAGGCCTAACGCCTCCTATTGCTCACGACTTCATTAGCTCCCAGACACAAACATTCGCTGCCCACCCCTGGTTCTGAAGAAAGCAAAGCTGGATGTGATCGATTATGGTGCTCCCTGCCCGATTCCCTTCCCCCACTCCGTGGCATCTCTCTTTCTGAAGATGAGGGCAGGCACACTCTTCTGCTACTGCTGCCTCTCCACACCTGCTGAAAAAATGGCTTTACGTCCATTGCAGCAGGGCCCTAAGACCCAGAAGGACCAGTGTGTTCAAGTTCCAAGTTCAGATGGGTATGAAGATGGCTCCCCCATGAGCTGTGTTCTCATCAAGTGAACAAGACGAGGCGCAGAAGCCAGTTTTGGGGACTAGAGATGCCGTCTGTATGCTCTAGTGTCATCCAGCTGCTGTCACAGGATACCTGGGGTTGTATAATTTACCAAGAGCGCAAACAATTTTCTCTCAGTTTGGAAGACTGGAAATTCTGTCAAGGTGCTGGTGGCTTCTGAGTCTTATTCTCTCTACTCCAAAATTAAACCTTAGTACATATCTCACCTATCCTTACACGGTGGGAGTAACGAAGGGAGTAAAGGCTTCCCTACTACTCTCCAGCCACTTGGTAAGGTCACTAATCCATTTCATAGCATTCTCACCCTCATAACTTAATTACCTCCTAATGTTCCCAACTCTGCTGCATTTTTGTGTATGTATACCATATGTGTGTGCACGAGCATGTGCGCTCACACACTTTTGCATGCACCTGTTGAGGCCAGAGGCCGGCATGGGATGTCTTGCTCTATTGTTCTCCACTTTATCTTACTGAGGCAGGCTCTCTTGCTGATCCTGGAGCTCGTTGATTTGGCTAGTCTAACTGACCAAATTGCCCTAGGGACTCCCTGTTTCCACATCAGTACTGGTGGGCTTTTGTTGTCAACTTTGCATATCTGGAATAGGGACCCTCAACTGAACAATCACCTCCTCAGAATGGCCCGTGGGCATGCCTGGGGATATATGTGTGTCTTGATTGTTAATTGATGTAGGAGAGCCTGACCCACTGTGGATAGCAGCACCCCTAGGCAGGTGGAGGTGGGCTTCATTAGAAATTTAGCTGAACAAGCTAAAGAGAGAAAGCCAGTAACAACATCCCTCTGAGGTTTCTACTCTGACTTTCTTCCAGGATAGATTGTGACCTGGAAGTGTGGGCCAAATAAACTCTTTTCTCCCGTAAGTTGATTTTGATTGTGATGTTTATTATAGCAAAAAAAAGAAAGCTAACTGGGACAGCCAACCAAGTGCTGGAATTACACGCAGGCCACTACTCCTGCCTACCCTTTATGTATAGGTAAACCTTTATGTGGGGATTCAATCCTCCATGTGCATGGCAGATACCTTATCTGCTGAGCCACCCCCAGATCTCAAAATTCTTAATGCTGCCACAATGGGACTTGAGTGTCAACAGATGATTTTGGGAGGAACCCATTCTTCCAAACTATAACATGAAACATAGTCAGGAATTCAAGCATTGCACTCTTGCAGGTTTTGATGTTTAGGAGAAGCGGCATTTAGTCCCATCTACTTCCACAGCTACCTCTGAGCCACACTGCATCACTTTCTCTGGTCTTAGTGTCAATAACATTGGGTAACAGCATCTGTGACCTCTAAGAGACTGATGAATGGGCCTCAAGGAACAAATGATATTCACAAATTTAAATACATAATGTCCTATGTGTGTGCATAGTCTACCTCAATGCTGTTATTAAATTCTCAGAGAGGTCTCTAGACCAAAAAAGATTTAAAGACAATACTTCAGAGCAGTAACTGGGCTACAGTAGTTGCTGAGAAGACCCAGAAATGGCTTTGGGGGCCATGTAGTTCCAATCACTAAACTCTATGGCCACATTGTTCCAATAAAACTTTATTCAATCAAGCAAACCTGGGCTACAGGCCATAGCTGGTTAATCCAGTGAAGAAGAGGAATTCTTGTTTTAATGGGAAAACACTATAAAGTTTTTCAGGTTCTTTCCAGCTTGTTCATTCATTGGCCCAGTTTATTATAGAAATAGATACTGAAGCACTAAATACAACAGACAGAAAGAGAACTAAGATTAACTGCAGCCTTCAAAAGATCTACAGCTCCGGGGAAGAGGCAAGCATGGGACATTGTCATTCAGTGTGTTGAGGGCTGTGAGAGTAGTTTTCATAGGGAGGTGTAACTTAGAGAAAGACCATGGAAGGACAGGGAAGGAGTCTGAATGGATGCTCACCTGCAAAGCAGGGGATGCTATAGTGAGAATCTCAAGGAAGAGGAGGCTGGCAGAACACACAAGGGAGAGGAAACAGCATGTGCAAAGGCACTGGGGCACACACCCTGCTTAGATTAATGTGCGGAAGGTGGTCAGAACTGGCCACTGGGATGCAGATGAGAGTCAAAGGAAAGGAGGACAGAGAGGAAGACAGATTGAGCATAGAAAGGCCTTTCTATCCTTGATATTCCTGATTTAATCCAAATCACATGAAGCCCAGTAATAGAGGGACTCCACACACACACACACACACACACACACACACACACACACACACACACACACACAATTGTACCCACATAAACATCCTCCCCACTTCTAATTGGGGATCTAAGAGCAAGGTCAGTGTATTATCACCAAGCAAATAGCTGCTAAAGTGCAATCAGAATGAAACACTTAAGATTTAAGGGGAGTTATTCATTCTTCTTGTGAACAGGCTCCATTTACAAGAGCTCCTAACCTTGGAAGGGCATGGGCACAGGTAGGTGCAGGAGCCAGAAACCACATGGATTGTTCTAGCCTGTGGCCAGGTGTCTGCAGCCATTACTCTGAGCCAGCAACCACCAAGTGCAGCTTCAGATCATACGGCCTCCTCTCTCCTTCACTGGGCGACTTCCATTCTGGGTCTAGGGTGTCAGAGCTGCATGCTGTCCTATGGTTTGGTGCTCCTCATCTATGTGCTGGCTCCACCAGAGTAGGATTGAACCTGCTTTATCGTCCCCATAGTCTGCACTTGGCATACACTTGGTGCTCTATTTGTAGAGTGCCATGAGCTCCCAGGGTTAGTTATGACTCATAGTCTTGAAGGGACACAAGTTACAAGCTTGGTGCTCTGGAATATGAGTGAATAAGGGTCTGGTGGATCAGCTGCCCCCTCCCATTTCAACCCCCTGTGGCTATGTCTTCATCTGCTCTCTCTCATTAAGAATGTCCATCTCTTTGTCTTCTAGCTAAATGGTACAATTGTACTTTTTGGTCCTCTTGCTTTTAAGGGTGCTAAGTGACTATCTAACCAGGGACTTATGATGAAAAGTAGACTTGTGAATAATTGTGGCCAATGGGATGTGGCCAATGTCACTTTCTGGCTGGTAGTGGGAGAGCCTCAACGTTCTCTTCTGTCTAACATACCAATGGGCAGCGATGGAGACAGAGACTGCTTCATCCATTCACATGCATGATTCACTACATTCACTGCATTCACTGCATTGCCCTAGCAACCCATGGAGAGATGTACTGTGAAATGAGAAATACCTTTGCTTGCTCCAGTCTGAGACTGAGGCTCAGGGCTTATTTGTCACCCCTGCATAACACAGCCTTATCCTAACTTGTCATTTTCCTCTGATAGCTCTCCTTCTTTTCATTGGCTCCACTACCCAATTTCCTCTCTAAGAAACTTGATGCCTTCTTCTTCATGACATTCTCTGTTTTTGAACACACATTTTCTATGCATGGTCAGGAAACAGAAAATAAAAACTGTGGGATAAAGAAACGCGCTTCCAGGAATTGGTGGTCTGGCAGATCCTGTGCTGGTCTGGCAGTTCCTGTACAGGAGGTCCCTGGTATCCTGTGCTGGTCTGGCAGTTCCTGTACAGGAGGTCCCTGGTATCCTGTGCTGGTCTGGCAGTTCCTGTACAGGAGGTCCCTGGTATCCTGTGCTGGTCTGGCAGTCCCTGTACAGGAGGTCCCTGGTATCCTGTGCTGGTCTGCCAGTCCCTGTACAGGAGGTCCCTGGTATCCTGTGCTGGTCTGCCAGTCCCTGTACAGGAGGTCCCTGGTATCCTGTGCTGGTCTGCCAGTCCCTGTACAGGAGGTCCCTTGTATCCTGTGCTGGTCTGGCAGTTCCTGTACAGGAGGTCCCTGGTATCCTGTGCTGGTCTGCCAGTCCCTGTACAGGAGGTCCCTGGTATCCTGTGCTGGTCTGCCAGTCCCTGTACAGGAGGTCCCTGGTATCCTGTGCTGGTCTGGCAGTTCCTGTACAGGAGGTCCCTGGTATCCTGTGCTGGTCTGGCAGTTCCTGTACAGGAGGTCCCTGATAGGCTGTGCTGGTCTGGCAGTTCCTGTACAGGAGGTCCCTGGTATCCTGTGCTGGTCTGGCAGTTCCTGTACAGGAGGTCCCTGGTATCCTGTGCTGGTCTGGCAGTTCCTGTACAGGAGGTCCCTGGTATCCTGTGCTGGTCTGGCAGTTCCTGTACAGGAGGTCCCTGGTATCCTGTGCTGGTCTGGCAGTCCCTGTACAGGAGGTCCCTGGTATCCTGTGCTGGTCTGGCAGTCCCTGTACAGGAGGTCCCTGGTATCCTGTGCTGGTCTGGCAGTTCCTGTACAGGAGGTCCCTGGTATCCTGTGCTGGTCTGGCAGTCCCTGTACAGGAGGTCCCTGGTATCCTGTGCTGGTCTGGCAGTTCCTGTACAGGAGGTCCCTGATAGGCTGTGCTGGTCTGGCAGTCCCTGTACAGGAGGTCCCTGATAGGCTGTTTTGAGGTCCCTGATAGGCTGTTTTGAGGTCCCTGATAGGCTGTTTTGGGGTCCCTGATAGGCGGTTTTGGCTCTCCTATCATTTACTTCACTGACCATCTGGCTTGTCCTTGAAGATGGAGACTTCCAAGCTGCCCCTGCTCTCCATGGACCTCTCACTATGTTCTAGTTTTATTTCTGTTATTGTGAAAAGATATCCTGACAATATTCAACACAGAAGAGGAAAGGGTTTGTCTCATAATTCTAAATTAAAATTCATCATTTTGTGGAAATCAAGGCAGGAACTCAAGCAGCTAGTCCTATCATACCCATAGTTAAGAGCAGAAAGAAATTAATGTACAGTAGCTGCCTGACTGTCACTGTAAGTTAATTCCCTATTCTTTTACCATTTAGGACTCCCTGCCAAGGGAATGGTACCACCCACCATGGCCTGGGTCTTCATATATCAATTAACAATCAAGACAGTCCCTCACAGATATGCCTGTGGCCAGCATCCTCTAGATGATTCCTCATTAACATTCTCTTTATAGATGACCTAGGTTGTGGGAAATTGACAGCTAAAATTAATCAGCACACACTAATATGCTTCCAATGGCCCCTAAGGCTCCTTTGGAGAATTCTCTTTGACTATGAGTGGTTCAAGGCCAAGGTTCACACCCAGGTGAGACCTGGAGCCCTACTGCAATGCACATCAGTGGAGCATCAAGTATTTCAACAGCTCTAGTTTGTTATTAGTGGAATAAACTAAAACACAGAGGATGGTGGCAGCATGCCCAGAGACGCAAAACATCAGAGTTACAGGGTCAGAATATGAATCTAAGATTCCTGTGCCCTAGAAAGAAGACGGGCCTTGGTGCAGCCTCAGTACCTTAAGAGAACTGTGAAGGATGCTGCAAGAATCTATGAACCCTTGGACAACATCCCCAAAGAGAAGAGCAGCAGACATGAGAGGAATGTGGAGAAGAATGTGGGGGGAGGACAGTCATGCTAAAGACAGAAAAGAGCATCCATCCCTAATGAGAGCAAATGGAGGGGATGCATCTCATGAGCCATTCTCCGCCTCTACACAGTGGACCCCTGCTCCTCAGGACAACCACTTCTCCTCTGGTACAGCCTTCTTGGGCCCCAAACAGGCTTGGAGCATCACCCACAGGCCTCATGGTCATCTCTTTTCAAGGATCTCCAATCCTGAAATGAGCCCTGTGGTCAGATTTCCATTCCTGCAGCATGTACCTAAAACACCTAACTAATAGGATTCCTCTTCCTCATGGCTTGGCATGGCTGGGCTCATGATTGATGGGCCCACTGTGTTTCCACCTCTGAGGGGGAGGGCAACATGTCCTGGAGAAAGCACCTGGCTTGCCTCATGGTCAGACAAACAAAAGAGAGGATGAGGCTAAAATCCCATAATCCCACTTAAATATACTCACAATGGCCCACTGAGCTTCACAGCTAGGGTCAAGTCCTTTAAGACACTGGCTTTAGGGGACACCTAATCCACACGACAGCAAGTCCTTTATTCACCTAGATGCAGGGACAGAGGAGTGAAGGGAAAGCCATGAGAGCCATAGCTCCATCCTGCAGCCCTTTATAGCAAGTGTTCTCCTTGTGGTGGCCACACCCTGCCTTGGATACCTCGTCCACCTGCTCCCTAGCTGCTTATCCCTCACTTTGTGGACCAGGTTAAAGTTATGTGGCAAGGTGACCCTGAGCCTGAGTTCAGAAGTAGCTGTGGAGACTAGAGACTTGGCAATTAACACACAGTCGGAAGTAAAGGTGCCCAGGGAAATTCCCTGCAGCAGGGATCCTGGCAGACAGGCAGGCACAGCAGGCAGAAGGTAGTCAGGGGGGCACATCCTCCACACACTGCCTGCTTCCTCTTCTCTGGCAAGATGCCATTGTGGGGAGGGGAGCTGCATGGGGCTGGGCAGGGAGAAGACAGGGTCAGGCCTGGGAAGGGGGCATGCTCCCTCCCCTTTCTGGAAAGGAATAGCCAGAGTCCTGAGATTGCCAACCTGGTGAGCTTCCCGATGGCATAAGGAATAGGCTTCGAGGGGCAAAGAAGATTACAAATCACAGTATGGCACAGCCATTGCACACACTTAACACAGGAGCCAGCACTGAACATGCAGGCACACTTTATCATATATTCCCCAGACAGGCAGTCAGACATACTCAAGTATGACCATATGTGCATCAACAGTACAGGCAAGCATATGCACATGTACATGCATACATGTCCCCTCCCACATCTTCCTCAAGAGGAACTGGAGTCTGAAGCCAAACTCTCAGTAGAAGTGCCCACTTCTGTTTCCCCTCCACAGAATATTGCTCTGAACCTCACATACGGTTGGTGCGGTGTGTGTGTGTTGTGTTTGTGTGTATGTATGTGTGTGCTGTGTGTTTGTTTATGTGTATGTGTGCCTGGTGTGTGTGTGTGTGTATGTGTGTGTGTGGTGGGTGTATGTGGTGTGTTTGTGTTTATGTGTATGTGTGTCTGGTGTGTGTATGCTTGTGTGTATATGTGTGTGTGGTATGTGTGATGTGTGTATGTTTGCATGTGATATGTGTTTGTGTGTGATATATGTGTTTGTGTGTGGTAGGTGTGCTTGCTTGTATATGCTTGTGTGTGTGTGCATGCTTGTGTGTGTTTGTATGTGTGTTTGTGTGTATATGTAGTATGTACAGGCATGCACATGTGTATGGAGGTCAAAGAACAACCTTGGGTGTTGTTCCTCAGTTGTTGTCAACATTTATTTTGAGGCAGAGTCTCTTGATGGCCCGGAACTTGTCACGTGACTGGACTGGCTGGCACTGAACCTTAGGCCTCACCAGCACTGTGTCTAGTTTTTTTTGTTTGTTTGTTTTTTAATGTTGTTTATTTGTTTCATTTTGTTTTTGTTTTTAAAATATTCTGAGACTCTCATACAGGCATTCAGTGTATTTCAATCATATCCACACTCCTCATTTAACTTCCAGATCCAACCCTACCAACTTCATGTATTTTTTTAATAACCCACTAAGTCTAATTTGTGCAGCCCATATTACTCATGGATATGAGACCATCAATTGTAGTGTGGTTGATTTACCAGGGGCCACACCCTTAAGGAAAATTGACTCTCCCTCCCCTAAAACCCACCAACTGTCCATGCTCCCCAGATAGGGGTAGGGGCTCATAGACCACTCTTCATGATCTGGAATGCTGATTGGTTTCATCTTCTGCAAGTCTTGAGCAGGCAATCATGGCTGCTGTGACCTCATGAGTACAACAGTCCTGTCGTGGGCAAAAGACACTCTCTCACTCCAGTGCCCCCTAACCTCCAGCTCTCAAAATCTTCCCACCTTTTCTTCTGCAATGGTCTCTGATCCTTGGGAGGAGAGGAATGATGGAGATATCCCATTTGTAACTGAGTTTCTGCATTATCCAAGGTTCCCTCAGGTGAGGCCTGAGTGCTAATCTACGGGTATAGAGATGTACATTTAGAGGTGCTCTTTACAGAGTTCTGGGATTGCTCAAGTCTCACGCTTGAACAGCAAGCACTTTACCACTGAGTCATCTCCCAACCCACTCTGAAGATATTGACTGGACACGAGGTTAAGTGTCCCGAGACACTTTTCAGCTCTCAGTCTGTGACACTTCGGGCAGCCACAATGACTCTAAGCCATTCTTCTCATCTGCCCAAGGCGGCATCAGTGAGAGAGTAAGATGGGACTTCAAAGATGAGAACACTTGTAGGTTATGGGCTACACATACTTTATTGTGAACTGCAGACTTAGACCTGCTGGACCCCACTATGGGATAACAGGAACCATACATATATGGTAAAAACTGCCCAATACCTGATGTTTGCTCTCAGGTAGCATGTGGTCCAGTCCATTGTTCTCAGCCTGGGTGATCTGTTAGAATCCACAGTCCGGGAAGCTAAAAGATGACTCAGCTGTCAAAGTGCCTGATGCATATCAGGACCTGAATTCTGACCTGTAGCACCTACATAAAAGCTGGGCATGGAAGCACACTTGTAAACCCTGGGCTGAGGAGGAGGCTGGGAAAGGAAGATCCCTGGAGCTCATTGGCTACTAGCCTAACTGAATCTGTGAACTCCAGGTTCAGTGAGAGACCTTGTTTCAAAAAAGAAATAAATGAAAAATAAGGTGGGGAGTGGCTGAGGAAGATAGCCAATATCAACCTTTGACCTCCACACACACACTAATACTCACCGACACATGGACACACAAACACACACACACATGCACACACACCCATACTAAGACACACACACACACACACACACACACGCACACGCACACACACAAATCCATAACATGGGAAGGCTCTGAAAACCCCCATGTCTGGGCCCAACTCCTGAGATTCACAGTCAGTAGGTCTGGAACGGAGCTTAGAAGCCCTTGGCTTTCAAAAGCCCCTCAGGCAATTCTAATGTGCTGTCAGAGCTGAGGGCCACCCATCCAGGGGAGAAATTGGACACACATCAAAAGACAAGATGGGGCATTTCACAATGGATGCACACACAATGATAACAGCTAACACTGAACTAAATCACTGTGTGTGTGCCCAGTGCTTTGCCAACCCTAGGTTTGTTCTTCCCCAAAGCCCAGTAAGGCAGGGCCCATGACGCCCATTTTACAGAGGAATAAATGAGACTCCAGAGATCAAGTAACTTACTCAAGTAAAGATTTCCCCCAACCCAAGACAGGAATTCACTGTGTAACAGCCTTCCTCATCCTAAAACTCACTCTGTAGACCAGGCTGGCCTCGAACTCACAGAGATCTACCTGTCTCTGCCTTCCAAGTGCTGGCAATAAAGGCATGCACTACCACGAACCAAGTTGGAAAAACTTTTTAAGGTGTCATTTTTTCTGAACTTGCAAAGAGGATTGCATTTTGCTCTGGAGAGGGAAGAATGGGAGGATCGGCCATTGGTCAGAATCTGCTGCCCAGGAAGCTTTTAAAATCATGGAGGAGCAGGTGAGGGGAGCAGACAGCATGGCTCAGCTACCTGGGACGCTGAAACCCCAAGGAGGCTGGTGGGAGCTAGGTCACAGAGGCCTGTGGCGGCCAAATGATGGGAAGAGAACATTTTAAGACAAAGAAAAGGTAGAACTACTTTACACAGCAGGTAGCAATTATGTGCCCCTTGTTATTATCCCCAGAGGTGGCAGGATGGAAATAGAATGTCAAGACAGAATCTGAGAAAGTAGATGCAGAAGTCTGGAGGGAAGAAGTGGAGACTTCATCCCTAACTTTTCCTGAGACCAGTGAAGTAGAGTCTTCGCCATACTCAAGACTCCACAAAGTGAAGTGGGAAGGACTTTGAATGGACTCAGAGGCCAGATTCCCGGCATTGCTCTCACTCAGCCTGGACTTCATCATCAGAGAAGGGAGGGCAGGGATAGCCACATCCAAGTCATCTTTCCAGCTCAGTGCTGATCAGCCAGTGTTTCAGAGGGAAGCCTGGAGGGGAGAGGACAGCAGTCCCCAGGCTCCACAGCCTCCAGCTCAGCAGCTCTGCACTCCCTGCTTTACACACCGGCTGTCAGGGAGGTTTCCTTTGACCCAGATGCCCAGACAGCTCTGACTTCTAGCTCCCTCACAATGGCCTTAATTCCCACAATTGCCCAAATGATGGGGAACCCCACAAGGACTCCAGCCTTGAAAACACCGGGCACTGGAAGTGAAGGCTGCACCTGGACACAGGAACAGGATACAGTCTGAGCAGGCGCATCTGTGGGAGCCTCGGACCTGCTGCTGTCAGCACTCCTCATTGCCAGCTGCACCACAGGCAGGGTATCACTGGATGTGGGAGCCTAAAATGCCAAGAAGGTCTTCATTGAGAACACAAACTCCCCACCCAATGTGGGACGTCAAAGTCCACTTTCTGCCCTCTTTACCAGACAACAGGAAGCTCCCTAAGGGTTTCTCCACTTCACTGGTTCCTCTGAAGAGACTGAGGCATGAGTACCAGCCATGCTTCTGGGCCCTCTCTGCATGGTGACTTCTCTGATATTGCCAGTAATTCAATGAAGTACGTTATTATTCTGTCCCTATTCTCATACGACTACCAAGAAGGACAAAAAGGGAAACCCAAGTATAGTCACATTGTTAGAGCTAGAAGCTATGGACCTACGGGGTCAGCCTCCACTCCACCTTCTAGGCCCTCACACACAGCAAGGGTGGGTAGAGAATCCAGGAGAATCAAAGATCTGTGTGTGTGTGTGTGTGTGTGTGTGTGTGTCTGTCTGTCTGTCTGTCTGTCTGTCTGTCTCTGTCGCTCTCTCTCTGCCTCTGTCTCTGTTTCTCTCTCACGCACGCTCGCGTGTGCTTTTTAAGATGTAGAGGAAAACTCTAATAAATATACTAAAAGATAAAAAGGTATTGCATTCATAAAATAGCAACTGGATGTTATAAAAAGGGAAAAGTTAGAACACAATAAAGGCTCTAGAACTGGAAGCAAAATGCAAAATACAAACTAAAATTCATAACAAATATTATAAAAATAGTGTCAAAATATCTGGAAAGTAGATCAAAATTATGAAGACAGAAAAAATAAGAAAGGGGAAAAAAGAGAACACATGGCTTAAATGATTTGGTAGGGGCTGGGCACGGTGAAACACAATTGTCCTGTCAGCACTTGAGAGGCTGAAGCAAGTGAGTTCAAGGCTAGCCTACTCTGTATATGAATGAGTCCTGGGCTACATGGCAAGAGCCTCTATCAAAAATTTGCAAGCAATTATCTCAATTATTTACTCATTTTGCTCTTCAGACATTTTGCCATGTGACCTTGCAGCTCCTCCCGCTAAAGCAGCCCTTCATTTCCTGCCTTCGTATGTGTTTTGGATCAAGGGAAGTCGGAAGGCATACTGTGACAGGGGTTTCCAGTTCATGTGTGACTGGCCTTCCTCACTGGCTGTCCTGCCATCTCCACGGTCAACCACTGATCCAAGAGATCATCAATCACATTTTAAGTTATCACAGTTTAGATTGGTTTGTTATGCAGCATAATCGCAAGCATGGTTACCTCTTCCAAGTGTCTGTCTAGGAACTGGAGCTCCTTTATAATGGAAAAATAGAAAAAAGGGAATTGAAGATGAGGAAGAACAGGAGGAGAAAGAGGAAAAGGAGGAGGAGGAGGAGCTTGAGGAAGATGAGCAGGAAGAGAAGTAAGATGATGGGGGGAGGAGGAGAAGACGGAGGAGTTACCATTTCAATTTCCCAGCACTAAAAGAACTTCAAGCTAAAGAACCCCTTAAGATCTAAGAATAAGAAATAGATCCAGTAGATCCAGTCTAAGACATATTGATAAATTTGGCAATGTGTGGACAGAGAGAAGATAATGAAAGTTCCCAGAAAGGAAAAGACACACACACACACACACACACACACACACACACACACACACACACAGGTTTCAGGAAAAAACATGTTTAAGTGGATACTAAAGGACAGTGGAGTTGGGCCTCTTAACATGGGGGAGGGAGTTATTTTCCCTATAAAATTCATACTCAAACTCCCACATGTGCACATAAAGACTTGAAAAAACATAAATCTTTTTTTAAAAGTTTTGTCCTGAGAGCAAGGGTGGAATAGGAAGAGTGGGAAAATAGTATTGTTTTTCTTTGTATTACAAGATGGATGGATGGATGGATGAATGGATGGATGATGGATGGATGGATGGATGGATGGATGATGGATGGGAGCATGAATGAGAGCATGGATGGATAGATGGATGATGGTTATAGTTATTCCTCACCTGTACAACGTTCTGATAAGATGGCATTCCCAGTTTTTATATTTGCCCAACATGTAACCCACGGCCTGTTCAATCCCCTACAGGAGCAGAGAGAAAATCAGTGAGGCAAGCTCTTAATTGCTTAATCCAAAGAGACCAATGAAGTCACGTTTCCCAACCAACATGGAAAGGAAGCTTAAGTGAGCTGCAGTTCTATGTTTATTGCACTGTTCTATGTTTGACTAAAAACAATACATCATGACTGTGTTAAATGACCATGGTTAGAAATAGAGTGGGCAACATAAAAATCTTCACCCACCACATCACAAAGTTGACAAATATCATCTAAAATTGATAAATCAAAGCCAGCACTGTGTGCATATTAGCCAGAGATAGGAATACAAACGGGGGGGAAGCATCTCAAGTGTGTGGTCCTAGGTTGGGGACATGGCACAGTGGATGAATTCCTTGCCACATAGTGTGAGGACCTGACTTTGGATCCCCATAACCCGCATAAAGTCAGATACTGTTCCTATGACAAGATGGTAAGTGGGGTCCATACATCTGCTGTCACACACACACACACACCACACACACACACACACACACACACACACACACCACACCACACCACACACACACACACACACACACAGGGTTGTCCGGCAGCTGGCTAGATGGCTTAGCAGTTAGGAGCACTTCCTGCTCTTGCAGAAGACCTGGGTTCAGTTCCCAGGGTCCACATAGCAGCTCATATTCTGACCTCCACAGGCTCTGGCATGCATGTGGTGGACACATATACACAACATGTTTTAAATAGATAAATAAATCTTTTTAAAGTGTTGTTCTGAGAATAAAATCAGAAATAGGAAAGTTGAGGAAATAGTATGATCTTTTCCTTTTTGTTATAAGATCTCTGAAATTTAATCTTTCTTGTTTTGTATATATCTTATCTGGACAATTTTTAAGACAAATAGAATTAATGATTTTAAAAGCCTTCCACATTTGTTAATTATTAAGGAGTGTTCCGCTATGACCTTCTAAAGTCTTTGAATTAGTCCAAGCTTCCAAGGAAAAGAGTGTGTGTCATGGTTGAGGTTTATCTGACTACAGATCCTGGGTGGCTCTGAGCAAAGGGGTCCTTGTGAGATCTTGGGCTCCAAGCAGCAGCCCAGTGCATCCAGAATGGGCAAAGCTCCCAGGTCCCGAGTGACTCTACCCCCGAGGTATCTACCTCTCTGGGGGCTCTGAAAAAGAACATGACCTGTCCCGCCCCCACAGCTTTCTGGCAGTTGCCGTGGGCATCAGTCCTAATGAGAAGTGACAAGCACAGTTGCTGGGGGGACATCCAGCTTAGCGCACAAGCTGCCCAGTGTGGCTGAAGGGTTTCTCAAGCTGTCAAGAGGGCCCCTGAGCACTCACATGCCACAGCCAATCCGGTCTTCAACATTAGCTTTGCATTAGCATGGATGAAGGCCAACCTGGGGCCTTGGCAAAAGGAGACTTCAAGGGAACAGAAAGAAGGAGCCAGCAGTCAGAGAGGCCCCCAGAGCCCTTCACTGAGCCTGGACACAGATGCCTCTCTGACACCCTCCACTGGACCCTCCCTCACACATGAGAGAGGGCAAGGAAACACCTAGAATCAAAGGGTCTCACTATGAAATAAAGTCTGTTGGTTATAAAGACTTTCAAAGACAAAGACAAAATCAGCATAGCTGTCAGCCCATGGCTCCCTCCCAAATGCCCCATATCTTTAAATCTGGAACTTCCTCTTTGAGCCTCTGTCTGGAATGGTCTTCCTCCATCTCCGAAGGTAAATCCTCTTGCTTCCTTTTGCCTCTGGTTCTAGCTCTGCTGTCTTTTCTTGGTTGTTGAAATTGGAACACTTCTGGACAATAAAGGCACCAACATCACTGCCTGATAAAGACACAAGAGAACCGAAGGAAGGCTTGCATAAACTCAAAGGTCCCTCAGCCACACCACTGTTCCCTTTTAGGATTATTATCTGTATGCTTCCTGCAGCAGAACAATAGACATTCCTCTGCTGGCTTGTTCCTTAGCTGCTGGACCACTTCTCATCAAGTGCTCAGTCTCTGTGTCAGGCATGAGGATTAAGGATGGTTTCGTAGAGACCAAATGTTCTGAGAGGCTCAGTAGAACAAGAGACCTGGGTTCAAACTGAATACTGTTACTAGATGTTGTTGAGCACTGCACTAGACCCTCTCTGTCTTGAACATTATGTTTCTTGATCTTCAAAAGAAGGCATTGAGCTTGATGTGATGGCACTCCTGAGGCTCTTCTTGCTGTAGCAGTCTTGGATGCCAGGCTTCCCCCCCAAAACCCATTTCCACAGCCTCCAAGATGAGGATACACCCAAAGATCACCAGGCACTGCCTGAGCCCACATAACCTGAGCAATTCCAGAACACTATCCAGTCCCACAGATGGGAGTCCTTCAAGGACACCAGTTCAGTAGACCATCTTCACCCACTGGCTCATTGGGATCCTCTCTCCTGTAGAAATTCTCCCAGCAGTGTCTTTAGCAGGCGGCAGGAGATGCATTCCTCATGGAGCACCCGGCACCGGATGGATGGTATAATCATAAATCCACAAACGGCAATGAGATAAAATTATCATTATATGAAGTTAAATTATTAATTAGCACCTCCAAAAAAAGACCAGCACCACCTGGTCTTGGATCTTGGAAGCTGTCTTTCTGACAGCAACAGAAAGATTCAAATAACTTATCAGTACTTTACAGCTAGGCGTGGTTCTCTGTGACCATGCGTCCCAGAAGCCTGAGCACAGGGCTCCAGCCAGGCAGCCTGCCCTAACTACCCTCTGACAGTAGTAGTTTTCACAATTGTTCAGAATTGTTGTGTGGTTTCTATTAGGGAGACATGAGCAAGTGTCCACTCAACCCAGATAGGACATCAAAAAGAAAATAATGATTTCATCGAAGTTCAACTTGGCCAGTCAATAAGTCTCTTAGGATTATTTTCAGGAGCATGGGAAAATCACAGTCATCTACATCACCAAAAAACCCACTCCAACATGGGTGATGGCTCATGAAAACTGCAACCTTGACACTGTCAACATGACAGCCCAACAGGTCTTGTCTCCCTAGCAGTCCTTATGGCTTGTGTAACTCTGTGAATCTTGTAAGTTTCAAAGTCTTCTTGAGACTTGTGAGTTGTCTACTTCCTGCATCTTAAGGAGCCTGGCTCCAGGATGGACTATTTCAACACAGAGGAAGGCACTTCATAACAAGAAAAAAGAAGAGAAATTCGCATGGCCTGTTTCTATAATTGGAGACACTTAGACACGGCACAAGATAAAAAAGGAACTGATCAGAATACACTGAGAAGTTTATATACTGGTCTGGGAGAGGGTAAGCCCCCAAACTGCCTGAATGCCCTGAAACTAAAAACAGTCCTCTGTCATGTGCAGGATTCTTGCCAGA
Organism: Mesocricetus auratus; assembly: GCF_017639785.1. Taxonomy (NCBI): domain Eukaryota; kingdom Metazoa; phylum Chordata; class Mammalia; order Rodentia; family Cricetidae; genus Mesocricetus; species Mesocricetus auratus. The sequence goes on from NW_024429191.1 coordinate 60,673,628, forward strand.
TACCAGAATCATAGAGGAAAAGACCACCATTGACTACGCAGAGGAGAAAGATGTGTGGCAGGAGAGATGAGCAAGTCTGCTGTTTCTACCTTGCCTAACTCCATCTCTGACAACAAACATGATCCTTTATCGTCACCATTGTACACACTCTCATAGCCAACCATAAGCCCCACTTCCTCCTCCATATGAGAAGGCAAGAAGCTTTGGAGCACATCTTCCTTACCAAGGCATCCATCCCTGCTATGGGATATTGGTGAATGGTGAGCTGATGGAAAACCCCAGTAAGATGGAGCCGACTCCCTGCCTCTTCCTGAGAGGTTCTTTACTCATCCAGTTGTTCACTCACTCCACAGGTGTCTACCTAGCACCTACTAGAAGCTTCCTCAGTGCTGGTTCTTAAGATTCCAATTGAGAAAAGTACAGCCTAGCACCTGTCATTCAAAATCTCACAAAAGGCTGAAGAGATGACTCAGTAGCTACTTCTCTTACAGAGGACTTGAGTTCAGTTCCCAACACCCCTACTTATGGTTCCTAACCATCTGTAACTCTAGCTCCAGGGGATCCAACACCTCCAGTTTCTGAGGATACCTGGACTCACATTCATAATCAAACATAAAGACACTCAGTACACATGATTTAAAATAGTAAAAATCAAAAAAAATTAGGTTCACAAGGTAAGTCAGACATTTTGGCACATGCCTCTCATCCCCAGCACTCAGGAGGTAGAGGCAGGGATATCAGGAGTTCAAGGACAACCTCAGATAAATAGTGACTTAGAGACTATTCTGGATTCTGTGAGACTCTGTCTCAAAAAAAAAGTCTTGCAAGATAGGGTTGGGGAAATAGCTTAGTCAGTGGAAGGCATGCAAGCCAAAGGACTGAGTTCAATTCCCCACGCCCATGTAAATAGCCAGGCTCAGTAGTCTCACCTGTAATACCAGCACAAAGGTGAAAGTAGGAGGTTCCTTGGACTTGCTAGCCAACCAGTAGAGCGGAACTGGAGAGCTCCATATACGTTCAGAGACCTGGAAAGGTAGAGAATGATTGAGGAAGATAGCTGATGTCATACATGCATACACACACACACATGTAGGAACAGGTACACACATATATACAAACACACACATACAAAAACGTGCATGTACCCCTTCCCTCCTAAACAAAAGCTCTCCAGAGCTCTTGTTAGTATATGTTAGTGGCTTTTCTTCTGCTTTGATAAAGCACCATGACCAAGGGGATTTACAGAAAAGAGTTTATTTGGTTTGTAGTTCCAGAGGACTGGACAGTAAGGCTGAAGGCGTGGTAGCTGAAGCTGTGACTGAGAGGTCACACTGGGAATGGCATGAGGCTTTGAAACCTCAAAGCCTTCCCCTAGTGACTTACTTCCTCTAGCAAGGCCACACCTCCTAATGTGCCAAACCAGAGCCACCAACTAAGAACCAAGTATTCAAATACCTGAGGCAATGGGGGGCATTTTCACTCAAACCACCACAACTTAGTGGTGCATTCCTGGAATCTCATCACTCAAGAGGCCAGATTGGCCTACATAGGGAGACCCTAAGGAAGCAGCAGGGCACTAACCACCTTTCAGCATCACAGGAGGTTCAGAGACCCACCCTAGGTGACTGTGCTGGATAGTAGCAGATCAGGATCCAGCCTTGATCTACCTTGTGTTGTCTGGCTCCAGATACCTGTACTTGGCCTCCAGAGGGACTGTGTGTATGGATTCCCATGCTGATTTATAGAGGCCAGGTACTCAACACTGGGCCAGCTCTTCTATATATGCTGTTTGCAGGAGTCCTTGAGCTAAGTTTGTGGAGTCCCACTGAGGCACAGTCTGTTCCTTGGGGTTCACAGTAGCTGATGATTATGGATCCAATAGGATGTGGGGTTGAACAACACAGATGGAGGTGCAGGCAGGGATAATGTTGTCCCACACTTGTTCCCTATGAGTGCCCCCTACAGCCCGTACTCCGTACTCCTCCCAGTCACAATGTCCACACTGGCTCTAGATGAGACCTGAATAATTCCTAGCCAGTGCATGACCCAACCCCAAGGTGGCTTTCTGGTAGCCAAATCAGAGCCATGGGTAGAGGCCATGGCAGCTGGACCTGGGAGGGGTTGTCATGGCTTTGAAAGCAATGAACATCCAGGAAGAGAAAAGTAAACAAGACTCCATGAATTATTCATCAGGGCAGCTGCTGATGCAGCCTGGGGGTGATGATGGTGTGACAATGTGACAAGCCTGATCATCACCATTCAAGCTTGGTGTTTCCAATGTGGCCAAGGGGCGAGTGGCAAGGGCCAAAGGGTAGGTCTGCTGAAGTGCACACTCCAGGTCACATTTACCCGGAGAAAGCTGAGCTGAGCTTACAAACATCAAAGTGGTGTGCTTCAAGAATACCATATAGCCTCACCAAACCTCAGGGCTCTCATCCAGAAAAAAGACCAGCACTGGGTCCACTAAAGCCCTGATGCTCCTGATGGCTGAGATAACTATGTCACTTCAGCCTAAATACCCCAATCCCACAGTTCTTGAGTCCTGAACACATGTAAAGGGCAAAGTCACCTTCATCCTTGGATCATGTAGCTCTCTGGCCACCCAATGTCCTCTGTCTCTCTCTACTGTCTTTGCTTATGACTATAATTCACAGATCTCTCAAGAGAGGAAATACCGTGAGTCCTACGTCTATCATGGAGGAAGCCAAACAAGCTGCAGGTCCTCCAGTGTGCCATGGCCCCTACTATATGTCCAGGTCAAACAATGGGTACAAGCAGCCAATAGAAATGCACACTTCTCCACTGACTGGATCAGCTGCTTTCTGTCTCTGAGCCTTGAGGAGCTAGACAATAAGGTCTCACAGGTTCCTCTGAAGTCTGTGGCAAAATGACAGGTAGGAAAGAGAGGCCGGATGACTGCTACCTGTAGGGAGAGCTCCTGTGGTTGGATGTGTGAGGGCTGGTATTTTTCTGTAATCAAGAGTAGGGGGTCAGGCTTTCATTCTTAAGTTTCCAGCCCTTGAGTTTTTTTAAAGAGTAAAACAGCAGCCACCAGTGGTGGAAGCTTCCCAGCCCCCCTCTGCCATGGTGATGCTGGGAGCCTCGCAAGGCAGGGTGGTTAACGCAGTTATGACTCCCAGTGTGAGCATGCAGCAACCACAGGGACTCGGAGAAGCTGGGTGCCTAGGCCGAGGCCACAGAGCCAACAGCAAACAGAGCCCAATTCAGAATCCTAGACCAGACCCGTGTTCTCCGTTATCCATCCTGTATCAGGACCGCCCACCTTGTCATCGACCCATGCTGGGTCAGAGTCCTCCAGCCTGCTCTAAGCACAGCTCACAGAGGCAGGGAGGCTACACAGGGTCTCACAGGGTCTCTTCTTCATGTATCATGTTCTCAAGCCCGCATAACTCTGTGTGGCCATATGGGCCTGGCGTCTGAGAGCCACCACTCAGTTCACAGACATTCAGAACAGATGAAGGTAGGAAAGAGAAGCCTGGGCAAGGAGAAGGGTCAAGAAATGGGGACACGAGAGGGAAAAAAGTCAATTCTGAGCAGAAGCCTACAGCAGCTGCCTAAGTGTTCTGTAATGAATAAGTGATGGCAGCCACCACCAATCTTTCCACGGGGCTGCTTAGCCAGGGCAGAAGGGGCACTAAGTGAAGAGGTTTACCACAGACCCTGCCTCTTCTGGTCTCTCACACACAGCCCCTCATACATTCTTAATATGCCTGGAGTGGCAGGCTGACCTGAAGGACATAGGGTGTGCCAGAGCTGGAGTACTGAGGTACTGGGTTCCCAGCAGCGCTGATTCTGGGGCAGAGTCCTGAGAGTATATGTCATAAGCACCCCTACCTGGGCATGGTGAGACTGCGACACAGCAGCCTGGTTCCTGACTTCTTGTTCATCCTCTTAGAAGTGCTCTCAGGGCCCTGGGGCCTAAGTTTACCTCCCAGAGTTAGGAAAGCTGCAATCCTGTTGGCTTTTCAGTTTCAGGGGCTGACAAGTGTGCCCCAAGAACCAAGAGGGTGAAGTTTCAAGTCCCCATGGACCAACTGCATCTTCCAGGGAACAAGCACGGAGAAGAGTCCTGAGCTCTTTCCAAAGCCTCCCATCCCCCAGGCCACTTCTCAGCATGCAAGGCTCTACAGAAAGGAAGGTTCTGCCTTCAGAAGCAGGAAAGGACTCCAGGGACCTAAACCATACTAAGCTGTGTGTAGCTGACCAGCATTGTAACTTTCAGGGTGGCCTGTACTCCAGTCTTCCTCATTGACTACTTTTCCTGTTGCTGCCACAAAATACATAAGGAAAGAGGCTGAAGGAGGAGTGTGTTTGGACTCACAGCAGGATGGGCCAGCTCACCGTAGGTGGGGAGGCACAGGGGTAGGGCATGACTAGGTTACACTGTCCACTATCTGGAAGCAGAAAGGTGAACGTTGGCTCTGAGCTTGCCCCCCTTTTTTATTTGGTCTGGGTCCCCAGTCCCTGGAATGCTACTGCCCACATTCATGGTGGGTCTTACCTTCTCGGTTAGACTTTTTTGGAAGCTCCCCCCAAAGACACACTCAGATGTGTTCTTACAAGGTCATTCTCCGTAAGTCGAGTTGTCAGTGGAGATAAACTAGTATAGGTCCCAGCTACTTTTAGAGCTAAAACACCAGTGGGTTGTTCTCATGGCCACCTTTAAAGAATGAAGTCCCAGAACACCTGACTCTAGGCTACCTGAACCCAAAACTCCCATAGAGACAGGAGGGGGCTGCTGCTGGACCTGAGCCACCAACTCCCACAGAGACAGGAGGGGACTATTGCTGGATTCCCAGCTCTCTGTCTGTAAGCAGAGATTCATGATGTCTGATGCCCCTGCAGTGCTTGAGTCCAGGGCCAGAAACAGATTGATAGATACTCAAAAGAGCAAAAGACAGAATTATCATGTTGTCCAGAAGGTCCTGGGCACACACAAGAAGGAACTGAAAGCAGGGACTCCCACAGGCATGTATGCAGTCACAGTTATACAGTATGACTCCAGCAGCCAGCCATTGAAGCCACTCAGGTGTCCATTGGTGACTGAGCAACAACGAATTGAGGAAGTGGTCATGGGTGTGTCCTTGCCTTGAAAAGGTAATGCATCATACATGCATGAAACTCAAAGACCTTGTGCTAAGTGAAATAAGCAAGCCACACAAGGCCAGTGCACCCTGATTTCAGCGATGTGGGGTAACTAGAGTGACCAGGAACAAGAGAAAGCAGACCTGAGGTTGCCAGAGTCTGGAGACACAGAGATTTGGAGACATGTTATTGAGTATAGAGTTCCAGTAGCTAGCCCAGGCTGACACCAAACTCACGATCCTCCTGCCTCGGCCTCCTGAGTGCTGTGGTTATAGCTGTGCATCACTATAACTGGCTTACACGATTTTTACATTTTAGTGTACAATAAAACTTACTATCTTAATCATTTTAAGTGTTGGCTTTAGTAAAGTTAAATATAATCACATAGCCATGCAAACAATCTCAGAAATCTTTAATCTTACAGAACTGAAACTCTGGCTAAATGTGGTGGTACATGCCTGTGACCCCAGCACTTAGGATGCTGAGGCAGAAAGATTTCAGGGCTGTGTATTGAGACAAGAAGAAGAAGAAGAAGAAGAAGAAGAAGAAGAAGAAGAAGAAGAAGAAGAAGAAGAAGAAGAAGAAGAAGAAGAAGAAGAAGAAGAAGAAGAAGACTGCGTATGGCCAGGAGTTAGGAGCAGGAATTTGTTGAAACGTGTATGCCCTGCACATTCCTTAAGAAAAGGGAAAACAGAAAGGCTGGAAAGATTGCTCAGTGGTTAAGAGTATTCGCTGCTCTTGCATAGGACCTGAGTTTAGTTCCCAGCACATACGTCAGGCAGCTTACAACTGCCTCTAATTCAAGCTTCAGCATATGTGACGCCCTCTTCTGACCTCTTCAGGTGCCTGCACTTACATTCTTAAAAATAAAAATTAGCTAATTATAATAAAAAGAAGAAAAGACAAAAGGCATGAAGGATATCAGTTGTCCATAGAACACCATTATGCTGATTAGTAAACAGCACTCCCCCATGCCCTGGCCTCTGCATCAGCTCCTGTCTCTAGATTCCAACCTTGCCTGAGTTCCTGTCCTGACTTCCTTTAGTGAGGAACAGTGATACAAAAGCATAAGCCAAAGAACCCTTCCCTCCCCAACTGTTTTCAGCCATAGTGTTTCCTCAAACAATAACTAGTAGGACAGTAAATGGTACCAGAACAGTGGGGTATTGCTGTGACAGACCTGACCATGTAGTTTGGGGGGGTAGATTGTGGAATGACTTCAGAACTTTAGGCTAGAAAAGCCATTATGTGTTCAAAGCTTGGGGAAGTGTTGTATGGGAGCTTGGAAGATTGGAGTGTTAGAGAAATGCAGACAATGGAGGCCTGGCTTGTGAAATTCCAGAGGAAAGTTAGAGTCACTAGATTCTATTGGGGCTGTTGCATGTTTTGAGTTAAGAATCTATGGTTCTGGGCAGCTGGGGCTGAAGAATCGGCTGTGATTAACAAGAGACCAAAACCACTAATTTAAAATTTTTGCTTTCCTATGACATTTGGTGCTGGTCAGCTAGAGCTAAGAAGTTAGTAATGATTAAAAAGAGAGCAGCATCACCACTGAGATGAAGTCCTTTGTAAAGTGCTTGTTCTAGAGGTGCTGGCAGTCGGACTTTGTAGTATAAGAGTCACCTAGATGATACTGGTTTTGAAGTCATGAAGGGGTCATGGAGAGCAGTTGATGCCTGACACTGTGAGAGACCAGGATAGGCCATTGGAGACCAGGGTAGGCCATTGGAGAAGTTCAGCCTCAGTAGCAGTTGAAGCCCCAGAACTGAACATGTCATGGAGAGAAGTTGAGGCTTGGCACAATGAAGAGAGCCTAGGAGAGGCTATTGGTGAAACTGCAGCCCAGGTGCAGCAGAGACCCCAACACTTGGGAGATGCCAGTACCATGGGATGGCCACCAAGAACAGCAGCAGCATGGAGAGGAGCCAGCCTAAGCCTAGAAGACACGCTGTGTGTGTTACAGAGGGTGGAGCCAGAGAAGTGACCTAAGCCCTTTGGAGAAGTCCAGAAGATGAGTGGATCCCAGACATTGGACAATGAGTTATTTACACCATTGGAGTTTGCTTTTTCTTTGATTTTTGACTGTGCCCTTGCTCTTCCCTCTTGAAGAAAGAAAGTATTTAACTTACTTTTTTATTTTATTTTACAGGAGCCCACAGTTGAACGACTTTGGACTTTTAAAAAGATTTGGGGATTTTACAAAGACTTTGGGTTTAAAAGAAACTGAATTTTTAAAGACTGTGGCACTTTTAAAATTTGAAATATTTATATTCTAATGTTGATATTCATATGTGATCTTGGGATATCACATATGAACAATAAAGGAAGGGTTGTGGCTTAACAGTGGTATGTTTGTGTGTCAAATTAATAAGGGGTCTGTTGTAAGGGTAGTTTTATGTTAATTTGACACAAGTTAGAGTCATCTGAGGGAAACACAATGAGAAAATGCCTCCTTACGATTGGCTGCAATGCATTTTCTTAATTGGTGATTGTGGAGGGAGCAACCAGCCCATTGAGGATGGTACCATCACTGAAATAGTTGTCCTGGGTTCTATAAGAAAACAGGCTGAGAAACAGTAAGCAGCACTCTCCATGGCCTCTGCATCAGCTCCTGCCTCCAGGTTCCAGCCCTGCTTGAATTCATGTCCTGACTTTCTCCAGTGATGGAGTACAAAATGTAAATGTAAGCCAAACAAACCAATTCTTCCCCAACTCATTTTTGGCCATGGCATTTCACCATAGAAATAGTAACTTTAACTAGAACAACTATTGTGTCACTTTTTGTGGCCTAGAGCATTCAGGGAGAATAGCAAGCATTTGGTGTCAGCTATAGATACTAGGGTTTTGCAAAACCAGGGGCATTTCTCTTTATGACATGTGCACTGAGCAGCACTCAGACTCTTCTTAAGGGAGTATGGGCCCAGTCATGACTTCAAGGTAATCTCTTCTTCTATACATCCCAATTTCTCCCCACCGTCACAGCTGAAGGAGCTTCTTGGTCTCTTGGTTACATAGAGTCTCCTTGCATCCCCATATAACCTTCATCCATTAACCCATGAGCTCTTTGAGGGAGGATCTGTGTGTAGTTCACGTTGCCTCATTCTTAACCCTCAACCCATCCCAGCATCAACTTCAGTTTGATGCACAGGAGGGACCAGCACACATGTGAAAATAAACACAGGGACTGAGGATGCTGCCCAGTTGGTACATGCATGCATGGGGCCCTGGGTTCAGTCCTCAGTATCCCATAAACTGGGATGTCCATCTGAAGGCAAGAGGATAAGGAACTCAAGGTCATTATCAGCTACATAGTTAATTGGAGCCCAGCCTGGGCTATACCACACACACACACACACACACACACACACACACACACACACACACACACACACACTCCACACCACAAGAAAGTGAGAATCACTAGTCATCTCACTGTCTGTCTCTATTACCTATTCATATGAGATAAGGCCCAGAGGATCTGGACTGTGAAGCTGGACCACTTGGACCAAGGCCTCTGAAGTGCTCGCTGTGACCCAAACAGCAAACACTGACCAGGCACTTTCTGTACTGATCTTTTAAATCCTTCTCAGAGCCCTATAGAGTGACCATTGTCCATGTACCCATTTTGTAGATGGTGTAGTTTAAGCTCAGGCTTGCAAGGTCCATCAACTGGTGGGTGGCTGAGATAAATGCAGGTGGGACTGTTGCCCCCATGCCTTATATGTGGTTCCTGGTGGTGCTCCAGGCCTGGGCCACCTCTCTGCTCCTCCCCAGCTGGCAGCAAGCCAGGCATACTGGGTCCACTTAGCATGGTGTCCTGAGCAGGAGTCTCACTGCCTTTCTGAGTTAGCATTAGCATGCTATAGCTAGCTGGTTGGCAAAGCAGAGTGTGCAGCTGCTGCCTCTGCAGCTCTTTCAATTAGTTTGAGATTCCCTGACCTGCTGGAGAAGTAAATTTAACAACAAATAAGGAGCAACACCCTCTCTCCATACCTCCATACCTCTACTCCTTCTGGCATTCCAGTAAGTGCCTGTGACTTTGACGTGGATAGACCAAGGCCATCCCAAGACCCCAGGAACATCTGAGTTCCTTCAAAGTTAGTTATTCATGTCATTAGGAGTCCTTTGCCTTCTGACTGTCCTTGCACCACAAGGACAACTCCATGAGAGTAGACCTACTGTGTAAGGGGGTTGGTCCTCCAGGACCCCTAGGGATGTCAACAGGAAGCTGGAAGCAAGGGGATGGGGGTGAGCCTGGAGGTGGCTGTTCCCCTCTGCTCTAGGGGCAGCCACAGCTAAGGCTCTTAGTGAAATGGAGGCAATGCCACCTACCCAAACCTGGTACCCTGAACCTTGGCAAAGTCTAGAGCCATGTCCCTTCAGGGGACAGACCATAGGGCTTGTTCACTGCCACTAGCGATGGATGGAGTCTTTCAGGGATGGACAGCATTCGGAGCAGAAGGGCAGAGAAGATCCCATGCTGGCCCAGAGCTTGGTCGCACTTTCATGAAATCCTCAAAAAGCCGGAGCTGAGTTGTCCAGTACTTACTGTGTTCCCACAAAGTACCAAGCTAAGATTTCTGGGAACCTTCTAACCCTCACAACAACATAAAGCATTACTGTCAATATCTCTATAAAACTGAGGCACAGCAGGATTAAGCAATTTTTCCAAGGTCATTCAGTTGTGAATGACCTACTGGGGTTTTGAACCTAAGCCATGTAAGCAGTTTTCAGGTGCACAGACCTCACTTTCCCTGCTGTCCCTTAGTGACCGTGGAGCTAGACAATCAGCAAGGACTTCCACTTCCAATAGTGAGGAAGCAGGCCCGGGCATACAAGCCTCCCACAGCCAGAGCTGGGACTTGAACCCATGGCTAACTGTAAGATGCTCATAATTAAAACATAGCAAAGCTGTGCCTGTATTTCATACAAGGAAACTGAGGACTGTGAGTGACTGTCATTTGCCTACATCCATGTTCTTCAGTTGAGTGGCAGAGCTCGGACTAGAGCCCAAAGATCTTTCAAATCTAAGAAAGACACAAGTTTAGGGAAACGACTGTCATCCCATTGACAGATCAGGACTGGCTTTCTGAAAAGGACAGTGTCAAAGTTGGAATATCGAGTTGAGGTTCAGGTGCCAGAAATGAGATTGTCAAGAGCCAAGAGTGGGTGAAAGGCCCAGAGAAATACAGATGTTGGGTTTGAAGCCTTTGGCCAGCTCCATGATATCACACAGTCATTCCATCATCCCTTAGTTTCCTTTTCTGGAGAATGGGAGTTCCAATAGCACATGCCTCACAGGGGTCTAGGGAGGCTAATATAATTTACACAGAGTGTTTGCACACCTACTGCCTTCTGGTCCCAGCTAGACGCCTACTGGAGTGTCATGTATGGCACACGGATTCACAGAGGCCAGAATTATATGCTTCATTTTACCTGTGGCAGTGGTGTGATTAAAACTTCATCCTCAGTCTGGGAAACGTGGTAAATATATCAGGGCACGTGGATCCTGTAGCCAAGACTTCAGGTACTGAGATGTACTTAAGGGCTTTGGAAGGGTGTGTGCAGAGGTGAGGGGTGTCTGCCAATTCCCATCACTTCCAGCTCTAGCCTCACTCAGAGGGCTCCAGGCACCTGCTCCTCCACCCTCCTCTTCAACCTGACACTCCTCTCTTGCATACAGATGCCCCTCTGCCAGCCCTGGGGTGAGGAAATAAAAACCGAAATGCAATCTAATGAAGACCATGAGCAGCAGGTACACCGCCCACCAGGGGAGAGAGGATGGGCGTAATCAGATCACAGTGGAGGCAGATGTTCAGACCTGGGCACAGATGGCCCCACCTGCTTTGAAATCTGTATCCTAGCTGCAGTCCCTCGCTGTCTGCTTGAGAGGCAGGTGAGAGGTAAGGGGTACCACCAGCAAGGAGAACCTGGTCTGGTGAGGAAACTTCACTTTGGGGAAGCTGGCATCTCCATGATAGCACGCTACCCCATCTCTCAGGCCAGGCCCTGATGTGACCTCCAGAAGAGGCTGTCCAGGTGCATTGTGGATGCCAGCCAGTGATGGGGCATGCATGAGATACATAGCTCCTGGGCTGGAGCCCTGGGGATAACAGGAAAAGGAGAGCATGGACAGAATCAGGAAAGCTCAGCCATAGGACCCAGGAATGCTGTGTGGAAGGAGATCTTCAGCCTACCTGTCCACCTATGGGAACAGGGAAACAGAGGCTGCCTTCCAGCTCATGGCCTAACCTCAGCATGGCAGACTGGCCACCATGCCCAGGAAATTCCACCAGCCCTTTGTCAGCTGCCTGAGAGGGACCTGGCTGGAGAGGATCCACACCCTGCCCCATCATGCCAGATTCTGCTCGACATCCAGCACCACTCTGTTGCCTGAGGTTTGAAGGCAGGTGGCCCCAAGTTTCCTGCTCCTAGAGAGACTGTCTAATACCCCCAGAGTGTTAGCAAAGTTGAAGGTGAGTGAAACAGTGCAAAATCTGTACTGAGCACAGACTACATCAGAACTGGGAGGAGACCATGGCTCCTCCAGGAACAGGCAGAATGACTTGGAGGTGGTGACGTCCCCTGCTCTTCTCTTAGATGGAGGTGGTTAAGATGATGGTGATAATGAGGAGGATGAGGAGGAAATGGTAGAGGAAGAGGAAAAGATTGAAGAAGAGGATACACATCAACAGAACTTCTCTGGGGTACCTGCCCAGCACTCAGTGCTAGACTGAGCATTTGTGCAAATTGCATACACTATCTCACTTCATCCTTAGGATGGTCCATGAGGTGAGTATTACCTCATGGATGAGGAAATGGAGAGTCAAGAAGGTTAATAACTTGCTCACTGACATAGCGCTAGCAGGTGGTAGAGGCAGAAGTCACAAACTCCATATGATTAGCTTGACTCAAAGTCAGAAAACATACAGCCAAGCCAGGAAAGAGTAGGGAAGTCCTAGAGCCTGGCTGGTCCTTTTTCATAACTGGAATTGAAGTTTGGTGAGTGGGGGCATTGCCTTGCTGAGGTCACACGATAATTCGACCAAACCACAGCTGTCAGCCAGAACTTAAACCAGAGACCATGGCTTCCAGATGATACGAATATGACAAAGCCTCAGAAACCCACAGCACGAGGCTCAAAGGGAGACTGCAAGAGCAGTGTGTCTGGGCCCAACTGCTGGTTGCCACCTCTAAGGGAGCTGGAGAATCCCCCCAGAGAAGTCAAAAGCAGAAAGCTGGAATGTGGGGAGGAGAAAACAGAGTGGGGAGGACAAACTCCATTCCAGGCCGAGAAGAACCGCAAAATGGAGGGAGCCCATCCCTCTACAGGCACTGGGTCCTCGGGGACATCCAATGTTGCTTCCCCAGGTCCCACTTCAAAGCACAACTTTGAGATTGGGGGGTGTAATCCCATCACTACAAAACTCACCTTCCATGCACAAAACCCTGAGTTGAATCCCCAGTGCCACATAAACTGGGCATGGTGGCACACACCTGTAATTCCAGCACTCAGGCTGTAGAGACAGGGAAATCAAAAGTATCAGGTCATTCTTGGCTTCATAGTGAAGTCAAGGCCAGCCCGGAATACACAAGCTTATCTCAACAAATCAGAGCAAAGAAGAAAGGAACAAAACCTCTCCTACTCACTCACTGGGTTAACATATGTGAGATGTCCATCACAGTGCCTGGCAGATGGCAGATACTCAGAAGACATGCCTATTTCTTCCTTGTGCTTCTGTGTTGCCAAGGAATAGTATGTCCTCTGGAGGAAGGGCTGCCTTTGGCCTTTAGTGTATTGAACACCTACTAAAGGCAGAATATTGCACCTTGAAGCCCTTTCACACAGCTATCCTGAGCCCTCTCTGAGACCTTGATTTTATGCAGGACTGCAGTCTTACTCTGCTCCTTATGACCTGTTCCATCCTTCTATGGATGGAACTCTCATGGTCCACCTAAACGGTGTTTCCAGCCTCACCCATTTTACCTGTTAAGCATGGAGAGTCTTCCCAGGGTCCCCCGGGGTTTGAGGTCAACCCAGTTCAGGCCACACACAGACAATGTATACTCTGTAGCCATAAGGAGAGGATTCCAGTGACTCATGGGTCATCACAAGATGGGAGGTACCCCCCCAAGAGCTCTTAGAGAGCTCCCCTCCACCAGTGGTTTCTCCTGCTCAAGAGTCCCACTCCACTGGAAAGATGGTGACATGTGGATAAGCTGTCTTCCTGCCTGCTTTTCTCACCTGCTCCAGGCAGAATTAAGTGTAAGGCATTGTGCCGTGAGTGTGACATCGCATCTCTCCATCCTTGGAGCCTTCCTGTTAGCATTAAGAAAGAAGACAGGACAGTTTTACTTCAGCCCCCCAGCTCTTCCCCTTCCCAGCTGTGTGACTGAGAGCCAGTCACTTAACCTCTCTGAGTTTCAGTTCCCATAAAGTAAGATGACAGCAATTGCTAAGTGCCTCCCGGGGTTAGTGAAAGGATTAAATGAGATAATGCCACTAGAATGACCTGCATACTGCCTGACTCACAGGAGGAGCTCGATAAATGGAAGCTGTGATTATTACACTCAGGTCCCACCTCCAGATCAATTGCTCCAACTCTCTGCACTCCCTGTGTGATATCAGCTCTGGGCCCTGTGGGAAACAGAGCTAAGTAAAGTCCTCTCCCGGGCTAGGCTCCACCTCTGGTCATCTTGGAGGGTCAGACCAGCCACACATAGCTAGGGACAGCTGCTGGTTCCATTAGCAGCCAAAGAAAGGAGCAAAACCATGCCTTCCCCTAAGGGCAGGCTATTTTCCACTTAGCCCTCAGATGATGGACGCAGAGTAAATCATACGAAAAGGAAACGTTGAGGAGACAAGGAGTCGATGCTAAGGGGACCAGGGCTGCCTCTTGGCTCAGAGACTCCCTCTGATTCTTTGGCTGATTGGTCAATTTCCCCTTCCTGCCCCCAGGGAGAGATGATGTTATGGGTGGAGTGTGACCACTTCACCAGCCTTGCTGCAGCTCTGCTTCAGCTCAAGAGATTCCTTGAGCATCTAAGGATGGATTCCTTTCCTCTTGGCTCTTCTCCCTAGAGCTGAAGGCAGCACAGAAACATGACAGCTCCAAGGAGATGCAGATGGCCCAGAGCAGGGTAGAGGGATGCCCGGGTAGGTGTAGGGTGGGGTACAGTACAGAGTTAGGAAATGGAATGGGAGACAGGACCGCCTCCCTTCCTGAAAGAGTCTTTATCCCAGAGGAAGTAGCTTCCAAGCAGAAGTTCTGGCAGGCCATTCATTACAGAAGTGCAGAGTGGTGGTTAGCAGCCACAACCTGACCAGCAGTCATCTGAGCTCGCTCTCATTCTCCTCCCCAGAGACAAACAGCTCAGTCTTGTTCTCAGTGTGGCTGAGGCTGCTGAACAAGGCACAGGCTACAGGAGATCCGGAGGCAGGACATCAAGCCAGGGCACCCTGCCAGCACCATGGCCCATGAGGAAGCCCCATGTGCTGACTGTATGTTTCCTGTAGCTACACCCCAGAAGAAGGGTTCCGGTTCCACCGGAAAAGCTGGGCCAGGTAAGAGGTGCTGACCACAGAGTTCTGGAAGGTCCTCTAGAGAACTGAAGAAGCAGGAATATTGTCTAGAGGGCTGACAGGATGCTCACAGATCCAAGGCAACAAGTCAGAGCTTGGAGTCAGGGGACAGAGATGGGTAACCTGGGGTAGCAGATCATCCGTTCCTTCCAGCATGGACTTGGTGGTCCCCATTCCTTTGCTCACAAAGCAGTGTCTGGATGAATAAATGAGTGAATGGGTGAGTCTGTCTTAAAAGTAGAGGCTGAAAATGGAGGGGACATGGTGACTTCTTTTACAGGATCCCAAGAGTGCTTCCCATCAGATCCCTCTGTCCAAGCGTGCCTGGTGCTCCTTTGTACCAGGACAGTGGCTCTCTCCAGGTCTTCACTGTCCAGACACAGCGCACTGCTATCATCAAGAGAACACCGTTCTGGGAGTTCCCAACCCCTTGCCTCCCAACTCTCCTCCTGGTTGCCATAAGGTCATGAACAAGTCTACCCCAGGTTTTAGGATGCTTTCTTTGTAGGTGGTGGGGTCAGGCAAGGTCCTTGATGCCCCCACAGAAGGCGACTATCCTGTGTTTCTAGAAGATGCAAGCAGGTGTTGAACTGTTCCTGTCACATCTGTGTTCCCCTCTTTCTCTATACAGCCCCAGGGCTGAGGCAGAACCTGTGCTCCTATGCCTCCATCAGAGTCCCTCTTCCTGAACCAGAGTAGCACACAAGCTCATGGGTTCCAGTACTGGAATGGCTAGCAGGTGGGTCCAGTCCAGAGCCATCATTAGAAAATTTGGTTCAGAACCATGAGTATTTATTAATCAATTATCTATTGTGTAGAGACCACTATTTTTGACACAATGAGGACCAGGAAGGGGTCTGCCAGGAAAGTATTCAACACCCCCTCTCCTTTTGCTGTGAGGAGCTCCCCTCCCCCAACTAGGATACACCCCGCTCCCACACCCCCACACCCTGAGCCAGTAGCTGGGAGCTCTCCAAAACAGAGGGGGCTGGGCACACTGTCTGGGCAGCAGGCTGCTGCCACCAGCTGGGCTGCACTTTGCCAGGCAGATAGGTTGGAAGGGAAGACCATAGCTTTTCAACAAGTATGGGGATGAGCTATTAGAGGCTCCCTCCTGGGCTCCTTCTTGCTGGGCATTGCCTGAGCCCCACAGTCACCAGCATCCCTCCTCTTCTAATTATGCTTCTCCATGCATTCACTCCTCTCAGTCTGGAGCTGTTTTGCCACCGTGACTGCAGACTACCCTGGCCTCTCCAGTTAGGTGGGACCAATAACAACAGAGCTGAGGAGGTGTCAAAATGTCCATTTCCGAATAGAGGAGACCCTCTCCTCCCCCAAGATGCACTCTCTCCATTGCCAAATGCACTTTGCTAGCCAGGGGAAGAGGGAGCGAGGGCTGTCTCCTGCTTGGAGATGAAGCCCTCCTTCCTCTGTCTCCAAACTCCATTAAGCATTCTGGAAGAGATGGAAATGATTAGAGAGAGAGAGAGAGGAGAGCAAGGGAAAGAAGAGGGAAGGGGAGGAGAGAGGGTGAGCCAGCCCCATTGTGAACGAACACACACACACACACACACACACACACACACACACACACGACAGATCCCCTTATCTGATTAAGGATCCAAGGAAAGTCAAAAGCTTCAGGAAAATTAAAATGACCTAATGGGTTACCCAGTCAAGATCAGCAGGCAGATTACAAAGCTCGTGTCCAGTGGGGATTTCCTCTGCTCTAGTGAGTCCCCTGGCTCTGACCTTAAACCCAAGGGCAGAGAATCATCCAGGGTGGGGGAGCTCATGATAACCTAGACCTTATAGCAAGAGCCCTATGGTAGGCATCTGGTATTTGTGCCTATTTCTCTGCAAAGCCCAGAAGAATGAACAGAGACACACAGGCACTTTCGTTTACTCAGAAGCCTAGAAAGGTGAGTGTTTCTCCTACATAGGAGAAACATTCTTTGGTGTCTGGTTCTTGGCGCTTCCCAAAATACAAAAGCAGCTTCATCACTGCACATGACCCCATGAACAGCACACCCAAGAATGCTACAGCCTCAAATGACTGCCCACCCATATGTTAGGCCAGCACCTTCTCCCTCAAGGACTCAGTATTCTCTACTATAAAATGGGTGGAATGATCTAGACAGGCTTGGTCATGACAAGGTTGTAAGAAAGCCTGGGAACAAGACTGCATGGGGAGCTAGTCACATGAAGCACTTGCATCTAGCTGAGGACTCTGTCCCAGTGAGTCAGAAAAAGACAGGGTTGAAATGACTCACTCTGTGAGCCAGCCCAGGACTGGACTGACAGGGAGAAGAAAGTTTAAAAGCTAGACACCCACCTAAGATGGGAGTTCCACTCCAGCATGCCTACAGAACCATTTGTTAAGTATAGGACCATATTTGCAAACATCCCAGAATATGCATGTTAGAAAGATAACAAGTTTCCTGGCACTAAAAGGATATTACACACACAGTGTTAATGTACCCCCAACTTTTCACCCATGATTGGAATATTTTGCTTTTTTATTTATTTTGTTTTGGGAAGAGTTCATTTTGTATTATGTTGCAACCAGGCCGTAGTATTAACTTGACAACTCAGTCATGCCTATAAGGGCACTGCAGATTGTCTGAACACTCTGGTTTTGTGGAAGCTGGTTAACCCTGGGCAAGAACACAACTGCCCACTGCAGCTGCATAGTCCATTTCTGGGCTTTATGGGTGCTAGACATGAATCGCTCGGTCTACTTAAGGAGATGTTTGACTTCTGGCAAGTTTGTCCCTGGAATTGATGTAACCTAGCCCTGCGGGGAGGGGTGAGTATCATATTATCCCAAATCTTCATGCTTTCTCCCATGTCAGCTGTAAGATGTTCTTGGATGCTTCTCAGCCTCCTACTCCTAGGCTGTGAAAGGAAGGTGTTGTCAATGTCATGGTGAAGGTGATGAGAGGCATCCCTCAGGGTAGAGATCGGTGAAGGCATACATACTTCCTCCTTCAATGAGTATGTATCCCCTACAAGGAGACCATGTAAGTTCCTAGGACCCGCCAAGAACTGTGCCAGGCATTAGGATCAGCTTTTCTCTGGTGTCTTGCTCCTGAGCAATATGGCAAAGGAAAAAAATACACAAGAACAAAATGTCTCAGGGGCCTATGTTTAAGATGGCTTTATGCATGGATTTCTTTCTTTCTCTACCTATAAGCTCTCCTTGGAGGACCAGCTCCTTCAACAGGCTTCTGCCAGACATCTAGGAGGAATTCGTTACCCCACTTGCACAGGTCCTTCACATTCCATTCTTGTCTGCATCTGTTTCTAGAGCTTGTTTTTACCAGACATCCTGCTGTGACACATTTTAGTAACTCCAGTCCTAAGAACATCCCCGGGGATAGACAATTCTCTCTCCATTTTGTGACTGACATTCCAAGCTTAGCCAGCAAGGTAAGTAATTGGTCTAAGATATTGGATCTCACTCGGGTGCAGGTAACCCTGGAAGCCGGGCTTCAGTGGGTAGAACCTCCTTGCCAGGTGATGGCTTTCCCTGTCACTGGTGGTACTGTAGCCACAGCTTTTGTTCCTGACTCTCCTCAGGGGTCCCTTGTCCTGTAAACCCTTGACCATAATACACAGTATCCCTTCTTATCCATAGTTTTGCCTCCAGAAGTTTCACTATCCTTGATTAGTTAGAGCCTGAAAATATTAACTGGGGAATTCCAGAAAACAGCTGGCTAAACCCATCTGGCATGCAGCAGCCCTGAGTGAACTGAGAGCTGACAGGTCAAGGACGAATGGGCTCTGGATACAACAGGAGCGCTTACATTCTTGCATAGTGGACTTCAGGACTGTGGACAGAGCCAACAGCGCAAGCAATCCATATCCGCAGAAGGGAAGACAGAAGAGCGATCATTTCAGAGGATTAGGCATGGTGAGAGGCAGGCAGCGTGTAAGAGCCATAAGAAAGTTCAAAAGCCAAGTGCTGCCGAGAGGGCCTGGTCATTCTATCCCCTTCAGTTAATCTCTACAGGGAGCAAGTCACTTTTTGCTTGTTCGTTGTTTTTCGAGACGGAATTTGTTTGTGTAACAGTCCTGGCTGTCCTAGAACTCACTTTGTAGATCAGGCTGGCATGGAACTCACTGAAATCCACCTGCCTCTGCCTCCCAAGTTCTGGGATTAAAGATGTGCTGCACCACCACCACCACCCAGCTGCGAAGCAATATTTTAAAATCTAAATCAGATCAATAATTTCTTTGCTCCAACTTCTGGGTTCCTTCCCTTCATGCTCAGAACAGTAGTGAAACTTCCTTACTCCAGTCTTCAAGGTAACATGACCAGGCCCTTGTTAATTCTGGTCTCATCTACTCTGATTCCCTTCTTTCCCAGAAACACTGGCCTCCCTGATACTCCTTGAAGATGCCCAGTGCACTGTTACCTTGGGACCTTAACACCTGCTACTCTCATGCCTAAAACCCTCCATCCCATACACATGCCTCCCTCCTCCCACTCTTCACCTCGGTTCTAAACTTAAATCTTAACTTTCTCATGGATGACCCAAACAGTATGCCTCTCCCATAACAACCCCCCCAACATGCCTCTTTTCCATTACACTGACGGTTTTTGTGCCTGTTAATTGCCACTTGTTTGGATGCAGGCTCCATTAAACAAGGGCATCTTAGTTAGGGTTTCCAAAGCTGTAATGAAACACCATGATCAAAGGCAAGTAGGAGAGTAGAGGGTTGATGTGGAAGTCAGGGCAGGGACTCAAGCAGGCCTAGAATCTGGAGGCAGGAGCTGATGCAGACGTCATGGAGGAGTGCTGCTCACTGGTTTGCTCCCCAAGCCTTGCTCAGCCTGCTTTCTTATAGAAACCAGGATCACCAGCCCAGGGATAGCACCACCCACAATGGACTATGTCTCTACCCCATCAATCACTAATTAAGAAAACGCCTTACAGCCAGATCTTTCGGGGGCATTGTCTCAACTGAGGTTCCCTCCTTTGAGACAACCTTAGCTTGTGTCAAGTTGACATAAAACTAGTAAGCACAAAGGGCACTTTAATACTTTGTTTAAAGGTTTCCTCTCTAGTGCTAGTGCACTCATCATGCCCAGCACATGATAAGGACTTTGTTCCATTTGCTGAATGAATGAGTGAAGCTGAAGGGGAGAACCACCTCATTCCTGTGGAAACCAGTAACTGGGAGGTCCCTAGCAGCCTCTTCCGGACATGGCCTGACAGAATGGAGCAGACTACCCCAGCAAGGATGCTCATGAGGAGAGACAGTGGAACAGGGGAAGAGCATGTGGTACCTATAAAAGGAAGCAAGGTTGAACAGCACCCGTGTCAAGGATGCAGGAGATTTAAATATACTCTTGTCAAGAAAGTGAATTGGGGCTGGGGAGATGGTCCAGTGGTTAAGAGCACTGGCTGTTCTTGCAGTGGACACAGTTTGGTTCCTAGCAACCACATGATGGCTGACAACCATCTCTCACTCTAATTGCAGGAGATCCAACACTTTCCCAGCCTCCACAGGCATTGCACACACAGGGTACACAGATATACATACATACAGGCAAAACATGCGTACACACGAAATAAAAAAATGTAAGCAAACAATTTAAAGGGGAGTGAGCTGAGGAAGAAGGTGAGGCAGAAAACACAGAAGGGGGTACAATTCTATTGTCAACCCCAAAAGGCACAAAAGAGCTGTAAAGTGCTTACAAATAAAGCAGATTATCCCTGCCCTGCCCCATTCACCCTCAGTACGGGAAGATTGTGTGCTCATGGGAAACACAGCCCCACAGACCTCTTTGAGTTTTCTCTTTTTCTCTGTCTAGGTTACCTCACCTGGAACCCAGGACTGAAGAGAACTGCTGCCTGCACTGCAGGGAGAGGCAAAGAAAGGCCTCCTTTGTAAAGTGTCTGCATTCTACTTGGGGATCACTCAACAAAACCACGGAGGCTACGAAAGAGGATGACTCAGCAGTATCAACGCTTACTGCTCTTTCAGAGGATCCAAGAGTTCACTTACTAGTACCCATTCAGGTGGCTCGCAGTTGCCTGTAATTCCAGCTCCAGGGCATGCAACTCTTCCAGCCTCCATGGGCCCCTGAATGCATGTGTGCATTCTCTCTCTCTCTCTCTCTCTCTCTCTCTCTCTCTCTCTCTCTCTCTCTCTCTCTCTCTCTCTCTCTCTCTCTCTCTGTCTGTGTGTGTGTGTATCTCTGTGTCTCTGTCACACACACACACACACACACACACACATACAGATACACATAAATAAAAACTATTTTTTTTAAATCTGGGTCCCTCCCCTTTAAACTCCTATCTGTTCAGACAAGAAGGAAATGCAGCAATGACCCCCTTAATGACATCAGCCAACACCAGGCCACGAGTTTCTTGATTGCAACCAGTGAGTGGGACCCAAGAGTCATCTTCTGGTAGGCCGTGACACAACAGGGAACAGGAATGCTGACAGTCCCCGGAAACACACCTCAAGCTTACCCAAATGAGGAGCGCTAGGTACCCACACCAGCCCAACCATGAGTGTCCTGAGAGGCTGGAGAATGTTTGGAGACCTTTATATTTCATGATCCTCTGTTATCATGACCCTGCAAATGCTCAGGCCACCAGCATTGGAGCCCCAGATTTTAGCAAATAGTGATGAGGGTAGGCTCTGTACTTGATAGTTGGGATTTTTACCTCCAGCTCTGCCTGCAAACCAGCTGTGCCACCTCTGGCAAGTCACCCCTTCTCCCTGAGCAAAGCAGATCTCATTCTCTCACTTCATCCATGGAGAAACTGAGATTCATTGAGATGAAATGACAGACTGTGGCCAGGTGGCACAGGCTGTCAGTCAGTCTCAGCAGGAAACCAGAGTTCAAGGAAGCAGAAAACACCTGGGGACATTGCAAAGGCATGAACAGGGCCACAGATGCCACAGGAATTAGGAAGTACCTGCGAACAGGTACCCATGGACACCTTTTACTGGAAGGAGTTTCCCAGCTCTCCTGAGTAGGGAAAAGGACACACGCAGAAAGGCCATCACCCCACAACAGGGAGTTTTAGCTGGAGGAGCCCCTGGGGAGAAACAGGAAACTGAATACCTTACCTCACTCCCTCCTTCCAGCTCATCCCCTGTGTTTCCATGGGATGAACCCAACCAGAAGCCAGGGGTTCCAGGAAGCCCATTAATGCAGAGGGCAAATGGAAGATGTGACTATACACAGCTAACTCTTAAATGGCAAAATATGCACTTCTACACAACAAATCTCTTATGTGGTCTTAGAAAAAGCTCATGGAGTATGTGAATGGATGAGTGGGAGGAAGAAAGCACGCGTGAATGAATGCTGGGTGGCTGGCTGGCAGGTGGATAAATGGATGTGTGCTGAATGAAAGCTGGGTGGCTAGATGGTAGGATGGAGGGAGGGATGGAGGGATAGATGGATAGAGGGAGAGATGAATGGATGGATGGATGGATGGATGGATGGATGGGTGCTGAATGCACATATGGATAGATTAATTCCTGCACACTTTATTCATGTGGTTTTGATTAATCTCATCACCTGCTAGTAATATTAGACTTCTTAGGTTTATTTCTAAGCCATAAATGGGTTCTAAGAATAAAAGCTTCCTTCCCAGTGTCTAAGTGTCTAAGTCCTCGTAGGAGTTACCTGTCTCTCTCTGGCCTCTGGCTCATTTTTCCTGCTGCTGCTAGAGTGGTTCCTCCCTCCAAGATGCCAGCCCTGAGCCAAGACAACCTACATGCTGCTACAAACAGAGTGAAGAAAGGGCTGAGGTCAGAGGGGCCAGTCCTGCTCCCTCCCCTTGGGGCTGGAGTGCACACTAAGGCAACCTGCTTCTCTGCCAGCCCGGGGAGCCATGGAGGCTGACAGGGAGGGAAGTGGAAAGGCAGGATGTTCGCTATAATTATTTTCATTGATTTGTCTACTCGGATCCCAAGTGCTGCGAAGCCGTTGTGACATTTAATAAAAATAATTCAAGGTAAAAATACCTCTTTCTCTCTGCTCCCTCCCTCCCCTTTCATTAACACCACCTCGGTTCTCTGGTTCCCTGTCTGCTGAGTGCCCTGGGCCAATTACAGAAAGAGGCAAGCTAAGGTGGGCCAGGACCACGGGACAAAAGCCTCGGAACTGAAGTCTGGAGACCCACGGCTAGAACTGGTTTGTTTTCACCTGACTGTTCCTCTCTGAGTGTTGGCTGCCCCTCCCTCCGAAAAACTCTGAGATAGACTAAACCGAGCGTGCAAGGTTTTATCTAGAGCAGTGCAAAGTTGTATCTAGAGCCTGAACTCCCCAGGACAAAGGAGCATGGTTTCCCAGCAATCTCTGAGATCCTGCTCTTGCCTGCTGACCTCACTTCTGATCTCCCCCATTTGACCATGGAAAACGCCCCACACACACACACACACACGCAGGCACGCATACCATTTCTTACAAATTCCCAATGCTACCTAGGCTTTTCCTTCCCCTTCTCCATCTGCTTGCCATCGTGACACAAAATATTCAACCTATGATGGAAACAGGATAAACTGAGACACTAAAGGGGCCATCTTGTCACCTTGCCACGCCTGGCCAACTACACTCAGGGTCTTGAGTCCTGACAGCACTCTGCCCTTTACTATTCTTGAGGAAACTGAGGTACAAAGAGATCAAGCCAAAGACACACAGTCAGGAAGTGATGCAGCTGGGTTCCGCCG
Source organism: Mesocricetus auratus (assembly GCF_017639785.1). Classification (NCBI taxonomy): domain Eukaryota; kingdom Metazoa; phylum Chordata; class Mammalia; order Rodentia; family Cricetidae; genus Mesocricetus; species Mesocricetus auratus. The sequence continues at coordinate 60,697,023 of NW_024429191.1, forward strand.
CCAGGGTCTGGAGGTTGTGGAGGATCCAGTCTGACTCAGCAGAGTTCAGGAAGCAGGGAAGGAAACCGGATCCCGAGCCCTCCTTGCTTAGTGAGTCCTAAGAGCATATGGAGCCGTCCCAGGCTGCCAGAGGCAGATGTAATCAGGGTGACCTCGCCTTTTCCACAGATTCATTAACGTCTGTGTTCTGGGGTAAATGATTGCTTTCCCCTGGTCCTGCTGAAGAAAAAAAAATCGATCACCTCCTTGTAGATATATAATGGGACAGTTGGCAATTAGAAAACATTTCCCCCAGGCAGACATGGGGACGGGGGCTTGAGACATTTCTCATGTTATATCAGTGGCATCCTCTCAGTGACTTTCTGGCCAGGCCTCCTGACTTGCAGCAGGCTGGAGAAGTCCCCGGTTGGGTCCAGGAACACAGCTGGGGATTCACCTGTGTCCCTGGGGTTCTAAGTTCTATCTCTGATTGCTGTTGGGACCTCTTTGAAGTTGCCACTTTCCCCCTCCCCCACTCACCCCTGCCTGGTGACTAATGGATTTTTCCCTGTACTGAGAGATTTACTAAACAACTGAACTAGGACGCATTAAGTCTGTGGGTTTGGAGGTTTGTTTTAGAGCAATTCTCGCCCGGAGAACTGGCCGCTGAAATTAAGATGCATTCTTCTCAGCAAATATTGATTTCAACTCGAAGCAAATCCAAGAAGCTGTTTGCTGGATTTAAGCTCCGGCAGCTGCAGTGTGCACCAAAAGAGGGGTCACCAAGGTGCTCCCCACTAGAGAGGCCCAGAAAACAAGGCAATAGAGAAAACATAACCAAAGCAGAGGTAGAAAGTACCATAAAGCCAAACAAATAGAAACTCATTGGAGACTCACAGGCTATTACCAAATGGGGAAAGTGACCATTGGCCCATATATTGTGACCACACCAGCTATGCATGCTTCTGTTGAGATGGAATTCACACAGCCACAACTGGGATCTTGGGATTCCCTTCAAGCTAGACCCTGAGGTGCCATCCTTCCTAGACTCTTGGCTTAACCAACTCTGTCTTCCCTCTGTTTCCTCCAGGATTTCAAGCCACTAGGACAGTCACACGTATCTTCTCTCCCTCAATTGTTCCTGCATTGCTTCGCTTTCTCTCCCAAACCCTACCAGAGACCCGAACCACATCTTGCATAGCCCCTAAGGTCTACAGTAACAAGATCTTGGAACCTTGGAAAAAATCAAATTAGTGGGTAGAAGTTCTTGATCTGATTTACCAGCCTTCTAGTTGTAAGATGTGAGCAAAGTACTTCCTCTCTGGGCTTCAGTTGTCTCCCTATTAAGAGGCGGAAAATGGGATTGGACTAGACAGACCGAAGAATTTTCCCAGTTACTAAAATTAGAATACAGCTGCTGTGGTTCTTAGTTCTAGATAACACCCATTCACCCCCTGCTTTCCAATACATGGCCAAGGTTCTTACAAGAGCAATGTTAAATCAGTGCTCATCGCTTGGATCCCTAGACCAGGCAGCAGAATGCTTGGGATACCCAACAGCCTAACACAAATAGAAGAGGCCACAATCTTTGATATAAACACATTTGAACACAACCTCAATACAGATACAGGGGAGATCGGTAAGAACAGAGGTACTCCCCATCCCTTGCCAGCTGCTATGACACACTTAGAATAGTATTTTCTAAATAGCATATGAACTGTTGGTGAGCATGTATGGCAGGAACAAGGTCTCTGCTCCACAAAGCAAATCTGAGAGTTTCTTAATAGAGTTAAAGCATGTATCATGTGACCCGGTTACTCTACACTTAACAAGTCAACCGAGAAATGTAAAAACTTGTGTTCATCTCAAAGTCTCCCCAAGAACATCTGCTACTATTCTATCCATTATTTTAAATATACACGTAGTAACCATTTCAGTGCCCCTTCCAGGACAGCATGGGGAAACTGTAGTTCGCCCATATAATGGGAAAACCCCTCAGCTGTAGAAAGTGAGGCACTCCTGCGGTGTGCAATGAGATCTGAGATGAATCTCAAGGGCATTTCACTAAGTGGTCAGAGCCTGACCCAAAAAGCTGTATATCATATGCTTCCGCCTCTGAGACATTCTGGACAAAGGGGTACAAGAGGGATGGATACGCTGCTGAGAATTGCCAGCGGGAGGCAGTTGGAAAAGGATGGGTCAAAGGATGCTGTGGGGGGTGATAGACATACTGTGTTCCATTTGTGAAGGTAGGGATGAGAGGCTGCATTTGCCATGATCCACAAAACCGTACCTAAGAGATCAGTGTTTTTTCTGAGTATAAACCTAGAAGTAGGGTTTTATCATGAAAATAAAAAGTGGGATGGGAGGGGAAATGTCAGCATGGCCATTTTGATGTAGTGCTGCTAAAATGACAGCATCAAATCAAAATGGTGGCCCGGTGAGGCTGTTCTTCTCATGCCCCCTCTTCCCTCTGACCTCTCACCTCCAAGGTCTCCAAGGTGAAATGTCTCCGGGGTAACTTTTCAATGTATTTCATCTTCCACCTAGTTCCCTGTTTAGACGTGTCTGTGGCAATGGAGGACAGGCACATACCCATGCTGGGACACCCTAACAAGGCACTGCCCATAGCATCGTGTGCATACAGAGTGGGCTGCCCATAGTGGAAATTATAGGGCCCCTGACTGCCTTTTGCTTTGTGTAGCTAGAATTCCATGGCAGAGAGGCAGAGGTAAATACCTGTCTGGAAGATTTTAGGCAGTTCCAGATAATGCAGAGAAAGAAGGAATCCCTTTGAAGATGCCATGGCAGAGAGAAGAGCATGGTCCTAGACCATGGCTCACAGCTTTGGTGGTCACTAGTAGTTTGATGGTCCCATCTACCTTCCCACTTATTGACTGTGAGATCCTGGGCAGTGTTAGATATGGAGGGTGAAAGCCTTGACTTCTTAATCTGCAAAATCAGAAGAAAATGGCATCACCGAGGCTGTGAAGTTAAGAGTCACCATGCACTCAGCTCATGCGTGCTGATCATCGTGTGCCTGTCACTGTCTTGTGAGCTCAAGATACAGATAAAGGTGGCATTGTCAAGCACTCACATTGTAGGAAGCAGAGGCAGGTGACAATGAAGAAACCACGCGCAGTAGCAGTTGATGGAAATGCTGAGGAGAAAGGGTCTGGAAATCGAGGGGATGGAGGGAGTTGCTTCATGGAGAATGATGAGGGAGGCCTTGTCAGGGCAGTGACATCTGAGTAGAAATGGGAAGAAGTGGTCGGGAAGGGAGCAACCCAGGCAGAGAGCACAGCAGAAGCAGAGACTCTGGGAGAGAGTCTGCCAGAGCTGAGAATGGGCTCACCAAGAAGTTGGGGTGGCTAATTGGAGATGCCATCCAGTGAGGAGCGTGCAGACCAGTGGGTTTTATCTGTCATTCACAGTATTACAGAAAGTCACTGAAGGCCTCTGAGCAGTGATGTGATCCAGCTCATGCTTTCAAAGGTTCCTCTGGGTGCCTGTAAAGAGCCAACCACAACAGGAGGAAAAAGCCATGCCGGGAAGCCCTGTTAGCAAGTCACCGTGTGGGCTGGAAGAGAGCTGGCTGTGTCTTGAATGAACAGAGACACACATGTCTGCTTAGGACAGAGCCTGGCACACAGAAAGCGCTCAGCATTACCAAGCACTGTGGCCAGCACCATCATCCAGGGAGTGAGGTCAGTGGGGACCTCAGCCTTGGTCCACAACAGGAGCAAATATCATGCCCACATAAAAAAAACCTGGAAACTCTGAGCCAAAGTTACACACACACACACACACACACACACACACACACAGAGAGAGAGAGAGATACAGAAACAGAGACAGAGACAGAGAGAAAGAATCTGTGAAAATTGACAGTTTTCTTTCTTTCCATTTCCTTCATGTATATATGAACGTTTACATTGTGTGGGCACTTGTGTGAGTGTGTATGCATGCATGTTGAGGCACAGGATTAATGTCATGAATCATCCAGGGACGCTTCTACCTGTTCATTGAGGCTGGCTCTCTCCTTTGGACCCAGAACTCACCTATGAAACCAGTCTCGCCAGCCAACTTGCTCTGGACACCCCCTGCCTCTGCTCTCTGAGGCGGGAATCACAGGTGGGCTGCCATACCCACTCAGCATTACCTGGGTTCTGGGGAGCCGAGTTATTGTCCTCATGCTCCATGGCACTCCATCTACTGAGCCATCTCCCCAGCCCAAACAAGCTTCTTGACACGTATTAACTTGGAGAAAAAGTTAAGTGGGAATGGTCTGAGTACTGTAGAGTTCCCAGCATCAGTGGGGAAAGCCAAAGAAAATGGCCCATCCCACCCCGGGTGGAGCCAGTTGTTGCTCTGTGTAAATATCTCATTCTAACCTCAAAATGTGTGGGGAAAAGTTATGTTAGCACCATTCTTCACATACCCTTAGACCATTCACAAGCCAGACTGTGACACACATGTCACAGCATGTGGACAGATTAGTTCCAGGGCTCAGCAGGAACTTGGACCCCACACCCACTCTGAGGACTTGTGCATCTTTGGATCTCCCAGATGCAGACTCAACCAGCTCAGAAATCATAATATCTTTGGCCCTTTTATTAACAAAAGTGAGATTCCATCTCAATTGTCACAGAAAACAGTGATTAATGAGGAGGTGTCACCTCTTGTGGTCACTGCTTTTTGCAGATGCGGTAATGGTATGCTCTTACGTGGTCAAATTTTCCAAATTTATCTCAGGGAAAAACACAAATCTATGCCAAGCAATTTGACCTTCTGGAAAATTTCAGGCTTTCTGTCCTAATAGAAAGTCCATCAGACCTTTCTCTCTCATAGTTAGCCTCTGAGACATCATGTGTGACAGGGAAAAGGGAGGCCAAGCATCCTTGGAGAAAAGGCACTTGCCTTCTCTTTATCATCCTTCCTTCCTCCCTCCCTCCCCCCTCTCTTCCTCTATTCCTCCCTCCCCATCTGTGTGTGTGTGTGTGTGTGTGTGTGTGTGTGTACTAAGGATTAACCTAGGGCCCTGTGCAAGTTAAGCAGGTATTCTATGGCTAAACCACACCCTCAGTTCTTTTTTTACTGTTTGAGAGTGTATCGCACTAAATTGACATGTGGCCTTAAACTCACTACAACCCACCCAGGCATGCCTGTAACTTCTGATCCTCCTGCCTCAGCCTCTCAAGCAGCTAGGATTATAAGCCTGAACCCCCAGACTAAGACAGAAAAAAAAACCATTCTAAAATTAAGAAATGGCATAGTCCAAGACAAAGCCAGAGTATCTCTAAGCTAAAAACAAGAAAACTACTGTAGATGAAACAAAATTTCTGAGTTGGTGTCAAGATGACAAGGCAGCTGATTGAACAGGCCTCCACTGGTCAGATACAGTACTGTTTCATCATCAGTGAAGGCAGTAATTGTGCCATGCTAAAAGCACACCAAAATGTTTAAATTCACAAGCTCACTACAATATGCAAAGACTAAAATAAATCGTGGTGGTCTCTAGAGGAGCTAAAAACCAACACATTATTTTAAGAACTGGCAAAAATAGAGTGAACCAAACATTTATCCTGTTGTCCATGGGAATCCAAATGCTTGCTTTTGGGGAGAGTTGCTGGAGATTGAACATACTACCTCATGCATGCTAGGCAACTGCTCTACCAATGAGTTCTATTCCCAGCCCTCTGTAGCTCCTTATTTTATGATAGGATCTTGCTGAGTTGCCCAGGCTAGCCTTAAACTTCAAATCCTCCTACCTGCCACCCAAATAGCTGGGATTATAGGCCTGTGCCACAAGGCCCAGAGGTGATACTTCAAGAGAAAAAATTGTGCAGATATACTACATTACTAACAAATCAAAAATAATGATGATGGTGGTGTTGAAGATGATGTTGGTGATGACAGTGGCCATGATGTTGGTGATGAATAAGTGATCAATAGTAAACTAGAGGGTGAGTCTTTGCTGTATCGTTTCATGTTTCATGACAGCTAATGAATTACTAACTCAAGGAAAGACAAGCACTCATCAATAACCCTTAAGTTAGAACATAGGCTACCATGTAATGGTCTTGGGGATAGTAAATCAAGCCCCATTATGATTATACTTTCAGACTGATCTTTCCTCTTCTTTACAGGAAATTTGGGGACATAAGAACACATTACAGAGGACCACAGAATTTGGCAAGATCAGACTATAGAGGAAATCTACAAGCCTGGGAGACTATAGATTCAGGAAGACATAAGAGATATGCCAGTCAGCCAGCCTGAAAAGACCATGCTATTTCTGGTAGTGACAAGCAAAAATGAAGAAGAATAAGTCTATGAGAGCATCAAGGGCATTTCAGTTTGGGTTAGCTATATGATGAAAATGAAGAATTACTGTTCACTTTTTGGTATACATATCAATTACTACTGCTGCATTAAAAGCCACACCAAACTTAATGGCTTAAATGAACAATTGTACTGTTCTTTCATGATCCTGTGAGTCACATATGTAAGCAGACATCAGCTGGGCTGTCTCATGTCTGTCCTATATAGTGTAGTATGATCTTGCATAGATATGGACCCTCAACACTGGTGGTTCTATCCTCTAAAGATTTAGTTTTACTATTTATTGGCACACGCACGCGTGCTCGCGCGCACATGTGTGTGTGTGTGTGTGTGTGTGTGTGTGTGTGTGTGTATGTGTACAAGCATGCAGAGGCTGTTGGATCCCCTGGAGCTGAGGTTCCATGTGATTTTGAACCACCTGATCTGGGTACTTGAAGCTGAACTGTATGCGCTCCTCTGCAGTAGCTGCAAATGCTCTTAACTACTGAAGCATTTCTCTACCTATCATCTATCTATATTTTGTCTACTACCTATCACTTCTATCACCTATCTGGCTATCGTTAATCATCAATTCTTTATCTATCATCTATCGTTTTTCCATTTATCACTTACCTATCAACCTGTTATCTCTGGTTATCTTTCAACATGTCTGTCATCTGTCCCTCTTTATACTTATCTACCCACTTATGCTTTTCTATCTCTGAACTCTTATTCCCAAGGGAGCCAGCCTGTGCTCCTTTGCACTATCGCATGAATGTTGAAACATCCACAACAAGCAGCAAGAGGCCCCAGTGGGCAGGTGCCTCCGCCTTGTATTATATTTTTGATTGTCTCATTGGTCAAGGGAGTCATTTTGTCAATCAAGCTCAAATGAGTGCCAGATGAGATTTCTCGAGGGTGTTAGACCCAGAGCTTGACTCCTTGGAAGTCATTATCAGAACAACCTGCTCCAATGAGATGCCAGCAGCAGAGGGGATGTATCTTTAAAAGAATCTTATCATCTAGAAATGCATATTAACACATTTCCATATAAAATGATACACTTGAATGTAATCAGGGGTGGGAAGGCGGGAAGGAGGGAGTGGGTGGCTAGAGAGATGGAACAGGGATGGCCAAGAATTTACTGGGGTTGATTTATGAGCATGTGGTGGAGTGTTTGATTCTTTTTGCTACCTTCATTTATATTTGTTGATAAAAAGGTTTTCCTTTCAATAGTTGATCCATGTCCTACCAATACCTGGAGAACCCAAAGGAGACAGCCACACATCCCTATAATAGCTGCTTCCAGAACATGATATCTTGCTTCCCAAAGTCATGGGAGTGAGATGGCAATGGGGGAACTTTCTAGACACCTTGCATCCTTTCCCCTTCTGGGGTGTAATACAAAACTGGACAGTTTGTCTAAGCAGTGTAGTAGGGAGGATCGCTGCAAGCCTGGAGATCCAGTGCTGTTGTTCAGCCACTAGCATCTACTCTTGCCCAGGTTATTTTGAGACTTAGGACATGGACCAGTCTGGGATGACAATTTGCAAAACATTGTGATGATGAAGTGAAAGAGGGTACAAGGATGCAGGGGACCTGCAGGGTGCAGATGAGAGGCAGTGACCTCTTTGACGGGTAGTTAGAGGAGGAAGGGATACAGGAAGAGAAGGAGGAGAAAAAGAGAAGGAGAAAGAGGAGAAGGAAGAAAAAAGGAGGCAGGAGAAAAGAAAAAGAAGCATACAGATAAATATCCTCCTCTGAGACTCCGCCCATATTCCTTGCTTACAGACTAAACAGTCATCAGGAAAGAAGTCAGGGAAATACATAAGAGCTCCAGAGACAGTTCACTTCCTTACAGTACTGGATATAATTCCCCCAAATCATTTATTGAGTACCTAGTGTATCCCAAACTCTATTAGATGCCAGATGAGAAATGACAGATAACAGAAATTGTGCCCTATCTGTGTGAATGAGTATTTTTCCAATAGAGGATGTCATGATTCAAGTTGGCTTACACTAACCATGTGATTTACAGGCTAGTGTATCTGATAAGTGTGGTGGGGGCTTCAGACACATCGGGATCCAGGTGTTTCAAAGCTGTTGTTCAGAAATTGCCTCTAACCAGCTCTTAACTGGCTTCCCTCTAAGTGGGTGTCATTCCCAAGGACTTTCCTACTGAAAACAACAGGCTTATAATCTATCACCTTGGGGAGCAAGAGCCTCAGGTTTGGAGCTCCTAGAACCAGCCAGGCACCATGTGCATTCCCAGAGGGAGAACAAATGTTCTGATAGGCTGGTGTGATTCTGGCCCTGGCCCTGGCCCTGTGCCTGGGAACAGCACAGATCTAACCAGCCACACAGATGGAACAGGAAGAGTGGTACCTCAAAGGAGAGAGGGAGATGGCATGTGCACAGACTTAGCAAAACAATAGATACTCTCTAGGCACCAAGAGTCACTCGTTCACTCAATGAGCATTTGTGTACAATGAAGTCCAGTCCTGGCAGTGGGAATGCAGTATTGAACAAAGAAAAAGCCCTGGAGCTTGTATTTCCGAGGTGGCAACAAAAACACAGATGTTGACAAGTTTATATTGAAATTACAGATGGTGTTTTTCCGTGAAGCAGATCATCAGGGTCCTGTGAGAGAGAATACAGAGAGGACTGTCCTGAAATGGGCAGGCAGAGATGGTGCCCTGGGTGTGTGGACTTAAAAGCCGAGTCAGGGAGGAAGAAGGGAGTCTTGAGTACCCCGTGTGCCTATGGGAAGCTGAAGGGACAAAGCTGAACTGTCCCATGGCTGAATAAGAGATATACAGGAAGCAGAGGCTATGCACCACACATAACAGAATACCCCCAGGACCAGAAGGGAAGCAAGGAAAGTGAGCGGCGGCTTGAGTAAGGGGGAGTACAGGGAGTTACAGGATTAGACGACTGTGCAGACATTCTCATTGTACAAAAAAGTCATGTCTTCAGCAGTGAGTACTATAAGTTGGGATTCAAGTGAGAGACATAGATTCACAAGCCAGGAGAAGGATCATGTGGAAAGATATGGTACGTGTAAGAGAGAGTAGGACTCAGGCGATGGCATGTGGGGCACTCATAGCCGATAAGTTGGGCTCATCTATTTGAGGCAATGGATAAGATCTTGACAGACATGTGGCCTGCTCCAGGTGTGGGGGAGGGGAGCTTGTGTGACAAAATGGGCAAGAAGGATCAATGCTGTGGAGACAACCTGGAGGTAGGGACTTAGAGACTGAGCTTTAAGTAGATGTATTCCCTTCTTCTCCGCACTCCAAACGAAACACAGAGGACTATTATCAACAAGACAGAGGACTAAGGAAAACACACAGAAGAGTGAGGCTTGACCTCTGGCCTCAGCTTGTTCCTTGTAGCTTTAACCAAAGGACCTCTCACCTCTACTCTGTGATAGAAAGATCCTCAGATATAATCCAGCAGGGCACTGGAGTTAGAGAAGGCAAGTGACTTGTGCCAAGTCACACAGAATACTGAGGCTAGAACTCTACCTCGGCCTCTGTGCAGATGTTCCCAGCTGCTTCCACCCACCAGGCCTGTGTCTAACCTCTGGGCCTCTGGAGGAGTCTAGTCCCTTTTGAATATGTGGAGACAGTGAAGTTCTCCTCAACTCTTCCTACCTCAGGTCTAGGCCCATCAACTCTGCCTGGGCAGTCAGGGTCAGACTCTGTACCAGCCACCATTAATGTCTCAAAGTTCGTCTGCAGTGCCTGTTGGCACTGATGTCCCACCAAGTAAGCTCTCATTCCTCTGAGTACCACCATGCCACATCTGGACTCATTTGGGAAGAGGGGGTATTGTGCAGTATAGAAGTACCCCGAGTCATTAATGGGGGTCCCATCTGAAACCTCGAGGCCTATGTGTTCTCAGCTTGAAACTCACCTGTTGACAGTCTGCTGTCTGAAGAGGTCACTCCTTGGCTGTGGTGCGTGCTGCAAGGGGCCCTCCTTCTTGGAGTCTGGAACATGGATAGAAGGATGTACCTACCTGGGCAGAATGAAAGCCTGGGTGTGTCTTAAGTAACCCTCTCCCTGACTAATGTGACTGCCCCTACTCTTCCCTCCTGAAAATCTGATACTATGATGGCTGCTTAGAGAAGAGGTGGGGTGAGCAGAGCACTGTAAGGACATCAGGAGGCCGTAGGAGAACATTACAGGACTGGTGACAATTCTGGGCCCTTCCTCTCCATTGAGGTACCAATATGGTCTTTCTTTCTCAGTGGTAGCAACCATTATTGATTGCTGAACTGCCCCAGAGCTTCTCAAAACTGTCACTTACCACAGTCTGCACTCTGCATGGAGATGGAGCCATTGTTCTATGGGGTTGTTTTGTTGTTGTTTTGAGACAGAGTCCAGCTAGGCAGCCAAGGCTAGCCTTGAACTCATTGGGTAGACCAGGCTGGCCCTGACTCTGCAATCCTACTTCTAGTCTTCCAAGTGCTGAAACTACAAGCATGTATTACCAAACATGGTTCTTTGTCATTATTCATTGAAGTTTAGGACAGAATTTGGGGCTGTACCTTTGAGTTAGGGATCTCCCCGGGGCAGGAGAGAGAGGTGAAGGCTAGGTTGACAAATAAAATGCAAAACTCTGAATGTCAGACTAACAGAAAATTTCAGTTTATGTATATTCAAATCTTGCTTAGGGTGTACAGATGCTAAAATATACCTGCTACCCTTTGTTTACATTTGATTAATCTAAACCAGAACCTGGTGGGGTGGGGAGGAGTGAAGATAGCAATCATGAGGTATTGCTCCCCAGCCTCTGTTTAACCTTACTGCCATGGAGTTGAGAATACTAAGGTAAAAACTGGGAGGAAATTTCCTCAGAGCAAGGATGGGTGGGGGCGTGGGGGAGAGACAGAACAGACGGAATTAGATAGAGAGAACTGATCTTCTGCGGGTCACTTGTCCCCTCAGCACTGGGATGGTGAAGTAGGTGGTGGAGTCAGATCACCAAGTTAAGGCCAGAGGCACCTGTGTTCTGGGCTCAGACAGCAGTGTGGAGCCATAAAGCCTCTTAGAGGTAAATTATCTCCCTTCCAGTCAGCAGCACCCCAGCGGAGAGAGCCAGCGGGAGCCGATTACACTGACACTCGGGCCTGTTTTTAAGCTTCTCTCTTGCTGGCTGTCTTAAAGACTCATCCTTGTCCCCAGCCTTGTGGTCTCCAAGCATCTGCTCAGGACTCCCAAACACCCAGTGCTAATCACCAATCGCCTGGCGAGACCATCTGGGGATCTGAGAGCACCAGCTCTCGCTTTGCCTCCTTGTTTACCCCAGAGCTGGCATCTAGTTCCCTTATACTCAGAATCCCCACACCCCACCGTGTGCCCCACGCCCCATCATTCACCCACACCTCAGTGACCTGGGTCTCTTCATCACCACACAGATGCCCTAGGTGCACCTGGAAGGGGTTGAGCTCAGCACCCTGGAACTGTCTTCAAAAGCAAATCCCACTGGAGCCGTAGCCCGCAGCATACTGCCCTCGTGCCTTCAGAGCCAGAGAGGCATCAGTGGTCAGCTTGTCCCCTGGGCAAGGGGCCCTCAGAGAGTGACCAGCCCTCTAGGAGCTCTCAGTGCACAGGAGCAATGACAAGGGCCAAAGACTCCTTTGTTCTGGAGAGGACTGGAGACAGGGGAATGGGGAAAAAGAGAGCTGAGGGGATTACAGTCACAGTGTGCCTGTGGAGGACAGCGGGCAGGCTGCTTCATGGTAGAAACAAATGTGCTCTCTGCTTTGTGGTAAAAGCAGAAGCTGGTATCTTCCAGCTGCCAGTCCTGCTTTTGCGGCCCCTCACAAGCATGCCCTGGTTCACCCTCTGCAGACTCTTCTCCTGAGTCCACCTCCCTCAGCTCTGCCCAATGGCTCTGCGTCACACTCCGCACCTACCACCTCCAGAGTATCCGAGTCCATTAGCAAAGCAAGCCAGAGCTAGACTCGAGTTCCATGGAGCAGACTCTTACCCCACGCCCTTGTGCCATCCAGCTTTCTCGTTGATTGGATAGAACCCTCTGAGCCATGAGCTTAAACAGACCATACCCTTAGAAGGGCTTGCCTCACATACTTGTCACTGTGGTATGAAGTCTGACTGTCACGCTAGCCGGGCACGCTAGCCGGGGGTAGGGGTGTACTTCTGAGCAAGATCCACTTCCATTCTGATTGTAGTTCCCGTTGGCTGTGTGCCCACCTGGCCTGTGACTTTGCTAATTTCTAGATGACTATACTGAGTCCCTACCACCAAACCAGTCCCAGAACAGAAAAGAAAATTCCCCAGAAGTCAGCTGCTGGTGGGCCCCACAGCAAGAGGGAGACCCCCGGAGCTTTCATGGTGCCGTGACAAACATTCTGATTTCTCACCCCTTCCCCTTCTGCTCTTGTCACCGTGTGCCCTCCTCCACCAGCCCTCCTTTCCGTTTCATCCCTCAACTGCTTCTTTCCTGGCGTCTGGTCACTGAGTGGCCTTGAGTGAGTTGTTCTGCCTCTCTGAATAACTCCTGGTTCCTTATCTGCAAACAGAAGGCTGGTTCCTGGACTGCAAGAGGCTCCCCAAGGTTACAAGTGGATGGGAAGCTCCAGGGGAAGTCTCAGCAGTGTAGAACAAGGGTACCACCATGTACCTCTGTGCCTGTGTGGCACACAATGAACACTCCACCAAGAGACAGAGCAGAGCAGAGCTCAGAACTGCCCTGAGCTCCAGTCTCCAAAAGAACCTGAGACAGCAATGACACAGCCACTTAATGGCACAGAGAGGGAAACTGAGGCCCATGGAATAGCAAGAGTCATTATTTGTTAGGCACTTACTGGGATTCTTCAACTCCTAGGAAGCACACACTAGGATCTCCCTGCTTTAAAGAGGAAACTGAGGCTAAGACTCGACTGACTCATTCCAGGGCACAAAGCTAATGGGAATCACAAACAGGAGTACATGCCAACCCCTATGCAAGATGCTCAGTGAGTGTGACAGACTCTATGTCACAGTGACAAGCATCTGAGAGAACCACTGCAGAGGGGAGTTATCTGTTTGAGCTAGTGGTTTCAGAGGGTTCTGACCACGGACGTGGCATAAGAACAGGCAAGATAGAGCAAAACCTCACAACAGCCAGGAAACAGAGTCAGAGAGGGAAGGAGAAGGAGACAAGCTACCTCAAAGGTACATGCACTGTGACCTTCCTCCAGCAAGGTCTTACTTACTAAGAATGCCATCTCCCGTGAGCCTGGAAGTGGTTAATTCAAGGGTAAAGCACTTCCCCGAAGCTCCACTCCACCTTTGAATCCTGCTCTTTGGAAACCAAAACTCCAACGCATGAGCCTTTTGAGAGGACACTTCATATTCAAAGCATAGTAGACCAGTAGGCCACAAGCCAGTGCTGCCCTACACTGAAGGACAGACTGATCCCAAGAGCAGAGAGGCTGGAGGACTATCGAGAGTGGCCTCCTCCCATGTGGATAACCAACAGCACAGGACTTCTAGCTCTGTGTCAGAAAGACAGCCTTGGGTCCGAAGAGGTCTAGAGGACAAGCAAGAAGATCAATGGTGCTGGAAATGAAGGGGCAAAAGGAAAGGAGTGTGGGGGGTGTCTGTCCACACCACCTCAGCCACTGCGTTAGCTTTCGAGTAAGGTTCTGGGCACCCATGAGGGGTGGAGAGCCGAGGAACAGCGTTATTCCTTCCTCCGATACATGACATCTCCTGGCAGCCTCTCTCTGTGTCCTCTCCCCAGCATTCTCCTCCTCTGGTAGCCCCACCTATTCTTCCTGCCTGGCTACTGGTCGATCAGTGTTTTACTCATCAACCAATAAGAGAAGCATATATACAGGAGAACATCCCTTATCATCTCCTCTTTTCTGTCTGAATAAAAGGTTTTAACATAGTAACAAAAACAGTTATCAAGCAAGAACTATAGTTAGCAATATTTAGTCTATTAACACTTGGCAAAATTTAAAGAAAATATTCTGTCATCTATCCTATCTTTGTGAGTCTAAAGTTTTATGTGTAACTTATCTTTTATCACAACTAAGGAAAACCATAACCATAGCTATCTATCTTCAACTCCATCCAAGACCTCAGAAGGATAATACATAAACTCTAGAACTGACAGAGACAGGGCAGGAAGGCAGCTTCCCTCAGGGACTCTTTGTCTGGGAGACAAGGGACAGAGGCACATGGGAGCACAGGGCACTCACTCCAGTGGCCATCACCAAGCACAGACCAGATCCATTTCTTGCTCTCCAGACCTCAGGATCTATAAAAAGCCCTCAGATTCTGATGTGAGAGTTGCAGGCTCAAAGTTAAGAGCCTGGGTTCTCTGCTGCTTGCTTGTGATTTGGGCCAAGCCATTTGACCTTCCTTGGCTGACATCAGTTGGGAAGATGCCGGTAAAGACTTGCTGAAGATGAGGTCACTGGAGGGGAAGGGCTGAGCTCAGGACAGGAATGGCAGAGTTGGAGAGTCTCACTGCTTCTTCCTCGGTGCTTGATGCCAACATTTGCTAGCACCAACGCACCGCTAAGTGACCCAGTCAGGTCCAATTACCAGGTGCCGAGTGTCCAGATCCAGAGAGGACACAGAAGGTCTGTTTTCCTGTTTCATCAGGCAGAAGCAGAAGGGAGTTTATTTCTAGCTCCATGCCTCGGAAAGAGTGGCTACACATCAAAGTTTATCTACAAAGGTGGTTCAAGGTGGTCCAGCGGCTGTAATCCAACCCCTACGACCAAGATGAAGACACCGTAGGTGCTTCTGCTGTGGAAGAGATGTCTTAAAGCTTATGAATCCTGCTCCTTGCTCAGTCTCGGGCTTTTCCCACTGTCTCTGTGTGCTCCAAGTCTTGGACCTATCCATCTGCCTCTCACTGAAGCTCCTTGCACTAGACAACACTGCTTTGACACCAGGAGTAGAGATGGCTCCAAAGTCATCAGAAGGATACACTGAGGACACACCTAACACCCAAGGACCAAGGATGTTCCCATGAGTAGCCCTTAGCTACTCATGAGGCTTTTCCTGCAGTGCAGAATCTATTGTGGGGTAATGAGCCCCTACAAGCCAACTTTAGAGCAGACTCTTGCTGGTCAGACAAGAACCAAGATAGCTTCCCAAAGCTCTACCCTGCTTCTGGGGTACCCACTGCCACACCCCTCCTTTTTCTATATCCACACTCAAATGGACTCTTCTACCCAATGGCTTTGTTCCCTAGTGACCCAGGCTGTACCAGTGGAACACTCCCCATCCCCATCCTCATAGTCCTGGGCTTCATCATGTAGCTACCAGCAGCTCTCCCCAGGCATGGCAATTTCTGAATATGTTGCCTGAGCACCCCTGGGGAGGATCACACTGTTTAGCAGAACTGGGAGTGCCCAGGTACTGCATCTCTGACAGGCTTCTTGGGATGAAGGAGCTTCTGTGCACTTCCAAGGCCAAGTTTGCAAGTCCTTGCTTGGTATTTAGCAAACTACCTTAGGGGCAGCCCTTGTGGGGCTTAGGATGCAGCCACAGGGGATCAGGGGACTCCTGATGCTTGGTGCTTCTCTTTCCTAGCAAGTTTTCCAAGGTGCTTTCCTGTCTTATTAGGAAAAGCATGCCACAGCCCAGCCTTCCTATGAAGATTTGCTCACAAATAACCCCAATGAAGGTCTCACAGATTCCTCTTGCTTAGTGTTAAGAATTTCTTAAAAGTGTTAGTCTTAAGAATAAAAGACATGAGACAGTGTATCCAAAAAGATATTCCCAGGGGGTGGTGAGTGTGGAAAGGCTGGGCACCCACATTTTACCGGGGCAAATGCAAGCTGGGGGCAAGGCAACCGCTCAGGTATGTACTAGGTCTCTGCTCACTGTGTGCTCTAGTGTCCCCATTCTTAGATCCAAATTGTTGCCAGTCTTTGGGAAACCCATGAGAAAGGTCCTTAATGGAATCCTGCTTCTGGGTGCCAGCCACCACTATGACCCCTCTGGGAGTCCGGGGGACATTCCCGGGGACTTGATGCTGTCTGGGAATCCTCCCTGAGGTAGAGTAAGCAGTTAATGAGAAACAGGAACAGAGGAGGGCCTGGGGGCATGAAGAGAGAAGGGCCTGGGGTTGAAGAACTAAAGTGCCCACAGAGAAGCACTCCACTTGCAAGTTAAATAGTCACTTTATCAGGGAACAAGGTGCAGAGTGCCATAAAAATTAAAGTAATTTACTATATCTGCTACTCTGCTCTGTTTGGGTTATGCTCAAGCCACAGCCTGGAGGGAGTGAAGTCAAGAGCATTAGTGAGGCAGAAGCAGGATATGGTTGGTGTGTGTCCACCTAAGAGAAACCATCCTGTCTCCATGAGAATAAAACAGGCCCAGGTGGGCCACATCAATGACCAGGGAGCCAGGGCAGCGGCCCCTCTGTTGGGTGAAGCCGGACACAGCTTAGCCTGAGAGGGGAGACCTACCCAGGCCAGGGCAGGAGGCTCTGCATCAGCTCATCCTCCACCCTTCCCACACAGACAGCCCTGGAAGATGAGACTGAACTCAGAAATCACAAGCAGAGTAAGAAGAGTCTAAGAGATGAGGGTTTGAATCCTTCCTGGTCTCGCAAGAGAACCAGAGCAAGCTATATTAGCTTTCTAAAGCTTGCTCTTTTGGTTGTATTTGTTAAATGGGGATGATTCCTCTCAACGACTGGTGTTGTTTGTATCACTGGAGATTATGTCTAGTATCTACCCTGCTGGAAGCTCAGCGGTAGTAGAAAGCCCAGATGTATGGCAATGATCTTTGGTTGGCGACTTGCCATAACCTGGAATCACCAGGGTGAGACTCAGTGAGGAAATTGTCTGCTTTGGGTTGGACTTGTGGGCAGGGCTGTGTAAGACTGTCTTAAGTTGAGTTAATTGATATGGGACGACACAGTCCACTGTGGGAGACACCATCTCCTAGGCAAAGAGTCTTGAGCTGCATGAGTGGAGAACCAGAGCTGAGCAGAGGCAGACATGGCTGCATTCACTTCTCTCTGCTCTTCACTGTGGGTATGATGTGACTATCTGTCCTAAGTTCCTGCCTTGACTTGCCCACAATGACAGACTATAACCTAGAATCGTAAGTGGAAATAAGACCCTTCCTCCCCTAAGTTGCTCTTTGTTGAGATCTTTTCTTCTTTTTATCACAGAAATAGAAATAAGAATAGGATGAGACCCCGAAAACAGAGCCAGATGCCCTAAGAACAGCAGTGACAGTAATAGCAACAGTGAACATTCCTAACTGACCATAGGTGCTTTGCCTCATATAGGCTTCAGAATGGCGCCAGACCATGTGCAGCCATAGAGGAAGCACAGAGGTTGAGCAACAAGCCTGGGGTAACACAGCTGGGGAGCCAAGGTGTATCTGCATCCACAGTCTATACACCTAGTTTTTTCCCCATGGAATAAACTCTTCCTGTGTGGTAGTTTAACTGAGAAGTGTCCCACATAGGCTCCAGTACATGAACTCTTGACCCCCAGCTGGTGGCACTGTTTGGGGAAGAAGATTTAAGACACAGAGCCTTCACGGGAGGGGGCACATCCCCGGAGGAGCTTTGAGACCAAAGCCCATCTCCACATCTAGTTCTCTACTTGCTTCCTGTGTGTAGTTGAGACTTGATCTCTCAGTGTCTTCTCCTGTTGCTTCCAGCCATGATGGATTCTTATCCCTCTAGAACCATAAGACAAAAAAGAAACTCAATAAAACCTCTTTCTTCTGTAAGTTGTTTTAGGTTATGGTGTTTTATCACAGCAATAGAAAAGTAACTGATATAGCCTAGAAAATAGTATTCAACACCCCAGACTCATCTCTATCCCTGCTAAACCATGAGACAGAAACAACTAACTCTATACCTAGGCCTCAGTTTCCCCAGTGTCAACAGGGTGTGGGCAAGTATCCCAAAAGGATAAATCTCTGATGCTCACTCAGGTGTTGTAGAGAAGCAAAGTCCAGGGGAGAAGAAGGAAGAGATTCGGCTCTCTCCAAAAGGGAGTGGCAAGCACATGTTCTGGACCCTTGCAGCCTGGATGCCCACCCCAAGCCTGCTTCAGCCTAAGGAAAGGAGAGCAGCCTGGGAGGCAGAATCTGGGAGAAAACCCACAAGAACGCTGGGGTTTCAAAGGATGCCCCATTCCCACTGGCCTGAGAAGAACATAGGAACCGTCTCAGAAGGACAAAGATGGCCCTGAACTTGAAAAAGGAGGAACACTGGCTCAGCTCTACCCTGCAACTGAATGATCTAGAAAGTGGAGTGAGGTCCTGAAGAAACCATCGCATGCAGCAAGAGGAAGATCCTTGGCTCCCCCTCCACCCTCAAAACCTGCCTCAGCACTTGCCAACTTCTTAGGGCCTCAGAGATGACGGCTTCTAAGTCACATGGAGAGTAGAGAACAGAGCAGTGTCTAGTTCATGGGGGGGAATGAGCAGTCATCCCCAGCCTCTGTCCCCATAAGCTCCCAGTCACCGTGTGGCAGTGACTATGTCCACTTCTCAGGCTCGACATAAGAATTTCACGGAGGCTATCACACACAGCGCTCAGTCAGCTGTGCTCCAAGCCTCCCCTCTGGGCTCTTAGTCTTGCTTCTGTACAAGCGAGTTAATAGCTTTCACTTCTCTTAGGTGCTGAGGGGATTGAGGAGGATGATTAAAGGAATGGTATGCGGTTCTCAGTGAAGCTCCCTTCCCCTCCCCTGAGCTCCCTGCCTGCCTGCTCAGCCTAGGGTTCTGTGAGTTTCCTGTAAGATAGAGTATTCATGTGTTTGTGGAATGGAAGTGGGAGTGCTCCCATTACACAGATGGTGACAGTTAGGCATAAACTCCAGTGTTCTGTCTAGTCCACTTCAGAACTTGCAAGGCTGAGAACACTGCAAAGTCAGCTGATGGGTGGATAACATCCAACAACTCAAGGTCACCTTGACAGGCAGCCAGACATCCTCCCAGGAGCCAAGTAGGATCAGGGTCCCTCTTAGCAACCAAATATTATCATAGCACAGGGGCAGGGGCCTTCCTTCCTCTCCCAGCTAAGTGATTATGACCAGCTCAGCAGGAGAGTGGAGGGAGGAGTTCCGGCCAGGGAGGAGGTTTTAGATCTCTGCCTTCCATGCGGCTTTGCTACAGTGGCTGCTGAGAGTCACTGGAGGCCTGACTCCCTTCAGATCAGCAAGACCGTAGATCTCTGTCAGAGACTCCCGCTCAAGGGCAGCACTATAAATCCCATGTGGGAGAGAGCGACTGAGCAAGCACGTCAGGCACTGCTCCAGCGAGCAGCTTTCCTGGAGCTGGCCATTCTGCACAGGGTGGCCCTGGAGTGTGGTTCACAGAGCATGTTGTTCAGAGGTCTGCTTCCTATCCATCAAAAACCCCAGAGGACTACCTCCTCCCGGTCTGCCCGAGCCCAGACAACGCTTGCATCTCACCTGCCCCTGAAGCCAGGAGTTTAATCCTTCCTCTGAACCCAGAGTGCTCTTGCTTCTTGAACTGCTTCCATGGCTGCCCAGCTGAGTGTATCTTGACTCTACTGCAGAAAAGAGAAAGCTGTGCCCAGCTGGTTGTAGGACAGGAGGGGAGCCCAAGCCGAGAAAGGGTGGAGGCTGGGTCATAGGCTCCTCATCCAGCAGGCTGCCTGAGCTAGAACATCCTGGCTAGATCATGCTCTCCATGTACACATTTAGCCAGGCAGCAAATATGCCAGAGTCAGCTCTCAATCTGCTTCGTATGCCTAATGAACAGACAAGATCCTACCCCAAGCACTCGTGCATTCCTGTGAAGATTAGCCATCTCAAGGTCAACGCAGAGAGAAGCTAGAGGATCGCAGACAAGTATGGCTGTAGGGAATGTTCAAAGCATGATGGAGGAGAGAGTAGACACGGGCAGGGCACTGTGTGTGCTGAGGGGTCAGGGACGTGGCCCCAGAGATGAGCTCTCAGTGCTACAGGGGAGCAGCCAACCAAGTGGTTGAAGGAACAGAGTTGCAAATCGAGGGAACAGCAGTGCAGAGCACTAAGGAGGAAGGAACTTACCCTGGAGGACAGAAAGGGAGCAAAAGTCATATGGATGATATTGGAAAGGTAAACCAGATGCAGGTCCTTCCAGCATTTAAAATATTTTTTTTAATTTCTAAAATGTCTGTGTATGCATGTGGTGTGAGTGCATGCTATGTTTGTGTGTGCACATATGCATGTACCCATGGAGGTCAGAAGAGGGCATCAGATATCCTGGAACTGGAGTTACATGCAAAACTGTGCATTGCGGATCATACCTGTAAGCCCGAGTGATGAAGACAGGAGAATCCTGGGGTCTCATTGGCTAGCCAGTCTAGCTGAATTAGTGAGCTCCAGGTTCAGCAGGAGACCCTGGCTCAAAAAACTAAGGTGAAGTGATTGAGAAAGACACCAAAGTCAACCTATGGCCCCCATGAGCACAGTTCATCAAAGGTGAGACATGCAGGGTGGTGGTGGTGCACGCCTTTAATCCCTGTACTCGGGAGGCAGAAGCAGGCGGCTCTGTGAGTTCAAAGCCAGCCTGGTCTATAAAGTGAGTTCCAGGACAGCCAGGGCTCTGTTACACAGAGAAACAGTCTTAAGACAAAAAGCCATTAGGCATGGCGGTGCATACCTATAATCCTAGCACACAGGAGGCCGAGGCAAGAGGATCACAAGTTTAAGGCCACCAGCTTGGGTTACAGAGTGAGTTCTTGCCTCAAAACAAAACAACAACAACAAAATTGGACAGAGTCAATACCATGCCCAACACCAGGCTGCTGTTAATATTGGTTATCAATGGGGTCCAGATCAAAGAGACAAGTCTCTGGACATGTGTATGCGGAATTTTCTAGATTAGGTTCATTGAGATGGGAAGCCACACCCTAAATATGGTAGCACTGTTCTGGAGGCTGAGGTCCAGAAATGGAGCTGAGCTTGAGCCAGCATTCATTGCTCTCTGCTTCCTGACTACAGAAGAGAATGCAGACAAGATGTGACCCTTGACCCTTGACCCTTGACCTCAGCCCCACCATGATGGACTGTATCTCCTTAACCTGTAAGCCAATAAATCCTTGAATTTTTGTTGTCAAGTGTTCTATCACAACAATGAGAAAAGTAACTAATACAAGCAAATCAGCATAGACCCAGGCTACCGTGGGCTTCCCAGTCCACAGCAATGGACTTCCGGAGAACAGAAGGCACATGACGTGTGGTTTCTCTCTACTCAGACTCTGCACATGCGGCTTACAAGGCCCTTTTCTAGCTCTGTTCCACACTGGCCCTCCATTCCCACAATTCTGGGTGTGGCTAACGTTCCCAGCAATTCTGCAAAACACAGCAAGTGTGCCTATCCCTGGCAATCCTGAGGCCACAGCAGAGTCTGTATGTGCATCAGTCCCTCCAGCTTTCTTACTCACCACAGAATATCAGGGTCTTACCTTTCACCATCCGCTGACCATTTGCCTCTCTGTCCAGTCCCCACAGCCTGTCTGCCCCTTTGCACTCCCTTGACTGTTTCCAGTGGCTTCTGCTGGGACAGACAGCCTCCAAGCTTGCCTCCTCCATCTTCTCCACGATTTAGGAAGTTTCCTAATGTTCATAAGTCTGGGGAATGCCACTTATTGGGTTGCACAAGGATCCAGAAAGTCAGGCTGATCCCCTACTCTGTGCCAGCACACTGACAGCTGGCTTCCCTCTGGCCTGCCTGCATGCTAGCTGCTTCAGGGAAGTCAGGAACACCTTCCATGCTCACAGATTTACCGGACCACCACAGGTAATAGCCACATAATAAACAATGCTTGTTTTCACAATTGCAATTGACAGGTAGATGCTAGTTTTGTCCCTCCTTGGGTTTCCATGGCTGTGTTCTGTGCACTTAGGTGTGGAAGAGACACAGGAAGAGGAGGTAAACTGGTGTGCTCCACCCTGCAGATCCATTCATGTCCTCTAGCCAGCAGACTAGGGGTAGCCTTATGCCAGCCACCCTGGGAGGCAATACATGGGATACTGATTCTGCCATGTGCGTTCTCATAGATCCACTATCACGTGCTGGGGTGAACAACCATGTTATCGTCCAAGACTCCGGAGAGCATCTGGTAAGATTTCCCTGTGCTAACATGATTCCCTGATGGGCTCCCAGCAGCCTGGGAGAAGTGGAGCAGCTGACTATTTAACAAAGCTGTTAATAAAGGGGGAGTCCGTGAGGTTATGCTGTGTGCATTAACTGCCAAAACTTCCTGTAACGTTTGCCTCCACCAGGAGCAGGAGACATGGCTCTGTTGTTAAAGTGCATACTGATACTGTTCTTGGTAGAGGAGCAGAGTTTGGGTCCCAGCACCCATATCTGGGATCTCACAATTGCCTGTAACTCCAGCCCCCGGTGATTCAGCATCACCAGCCTCTTTGGACACCTACCTACACATAAGCACATACAACATACCTACACACACACACACACACACACACACACACACACACACACACACGATAATAATAAATAATTCTTTATTTTCTTAATCAAAAATAATGTTTAAAATCTTTTTAAAAACCAAACACTTAAAAACCACTATAGTATCTGAATGTGCTGTCCTCATAATGGCCCAAATTATGATGTGAGATTCAGAAGGGTACTCTCCCACGGCCTTCCCAGGCTCTGTCCTAGTCCACCCCATTTCCACCTAAAGGCTCAAGAGATGTGGTAAATCCTATTCCAGGGGCACACTGTTCTAAAGCAAACAGGCAGATCATTTTTCCCGTGTGCGTTGATAATTCAGGCTTCACACCAAGTTTCCAAACTGGATTGAAACTGGATTGGCCTGCTGGGCCAAAGTGAAAATGTCTCCATCCAGCATACTTTAAAGGAAACTTCTTTTAATTAGTTTCCTTTGAACATAACACAAAGGTCTCGCTTGACAGCAAGGCAGTTTCTTACCATCTTGAAATTGCTTCCATGTTTATCGGTTTTGTCACTTTGGAAATAAGATCTCGGCTGCACAGACCTGCAGGGTCGTGAGCTTGCTGTTTCTCTCCTCCAGGCCTTGTGGTGTCTCATCTCTACTCTGAAGGATGGCACAGCCTGACCTGAGGACCAAGGTCACAGAACAAAGGGAAACCAGAGTCTCTGTCAGGACTGGCATCTTCTAGTGTGGTGAGACCCTTAAGACATGGGGGTCCAGCAACACATAAAGGCCATAAAGGCAAAACACCCTCCAGAGTAAATGAAGCTCATAGAGCTTGGCAACAGAACCTGGATCAGATATTTCCACTTTATCTTTAACAAATGTAGGACCAGTAAGGGGACCAGAGCCACAGCAGAGAAATGTTGTTTTCTCAGTCACTGTTTTAATCTCATCAGGAAGTCAGGGGTTGCAGCCTGTTTCTGGGAGGCATGAAGGATGCTGACTGGGAGGGAAAGGGACACTCAGGACAAGCCATCAGGAGCCATCCTCCCTGTGGGGCAGTTGGAGGACTGAGTGTGACTCCCCCCAGTGCACCGGAAGTGAGAACAGGCTGTGAGCTCCCGCCTCATCCATCTGAGAAGCCTGCGATTTAATCTGCAAGTGACAGGTTGCTGCAGCTCTGAGTCACAGGGGGGCATTCTTTTGTTTGTTTATTTCCCTTTGGAAGCCTGTCTGCTCAATAATTCAATTCAACAAGCCCTGCTTAAGCCCGACCTCATTCTATGGGTTGTGCAGGGCACTGGAAGGGATGGGGAAATAAACAGAAATAAGATCTTATTCTTGCTCTCAGGGAACTTCCTGTCTTACCAAGGAGGAAGTTAGACAACCACCCAGAATCCTTCTCCATAGGGAAAGAGGATAGTCAGGGACAGAAAAGCAAAATGACTGTTTTGCTTATGGGATCCTGACAAATGAAACTTAAGTCTTTTTGCTCTATGACAGGGTTAAAAATTTCCCAATTCTTTTACTAACAAAGAAAAGAAAAGCCAAGATTCTGGACAACGTGTGATGGAGAGGCAGAGGCATGGGAGATACTCATGCGGGCCCCTGAGAGGCACCCACCTCCTCTCTTCCGCCGTCTCTGTACAAGAGAAAGCCTGGTACTAAGCAAGTCCAGATCAGTACTGTGGCTGTGGTGCCCGGGCCAGGAGAAGCTCTGAAGTCTCGGAGGCAGGAGCCTGGTGGAAAGCTCAGACCTCATTCTCTACAGCTTGAAGAGAATACCCCCCCCCAAAGCCTTGCTTTACCATCTGTACGATGAGCTGCTGAGATGTTATGGATGAGAGTTCCCAGCTCTGTTCCTGGTTGCCTTGAGGGTTCCCCAAGGCCTCAGCAAGGAGAGGCCACCCCACCCCCACCACAGTTAGCATGGCTCAGCTCTTATCTTTATACAAGCCTAGTCTATGCTTAATGTTTCTTTTTGAAGCCAGGGTTTTGAGGTTAAAAATAAATGGAGAATTACTATATTGGCTGTCCTCTGAGGCCTGCTTCTGGCTTTGACATTCTGCTTCCCGTCCTTGTATCTATTTCTTGAGTGCCTACTGGAAGGCAGACCTGATGCTGGCCAGTAGGGTTAGACAAATGACAGGCTCCAGGATGACCCCTCAGGCCCTCCTCGAGACATCAGTGTGAAGAAGATGCCGCCATTCAAGGTGGCTGTCTTCAGAAAAGCTCCTGGAAAGTATACCAAGGCAGAAGAGATCCTGAGGGCCTTCCCATAGCCCCTGGCAGCATAGCAATCAAACCTGTTCTGAGAAACAGCCCACTAAGGCTATTCTTTCAAAAGTGAGAGACCACCATTATCCCCGCATCCCAACCCAGCACCATGGTCATAAAGTCACAAAGACACTGTGAGTTGTTATGGTTCAAATATGAAGTGCCCTTCACAGGCTACTGTTTTGAATATTTGGTCCCTAGCTGGTGGCTCTATTTGAAATGACTATGAAATCTTGGGGAGGCAGAGTCGCTGGTCCTTGGGGATATGTTATCCCCAGGCCCTCCTGGCCTCACTCTCTGCTTTCTGGTCTACCATGTTGTGAACAGCCTCTGCTATGTGCCCCCTCTACCGTGAGTGATTTGAGCAGCTCCACCATGCCATTCCCACTGTGGAGGATGGAAGGCCTCTGAACTGGTGAGCCACAGGAATTATCACAACTACCCAGGGGTAACTAACACAGGGTCCCACCCCCAAGTGTGGTAACATTGTAACCTTGGACTTCTCATTCCCACTGCTCAGGTGGGAAACAGAGACTTGGAGCTATGCTGTGATCGGCTCCAGTTCAAGTAGCTGAGCCTTTCCCCGAGCTGGAGATCCTCTACAACAATGGTTCTCAACCTTCCTAATGCTGTGACCTCTTAACATAGTTCCTCATGTTGTGGTGACTGCCCTCCGCACCATAAAATTATGTTCATCTACACTTCCTAACTCTACTTTTGCTGCTGTTGTGTGTCATGATGTAAAAATCTGACAGAAGGATATCTGATATGTGACACCTGTGGAAGGGTCATTTGACACCCACCCCTCCAAGGAGTCACGACCCACAGGTTGAGAAGCACTGCTCTACAATCTTTACTAAATATCATTGTGTCTCTTCTGTACTCTGCCATGAAGATCAAAGGGATGGGCTATTGGTCCACGTTGGGGCCAGAGTGTTACCAAAGAGTCAGTGTCCTCTTGAAGCCAGCAAGATGGTAGCAGCAGAAATCCAAAAGGGAACCTTTGAGCAGTGAGACAGGTCTCCATCAGTCATGCTCTCCTGTTACCCCCGCATCCTATACCAGCCTGGGCATGGAGGTGACTTGTACCTGGATGTGGGACATCCCCTACAATCAACAGGTCAAAGTGGGTGTCAAGGGCTTTACAAATCACTACAGCTAAGAGGGATGGGTGTGCTGGCTGGAAAAGATCCACTCCCCCACTGCCCGTTCATAGTGCCCTAGAGATGTAAGGAGCCTGCAGCCTCTCCTTATAGATGTCCTTAAAAATGGTTAGCAATTAGCAATCAAACTGGCTTAAGCGTTGATTCTTGGTCCTCCAATTTTTACCAAGGTGGACTGTAGTAAATTGTCACATCTCAGTCTCAGCCTCTTCCACTGAATAGTACATGACAAGACTGCTCCCTTCTTTTACAGATTGCTGTGTGATTTTCTTTCTAGTTTCTGGTTTCTGCTGTGTCACATATGCTCACAGCTGGAGCCGCATGGCTATAGGAGACCTCTCATCTTTTCTCTAAGATGAACACTTTCAACAGCTTCGTTAGGGCATAGCCCACACATCACACAAATCTCCCACTTACAATGCACGGTTCGGTGGCTTTTAGTGTATCCTCAGACTTTCCCATTCATCACCACCATCACTATCATGACTCCCTCCCATAGAAATCCTCACATCCGTAGCTATCAATTCCCAGCTCCTCATCCCCTCACTCTCAGGCCATCCCTGACCAGTTAGCTCCCACAGAGCAATCCACTTTTGTCTCTACAGACATGCTTACTCTGGGCCATCACATAAATGGTACCATATAGTATGCAAGCCTTTATGACTGGCTTCTTTCCTTTAGAATAGTGTTTTTAAGCTTCACCTATATCACAGCTTATACTAGTGTTTTCTTCCCCCCCTCCCCCATTTCTCAGGCATGAAACAGCAATACTGTATTTTACTTATCCTCCATCAGTTGAAAGATATTTAGGTTATTTTCTGTGGAGGCTCCAGGTTAATGTT